>NC_140768.1:282726132-284027835 GCF_044657685.1 Stegodyphus dumicola
TTACTTAACGCTCATGACGCACGTACTTATATAACCAAAAAAATCGTTCAACCACTTTCATAATAAAACTTATGAACAAAACTTTAACCTACAGAAATAACGTAAAAGCATAACTGCAGTTTTTAATCTAATCTTCATATTGGAATCAACGCATTTATTCTGTTTTCTCTGTCTTCTTCATTTCATGTCCGCTGTTTCTATTTCTTACTTCAAATGCTTTTAATAATGTGAAAAGTGCAAAAGTAATTGCTCAAGAATGGCGCGCAGAGTTCGCCAGTTTAATTTCGATAAGCATTTATCTTCTGCTTATTTCTCTTTTATAGAATTGTAAATATTGCGGTACAGAATCCAATTTTCAATTGGCTTGCAGACTTTCAATTTTGTGCTCTGAAAATTTTGTCTTCCTATCTGTTGGCCGAATTGCTTATTTTTGCATACAAATTCCAATTTTAATTCTGAAAACAAAAATTGTTTTAACTATATTTGGTGTTTTAGGTTTTTCTGTATTTTAAAAGTTTTAAGGAAAATGTTTTGAGTTTTTATGTATATTTGCCTTGCTGCGAAGTGAGAACTTGATAGAATGAGAAATGGTGTCATCGATCAACAATGAGCCAAAACAAAACGGAAACTTACAGTGATGCAATTATAAACAAGAATGCAGATGGTTCTCATAAAAATCCATCAAGTTATTGTCTATTGACACGTAGAAAAACTGTGTTATTAACGACTACAATAGCATATGTTTGTAATTCAAAAGGAAGGAGAATTCCAGTTCGCGCTATTATAGATAACAGTAGCATATTTATGGATGCCAACTCTCACTTTCAAATGTCGCTAGATACACCTGGAAAAGTAGCTAAAAGTCGCTAAATTCAGAAGAAATTTCGCTATAAGTAGTAGCTAAAATTTAAAGAAACGTATAATCCATATTCCATAATAGGTTTTTGTTACTCGTCATTTTTTAAACTGAATCTTGATAAAACATAAATAATGTTCCAAATTTTCTGCGGACCACAAAAAAGTTTTCACGGACCACCAGTTGGCGACCGCTGGTTTAAAGAATTAGCGACTTGAATTGCGTTTTAGAGTTTATTTTATGAGTAATATTTCTGATATTCTATCTTCTCTTCTGATTTGCATTATATTTACGACCTATTTGAATTATTTACAGTTGTTATTTTTTGCTGTGTATTCTTTTTAATTGCAATAAATTGTCAGTTTTCTTCTTAGTGGTTTGAAATAATTATTTTGAAAAATTTTTCTCTAATCCTTAACTCACAACAAAAATAGGTTAATAAATACCTTTGCGTTCACCAGGTAAAACTGCAGGCTGTATTCTTTTAATTTAAATATTTTATTACATATATAGTATGTATATATATTTTTAAAAATATTCTTAATGTCATTATCTTCAAGCTACGAAAGGACAAGAAAATATTTTTATTTTATTGCCAGAATATTGTATTAGATTTAAAATCTGAATAAACTGTAATTACTTTAATCAGTTCTTTAATTTCTATCCTCATAATTCTAATTAGAGTTGCTTTTTACACCATTCTTGAACGTAGATTTCTAGGCTGTAATTCAAGTTCGAAGAGGTTCTAATAGAGCAGGATTCATAAGAATTCTTCGATCATTTAGAGATGCAGTTAAACTTATTGCTGACAATCGAGTTTTTATCACTGACGTTCGAGGTCACAAAAAGGCATCAAATAAAAATGTGCGTGCAATAATAAATATATTCAGTAAGTATATCTTGAAAATATTGAACCGCATATCGCTATTTTTTTTAAACACTTTTTTTTTTCAACGGCACTGGCCACTCCTAAGGCCAGAGGTGGAGGCACCTAATATGCAACCACCGTTCTCTCCTATGAGGGGACAGACAATTTACATCCATAACCTTTACCGGGATTCGAGCCCGGTGCCTTCGGTATCGCAGTCGGCCAGCTCTTCTCCACCTGAAGAATAATCCCACAGTGCCCAATATCATCTACACAGACTCAGCCTCAAGCCTTGCTGCGATAGCTGGAATTCGTTCTCGCAGTGCTATCGTCAGCAGCATTAAAGACATTCTAACCCACATGCCTGCTTCACAAAGACCCTCACTCATCTGGGTGCCCGCTCGTACGGGAATAGAAGAAAATGAGAGAGCAGATGTTGTCGCAAAGGAAGCAGCGGATTCATCCACTTTGCGAGAAGTCCCGACCCTTAGGCCAATCTCGGACCTAAAGAGTCGGACATTCCACCAGCTCCTAAGAATATGGCAAGAACGTTGGGATCAAGCCTCCACAGGAAGACATGCTTACAATCTCATTCCCAAGGTCAAGACAACAATCCAAACTAATAGCAATTACATGACGTATTCATCACTGGTCATGAGCCCTTCCCTTCATACCTCTGCCGTTTTGGCTTGAGAGAGTATGGTAACTGTGAATGTGGGGAGGAGAGTCATCCAGACCATTCTGTGTTCTCCTGCCCACACACAGCACTTAACAGCCTCAAGCAACCAGGAGCCAGATTCTGGCCATATTGGTTCCAGAATGTACAAAGTAACAGAGTTGACCAGCGGAAACTGAAAACAATAATTGAGTACTGTACTAGCAATTACTCTTCTGACGCTGGAAGATAGTAGTCTATATAAGCTAGTTCAATATGTCACCAACAGAGTATGTGATATGTAAGCTCAATATATAATTTTGTATTTATGCTGTGCCAGGTTCTCATACATAAAATTCGTACTGTATCTGAATGCTGTAATGTATCTGTACATGTTTATATCTTTTATTTGTGGCACCTAATTTATACTAAGGATCACGCGTACCTCAATGGCATGCTTCTTGTAAACTTTTAACTATCATGATTGCATATATCTGTATATAAGTTGGATTCATAAGAATGTATATACATATATTTTGATTGTACTCGTCTTCAAGTGCCTTGTATGCACATGTATATCCCTTTTCTGCATTTTATAAATGCCGTCTGCTCAGCCGAGGCTGCTCAGGGCAGCGTCCTGGTAGCTAGTGGTTGACTCCCGCCGAGTTGGTAACCAATTCTGCTTGGATATATCTATACCTGGGTCGAAAGCCAACTCAGCGGTTTACCTCCTCTAACCACTATACCGTCTGGGTGGCTTGAAAACAGTTATTAAAACTGGTAGCCTTCCACAGGACAGTAAGCCGTGGAATTTTTTTCAGAGTTACTGGACCTTTGGCATCAAACATTGTGTGCTTTAAAAAAATGAGCACGATATGGTACTTTACTTGAAAACGTATTAACAATAACTATGTCACAAAAATAATGACTATTTTGTTGCTATTTTAAATGTAATGGGAGTTTTTTGAACCGCAGGAATGCGAAAGGAGTAGTTAGATGATAGATGTTAACGGGTATGGCGTATTACACCATGCCCTTTGATTTGTAGATTTTTATATGTTTATATTTTTTATTTTTATTATTTTTATATTTATTATTATTTTTATATTTTTTATTTGTATTATTTTTATATTTTTTATTATTTTTATATTTTTTAGCTGATTAACTGTATATATTGTATACATAAATATCTAACTTAATCTAGCTTTGAGTCCATCATAGATATAGAAATACTGCTAACATACAGAATTTGAAGACTAAATTACGATTTGACGTACCACAGTTCCGATTTAAAGTTCCTTTTGCTTCATTGATGTAAATCATCATCATTTTATCTTTACGAAGTAAAAACTCTTAAATTATCTACGTAATTATATATATATATATGAAAATCTAAGCACCCATTTTTTTGGTGTGATATCAAATATGGCTTAGACCAGTGGTCTGAAACCGGCGGTCCGAGGCAATTTTACGTATTCCGCGAACACATTTCAATTATGCATTTGTTGTGAAAACGGCTGTTTTAGTTTAACAGACATAGAGTTATCAGCTGAGAACGAGAAGGAATGAACGCTAATGAAGGAACAGAAAATAACTGGATTGGGGTTTTGCTTATGTTATTGTAGACTATGTAATTTTGGTTAAAACTTCTCATGTTGGTACAACCTGCAAATTTTGTTAGCCAACCACAGCCGGAGGAGCCTACAGTAATCTTCTCGGTCGTTTACGGTTTTTTTTTTTTTTTTTTCCCTGTTGTATGAGTACTTTTGATGCATACTTTCCTTGATATGCAGTCACTAGTTGTTTAGGAAAATAGACAGCTGTGTAGTTCATATTGTTATACAGATACAGACAAACTAAACTAGCTTATAAAACCTATGTATTTGTACTTGTTCCTAGACCTACATTTTATCAACACATTTAGAATTATGCATAACTTTTAAGTGCTGCTTTTACATGTTAATTCATTTTGCCGAATTAAAAGTGCAAATAAAATTATAACAGTGATTTTAATTATAAGGCAAATCTGCAAGCCATGTCTTTAACGAAAAGTGGGAAAAAATAGGTAAAAAATAACATGATTTTCTAGAAAAACGAGAAATCGTGTACTTTCGGTGTTATGTCCAATGAAATTGCATATTTTATTTGTTATAAGGAATTTAGTTTTTCTGGAGAATAAGTATAAATTCGAATATTTTCCTTTCCATTAATATTATTGTTTAATATTTAATATGTTGTTGGGTATATAAAGAAAACAGAAAAAAAAGTTAGCCGAAAAAAGGATTCTTATAATTTTAGCCACGGAGAGAAAGAGAGTAAAAGTTTGAAAAAAATAATGTAGAGAAAAATTGTGTAGAAAGTACAACTGAACATAACTGAAATAAATTTCAATTAAATTATGTTCGTGGAAAATAAAACTGTAAAAGTAAAATTTCAAGCAAATTATAAATTTACACGCAACGCACCACTCACATGCGTCACGCTTAGCACTGTGGTAAAGTAAATACGGTGCAATACATATTCACTCGCATTATGTTATCAAAAGAATTCTGTAGCGTCAGCTATTTTTAAATCGTGCATTTGGCTCGTACGCAGTTTGAGTTTGAGACCATTGGTTTAGATAGCATTTGGATTATGAAAGATTTCAACTTTATGATGATTTACGAATAACAAATTTTAGAATCAATGACTAATAAATTTAAACAAATCAATAAATAAAAATATTAATTTTAAGAAATTTATTAAAAAAGATTTATTGTGTTTAGCTGTCATGTGAGCAGACAAAAAAGAAATATATTTTTAATTTTTCATTAAATTAAAATTTGTACTAAAAGCGGCAATATGAAAAAAATACATTCTAATATGTATCAGATACATTACTAGCTGAACCCGCCCGCTTTGCTGGATACACTATCTATTTGAATATGAACCTAGACTTCTTATGTGGACGAGATGTCTAATTTTCAATTGATAATTAATGTAAATTTTTTTAATTTAAAGTCGGGAAATATATTGCCAGTTAGTGAATCTGTCATACACAGATTTCCCCATCACCCATGAGGTACTGTGTATTGGGATGTGTCCCCATTATTTAAGTGGCGGTATCCTTAGTAGACCACGAAAAATTTCCAACATAAAACTAAGGTTTATATATATTTTAACTGTTATCATAAGTTTCATAAAATAAATGTTGTTATCTTTCTTATCAAATTTTTTAATCAATTATAATTATTTGCCCTTGATTTTTTATGTATGGCAATTTTTATAAATAACAACAACACTTTTATTTTTCATTACACTAATTTACTTCTCTTAATATTAACATTTATTTTCATGATAACAGTTAAATATAAATGTTATTATTAACCTCATCATTTAAATGTTGGTTTTATTCATTGGATAGATGCAAGTTATTTACCAATTTCATAATTTTAAAGGAAAATGCATTCATTGGCAACATTGTATTTCATATCTAGTTTTTGCAACAATAAAAGAAAATTCTGAACTTGGATTTGAAAACCAAATGTATGAGATAAACATAATCTATACAACTGGAGTTGTTGATTTGTATTGTATCCTTCGTATAAATGTCATGTTATTTACACATTGTCCTTTATTAAGTATAATTTTTTTATTTCCAGAAGTCATTGCTCGAGCTCTAAGAAATGCACATTCCATAGAACCTTGTTTTCCTTTGGAATCATGGAGAAAAAACACTCTAACTGGGTGTTTAAAATCGACTCGAATCATAAATTGGTGACGTGATGCTGAACCGAAAACTCTTTTATCGAAATTCAGAATAATTGCTTCCTTTTCGTCAATTTTTTTAACTGAACTTAATTCAAAAGACAGACCTTGGTACCACGTAATTTTGACATTACAAATCAAAGGCAGATCTTCAAGTTTATTGCCCCAGACCACAGTCATAGTCTGTATATCGTGGTACAATGTATTCTTAAGAGCTGCTCGTATTTCATATTCACACTCGAACCACTTCACGACGGACGTGTATGCAGGTCTTCGTGAAGAGGTATCAACAAGATTCACGGAAACTTCCTCTGTTAAGTTGCACCTGGGACTGCTCTTGCAACACCATTCTGGAAGGGCACGAGGATCTGTATTTTCTAAGCTGTGTATTATAGCGAGTCTGTCACTGACATTGAACACATTCTGCTTTTCACCAACAAATATGCGAAACTCTTCAAGACCGACTGACGGAAAATGAATCGAACACAGCAAAGGCCGTAATAGGTCTTTGAATGGAACCGATGTTTCTCTTTTTTGGTTCTCTGCCCATTTTACAACAAAATACAAAAGTTCGAATTCTGTTATCCTCAGAAGTGGTAGCTTTAGAACGAATTGAAGCACGCTCGCAGACGCTTTCAAGAAAATTTCACTGTTTAAGGCATCTTTTGCATTTTCAATAATGAATGATACACAGTGATCTTCTAGGGTCTCAAGTCTGAAATATTTACTTAAGGCTAAAGCAATCCAGATGTTGTCGGGTGAATGTTTCAGCTCAGACAATCGACGCAGACAGATTTGTTTTAATGGCTCTACATCGAATTCTTCTGCACATATCAATGTCAAAAAAACTTCAGAATCATTTTCGAAATATATCGTGTCTTCATACAGGTACCTTTAAAAAGAAATAACAGGTTTATTTCCTAGCTACTGTAATAAAATTAATGGTATGCAACCTCTATAAATATTTGCGTTTAAGATAAAAATTAATTTTAACTTTTCTACAGTATAAAATATGAGATATTCATTCAGAGTTATGTTTGTTTCAATAAAAGCAATTTCTTTTAAACCATTTTAATGTTATATTACCTAATATAAATGAACGGGAAAATGAATATCCAGAAAAATACTTAATCATTCTTTGATATCAGTTCAAGAATTTACATTCTTATATGCACTGTTCTATGCATCAGCGTTTTTATTGCACCATATTCTTTTAAATTGAAACGGTGTCTCTTTAAGGTGAACACATTTATTATGTTAATTACTTATTTACTCTGCCTTTAAGAAATAAAGCCTCGTTTTTGAAACCTTGCTTAAATAATAGTTAGAATTAAAAGACTGTTTCTTCTTTCTATTTAATTATTAATTCTATTTTGGATTTTAAATGTAATAGTAGAAATTTTCTGTCAAATATTTTCGAAAGGGAATGACTGAATTGCTGTCCTGATGCAAAGTTTTTGGTAAAATTATCCTTTTGTCGTTTTAAACTAAAGTAATCAGACATACTGGATTATGCGGGGTCATCGTGAGTTTCACTGCAATGTCTCGCTTCATATTTTAATCCAAAATAGTGTCTCAGATTCTTTAAATGTACTCGAATTTTGCAAATAATTTATATGAATTTTATTAATTTCATTTACTGCAGTTAAAGGAGATATTTTTACCTTATCAAAAATATTTTCGGTGGTCAAATACTCACAGCACATTTTAGTAAGGAGAATTAATCACAATACGTTAGTGAACATTTTACGTACTACTGTATGAAGATTGCATCGGAAATAAAATGTTACATTTATGTTTTTACGTTTCTAACGTCAGCTTGAGACTATTTTCAGAAACTTTATAACTAGAACTACATATCTAGGATTAGTAGTAAAGAAAAGTTTGTTTTGGCTTACGTGATTACGGCAAAGTATCGAGGGCATTTTGTCTAAGAAGAGGGATGCCTCCGTAGAAGACTGGCTCGTGTACACGTTACACATAGGGAAAATCACAAAAACGCCCATTCAGCCAGTCTGTTCGCGGGATTCGAGCCTGTGATCAAACTACCAGTGTTCAGCGACTTTATCGGTCGGGCGCTGGTGTGTCTCAGTAAAGGAAAGAAAAGGTTTTTAAGGTTTGAGAACGTTTGAAAAAGGTTTGAGAGCGAATATTAGAGTTCCTTTCAAATGGCCTATCATATTGGGAAAGATGGACAAAATGATTCAATCTTCGCAGTTTTAACTCGATCTCTTATGGGAAATACTGTAAAAGGATAAAATGTGGAAGGAAATTTAATTTTTTTAGCATGAAAGTATTTAGCAATAAACGTTATTAACTGATTACAAGTTATTACAATAAAATATTGTATTAAGAAAGATATGTATATAACAATTTTAAATTTCAAAATTATCCAGCCCACCAGCGGCCGAGCGGTAAAGTCGCTGAACACTGGTAGTTCAGTCCGAGGTTCGAGTCCCGCGAACGGGCTGGCTGCATGGGCGTTTTCGTGGTTTTCCCCATGTGTAACGTGTATACGAGCCAGTTTCCCTTAGGAAGTCCTCCACGAAGGCATCCCTCCTCTTAGGCAGATAGCCCTCGAGGCTTTGCCATAATCACACACACACACACACAAAATTATCCAAATGTCAAATTGAAATTAAGCGAAATAGACCGATATTTTTTCTAACTCGAAACTATCACTAACACAGCCTGCCACATTAATAACTGTGTTCGACTGTACTGGAAACAAATGCAATAGCAGAGAGTGCATTTCGATAGATGCATTTATTGACCTCTAAAAGTGATTAGCATTGCTGAGAATATAAGAATATATTTGTATTTACCATCACGGATAGTTACTGTTTTCAAAATGACCGTTTCTACGGAAGAACAACACTATTTGGAACCACCATGTCTCTTTGGAAAATTCATTTGATGTACGATGGCAGTTGAAAAAAATTATAACTAAAAGCATAGTACAACTCCAGTTATCCGAATCAATTGGGGCGGGACCCTATTCGGATAATCAAAAATTCGGATAATTGGATGTTTCCCGAATAAAGGGTCTACGAACACTTTAATTAATTACTGTATGTACTGTATGTTGAAAATGGGGGAAAATATTTCTAAAGAAAAAGATTTTAATTAATTAAAATGAAAAGGCAACATTTTTGCGTACATGATATATAGCGTACTGCACATTGCTGAACATCTCGGGCAAAATAAGCTTTAGACGGGCACTACGCTTGCACTTGAAATTTCTTAGCCAGACATTACTTACTTCAAGGGATGAACAAACAAGCTTCTGAGCTAAGATCTTAGCTTTTTCACAAAGAATCGGATTAGCATCCTAATGAATTCTAAATGCTGCTCGTAAAAAGAATATTGAAATTGAGGTATGTCAGAGTTACAACTGATTAACATGTAGACATAATAATACTTCTCTCAACCATACCGCAACTAAACAACAGATACTATGAAAAACAGTTATTTGCATTTACTCTATAACATGTAATACATGACATCTTGTCTTAATAGGGCAAACTAAGAATAATCTTGATATTAGAATTAACTACTTTTTTCAGACAGCAAAAACGGTAATAATTTCACTACCAAAGAACTAGAACATTTTAAAATTCACAACTTTAATAATATTACTATCAAAATTTTAGATATAGTACCTAATCTGAAGGGTGAAGTATTATAATTATAATTTAAATACATTGAAATGGTCCATCGGCTAATTTTGGATACTGAACAGCAAGGATTTTTGTAGAAGGGAGATTTCAATTAGTGTCAAAGTTCCTCCCCCCCCCGATGAAGTGACATTGAGATTGATTGAATTCCTCTTCTGTTTTCGATCGTTTTTCTTTAAATTTCATGATGTTTGAAGAAGGTTTTTAATTTGATTGAAATTTTTTGGTTTTAACATTTTTAAATTCATTGTTGCATTTATATGTTTATTTGAAATTTATTAATTATGACTTTCAATTTCTGGTTTTTGTGAAATGTTAGTTTTAAATTTCTTACTTTTTGTCTTTATATATATACAACGTATTGCAACAAATACAAGAAATAATATATATATATATATATATATATATATATAGATAGATAGATAGATACACGCATTATATCTTGTTTCTAATATAAAATGATGCAGTTTAATGATAAGCAGTTTAATGTTCATACGTAAACTTATAATGCACGTTTAAATTAGGTTATTTTAGTGTTATATATATTTTGAATGTGCATAAATCCATATGTATAAACTCAAGTGCATTATATGTACTTGTGTGGTTCGGCTATTCTTATGTGTAAACCCAAAAATATATCACAAGCATGGTAGTTCTGCCTAAAATTAAAGCCGGGGATGCAGATAACGAGAAAGTACCCATTTTTCCTTATAAATTCTATCTTATTTAAGTTCTTTACCGTCTTCTACATGAAATGTATTATCGTATCTTATCAGCTCGCATAATTCTCTCCCTTCCCCTAGCTTTTTTAGCATATGATTTAGAAACTTCTGATTTATAATAACAATGTAAAATGCATGCATAAATAGGAAATTATTTGGCGTAAGTAAAACAATAGTGTTAAAATTAGTGAGTCCTTTGAAATATACAGTGTAATAATATTAGTATGTATTTTTATTGTTCTATGTTTATGATTTAAATCATTTGTTTAGAAATAGCGCGTAATTTTCTCCGCCTTCTTTCCAAGCATTAAAATTAATAGGAAAAGGGGTGGATAAGGGAATAAATACGGTATATTCTTACTTTTCCTCCCCCCTCCCCCCACACACAACCCGGGATATGTTGCATTTAGCGGCACGCATTTACATCTTTGCCTCCGAGGGAAAATATTTTAGGCGCGGCTTTGCCCACAAACACAACTTTTACAACTCTGGGATGCAGTTCAAATGTCTTTCGTATGTTTGTTTAATTAAATATGCCAAGCGCAGAGTAGCTATTTGCCTGTAGACAAAGATGTGTTCATGGGGAATTTTGCACAGGAAACTGTCTTGTATGGCACTAAACGTTCGCTTTGGATTAGATAGGATTATTTGAGTACGACAAAGAACATAATGCCTATCAAAGAGGGTGACATTCATGTAGGTCTTTCTAAGCGTAAACGGCTCTTATAGTTACTACGTAAGAAAATCATGAAATCTTCCATGCAGCCAGCCTATTTGCCAGAATTTGAACCATAATTGAATTACCAGTATCCAGCGCTTTTAATAAGTCTGCCAATGAACGCCGAGTTTGTCGCTTTGATGTAAAATGCTGACTTATAAGAGTTTAACACATAGAATGTAAAATATTCATATAATAAATTTGTTTCATAAGATGTTTTTTATTTCTTATTGGTTTATATGGATTATGTATAGTTCTTTTATAGTTTCTTTTTATTGATATGCATATTCGTGTAGGGGAAGTTTCTGTAGACAAGGATTTCTAAAATACATTGGTATCTAGATTTTTTTTTGTTATTTTATAAAAAATTAATTTTTAAAAAATTTAATTTTTTAAGAAAAAGTTTAATTCTTGACTTTACTTGCTTGTTTCTCAAAAGACTTAATTAGTATTTTCCTTTTTGAATTTTAATTCTTAAATGTTAATACTTAAATGTTAATTTCTAAGGGTACCACTTTATTGTAATTACTTTTGGTTTTGACTTTTACCCTTGCCTGCATGAATGACAAAACACGAATTGAATGATTGGAGAGTTAGGTTTGGAGGTGTGTGTGTGATTATGGCAAAGCCTCGAGGGCTATCTGCCTAAGGGGAGGGATGCCTTCGTGGAGGACTTTCTAAGGGAAACTGGCTCGTATACACGTTACACGTGGGGAAAACCACGAAAACACCCATGCAGCCAGCCCGTTCGCGGGATTCGAACCTCGGACCGAACTACCAGTGTTCAGCGAGTTTACCGCTCGGCCGCTGGTGGGCTAGGTTTGGAGGCAACTTCCCCTTGATATGTCTGTCTCCTCCCTACTCTACGATCATTAACATATGCATTTTTAAAAAAAAATGTTTTATTTAATTTTAATTTATTAAATTAGTAGATTTAATTTCATGGATAGATTTTGCACTTGATTTGCTTATGCTTCTGAATTTAAATGATATTGTAGATTAGTTCGAGAATTAAATCTTTTACATGTTTGCATATTTTTAAATTATTTTAAATTATTTTGGCTTTTTTCCTTTTTTTAGAATTTAAATTTGCTTTTTTACTTTTTTACTTTTATACGTATTTGTTAAGAATTTAAATTTGTTTAAACATATAATAAATTTCATATTTTCCCTATCAAGTGCTGTACAGCTATGAAACTTTCCACAATACTTATGTACACTGTGATCTGTTTTTGCTTGAAAAAGAATAGCAGAGATTTGCACTGTTCCCTTTAGCCGTTTTGCGACAAAATCTTCTATTTCTGAAAACCTTTTACTGCTGTTTTTCTGTTGCTGGTAAATTCCACAAGTGATATTTTAAAATTGAGTATAAGGCAAAAAATAGCACGATTTATCTATGAAGACCGTTCTAACTTGGAACAGAACAAAAAGAATGGAAACGAAAATGGCGACGCTGCTTGATTGCAGGATTGTTATGAGCGGTTGCCTTAGGATTGGTTATACGAATGGTTGCCAGAATTTGGCACGTTCTGAAAATTAGACGATTTCTATTAAAATGGTTGGTGTATTGGTGGTGTATTGAGAATACGGCAAAGCACACTAGGGCTATCTGCCTAAGGGGAGGGATGCCTTCGTGGAGGACTTTCTAAGGGTAACTGGTTTGTATACACATTAAAATGGTTGTGATAATACGTAAGTACCAAATGTTTTGCTATTTAAAGTACGGAATTATATTTGTCTGCTTTACCATGGTAAATAATAATTTCAGCGAGTTGAAACTCCATCGTTAATTTTAAACAGAATTTATGCATTAATACCTGTTATTCAGTTTCACTAATTTCGATTCCTATTAGATATTGTTTTGTAAATGTGCAGAGAAACTGAGATATCTTATTTGTACTGTGTTCTTGTGCAGTTTTACTTACTTTAGCATCTTCTCGAAGCCCAGCGATTCTATTTCAGGAAACTGAATTATATCTGTCTTTTCAGAAGATTCCGTGTAAAACATTCGCTCGAATACCTGGCTACCAGAAGCAAGAATAAGCTTGTGTGCTTCGAAAGTTGTAGGATATGGGAAATCTACAAGGAATTTGACGTCAGTATGTAAGCCTTCTTTTAGCATGTGCCTTAAACGGGAAATAACGCAGATGTGTTCTTTTTGCCATGCGGTTTTAGAATCTGAAAAAGCAAAGGTATTCTATTAGTCAAATACTGGAAAAGAATAGGAACTTTAAATACATGTTACACTAGAGTTAATTAATTTTGTTTTATTTTCAGTTTCATAAAAAGCAGAGTAGAAGTTTTTGAATAATGTAAAATGTAAATTTTGTATAAATGTTTTGAAAAACCGTTTTAAATTATCGTAGAATAACCCTTTTTTCTAACGATTAAGGACACAGCTAATTCAAACAAAATATTTTTCTTTCGTGTTATTCATAGGAAATATTTTCGTATGCTATAGGTAGAAATGAATTTGTAGAACATTACTAATCAGGAACAGGCTCAAGCAAGACCGTCTATGCATTTCTATAGGTATATTAAATATCATAACTCCACCACAATTTTGAGGAACGACACTCCGAAAAACGGCCATAGTGTCACAGCCCTCTTCCCCTACCACTAGCCGTTCGAGAGGACTTTCGGCTCGCCGCAGAGACTACCCCCTTGCCGCAGAGACATTATACGCTTACAAACATCCATACCTTCTCTCGGATTCGAATCCGAACGCATCGGTACGTCAGTCAGCGTCACAAACCACTGTACCGTCTGGGTGGCCAACATTGCTAAGCAAGAATATGCATTGCAGAATGTATACAGAGTGTTCTAAAAAGGTAGCTACAGACACCGTTACTTTTACCTTACCAGCTCATCCGTGGCCGCATATATGAAGCTTCTCTAACACGGTGGTTTTAAAATCCTAAATGGTCTAAGCCAAGCTTGGTTACTACGTCAGAAAAACTGGATTTTGTCTAAATGTTCTCACTTATCAATTTTTCGCCACTTGATATAAGAGCTGCCAGTCACAGCGAAAAAAACATCGATCGACAATTTCGCTGAGTCAGCTACACATTTATGCAAGCGCAACTTTACCTTCCCTGATGGGGTATGACTTAAACCTTGCTAAACAGGTGTCAGTGGATTTAATGACTTTTATAGCTTAAACCGCAAAGCTTTATGGCGACAAAACTGTCGTCTGAGCAAAACTTAAGTCCCTTGAACACTGGTAATCCTATCTGGGTTCAAATTAGAGCGAACGGTCCGGCTGCACATGGTGGTTTACCCCATGTGTGACGTGACTAAGAGCCAGTTTTCCTCAGAATGTTCTCCAAGATCACATCCCTCTCCTTAGGCAGATAACCTTAGTGTATTCTTTGCCATAACCAATAGCCCATTCTAAATCCTCAGCAATATAGTACTGATCTCTCAGATCATTGCTCTTACATTTGTTAGTCTTCGAAAACAAATGAACTTATACATCTGACATTTCGTGCATATTTATTACAGTAAAAGCAGAAAGTAATCCTAACAACAATCACTTTCTAAAGTGGAAAAAGGAGGCCAAGCAGTTGCCGGAGTGCTTGGTTGGTTAGCTTTCGATTATCGCAGAGCCGACTATAATCTGCTACTTTATCGAGGTCTGGCACTTCAAGGTTTATAGCGACCCTTCCCTCGTTTGTTTTGTAACATGGACCTTATTAGAAATAGACTAACCCAAACGGGTTTTCTCCCTCGTCTGAGGCGTTGCCGGCTGTCACCTTGATCACATCCGGAGGAGTAGAGATGACTTGCAGAAATTTAACATTGGTTGCCCATTGCAGCGTGTATAATTGTCAAGAAAAAGCTGGTTGTAGTGCCTCATTTCACAAATTAGAATTTCTACATATTTTCATTTTTGAAACTGAGATTGATTTCTAAAAATTTAGCATATTTATTAAGCATAATTAACTTTCCAAATAATTATAAAGCTATTGCATGTTTTCAGGTCTGGATATTTTTCTAGCTTTTCCTATGCTGTAAGGAAATTTGTAACTACTTCTTTTAGAAAATAATATTTTAAATTTTAACTAATAGAAAATTTCAAACAAGAACTTTTCTCTTGCAATTTTTATGCTTTTTATTAGTGTAAATAAGTAAAAAATACTAAAATATTTAAAAACGAATTTTTGAAAGTTTTGTTTAAAATTCTAAATTGTGCTGCTTTTTTAAAATTATAGATGAGTATTATAGCACAATTTCTATAAAGGAATTTTATTTCAATTATATTTCATAATAAATCATAGTGATAAACACTTTTGACTCCTTAAAAATTTTTATACATTTAATTCTAATATTAAAATTGTATTTAACCGTAATAATTAATTTTGCTTGTATTTTATAGTGATTATTTTTTTAATTTATTTTTAGTTCTGCATAAGATTTTTTTATTTACTGTTAATTTAATTTATTAGCCCAAAGGGACGGTAACCTAGAAAGGCTGTTAGTTTCGAAGTGGCATTTTGCGCTCTTTTACTATAAATGTCCGTGTCTCCTTGCAAATTGTTGTTACCAAATATTATCGCCCGGTATTATATGTAAAGAAATTAAATGATGAAGAATCTGCATGAATACATGTATGTTCCTCGCCCTGTGACAAAAACGACAGTATCTAGAGCCATCAAATTTTGAATAATGTAATCCTCCACCCGAACATGGACATCTGGACGGTCAAAATTTCGAATTTGTTTTAATCTATTTCATATTTTGTAAAACTTTAACGAATTTTTGATTAACAAACTCAACGAGTTCAAAGTGAGCAATGGCGACACTGTACGGAAAATAACATTTTTATCTCCAGTGCGGAAATTCTAAAGATATGCTGTTTTCGAATGTATGTGGTTTACGGGCGAAGAACATGATATTCAATAAATATAAGTAACACACAAAACTTTAAAAAAATGTTCCTTTTG
This sequence comes from Stegodyphus dumicola, assembly GCF_044657685.1. NCBI lineage: Eukaryota > Metazoa > Arthropoda > Arachnida > Araneae > Eresidae > Stegodyphus > Stegodyphus dumicola. The sequence goes on from NC_140768.1 coordinate 282,742,322, forward strand.
GGCGTAATATAAAATCTGAGTGCTTCTAGATTTTATTTTACCTTTTTTTTTTTTTTTTTTTTTTTTTCCCTTACGCTCAGAAAATTTTATGCCCCGAATTTTATGAATTATTAAAATAACTAAATCACTTTAATGTTAATAACTTAATGATCATAATCAAATAAATATGATCGTTTTGTAATGTTATTATAGTTTGGAAAATCCCTGCCTGAAAATGTTCATTACATTTTTAAAAAATATATCAGATTTTGTTTAATGTTACCTTATTTATTTCAAAGCATCGCGTACTATCAATCTTATTTAATTTTACTTTATTTTTAAGCAAAATTAAGTTCATAAATTTTGTGCTTAGAGTTTTTACCGTTTTACCAAAGTAAAGATGTTTGTACAAGAATTACGCGTGGAAAAAATGCGCGAAATACAGTAAAAAGTGCTTTAATGAGATGTATTAAATCCTATTTGGAAAAAACTGTGGCTTTCATAATCTCATCACTATATAACGTATCACATTTAATAATTAAAAAGAGTTATGTGATACAAACGCCATAGGTTTCAGTGTTAAAGTAAACCAGATCGTCCCTACTCTTTCTTGGCGACTTGTCGGTGACGCGCGCCCCGCCCACTGGGTTAGTCTATCTCTTATAAGATCCATGCTTTGTAACGTGTGTCGTCATCACTGCATTGAGGGAATTAAGGAATTTTAGCAAATTAAAAATCTGTTTAACCTTTTCCCACAGCAGTCGTTACGCAAAATGTTTATGAGGCTTGATTTGAGGAAAAATGGCCTTAAATGCGCATTCCAAACTAGCAAACTATAGTGCTATTAAATGCATAAATTTAGTTGCACAAAGGCGCTGCATGCGTCTGTTGGGGGACTTTCTAAAGGAAACGGGCACATATTCACATACTACAAGAGGAGATGCATGGCCATTTGCCGGATTAAACCCACTTGGAACCATCAGTGTCCAGGGGTCTTACTACTAAGCCATTGTTAGGCAATCCTTATCATGCATTTGATTTACAGTATTGTATGTATAATCAAACACAGCCATGACGAATTTTCAAGAAAAAACTTTTTTTTATTTGCTTTATTTGATTCGATAAGAAAAATCGATGATCTGGCAAAAAATCGTAAAATATGATTGACTGTTAAAAAGTGCAGCCTGAAAATTTTAGACTGCATTCTAAAGCCTCGAAGATAAATTAACTTTTTAAAAAATTTTTCAGTATGAAATGTATGAAAAACATAATATAAAAAATAAAAATAATAATAAAAAATAAAAAATATGAAAAAATTAAAATGAAATTAAATGAAAATGATATGAAAATTTGAAAATGAAATGAAAAAATATGAAGTAATGAAAATTGAAAAAAATATTTTAAAAACTAATAATATATAAATAGTAATATGTAATTTTTATAATATAATACAAAAAATAATAATAATCCAAAATAAATTTCAATCTAATCTTCTAATGAAGACTTTCGTTTAACATCTGAAACAGTTTTAAAATAAGTAGTTACTAAATAATTAGTTTTCTAGAAGTTAAGCATAAATTATCATATTTGTAACTGCTAAATCCTGTCCTCTGAGTAGACTTATTGCCTCGTCTTAGACCTCATAAAGCCTAATTGAGAAGAAGCTTGAAAATAAACCTTTTTTAACCAACCGTACATCAGGTGAGGAAAGTGATGCTTTCAATCCAAAAACTCGATAGTGAGTTTTCACTCAAAAAACACGAATTAGGGTCCTTATTTTACTACTTTTTTATTACTTATTTTTACTACTTTTACAATGATGTCTCTTTTTGTGTGCGATTATACGTGTGCGACGATTTTTTGTCCACGATAACTCTTGCTTAAAATTTACAAGAATTTCTGTATTCGTTATTTAAGCTTTCTACATTCATATAAAGAAATTGATTAGATTTGGGGTAAAACTGGATAACCGAAAGTAATACTTTACAGGAACCCCATAATGGTTTTTAATAAAAAATTATATTAAAATGTAATCCAAATCTTTCAATTTTATTAGTTAAGATTTTTATGTCAGTGAGAACAATTTTATTTTGGTTAAAATTGACAAATCGAAAGGGATACTTTACTTGAAGCTATCAACAAACTTTTGTTAAAAAATAAATTATGAGATTATCCAAAATTTCTCAAATGTGCTATTTAAAATAGGTATGTTACTGAGAACAACATATTACATTTATAATCATTTAATGCATTCTTTGAATTATGCTAAATGCAATAAGAACAAGCTCATTATGAAGCAATTAAATGTATCAGCGTCAATCCTCAATTTGGTGTTCGTTTCACTTTCATGTTGAATCATTTTTACTTCCTTGTACGAAGTAAAGGAAGAAATGTAATTGCGAAAATTTTCGGGTATCATATTTCAACGAAAATATCCATTTTCCCAGCATCGAATACAATTTAACGTATTTTTGCGTAACATAAAAAGACTCTTTTTCTCAAAACAGGTTACAAAAAGGATTTAAAATGGATTAAGAGAAGATTTCTTCATGACGTCTGTACGTACGTACCTACTTATGTAGGTATCTGTCATAACTCAAAAATGAGTAGCCTCAGAATCTTGAAATTTCGTATATAAGACTGTTACAACATGTAGTTGTGCATCTCCCTTTTTTGGTTGCAATCGACCATACCAAAAGTATATATATGTACGCAATATGTTACTCGGCTCCGTGAGTTCAGTTTTTTTTATTCTTATATGTTGGTAAATTCTGCAATTTTTGCTTTAGAAAGGATTGAATTATGTTGTTCTTTTCTTCCGGTTAAGGTTTTTATGTCTTTAGTTGATCTGCACATAATAGTTGTAGAATTATCAACAGTGTAAAATTCATTTAAGTGTGGCTTAATATTTTTACCATAGCAGCCATATTTTCTTGCATTTGAAATTTAGCAGAATAGTGAATTCAGTTTCTGCATCCTTCAGTATCTTTTTGCCGAGCGGGAAAAAAAGTAAACATTTAGTTTTGTGCACCAAGAAATCTGCCTCCATGCCGGCTGCCGAATTGCTTGTTTTTGCACAGAAACTCAAATTTTAATTGTAACATTTGTTTTTTAATTATTTTAACTGTTTTTTTTTTATTTCTGTATTTTTCCATTTTTTAATACGAGTAAAAGTATTTTGAGATTTTATGTATTTTGCCTTGTCGCGAAGGGAGAACTAAATTAATTAAATGAGAACTATATCTCTAATGAAATTAGAAGAAATAAGTTAAAATGAAATGCAGCAAAAAATGCCTATAATTTAATATTCCCTGCAAGGAAGTCATGTGGTGTACACGTCAGATTTATTCAAATAAGGATGCTGCCATCAAATGGTATCGCTACGTATTATTTTGAAAGATAATATAGCAGAAATAAACAATATAGCGAATATAAGAAAAATGTAAGCATCAATTAACACTCTACTGAGAATTCTAAAAACATGCTGCTTTTTAAGAGTTTGTGACTTAGTCGTTAAATTTTATGTTGCAAAGATGCAAAGAAAGTGATGTTCGATAAATAAAACATGGATGACAAATAAAAAAAGTTGGCCAACTTTTTGACCGGTCATTTTAATAAAATCATAGTCATGAATCATAGTCATTTTTAATAAAATGACCGGTCATTTTATTAAAAAACTGAACATTGATATTATAAACTGAGATACGGCCGAAGGTAATGACAGCACTTCTAAAGATATGCTGCTTTAAAACATTTTTTGATTGTTAAAATCATTGTTTGTGATTTTAACATACAGTACATGACCAGCGAATATACTACGATCGATGCGATATTTTCATATCAAAGCATGAGAACTGATGTGAACTGATGAGCACATACGGTTATCTGTGTCCGTTGTCTGAGAAAACAGAATAATAATAATAATACGAGTAATAATAAATAATAATAATAATACAAATAAAAAAAATTAAGGTTTTCAGATTTAAAATTACGTTTAAAGGGGCTTTTTTTTAAACATTTTGTGTGTTACATTTATTTATTGCATATCATGTTCTTCGCACTTAAACCATAAAATTCAGTTCAAGAGCAATATCGCAAAATAATTTTAAACTGAGCATGTCTTTAGAATTTCCGATACACAGTCTCACGAGCTGGAAATAAAAACGCTTTTTCTGGACAACGTTGCCAGTGCTTGCTTTGAAATCTTTGAGTTTGTTAATTAAAAATTCGTTAACGTTTTACAAAATATGAAATTAATAATGCAACAAATTCCAAATTTCAAATTTGGGCTTCCACATGCCCATATTCCCAGGAGAATTACGTTGTTCAAAATTAAATGGCTCTAGGTACCAATGTTTTAAAACAATGCGAGAAATTTACATACATTTATGCAGATTCTTCATTATCTAATTTCTTTAAATATAATACAGGGCGATAATATTTGGTGGCAACAATTTGAAAAGTGAAACAACACTTGTAGTGAATCGGCATGCCAAAACGAAATTAATAGTCCTTCTGGGTAAATTGCCCCTTTGGACTAAAAAATGAATAATGCTTGTAATTATATAATGTTTATAAACAAATTAGATCTTATTTATAAACGATCAACCGAAAGCGTATAAGGTGTTTCTTCCGCTTTCCTAGCGTGCCTTCGTGGTGTAGTGGTCAGCACACTGAGCCGGTATTTCAGAAGTCCGTGCTTCGATTCCCGGCGAAAGCGGGTGCATATTTTTATCTTTCCTGCTTCCAATTAACCTAATATCTCTACAGTGGCGCCCGAACTAAAATGGTGTTGGATGAGGTTACTCCACGCCCAGGATTTGGCGATTGTATCCCCTAAAAAACACCAGTTGCCCTTTAAAAAGGGGAGTATATAAGGTATTTCTCCCGCTTTCTTAGCGTGCCTTCGTGGTGAAGTGGCTCTGCACGCTGGGCCGGTATTCCAGAGGTCCGTGGTTCGATTCCTGGCGAAGGCTGTTGTTAATTTTTCATCTTGCCTGCTTCCAGTAAACCTAATGTGTCTACAAGCGATGCTTTTCTTAAAGCTCCATGACTGGCGGGAGGTCATGTACTGACTCTATTTGACAAACCTACACAGCATGTTTAGAAACCGTAAAAGCCGCACCTTGCATCTTTTGCGCGATTAACAATACAAAAAGAGTTAAGGTAAACTGAAATAATTTATGCATAAATTCACAATACATGTTATCCTATTAATGTTGGCTGAGGTCCTTAAATCACGCAAGCACCATGGCTTAGCAAATGCTAAAGCCAATTCAAGTCAATCTAGAAACTACATGGAAAAAGTTAGCGGTCGTTGCCGAAATGTCTCTCATAACATCAAGAACTGTGTTCATGTATTTAATAGCTGCATTACATCCTAGCGAGAGCTGACGAAAGTAGAAATGAGAGTAAAGATAACAAATAATATGATGAGTTACTAACATACAACCCTACATATTTAAAATTACTTCCTCAAAATGGCAAACCCAAATGGTAGAAAAACAAAATTGTTATCTTATTTCATCATAAAGTAACATCACACTTATTTAATGAGGAAAAAATTAGTTATGCAAGACGTAGCTGTACACTTATTCGTATTTTCAGGTATTTATAATCTTAAGCATAGTAATTTATCGTAAGTTCCGTATAATTACGAAAATGTTTTTAAGAAAGATTCTCTGAATAGTTAGATATTCATTTTCATGGTCTTTCTCTTGTTAAGGTTCTTGGAAAATAAAAAATTTGCTTAAATAAAAAATAAAAATAGCTATAGTTTGTTAAAATTTCGCTGGTAATGAAAAAAACGCAATTTCTATAATACATTATAATTTAAATTCTATCTGTAAGACTGTTCGAGAATTCTAAAGATAGCGATTCATTATATTAAATATCTGGTATATATTTTCGTTTCAAAATATTAAAATGAATTCAAGATGAATGAATTCGTTCTGAATCAATAAAAAATGGATTTTTACAATAATTCTTACCTTCCATGTTTGAAATTTTGCTGAACTGACAAATGTAATATCATTTGATAAGTCTTTTCGAAAGAAGAAATATAATATACTTTATCGGGTTCACCAAGTATTTTATCACCATTTCGTAGAACAAATGTGAGATAGTACCTCAGACATAATTATCCAAAATTGATAAATGTGGATATCAACGAAACCTGTAGATATTAAAGGTAGTATAAAGAATAGATTACGAAGGTCGTTATTGGAAATAATTTCATCTAAAAAACTGCGTAAAAAGAACACTGACATTCAGAGTATATTCTTTTTTTCATGATATTTCTTCAGCCTTTGCGTCCTGGAAATTCGACAAAAATTTTAGTTACTAGACCATTCAAGATTTATGACTCTCAAAATTCCTCTGCAGAATTTTTAGAGGTTGTTAAACTATGTTCTGAAGATAGCTCCTCCCTGCAAAAACTTCATTATTCACTAGATCTAGCGAAAATCTTAGAAAATGAAAAGTAATTTACTGAGTTTCTGCTTTCGGTTTAACGAATTTCATCTATATAGAACGTTATAAATTGTTCATTGATCAAATAGCTTCACTGCAAAAAGTATTTCAAGAAAACAAATCATGCCATTGCATTTATTGTATGAAATTATTTCCAGTGCGCATTATCTCCTTTTCAGCATGGATATTTAGGATTGGCTCTAACAATGTTAAGTCACAGCGGAGATGATTCACTACACTGTAACTAAAGTTACAGCTCACCTGAACATGCACTTCAATACAACCAAATCTGTGACTTCCTTCCTCTGCTACAGTAATCCTCCAGTGCGATAGTGCTCTCGCCAATGGGAAATCATATTTAGATGTATTGACTTTAATCAAACATGTCGAAATAACTGTTTCATGAAATCATTTTCCTGTTAAAGAATAATATGCGGTTGCGAGTAATATGGCTGCAAGCAATTTATGTTTGAGGTGCTAATGGTAACTACCAGCCGCTAGCAACTCCTGCTTTAATACTCTTCTAATTAGGAAAGGCGTTGGCGCTATGCCGAAGTGGAAGTTTATGTTTTGGACAATGAAAATTGTGTCAGTGAAGGCGCTGGCATGCCCCCCCCCCCTGTCCTTTGAAAAACTTTTTTTTTTTTTTTTTTTTTTTTGTGATTATATATTAATCTCTATCTGGTGGATAATTTATCTCTATACCCCGTTGTAATAGTTTTAATATACTGCATATCACTGAATAGGTTTAATTTATGCAAAAGCGAAAGGTCTCTGGATGTCCTTTTTTGTGATGATATTTAATATTATGTGATTCATGTGAAAATATTCATGATTTTAATTAAAAAATATGAAATTTGATTAGTTTCTAAACTACCCATTTATCTATCTCAGAAATTATAATTCGTACTGTATTGAAACACATGACATGGAACTGCATCGGTTGTAGCTGTTAGAAGAATGCATACACTTGTCTTGCAATTTTTTAGCGAAAACGTTTATTTAACTAAGTTCTAACTGAATTAAATTTTCACTAAGAAAGTATGATGTAAATGTAAGAAATACACATTAATTTAACACCTTTCATACTGTATTGACATACCAACAAGTTATCAAATTTAGAATAGTGAATTGCTTATACATATCGAAGTTTTCCAAAATGGGCCACTACGTAAATGTTGACTACAAATTATTTATTACAAAACTCGAATTGTTTCCAAAAATTGTTTATAATAACTTTGATCATTATTATATTTTTTACTGTAATCTCTTGAAAAAGAATTTTTAAGAAAAGTTATAATAGAAAAGTTATAATAATAATAATAACTTTCTTGCAAGTGAGTGAGTGAGTGCACCGCTATGATGGCTTCCGACCACGGACATGAACCAAACGGAATTATGTACCATCACGGCGGGGAAGACTCCAAAGTAACAAGGTTGAATATTACATACTAATAACAGTTTTTACATATTGATAACTGCAGGCACTAAGCGTTATTCTGGTTATCTGCTTTAAGTTCTGAACATTTGAAACATAATATTATTCACCGTTGTTTCTGCTTAGGCAATAGGATAAATGATTCTTTTTAATATTGTAGAGACGTTAGGTAATTTGGAACAGGCAAGATGAAAACTGAGCAACGCCTTCGTAGGGGATCAAACCGCGGACGTCTGGAATATGCGCCCAACGTGCAGACCACCACACCACGAAGTCATGTTAGGAAGGCGAAGAAATACCTTATAATATATTGCCAGCCTATGATACAGACTAGAAAATTTAAGATCTGTGAGACATCTAAATTGTCTTTAAACAAATAGCGAGATTTTGCAAAATTTTGTTAGCGTAAAATACATTACTAATCTGCTAATGATAAATTTTTATAAGTAAAAAATTTACAAATAAGAAGTAACAACAAAAATAATGTAATAAAATTTTAATTTTCAGCTACGATGTTTAATTAAAAAAGCTGCAATCAAATTCTAATCTCTAACTGGTTTATTTTGTATCCTTCGTGTGAATGTTATATTATTCACGCAGTCACCTTTATTAAACATTATTCTTTTATTTGCTGAAGTCATCGCTTGAGCACTGAGAAATACGCATTTCACAGAATTAGTTCTTTGTGGAGAAGCACGAAGAAAAAATATTGTTACCGGTTTTTTGAAATGCACATGAATTGTGAATGGATGATACGAAGATGGCCGTTAAATCTTTTTATCAAAATTAAAAACAATTTCTTGCATTTCATGAGACTTTTTAACTGAATTTAATTTGAAAGACAGGTTTTGGTTCCATGTAATTTTGATATCGCAGTCTAAAGGCAGATCTTCAGGTTTGTTGCCCCAGGCAATAGTCATTGTTTGTACATCGCTATGCAGCACTTCCTTAGAAGTAACTCGTATTTCATATTTGCATTCAAACCACTTCACTATCGATGTGTATGCCCGCTTCCGTGAGGAGGTATCAACCAAATTGAACAAAATGTTTTCTGTTAAGTCACATCTTGGACTGTTCTTGCAACACCACACAGGAAGCGGGTAAGTATCTGAATTTATTAAGTGGTGTATTATACAGAGTCGATCTTTGGTATCAAAAACATCTTGATTTTCGACGGAAAATTTCCAGAACTCTCCCGGTCCTATTGACGGAAAATGAATTAAGCGCAACAGAGGTTGTAACAGATATTTCAAGGAAACCGTTTCCTCTTTTTTGCGATTTTTTGCCCATTTTACAATAAACTTTAAAAGTTCGAACTCTGTTACTCTCAAAAGTGGTAGAGATAGAACGTAATAAAGCACTTGCATGTTTGCACTGAGAAAATGTTCACTTTGAAAGGCATCCCTTGCATTTTCAATAATGAAAGATGTACAGTGATCTTCCAGGGCTGCAAGTTTGTAATATTTACTGAAGGCCAAAGAAATCCAGACGTTCTCTGAGGACGGTTGTAATTCAGACAGTCGTTGTAGACAGATCTCTTTTAAAGATTCTACAGCGAATGCATCTGCACATAGCAATGTCATAAAAACTTCAGCGTCATTTTCGAAATCTGTGCTATCGTCATACAAGTACCTGTAAAAGAAAGTATACTATTTATTCACCTGTAAAGCTAATACAGTCAGATTCTAATTAACAGGGGTAACAAAGTCCACACTGTAAACAAAGTCCACACTTAATTTAAAATTACTATTTAGATCAAAATCAGCGTCACAAAAATCACACTCCATCGGCAGTTAAGAAAAAGGGGAAGATGAATAACCCATACTGTAATTAACAGAAAAGTACTATGAACAATTTAGCTGAGTTTTCAAGCAATTTAATCTCTAATCAGTATTCAAGCTATTTTTTCTCTCTTTCGAGCACTTGTGCACTTCTCTTTCTGTTTCTGTTTATATTGTCCCTGTGAATATTTCTTTCCTCTTAACGTGGTGCACATATTGTTTGTTTCTGTTTACATTACTGAATAGTTTCGATATGAGTTCAAGTGAATGAGACAAATTAATGGAACAAATGAAACAAATTAATGGCTGTGCGCTTGATTTAAAAAATGAGCCACCGCTGCCGTTACCCTACCCATTTTCTTTTTCTTTTTTTCGAAAGATAGTTTTGTTTTACGCTGATAATTTTTTATGGTGATTTCTCTAGCGCTCTGTAATACACAAACTTAACTTTTTACAGACAAGACCTAGTTAATCTGCAGCCCAATTAATTCGCCTGTTGAGGTGCCAATTATTCAGATATTAAATTCCAATTATTTATAACTGGTGTAAAATCCTCATTTTTGAATTTTGCATCCATTTTATGCTCATAAGAGGGGAATGGTAATGGCTGCTCCCTTTTCCAAGCTTTCCTCTTTCTAATCTTTTACTCTGTGCTGAAAATTGACATTTTTAAAAACATTTTAACATAATTATTAATGAGCATTTTCCTAGCAATATATGATATTTTATAATTAGCAGTAAATAAAAAATGCTTCAAAGAACAGTAAATTTCATTTTTTAGGGCATCATACATCACCTTGTCTAAAAATGTTTGATCCATTCACTGGGAATACTTCATTCCAGTCAGAAAAATTTAGATATTAAATATTTATATTACATATTATCATAATTTATAAATAATATTTAAATAATTTAATACTTTCAATTATTCAGCATTTTAACTTTTCGTTTTATAGTTATGAAGAAATGAGCTTGCAAGCAACATTTAAAAAAAAAATTTAATCTTTTAGTCCACATAAAATTACGAATACAAATAAATAGTAAAACTAAAATTATAAGAAGACAAAATATTTTATTGTAATAAAATCCATCTTTTCTTAAATCATGCAAAGCCTAAGCATTATTATCGTCAGCTGATGAACTTCTCGTATACATGCCAAACATTTTCGAACCTTGTACACATTGATTAGTTTGAGTAATTTTAATTTTAGGCATTCTTGGAAAAAGTGTTATAAATAATATCCATCTTTTATGCCAAGATTATGTAAAAACATAATAGCATTTTTAAGAGCATAAAATTTAAAACATCAAATAAAAAACGTTATGTTTTATGTCCATTAAATGAGATTGGAATAATGTTAATATTTCATTACGGTTTTCTCTTACGTGGAATTTGCTTGTAGGAATACTAGATCGCTAGGATTGTTAAAGGAATAAATATCTCCCAGTGCGTGTTTTAAGTAAAAGTTTCATTATGTATGATCCATAAACAAAACTAATTTATTATAGAAGTTATATCACAGATCCAAAATCTATATGTAAAAATAATACTGTAAGGTTTATCCTAAGTTTTTAACAGTTAATTTTTAGTTAAAGCCAGTTTCTTAACACTTCTAATTTCAGCTTACAAATTTCCTGTCAGAATGTGTTTTCAGAATCGTGTATAAATGCAAATGAAGGAAGAGCAGTATTTAAAGTCGAAGTTCCACTGACTTCGTTAGAGGGCCAGAGATTCTGAACAGCGCGCGTTCGCCTTTTGGCTACACTCTCTCTAAAGATATTACTACGCTCGGCCGTGTTTCAGGCTCTTGATAACTTCGCAGTTTAGTTAGGGCGTTAAGTTAGCCTTACTTAGTACTCTTGTAGAATTTTGATAGCTTCGGCTATATCTTTTTAGCTAAGCAGTAGTTAAGTTTCATTCCTTATATATTTCTGTATCATTTCTTAGTATTCTTGAGTTCGAGCCCAAGTACAGGCTTTTCTGTACGTCCTGAGAGAGCACCGACTGTAAAACTTTATTTTGAGCAATAAAGGGTAATCAGCCCTTCTTGAATTTCTGTCTCCTGAACCAAAGCGATTATTTGCTCACCAGTTCTCAAGACTGTAGACATTTAGCAGTAAATTCGAGGTTGGAACATTACAATACAAAATTAAATTTATAAAGAACAAGTAGCAGAAAATTGTATCTTCAGTTTATTTACTTTTAAGAAAATTGGGTGCTACTTTGGTAGTCGGTTGCACGGATTTTTGGCGATTTACGTTGGCGCGGTTTTTACAGTCGTCAGCCATCTTGAAAAATGCTGTTTTTACGTATTTCACGCATAGTAAAGTATTCGAAACTTTAAAAAAAAAAAAAAAAAAAAAAAAAAAAAAAAAAAATCGTTAAAAATAATGGATTCTTTTTTTGTTGAAAACGTTGTTTCTTAAGATGGCTGGCAAATGTAAATAAATACATTTACTAAGAGTATAAAATGCTAAAGTAAGGTTAAATTATTACTTTCATATAATAGAATAAAAATACCTCTATAAAAGCATTGCGCCAACATTTAATTGGAATAAAATATTATTTAAATTGAATTAAAAACATCCTACCAACGTTTAAAAGAATTAAAAATTTTTAATTACTTAAATTCAAATCCTTTAAAATAAGTTTTATAGGATATAATTATTTAACATTAAAACATATGTGGCAATAAATATATTTGAATTTTCAGGAATTTTTGAAAACAGTGTATTAATTTTTTAATAAAAATTGAAGTATACAATTATAAAGTAAAAGAAAAATATGCACTTACATTTTTTTAAAGTATTTTACCTGTCTTATATTGATAAGTACCAGGAAAAAAAAAAAAAGAAAAAAGTTCTTCATGTGTGATCCACATCTCTCGCACTTTATTGAAGAAGCAATTAGCGAGGTTTCCTCCAAAAATTTAAATAAATTTCCTCTGACCCTTGTAACAATAAATAAATCTTTGATTAGGAAAGCCAGGTTGGCCAAAATAAGGTCTCGCTTTGAAATCTGAGGAATTCGAAGAGATGAATAATAAAATTTTAAAATGGCGCGGTAATGCACAAATATTCAGTAACCAATAAGGGAGCTAATTACATCACGCATAGAATTAAAATTATTTAAATAATCATTCATAATAAAATCATATTTAAAAAATGCAAAATTAAATTGTATTATAATATTTAACAGCCATAAATAATGTTCAAAACATTAATTTAATTTATAGATATTAAAACTAATTAATTTTAAAATAATGTGACGTCATTCATTTCATCATTCACAGCATAAAATTCCATAAAATATCATAAACAATAAAATTTTTATTTCAAATAAAAATGCAAAATTAAATTCATTTTTTTTATTTAGAAGTCATAAATAATATTTAAAACACGGAATTTATGCATAATAAAAGGCATTATTTTTTAAATAAAATGAAAACAATATATCGGTTACCATAAATAACTTGTCCAGCAATGGGTTTACCATAAGTCGTATCGCTCGCCAAAAAAAATCGCCAAAAATTCGCCAAAATCCGTGCAATCGTCTACCAAAGTAGCACCAAAAATTTAACTTACCGGATTTAAAAAAATCTCATTTCTTGTGCTAAAATAAAATTAAAAAATAGCTATATGCTTTCGGTCTGCGAAAAGATACACAATTTTGGCATCCCTTTTGTTTAAGGGTTAAATATACCAAATCTTCTCTATTGCAGAAAATAGTAGAAATTATCAAACAATCATTGATATATTATTATAAACATATTATTGACATATTATTACAAAACAATTAACATATTATTATAAAACAATTAACATATTATTTCCACTTGAACTTGTGATTATATTTTCAGGAATATTAATATATTGCAGTCTTATTCTTATACAGTTGAAGAATTTGTTTTTCTCTGGCTATTGTCAGGTAATGTAAAATTATCGTTTCATTCCTTATATATTTCTGTCTCAGTTCTTCGATTAATTGAACTTTTGTTTTTTCATTCGAATCTAGATAATTATTTACTGCATTGCCATACGTACTGTAAAGTTGTCAGCTTCCGAGTTGGAAAAATCCAGACTGCGTTTTTAAATTTTATTTAAAAACTTAACCTAAGCTTTCTTGGTTCATTAAAAGTAAAATTCCAGTATTATAACAGAACGGAAAGAAACAACAAATTTCACGACACATACTATGTGTTACTCCTTATTTACTTAAATCCGAAATTTTAGTTTAATTATTTGAGCAGAGCATAGTAATCAAACTTATTTAGTAAACAAAATCCAAATCTATAAAATTTTATCACCTTATATGTTACCACAATCTCAGAAACAATTATCTTCATCTTAATGTTTTTTTTTACTGTGGAACTGGATTTTTGATTTTCACAAATGCTCGCAAATTAAGCAGAACATCCTATAAATAGAAAATCTAAACTTCAAAATACGTTAAAGCTGTACATTAAATTCTAATTTTACAAGTAGTTATACGCTTTCTAAATGAAACAAAAAATTATACTATATGCGTTACAATTAGAAAAACTTAAATTCGTAATTTACTAATTATTACATACATTTAACATTTATTTTTCGATTGCAGATGATTATAATTGTTAAAACACAATTAATATTAAATTTTCTGTCTCATCAGTAGTATAGGGTACACTTGAGAGCAAAGGCTCTTATTCCTGATCCTGGTCCCCACTGAAAATTATTTACCTTTATAAGGAAGCTTATATATTCGTAACTATATGTATATATAACTATATTATTAGGCAATACAGAGAAGATGAACACATTAATTATAATATTGTACCAGTGGGTAATAGCACAATGGGTAGGAACACATAATGTAAATGATACAATGCGTAACAAGTATCGTAGTGTAACACTGAGTATACACAGAATCTTCGCACATTCTCAACAAAATAACAGCTGTACATTATTTGATGCTGTGTAAGCGTAATTCGAAAGTTGTAGAAAGAAAGTAATAAAGAAATCGTCATTGAATATTTGAATATAGAATGCTCTATTTGGATCTTCTTATTTTATACGATTTAAAAGTGATTTTGTAAGAGGTGTATGTTTTTTTAATCCGTAGGTATTATCAACTCTAATCCAATTCAGTAATACAGATAAATCCTATTTCAGAAACATAACCCCAAGACAGCAAGTTAGCTCTAGAGTATTCCAAAAAGAAGTGGTCTTGAAATTCTTCGGGAGCTTGACCAATAAAACTTCTGAAAATTGTAGACACGCTTTGAAATATTATTCACGCATTTGATATTAATCGCCTACGATATTATTCTACATTTGCCCACAGGTAATATTGAAATGCAATGAATCGTCTGTAAAAGCGCAATCTATGATTCCAAATACTAAATTTGGTCTTTTGTAGAGATGGTCATCATGGAAATGCAATGTTCAATACCGATATCTATTTACTATGTTCTCAGGCATCTAAGGGAATTACTCGCCGCCGATAGAATTCAGTGTAGTTCTTGTTGATACTATCCATCATCATAGTCAAACATGTAAATCTATTCTGTTAGCCTAAATCTACTTAGAAATTCGATTTATACTGCCATCACATCTTCATATCTATGGTCCACCGTAATCTTTACTGAGATGAGTACTATATTTTATTTTGACCGTTCCCATCTATATATGTCCTGTGAGCTTGGGATTTGCATTATTTCTTGCTTTAAGGAATAGTGACTTTCATTTAAATTTCAGGGTATGCAAAACCAATAGAGTACAACATATGCATGACAAATGTCATTTTACCTTCCTTATGTTCCTTATATGCATAGTGGTACCTTACGTCAACTGACGTAGCTGTTATATGTAAAAAATATTTTAATATAAATATCTAGTTTCTTAGTATTCCTATGTTTACGTATCCCAATATACAACTCAGAGTCACTTAAAACTCGTTGCTGTCAAATATAAGGTAGGCAATACCGATCCTAGAACGCCGGCCGCCCACGTGCAATATAAAACTGCCCCCCCCCTTTATTACAGAAATATAATATGTTTGATAATCATTTCACTTCTCTTAAATTTCGCCGCCCACACGCCGTGCACCATCTTGACTCCCTCTAGGATCGGCCATGTACACTGCGAGGGAAAAAAAGGGACAGTTCGATATCTCCCGTTCTACTGGGCCGATTGACGAAATTCAAATTGCGTTTTTCATGACTCGAAAGCGCGACTTAGGCTATATATTAGATTTATATATAGTATTGTTCTAACTTAGGTACTTTGACACAATATAAGACTTTATGTGAAATAACTTACCAATTTTTTTTCCATATTTCGATTCTAAGACTCAAATTATGCCTAAATATTAAATTTTGTAAAATTTAGTGCGAAATTTAAGCCAAAATTTAAAAAGTTAACTTGGCGCATTTTTTTCAGTTTGCGCCAAGAATAATTCATTTGGCAAGCTTCTTAATATATGGCAACCTATTTTCCTTTCCCTTCCATTGTGCAAGAGCCGAAAAAAGGCACAGAGTTCCTAGCTTTTTACATTGTGCATAAGAGGGAAAAAAGTCACTTCGTTTTTAATTTCAAACAATTATAACAAAGTGCCTAAACCACATTTGATGTTATTATCGTTTTCAAAAAATATTCCAAATTTCAAAACGCGTCAATATATAAATTCACGTATATCTTCGGAAATTTTGAATAAAAAACAGTACAAAAAATAATTTTTTGTAGGTATGCTTAGAAATACATCTACTTTAAAATATGGTAAAAATTTTATAGATTTTAATTCAAAATTGTTTCCGAAAAATTTATAAAAATTATTTAAAAATACAAATTTTAAAAATAAATCATAAAAAATAGGCCAGTTTTATTTGAAATGAACCTAATTTTTTAAATATCAAAGGATAAATCAATTAAGTTTAATAAAAAAAGATATATTAATAACTATATATCAGATTTAATTAACACTGAGGAGCTAAAATTTTGAGAGCAAATTTTTTAAAAACTACTCGTGCGATTTTTACAAAACTTGGTAGTTTGACGCAATTTGACTCCTAGAATCGAAATACGGAAAACAATTGGCCTGTCATTTCAGAAAAAAGTTCGATTTTGTGTCAAAATACCTACATTAGAACAATGCTATATATAAATCTAATACGTATCCTCAATTGCGCTTTCGAGACATGAAAACCGCGAGTTGAAGTTCTTCAATCGGCCCTGTAGAACGGGAGATAAAGAACTGTTTCTTTTTTAGATATTTTCTTTTTTTTTTCCTTTCTCCTCCCCTCCCCCCGCAGTGTACGTAGGTAAAGCTGAAAGAAATCAATAAACGTTCATTTTACGTCATTTCAATAAGAATTCATTACTTACCTCAACATTATCTCAAAACCCAAGGGTTCAACATTAGGAATTTTAATTGGGTCTGTTATTTCAGAGGACTGGTTGTAGAACATACTCTCGAACACATAACTACCAGAAGCAAGAATAAGCTTATGTGCTTCGAAAATGGCAGGATGATTGGAACCTACAAGGAATCTGACATCAGTGTGCAAGCTTTTATCCAACATGTGACTCAACCGGGAAATAACAGATTTGTGCTGTTTTTGCCATGCAGTATCGGAATCTGCAAGAGAAAGGTATTTTGCTATTCATATTTAACATTATTAGAATTTCAGCTAAAAATTTATGTTGCGGCATCATTAAATTTTATGCTAAAACTAATCCTATTAGCATAAAATTTAAAGCACCATGCTAAGCCTTTGAAATATAACCAGATTTATGCACAAATTTCGAATAATTTGAATTATGAAATTGAAGTTATTGGCTTAAAATTCTAAAATGGTTTTGTCAAAATTATTTCTCAGAAATAGTACCTTTACTCCCATAAATACCTTTAATAATTCTTTAGCAATCTATTAAAGACATTTTAAAAATCACCACTCGTAAATCCTTATCTTCTTCTCTGGCAGTTCTGTAGAATCTTCGGAATATTTATTACAGCATTATCATATGGATTATAATTTAGTAAAATGTTGCCAATTTATTTTAATTAGTGGGTTTTTTTTTTTTTTTTTTTTTTTTTTTGAAGCAGAAGACATGAAAAATGAGCAATGCCTTCTCCGAGACTCCAACCCGAACTTCGCGGATGCACACCGAGTGTGCTACCGTTAAACCACCAAGCATGCTGAAAAGAGGGATAAAATACCTTATATACTCCCCCTTTTAAAGGTTGACTAGGGATTAGGGACCCAATCACCAAATCCTGATGGTGATGAAATACTGTCCGCCACCTTTTAGTTCGAGAAAAAATGAACAGTGCCCTCGCCGGGACTTGAACCTGGACTTCTCGAATACGCATCGAGTGTGCTACCGTTACACCACGAAGGCATGCTGAAAGAAAATAGAAAGTTTATAAGTAATTCAGGCATTTGGAACAACAACAATTTATTTGAGTAACAGCCTAAAGCGCCCAAAAGTGTTTTTTCATTTTGGACATTTCAAACAGTATAATCACTTTGGACATTTCAAATAGTACAGTCTCGAACAATACTCAGAACTTTTCTTTCACAAAATAAATAACAATGAAATGTATACGTATTTATATTTATAAATCTTCCAATTATTTAACATAATTTCCCTAACTTTTACTTATGGCTGAGACGAAGGCTTCTGTTAATAGCATGTTCCATTTAATCATTGTTTGACTGATTTTAGTTCAAAATGCAATCTTTAATTTTAATGTAACAGTTTGCGAAGGTTTCTTGATATATTTCGATAAGGCGTGATTCGTTAAGACGACTCACATCTGCATCTGGCAGCTTAGTCGTGAAGGGAAGTAGACCTCATATACAGTCCATGCCAGAGAAAAGGTGACAACTTTACATGTCGTGTATGGGAAATTAGAAGAATCAACATTTCTTCATTTTAAAGATATGCAACTTCAAAATCTCCCAATATCATTTCCATAAAGGCGAGTGAAGGAACACCCGTGATATTGTTTGCGGGAGAAACATAGATCTATATCGAACACCGGATGTGAGCGGGAAGCGCTTGGAAATACGATGAAAAGAAGCAAATGGACAGTAAAGCGTGGTGATGGAAAGAAAAGATCCTTGTATTTGTCAGTAACTATGACTTAAATGCACATTCATAACCAGCCGGTAAGCGAGCAAAGAAATTCTGTGAGTATAAGATTAATGAAATATGCTGGCGTATCAAATAGCAAAGTATGATACATTCCTTGCTATACACGATGAAAGAAACATAATGCCTATTATGCTATCGTCTGCTGCTTGACAGTTTTGTTTTCATGTAAATTGTCATTTTTAAAGAAGCAATGGATATCAAGGCTATGTTTGTGTTCTTTCCGAAGAACATTATTCACATCTAGTTATTAGAAAACGCTATAAAAGCCATGGGCTTTCGATATCTAAGGCCACGATAGATAATGTTGTCGACAACAAAGGGGAAAAAACGTCAAAATTTAGCTTCAAGTGCAAAAAAAATGTTTCAAATACTACCCAAGGAAAAAACGGAATTTTTTTAATGTTGCAAAAGTAAGATCTTTAATGCAAAAAAGAAAATCCGTCAAGTCAAAGGACAGTTGCAAAATCATTAAACTGCTCGGTGTCAACTGTACACAAAGCGATTAATGATGACTTGAATCTTAAATATGTCAAAAAAACATATTGTGCACCATCTTTCTCCACGACATATACCTGAACGCAGAACGTGCTGCAGAATTCTTTACGAGAAATATTTATCCGGACAAAATGGAAAAATGCTGTCACAGTAGACGAATTTAGGATGTACTTAAATCACTGCAATGAAAAGAGATCCATTTATTATCATTAAAGAGGAGGGGAAAAAATCTTAAAACATGGTTCAAGGGATCTAAAGAAAGCTTTTCTAAGGGATTTATGATTGTTGCCGGTTTTTCATATAGAGGAAAATTGAAAAGAAAGAGAGTCAAGAAAAATGTTAAGATCAACTCCACATTATTATCAAAAACATATTTTATACATAATTTTAAAATAGGAAATACATTCTCTTTGCACATAGTGTGATAAATCAGTAGAACTGCATCAAGACAAAGGAAACAGCGACACTTCAAAATCTACTGGTAATTTCCTGAAACAAATGGAACAAGAATCTGGTATCCAAGGCCATATCTTTTACTCATATCTCTACTAAATCTCCTGATCTATCTCCAATGTATTTTTGCGCTTTTGGACTTTTTAAAATCGGGTTGTGCGGTCGACCAACAACCTCCTTAGACATTCGAAAGCTGTTCGAGAGCAATAGGATAAAATACTTCTTCCGTTACTATAAAAAGATTTATTGTCTTGGAAATTCATGTATAAAGATAGTGAAGAGCAAAGGTTATCAAATACAACATTTAAAACATAAAAATTTAGGTAAAATATTTCTGTAATTACAATGAAAATTGTCTAAGAAATGTGCGAACAGCCTGTGTATAACTAGAATATCTTTGAAATAATATTTCTTAAACGTACTTTAGGTCTTTTAATTTTTGTTCTCTAATTTTCTAATTCAATTACTCTTTCGAAGTAGAGAAGTGATGTTCACACCGATATTTATGTTCAAAGCATTGCTAGTGACTTTCAGATTTACTTTAGAGAAGTGGTCTCTAAGAGAGGATTCACAGTGTTTTTATTTTGACAGAAGTAAACAGTGCAATCTACTTAAATACGTAGTAACTATTAAAAATGATCAGATAGCAAGTTACTTATCACGCGTTGTTATGTGTTTCAGTTCCCCATGTATCGAGCAGGAAATAAAGTAAAACTTCCTTCCCCGAAATTCGAAATTAAATGGATAATTCTCTTTTCCCTAAATAATGTAAAATTAAATTTTTTATTAATTAATTTACTTCTTTTTATTATGCGTTTTTATTTATGCGTTTCATTAAAATAATCAATTATTACTAATTATAAATGTTAAAAGTTATTAATAATAATTAAATTGCTAACTTAATTGTTTTCCTTTTATGCATATGTAAAAAAAGGCTCAGTTTGATTTTAAATGAATATAATTAAATTATACGTTGTGACTCATGCTAATCAAAATAATTCTTATGTTTAGTTTTAATGCAATAAAAATAAAAACAAGGTCATTTGTTTAGATCTATGTAACCCATGTAAAAATGGATTGCGTGAAAAGGCAAGTAAAAAATTATATCATCGTTTAATTTTTACAGAAAGGAAATGCCTTTCAGTTTTGAGAAAATTAAAAAATTTTATTTACTATAAACCTATTTTATTCCGGGGTTCTCAACCGAGTAGAGGGGAATTTCAAAGTTCCGGTGGAAGTAGAATGGGGTCAATCGCCTTTTTAGTGTTTAGTTTTAGTACACGAATATGAAAAAAAAAATTTACTTTTATTCAAGTTTTTATGTTTATCAGTGTTTTCTATAGTTTTTGTTGTTTAATTAATAAAACTGTAGAGACATTAGGAAATTTTTGAAAGCAGGAGAGATGAAAAAGGAGCAATTCCCTCACCGGGACTCGAAACACGAACCTCTCGAATACGTCCCGAATGCGCTGATCAGTACACCACAAAGGCATGTTAAGAAGGTGAGAAGCGAACAACTTTGACAAGTCTGCTACAAAATTGCAAAGTAGATGGACAGAGGTAGAGGTACGACAAAGAACATTTCGCTTACTGCCAAAAGTTAACATGGAAACAAACACCACTGTGCTAGCCTAATACAGTTCTTGACAGGTCATGGACCATTCCCAGTATACCTGAACAGATTCAGACTTAGGGATATTCCTTTCTGCGAAAGCGGAGAGGAAGGCGACACGGACCATTATTACTTCCATTGTGAACATACAAGAACCTGGCACTTAAAGAAACCAGTGGACTGTGCCTGGGCAACGTGGATGTCTAACACACTCAAAAACAGAGTAGCCCTTGATCTTGAATATAGAAAATCTCAAGAAACTGCCTAAGCAAAAACAACAGTGAATAATATTATGTTTCAAATGTTCAGAACTTAAAGCAGATAGCTAGAATAACGCTTAGAGCCTGCGTTATCAAACTGTAAAAACTGTTATTAATATGTAACATTCAACCTTGTTACTTTGGAGACTTCCCCGCCTTGATGGTATATAACTCCGTTTGGTTCATGTCCGTGGTCGGAAGCCATCATAGCGGTGCACTCACTCACTCACCTTATATACATCTGCTTTTAAAGGGCGACTGGGGATTAGGGGACCCAGTCGCCAAATCATGCTGCTGTAGAATCATCATCCGCCATCATTTTTAGTTCGGGCGCCACTGTAGAGAAATTAGGAATTTTTTAAAAGCAGGATAAATGAAAAATGTGCAATGCCCTTGCCGGGACTCCATGCAAGAACCTCTCGAATACGCGCCAAGTGTGCTGACCACTACACGATGAAGGCATGCTAAGAAGGCGAGAGAAATACCTAATAAAACACATTAAAAAATAACCTAAATAAATGTATATGTATTTTTTTTAACTTTACGAAACAGAGAAGGGGATGAATTCCTAGCAGTGTGAAAGGGGTGCATGGGCCAAAAAAGGTTGAGATGCCGGTGGTATTACCTTTGTTGAATGAAAGTGAGATGAATAGAAAAAAAAATAAATCCGCTATCTTACATACTGTGGACTGCGATCCTAGCTAATCCGAATACATGCAGTTCTGCTGTTCGTTGGATTAATATTCGTGCAGGATCAGAATTAGGAGAAGAATGCATCTACAGTGAGTTCATGTTATATGAAAACATGAGTCTGTAATTTTGCACTTTTAATACTTTCTCGGAGAATAAGCGAGAAGAGAATTAAAATTGTGTCAAAAATATGCATTACTTTGCATTTGGGCTGAAAATATTCAACGCAACTCTTCTGCTGCGTTTAAAATAACTTTTGTTTTAAGCTTTTGTTTTGATTTAACGCCTGAATCTTCGAAGGCCTATGCAGCTCAAAATTTATGAATTTGCATTGTGTTAGCGTCTTATCAAGTTGATTTACATTCTTGTTTGAGTATATTTATAGCAATAGCTTTGAGTATAATTAAACCATTTTCAATTTTCTTCTGCATTCTTCTTTGATGATTTTCTACTAGTTACTTAAATGACAATAAAAACTAAAAAAGAAATACACCTTTTTGCTGACTGGAGCATCATTCCGAAAATATTTAATAATAATAATAATTTACAATCTTACTCTTGAAATTTAAGTTTAACATCTGAAAGCTGACACAAAGCTGAACAACAGATTTTCTTTTAAATGCTAGACGTATTATTAATAAAATTATTTAGATAAAAAAAAAATCTGAAAGCTTTCGGATTTTATACTACGCCCCAAGATGCGTTTTTTAACGTTTTGTGCGTTACCTTTATTTATTAAATATCATGTTCTTCACACTTTAACCATTAATTTCAGTTCAGTAGCAACGTCGCAAAATAATTTTAAAATGAGCCTATCCGATACACAGTTCCGCGCACTGAAGATAATTCCTCCCCCCCTCCGCCATAGATTGTTGCATTTGCTCGCTTGTTCCTTAAAGTTTTACGAAATATGAAATCGATAATAAAACAAATTCCAAATACTTGGCTTCCAGATGTCCATATTCGGGGGGAGGCGTACATTATTCAAAATTGGATGGCTCTAGGTACCGTTATTTTATTGCAATGCAAGAAACATACATACATTTATGCAGATTCTTCATTATTTAATTTCGTTAAATATAATGCAGGGCTCTAATATTTGGTGGAAACAATTTCAAAAGGGATTCGCAGTTTATAGTGAACCTGCGCAAAATGCCAAAACGAAATTAATAGTCCTTCTGAGCTAACGTTCTTTTGGGAGTTTGGGGAAACGCATTTATAATTTAAAACGCACTTACCTTCCATTTTTCCGAAATTTTCTTTTCAAATGCGCGTGTTGTATCACTTTACAGCCGATCGCTTAAAATAAAATTTGTATTTCGTTTTATCAGAGTAATGAAGTGCTTTATCTCAGTTTCGTGCAATCAGTTGGAAGATGCAATCAATGTTTATGATTCAAATAGTTAGCCGTAAATCGATAAAAATTAAAATTCAGGGAAAACCCACATATAGGCATTAAAAGATGAATAATGATAATGAAACAAACCATTGCAACATTGGAAATTAATTTAGATATGATTTAACAGAGCAGTGTAGCTCTAGAATGAAAATTTCTTCAAAACAATGAATCAGAAATGCACTTTGGAACTGACTGGTACTCAGGTTAGCTTCCTGTTATTATGGGGTAGTAGGACCGACTGCCATAATCATGGGATCATGGTTTGAATTCCAGAAAAGTATGGATGTATGGAGTCGGAAGAATGTGATGATTGATTTATTACTGCAGGTAATTGCTTAACAAGATATTGTTGTACGGACAGTGTCCTAGTATTATCGTCCATGTTTTCCTAGTATTATCGCGTAAAAGCATGGGACCAAGCATTAGCGTGTAAAAGAAACCATTGCCCAGCATCAGAAGGTTCTTTCCTAACTTGCCTTATCCTGTTTCTTAATCGAAAAGCAAAGCACCTCCTTGTAAAAATACTAATTAATTGATTGAATTTCAGGAATAAATTCACGGTGAATAATTCTTCGTAATGAAAAAATGCAGTTAGCATTTCCTTAGTGTTTGATTTCGATAGCTGTGCTTTTTCTTTTCTTTCTTTAAACCTTTTTTTTTTTCTTTTGTCAAAATTTGAGGTACAAATCGAGCACAAACTTTTCTCATTTTCAGGTTTTCAATTAAAATTAACCTATTGCTTTCTTTATCTATCCCAGGCATGTCTGAAAGTTACTTAGTTGTTACACATTTATCAACTTTTACCAAAGAACCAACTTTCTCCATATTTTCAGCATTCTTTAAAACTGAAAGGAACCTTTATTCATATTCAAAGCTTTTGCTCTTGAGATTAATGAAATGAAATGAATTGTAAACGCAAAAATATATATAAAAAAATCTGATGTGCATACGACATAACTTCCTTGTACGGAATATTAAATTATACGCATTTTTTATTGCATTTCGTTTAAACTTATTGGACTGAATTAAATCTACTTCGCCGACAGCGCATAAACCAAAATAGAGTAAATGAATTCTTTAAAATTCCCTCTATTTCTTTACCATAGCGACACTCTAGCTCTAGGTTCACTTAACAGTATTATATTTCATTCATATTATAACTATGTCTATGTCTATGTCTATGTCATAACACAATTAAGAGGCAATCGGCCTAGTGCGGCCTTTACCAATATATTATAAGTAGGGTGTCTTTAATGATGAGTTGAATCCAGTAAGATGGAACGTACTTTTTGCACCTAGTGCAGAGGCTCTAGAAGAGAAGTAAACGTGGCCCCACGATGTGAGGATCTGCAACTTGTGAATTTCTGCCGCTCGGCTATGCTTGTCTTGAGAGAAGCTGCGAATTAATCTTTATCTGCAAAGTTCAGAATCATCTCGATGGCTTGAAAAGCTAGGCAAAGTTTCTGCATATTTGATTTAGCTGATTTAATTCTCTGAACTATTGTGGTTATTGATTTCATGAGAAAAAGGGTTTTCTGATCTTTGAAAATGTTAATGATTTCTGCTAAATTTTCCTGCGGGTTTTTCTGCTTAACTTTGTCACTGTAAAGGTTTTTAGGCATTTCTTGATTAGTTTGGCCTGAAGCTTGAATAAATTCGGGGAAGACATCTTTAGTGGGAATTTTTTGTGGTTTTTCTATCTTCTCTAAATGATTGAATCTTTTTCTGTATACCTTACAACCACCATAAGAAGAAACGTGATTTCCGTGACAATAAATGCAAGTTGGTTTTTCATCTGGTTTTAATTTACAGGTATTGGATCTGTGATTTTGTCCGCACTTACAGTCCTGACCTTTTTAAAGCAGTTATTTTGGGAGTGCCCGAACTCCTGGCAATTGAAACATCGAACTGGGCGTTTTCTGGGCTGATATTTTTCTATTGTGATATTGAATCCGAACGTATTGTTTAATTGATGAATTTTCTCTCCTGCAGAATTTCTTTTTAGTTCAAGGAAAAATATAGGTAAATGGATAATTTGGTCTTCTGCTTTCTTCGTGAATTGCTTTACTTTAATTATAGGGAAGTTTCTGCGTTCTAAGTCTGCGTGAATTGCTTGCTCTGTGTAGGATCTTGGGATATTCTTAAGTATAACTTTAATTGAAGAGGCTGAGGAAATTTGGTACGTATGAAAACTAATCTGTGCTTTCTTGAATTTATCAACTGTAGCTTTATAATCGGCTTCGGTGGTAGTGTAAAGAAAAATCTGTCTGGCTTTGATTGTAACTTCAAATTCGTTTTTACAAATCTCTCTGAGCATTTTGTCAATTTCGGGCCAATCAACATCGTTTTCTGGAATGACTAATGGAGAAATTTTCGTTTTATTTTCTGCTTTATTCTGTGTTGTAGTCATCTGCGTTTCATCTGTAACTTCCATATCTTCGTTATTTTCGTTAAGAGTTTCAAATCTGTTATTTTGAGGAATAGCTGCTGGTGGGATAGACTCTGAATTTTTCGCGGTTTTCTTTGGAGTTTGCCAATCCTTCTGATTTATTGTTTTATCATCTGTTTTAGAATTTGCGAGCTTCGGGGTGTTCTGAATGCTTGCTAAAATGAACTGATTTTGTTGAATTTCTTCTTGTAACTTTGAACGCATTTCTATCGCTGGTGGGGAAGTTAATGTCTTCATAGACTCAATACAGTTTAATTTATCGGCGATTTCGTTTTCTAATTTGAATGAGAGATCTTTTGGATTAATCGGAAGCTGAGTATTAAAATATTCTTGCGAGATAGCTTCTGTTAAATTAGGAAAAACTTTTCTGTGTTTGTTAACTACTGCTTCAAAATTTGAAGGGGAGGGTTTGAATTTCTTAGTATTATCGGCTATTTTCTTAGGAGTTCCTGCGGTTTTCTTTTCTTTTCTCTGGCATTTACTTTTCTTAGTAGAAATTAGTATACTTTGAAGCGCCGGGTCATCTGAAGCAATTACAGGCATCTCTTTGGATGTAGACAATTTTCTTGAATAATTCGAATAAGTAGAATCATTATCGCTATCATAATCGCTGAAAGTAGCATGCGAAGGAATTTTGCCTCTATTTGGTGGTTCGCTATTACTGGCCATATCGAGGAGAACAAGCAAAAATAATATTTACCAAAAAATCAAGAACAGACGTCGTCGCAAGAGAGAAACTCACATCTCATCCTTCATATTATAAATCAGAATGCACAAAAAGTCATATTATAACTCAGAATCTCATATTATAACTGTTAGAACAGACACATCTTTATTACCATTTTTAAACTCGACTATAACCAAGCCTCGTATTATAACTCATAATGCACAAAATTTATATCATTTAAACAATTTCATATTATAACTCAGAATGCACGAAATTTATATCATTTAAAGAATTATCTAATCGTTGCCACATGTTCTATTCAAATACTATAATAAAACTAGAACGATGTATAAAAGAAATTAAGCAAACAAAACAAAAAAGAAACAGTTTTTCACAGACGATTGAGTATTTTTCATTCAATTAATTCAGTTCTCACTTCGCGACAAGGCAAAGATACATAAAAACTCAAAATATCTATATTAAAAATTACGAAGTAAATCTTAAACACTTATTTCCTCAAAAAAATTCCAGAAAGGATTAAGCATGATTTAATTGGCAATAATAAATGAAGGCGTTATCATTGTTGTTGCGAAGCAAAGTTGCTCTAGATTGGCAACAAATCCACTAGTCTGCTGTTTCAAATGTAAACAATCAACGGCCGCCATTAAAAAAAGGCTTAGCGGCACTTAAACAACTTTAAAATTGTTGATAATTCTAAAAATATTGCATACAAATTTACTAAAAGCATAAAAACCTTAATCGGAAGATTAAAACAACATAATTCAATCATTTTTAAAGCAAAAAATGTACAATTTACAAACACATAAGAGTAAAGAAACTGAGATCACTGAGCCGGGTAACAGAGTGGATATATATATAAATATATTTATATACGTTTGGTGCGGCCGATTGCAACCAAAATACGAGGTGCACATCTACATGTTATAGCAGTCCTTTAAACAAAATTTCAACGTTCTGAGGCTACTCGTTTTTGAGTTATGCGAGATACGTACTTACATACGTTCGTACAGACACCACGAAAAATTCTCTTCAGAATTAATTTTAAAGCAGTTTTCTAATTTTTTTGGAGGAAAAGAGTCTTTTATTCTGTCCTTACGTACAGATATCACGCAAAAACATCGTTAAAATTGCATTCCAAAGCGGTCAAAATGGATATTTTCCTTGAAATATGCTGCCTGAAACTTTTCGCGATTACAATACAATACTTCCTTTTTATTCGAACAAGGAAGTAAAAAGGGGGGAAGTATCATTTAAAAACTGGCACAAACTTCGACAATAAGTGTCATTTCTTTACAACGGGGGAGGGGAGAAGTGTGCTGAGAACAAAGAATTTAATTCTTTGGCTGAGAACATGGAGGTAGGAAGTAAGAAGGTGGTGTGGTGTATTTAATTACGGCAAAGCACACTAGGGCTATCTGCCAAAGGGGAGGGATGCCTTTCGTGGAGGACTTTCTAAGGGAAACTGGCTCGTATACACGTTACACATGGGGAAAACCACGAAAACACCCATGCAGCCAGCCCGTTCGCGGGATTCGAACCTCGGACCGACCTACCAGTGTTCAGCGACGTTACCGCTCGGCCGCTGGTGGGCGGAAGTAAGAAGGAGTCGCCCTAAACAAGTTTCTCCGTACCCTGCTCTGAAGCACTGGCGATCCCTACGTGGTGACCAAAACATTGGGTCATTTACCATTGAGTTCTATGGGATTTGACGCTTTCGGGTGTAAATATTTTGTAATTACGTCGCAAATATACATATAAATGTATATATTTTCTTTTTCTACAACACTTCAGAGTCCTAAGTATGTGAAAACAACATATTTTTAAACAACATTTCATTCTGAACGGAATTAAATGCTATACTTTTCACAGGACAGTTTTCTCAGAATGGTTTAATTTCAATGAAATATTTTCATAAGTTTTCGTTAATTACATTAGAAAAAAAAATTAAGGTAATTCGATTTTATTCGGTTAAGGTACAAAAATTAAGATCAAAGTTTATTGCATTATTAATATTAAAATTATGCATTATTTCTTTTCTATTTATAGAGCTTCTTCCTAAAATACTTTCTTAAATATGACATGATTTTTTGGCTTCTGAGGCATCTTTTAAATCGAAAAATGTAAGTCAATTTATAATAATTGCTCTATTCGGTTCATTTTAAATTAGAGAATTATTAGGAATTAGCGAAATACTTTAAATAAGTATTTCGCTAATTCCTAATAATTAAATAGGTATTAAATAGTATTTGACTTTCTCTGAACATTTCTGAAAGGGAATAAAATATTTTTTTTTTTTAAGTATTATTTAAAACTTGTAACTGAGTTATTATAAAATGTAAGGGGAATAATTCTTTTAATTATACTTATCAGATTTTTTTTTACCCTTCATTTCAACAATACATATTCCAAAACTCTTTATTACGTTCTTAAGTGCGCATCTCATAGCATTTGCTTTACAATACCTTTTAACAGATTGCTTTCTAATACGAACAATTCTTGCTTAAATAGTTTTATAACGTATTTGTCAACAGGATTTCAATTTATGTTTACAACTCAATATTAAGGTTATTATATATTTAGATAACATTTATAATCATTATAAATTAGATACATTTAATCATTAGATTTCTTCACAGTACTTTCATAGTTGTTTATAAGTGAATAAATTCTTCATTTCAAATACATTTATAAATAATTTAATGAATATTTAAAAGATACATGCTTTTTGTCAAAGGCAGATACATGCTTTTTGCAAGCACATGCATAAATACCCATACATATAATTTTGACGAGGATTGCAGCATTTGATGGTAATTTTATTTTTAATTAACCCAAATAAGTAAAACGTTTAAGCCCAAAGTGATTATTTTTCAGATATATAAAATTAAAACGATGGGTTTAAAATGAGCAGCAGTAAAGCCTCTTCTCTAAAAAAATTTTAAAAGGTAAATGTTACAATAATATATGGATGTGAAAAAAAATTTGTTTTATTTAAAACATTTTGACGTTTGGAAAATAAAATAAAAGTAGCGAATACTCTATCAAGGGTATCGAAAGACGTATACAATTTTAAATGTACGTAAGGTATTTTTCATTCTTTAAGCATAACATTTTTCTTAAAATCTATATTTTTGTAGTGCAACAGCTTATAATTTTATAAAACAAATTCATAATCAAAATCGCTGTTGTTAGTTATCGAAAAATGACCAAGATGTAATTTTTGCGTAAATGTCAGTAAACTATACAAATTGCTATTATCCATCACACTATGAATGTTTCTTTCATGCGAGAGTGTCCCTTTTTCGATTTCTGTGGAACTGTCGTGTGTCGAAATACTATCAGAATCTTATCAAGCGAGCTTCTGAATGTAAACAAAGAAACACCCCGTCTGGTGACCCAAGCTTCAAAGCAGTGCTTCACTTCTAGCGCGGAATGGCCCCTCCTCCCTTTCCTACCTCCATGGCTGAGAAGCAGGGGAGTTCCTAGCGGGGGTGCAGGGAGTAAAATTACGCAGTCGGCGAAAATTAGGAGCGGTCGAAATCTCGCTATACCATGACTAAAGATGTTAAATTCATTATAAGTACTTAATGAATATGAAATAAAAATTTTATTAATTATTGAACATTTTTTTTTTTTTTTTTAATTTTGAGGGCGGCTAGGAAAGCACGCGGACTGAGAAGCAAAAAAAAAAAAAAAAAAAAAAAAAAAAAGAGTGACGTAATGACATTGTAACCTTGAAACTAAATTTCTGAGCGATGGCTAAAAAACGATTACTTCTTATAACATAGTGTACTTTAAAAAAAAACTGAAAGTTTTCAGATTTTACATTACGCCCAAAGGGGAGTTTTTTTTTAAGTTTTGTTTGTTACTTTTATTTATTAAATATCATGTTATTCGCCCTTACCATAAAATTCAGTTCAACAGCAATATCGTAAAATGAGCATATCGTTATAATTTCCGATACACAGTCTCGCACGCTAGAGATAGAAATTTTTTTTCCGCCGCCCCCGTACAGAGTTGTCATTCCTCGCTTTGAAATCGTTGAATTTGCTAATCGAAAATTCGGTAAAGTGTTACAAGATATGAAATCGATAATAAAACAAATTCCAAATGAGGGCTTTCAGATATCCATATTCTTTGGAGGATTACGTTATTCAAACTTTGATGGGTCTACTAGGTACCGTTGTTTGATCACAATGCTAGAAACATACATAAATTTATGCAGATTCTTCATTATTTAATTTCTTTAAATATAACACAGGGCGATAATATTGGGCGGCAACGGACATTTAAGTTTTCAACGCAAAATGCCAAAACGAAGTTAATAGCCCTTATGAGCTTCCCCTTTTGAGCTAGAAAGAAAGAAAAAAAGAGTATTTTTCACAATACGACTAAATTCGGAAGCAAATATAAAATAATAAAAATAAAAAATATAAATCTGAAAGCTTTTAGATTTTACATTACGGGTGGGTTTTTTTCCCCCCCGTTTGGTGTGTTAAAATTTATTTATTAAATAACATGTTCTTCGCACTTAAAACAGATAAAATTTAATTCAATAGCAATATCACAAGATATTTAAAAATAACAAAACAGCAGACATTTAGAATTTCATTTAGAATTTCCGATGCACAGTCTCCAGCACTGGAGATAAAAATGTTTTTTTTCCCTTACAGTGTTGCCATTGAAATCGTTGAGTTTGATAATCAAAAATCCTTAAAGTTTTGTAAAATTTGAAATAAATAATAAAACAAATTTGAAATTCAAAATTCGGGATTCCAAGTGGCCTTGTTTGGTTGGAAGACTAAGTTATTCAAAATTTGATGGCTCTAGGTACCACTGCTTTTTCACAGGGCGAGAACTATACATGCATTCATGCAGACTCTGCATTATTTAGTTTCGTTAAATATAATATATGGCAATAATATTTGGTGGCAACGGTTTGAAAATTAAATAGACGCAAAATGCCGTTTTGAAATTAATAGCCCTTCTAGGAACCTATTAGCTATTTGAATTAAATATACATACATAACAATAATAAATTAAAAACTGGTTACCATTTTAATTATCAAAATTTAAGTTGTAATAATTTAATTCTAAAATTTAGGGCTAAATTTCGACCTGTTCAAGAGAAATCAATTCTTTTATGTCTGGTCTTAATTTCACTTAGTTTTAAGCGTAAATTAGAATCCAGGTTTAATTTTGTTCTGTATTTATTTTTTAAATATAACATGGAAGAAAATGCTTGTTACATATATAGGTTGTGCAAAAAGGCAATAAAAGTTCAATAGCTTTATTTAAAATGCGTCTAAACTCTTTTTTTTTCGGTTAAACCAAAAGTTCACAAATGTGTTATTTTTAAAATCTTCAATTAGAGTTCGATCGCCGAAAATTTCTATCAATTGTTCTTTTTATTTGCGAGATAAAATTTCAGGTATGTTTGAACAAAATGGACTTCTAATCCAATTTTCGTTTTCATAATCCTCGAGAAAATACATGTTTAAATTATTTATCAATGAAAAACAATGATTTTTAATGTCGAATGCTAATTCTTCTTCTATTTTTAATTATTTTCGGTTAGAAAACTTTCTAAAAGTGGCAAAAAGCTTAAAATATTATTATTCAATTCTTTTACTATTAGCTCGAGTGTTTTTTTTTTTTTTTTTTTTTTTTTTTTATCACTGCCTTTATTTTATCTCTAACGTTAAACGAATTAACATTTTGTCCTTGTAATCATAAATTTAATTTGTTTAACTTTTCCAAAAGTATCAGCTAAATAGGCTAAACGCTCCAACCATAATTCACTAAATAAACATTTTTGCAATTCAAATTTTGAATGACAGAGTAAAATTTGAATTTCTGATGGATTTTTCAAAAAGACGATTTAAAACTTTGCCTCTGGATAACCACCTTACTTTGGAATATAACAAAAGCATTTCAAGTTCATTGCCCATCTCTTGGCATAAAATCGCAAATATTCTTGAATTTAAAGCTCGGCTTTTAATAAAGTTAACAATTTCCCCAGCTTAATTTAAAACGATTTTCAGGCTTTCAGGGATTATTTTGGCTACTAAAACTTCAAGAGCGTATGGAACAATGAGAAAATTTAGTTTCAGATGTGTCTTTCTTTATTTGAGAAATCTCTCCGGAATGTTTTCCTGTTAAAGTTCGAGCTCCGTTACTACATATGGCAGTGCACTTATTCCAAGGAATATCATTCTCAGACATAAAATTGCCAATTGCTTTGAAAATTTTACTTGCATTTGCTCTATCATGAAGAAATCCACAAAATAAATGCTCTTCGACATTTATTTTATCTTCGTCGAAGCGTATGTAAACTAATAATTGAACAAAGTTTGTTATACCAGTATTTAAATCCAATTGCAATGCGGAATACTTACCGTGTTTTATTTTTTGAATAAATGTCTTTTTTATGGAATCTGCCATTTCACGAATTCGTCGACTTACTGTATTATTTGATAACGGAGTATTATTGAATTCATTCGCCGCTTTTTCGTTGAACACTGTTAAAAGGATATCTTTAGTTGCTGGTAATATTACGTTTTCTCCAGTAGTGTGACCCTGTTTAGTCTTGGCAATTCTTAAGCTTACCAGGTAACTAGCTTCCAAAGCTTTTCCACTTGATCCCTTTCTATTACTCCTTTAAAAACATCATTTATGGCAAATTTTGTTATGTCTACGGTTAAGAGAATATTGGTGAAACGTCTATCATGGAAGAACCACGAAAATTGCCTTATAGACAGATCGTTCGCATCTTGCTAAAGTCTATAAAAGTGGTTCTCAACCGGTTGTACGCTTACCACTGGTGGTACGCAAGAGAAAAATAGGTGGTACGCAAAGAAGCAAAGTATTTTTAACTATCAAATTCAAAAATTAAAACCCCAACATCCTGATAGAGTTTTTTTCTAACATGCGTAAATTTACGCGATCAGAGTTTTGTTCAAAGTCAATAGCCACCTACAGACTTAGCAAGAGGCGAACGAGCTTTCTGCAGCATTGTACTCATTTCCTTTAGGGCATTTTACAATATTAATATCTTCAGAGCCCGATTTAAATATTTTCAGGTTTTTAAGTATAGCATTTTTTTGGAGGGGGGGATTCTCAGTGTTCACTTCCCTTGCTTTATCCAAGTATCCAAATCATCTTCTGACGATGATTTTGGGCAGCAAGTAGGCTTTGATGATATTATGTCATAGATTAAACTGCTAACTTATCGTATTTTGACTAATATAAACGAAAAAATTCAAAATTGATTTCATTTTATTTATTTATAAGCTCACAGTTTTAGTTATTTAATTTTTCTATTTACATACAGATATTTCTTTTATGCAACATACTAATTTCATATATTCTTAGAAGAAAACCACTGGCTCATTTACTAATTATTTGTAGCAAATTTTGCTAAGTATTAAAAATAAAATTTCTGTCGCTGCAGAATATTTTAATTTTTCCTTTGTCAAAAGGAGCCATTCTTATGTGAATTTACAATTAATTTCTTACATTATTCTTATCCATTATGACTGTGAATTGCTGTTGACAAGTGAAAGAGGCACAATGCTGCATTACTAATATTTCTAAATTATTTATTTTCTATAGAATAGGTTCAATGTTTTTAATTTCAAAATGTTTCTCTCTCTCCCCCGGAAAAAATCAATACGAATTCTTAAACTTTTTTCCTTATTACCAAAATCTTCATAAGTGTTATTCACTACGATTTGGAAAACTGAAAACGACTAGCACTAATGCAAAAACAGACTCATTTTGCACATTTGAAGATTTAATACTGCTAAACTTTTTAACACACAGTTTTTGAATGCATAGTTAAGAATTCAACACAGTTTGTTAAGTTTATGTCAGGTTTCACCTTTAAGCATTTTAATCTCTTTTTCTGAACTTCACTCAGTTCAGATTTCATTTACGACAAAGCTTCCACTCTTAACTCTAAATTTATGGTAATATGGTTTCCCTACATAGATATGTTCTGTGTTGAGTTATATAATCTAGGTACTCTGTACAGTTTTTCTATACTATATTTTAGGAAAGTTAACACATGACACTTCATGAAAAAGTTATTTCAAAGTATTTTTCTCAAAGTCTTAATGCAACAAATGAAAAGCTGACATGTAGAAATAAAAGTAAACGGAAAAGCAAAGACCTCTAGTCAAGAAAAATACAGCAATCTCTTCCCGAACGCAATTTCGCATATAGGCGTCATCTTAATTGTTTCCATTTAATTTGCCCAACTCTAAAATTTCATTCATACCCAGTTCAACATTCACTGAATGCTGACTGGCAATAGCTCTAGCCAGAAGTTTTCAACAATTTTACAAGATTTCCACGATTAAAACGAAGCCAAAGAAATCAAATAAATTTCAAATTCTTAATCTGAATTCTGCTTTACACAGTTTTCTATACAAAAGTAACTTCGCGGAACGCGATTTGCGATATTAAATGGTATAGCGTCCGCGAACGGCAAGAGTTTACTGCACTAGAAATATTGGAAAGTAGACCGTATCCTTCAGGATATCTGTTGTGAAGATGCAGGTGATACTAAATTGCATTAGCGAAAATAGTCACCAAGATCTCAAAAAATAACCCCATTTTACCATAAAATGGGAAACTTTTTTTTTTTTTTTTTTTTTTCACTTTTTTACACTTACATCCCAGTAAAAACACGAATGAAGTTTCATGCTCAGTTTTTCCTACTTCAACTTTTATGGTTACACCTTTAGAAATCTGAGATCTTTTTCCTAGTTAAGTTTAAGTCCTCGACATAATTTAGAACATTACAGGCCAATTCTGGACGTCTGATAACCCTCTTTAGATGTCTAAAAACTGAATATTACTGAATGGATTTATATTTTTAGATCGTGTTATAATACATTAAGACTGCACGTTCTTTAGTCCAAAGGGGCTTTGTCCCTGAGGGAATATTGTTTTTATTTTGTGATTTTGTGTCTCATCACTCTGAATGCCCGTTCCACTTTTAAAACTGTTGCGAAAAAATATTATTGCCCTGTATTACATTTGAAGAGATTAAATAATGAAGAATCTGCATAAATGTATGTATGTTTCTCGCATTGTGATAAAACAACGGTATCTAGAGCCATCCAATTTTGAGTGACGTAATCCTACTGTGAATATGTGGAAGCACAAATTTAAAATTTGTTTTATGATCGATTCCATATTTTGTAAAACTTTAACGAATTTTTGATTAACAAACTCAAGGATTTCAAAGCAAGCAATGGCAACACTCTACAGGGGGGGAATATACTGGCATACAATTAATATGAATTTTACCCAGATAGTTCAATTTTATGCCCTAAGGACATTCGCTATAATTAAGTCAATTAGGATGCAATCACACCGCTCACCCGAAGGCGGAAATATAGGAAAGGCAATGTCAAAGGTTAAATTCATAAATTCCAATGAGAATCCGCTAGCAAAGTAAAGCACTGCGGTTTTCCATAATTTCTGAGTAAGCTATTCGTACGAATTGAAATAATTCTTGCATTTAAACTTGTATTCCATATTAAGATTTAACTTGAAATTAATGTAGATAATTACTGAGAGAATTAGATTTTTGTAGCGTAGTTTACGTGAGATGAGATCACTTGGGGTCACGTGATATAAACTGGTGAATCAGGATGTTGTACCATGAAAGCATAGCAAATTCTTAAATTAATGTCTTGTTACAAATTTGTCTTTTTACAAAATTTTAAACTATATTAAAATGTTTATGCCTTCAAAATAAAAATTTCTGAGAATAAACATTTGCTATGTGTATAAAGTGTGTTGTGGCCAATAAGTCTGCTTAGTAAGATTTGTGTTGGGGAAACGGAAAAGTACCCAAAATTCTTAATAGTATGTTCTGGTCGGTTGTTCACAGTGATTATGAATCTTACTATTACACATCCAAGGGCAAAAAATGAATTTCTGCCTGCAGCTATGAAAAACTATATTTAATCAAGAAAGTGTGGTCTGCTCTAAAGCATGGCCCAGTTTCATACTGCTGCATGGCACTAGGCAACTAGGCCAACACCGCCTCAAAGAATAAGGCCTGAGCACAAGCGGCTGACTGGTCAGTGACATCGATTAGAAGACTGACGCAAAGCAGTAAGAAGCGTCTCCCACAAGCACAAACCAATTCTCCACCAATGATTCTATAATCTGCGCTTTTACTGCACTCTCGATTTCTAGATTCAAATTCTGACTTGTATTTGGAGCCTAATTTTATATTAAAATTTCTCATACCTTGTGGAAAGTTGATCAAAAATTACTAATAACTAAAAATATGAATATTGTGTGCAAATTTTGTTTCCCCAAATTCTTGGACATTGGCTTCTGAAACAGTAATTTTAATACAATATAAAAATAAATACTTAATAATGAAAAATTAATTTTAGTCAGTGATAAGTATGTGTAATAATAATAATTGATAGATATGTCACAAAAATTAATGAAACAAATAAAGAGCGAGACAATTACTGATATTAAAGCATGATATTACAAGAAACTAGAATAATTAACAACATTCCTTTATGCTCTATATTTTTCATTCACATATTTTGGAGAAAAGAGATTAAAGAATTTTATTGCGAAGATATAAAATCAAACATTTAAATTTTTTAAATAAAAAAATGCAAAAAGCCTTAAACAGTAAATAGGTTAAATGTTTATTCTAAATCTCGATTTTTAAATTGAAGATATTCTAAGGAATTCTTCTAGGATGAAATTAAACTGTCATTTCAACTACAAAACAAACTGAAAATTGCACTGGAAAGGATTTGTACAAGCACAATAAAAAAAAATTAAATTTTATGCTGAAAGTAAGCCCAAGACATAAAACATATTTTAAACTGCATAAAGATTTTATTTTTATTGTCCCATTTTTGCAAATAAATCTTTCCTTCTATGTAGATTAAGTTCAGAATTTCAATGAATTTCCACAACTATTTAACATGAAATTAACGATATACGTCTCTCAACATATTTTTCATTCAGTGAAATTTGGGGCAAAAATTTGCATTAAGATCATGCATTATTTTTATATATTCATTCAAGTGTTTGTGTCTGTATATTACTTAAAATTCACAGTTTTACTTCTCTAAGCTCGTTAATCCCTCTTTTTAATTTAGATGCTTTTTGATTAAATTGGTATTCGTTTCATTTAGGAGTACTCTATACACTTGCTAATGACTTTACACAGAAACTGTTACTGGATCTCGTAGATGTCAGTTGCAGTTAAAATCTAGTTAAATTACTTTCGTCCGAATATAAACCATTCTTTTTAAAAGCACAAAATCACAGATTGTTCAACAAAACTATTAATCTTAACTTCTTCAGAATTATTTGATCATTTAGACAAATGTTCACTTGGTGTTATGCTGAAGACATTATTAAAAAGATTGTTTGTTCAAATAGTTTACTAAAAAATTATTTCTGTAAAAGAAATTATGTAATTAAAAAGAACCCTAAAAATTGAAAAGTTCAAAATTCTTTAAATTATCAGCATATTGCACAACTTATCATAATGAGCTTATCCTAACGAACTTATCACTATCTTTGGTGACCTGGTTTAAATTGATTTAAATACATTCATAACAGATAAAAATTTAATGCTTTATTGTATTTTACGTTTCTTTTTCTCTATTATAGTTTTATTTTTATGTAATTTTTAAAAATTTTAATTTTGTTAATCTTTTTGCACAGTTTTTTTTTATTCCTTGTGTCATTATATTCTTTTTATTTCTTCCCCCTTTTTACTTCCTTGTACGAAGTAAAAAGGAAATATTGTAATCACGAACAGTTTCAGGCAGCATATTTCAACGAAAATATCCATTTTGACCACTATCGAATGCAATTTAATGATGTTTTTGCATGATATCTGTATGTAAGGACAGAATAAAAGACTCGATTCCTCCAAAAAAATTATAAAACTGCTTTAAAATTAATTCTGAAGAGAATTTTTTGTGGCATCTGTACGAACATATGTACGTATCTCGCATAACTCAAAATTGAGTAGCCTCAGAACGTTTAAATTTTGTATATAGGACTGCTATAACATGTAGATGTGCACCTCATATTTTGGTTGCAATCGGCCGCACCAAACGTATATAAATATACTTATATATATATCCACTTTGTTACCCGGCTCAGTGATCTCAGTTTTTTTACTCTTATAGGTTTGTAAATTTTTTGCTTTAAAAATGATTGAATTATGTTGTTTTTATCTTCCGGTTAAGGTTTTTATGCCTTTAGTAAATCTGTATGCAATATTTTTAGAATTATCAACAATTTCAAAGTTGTTTAAGTGCCGCTAAGCCTTTTTTTTTTTATAGCAGCCATTGATTGTTTACATTTGAAACAGCAGACTAGTGGATTTTTTGCCAATCTAGAGAAACTTAGCTTCCCAACAACAAAGATAACACCTTCGTTTATTATTGCCAATTAAATCATGCTTAATCCTTTCTGGAATTTTTTCGAGTAAATAAGTGTTTAAGATTTACTTTGTAATTTTTAATATAGATATTTTGAGTTTTTATGTATTTTTGCTTCTCGCGAAGTGGGAACTGAATTAATTGAATGAGAAATACTCAATAATTAGTGAAAAACTGTTTCTTTTTTGTTTTGTTTGCTTAATTTCTTTTATACATCGTTCTAGCTTTATTATAGTATTTGAATAGAACATGTGGCAACGATTAGATAATTCTATTCTTTAAATGATATAAATTTTGTGCATTATGAGTTATAACATGAACAAAATATAATACTGTTAAGTGAATCTAGTGCCAGAGTGTCACTATGGTAAACAAATACTAGAATGAATATTAAAGAATGCTTTATTCTATTGTGGTTTATGCGCTGTCGGCGAAGTAGATTTAATTCAATCCAATAAGTTTAAATGAAATGCAAGAAAAAATGCGTATAATTTAATATTCCGTACAAGAAAGTCATGTGGTATACACATCAGATTTTTTACTTATAGTAACTGTATTGCATAGATTTTCCATCTTGTAGAGATTATCATTAATATATTTACATTTATAATATCTTTAATCTGCATTATAAATGCATAAAATGCTGCAAATATTTTGACAGTATTTACTATAATCAGCATAACTGCAGATAATAAATGCCACAAAGAACATTATTCAATAATATAAGCCTTTTGAAGAATTGATTAAATTGGGTATGGAAATGAATGAAAAAGTGCCAGGAAGTACTGGATTCGACTTGAGTCATTAATAAAACAAAATAAATCTTTGTGAATGTGAAAAGCTTCAAGAAAATCCAATTCACTAATTGCAGAAGCTCTTCAAATAATTTTTGAAGACCCAAAATCAAAATTATGATTAAATTTCCAACTATGATTAGCTATCGAAGACTTGTTAAATTTCGCCTTTTTGGACATAAGCTTCATGTTCTATGATACAAGTTTGTTTCTCAGAACCTTTGCTTTCTAATGATCTCAATTATTTAAGATCAGTTGGCATTGACTAAGATTTTCTCCCATGGGACATTGATAAAGCCTTCAAAAAATTGTCATCTTATCAATCAAAGAAGGCATTCTGCTATTAAAAATAACATTAATAACCTTTAATTCAAAAGTCAAACAACAACCTTGTTGTACTTCCATTTCATCCTTCTGTTAGTTGTAAAATTTTCACAGATTCGAGTCATTTTCTCACCTATCACTAAAATCCATGACTCGATTTCTAAAGGTTCAGTTTCTGACTTTAATTCTTGGGGAATTTACAGCATAGCATGTCAGTGTGGTCTGAGATATATACAAGCCAAACTAAAAGTTACGTATCAAGGAACATGAATCTTATGTCTGGAAAGGAGAAATTAAAAGGTCTTTGATAGCTAATCATAGTTGGAAATTTAATTATAATTTTAACTTTGGATCAGCAAAAATTATTCAAAAATCTTCTGCAAATGGTAAGTTATATTTTCTTGAAGTTTTACACATTCACAAAGATTTTTCTTCTTTAGTTAATGACTAAGTCTAATCCAGTCCTCCCTAATGCTTTTAAAATTCTATTTTTTTTTCAATTTTCCTACTATTTTTGACAACAGATGGTGCTGTTTTCTTGTATACTTTACTGCTGTAGGGTATAAATACAAATGTTGCTTTCCAGTCTTGCAGGTTTCTTTGCTTCTGATGAAGAGGGACCTTTACCTGTTTGCCCTAGAAATCGATTGATTTCTTGGCTAATCTATGCCAAACACAGGGTTGTTGCTTTGCTAATTTTATGTCTCAGCTGAAAGTCAACATAACATTATTGTAAGTTGTATGAGAAGCACTTCACTTTAATTTGTTATTACTTCATGCTTTGCAACATCCAATAGAAGTGGCAACATAAAGTTTCATTTAAGTTTTATATTTGAGTTGTACCTTTTGTGTTAATAGTTTACCAAGGCCAAGATTTGGAGTAACTTCTGAAAATGGCTACTGTGTTTAGGAGAAGCAGTTTTAAGTTATTTTACATGAATGAGTTATAATCAGATTTCTATATTAGATTTTACTGCATTTTGATGATAAAAATTGAAGAAATAATAGAATACTTGAAAAAGATGACAGTCACATAGAAACATGAAATGTTAAATGAAAATCGGAGTATAAAATTCAAATCACCAAATATTAGTCATGGCTACAGATCATTTTGAAATGATAGATTAGTCATACAAATCCTGAAGCATTTAATATATAAAATGCTACAAATTAGTTTTAAAACAAAGTGAAAAGAAATTATTAAACAATTTAACATGGAATTACCTTCATGTTTTTGCAGCATTTCTAATGACAACGGACGAATTTAAATAAAAAATACTTGCCAAATATGTATTTTTTATTTTTATAAAATTACATATAAAATCTACAAAGGTAAAATAAACATGAGATATGGTAGATATCAATACTATACATACCCTCAAATTAATACATGTATTTCAAATAAAATATGCTTTAAAAACAGATGTTTGTACAGATAAAATGGAATGTGAAATATACAGACTGCATATATTAAATGGATAAATAAATATAAAATTTATACTTAAAAATCTACTGAAGTGAGACTAGGTGCAACCATTAACAAATATAAAATATCCTGAGTGAATCCATCCATTTTGATTTTTTTTTTTTTTTTTCTTCAAAATCTACAAAAGTATATTTATATAGTAATAAATAAGGAAACAAAATGCATTATATAACCATTTAACACATGCTCTGATAAATATTATACATTACGTGTAATTAAATTTATGCACAGAATAGAAACACAACTGAAAATTATTACATTACCTAAATTTTTAACTTACAAAGCAAACATTATAATAGAACAATTTCAAAAATATTATGTAATACATGAGGCTTTCTAATATTTTGAAAAAATAGTTTTTCTCATACTTGAAAGCATGAATTTCCTTGCAACAGACTCAGTCACTGATTTTTTAAAAACTTTTTTGTTTTCAAATTCAAAATTAAGAGTAGCTTGCAAGGAAACAATGTAATGTAAAAATATAACCATTTTAATGAAAAATGAATAGACAAGGAATAAAAAAGCTGCAAGAAAAATAAAAGATGGTCAATTAATAAGGATTTCAAGAAATAAAATTAGAAGCAAAAAGAATAAATCTCTGTGGGGAGAGGAATGTACACGAAAAAGGTTTCACAGATCAAAATTAAACAATTTAGATTATTAAAGTTCCAATAAATAGTTCCTTTAAGACATCAGAATAATAATACAATGGTTAATTAATGATTATAAACTATTACAGTCAAAAGTTGTTAATTCGGACACCCATAATACGGAATGATCTATAATCCAGACCTCAAAGCTAAAAACTTTCTGCGCATGCGCTGCGTTGGCACTTGCGCACAGGCGTTTTACGCGTGCGCGTAAGACCTTGACTACTGCACATATGCGTGTGCGCAAGTGCAGAATACGTTTTCGCCTGCGCGTTTAATGTATAACGGACGGTGTAAGCTAAAATTATCTAATTATCTATTTCAGTTAATGTTAATGATTGCGTTGTTCCTTAATCTTTGAATTGGATCGCGCTTATTATTTTTTGCAGACTGTAAGAGCAATTTTATAAAAGTAAACTTGAACTTTCGATTATGTCAAATAGAATTTCCGATGCTGGAACTTCCAAAGGATCTACAAAACGAAAGTATGTTTCGATGTCCAACGAACAAAAAGTGGATAAAGACATGAAGAATGTGACAGAGAGGTTAGTGAAAACGAAAAAATTTCTATTGACAAGTTAGTCGGTATTCTCGGCACAGCAATTAACGGGACTTGAACAGCGGAACTTTGTAACTGAACAAGAAATTATGTCTGTTTATAGAATTAAAGAGAAAGTATTATCACATAAAACGAAACAACTTACATTGAAAGAAATGTTTAATAAAGTAAACAAATAAATATGAAGCTTTTTTTTTTGTAAATTTTGATACCCTTTAGATCATAATTGTTCTTTATTTCATAAATTACGGTTTCATATTTTTAATTTTAGAATTTCTGCATGCCATCTTACGAAATTTAAACTGATGATCTATAATCCGGAATCGCCGAAGTCCCGACGAGTCCGGATTAACGACTTTTGACTGTATTAGTAAAATATATTTGCAAAATTAAAAAAAAATCAACTAACAAATTTATATTTGTTTCATTATCAGCAAATACTTAGTTTCCAGAATCTGGAATAGCTTAATTTATAGTTCCTATATTTTCATTTCAGAAAAATATTTATCTAGCATATTACTTTGAATGCATTATGGAATTCACGATTAATGTGATCCATAAAACATTTATACTCAAATTTATTTAGTATACATTAAATTTAAAAGCTAAATTTTTATTGAAACTCATAGATATATATAGAGAGAAAATGCAACACTAAACAACATATATAATTTTCCACCCTTTTACAAATAAATATATCAAAATTAAAATAATCTGTTATTGTGCTGTGTTTAAAGTATAGTATTTAAGACTATTAATATGGCAAGGCAATAAGGCAAAAATTGGAATATAGAAAATATTATAGAAACTGATTATATCCCACAAATTCTGATAAACATTTGAGAA
This sequence comes from Stegodyphus dumicola, assembly GCF_044657685.1. Lineage (NCBI taxonomy): Eukaryota > Metazoa > Arthropoda > Arachnida > Araneae > Eresidae > Stegodyphus > Stegodyphus dumicola. The sequence goes on from NC_140768.1 coordinate 282,786,292, forward strand.
AAATTATTATTTAAAGGCCTTATAGCTTATCATTTACAAGGCCTAAGCATATTATATATTGTAATGATTATGTCTCCAGCAAACTATACAAGAACACTTTTTTTAAATGTATGGAGCATTTCCTCTTCATTTATAGTTAAATTCTAATATTAAAATTATTCACTCATATAATGTAAAGAAACTAGTATATAAATGAAGCAACAGAAGCAGATTTTTAACATAAAATTTCCTTTTGTATAGGCATTGGTTTCTCAAACAAAACAGACTAGTTTAATCATAATGTAAAAGTAAGGGGAGAATTCAGCAGTTTTTTATCATTAACAGAAAGTAAAGTATTGTTTACATAGTACTCTGCCTACACACATCCTTAGAATAGAGAAATACTACTTTTCTGTAATATTAGATGCTCAATATCATTGCATATATGGTTTATGCTGTCTGCAATGAAATATAGCAAAACCTAACAACTATACGAAATTTAGTGAAATACGTATTTAAAATATAGCAGTATAAAACACGTTTCAAACTTACGGAATGAATGCAATATTTGCATTTGGATATGTATAAAACATGAAATTAATGATGTCAAATGAGATTCTAACAATACATAAAACTCCCTTCATGAGAAAAATGGAACATTTTGCAATATCACAAGATTTAAAAACCCTTTCCAACTATACCATAATAATAGAAGCGTAAAAAATTTAGAGCAATTTTACACAATTTAAAAAATATATATACACATTGCTCCATCTTGCTGCCACCTACCCAGGTGATATAAAACATTTAAAAAATATAATTAATAAAATAAAAACAATACATAAATCAAACAGATCATTTTCTGAAAACATTTCTAGACAAAATATGCTGATCAAAATAAAAAGTGTATAAATGATTATTACATCATAAACAAAGACAGAGCATATGCAAAAATTAATTTTAAAATCGACCATCTTAATTATAATCTAAAACAGCTGTTGTAATTAATATAGAAGGACGGAAATGAAAAATCACATGTCAAAAAGATAACATAAAAATAAATAGACAAATACAATTACTTCTTAACATCTGAATTATCAGGATAAACTCAAGCTGCACTCACTACATATAAAAAAAAATTATACAGGTTACAAATTTCTCTAAAGTATTTTAATGCTTATGTTACTATTCAATAAAATATTTATAATTCAAATTATTTTAAATATTTTTAAACAACTACCAGAAGCATTTTCAATAAGGCAGCATTCTTTTATTTACAGTTTGCAAAATCTGAAAATTTGCCAACATCCAAAATGAAAAATCAAAATTTGTAAAATTAACAGATCTATGTTCCAGAGGAAATAGAGGTGGAGCTAAGCACAGACTTTTCTGCAAGAAATCATCATGAAAGTCAAAGCTCTTTGAAAGTTTTAGTAGAAATATTTAGCAAAATCACAATGTAAACTTTGAACACTAAATAAATGAGATTTCAATATGAGAAATTTAAAAAAAACAATATTTACTACAATGTATGCACAGAAACGATATAAGATAAAAACAGAAATTACAGGAAACTCCTTCAGAAAATTAAAAATAATATCGTGTGAGAATAATTTAGATCTGATGATCCCAATTTTATTGATCACATGCAGGAAAGGCTGAATGCAAAGATAGTAGCATTTGTGTAATTGTTTAGTAATAAAATACACATGAAACATAGTTCATTGAAGTAATAATGTGCTAATAATATACATCGCACGAGATATTAATGCATATTTAAAAAGATATAATTTTCATTTTCCAGATATACAAATGACCATTTACATCACAGTGCTATACATCAACAACTATGTATTTGACTTCATTGAATGTATTACATTACATAAATCAACTCATTTTGCCATCACATTCTATTATATGATCTATTTTATGGTCATAAAACAGTAGTTTTTTGAAAACTTTTACAAGTTACATTGATGAATGTATCACATCAGAAGCTTCCCATGCATTATAAACAAATAATTTTGTACTACAAGATTTCAAATTATTCAATCACAAAGTAAATTTAGCTAAAAATTATAAGCTTCTAAAATAATTAAAGCCAACAAAAAGTAAGTCTTTTATCGATCCATTTTCCTGCAATTTGGCAAGGGAGATTTGTTTTCTTTTCTTTAATGCCTTAAAGAAGAGTGTTTTTATACATAACATAACACTACATAAATTTTGTGTCTCCACAAAATACGAACTGTTTGCCATTTTACTCGCAAAACATATTTCTTTTTGAAAGCATTGTGCACAGATATATTTTTTGCAAGCCTTGTGCAAAAATAATTCAAAGGAAAATGTGCAGTAAATGTCTTAAAAATTAATAGAAATTGTTGTCACTACATTTGTATGAAAAATTTGCTGCAAGCCTTATGCACAGTAATCATGTGAGCAAAATGCACAGCTATGACTTTTCTTTATTAAATAAGTGCAGAAGTCTCCATATGTTATTAATTTATGATGGAATATCATCATAACAAGTTTTTTTTTTACACCTATACTTTGGTAATGTTTTCAACAGTTAATTTTAAATACTTGAGTTTAATCTGAATTAAAATAACATGATGAAAAGCGATTTAGTGGAGGTACTGAGGCAACAAGAATAGGTGTAATGTTCGTGCATTTCATACACATTATCTCCTCAGCACAGGTTTCTCTTTAATCATTTGCCCTTCTTTAGCTGAAGAAGGTTTTACGTTTAAACCTTTGAAACTAGTTCCGCAAATTTATGAACATTATGCTGATTCTTCTTGCCTTAACACCTACCATACTTGGATTTACATTTGATATTTTTAACTTCAGGAGATTAATTCTTAACGATATTGATGCATATTACACTATTGTGTTTTATTATAATATACAGTTACAGTCAATGAAACATATTCTCTGCATACATGGAGGTATTACTGTAATTTTTCATTGAACCTTCTGATCCTACAGAATGTGGTCATATTTATTGGGTAGCTGTATAGTTTAATATTAATAGTCTAAATATAAAGTATTGTCGTTAACATTTGCAACTTAATCAATAGATATGTATAGGCTGTACAAAGATATATTTGCATATATGTATATGGTGCTTTTTAATAAACTAGCTTGTCCCTAAACATATGAAGCACTGCAAAAGTACATGATATGATGTTAGTAAAAACAAGGGTGGTATCATGAAATTGAATAAATAAAAATTTTAATTAATTAAGCAAAAAGAACACATTTAATATATATAGCAAAAATCACCGGATCAATCCACTAAATAAAAATTTGACATATTTTAATATATCCATTAGTGAAATATGGTGACAAAACATACATTTCTTTGCATATTAGTTAAGAACATACATTTCTTCACATATTAGCTACTGAATAACTGAATTTTAAAACAAAATATACACAGAAATCATTCAGCATTTTCAGCACATATTTTCAAATACTCTAGGTACTCAATCAAACAAACACAAAATCAATATCAAAATTATCCATCTTAACAATAGATTAAACAACAAACTTCATATAAATGATTTAACTTATGATGCATTATATCTGCTGTACGTCGTAAATGAAAGGAATAATAATTGTACAATTATTAAAAAAATAGAAAAAGGACACTTTTAGTAAATAACTTTTAATCAGGAAATTAAAGCAGCAGTTTAAGCAAAGAGAGATACCAACAAAAGAATTGCACACTCACAGATATAATGCTCTTCCTAACATAAACTGATGAAGTTTTATGCAATTATGTTTATGCACTAAAAGAATTATTTACTAAATAATTATAAAATACCATCAAATTTTCAAAAAGTAATTTGATGACATAAATATTTTTAATACCATGTAATTTTACCACAATACCATATATTTTCTGCAGGTAAAAGTACTTGATATTAAAAATGTTTTCCCACTATTTAACTAAAATAAAAATATTTATAACATAATTTTCTAAGAATCCAACAAGCTTTGACAGCATGAAATCTAAACAATAAAAATGAGAAATATTATAAAGAAAAACTACATGAGTTTAAAATAAATATGCAACCTGACATAAACTTTATACCTAAATTTACGAATAGCAGTTTTGACAAATCAATAACATGTTAAAAAATACTTTTAAATCTGAATATAAGAGAAATGCAATTTAAAAAGCAAATGCCTATCATTGAAAATTTTAGGTGGACTAAGAAATGGGTAAAAGGAGGATTCATTAAAAAGGCATGAATGCTATGCTATACAAATCTTTTTCCAACGATAGGTAATGAAGAAATACTTCAGAAACATGGTCTAGAATAGCTAAAAACGATACTGATTTTGAACACAATCAATATCACATTTTGGAATTGTATGCAATATGTACAACACACATTACAAAATAATATAGTCCAAAATATAACTTGTTGAGCAAGGCAACAATACGCACCACATAGGGCATTTATGTAATATTTTCCAACATTCTACAAAGATTTCTTCATATAAACCATTCTTCCTTTTTAGGAACTCCATGGCCGGTTTTGCCCATCCTCACAGCAGTATCAGCATCAGGAGCATCTTTTGCTCCAGTGTCTTCATGTGTTTTATATTCACCTTTATGGCGTGACATATAACGTCCGATCAGGATAGCCATCAATATGAGTGCAATAAATATCAGAGCCAATATACCTAAAAATTAAGAGTTAAATAATACATCAACCACATACTTTTGTTGGATTTTTCCAAATATATTTCAAATGAACAGTATTTTTTTATTTCAGTGATGACTGATAACTATTAGATTTGTTATCCCTTTAATTTGCATTTTGTTCAGCATCCAAAATACCCGACACATTAAAACACTTTTCATAAAAATATACACAGTAAAAACACAAAGTTTATAAAGACTGCTACATTATTTCTTCTTCTTCTTCTTCTTCTTTTTTTTTTTTTTTTTTTTGGGGGGGGGGGGTCCAAAGATTCGTTTTATCCAAATCTTACCATCCAACAATGGGGAGGGAGGGACTTCTTAAAAATATTTAAATTTCTCAGTTGCATACCTCCATCATTTCCAAGTAATATGGACAGCTGTCTGCTAAGTTTAGATCAAGCAAAAGTAAAACAAAGTGCACATTTGATGAAACGGACAAGTTTATGCTCATCTTATTCTCAAATTAGTATGCCCTTCGGGTAAGGGCATGTCAAAGTGGACATATTGCAGGTGGCAAACATTAAAAAATTTAAAACATGCACAAAAAAAAAAAAAAAAAAAAAGGATTGGGGGGAGATAGCTTTGCAATCAGTTTTGTTATGTACTTGGAATTACTTTGAACAACAGGCTATTGTTGATAGAAATGGAAATTTAGTAAAGGTGTAATAAAAACCTATTTCTGATAGTAGTAACAGTATGTGCTTTCAAGTGCTTGTTATTTTTTTTTTTCAAAATTAATTTTTTAAGTCTCTTCTAAAACTACTATTCTTTTTCTATAATACTACTGCAAGTAATACATACATTACACATACGAAATAACTACATATGAGTACTTATTTAACAAAGCATTTTAATAAAATGCATGGCTAGAACTATCTTTGAAGTTCTAATATTAATCTGATATAATACAATTACATTCTTCTATCCACTAATTCAGTGTTTACAGTTCACAGCAAGACCAAAAAAGCATTGTTCAAACTTTTAAATGCATACTAAATGACAACAGAATATAACAAAATGAAATACCAAAATACAGCAGCTTTAATATATTCAATACTATCATCTTTCCAACAAATCCTGCTTATGAATACCTGCAACCTCCTTTTGAGCTGACAGAATCTAACACAGAGAATATAATGACCACAGTAAAACCTCATGTTTGCTTTCAGCTACGGGTCACCTTGAAGATTTGTGTTTTTTAGTTTTCTTTCTTCACTACCCTACTTGATAGCTATAAATGTATTGGTATGGGCATCACGGTTTACTCTGCGTCATAAACAGAAGACTCAGGTGTTAGAAACACTTGTCAGCAGGAACCCGAGTTATAAAACTACATCCTATGTTGAGCACATGCGAAAATGGCATAACTTTTCTACCCTAACGTGACAAAGTTCATAGCTGAGATAAAAATCTCGTGAAAGGAAAGCCACTTGTCATATAACTCATGTATATATTTCTCATTTCTCTGAGGTTAGGGCACTCTCTACCATCATCAGATTTTTTTTGTTTTTTTGCATTGTCTCTCCCGCCATCGAGTGACCTATCATAAACAGAAATGAATATTCATCTTTCTTCTTTTTGTTTTGTTCCCATACCCACACCTTTTCATTAAAATTTGGTTCTAACATTCTCCCAATTCCTATTAGCGTTATATTAGTCATATTACTTTTTTATCATTTTGTTGAATCAACAATGACTTTCATTTCTACTTGTTTTATGCATATTAAAAAAAGTGTCAAAATTCCTTAATTTCATAAGTTTTAAAGAGAAAGAGTACACTCCAGTATACAGCATATCTTGCATTGCTCTTTAATAGTATGTATGTAATTTAATGCACTTGTGGGGTATACATTATTGAACATTGGTGATGTTCTACATTTTATAATTTATCAATATACTTAACTACTTTTAGGTATGTTACATGAATATCCTACTACTTACATTCTTTATTAAGTCTTGGAATGTATTTCCAATGAATTTGACATAGTGCTATTGCATTTAATAGTTTAATTTTAAAACTGATAAGAGGTGAATGTAAAAAAAGTCAGTACTTGTTTGTTTTGCTGCATGCAATGATATCTGTTAACATCTTTTAGTCACATTTTTTTCTTCTTAACTTTTAGCAGATTTTTTTCCGGCAATCGAATTCAAAACAGCATCATATAGAATGTTACTTTCTGCAGTCAATGTCTGCCTCTACATGATAAGTAAGAACACAAGTGATGATGAGCCATACCAAGCTGACAGTTATTCTCTCATTTTGCTGATCCCCACTCTCCCTAAATTCGCTTTAAAAAGAGAGAGAGAAATTAAAAAAAACTCCTCTTTGCAGACGAATCGAGAACAGTCTCTACAATAGCCAAACACTTGCAAGAACTGAAAGTCATGGGGCATAATTTTTGGTGATGCAGTGCAGCAGTTATTGGACAACCAACAAATACAAAAATTTATTTAGAAAGTTAATTTTAAATAGTAGGAACAGCATTTTTCAATAATTGAATGAAATTTTATAGGATCATGACATCACCTCACCATTCATGCTCAGTATGTTTCATGACACTAGCTGCTGGCCAAAAAAGGAAAAATACAAACCTCCTAATATTGCTGAATCATCTGCACCAGCTGTATGTGCCTCAATGTGAACTCTTGGCAAAGAAGGGGGTGGTCTTGTTGCTCTTATTTCAGGTGGATGAGTTACTGGCTCAATACCACAGTCATCTTCGCGAATGTCTTCAGGGAATGAATATACCAATGATGATCTACGACTTTCCTGAAATAATCTTCGCAAAGGAAAGTGATCATCAAACTGCACACGTGAAATGCATCCACTGAATCCTTCACCACTACCCATAGTTTCTGAGAAAATAAAATAAATTTTATCCTCTTCATTCAATACATTAAGCCCCTCAAAGCACATATATCAATAAATGAATAAACAAAACTACAATATCTAATAGCTGTATAATGCTTTAAAATGAAAATGCATTAATTGAATAAAAGTAATGAGTAAATGGATGAAAGGGCGGGAAAGACTTTTACCAAAAGTCTTTTAGCTGAATAATTTTGAATGACATGTGAATAGCAAGAATATAAATATATTCTCAATAGTTTCAAAAATAAGAATTGAGTATTTTAATCTTTAGGCACAAATACAGTTCTTGTACTTAAAAATATAAAATACAATAAAATAAATTAAAACTCAACATTTGATACATTGAAAGGGGAAATGTGAATAAAAAATGCAACAATTTCTAGAAATAACATCATCTTTCAATATAGTACTTACCATTACGACCAATGTATATACTTTTCAATCTATTGAACTGAGCATCAGCTTTTTCATCAATTTCAAATGTATGTACAATTGGGGCATAGTTATCCACCTAAAATTATAAAAAGAAAGAATTTTCAATGTGATTAGTACAAAATATGGCACTTAATACAAATTTACATTAATGTACTTACATATATTGTAAGCTTTGCCCCTTTATCACTCCTAATTATGCGGAGATCATGATGTTGGCCTAAAGCAAAATTCTCATTTTTAATGATTATCTCCTGCCTTTCAAAACCAAAGTCAAATACCAAACGTAGATAGCCTAAAAATTACCAGATAAAATTATAAAATTAAACATCAACATTAAAAAAATCAATACATATTTTAAATTAGGCTTGAAATCAATATTAACATATTTTTTCTTATTAGTTTTATTTAAATTGTATTTATTTTTAACATCTACATTTTAGCTGAATGCAGTTGTTTGCTAATTTAAACTTACTTACTACATAAGTTTTAAAAGTATGCAACATAGGATTTCACACAAGAATGAATTTCTATTTTTGGTCTCTAAGAAAAATTAGTTCTAAATTTCTTACTTTATGTCTTTACTGATATGTATGTAATGTAGATTCTCATACATTATTGGTGTTGTGCAGTCGAGGCAAAAGAAATGAGACAAAATTTCAAATATAAAGAGATATGTTTATTTTAGCATCCATCTCCCAAGCATTCCTCCTGTATATTGAGGAGAAGCCCTATTTATAGATATGTGAACATCATGGTGCTCATCCAATCAGCGATATTAATTGAGATCACAAGGTGATGCTATCTTCTCATCAGGAGTGTTCTATAAGGACTTTATGTAATATGACAGATTTATGAATTTGGCGATTTGATTTGGCGGGCATCAAGAGGTTAATATAATTTATAAGAAAGAAGGGATTTTGCTAAAAATTAGAAACAGGGATGCAATTTAGGCAGAGAATTGCCAATACATTATTAAGCAATATGATTAGAATTTAATTAATTGATTTTAAAATATTATTACATATATATATGTATATCAGTGCTTCAGTAACATTAATGCCAGAATCTGGTATAAAGAAGAAAGTTCACAAGTTTACTCTCCCCTTCTCAATTGGTGAATTGTTGACAAATCTCATGAATTATTTTCATTTATTCATTATTTTTTATGCTTATCAAAGAAGTACTATAAGATTACTGGAAGATATAATAAAAAATATTAAAGCATACTTAAAAATATAGAAGACATGCCAAGATAAATTGAAAGTGGAAAACTATGCCAAATCTAAAAAAAAGATCAAAGTCCAGCAAAAGAAATTTAAGGAAAAAAACTTACATATATATAAATATAAGGGCCTGAAATAATTTCGAAAATCCAGTAGCCCCGAAAATTCTAGTTACCACCACCCCTTGCCCCTTTCCCCAAAATTAATAAAAACTTACCAGGACTAGCCACTTTTGACATACCCTCTCAGCTACATCATCTTTATCCAACGTGTGCTTCAGACACTCTTTGGTTGCATTGCTAATGTGTTTTGATGTTTTGCTTCCCCCCCCCAAAAAAAGAAGTCTGCTTGTGGCTTAAAGTCTATTGGTGAAGGTATATTGAGTTTAATAATCACAAGGTCACTGACAGTCGCATTGTCTATGCATATTCTAAGATTAGTCTTAATGCTATTCATCTGGCTAAAATATCATTATTCACAAGATGGTGTGGAAGATGGCAAAACTTCAACTATTGACAATAATTGGCTGAGAACAGAAAATATTTCTTTGTGTGAATTTGCTTTGGAAAGTAATCCATGTATTTTTGCACCCTAAAACTTTGAAACTCATAACATTCATTGTGTGAAGATTTCAAGTTTTACTCTTTAAAAAGACTGGGTTTGAAATGATAGATATCCTTTGAAGTGATTGTATAAAGTAACAATTTCATCCTTTCCATAACTTTCCAAATTGTTATGAGGCCACATGAAAGCATCAAAACCTTTATAACACCCACATAACCATCCTGGGAAATATTTCTTAAGAAACTTTATTCCATGTAAAATTATTTTCTGTTTGTTTGAATCAAAATCTTCATGATTAGTATTTGTACGTTGAATGTTCTTAAACTTCCCACTAATAGTAGTTGAATCGACAAACAATTGCACATTTGAATATAGAACAAAATTAGCCAGAAATAAGATATTGCTACAAATCAAAAGTTTTTCAATTATTTCAACAATCTTCTGGGCATAGAACATTCTTTCCCTTACTGTTAACAGAGCAAGAAGGTTACTAACTTTAATTGATGTAAATATTTCAATTTCAAGAGTTTTGAGTGCAACAGCTGAGCAACATGGCCTAATTGCCTTAGCCTTTTTGGAGAATTATTGTAAAACTTATACAATTCCTTAAAAACTAGGGCTGTGGAGTCGGAGTCATGGAGTTGGGCAGATTTTGGAGTAAAAGGAGTCGGAGCTGGAGTTGCTAAAAATAGGTTGACTCTGACTCCAGTTTTGTTGGACAGTTTGAATTTGAAATGAAATTAAAATGAATTGAAAAAATTAATAACAAGCTGAGTTATTATTTTTATTTAAGAACTGTATACATTAATAAATAGTTATTTTGACATATTAATAAATAAATATAAGGCAGGAGGATGGATGTGATATTTGCCATTAGTGATTAAACTGATTCATTTAGTTACAAATATCACTGGTAAATTTAGGTAAGCAGCAATAGCAGCAAGAACTCCCAAATTTGATGCCATTCTTAGGAAGTGAGCAGGAAAAAGAGCAATAATTGATCAAGCAATGCGATAAGGAAGTACATATTTGATGATAAAGAGGTTTTTAGAATTAAGGACTTTTTTAGAAGATGTAGATAACCCTAATGTTTCACTAACAGAAAGACTGTGGAATGATCTTGCAGAATTAGAAACTCTTTTTTTCTACACCGTATGTAGCCACAAAAAAGCTGCAATCTGAAGAATTGACCAGAGGCGAGAATGGAAGAAAGGGATGTTTGTTCTTTCTGAAATGGAGGGTTTATTGCAGAAGAAATCATTTCTTCAAAGGAGAAAAGAAAAACTAGTTTGCTAAACAATGGGATCTTGCTGGATTCAATATATGTAGATCCAAAACACCGAATTTTCTTGGATGACGAACAAATTAAAAAGGCAAAAAAAAGCCATCTATGAACTTCCATTAAGAATGAAATTATTCTCAGAACAATTGCAGAATTCGAATCAGGACAGTCAAACTGCAGACACTGCAATTGAGTCTCTATCATCTTCTTCCAGTGATGAATTCGATTTTGAGAAATTTTTTTGGATAATATTGAAAAGGCTAAGGCAAAGTGAATGAAAATAAAGAACCAAGAGCCTTTAGATATAAAAATGAAAAAATACAAACAAGATTTCTACACGGCCTTCCTTTGAAGAAATAGAGAAATATGACTGGCGCTTGCAAGACACCTCTTTTAGAACTTTTTTTAAATTTCATAATAAATGCTAATTAACATAAATAATTTCCTATTTAATCAATTTTTTTTTTCTGTAGCATCTATTACTTCTTTTAGATTAGAAAAAATAAGCTGTAACCCATGTGTATATGTTTACATATATATGTAGATATATATATATATATGAGGCAGTCCTAGTCGAGTCGGAGTCTTTAAAATTCCAAGAGTCTGAATCAGAATCGGACATTTTCCCTACTGACTCCACAGCCCTGTTAAAAACACCATTCAGTTCACCAAGATAACTTGAATTCACTATGCCACTTCAATCTATGCCAAATAGAAGACTCTTACTTTGCCTAATTTTATGTTTTGCTTTGTCATGTTTCTCTTCTCTCTTGCTGAAAATACACCAGCTCAATTTTTACTCAAGAATATTAAAATGAATTCTGAACACAACAAGATTTGGTATGATTTATATGATCAAAGCAAAGCCTCAAGGCCTATCTGCCTAAGCAGAGGAATGCCTTCGTGGAAGACTTTCTACGGGATATTGGATCATATACATGCTACACATGGGCAAAACCACAAAAATGCTCATGCAGCCAGCCTGTTCACGGGATTCAAACTACTACTGTTCAGCAACTTTACCACCCGGCCACTAGTGGGCCCCGAACACAATAAAGACTTAATACAATATTTTATCCCCCTTTCTACGGGATATTGGATCATATACATGCTACACATGGGGAAAACCACAAAAATGCCCATGCAGCTAGCCTGTTCACGGGATTCAAACTACTACTGTTCAGCAACTTTACGACCCGGCCACTAGTGTGCCCCGAACACAATAAAGACTTAATACAATATTTTAAAAATACTGTGGGGGGGGAGAAAATAAAAGCAAGCTAGAAAAATGGGCACACAGTTTCCTTTAACATCATGATAATGCTTAGTGTCATACATTATTTTGATTACACAGTTATCAATTAAATAAAAAGCTTATGATGTATTCCCAATAGATTGTTATGATTCTTCCCCAAAATTAAAATCAGCATGAAAGGTAAATATTTTGAATTGATTCAGGAAATTAAGGCGGGTACAACATCAGAACTAAAGACACTCACAAAACATGATTTCAGAAGAACTGCTTTAGATAGTGGCAAGAAGAGAAAAAACTATTTTTACAATAGAAGAGGAAAAACTAGATTATCAATGAGACTTAAGGGACTGTTACATATTCTTTATTTTATACACATTCTTTGTTTTTGGTTTGCCTTATTTAAAATGACTTTAAAAAGACCCTACTGCAAATAAATAATTTATTACAAATTATATAATTATGGAACTCATCACTTTCTTTGCAAATTACGTTTTAGTCTCCACAGGGAGAAGAAGGAAAAGGAAGGGAAAAAAAAAAAAAACTGTACTCACCACTTGTAGACATCATTAAATTAAAATACTCCTCACTGTAAGATGATATACCAACAATCATGCCAGTTTTGTCAGTTGTGGTAAAACCTACACGAATGTATTCTTCAAGAGTTGAAATAGAATTCTCAAAAGTATACCGAATAAAGTCACTAGTTTGCAAATTTACGCCAATTTCTATAAAAGATAGGGAGAAAATATCATTTGTGAGAATTTAAAAAAAAATTCCAATTACTATTTCTGACAGAGAAATGTATTAAAATAATAATTAATAAATTGACAAAGCGAATTTACACTCACCATCAGCACATATAGGTCCTTTGAATCCTGTCCACTGACAATCACAAACGTAACTTGAGTAACCCTCAATACATGTTCCATTATTTAAGCATGGACTACTCTGACATTTTCCAACGCAACCATTATTGATGCCATATGGATATTCTAAAGCCATTCGCTGCAAATCAACAATGGCACCATTCAGCATGAAAGCTCGTATGCAGCCAACAAATCCTTCTCTATAATCAACAGTAGCACCTATAATAAATAAATGAATAAAAGTTATTACATAAATACTTTGGCACTTATGTACTATTCCATTAAGCAAAAAATTTGGCTACCATAGAACCATAAAAGTTGGCAGAGATCCCACCAATTGTTTCTAGAGAATTCTGAAGGAATTGATGTCTCTTTATTTTATAAAATATCAATATTCGACCTACTTCGTAAGATGTTCATCAAATTCTACTGTTTTGTTAGGCTCTCTGATTTTACTGGAAACTTTGTTTTGAATGATATGACTACAAACTTCCCAATCTATTACTGTTTTTTGGCCGTATCCAGCTGTTGTTTTTCCCATTCAATACTCATATTTTCTCTCAATTAGCTGTAAATGAAACAGAGTGCAGTCACATATGTGGTTCTACAGCATGTTCATTTTCGAATACATGTTCTCTTGTCACAGTTTTTCACATTGCATTGCCATTATTTACACTTTCTCAAATAAAGTATAAGATTATATACATTAAAATATTTATTTTATGGTAGGATCCTTTAACTTTGAAAATAATCCAAATGTTGCTGTTTTGTAGAAAGCAGATCCCAAATTTTGCTCATTCAAAAAAAAAAAAATTCAATAAAGATACAACAGTAACAGTTAATCTATATCCTCCTTCATAAAAACAATAGGTAGCTTATCAAGAGTAAACTGAAATTAAATCAAATGAAACAGCAGATACTGTGAATGTGTTGATCTGAAACGTGTATATCCATAACTGAGGCTAAATGTTGCTTAGTACCAGTTTTATGATAGACAGGATAAGAAGTAAATACCAATACCCTTTTTAAATCTGACAACTACCAAAAATAAATAAATAAATAAATTGAATTAAAAACATGAATAATGCAAGGACACGAAACTTGCTGCTTACTTACACAATAAAAAACTTATCTGTCTTATTTTGTCTCAAGATACGCTACTCAGATCACTTAATTATCTTTCTTGTGGAATATCTCTAGTAATAAGCTCATATGGTGTAACTGGAAAAAAATAGCAATAAGCTTTGTTTCTTTAAATGTAGATCTTAGGCGTATATTTCTATTCATAAAGTTTCTCAAAATAAACAACAGAATTTTATAATTTCAGCCTTTTGAGGGAGGAGGAGAGGGTTCTGTAAATATAAATTCAAATTTTCATATGGTCTCCACACTTCAGAAATTTCAATTAGTACAATATTCATCACGATTTTAGGAAGTATATAGAAAAGATTTTCAAGCTTTTACATAGAAAAATTATGGGGACATTAGAGAATAAATTGACAGACTCAAATCACTCTTCAATACTCATTATTAAATGTTTTTGTGCAGATTTAGAAGAATCTAAAAAATTACTTGTTTAGGTGATTTTTCTGATTCATACTGGGTAAAACATTATACATTACTAACTTTACAGTTGTTTCCAGGAAATTAAATATTAATACATACATGAATTTTGTATACAGTAATACTTCAAAGCTGAACAAAAGGTATGACTGAAGAAAAGCATGTAAATCAGGTCAAATTTTACTCTTGGCTGAAATATGCACAAAGATAAAAAACATGAGTTTAGAAGAAAAACTTATGCAATAAAAAATGAAGTTTTCAAATATATCAATATGAAATAGTATTAAAATAAATATAAATAAATATACTGCTTAAAACACAGTTGTTTTAATGTCAAAACCTTAAAAAAGTTTAGATTCCTCTAATAATTCAGTTAAAACAAAAGTGGGAAAAAAAATAGAGACATAAAACTCTGTTCTTCATTTTTTTTTGGGGGGGGGGCTACCAAAGATCAACACAAATACACAAAAAATAGCAATAAACTCTGTTATGCATATGAGCATAAAACAACTGCACTGGCTGTGAACAAAATTATAAGTTAAATGCTCAGGAGCACTTTTTTTGAATTATTGACAATTAGAAATGCAAATTAATTAGAAGCATAAATGTGTTAAATAAGGAAAGTAAGGAGCTGCATAACTTCATATAAATCGAAATTTAAAGTATGGAACATTTTGTACTTAAATCATTTTACTATGATAAATATTTTACTATTGAATTTTTTTGTTTTTATAAACACTAAATGAAGAGTAAATTTTGGATTTACAAAAGCTTCCTGCCCCCAAAGGACAAACTGTTTACACAAAATTGGTTATTTATGAAATTTTGTAACTAAAAGCACATGGCATTGCATCAATAAATATTTTGGAAAATAAAGCCTTTTTCACCCATCACATGTAGGAGGTTTGTGAGAAAAGTAATAAGACTGGCAATGCTGTGGGCGATCTGGCAACGTTGTATCTTAAGGCCTGTGCTAGATCCGTTTGTTTATTCCACTTCCTCAGTCCGAGTTACAACTCCATACAGCTAACACAGTAGTTTTGACTGTGCCATACGTGAAGTTGTGTTTTTGCTGTGTGTTACAGAAATGGAGCATCAGAATTTAGATCAACGTTGTGCAATAAAGTTTTAAGTTAAACTTGGTGAATCCATGAGTGTGACTTTTGAAAAGCTGAAATAAGTATATGGAGAACACTGTTTATCAAGAGCACAAGTTTTCCGCTGGCACAAATCATTTTTGGAAAGCCAAGAAAACGTTGAAGATGAACCTCGCTCAGGGGAACCTGCAACTTCAAAAACTGACAAAAGCATTAAACGTGTGAGGGCTCTCGTGAGATCAGACTGTCGTTTAACAATAAGGATGATATCTGAAGAATTAAATTAAACACTTTCACCATACACAAAATTTTGACAGATGATTTGAACATGCGAAAGATTTATGCATAAGAACATGCCAAAGTGGTCCTGAAAAACCTCACAACTCAACAGAAGGACAATCGAAAAAACATGTGCATTGTTTTTGAGAGGATTGCCAATGACCAAGACTCTCAATTGTTGAACTGTGAGTACGATCCTGAAACAAATCAACCTCCGCCGAAGAAATGTCAAAATAGCAAATCAAAGATCAAGACTATGCTGATTTTTTTTTTTTTTTTTTTTTAACAAAAAGGGTATCGTGCCCACAGAATTTGTTCCACCAGGACAAACTGTGAACCAAGTATTTTATAAAAGTGTCCTTGATAGGCTCAGGAAAAGAGTGATTTGTATGAGACCACACATTGCAGACAAGGGGATGCTTCATCATGACAATGCCCTGTGTCACACGGCCCTTTCCATCAGTGAATTTTTTACCTCAACACGCATTAACTGTTGTTCCTCAACCCCCTATTCACCAGCTTTGAGTCCTTGTGACTTTTTCCTTTTCCCGAAATTGAAACATGTCCTAAAAGGGTGCCATTTTGGAACTCTGGAGAACATTCAAAAGACTGTGACCAACCAGTTAAAAGCCATACCAGTTGAAGACTTCCAGCACTGCTATTAAGAGTGGGAACAATGACTTCATCGGTCTATAGCTGCCCAAGGGAACTACTTTGAAGGGGATAACATTGCTGTTTGATAAAACAAAAAACTTTGGTAAGTACAAACTCAGTCTCATTACTTTTCTAACACATTATGTAAGTTACCTTATATGTGAAAATTTATTTTCCACCTCAAAAACATTAAAAACACAGGACTTTACAGGGTAATTCAAAATATGTGGCACAAAAAGAAAACTTATTTGAGACTGCTGGAATGAACTTATTTCACAAATACCAAATGAAAGTTGGAATGTTTCACTTGCATTTGTGAAATAAATTCTTTACAGTACTCATATATTTTTTCTGTTGTATTCATTTTGAACTCTTGTGTATATGAGCCAGCTTTATATTATGGTCAAAACGGAATTTAAAAAAAATTAATATAGAGTTATTTATCCTTCCTCATTCTTTCCCCTTTAAGAAATTTGGATCTTCTCCATAATAGGACAACATACCCAAAGATAAAGGAAGATAAATTTGCCAACATAATACTTCCAATGAGAGAAAATTATGTGAACCAGAATCAAGACAAAAACAAACATGAAGAAACCATAACTGACATTGTTGTTTACTGGCCACCTTTGATTTTAATGTTCTTTCTTACATGACATAATAGTGTTCTTATTTCCAAACTATTATTAAAAAAAAAAATCCCTGCTAATTTTTTTTAATCACTTTGTTTCTTGAAATAACTAACCTTAAAGATATATGACACATTTTTTATGCTTAAGAAAATTTTATTTTCATGTTCTATAACAGAAAAGAGCCAAAAGTTCTTATATTTAATAACTGAACAAATTTTCAGCAATATTTATCACAATTTCTATCAAAATGAGAGCCAAAAATAAATTATGTACAATCTGATTACGCAAGAAAAGTTTCCACATACCAATGACCAGTTTGCTTGTAAGATACAGAGCCCGGACAGGACCAGCTCTTTCTCTCACTTCACCACTCAAACTCCCATCAACAACAACTCTTGCTTCTTTTCTATTTCGTTCAACTAATACAGAATGCCAGTTGTTGTCATTCAGTTTATACGAAGTTTCAACACTAACTCCCAGCGGACCATTTCCAGCATGATATTGAAACTGGATTTGATCTCCTTCTGCAAAATTCAAAACAGAGAAAATTTAAGATCAATTTTGTTTGTTAAAGAAAAATATAAACATTTTAATTATCAGCTTTTGGGCATTACAATAGTATTACATAAGTATTTGAGTGATTTACATGTAATACCATTGATAGACATTCATAATTTTCAATCATTTCATAAAATCAGAATACATGCATACTTTGCATTAATTTAAAAAAAATTAATTCTAAATGTGTAAGAAAGAGCAATAAAAAAGGATTATTTCAAATATTTATTGGTTTATAAGCTACAAGAAATGCTAAAAGATGGCAAAGAATGATTACATCAAATGAATGACCTTAGCTAGTCTGTTAGTTTTCAATTTTACAAACATAAGTTATTCAGCAAGATTTCATATAACGTGCCATTGAAAGAAAAGATCAAAATTTTGATATTTTATATTGATTTTAAGTTAACCTCCAAAAAACAACGATTTACAAGGGATGAAAAAGCAATAACTTTTGGAAAAATGAATTCACAAGCAAATAATTTCCTTTTGGTTCAATGAAAATTAGGAGAAAGCAAGCTACAAGTAGTCACTTGCACTTTAATTACACTCCAGATACTTATTCAAGAGCACAAAATGATGAATACAATGTGTGTACGAGTTATGTTTGAGATTAGTTAACAAGGGATATGATTTTAAAAAAATTAAAGTAAACTACTGGAATTTATACAATAACATAGTTTGGGAAAGTCAATTAATTGCATTAGATTAAATTGATTATGGCAAAATTACAAGAAAAGCCAAGACCCTAATGAAAGGAATGATTTTGATAACTTTTTAAAGAAAAATTAGCTTGTATTTAAATTAGACATAAAGAAACACATGCAGCTATAAAGTCACTCCATTCAATCACTTAATATAGATCACAAGATGAGCTACTAATATTTTAACCTAATAACTGGTGGGGTACCAAATGGTTGAAATGACATGTTTAAATTATAACAATTAGTAACATGAAAGCATTAAATGTGACACAAAGAGATCAAGAACATACTGCATCCAAAGCAAAAATCTAGTTTTGTATGAAGGCTTCAAATGACTTCTATCATATTAATACTTGTAATTACATATTAACACAACCACCCTAGAAAACAGTCTGGCTATCTTTTGCAAATGAAAATCAAATTGGTGGTTTTCAAGACTTAAACGATTCCTAAAATATCGATATTTATGTTGGCAGATATTATCAGTATTTGAAAAGACAACCTATTCTGTTTTTAACAATTTAATATACAAACTTTAATTGTTAAATAAGGAATACGTAATACATTAAAAAAATAAAACACTCACATTCATCTTCAAATCTTTTTGTAATTTTTTAGCACTATTCTTCTCTCCAAAAACACAGTTATATATTTTCGCTTAAAAAAAAAAATTAGAAAATTGCAGACTTGGAATCGCACAAATCTCTGCAACACCAGCTAGCTACCTATCAAACATATCTTTTTGTTGTTTCCTTTAGATTTTGCAGCAAAATTCTTTATTCCAACAGAAATTTCACAAAGTTTTTCTCCATTGCTGGCAAATTCCACGTATTTTAAGAAAGAAAAATTACCCCGATTTGGTCATAAAAAATTTGTTTTACCTGAGATTGTTATGAGAATGGATGCCTGAAGAATTTTTATGTGCATGGCTGCCAGACTTGGCACATTCTGAAAATTTGGCGACTTCTATTAAGCTGACTGCAATAACACATACCTTCATAACAAAACATCGAATTAATGAATGACACACACAACTGCTTAGGGAAAAAAAAAACTTTATCTAGAGATCAAAGTATGTCAGCTGGATATAAATTGAATGGTCTACTATTTCATCCTAAATAAATACAGAAAATGAAATAAAAACCAAACAACACTATTTTAATCATGGATAATTCCAGATTCAATTTAGAAAACTCCAGTCACCATATCACAATCCAGAAAAAAGACAATGAACCATAAACATTAGATTACCAAGTTAATGCTGATATTAAATATTCTACAATTATTGCTTATAATATAATGCTGATATTAAATATTCTACAATTATTGCTTAAAGACTGTAATGTATATTAAAGGTACTTTGCTGAACTCTTTCTTGAAAATGACTGTTGCATATAATGGCTAGTGAAATGATTTCATCTAAATCCAACAAAATGCATTAAAGATCTATTAGAAAGATGGAATTCAAAGCTTTAATCACCACAAAATGTTCATTAGAATTCTATCATAAAATCAGGAATGAAATTTATGCTTCTATTTCACATTTAAATAGCAACAGAATTGTCATTGCTATGAAGACCATGACACATTTAACTAAATCAGTGCATTTTCTATAAAAGAGAAGAGGAGAAGTATGTTAAGTAACTGTGTAAATATTTCTCCATTTTTTCAAGCAATGCACATTTTTAAAAACTTTTTACTTATAGGAACATTTTTCATTAAAACTTTTTTTTCTATAGTAAATTCACTTATATTATGAAGATAAGGACTTTTTTTTTTTAAATCTATTTCTCTGTCAAATTTAGAAGTGCACAGTCAATTAAAAATAGAAAACTTTGAACTTCATTTTCCATTTATAATAAAAATTACTTTTCTCCACAAGTAGAAAAATAGTGAAAATGTTCTTAAATATTGCAATCAATGATAAATACATACAAATTAGGAGATAACATTATTTAAGCATATTAAATATTCAAACAGTATCAAAATATAAAGTTGTGGAATAAAACGGGGAAAAAAAAAAAAATCCAATATCAAATGCCCAAGTTGATGTATCCTGAAGGTTTATAGCTCTTGTAAAGGAGCAACACAAATTTATATTTTTCCCAGCTATATTCTGGAAAAAACTATTTCCAATAAATAATTTATAACAGTAAACAAAATATAGCATTTAAAATTTATAAGCAGTTCATTACAGGATTTAAATTTCCAAATTTTAAACTTACCCACAAGCATAACTTTAATATAATCTGTCGGTCCTCTACTGTTAACTAACACACCATTCTCGGCAGTTGTTTTAAATTGAAAATATATGTCACCAGAATGCCCCATATCAAATGTGGGGAGATCTATTGTTGCATCTTGATAGTAAAATGTCACTGTGTTATCAAATATTGCTGAGGAGAGAAATAAAAATTAAAAAGGAATTTAAAAAAAAAAAGACATCACACAGCCACAGAATATGAGGAAAATAGTAATATAATTTTATCACGGCATGAATTTTGGCAAAATTTAGATTTTATAAGACTTCATGTATTTTAGTTTTCCCTCTTAATCATTCTCTAACTGTATGACTTTTTTCTTCTTATGTATAATATTACCTTTATCAAAATTTATGCAAAAAAAAAAAAAAAAAAAAAAACATGAAGTAATCCAAATCAGAACTTTGCATCCACAGAATTACTTCTGAAGACTCCAGAACCAGCTCTCATTGCAGTTTTCAGGGATTTTTACCCAACTATGCAACAACTAGTTAAGACAAAATTATTAGTTAAATCCCAGACAGTGAAAATTTTGTGAAATTTTAGGACCTTACTTCATGACTACTCAACAAATTTGTTTTTGTTGTCCTCAGTAAAATTACTACCCTAAATATAATTAAACCCTATATATATATATATATTTGTCTAATGCTTCAATGTCTAGATGAGTTGCTGATTCCCAAACTGCACATATAAACTGGCAGAGCTGTGAAGATGGAAAGGATGAACTTGCAGAGACAAACATGGCTGAATTTTATTATTGCACCTTTTGGGGAAACCAAATTTGCTTCATACTATTTATAGGTGTAGTATGCACCCCAGAATTTTAAAACTTAGCCCATCTTCAAACAATGGATGATACAGTGACTCGAGCAGCATATGCAAGCTAAAGCATGAAAGAAGGGCAAAAGACAGAGTGTAGTTGGATTACTTCAGTACTCATAGTAAAATTTTTCTTTAATCTGATTAACTAAGAGCTATCTATTTACAATGCTGAAGATTAAGATGAAATCATGCGGAATCAGTTTTCAGATATGATGCAGTTTCGAAAAAGCTATTACTATTTTTAGAATAGTGAGGGAAAAGTGCCCAAATTAAAAAGAGGAATTACGAGTCTATAGCTAATTTTAATTCAAAGTCACATATTTTTTATCTTATATATGTATATGAACTAGACTGTCTTGAAGTTTTTCACATTGACAAAAACTGATGATCTTTAAATTAATGACAAATTCCAATCCAGTCCAACGTATTACTTTCAGAATTCAAATAACTTAGTTTTTCAGGTTTCATGACTATTGCCCTTGACAATGACGCTATGTTCCTATTTGCTTTGTTCCACTTTCAGAATTCTAACACCTTAGTTTTTCAGGTTTTATTACTATTTCCCGTGGTACCGATGTTATGTTCCTACTTGCTTTACTCCATTTACTGCTTTTGATATAAAAATGGTTGTTGCCCCTTCCATTTTACAATCCCCACCTCTCTACTAAGGAAGAAAGAGGGATTTGTATCTGGTCGCTCTCAAAATTAAAAGTTTTCATTTAATATCTACACAAAATTTATAGTTTTCATTTAATATCTACACCAAATTAAAAAAAATCCCTTCCCCAAATTTCAGACTAATGTATAAAGAATAGTTCCTAATTCAGGACTCCTACAGGAAAAATTTTCAGATATTTTATATAAATGGATGAATGAAAATAATGTTCAGTGCTTTACTAAAAGTCATATGAAGTTTCTTCGTTTTAATACCTTATTTTACTAAATTAAGAATAAATTTTGATTATTGAAAGAAAATGCAGAAAAGTAAGATGGATAGATGGCAAAGCACATTAAGAATATCTGCCTATGAAAAAAATAGGTAATTTTATAGGATAAACTGGTTCATGTTACACTAGAAGTAACAAAAGTTCTCATTTTTAGATCCAGTATAAGACTGAATGATTTACAACACAAATGATGCTATGAAGACTGGAATCTTGACTAAGTGTGAAGTAATAATCATATTAAGACAACAAGTTCATCAAAGTAATTCTTATGACACCAGCTTTATACTATATAAGCTGAATAAACTGGATGACTTTCTAAGAGAAACTGGCCAGTGTTCAAATAACACTGGAAGTGTTTAAAAGATACTATCTATATGCAATGCAAATTCCAATTTAATGACATTATACATGACTACGTGATGGCTAAAATCTTATACCCACAAAATGTGAAATAATATAGCATACTGAGTCACTGATTCTTCAGAGTATATGTATCCCTTTTATAA
The DNA here is from genome assembly GCF_044657685.1 of Stegodyphus dumicola. Taxonomy (NCBI): domain Eukaryota; kingdom Metazoa; phylum Arthropoda; class Arachnida; order Araneae; family Eresidae; genus Stegodyphus; species Stegodyphus dumicola. Next base: position 282,809,511 of record NC_140768.1, read on the forward strand.
CACTGTTTCCTACAATACTGTTTTGCTCTTGCATGAGAAGAAAAACTGCAGAAACTCTCATATAGCATGGTTTCATTCTAGCACATTAATGAATATGAACAAGCCCTCTTATAACATTTTATATATGCATATACTTTGATAACATGATTTTTATTCTAAACAATTACAAAATAAAGTTGCATACTATGTCATCATATGTAGGACACAATAACAATCTTTTTATTTATACACATGAAATAAATCCGTGGAAAACTAGCTGTCTAAGTCTTTGTTTGTCTTAAACTTATTTTCCATCCTTGCTTTACTCTGATATTATTTACAGATACAGTAGATCAATTATATTACACAAAATGGATCCGTATCCATTCTATTAATCCATTAATAGACATGCCATTCATAATGGCCAAGACAACCGCATTCTCTCACACTGAAATTCTTCTTAAACTGAATCATAGCCATTATTTACATAATATATATCTTGCGTTCCAAGTGTTCAGTAAGTAGATTACATAAATTATATTATTGTAATTTTTGAAGAAACTTTAAAAAAACTTTTTGGATTTAACTTTGTTGTTTTCAGACGTAATTATTGTGAAATTATATATAAATCTCATCTGAAAGCAAGAAAACAACTTTTAAAAGAAAATTATTTCTTTGGAGGTGAAAATACAAACCTGAATCATTTTTTTAAAAGGAGAGAAAGCATCTCATCTTGCAAAGAACCTAAATTTAAATGAAGTAACAATGAGAACTTTAAAAAAAAAAAGGAAGGGCAATTATTACAGGATCTTCAATATCTGCAAAATATGCAGCTCATCCCCATGTGCCAACTATTCAGAAAATAGAAAAGGCACTCAGCATTTTAACATTGCTATGCAAGGAAAAAAAAAAAAAAAGATTCCATAGGTCAGTAATAAATATCATTAGAGAAAATTTACAAACATCTGAAGCAATGCAGAATCTTCTGTAAAGGCACTCAGCATTTGAAGAATGTTGTGAAAAAAAAAAGATTTCATTAGCCAGTAATATCACTACAGAAAAAGCTCTAAAAGTTTACAGACATTTAAAGAATGCGGAGAATCTTTTGTAAACCCAGAGTTTGGTGAAGAGTTGATTTAAAAAAATTTTAAAAACATTTTGCAATTCACAGCATAAAAATTCAAAAAGAATCCACATGGCTAATAATGAAGCTGGCGAAACAGATCCAGAAAATATTGGTACTCTTCTGCTGCTTCGTTGAGTTTGTTAATAAAAAGTTCTTTAATGTGTGACAAAATATGAAATAGATAATAAAACAAATTCTAAATTAGGGCTTCCAGATGCCCATATTTGGTAAAGGATTACGTTATTCAAAATTTGATCGCTCTAGGTACCGTTGTTTTATCACAGTGAGAGAAACATACATACATTTATGCAGATTCTTCACTATTTAATTTCTTTAAGTATAACAGTACAGGGGCGATAATATTTGGTGGCTACAATTTGAAAAATGAAACGGACATTTAAAATTTTTGATACAAAATTCCAAAATGACATTAACAGCCCTTCTGGGCTAAAAACCAAAAGAGAAAAATATATCCAGCTTTAAGGCATCCGAAGATCACATAATGTCACTTTTGTGCAACAATGTGTGGAAGAATTAATGAAAAAACTCTTGCTAGTTTATAAATCTTTTAATTCCCATGTGCTAAAAGCATGAATAAAAACACCTTACTAATACAATGGAGAGCAAACTCAAAAGCTTAGGTGAGAGGAGATTCAACTACAGACTGGTTTTTCAACTATTTTGTGCTGGAGTTTGAAAATTACTTTAGAAAAAAGGAGGGAAAGCTTCAAGGTGCTTTTACTACTAGATAATGCTCCAGTCCACTCACTGATATTAACACATCCTAATATCACAATAGAGTTTTTCACCACCGAACACTACTCTGCTGCTCCAACCTTTATATCAAGGTACTGTTAATACTTTTAAAACGTACTACATAAGATGATCATTTCAGTCGATTTTAGACTCAGTTGTTTCAAAATCAATTGACATAATGAAAGCTTGGAAGGAGTTTTTGATTAAAATTTGTACTAAAAACATATCACTTTTGGTAAAAAAACGAAAAAAATCAACTTTAAAGAGAAGCTATGGGTAATATCCATAGATAACTTGCTTGAATCCCTAGAAAATAGGATTCAGAGGATAACAGAATGTGTTAAATTGATTGCATGCAAAGGTGTTGTGAATACGGCCAATGAGGACATCCAAGAATTACAAATGAAGATGAAATCAACTAAGCAGATTTATCAGGAAAGGTGTCTAAAATTGTTAATCAAATTGACTTTATGAATAAGTTCTGATGAAAGTTATGAAGTTATTAATTTTACACTAAAAACATTACAGGAAAGACTTATTGAAAAATTCTGAATCATTTTATTTTTCACTGAAGACCCTTGCACTGAAAGAAGAAAATTCAAAACAGAGCTGAAAAATTGCCTTTTATACAAGATTTACTACAAACTTGAAAAGGCCAGTAAGCAAACTAAAATAACAGATATTTAAAAAGAGCAGAAGATGCAAAAATTCTTAAAGAAGAAATGAGTTCAGTGATGATTTTTTTTTACCTAAAAAGTGCCCCATTCATTGCACTGAAGAATGATGAAGAAGAAATTTAAGAGCTTGAATTAAATAAGAGAAATTTTTGGTCTACTTATGTTTTTTATATCACATATGTTTATATTTTTAATAAAAATTCCTGAGTTAAAAAAAAATTGAAGATTTTGGAATGCATCCCTCAATATTGTATTGATTGTTAGTCTTGTATGACATGGTTTCATGCAACATAGTGTTTTCTAGAAACCAATCCACTGTATTATAAAAAAGATTTCAGTCATTTAATGATTTAATGAAGAACACATTAGATATCATTTATTAAAAAAGTTTGACAAAGTTAAGAGGAAATAAAACATTTTCACTTGGAATGACAAATTACAAGCCTTTGTAAACAGCCCATCTGCTCCATCAGCAGGAACTGGAATGAATATATTGATCAAGGTTCGCTTCTTTAACTGCTGTCTCCTGCAGAGTTGCTTGGTTTTCCTGTTTCTGGGGGCTATGTATGAATAACTGAAATGATGTAATACAGTTTTGCACTCTAGTGCAACCACAGTCTTGTGGCAATTTATAATGCTCCTTTAATTTTTTGAGCTTTTGTGCCCCAAGAATTTTAGCTCTATTCTATTCAATTATTGATTTTGGATGTTTTAAGAAGTATTTTGCCAAAAGTGTTATTTCTCTAGCTGTATTGGTTGGCAGATAGTCTTTACTAGTCTCTACTCTTGCACAAGGATGCAGCTGATGAAATAACATGTTGCAACTTTGTTTCAGAAATTCTAGAATGCAGGTAAAAAATATAATTTGTTAAACCTTGTTCTGGATACCCATCAACAGTTTCTAAGGACGTTCACGACCAAGTCATAATGACTGACCAACATTCAATTTTTCATGAATTAGCAAAAACATCATTGGTACACGAAACTACAACTGAAAAATTTTTGTCCATTTGTGCTTTCTGAGAAGCAGTGAAAGAAGAAAGTAGGTAATTATGTTTCTTTGTTTTGTTATTAAAAAAAATCAATCAGTTTTGGAACAAATTGTAATGAGAGATGGGAAATGGATATTGTACTGTGATATCAAGCACTGAAGGACTGTGTGTGAAGTTGCTAGGTCTTTGCCATTTATGTCAAATGAAGGACTGCATTCTCAAAAAGTTTTGCTATATGACATCCTATTCACACATACGCACACATATATAAATATATATATGAGAACAGGATGCCGACAGCATAGTTTATTGGAAGGTGCTTATATTTAATGAAATAATAAATGCTGACCTCCACAGCAGGCAGCAGGGCAGTCTAAGAAGACTGTAGGTATCTAAGCAGTCAACAACCATAGAGGCTGGTGAGTATATTATTATTTATATAAATATATATTATTATTATTTTCATGATAATGCCAGACCTCAAGTTGCCTTGATCAACCACTAAAAAAAAAAAAAAAAAACTTTGGATTGAAATATAGAAAATTGTTAACCTTTGCCAGCTTCTTATAATCCTGCATTAACAGATTACTACCTTTTTTAATCATTAAAGAAAACCTTCTTTTTCCAAACCTCTGATGATGTAAATAAGCATTACAAGACTTGTTTTTCAATCTAAAGCAGAGCAGTTGACCATTGTGGGATAAATCATATATAGTTTCCTTTTTGTGTTCTTTGCCTTTTGCTCTTTAGAAATGAGTAGGAATTTTGTATATAACTACCAGAAGCCCAAAAATTAAAAATTAAAAAAAAAAAAAAAAAAAAAAAAAAAAATTTAACCCTTCAACTTCTGGTAGCAGAAAACATTGCCGATTATCAATGTTTCACAGCTTTAAAAAGAGCAAGTACAGCATACAGAAAAGAGCCTATATCTATATCTATATCTATATCTATATATATATATATATAATATAATTTATTTATATTGCTTAATGAAACTTAAAACTGGGAATGCAAAATTATGATTAAAATGCTTGGCAACTTCAACATTCCTTCAATTTGCACTTTTCTTTCTCCCCCCCCTTTTTCTTTCCTAAATATTTTTGAAAAAGTTATCATTTTTTCTGATTTTTTGGGAAAAGTTTGTATTTCCTGTTATCATTTTTCAGACTTTGCAGGAATTTCCTGATATATAGAAACTCCGACACAGAAATGTTAAAAATTAAAAACAAGAGAAACAATTACACATTAAATTTACACATTTTTTTCTTATCATATTTACCTGTTGAGTTTGAATATCAGAACTTTAAAATATAAAAATCAGAATAGTTACAACAAGGGCCCATATTTGATGACATACAAATTCACTGAAAATGCCTTAAAATGGCCAGAAAATGCACTTAAAATTAAAAAAAGGGGGGGGGGCTTGAAAAGTAAAAAAAGTCTCCCAAAAATAAAATGTAAAAAATGACACAATTACTAAACACTGACAACTGATTAAAAACCAAAGAATTACATATACTTGAATTTTATTTTTTTCTTCATAAAAGCACACTTGTCAAACATCTTCATGGGGTTTCTAATCTGAAAGTCTCTCTTTTAAAAATGGAAAAATCCATGGTCATAATGCTTTAAAGAAGGAAAATACTTAAAAAATGCATATGTCATCAAAATCTACACCCTGGTTATAACAATTGCATATTTATATAATGCTACCAGACAAACTACAATAATTATACATCACAGAATGTATACATAAAATTTTAATACATACAATCGCCTTCACAAATCAATGGGCCAAGGTAGTATCGGCCTCTTTTTTCATCCATAGTAGTACCAGTATCGCCAAAACGTAACTGTCGTACAGGCAGAAACTCCTTCTGTGTTAAATCACCTTCATCTGACAGCCAACCTTCATTATCATATTCTGAATCGCAATTGCACCATTTACTTGGATCTTTGCATGTACCATATAGACCACAGTTACATTTTCTTGAACCGGGGAGAGATCCACCCCAGTAATCCATTTGTCGATTATTGCGACTAACCCACCAAGAAAATGGATCAAATTTTGCAGGTTCTGGAGCTAGTAAAATTAATAAACTAAATTATAGAACCTGTGAAAAATAGATGGGAAAACTGCAAAATTAGCTTACAAAAAATAATAAGTAAATTTTAGAGGTATTTTTTAGTTGAAATTTAGCAACTACAACTTGATTATCACATAGGGGCCTAAGGGGTCTCGGGACTGGGTAAGGCTCAGCAGGGACCATACTGGTACTGCCTTGTCAGCTCTTGCTCTGTGGAGTCGAAACATTGTAGATTGATCAGTGGGTGGGGTGGCATTAATCCCATTTGGCCAGAATCCTTAGGTCAGGAGCCCCCTACTCCAAGCATTGTGTAGTTAAACAAATGAGCCAGAAAATCATTGAGTACAACTCACTCTACATAGTGAGACCTCCTCAAAACAAACAATTTTAAGTGATTTTGGTCACTTTACAATGGCCATTTTAGAGTGCATGATTATCACTGGTGTTCAGTGCCATTACTAATTATGCTGCCAAAAATACTGATCACTCTGTGATGATGAATTTAACATGTGATTACTATGAGAATTTCACTTCACATTACATACTTTAAACACAGGACAAAAGTGTTAAAAAAAATCGAATTGAGTTTTATATCATGTAACACTAACTGCATTTCTAGAATAGATGACAATTTATTTTTAAACATTAACAATAATAAGCGTGCAGTTGTTTGTGTTGTTAAACACCCCCTCGCCGGGAGTTGACTCAGGCGAATGCCTGGAAAGTACTAGTTAGGATCTGTACCTAGGCAGTCTCAACCACGGGGGTATATAATCACTCTTCACAGAAGGCCTAAGGGGTCTCGGGACTGGGTAAGGCTCAGCAGGGACCATACTGGTACTGCCTTGTCAGCTCTTGCTCTGTGGAGTCGAAACATTGTAGATTGATCAGTGGGTGGGGTGGCATTAATCCCATTTGGCCAGAATCCTTAGGTCAGGAGCCCCCTACTCCAAGCATTGTGTAGTTAAACAAATGAGCCAGAAAATCATTGAGTACAACTCACTCTACATTTAAAATTCCTGCAAAGGTAGTTTGGGCTGTTACCTGAACAAGTTATGTATAAGGGAGATTTAGGGCTTATCAAAAAAGAAATGCATAAAATATAATTCAATGTTTTTTTCTTTTAAAAAAAGTTCTACTTATCAAATATTTTAACTAAGTTAAAAATATTTGACTTAAAAAGAAAAGTTAATAAAAATCTTTAACGCCTTTCTACGAGATGAAATATTCAATCCTATTACTCAAAGATACCAGTTTTATCAAGGATATCAGATATCAGGTTCAGTAAAGACAAGTTTTACAGCACAGTAAAAGCCCAGTAAAAGCCCAGCACTCAACTAAAACGAAAACTCAAGTAAAATTGTGCTTTAGAATTTTAGAAAAATCTCCCCCCCCCAAAAAAAATCTAATAAATGCGAGATTTTAATGCCATTATAGAGCTTGTAATATTATTAATACATATACATTGTTGCCAAACAGTAAGATTTAGCGGCAATAATGGATAAACATGATGTCACAGCACAATCAAAAGAAGTTCTTTTGGGTTTAACATAAATTTGATTCATTCTCGATAAGTCAGTTTTTGTAAAGAAAGACATAAATTCTGTTTTTTTCCTCACACTTTTAAAGTCTGATTAATATTTTGGACTGCATGAAGTAAAGTATTTTGAAAGTTACAGAAGTAGGGTAACCAAAAAAAGCTACGATATAAAACGATGGTGATGTCATGTGAAAAATTATGATAAGCGATTTAAGTTTTTTATATCCTACATCTGTAATTTGTGTTCTTTGTTATATAATAGTATAAAGAATGATCTGTTTATTTAAATTTCTACCAGGAATGACTAGCGACATCTCTGCCAACTTTCATGTTCATCGAGATTTCATAATAATTGAAATACATTGGCTTTTATGACTGATTTTTTTTTTTTTTTTTTTTTTTTTTAAACTCATTGGATCCTTCACTCTTATTCTATATTTGGCTCCTTTCTCAGGCTTACAACAATGCCTCCACTCAGGCTTGAACTAAAAATAAGAACTAAACTGTTACTAACTAAGAGACTTAACCCAGGCTAAGACAAATATCTAACGTAGTTGGCCCTTAATTTAAACTAGTCGGCGAATATCAAAAGGCATGTGCTATACGGCCGTGCGTAACAGCTTCAAGACAGATTTAGCCCAAAAGCAAACACGCGCTACTCAGGATTCTTATATCTCTCTCTCCCGAAGTAAGTTGAACCTTAAGTACTGCTTCTAACTCATTTGCATTCAACACGATTCTAAAAACTCATTCTGGTAGGGAGTTGTAAGTGGAAACAAGAATTGAAAGGAGAGGACTCTGAAATTAAAATAACTGTTATAAAATTAAAATATACCTTAAAATTTGATATAATTTTAAACATAATCTTTTGATATTCAAGTTGGAGCAAATAAGATGATTGTTTTCATAATTTTAAAGCAGAAATCTTTTTCATTATTTTGGTTCTAACATGAATTCTATTTTTTATACCATTTTTCTAAAATCTAACAAAGACCACAAATTGTAAATATTGTATTAAGGAATAATATTCTGAAAAAATAAATAAAAACAACAAATCACACACTGTTTAAATTTAGAGTTTTAAATTTCAGAAAATTATTAAAATTTATTTGTATCTTTTAATAAAGACTATAACAGATTTAAAAACATAAATTTTAGAAAGTACCTGCTGAACCAAATAATCGAGCTTTGTAACACTCATATCGCAAATTCTGGCGGCAGTTGTATGAGCGGTTTACAAGTTGTATAATTTGCTCCATTTCAGCATTATATATAATGTTCTGGATAAAACTGCCTGGTTTGCTAAATCCTTTTACATCTGTAGGTCTTTCATTCTTGTGGTGGAGTATTGTAACGGCTGGCCCTTCAACTAGATAAATAAAAGAATTACACATAAAAATTAAACAAGCTGTAAAGAGAACAGCTATAATTCTATTAATATCAGGATATCACCAGCATTAAAATGCATACAAATTTTACTTAACGTAACTTATTCCTTATTGGTGTTGCATTTAATATATATATATATTTTTCTCTCTCAATTTCAGTTTTCCCCCTTTTAAATACTGCAATTTAAAATTTAATTTTCTTCCTTTTATTTTCTATTTATTTATTTTGAGGGGGGCAGTTGGGAAAGTTTGGATGTTGGAAATCGGAGATGGAGACTTTGGACTCTGTTTTGTATTTCAATTAATTATTTTCAGTCTACATTGGCATTAAAAATATTTTGCGATTTGGATTTTTACTTGCAGAACCCCCCAAAGGAGTTCAAGGAACTTCAAGGTTCCACATAACACAATTTAATGACCAGTAGCATAAACCATTAAAAAAAGTAAGCTGATGCTGCTCATGTAACTAATTGTATGTTGCAAACCATTTTTAGACTTAATAAAAACCATTGTTAGACTTAAATAAACATATGCAATGAACTGAATGATGACAAATTTTCAAATCTGAAGTGAAAAAATTCTAATGATGATAAACTTAGTAGTAATTTATTTCCACCTAAAGGCACTGCAGCAGAGTTAGAAGTATATTAAAACAGCTTCCCATATTGCAAGAAAATTGTATTAGTATTCGTATTTTTATTCACCAGTAGCTGAATATTTACGCAGACTAAATACCAACAGTTCGATTTAAGTTCAAATTCTGGCAAATAACTTGGTTCTACATTGCTTTTTCCAAGTGCTTTGTGAATATGAATCACTTTTCCTCACAAAGTCCTTCAAACATTTTTTTAATTAGGCAAAAGGTTTTGCAGCTTTGCTATACTCAATTCAGTAAATATTTTCATTTACTACTGCCAGCATAAAATATGAGAATAGTATACATGCAGAAAATTTGTACAACCTCTTACAAACTGAAATGTTTTTACAGCAATTCAGAAAATAAATATAGAGCTGAAGATAGTAACAAAAATAAATAAATAAAAGCCAACTTCAGCTTTTCATTTCAATGGTTGTTCTAAACTGTTTTATCGAATTGTGAAATATCATCACAATTTTACAAAATTAGTATTATAATTAAAAACATGGACAGTGTTCATACCTGTAATTTTTCTACTGTTTAAATAATAAAAAACCAGTTAAATGAACTGGTGACTATTTGAACATTTTATCCATATAAAGTAGCCAAATGCTTGAAGCCTTGATAGAATTGCAGTGTACTTTAAAATTATACTTGCAAAATTTCAAAAAGTGGTTACCATATTGTTCTGGAAATCAACTATTTATAACAGTGTCAAACAATGGAAATCCATTACAACATAAAAAGGCATTGTTTTTGGTAATAAACAAATGCAATTTCCAGACACTATTAAAATTGATGAACTAGGTCACATAACTGAGAAATTAATACAAAAGAAAAAGGCATACACATTACAGTAAATCAATCAGTATCCATATACAGGACTACTGAAGCCTTACTGCACATGAAATGTTCAGCAGATCTTTAATAAAAACCAAAAAGATTCCATTGAAAAGATAGTGCTGATCTTGCATTTTTATAATACTTCAAAAACTTAAAAATTACATTTGTATTTTTATAGAATAAATTTAAATGTGCTATTTATTTAGATACAGAATAAAGCATAAAGTAAATTTTATGTTTAATTTTTGAATTAGTTTCCTTTTGGCAGTGATCTAGAATAATCATCATTATTGTTATAATAAATGCAAGAATAAGATAAGACAGTATTGATTTCATACATGGATATTCACAGGTAACTGGGAAGTATTTTAAAGGCCCACTTCCATCAATGTCAATATTTATATCCGCTCTCCTACTTTTAGGATGAGATAATTTATAAGCTTCACAGGATAACTGGTTTACAGCTGTAAAAAAGAAAAAAAAAAAAAAAAAAAAAAAAAAAAAAAAAAAAAAAAAAAAACATCGTAAATGAATTCTTTATTCTGATGAGTATGAAAAAATAAAGAAGCAGCAACTGATAAAAACTTACGAATATGGCAAACTGCACCAGTATATCCAGTTTTTTCACAATCACACTTAAATTCTTCCCAGTTCTGTTTACACACACCACCATGTTCACAGGGATTAGGATTACAGCTACAGCAAATCCAAAAATGAATTTTTTAATACAAATTCATGAAATAAATAAAGGAGCAAAAGAATATTTAGTGCAAAATTTATTTACACTGCACATAAGATTTTAAGTATTTTGAATGTCTGAACTTCCTATTATTGTTCATTTGTAACTGGAACATTTATATAACTTAATGTATATGACAGCATTTGTAAATTTAATGATAATACCCAAATAAGAAATACATTTGTATAACCATGTAACAAACATATTAAGTACTATAACCATCAATTCAGATTAGCACATAATTTTCACATTAGTAAACTTAATCATTCAATAATGAAAACATATTTAATAATATTGAGAGAAGCTTTTATAATCTCTGTGGGAATATATTAGGTTTAATCAAACAAAAAGGTCACAACAACCCCAAAATATTTTCCTATCACAACACAGAGTAACCAATCATTTTCAAATGTAACCTTGACCTTACCAGATGTTAGCAGAAAGAAACAGATTCCTGACATTACTTTATAAGGAATGACTACACACAATAATTCAATATGTAGTACTGATTGAGTTCCAGCTGGACAAACATACCTGACAAGTATGCTACTTGAAAACAGCATTTTAACTGCAAATTTTTTCAATAAATGGAAGGCATGAGGTCATTTGCATTTTATGAACCAAAAGCAAGAAGCCAATCAGCATTAACAGAAGAATAGTTGCAATAAACAGTAAGCCTCATTAAAATCAAGACCTTTGTGGTAAAAATAATTCATTCTAACTGGAGACTATTAATTTTATTTTTGGAATCATTTTTCTTCACACATTAACCATTTACAGTATATAGTTACACACTTAGTACAATCTATTGCACGTCATTACAAAAAACACTACAATAATACATTAATTACAAACTTGAAAAAAATGAAATCACACATCAATTTTAGATGAACAGTTCCTGTATACTATGCTGTCGCAGGCAGGAATGAAAATGTCTGGAATTTCACAACCAACAGTACTCATGGCTTCCATAAAACTAGAACTGAATTCAGATATTGCAGCAAAACATTCTACAAAGGCATGTAACTTTTCGTAACAAGTATGCAGAATGGCACTTCTCTTCTGATGATATTTCTTGGATGTGAGACACAATTGTTTGCATAGCAGCACGCACAGCAACACCATCATCTGCACTAACAAACTCCTCAAAACTAATACCAGGGTTACATATTGCAGACTATTTCTTTCTTTTGTCAGGTGAAGTGGTATCGTTATCATAATCTAATTCATCAACAGGATTAGTACCTTCAAGCCTCCAAATTCTGCTAAAACAGTTCTGTATGTGTTCCGATGACATGGAGAATAGTTTCCATGATTTCCATGGTGCTGTGATAGCTTTAATTGTATCAAGCACACTCCAAGTTGGTGTTCCATCCCCTTTTCAGCAATGCGAATTCCAGCTCCTACATGTCGCTTACAGCAAGACCTCTTCATAACTGCAATAAGGGCCTTGATCCAAATATTGAAGATGACTTGTTACATTTGTGGGATGGAGAGTGAACCTTTACAGTGGTTAAGTTCAGATCATGTATGTTATAGGCTGTACACCTGCTCAATGACATAAGTATATGGCTAGTCTGAGCCACCATTCAATAATTAAATAGAAGATGCCAATTACAAAATGATGAGCTGCCAATCAAAGCTTTCTTATGGTGCCTTGAACCAAAGGTTGAAGATGACTTGTTACATTTGGGGGGGAGTCATGCATGTTATGGGCTGTACACCTGCTCAGTGTCATTAAGTGTCAAGCCTATAAGCTTGGTATCATGCCTATTCTGAGCCACTACTCAACTATTAAAACAAAGATGTCAATTACAAAATGATGAGCTGCCGATCCACGCTTTCTTATGGTGAAAGTAAATAGATGCAAGGTTTCACTAAATTACCACTATTTATGTTTTTTAAATAATGAGATTTCTTAGACTTATGGATCTTTAAAGGACAGTATTTATTGTTGAGTTAATGTTCTATTTTTGTATTCTCCTCATGCAAATTAGATCAGAGGTCAATCCAGCAATAAACTACCATGGTTGCCATAGATGATGTAGTATTATTGTCTTATTGCCTATGTTGTGCATTGACATGCCGGAATTATGAACGCCAGATTTACTGATTTTCTTTTCTCTTTGGTTTTAATTGTAAAGGCTACTGTTGCAGCCTAAGTTACGTTATGAAATAAATATTAGTTTTATTTTAGATTAGTCCCGGTCTTTATTTAAGCAAGGCAAAGTATGCTTTTGCACCAACACCAACGGGTTACGGGCCCAGTTCAACTTTGTATGGAAGAAATATAAGGGAAGAGGGCCATTATCTAAGAAAAGAAGCTGAAGTTTTTTAAAAGTTGGTCAAGCTGTTGTGTTCATGAGTAACTAAGATGTGATTACTACCAGAAGGGTTTGAATTGTTGAACCATGACAACTGGGTCTGACAGAAAGTCGACATTAAGATGCTGCTGCTAGACAGATATTGCTGGAGCTTCATAGAAGGTAAAGAAGGAGAACTGGATAAAAGTGCAACACAGCATGACAAGCAGGATTTCATGTTGAGAGAAAATACCGCCTTCACTTAAGTTATATTATGGAATTAAAACTAAGTTCAGGCCATTGATACAAAAATGTTCAAGTGGTAAAGAAGCATGAGAGGTTCTACAGAAGCAATATGAACCAAAAACAAGAACAAGATCCAGCTTCTGGACGAATTTTTCAGCATTAGATATGAATGGGATGAAGAAATCAGGCTATTCATCGCAAGGATAAAAATGACTGCAAAGAGGTGGACACAACTTAGTGGATCTTTTTAAAAGGTTTCAGACAATTCGGAGGTTATCACAGCAATACACTAGGACTATGCAGTTGATTTATAGGTGGAAGGACAAGGATTTTACGACAGAAAAAATTGTCGAAGAAATGGTAAGGGAAGAAGGTCAACTTAGCCAGTTACAGGCGAATGTAGAAGACATCAAGGTACGTGTATTCAATACTATTATCATAAATGCAGGGAAAGTAGGCAAGTTGAAAGTAAAACTAAATATAAGGAAAAAGTGGGGAGTACAAAGATAGGATCTCATTATAGATGTAATAAAAGTTGACACTTAATTTCTCCCTGTAACGAAAATTTAAGTAAAAATCAGAAGTTTAAAATAGATGATAAAAAAGGGCAGTTTAAAGATAAAGAGTTAATGTTAGTAGAAAGCTATGTGTCAACTACAAATTAAGGAAGTAATTCAGATCAATTTAATTGGGTCATATATATGGCAGCTACAACTCATTTCTGTAATGATAAAACTTTGAAGAAATAAATGATGTATATGTCTTTAGCTGTAGGAAATTTTGAAAGTACTAAGAAAAGGTACCATTAAATTTGCAGCAAGAGTAGGCAACAGAATAAATTGGATTCAGTTAGAAAATGTGTTGTATAATCCAAATCTAAAAAGAAATTTACTATTGGGAGCAAGGTTAGCAAAAGCAGGTGCCCATAGTTATAGGTTTAAACAGGAAGATACGGATATATTCTAATAAATGGGATAGATTATGTTACACAAAACAATATGACATACTCTATCACGTAAAACCACTTGAATATGCAACACATAAAAAGGAAGCTGGCAACAATACGAAACCTGGAAATCTAAATAAAGTAGACAATGCAAAGCTATGGCATCGAAGATTTTGCCATTAAATTTTGATTAGATAAAGAATACTAGTAAAAATCAAAGTGTGAAATAAAACAATACATTTCCCATATGAGCAATATTTTCGGCTGTAACTTTAAACTGAACTTGTTGAGACATCCCACAACATTTGCAGCAAATACCAATTTTCATAGCCATTCACTTTTCAACAATAAAGGATGTGAAAAATTTTTCTCATTAAAAAAAAAAAAAAAAAAAAAAAATTGATTTCTCTCAGTTTGAAGAATCTCAACAAAACATTTTTATTGCTGAGCCATCGAACAGCTGTATGATGAGGCAGGTCAGGATGTTCAGCTTTGATGTCTAAAAAAACATTCATGAAAATAGTGGTGGTTAAGTCCATGACAGTAAATTAGGTTTATTACTGATACAACTGGTTCAATAACACATGATAGACTGAGGTGTTTCCCACAAAGAGCTTGCTAGTGAATAATACAGTGAATTACCAGAAGTTTTAAACATTTAGCATCTTTACAAACCTTAAAAATTTGTCCAACTAATTTTTTTGCCGTTCCAGATATATTTTTTCCACCAGTTCTACCACATTTTAACAGATTTCATTTCAAATTGTATTGTATTAGAACTTTTTCGACTTCTTTAAAGATATCTCCACCTGTAGTTCTTTCACATAGACTAGTTATAAAAGTTAATTCTTCAATAACCTCAACTACAGGACCGAATCGAATACATACCAGAAATTGGACAGTATCAGTAATATCTATCAACTCATCAAGAGCCAAAGAAAACTGTCTCAAATTTTTTGCTTGCCTTTTGATGGACTCTTGATGTAGTTCCCAATATTTTCAAGTCTTCAAACAGTTGTCCTCACTGAAAGATTAACAGACTGAAGTATATCTATTTCTTCTAGGCACATTTCTTCAGCTGCCACAAGCAAACATAATTTTATTAATTCACAATTGGTAACTGGTTCTAACTGCTGCAGCTAATTATATATTTATATAAATAAGATCATTCATTAAACATAATTATGTATTATAAGTTTGTTGAATATGAATAATAAATCCATGAAGCAATTTGGATAATTATAGAAAAATTTAAATAAATGTAAAAAATAAATCTCGCAAAGAAAATGCAAATGCTTATTTAAAAATAACTATTTTACTATTCAGTATTTTTATAATTTTGAGGAGAATCATCCCAATCATCAAATTCAGATCAAATCACTCCAATTTAAATGATAATATTGAAAACATACCGATCAGCCATTTGACAAGCATCAAGAGCTACATTATTTCTTCGGTGTTCAGGTAAACTGGTAACAGCTATAGAATGACCTTCTATTTGAATATATCTCATACATCCAACAAATCCTTTAGAACCATACAAACCACCTAAAATGGAAAAAGGATTATTTTTTAAAGAAATTTTATTATTATGTACAAACTAGTACATTTAAAAGGAATAATTAAATTGTTTAATAAAACAAATATATTCCACGACTTGTTTTATTTGGCACTCACCTCCAACAAGATATTCATCTCCAGTTAGCATAGAAAACTGCCTAGTAGTAATACTTGGTTTTTCATCAACATGCAGCTCAATCCTATTTGTCTGCAATATTAACATTGTTCTATGCCACAAACCATCACTTAAATATCCTAAAAGAAGCACATATAATTCATTTGGATGAGAAAGTCTCATTGAATTGCATGAGCATTCATTGAATTTATCTCATTGAATTGCATGAGCAAAAAACTTTAGATAAGCCATTTGAGGAAAATGCTTATCTAAAGTTTTTTGCTCATGCAATTCAATGAGATAAATGCAAAACTACATCTTGAAGATTTTCATTATTAAATAAGTGAACAAATCTTCACATAGCATTTATTTATGATGAAATGATATCATAGCATTTTTTTCCTATGATTAAATTTTGACACTTTGAACAGCTCATTTAAATTTGTAAGATTTTATGTTCAAACTCTTAAATAAATATAGAATTAATTCTTAAATGTATGGCATAGCTTCAAACTTTTTAAGTGTTAAACTGAAATCTGCACAAACAGATCAAATTGCCAGTTCATTTTAATCTCATAATTTTCACTTAAATTTTTTTAATGCCTTGATACAACGGTAAACTTTTTAACTATTATTCAAAATTTTTAAAATTGCAATTTCTTGTTATGCTATTTTCATTTACGGATTTTATTTTTTACATGAAATAGAAATATCTGAATAATCTGCATTAATGTACCATATCCAAAAGGTTAAAGTGTGATTCAAATACATTATGTATACATCAAGAATCAAACAGTGCTTGTCTCATGCTTATGAAACACACACATATACGATGAAATGTTTCATCATCCATGAAAGTAAATCAAATCCATGAATGTAATGACTTGCTCATTATGAGAAAATCATGAGTAACTTAGAAAAAAGCATGATCATTAACTACAAGGGCGAGTCAAATGAAAGTGAGCCAATGCGAATATATGACAAACAGAGTACTTTATTTAAAGGTAGTCTCCATGAACATTGAGACATTTATCCCATTGACAAATGAGCCATGTGATCCCCGTCTCATAAAACTCCTTGGGCTGTCGATTCAAAAAGTCTGTAACCGACTCCTTCACGGCGTCGTCCGACACGAATCTGGTACCCTTGAGATGTTTTTTCAGTTTCCCGAAAATGTGAAAGTCGCATGGCGACAAATCTGGGCTGTATGGAGGATGTTGCAGCGTGTCCCACTTAAACTTTGCCAGTTGTGTCTTAACCACATCAGCGACGTGGGGACAAGCATTGTCATGTAGCAAGATCACACCATTCGTCAATCTTCCAGGTTGTTTGTTCTTGATTGCGACACGCAGCCGATCCAGCGTTGCACAATATCGCGAACTATTGATAGTCTCTCCATGTTTAGCAAATTCAATCAGTAATGGCCCCTGAAGATCGAAATAAAAAGTCAATAGCACCTTTCCCGAGGAAATGACAGCCTTTGCTTTCTTCGGGGGGGGGGGGGGGTGAAGGTGAATTCAAATGTTTCCACTGTAAGCTTTGCCGGCGTGTTTCAGGTTGGTAGTGGTGACACCATGATTCGTCTCCGGTCACAATTGCAGACAAGAAGTCGTCACCCTCATTGTGATACCGGATGAGATGAGTCAATCAGCGCCGAACCTCTCCGTCTTCTGGCGGTCGTTCAAAATTTTGGGCATCCATTGAGCACACAAAAGCCGATAACTGAGATAATCATGAATTATGGTGTGAACTGAACCGTGACTGATGTTCACACGCTCTGCCAGTTCATCGATGCTTATCCTCCGTTCTTGTCTAATCAGCTCATCAACCTGTGCAATTGTGTCGGGGGTGATTGCAAGGTGGCTTTGGCCCGGTCTTGGATCGTCTTTGCAACTTTCACGTCCTTCTCTGAACCGTTTGCTCCAACGCTTCACAGTGGCCAATGCGATGCAATGTTCACCGTACACAGCAGTCATACGGCGACTAATTTCATGTTGGGAAACACCTTCAGCTGTCAAAAACCTGACCACACCCCGCTGTTCCCCTTTTGGAGCATCCATTATGTCACGCTACCGTCTTCAACCCAGTGTAAGAGCGCTTTAAAGAACTTTAGCCTCACACTTTCGCGCCACTTTCGTAAATGAAGGCTGTCTCTGTGCTACGCGCATGCGCCGCAGATGATGGACCGAACCATTCTTGCTGAGGAGGGGTTGGCTCACTTTCATTTGACTCGCCCTTATACAAAGTTAAGATTGCTACCATTAAAGAACTTTGTGAAAAGCATACATGCTGCAAAGCTGAAAATGTTCCCCAACTTAAAGAATGAAATGAATTGATATATTAGTTGTAGAACTGAACCTATAGATGAGCGTCAGAGACATGCTTGGTTATGGTAATTAATTAGTTACTTGGATCAATAATCTAACTAAAACAAGGTGGTGCCAGCAAGGATTAACAAGAAGGTGCCAGCATAATCAGAAATGTATCCTATTGCACAGTGTTAATACCATAAGTGCACTACTCGAAGTAAGACCCAAATACTACTCAAATTACCCAAAACTTTTTGGGACCAAAGGATCTTCCCAAAACATCACAGTTTTGAATCCACTGATTAAATGGAATACAGTTTATCAGGCATGAACTTTCAACAGACGCTTAGATATAACTGCAGAATACAAGTAGGCTAAAATCAGAATTCCGTACCGGAAAAAGTTTTCAAGGCATTGCTTGTATCTAGCGATTCCCACTAGAGGATCCTGTCTCTAGATTGCTAGAAATCAGATGCACCCATGAAGGACAAAAAGAATGGACATGCTCCTGGAGAATAATAATACTCCTAAGCACAATAAGGCACCATGTCATAATACCTGAAATATCTATGAATGGTTTGAGGAGTAAGAGTTTATGCTCTTGGTTATCTAATATTTTAAGTATCCCAACTAAACACATGCGAGACTACTTCAATTGATTTATGAGTTGATGAATTTTTTACTAACAGAGTCTCCAAGATGCACCCCAGATAGATAGGTCACAGATATCAGCAGCAAATTTTTACCAACTTACTGAGTCTCCTTCATGAAAAATGACTACAATATTCATTGTGTCACTGCATATTCTGAATATTAGATACATGGTCATAATGATATGACTGAACCCTGTATAAATTAATAGTCCATTCTGCTTTTGATATAATTGGTCATATCTTCAAAAAATCAATTTTTCTTCTTCAAAGGTCCAGTATTCTAACAAAATATTCAACATAAATAATTCTTTCACTACATGCTATAAGTATTAATCCATTCTGACCTATTCTCAAGCTGATGAATAATCCTTTATAATTGTTTGATCATTATGGGAAGAAAAATTATATTTATCCAGAAAAGCACGATCACACTAAGCTTTAACACTAAAACTAAATAAACATTTTACACATTTCAGGTTAGTTGTTTATTTTATGACAGCAATGACATAAGAGCCTTTTCCTTATGCTTAATAATTACAGGATAATTTTTATTGGTAATAATTATATACTGGTGCAGCATAACAGAATAATTGAAATCTTATCAATGACATTTAAAGCATTAAAACTTTATTCACATAAATAACAATATATTCTCATATACAATTCATTAGTACTGAAATCTAGCTATTACAGAATATCTTTGAAATTACAAATAAATTTGAGATGAAAAATACTAAAACTCATTTCACATATCCAAGAATAACTAATAAATTTTTCTTGCTACTTCTATGCATACCTCTGATCAGATACTTTGAATTTAGAAATGTTCAGCATTTAATTGGTCCTTTTAAACTTATAACGATTGAAAAATGTTTCCCAAAGTCATTAATTCACTATTGATATATTTCTAACAATCTTTTTTTTTACAAAATGTATAAATTAAGCAAATCTTAAAACAAGTTAAGATTTAGCTAACTAAGAATCAATTTGCATATTTTATGCACATTTGATATAAAAAATTACATTTTGAACAATTGAAACTATAAAAATTGAGAGCAATTTTAATTGACAAAATCATTACTTGCAACAATAACATGCACTTCGCTATGTGTTTTACAGCTAGACTTTCTGTAATTCATCAAAATAACAGCTAAATAAAAATCAAATGTGGAAAAACTCAGAGCAGAAAACAGAAAGAAATACAGAAATGTTAGAAAATAACTGCTTTCAAAATCAGCAATTAGTTTTTTTTTAAAAAATCAATTTCAGTAAGCTGTTACACCTGATTAAAAAAAAACCTTAAATAAAGATGAAATAAAGGAAATGATCAGGAATAGGAGCTAATCGGAATTATTATCCCCAAAGCACAGTTCAAAACTGCAACTAATGAAGGCTCTGCCTTACCAGTCAGCCTCACAAGTTTCAGAGATCTAACAGAATAGTTTATTGAGAGGTTTACTAGGATAAAAAATAAAAATTCTCTACATTGATTTAAAAAATAATTAGTCTGAAAAAGTCTTACAAAATTCATTTTATAAAATCTAGCGAATCAGGTTACAATCAGAACTAACAATAGGAAAATACTAGTTTAATATAAGAAGGTAATCAATAACTGGCAAATACTAATACCAAATACATAAGAGTAAAAAAAATTCCAAAAGCAAAGGATTATTAGTTGACTTGGAATATTTTGACAATGTTTTATTACGCACATTAAAAGATATAAAATAAAATAGTAAAATATAATAGATTTTTACACTGAACAGTTACAAACAGTATTCAGAGTACAATTAACAGCATTCAATGTACTATTCTTCTTAAGAATACACAAACCTATTTTAATGCATTCATTGGGGTGGGAAGCAAAATGGGTAATACCTTCAACCACACTTAATCACTTGTGATTAAACATTCCATACTTATTTACTTTTATGCATCTTCTCCTTCTGCCAAAACAAAATCATACTTTTGTGAAGAAGTTCACAGATAAACAGATCAGAATGTAATCAAAATAAACAGATAAAACTTACTTTCTGACGGTTCTGTAATTACTTTAGGTGTGTTCACACTTTGGATTTCAAGTTTGATTTTGCCTTTTTGAAGATAAAGCTACATAAGAGTAAATTTCAATGCAATTATACAAAAAGAAACTTGAAAAATATCACAACTGGTGTTTATTTTCAAAAATTAGCTTCTCATAAATATTATATAAAATACTTAAAAGCCTATAATTTTATTACATAATATGTAAAAATATTTAGTTTTGGATCTATGAAAAGATTCTTAATAAAATTTGATTTCAACATCTTTAAAAGAGTATTATGTCTAGATAAAACATCTTCAGTATGTAAACCACAATTAACAACTGCTGTTTTATATGTGAATTAATGATCCACCAATGTCCGAATGTATAAGACTATTAAATGTTGGTAGTCAACATGGGTTTGAATACTAATAAATGAGTTAGTAATACAGGCATTTCTTTAGTTTCCACTTTGTGTAAATGTGATTGAGTCATTTTCCCTCAGAAAGTGGCCACAAATCCATCCCTCTTCTATATAGTTAGCCTTTGAATGTCTTGCCCTAATCAATTAAACAGATATGAATCAATACACCTAAGATTATATGCCATAACTCCAACTAGTGCAAATTTATGTAAATTAACTGAATGATTTTTTATAAGTAATTACTAAAGTCATCTTTGCTATACACAATAAAAATTATGATAATCTTTCTATATAGAGTTTATATGCAAAATTAGTAAACATGCTCTTTTGAGACAGGAAAAGTTACATTTAAACTAAACTTTTTAAGCATAATGTGAAGCTTTATTAATAAACAAATTCACTTCAAAAACCTCATTAAAAATAAAAGCAATGTGAAAACTTCTAGAACAGCAATTACATTACTCCCTTAGCCCCCCTCCCAAAAAAGTATATTTTAATTGCAAAACATAGCTACTTTGCTCTTTGTCACGCAGTTTTGATTTTATTGAAAATAATTTTGATAATTAAACTGATCAAAAACATCACTAAATTATTAAAAATTATAAAAACTGTTGCATATTCTTGATGAAAATTTTAATTGAGATAAGCAATAGATTTAATCATCCATGGAGAATGAATATGTAGTATTTCATTCAACAATATACCCACAAAACCTTTTAAGTATATAAATATGCATGCATATTATAATGTTCAAATACCATGGAGGCAGCATATGATAGGGGGAGGAATCGAGCAAAAGGTGAAAAGGATATTTTTAAACATTACTCATACAATATTTATTTCACATGAGCGTTCTGAGGATTTTACATTTTCACAAGCAAATTCTTGGGCAGTAAGAAAACATATTTTGCTATATGTACATGTTTCAAATAAAACAAGCGACTTTTGAAAAAATATCTCATTTAGCAACTAATTGCTAATAATGGTTTTAGTTAAATGGTTTAGTTAAATACAAACACAGTAAACAACAGAATCTTAAGTTTTACTAATGCTGCCTTATGGCATAAAATATTAAAATTTACTGCATAAATATATATTTGAAAAAAAATTAAAATTAAAATACATAAATACTGCTCTTTTTTTAAAATTATATAGTACTGTCATTACAGCATTTACAAAATGTATTTTCATTATGATGTAAATTATTCTGGAACGGTATTCTAAAATCTTCAGGTATTTCAAGCTTAATTTTTTGTCAATAATTAACTATTGCAATAACTTTGCCTTTAACTTAAATAACATACATATAGTATGTTACATATGAGAAGTATGAGAACGTATGAGAAGACAGAAAGGCGCAAAGTTAGCATAAAAAAGATTTGACTTTAAATTGTACCATATTTAGCACTAAGTCAGCATAAAAACCCCTCAAGTTTAAAAACAATTAATTACTGTATTTTCTTACATAGCTCCTCTTCTTTAATAATTTTACTTCTTTAAACACAAGACAATTACATGGTGATTACCAAGAGTGGGCAAAAGCACACCGGCAAACTGAATGTGGCTCTTTTAATTGCATAATCCACTCCATTATGAAATCATATGCAATGACATTTTCATCTCTTTCTTCCCAAATTTTACATAAGCTATTGAAATCGGTAACAAAGGTGTCTATCAAGAGTGCTTAACAAGAGTGTATATGTGCTTATATATATATAAATAACTGTACTAGTGGTAAACCTAAGCTGAGAACACCAGATATGCCAAAAAGCATGTGCATCTATTAAATAAAGAATATAGTTCAGCGATTTCTATTCAGTGCACAAATAAGTCTCCACCATTTGACAAAGAATGGGGCCACCAGTAAGTCTGGATTAAAACTGCCTTATGTAAAATGTCATATCATTATGATTGTACATCTGCTACTAAAACATTCTTCAAATGCTAGTGATTTTGTATCAGATTCACCATATTTTTTTTTTTCGTGTGAAAATGTCAAGTTTTGAGCCAAATAAGTTTCCTTTGTGAAAACTTTTGTTTTATTTCTTTAATTTGAAGAAATCTGAGATAAATAAGGTGAGGCTGCCTTATGTAAGAGAAGTTATTATGAGTGGTTTCAAAAGTTTAGGAATGGTGAATTCGATACTGAAGACAAATAATGTAGTGGAAGGCCAAAAGTATACGAAGGTGTGGAATTGGAAGCATTATTGAATGAAGATTCAATGCCAAATGCAAGTAAAATTTGCATTAGGAGTGACTCAAGCAATTTCACATCATTCGAAATCATTGGGAATGATTCAAAAGCAAGGAAATTGGGTTCCATGTGAAGTGATGCCAAGAAACGTTGAACACCAATTTTTTTACATGTGAAAAGCTGCTTGCCAGGCATAAGCATAAGGTTTCTTACACTGTATAGTCATTGGTGATGAAAATCAGATTCACTACAATAATGCAAAGGAGAAAAGATCATGGGGACCATCTGACCATGCTTCAACGTTGACAGCCAAGTCAAATATTCAAGGGGGGGGAAATCATGTTTCATATATGATGGGATAAATTTGGTGTTGTGTATTACGAGTTGCTCAAACTGAATGAAACCATTACCAGGGTTCTCAATGAAACACAACTAATGAAACTGAGTTGAGCACTCGATGAAAAATATACTCGGTACTATTCCAGACACAATAAAATTATTGTCCTGCATGATTATGCTCGTCCACATATCGCAGTGCTGGTCGAAACCTACTCAGAAACACTCAAATGGGAAGTTTTCCTCCTCCCACTGTATCCACCAGATATTGCTCCTTCTTATCATTACTTGTTTCAATTGATGATGCACAGTCTGTCTCAGTAGTGCCTTTAAGTCATATGAAGATACTAAAAATTGGGTAGATTCATGGATAGTCTCAAAAGATGAAGCAGTCTTCCAACGTGGTATCCGTATGCTGCCAGAAAGGTATGAAGAAGTAGTGGCTAATGATGGAGAATACTTTGAATAAAACATAAAATACCGTTCTTTCACAATAAATGCACAATTTTTTATCCAAAAAGGCGGAGATTTATTTGTACTCCTGACAGTGCCTTTGGAAATTAAGCAATGAAATATGAATATTGTAGAGATAACACGACTAGTCAAAAAAGGTAACTCAGGGAGTGAACATTTCACCGCTATATTTTTATTTAAAAATTAAACAGCATACATACCAATCATATGATCATCAATAAGAACAGATCCTGTTTTTGGCATATTTGGAGAAATAGCAAATTGCCAATAACACAACTATACTCCCCTTCTCTAAGAAAAACATTAAAATAATAATCTACTCCTACCTAAAGTATGGAAAGCAGTTGTCATGGGGCATTGTGCTGAATTTGCACTTCATCGTAAACTGGGGAGGGGACATTTCCTAATTAAAATCACTAAGTTTGGCAAATCACTGGCAAATGTATGAGCACATTGAAGAAATAATAAAACATTCACAAGTGTATAAAATGCTATTTTAAATAGTAACTTTTTTTAGATTTCTAATGAGAAAGTGTAGTCTCCTCAATGCATCCTGGCAACAGTAGGGATACCACAAAAGGTTGTTACACAAGCACTATCACACCTTGTGACACCCTGCCCAAATGGCACACTAAAAAAGACCTTTTTGGTTCATAGTTAAAAGCATTTATCTCCCTTGGTACATATCATTTCTGAAGATTAAGCTTAAATGGAAAACACAGCATATTAAAAGTACATAAGAATAGATGTACAATCAGTTTCCCAAATTACCAGTATCAAATTCTTATTACTTACAAAAATCTGCTTTCTTACCTGTGAATATATTTAACATTAGTATCATAAATTCTTTTATTCATATCATGATGAAGATATCATTGCTTAACAATAGTTGTTTGTTTTGGGTTAAAATCCCATAGCAGGTTGCCTACATGCATGTTTTTGTGATTTTTTCATATATAAAGTGATTATAACCCAATTTGCCCTAGTAAATCCTTCATGAATGCATTCCTCCTTAGACAGAACCCTTCCCATATCACTAAGGTGCTTTTCATAATCCAATAAACCTAATCTAATCTAAATAATAAGCTGAAAGAGCTGGAGGAACTACAGAAGGAAAATGCATGTAAATACAGTTAGCCACAGTTAAACAATAATTCAAAAACTAAAGAATTACTTTGCACTCATATTAACATAATTTCAAATAGTAAACTCAAGTTACATAAAATTCAAACTTAGATTAACATTCACTTGAAACCTTTTCCTTGAAATGCATAGAAAATTTTTTATGTATTTCATGGAAAATTGACATGGTCTTGTTTTAAATTTGAAATTGCTGTTTTTCTTCTGTAAAAAAACAAAAATTAATTTATTGTGCATAAAACATTCAGAATAAAAGGACATAAGGATGATTAAGTTCATTATACAATATTTTTTCCTCCCTTTCTCATGCCTTTGTGGTAGGGCACTGCACATTTTACACCTCTCCTGTTTCAAAAGAACCTAATGACTCTACAACTTTATTCATTATGCTAAAACACTCCAGGGCAATTTGCTTTTAAGAAACCTTCTACAGGATTTTCTAAGTGAAACTGGCATGTGTACTTTTTTTTACGTAAGGAGAAAACTGCATTTAAATACAAAAATTCTATGCAGACAGCCTGCTCATTCATGAGTAACAAAGTATGAGTAAGACTACCAGTTTCAGTAGTCTTAACTATTTGGCCTTAGATACAAACAATTATCTCAATGTTTCTTATCGTTAATGTCTCTTAACATTTTAAACCTATAATCTGAACAAACTGCTGATGTATTTTATCAAGGAGTGCATAACATTTAATTATATGATTTGAGGTTTCATAAGTAATAAAATATTTTTTTTAAGGTGCAAACACATTTCTTTTGCTTAAGATATGAATTTCACGATGTTCTGGTTATTGCCAGTTTGAAAAGCTAGTTGGTCATGGAAAGAAGTATTACTAAGACAAAAAAGACTTCTTAGATAAATTTTCAAATATAAAATCAAAACTAATAAAATACACACCTTTACAAATCCTTGTTGAGAGAACTTGTTATAAAGTAGCATTCCATCTTCATTGAATGTTCGAAAATCAAAGCTACAGTTCATAATTTGTTGCTTATATCCAGATATTCTTAAATGTGAATCTGATGAGATGAAAGTTACTGGAGGAGCAGCATCATACTAATAAAAATATTAACACTTTAACAAAATGAACAGCTTGAAATGAATAAACATTTTAATATTCTTAGATAACATAATTATAAATGAAATACAGTGTGGGCCATATTTTTTTTTTTCACTTTTGGAAATCAAATTAAAAAAAAAAAAAAAAAACAACTTGTCAAGCTTTTATTTTACAGAATATGTACCTGAGAATTTATTTTAAAAATAATATCACTGAAAAGTCCACCTTTGTGTTTTTGGCACTCTTGCAACCGAGCCTACAGATTTTCAAAAGCATTTCGATACATGAGCAAGATATTGTGGCTATTTAATAATGAATATTTTGACTCATTTGGGTTACTACTGTCAGTTTATTTTTGTACTCGTGACTTTTAAGATACCACCATAAAAATGGTCAACAGAAGAAATATCCAGACTGCTTGGAGGCTATTGAGAAACCAATTTATAGAGGAACATTTCTTTAACTGCATGATAATCTTCTTTACAAGCACAACAGACCCTTACAGGGCCTGGTTGCCTCAACCCTGTGCTCCTTCTAGTGTCTTCTGTCTGCAGCGACTCCTCTCCAATTTTTAATTTTCAAACTTTTTAAGTCTTTTTTGATGTCATCTAACCACCTAGTTGGTGGTCTTCCTTTAATTCATGATCCCTCAGGTTTTTTTAATGTCAAGATCTCAATGGTTTCTCCAAACAATTCTTCCGGGAGAATTCCGGCCCCTTAACCTATTAGTACAGATGACTTGTATTATTTATGGTTGCTATATAAAGCCTGTAAGTTCAAAGTTATATCTTGCTCTCCAATGTCCCTCTTCCTTATATTGAGCCAAAAAATACTGTGAGTATTTTTCACTTAAACATGTCCGTTGAGCATGCCTTTACTTAAAGTCCATGTTTCACTTTAGAACAGTAAAATATGTAGTTTTAGTATCTGCATACAGTAAAACAGGTAGTATTAGTATCTTACATATTTGTAGTTTTGTTATCACATGCATATACAAATTTGAAATATGGCATACGCCACAATCCTGCTAGATCGAGGTACTCTTAGCACAGCCTTTCAGTTCTCACAAATCTAGTGCCAAAAAGCTGGATCATTCCTTAAGGACCAGCTGATGCCATATTTTCTTCACTTTGTCAACAGTGTTTATTTAACTGTGTTATCCTGTTTAATTCACGTTTATGGTAGAATCAGTATTTGAACTTCCTGATATATGTTTTAATCAAATTAACCCCGGGGAAGGGGGGTACTGATTAACATCACATAAATCATAGTATAAATAATACAAGCACCATACAGCTGCATAAGAAATATTACTTTTGTAAAAGGTAGACATAAAATGGCTTCAGCTAACTTGTGATGCATTCCATGTGACTAAAATCCTCAGAATTGACATTTCATTAGCCCTTTGAATACCCATGCTTTTTGCATATGGTTTTCTAGAAACACATAACTGCCATCTGCAAAAACTTACAGCCCACCTTGTATAATGAATTAACTTCATGCATCACTGAAATTTGTAATCAATGAATCTACTAATTTTAGTGATTAAAAATTACTACTAGAAAACAAATAAGTGATAAAATAAAAGTACACTTGAGGCATTAAACAGAATTATAATTGTGACACAAAAATTTAGAAAATTATTATACAACATAATTACAACAATCTTACCTTTTGATAGCATAAAAATAATCATTAAACAAGTATCAGATAAATATTAGTCAACATGCCACATTTTTTCACAAAAATTAGCAGTACTTTAATACAGAACTTAGAGATAACGTTTTAAATTTGAGGGTTGGAACTTCAAAAGTAGCAACTATTTGTTTACCACTGATACAAAAAGAAATACCTCAGTAAAACTTTAACTGTCCTTTGATATAATGATTAGCATTGGTAAAACACATTGCTAGCAATATGGAAACATAGTATCTGAAGTTGCTGGTTCAAATGGAACAAAATATTGCCTGAAAAGTCTCTCAGATAGTTAAAGAACAAATGCCACAATGTAGTTTCTTCTTAAAAATCCCATCATAATCACAGCAGCTTAAATTTAGTGAATATAATCAATGACAGAGCACTTCACAACCAAAATGAGCAAACAAATCAGCTACAAGTTGCACTACATGAATCCATGCAATGACAAGAGGATTCTGAAAAAAACTGTTCTCTTCAGTAGAAATTGCTTTTCTTGTAATACTGGTTACAGTTATATTGCAAAAATGAACAATAATACCATGTACTGATGCTTGACATGTTTTTGATGTACAATATATAATGGAATCATGTGATCAAAGTTGTACACCAGAATCATTACAACTTTCTGCTGGGGTTCTGGTGCATTTTTTATTTTTATAGCAAACAGTAATGATATCAATCGTTCAAATGGTATTTCAGTTTTAACTTGTATGATGTAGCTCATATATCTTTAAAATGATATGATGCAAAGAATTTATATATATATATATATTGGTATTAACAGTGTTGCAAATGACTTTGAGCAACACCATATTAAGATCCTGCATTTTCCTCAAATGACATCACATAATTTTTCCTATATGCAGATATTCTTTTAAAATACAATGCACTGTTAATCCTATCTCCTAGACTAACTCACAAACTACCTGGAATCAATCCATAGCTAACAACATGCCAACAGCTGCATGCACTTCATCTTCGCTGACAATAATGCCTCAGTTTAAACATGTCTCCCACACTACGGCACTCACATCTTTATGAACAAAATTAGTATAACACTCATTTAATTCTTTAATCTACTGTGCTACAATTTTGTAGGGCAAAGCAAATTCCCTGCATGCCTCACAAAGACTTGGATAATATTGCCAGATTGTTGAGAAAGACGTGCATTAAATCTTTATTTAGTTGTATGGTTATAGCTACACACAAACTTCGAGCTGACACAAGACAAATACTTTCCGCATGGTGCAAATGCACACCAATAGAAGAAAGAGTACCTTTACTGTGGGGTAGATTAGGATTTTGAAATAATGTGTTAATGAAAAGTACTGGTCATTGCATGGCATACACAGAATGCTGGCATTATTAAACTTTCAAACTATGTATCAATTAAATGTATATTCAAAGAAAAACACAATATTTTTCCTAGGAAATTTCAAAAATAAATATTAAACTAAAATGATATATTATAGCTTAATATTCAGAATGAATGCAATAATTTATTTGTTAACCTAATTAAATTGAAAAGGGATAAAAACACTACATTTGTTGTTATTCTTTGAATGCAAATAAGATGTCATTTTTAGCTTTTTAAGTAAATACATTAAAAAGCTGAAAGATGAAACATTTGCTCAAAAGTTTAGGTCAAACAAAG
This sequence comes from Stegodyphus dumicola, assembly GCF_044657685.1. Lineage (NCBI taxonomy): Eukaryota > Metazoa > Arthropoda > Arachnida > Araneae > Eresidae > Stegodyphus > Stegodyphus dumicola. The sequence goes on from NC_140768.1 coordinate 282,839,414, forward strand.
TATAGTTTGACTGTCACAAATGCAACCTTGGTTGGCATTCTGCCAAAACACTTACAATTGTCTAGAAGTGCTAATTATGCGCTGCAGGGGAGGGATCACATGAGGGTCCTCTCTTTGCTGGAATAAAGAAATTTACTGCAAAAGAAGTGAAATTCCCCATGCTATGGTCCATCCTGTTATCACATTTTTTGCACCTTTGGTTTATATGAGCAGAAATTAAGATTCATATTGACTTGAAACCTGAAAACCAAGCACGCTGAAATTTTTTGTTTCATAATTTATGAATTTTACATGAACAGTCCATATTCGATCACTTACTTTGAAAAATATGGTTACTAAAAATCATAGAACTTTAATTTTTAGAAGTATGCTTTTTGCATTACACAATAAAAAAATGGTAAAAAAGATTTCAAATTATTAAAGCAGGGTATATCCAAGTAGCTGATTTAATGCAACATTTACTAGAATTGTAATCCTAACAATTTACCAGTATGGTAATGTGACATTTGTCAGTATTACAAGAATATTTTTCTTCCCCCCCCTTCAATAAAATAAAATTTGTGTTGTTCCCTCTAGCCAATATGAATAATTATACATATATATTTTAGCACAAAAATCAGAAAGAAATGTAATGATTATTTATTATAGTATAATTACTATACCTAATTATTAACCCTCTCATACTGCTCGATTTTGATACATTCTGGTCCTGAAATATGAGGCGTTTTTTTTTTTTTCCTCTATCTTCATATATTACTATTCACACCTTTATGAACAAAATTAGTATAATGAATGAAGTTTAAAAGTTTTTTAATTTTTAAAAAACATACAAAAAGGCTCACATGATTTTAGCGTGCATGGAATAAAAATATAAAAATACACAAAAACCTTTTTATTTTTATAAATATACATTCTAACTAATTTGTACAGCTAACAATATTACTTATTATTATACAAAAAATTTTTTGGTGTGGTAAACTTTAAAATATGGCTCTAAACATGATTCAACTTTACATTCTTCACACTAAATGCAAGTCTCTTTATGCATTTTTTCCCATTGTTGTCTTTTTCGGAGCAATACATAGCACACTGCCTTCTAGGTTCCTTTTTTTATAGAATTTGCTGGTATGTGGCTTGCAAAATGTCTCCCTACATTCATACTATCCTCACTAGATGCACCTCAAGATACTTATGGGATGTTAACTGGGCAGTAAACATTTTCTAAGTACCTTTATTAAGCCTTGCTGCTCCTTAAATATATCTGCTTATCTTATCATATAAAATAACATTTGTAATTATTCAGATATTTACATATGCAATATTTGATTTTTTCACACAAGGCATATACTTACATGACAAGTAAACTGTAAATCTCCATACTGTCTATATTGTGATCGCCTTTCCTTTAGTTCAGATATAAGGTTGGTGTTGTTAACGAAAAGGTTTTCAATGCATCCAGTAAAATTTTCTGTAACTACAATGCCATTCTGATTAAAATTGGGAACTCCTCCAACATAAATCTAAAAAAATAATATTAATAACATTTTACACATTGTTTATTATAAAACATGCAAACAATCAACAAAACAACCATTTTAAAACTTAAAATGCATATAAAATTTTACATTTTCTTTGTTAACATTATTTTTAAAAGTTGTTCCCCATTCAGTAAAAAAGCAAAAGATTCTCTAACGATGCATTAGAATATTTACAATTCACTTACTATTATAAGAAACTTGTTTATATTAACAGTCCTAATGAGAGAAATTTTTGAGAGAGAGCATATTCATTAGAGATATATTCCTCATTCAATTAATTCAATTCTCACTTCGCAGCAAGACAAAAATACATAAAAACTCAAGACATCTTCATTAAAAATTGAAAAATATAGAAAAACATAAAACATCAAATACAATTAAAACAATCAAAAAAAAATTTTTTTACGATTAAAATTAAAAGTTCCTGTGCAAAAACAAGCAATTCAGCCAGCAGTCAAGTAGGTAGATTTTTTCGTGCACAAAAGTGAAAGTTTATTTTTGGTCCCACTCGGCCACTGAAGACACTGAAGGTGCAGAAACTGAGTTAACTATTCTGCTAAGTTTCAAATGTAAACAAATATGGCTGCTCTATTAGGTTTAATCACACCTAAGCAACTTTTAAATTGTTACTAATTCTACAACTATTGCATACAGATTAAGTAAAGGCATGAAAACCTTAAGCAAAACATAACAACAACATAATTCAATCACTTTAAATAAGCAAAAAAATGCACAATTTACCAACATATAAGAATAAAAAACTTGAGCTCGCCGAGCTGAATAACAGAGTGGGAATACATATATATACATATGTATACTTTTGGAGTGGCCAATATGAACCAAAAAGGGAGGTGCACAACTACATGTTATAGCAGTCCTATATACAAAATTTTAACTTTCTGAGGTTACTTGTTTTTGAGTTATGCGAGATGCATTTGATAGCAGTCAAATGGATATTTTCATTAAAATATGATACCCAAAATTTTTCGTGATTACAATACTTCCTTTACTCTGTAAAAGGAAGTTAAAAAAAAAAAAAAAAAACTACTGCATAATCTTTTACTTAAAAGTATTTTAATCATAGTCTATAAAAACATGCATAATTGAAACCTAATGTGGTCTCTGTATTAAAATTATGATTAAGGGAGGGATATGCAAAATAACAACTTATGTGATAAATATAACACTTCAAATTATACAGATATGGAGTTATTAAAAAGTGTGACAATTAAATAAAAGCATACTTCCAGTTACACAGCGAAATTGTGTTTAGCAAAAATATTAGTAATTCATTCTGTTTAAACTATATTTATATATTTAGTAGAGGAAAAGGGAGAAATATGAATAGCTCTTATCAATACTATTATAAAAACTTATTTTTGATTAAATCATCAATTATCAAATTTTGCACCAAGTCGTATAATTAGCATATGGCAGTAATGAAATATTTTGAGTTATTCAGATACAAAATGACAAATATTACATATAATTATAATATTCAGATACAAAATTAGAAAAAAATGGATTCAAATACAAAATAATTCAACAATTTTATACTAAGCTGATGAAAAATAAATCAAATACCATTTAGTTTTATAAGATAAACATTGCACATTAAATTAATATTATCTTTTATTAAAAAATTATTTTTCTTTAAAGAGAATTAATTATGTGTCATGTCGCATGTTATTAATAGCAGAATAATTTCTTTCCAAGTTCTTCCTTATGTTATTTTAATTTTATAAAAATTATTTTCTACCAACTTAAGATAGCTTTTATTTTACTGAAAAGACTGATTTGTGAGGAGAGCGATTAATTTATTATTCTAACAAAATCTTCAATTTCAATAACTACTTCATACCCAATTACAAACTGATTATAAAAAATAAACAGTACACTATTTAAGCACAAAAACAGCAACAGAAATTTCAGGAGAATCACTCACTTCTCGTTTTAGATTCAATTTTGTAAAGTCTCCTCTTATTTTAGCAGGAACCACTACTCTATCAACTGAAAATGTAATATCTCTTCTGCGACGTGATATAAGCACATCATGCCACATATTGTCATCTAAAAGACTGCCAACTGAAATACTTGTCAAAATTCCTTCACCACCTAAAACAAGAAATTTTGTAATAGCAGTATTTTAAATTTGTGTGATTTGCATATGTAATAAAAAAGTAACTTTAAAATGAACAAGCTTTTTGATACAAAAAATTCACATATATTTTACATGAAATTGTACTACACAAACAAGAAAATAAAATCCAGACACCTAAAATAACATTTGGAAAAAGTAATGTTTCACTTCAAGGAAAAAAAAAAATAAATTGATATGCAGCTAATTTAACTTTATTAGATGTGACAGTTAGCCCTTTTGTTTTGTACCTTTTGAGACTGTGGCATCTGCATCTGATTATCTATATGAGGAGACATAATACCAGCACATCAGATACATGCTTACAATATCTGCACCTGCGCCAAGAGTTGTGCTTACTGACCATGACCAGATACAAATTTACGGGAAACTTATTTAGCGACAGTACAAAGAAATCATGTTTCAAGATTCCACTAAAACAAAGTGACTGTGTGTTTCAAGATTCCACTAATGCTTCTGAGATACTTCTAGCACTTTCTGCTCCTTAAAATTACTGGAAGGCAATATAGGCAATATTAGGGTCGAATTACAGTTACCGCTAATACAAAGATCAATTACATTCATTCAATTACTTACTAAATAATATTGATTAATTCATTATATTATCTCCTAAGTTTAATTAAAGTAGAATTATCTTAAAAGAGTGAATCCATACTAGTAAGTTATATTTTGAAAGATGTTTTGAAGTAACTTGAAATTAAAATGTGAATTAAATCATCATGAAGAACGAAATTTCAATTGTAAAAGGAGAAATTAAATTAAATGCATGTAATCATTGTCATTGACCGGAAATTAGTTGACTTTTCAAGGGGAACAAACCAACTCCCGTTCAATGAACAATAATTAATAAATAAGTACGAAGGTGTTTCATCTTTACTTGAGCATTAAGGCTAAGCCAAACCGGCAATTCAAGTCAGGCCAAATATTTCCGTGAATAGAAGGGATTATGAACCAATGCTGATATTCAAAGAACTTATTCCCATGAAGCATTATAGCCAATTCAATTTTGAGTGAAAAGCAATTTCTGCAGTGAATTTCGAAAAAACTCGAGTAACTGTCCCCCGACACCCTCGTGTTTATGCATTTGAGTTCAATATTATTTGTAAAAAGTAAACATTGGAAACTGTCATTATGAAATAGAATTCAAAGTATAAAGTTGAAATAAACATTAGAAGATTATAAAATATAAGATAAATAATGTAAACTTTGTAAAAACAAATCAAAAATAACATAAAAATAAAAAATATAATTAGAAAAGTGAATGTACATGAAGATATAAAGGCCAGAAAAAGTATTAATTAACTTACGTTCTTTCTAGTGGGGAGTCGTCAAAGTGTTCTCTTCAAAGTGTTTGGCTTAGCCTTAATGCTAGAGTAAAGATGAAACACCTTCGTATTTATTTATTAATTATTGTTCATTGAACGGTAATTGGTTTGTTCCCCTTGAAAAGTCTACTAATTTTCGATCAATGACAGTGATTACATGCATTTAATTTAATTCTTGCCTTTAATTTATTCCTTTTACAATTGAAATTTTGTTCTTCATGATGATTAAATTCCAGTCCCCATTAAAACATTATTCACATTTTACTTTCAATTTACTTCAAAACATCTTTCAAAATATAACTTACTAGTATGGATTCACTCTTTTAAGATTATTCTACTTTAATTAAACTTAGGAGATAATATAATCAATTAATCAATATTATTTAGTAAATAAATTATTATTAACTTACTTTGCAGCAATTGCGCAAGTAGTAGTAACTTGTTTTCGCACTAAATGAATTCAAGATCATACAACATATTGTATATATATATATATGTTATATTATTTTTATGTTATTTATGAAGTGTCCTCTCTAATGTATTTATAACATATGCTTTATTATAAATGTAATTATCAGCAATCTATGTTATATTTTATGCTATATATGAAGTAATCATTTTCTTTTTTACTTCCTTGTACAAAGTAAAAAGGAAGTATTGTAATCGCGAAAAGTTTCAGGCAGCATATTTCAACGAAAATATCCATTTTGACCGCTATCGAATGCAATTTAACGATGTTTTTGTGTGATATCTGTACGTAAGGAGAGAATAAAATACTCTTTTCCTTCAAAAGAATTATAAAACTGCTTTAAAATGAATTCTGAAGAGAATTTTTCATGGCGTCTGTACGAACATATGTACGTGCGTACGCACGTATCTCGCATAACTCAAAAACGAGTAGCCTCAGAACGTTGAAATTTTGTATATGGGACTGCTATAACATGTAGATGTGCACCTCGTATTTTGGTTGCAATCGGCCGCACCAAACATATATAAATATATTTATATATATATCCACTCTATTACCCGGCTCAGTGATCTCAGTTTCTTTACTCTTATATGTTTGTAAATTGTACACTTTTTTGCTTTAAAAATGATTGAATTATGTTGTTTTTATCTTCCGGTTAAGGATTTTATGCCTTTAGTAAATCTGTGTGCAATATTTTTAAAATTATCAGCAATTTTAAAGTTGTTTAATTGCCGCTAAGCCTTTTTTTAATGGCGGCCATTGATGTTTACATTTGAAATAGAAGACTAGTCGATTTGTTGTCAATCTAGAGAAACTTAGCTTCGCAACAACAAAGATAACGCATTCATTTATTATTGCCAATTAAATCATGCTTAAGTCTTTCTGGAATTTTTTTGAGGAAATAAGTGTTTGAGATTTACTTCGTAATTTTTAATATAGATATTTTGAGTTTTTATGTATTTTTGCCTTCTCGCGAAGTGAGAACTGAATTAATTAAATGAGAAATACTCAATCATCTGCGAAAAACTGTTTCTTTTTTGTTTTGTTTGCTTAATTTCTTTTATACATCATTCTAGCTTTATTTTAGTATTTGAATAGAACATGTGGCAACGATTAGATAATTCTATTCTTTAAACGATACAAATTTTGTGCATTATGAGTTATAATATGAACGAAATATATAAGTTAACTGTTATAAAATTATTGGATTATATAACAGTTAACTTAGTTTCCGTTATATAATTAATATATAAGTTTATTGTTATGTAATTATTAATACTGTTAAGTGAATCTAGCGCCAGAGTGTCGCTATGGTAAACAAATACTAGAGTGAATTTTAAAGAATGCATTTATTCTATTGTGGTTTATGCACTGTCGGCGAAGTAGATTTAATTCAATCCAATAAGTTTAAATGGAATGCAAGAAAAAATGCATATAACTTAATATTCCAACACAAGGAAGTCATGTGGTATACACATCAGATTTTTTATATATATAATCAAATGATAATGCTTTCCTGATTCATTAATTTTATTTATTTTCTTTTAATTTACAAATTCTAATTATTTTTCATATTTTTCATTTTTACTGCCATTTTTAATCACTGTTACTTTTTTTGCCAGCTATTAAGCATCTGTTTATTATTATTATGCAGTTATTTTTTAAATTAAACTAAATAATAAAAATAAAGGTATTGAAAACTTTGCAAATTATTATGTTTGAAACTGATGGAGGTTTTCCTATTGAATACAAATCACATACATCATGTGCTTTGACTGCAAAAATTATTAGGCTTAGCGGTACTTAAACAATTTTTCAATTGTTGATAATTCTAAAAAGATTGCATAAAGGCATAAAAACCTTAACCGGAAGATAGGAACAGCATAATTCAATCATTTTTAAAGCAAAAAATGCACAATTTACAAACATATAAGAATAAAGAAACTGAGATCACCGAGCCGAGTAACAGAGTGAATATATACATATATTTATAAACTTTTGGTGCAACCGATTGCAACCAAAATACGAGACGCACATCTACATGCTATAGCAATCTTATATACAAAATTTCAACGTTTTGAGGCTACTCGTTTTTGAATTATGTGAGACATGTATGCACAGACGCCACGGAAAATTCTCTTCACAATTCATTTTAAATTAGTTTTACAATTTTTTGGGGGGGAAAAGAGTCCTTTATTCTGTCCTTATGAAGAGATGTCAAGCAAAAACATCATTAAATTGCATTCGATAGCAGTGAAAATGGATATTTGCATTGAAATATGATGTCTGAAAGTTTTCGTGCTTACAATACTTCCTTTTTACTTCGTACAAAGAAGTAAAAAGGAAAGAAAGAAAGAAATAATAAAAAGAATAAAGTTATAAAAAGTTATAACAGAATGTATGCAAAGTATAGCAGAAAAAATTACCTAAATCAATGTATGTAAAGAACAGTAAAAATAATTACCTAAATCAATATTAAGTAGAAGCTTGTTGTGCATTAATTGAAGAGCAAAAAAATCACCTTGGCTACCTCTACTGTACATAATGATTCCATCAGCATTGTTCGTTCGAAATCTGAACCTAATCATTTCAGAGTCACTAGCAATTGCATAGCGCAAATCTTTGGTAAAATAACTCTTCCCATCAAAATGCACAGATTCACTAACTGAAAAATAAGAAGATCTAATTATGAAATAGGAAATAATAATAATAATAATGTCCAATTAAAAGCAATGGTTTATAATATTTAATTATGGCTTATATCTGTAACTATGCAATGTAATTTGCATGTATCATACATCATATGTAATAATTTTATACTCACCATAATCACAACCATACAGTTCTACCCTCATTGATATTCTGTCTCTCCATCGAGTAGGATTTATCCTAATCCACTGGGCAATAATTGGCGTTTCAAATTTATTGAACTTAATGGTGTCTCCATCAACATTGCCTCTAAACAGCTATAAGAACATAATATGTGTTAAAAACAAAAACACAACACTATCAATATAATCTTCATCCAACACATAGGTCTCCATAACTATAAAAAAAAACAGTACAATATAATTAAGAATTACAAAACAGAAGGAAAAAATTACCATTTTCCATATTATTTATTACCATTTTTCTATTGGAACATTTTATGTTGCTTTATTTCTTTTAGAACAATCAACTGCACTTATTCCTTCTTAAATTATTTCACATTATTTATTACCTCTTGCCAATCCATGTACCAAAAGTGGCCATAATGTGGCTCGCAAGCCATATGTGGCTCTCAGATGTGATCCTATTGCATTTCTTGTGAAAAAAATGGAATATGGTAAACTCTAATATAAAATAACTAATTTATTTCATTTCTTTTTAAAAGTTATTAGTAATCTAAACAGTTTTCATTTCTTATTAGTTATGAAACTTAAAACAGAGGCTTTTCGCACATTTTTTAGAATTTGATTTGCTGTTTAAAAAAAAAAATCTGTTTGGAATTTTCTTTAACTGCCACTATATTTTTGAAAGTATAAATTATTATCTGCTACATGCTTTCTTGCAAAATATCTCTTTTATAAAGAAGCAATGGCTGGAAGGCTGTGTTCTTTCAAAGAAATTCAAAATCTAGTTGTGAAAACCATGTTTTTTTTATATCTAAAGCTACAAATGGTAATGTTGTCAAAAGAAAAAAATCTCAAAATTTATCTTTATGTGGAAAAATTGTTCCAAATATGTATCCAAGGGGAAAAAATGAAATGTCTTGAATGTTGCAAAAGTATGCAAAAGTTGCAAAAGTATGCAAATGTTGCAAATACGAAATACCTTCTCTTTAATGTTAAAAGACAATTCACCAACTAAAAAAAAAAAAAAAAAAAAAAAAAAAAAAACAGTTGCAAAATCACTAATATGTTCAGTGTCAACTGTAAACAAAGTGATTCATGCTGATTTGAATCTTAAAAAGGCAAAAAAAACATAATGAGCATAATCTTTCTCCGTGACATATCGCCAAAGCAGAGCGTGGTGCAGAAATTTTATAAGAAACATTTATCCAGACAAAAATCCAAAATGCTGTCACAACACATGAATCTTTGGTATACTTAAATGACTGCAATAAAAAGTCATGTATTATCATCAAAGAGGGGAAACAAAATCTTAAAACATGGTTCAAGGAATTTAACCCTCTGAGCATTATGGCCGGCTTTATCCAGTCATGAGATTTTTTGTCATTCGTTATATATTAACCTATAATTTATGATATTTTGCTTTCTTACTTTCTTTAATAATATAAATATCATCTTAATAAATGTAAGTTTATGAAAATAGAGCCTAAAGTAAGTAAATATACAAATTTAGCTAATAGTGTCTTTGAATACAGGTCTTCATAACAGATCCAAAAATCGTGCCGCTCAGAGGGTTACAGAAAGTTTTTCTATGGGTTTACGACTGTTGCTGGTTTTTCACATAACAAGTTAAAAATAAACAGAATCGCAGGTCTTCATAACAGATCCAAAAATCGTGCCGCTCAGAGGGTTACAGAAAGTTTTTCTATGGGTTTACGACTGTTGCTGGTTTTTCACATAACAAGTTAAAAATAAACAGAATCGAGACAAATGTTAAGATCAACTCCACATATTATCAGAAACATGTTTTATACCCAATTTTCAAATATGAAATACCATCTCTTTATACATGGTATGATCAATCAGTAGAACTGCATTTAGACAAAGCAAGCAGTGACAGGTCAAAATCTACAATTAACTTCCTGGAAAAAATAAAACAAGAAATGGTGGGAAGGTCTGTAGGTGGAACAAAAATGCATCCAATGCATCGGAAACATTTAATATCATACAAAATTTGATACAAATTAAAAATACTTTTTTTTGATACAAGTTTAAAATAATTTGGAAGTTAATTTGATGTTCGAATTGATAAGAAACTAATGGAATTGGAAGCCTTGGGAATTTCTAATAAATCCGCTGATCGTCACAGCTTAGAAGATATTGCCTTGAGAAAATTTTAAGTCTGTAAAACTTGGAGACATACAATTTGGTTATTATGGAATGAGCATGTAGGGTACATGATCAACCAGAAGCTGATAGTTTACTTAAAAGTTCGTAGTTATTCTGCCAATTCCATGTCTTAACATGAAACTGGCAGGAGATCATGTGCTGGCTACAAAAGATTTTTTTATTATAAATGTGAATTACCAAGAGCTACAGAGTGCAGAACACTAAATAATAGTAAACTAAGAATAAATATGTCTTAAATAATCATTTTTACTTTTCACAAGAGAAGTGGAAGAGATCATGGAAATTTTTTACTGTAGGTCTGCTGTTTTTAGAGAATTTAAAATTTACCATTTCAGTAAAATTGCTTTAACATTCTTATATGTTATACAACATTTCTGAATTAAGTTTTTTTATGATACTATGTTTCAGTCTATGGCTCTCTTCCGTGAATTTATGAGCTTTCCTTAAAATTTCCGAGAGAAAATAAAAAATTCTAAAACATAGCTTAATGGTTTCTCTCTTCCCATCATTTTTTAAATGCAATTCCTTCAAAAACACTTTTTTCCCATTTATTACATGATGAGATGCATAAATTAATGAGACTAGAAATCTTTTAAAATGACTTAATTTACTGCCTTTTTAACATGAATGTCAGTGATACTACAATTGTGGCAAAACACAAGAGACATTTTATGAATTGAAACAAACATGTCTAATATTATGCTGATATGTAATCCTAACAATTTTGGATATGACAATTATTACTAAATACATTTTTAAAAACAAATTAGATAATTAAGATTTTTAAATTAGAAAGGGAAATTTTAAGAAATAACGGGGGGAAAAATGCACTAAAAACAAGAAAAGGCATTTTATAATGCAGCAGATGCATTAAGCCCAAATGGAATGAACTTTATCCACACAATTATATATTGGAAATTTCAAATATTACTTAAAATAATAGGAGCAAGATCATAAGTACAAAACTTTAAATACACTAAAAGCAGAACCATTAAAAACAATTATGGGACGATTATAATGAAGGCTTCAGAAGCAAATTAAGTTTAAATTTAAATTATTATTACTAATGTTCTCTTAAAAATATGCCTTGACATTTTTGAGTATAATCAATGTACAAAAGAAAAGATAACTACTATTTCATGAAAAGTTTAAAAAAAAAAAAAAAAAGATTTCTATAAAATGTAAAGCAAAAAATAAAAGCAAAACTGAATAATCATGTACATAACTGAACAATATGTAACAATATACTATAGATAATTAGCAATTTATAAATCATTTAGCAATATGCAATAAATATTTAAAATTAGGCAAAAAGGCAATCTTAGACTGGTATAGCTTCTGTATAAAAAATAACAACAATCTATGCCAAACTAAGATTGCTTTTTTGCCTAATTTTAAATTTAATATTGCTGCATTCCTATACCAATGTGATGCAATATATAATTGAACTATATTAAGAAATTAAAAATTTTAACCCAAACTAATGAAACTTTATTTTATATATAAACCAAATAGCAAAATGCTGACAGTAAAATCAAAATACATGATTTTAAGTATAATAATAATAATTTAAAAAATTCAAAAATAATAATTTAAAAATGCATGCAGATCATTAAATTTTACACATTAAATTTTAATTTGGTTATCATAATACAATGTGCATGCATTATACCTACATATATTTAGTTCAAATCAAACTGGAACTTTATCTTACAATTTTAAATACTACATGAAAATAATATGTATGCACTTACAAGCATATACCATGCGGTAACAGTATGCAAATTATTTTTGTAGGTATGGCGAACAGTAGCAGAAATCCTACTGCTATTGTTAGTTATATTTACACACACACAACAACAACAAAATGCATATTATACTAATGCTGCAAGATAATACAATTCACACGTTAAGCAAGATGAAGTCCAGACCTGTCAACAGGACCTGATCATGGTAAACTGATCAAGAAAGAAAAATAAAAGAATGCTTAGCCTAATGTCAAGTATGGGACATTAAGCTAAGCATTCTTTTCAAAAGCACCAATGCCAATTTTCCTTGCTTCTATGACAGAAAAATGGGATTATGAGAAGTTATAAAACAATATGAGGGTCATCTAAAAGCTGAGATTCTAGGTCTGTAGCTAGATGGTAATCGGACTTCGCTTGTTGATACCCTGCATACCCTTGCATGCTGTGATGAAATTTCTTGTGAACACAGGTTGAGTGAAATTAACAGAAAATTTCAAGCACAGTATGATAAGGAAATTTTCAGCTGCAGTCAAATATCTGAACGCTACAAATTGTTAAACCCTTTCCAGCACGCTATCTTTTTAAGTTGGAGTTTTGAATTTAAAAAAAAAAAAAATTTTAAAAAGTAGGCAGTCTAATTAAGCCTAGAGGAGTACACAAGTAAAATTTTGTGAAGATAGCACTTATCCTTTAATTCTGTGGGTGTGCCCAAAGCGGGCACACTTGAATAGAGCTTCGAAAAGAGTGCTGAAACGAGCATTGTTGTCAATGAACTGACCAATGAGATGCGGAGAAACAAAGAATAAAGATTCTCAGTTGCCCTAGATTATCGGTCAGCCCAGTCTGGGCACACCTAGGGTTCGCCGTTTGATTTTAGGCAAGATTTCAAGGTAAAAATTTAAAACTAATATAGAATACGAAGATTAGCATACAGCCAAAAAATAAAATAGAAATTTCTTTTCAAACAATTCCTTTTATACCCTAAAAATCTGGAAGATTTCTTTGAAAAATGAGGGTCTTAAAAAACTAAACATGGCTAAAAAATATATGGACTGGTTTGCGTTGAGCTGTCATCTACTATAAATAAAGTTCAGAGTAACCTATAAATTCTTTTTAATTCAATTTTTTCATGCGTACAGAAGGCAATTTTTAGGTGTGTTCAGACCGGTCACACTGTGCCGCAAAGGTTTAAAAAGACGCACATATCAGTACAAAATGATTCAACTTAAGGCAGCTAATAGCCCACTGCAGTCATTCCCAATATCAACATTCAAAGTTATTACTACAGTCGAGAAAAAGGCTGAAATTTAAGCAACTAATATAAGACACAAATAATTTTTTGAGTCCATGAAATAATTCTATAGTACTAATATCTAAGCACTGACAATATAGTAGGATAATAAAATTTCAGAACTAGAAATTGCTCACATGCTACCCCTGATAACTCAAATGAGCCATTTTGACCTGAACTATGTTATATCAGCAGTGAAATCTTCCTAAGACAGCTCCTCATTGTTACAAATAATGTTTATCCTTGGTGGAGGTAGTCGTCTTAAACAACATAACTATCAGAATGTATACTATTTCAAGCATAGCATAATATGCACTAAATAACAACATAACATGTACTGAAAAAATATATTTAAAAGGGTATCCAACAAAGTATGCATGACAAAGTAAAAAAAGAAAATAAGCTACAGCAGCAACAAACAAATACAAAGGATTTCATGCAACAGAAAGTTAAGCATCAGGAAACAATGTGAACATGAATACAGAAAGCAATCGAACCTGTGTAGAACCGTCAGAAGAAACATAAGTTCTCCAAGTATCACCATCATTACTAAATTGAATACAGTACTCAGATACAAATTGATCTGTGTTCGAACGACCTTGAGTAGCAATAATATGAATAATTTTTCTACGGCGTAAATTAACAGTTAAATATTGAAAATAATCATTATAACCTGCAGTCCATGAGTACAGACCTAGGAAGAACAAATTTAAACATATTCATAATAGTTCAAAACATCTAAATTGAAATACTATTATCATTAAACTCAAAATTAACTTATCTCTAAATTTTTACATTTGTCAAAGTCAGTAAAATTAGAAAAATGGATGCAATTTTTATTAGTGTTAAACATATGATATTTAATTTTTTCTTAAAGAATGATTTTTGTTCAATTTTTCGACATTGTGTCACACATGTTGAGAAATTAAATAATTATTTGACACAATGTGATAAATATATAGCATTTAAATTCTAGTGACAAATCAAATTTATGATAGAAAGATATATGAAAAAAAATCTAACATCACTTAACATGCAACAAAGAAAAAATCATTAACTATAACAGACTCATACATCCTTTTAGAAAACTCTTAATTATGAAGAGAAGAAAAAAGCAAAGATCAATCTTTCAGAAAACCCCAACAAATGAGAATGCAGATGAAAGATTTAGAATCTGCGTCAGTAAAAGGTTCATATTTACAAAATATCAGAAGTCTAGAAACTTATATTTCTACACATTTCAATAAGTAAGCATATATCTTCAGTAACTGAAAAAAAAAATTGGGTAAATTTTGTAGCTGCCTTAGATTCTGCATACCCTTGTGTGTCCTTCTCGATCTTTATATTCAGAATAATCTGAATATTTATTTCCATATTCAATACGATATTCTTGCACAAATTCTGAAGTGAAAGGTCGACCTTGAGTAGCAATTGCAGTAATATTTCGCTTATCACGTAAATTTATAAGCAAATACTGACTGAAATCAGCTGATTTAGCAGTCCATGCTCCATTTCCTGAAAAAATTTTATAGCTGATATTTCACAAAGAAAATGCTAATTTAGTCATTAATACAAATAAACAAATGAAGCAAAACAAAATAAACAAAATAAAAATTTAAAAGTTTATGATTATATTAACTTGAAAAAAATTAAATTAAAAAAAGAAGGAAAGCATTTGTGCAATCATTTAATAAAATTAATTCCATTAAACAGGCATATAAATTAACATAAAATTACCATCCCTGTAATTAAATTAAAATATTGTAAAACAAACAAAAAAACAAAAATTAGCAACATAAATTGGCAGAATTAAGTGAAACACACACAGTACTATAATTTTGAAAGTTAAATCGTTCCTTATTTCTCAGATGAGAGTACAAAAATATACAGATGAAAAAGAATGCACTGTTTGACCTTCCAAACTACAGCATTACATATTTCACTCACATAACGGTCCTTCTTGCTGTTAATTGTCATCTTCTCTGAATTAGATTTATTTCGTTCACTTATTTTGGTATACCCTTACATACTTGAATCAAAGCACACAAAAACTTTGCAATGCAAATATAATATTAAATTTGCAATATTCTTAATGTTTGCTGGTATTCTAGAAGCTCTGTTAAGACACTATAACTGCAATGTCATTCACCCTAGGCACAGGTCGCATAACACCAGGTAACGAGAGGGGGTTCGTGGCTACTTATTTTAACATTCAAAGCTACCCCTTCAGATAACAAGAACATCTGGCTATCCACCACCTGCTAACATGCCTGGTAGCCACTCAAGCCCTGCACAGGGGACAAGACTCTGGTGACATTTGAAAATTTACACATAACAGATTGGGTGATTAAGTGCAAACTTTTCTGATACCAAATTCAATGAAGTATGAAAGTGTTCTAACTTTTATTAAGCTTTCTGCATACAACTGCACCAATGTCTGAAAAACCTTTTAGCAAAAAACTTACAGAAAATTTATAACTTTATCTCCATCTGTAGACATGGAGAAGAGCAATATTCATGTTAGTTTACTTACTTTATGATAAACTCTTCAGTTTTATTCAATGACTGGCTGTGTTTCTTCAACAGAAGTCTTATCATTTGGCTGTAAATTCAAAAATAAAAATAGCCATGCTAATGATATTTTGCTTGCTTCTACACAATTCTTTTGAATACTATTAAATTCTGTTTCACAGTTTAGAAATAAGGCATCCCAAACTGAAGCTTACATTTGGTCCCAAAATTAAAAGTTCTTCCAAGACAGTCTTCTTTCTTTATGGTGACAATCTCATTCAAAAGAGGATTTCTCTTAAATTAACAAGAGCTTCTTTAAATTTCTTTAACTTAAATAAAACTTTTTAAAACTTTACTTCTACTGATGAAGCGAGCAAGGTCACCTTTTTCAAATGAAAGAAGTATATAAATAGTGAAAGAGTTTCAATCACTGATGCTATAGTTTTGAGCTATTTTACACATTACTGTAATACGCAGAAAATTTTTATCATCTTGGTTATAATGCAAGTAATAACTTTCAGTGAAGAAAAATCGGTACTATTCGGTTTCGAGGGTGATAAAAAATCGCCAAACTATTGTTGATGCCAATGCTGCCAAAAATAATTGCGGCAAGAAAGGAAGTATAATAGTAAATAAATATCTAAGATTGATGTTTTAATTTAGATGAAAGGTTAATTTCATATAATACTTTTTTATTATTATAATTTATATCAAAAAGGCTAAACATGACTGAATGGAAGCATAAGAGTGAATAACTATTTCAGATTATTATTATAATTTATATAAAAATTGCTAAACATAACTGAATGGATGCCTGCATCGCTATTTCGCTACCGACTTATCGCTAAAGCATATTTTCATCTCGTTGGTTGTTCAAATGTAATGAACGATGCCTTTTTTTTTTTTTTTTAAATATTCTCGGTAAAGTGCAGATTCGCTCACGTATTTGTTTGCCGCTTTTTACAAGGGTGAAAACAATTGAATTTTTGTCAATTTTCTTTTACTTTTTAAGCGAAAATAGGTCGATGTGTACATAGATAAAGTCGAGGCCGGGTGCAGTGCCATTTTTGTGCTATTCTAGGATTTTTTTTTTAAGTGAAAATAGGTCGATGTGCACATGGATACCGAGTATGCGCAATTCTTAAAAACGCGTTAAGCAGTGGGTGATTCTGCACTTTACCCAAAATTCTATTGCCGAATTTTCGTCATGGGCAATTCCCAAATTGTTAAATCCATAGGATATCAAAAAAGGATTTAAAATCAAAAAAGGATTTAAAAATTAATCTAGTATGTCAATGGTGTCTTAAGAAATATAGAACTATATAAACTTATGCAATCAGAAATCAACGCATACGCTAGATTTGGCGCTTTTGCGCATACATATTCGCTGCAATTTTTTACGGCCCTCAAAATCGAATAATCTTTTTCAACAATTGAAAGAGTATAAAACATTTCCACATAGCATAAAAGTGACTTGAGTGAGCTTCTTATAATTTCAGGCCCCCGATATATTAGCTACATATATATATATAAATGTATGTAGCTTATCACGCCAGTAAGAACTTAAAAGGATCAATTGGATTTATTACGAGAATGAAAAGTGCATCCATAAAAGTTTGGTACATTTCTGTTATTAGGACTGAATTCAGAAATGTATGTATGTAATGTACTTACACACATACATACATACATGCATACAAAACGTACATTTCTGAATCCTGCCACAATAAAACAGAAGAGATAAGAAATTCAAATAAGAACTACAGTAGAAAAAAAATTAAATACAGTGCTTTTTAGCAAATATAGAAGTCCCTGTAAGATGGTATTTCAGTGTGTAAAGCAAGCATTCATAATTTTTATTACTATTGATATCACTATCAAAACTATTTAATTTAGAAAATGCAGTAGTGATTATTTTTCACGAAACTGACTATTGATACATGCAGAAATGTGTTCAATGGCCAAGTTTGCCTTTTTAATGTTTTTTTTTCACCCAGATATCATAACCTTATATAAAAGTTAAGGAATAAGTCTCATCTCTTCCTTGTCCACTAAAAAAAGAAAAATTCTAATTATATATCTCTCTATCGATTTGTTT
The DNA here is from genome assembly GCF_044657685.1 of Stegodyphus dumicola. Classification (NCBI taxonomy): domain Eukaryota; kingdom Metazoa; phylum Arthropoda; class Arachnida; order Araneae; family Eresidae; genus Stegodyphus; species Stegodyphus dumicola. Next base: position 282,857,573 of record NC_140768.1, read on the forward strand.
TCTAGAGACATTTTTCAGGGTTGATAAGAAACCATAAATCATACTCAAAAAGAATAAAAAATTATTTCCAGGACACCCAAGGCCTCAGAATGAAGCTACATCAAACAGTTTCAAAGCATACAAAACAATTTTATGTATGTATGTAAGACAAATAAGTCAAACAGTTTTCAAAGCACTTGGCGTATTTTAATTTTGACAAAGTTTTTGTCATCATTGAAAAAAAATTTGTCAAGTTACTATATCTGCACAAATAATTAAACACTTCACTAAACAAAAAAAATTTTAATAAAACATACAATATAAAATATGTTGTACCTATGTCGAAACTTACCATTCAGTCTTGCTTTATCTGCACTTCTCTCATTTGATATTGAAGACGAAGCAGAAAATTTGGCATTTGCAAGCAAGGGTTCACTACATTCATCTGGGATGGAAAAAAAAATTACAAAATTCGTTAGTTACCTTCATATATTTATACTTCAGCCGCAGAATAATTCATCAATACTAATTTTTAATTAAGTAGCATATAATTTGTAAGATCAAGATGTTCAATATCAAATTTATGCATAAGCTTATTACGGGCTGTGATGGCACAGTTTTTAATAATGAAGCATATATATGTGCTTAGCTTTATGATGTCTCTTAAAAATTATTGTAGATTATCCTGTCAAATTTATACTGGTAAGTACCATGATTACCTATGGTGCAGAATTAAAAATGGATAAAGTTAATAGCTTGTCATACAATGTTTATTTGGTTCATGGTTTTATTTTTGCCATTCTAATATACCATATTTACTTGCAAATTTTCCCACCTAGCAGCGTATGGCTCTGAATTTTTTTTTTTTTTTATGTATTCATGTAGATTTCCCCTTCTTAAGGCATTCTTCAAAGCTATCTCCTCTATATTTTAAAATGGATGGTTAATCTTTGGATTATGATAACTTGGCGATTTTTTGGCAACCAACCCTGCTACAGCAACCTGCTAGTTTTTGTTTGGACGCCATTTTGTTTTCACGATGTAATAGCATGTTTTTGTTTTTTTTCCCCTCAACATTTTTTTACAACAATCTGCTAGCCGAATTACGCTTATGCTAGATCTTTTATGGAACAAAAGTGCTTAATTATGACGAAGATTAGGTGTGAAATTGGGAGAAAGTGCAGAATCGCAAACTGCTTGCCGCGTTTTTAAGAATTGCACATACATGGTATCCATGTACACGTCGACCTATTTTCACTTAAAAAAACATCCCAGAATTGCACAAAAATGGCATTTTATGCACACTCTTGACTTTATCCATGTATACTGGTAAAGTCTTAGCTAGTAACCTTTATCGCCTCACCAAAATGTCGCCAAACTACCCGTTACCATATTCCAAAGATTAGCCAAATGGATTTATCCATGTAGAAGGATGGAAACAAACAGGTTGGTTACATAGTTAGTTTTACCCTTGTGTAATGGGAATATGAGTCAGTTTCGCTTAAAAAGTCCTCCAGAAAATATCCCTTTCCTTATAAAGATAGCTTTCAGGCATTTTGCCATATTCAGATAACCTAGCCTAATCTAATTACTACACAAATGTCATAAAAAGTATGCAATGTCAATAAAATTAATATATTCTCTCCTGACAGTACAATAAAAAATTTCTTTTAATATTATTTTTAACTTTACCACAAAAGATACTATACTTTTTAAAGGAAATATTTGCATATTATAAAGAAATAATTAAACAGATGCTTTAATCAATCAATGAAATAGTGGATTACACTTTTTCAAAGGAAATTTTCTTATAAAGAAATAATGAAAAAGATGTTTTAAGGAATAAATGAAATAGTGGATAATTATTAATCTCATATGTATGCACGTGTATATATATTTTAAATTATATATACATATGTATATATATGCATGTATGTATGTATGTAAATGTATGCATACATACATACATTTCTAAATCCAGTCCTGATAATACAAGATTAGCCAATATTCAAATCCCGGTAAAATCCTGTATACAGTGCAGCCTTGGCATGATTTTGAAAATTATCACCAACACCAAAATGACCCATTTAACTACTTAACGTATATGTCCCGTTTACTGCTTATTATAAATTCGACAAAAGTAGCTAAGTCCCTTGTGCACCGGATACTAGGATTAAACCCAAATCTCTGTACTTTAGACAAAAAAAAAAAAAAATAACCACTAAAATGAATAATAACCAACATGATAAATGCCTTTATTTCAGCTATAAGCCACTACTGCTTAAACAGCAATATGACATGGATTGTAAAAGTTTCAAATATGTTAAAGAAGTTAATAATTCAGAATCATTAGCAAAATTAAACTATGAGGATGTTTAAATTTTGTAACTAATTACTTAAATAAGTTTCAAATTAAATTAGACATAATTTCTAAAATTTTAAATAGATTTATTGTATTGTAAGTGTACTAGGATAAAGGACTTCTGAATGGACTGAATACATTTTATATATATGCTGTTGAAATGATATATATATTTTATTCAACTATTAATTCCCTTTTTATAACCTAAAATAAAGAGCTATATTTTTAATGTTAATTTAATAATCATGTGTTATTAAGTGTTCTTTGCACTTCAGAACTACACTTCTTAAGAGTTCTGTGTACTTTCAAATAATGATTCAAGATGTCGGAATTTATTTAAAAAAAAAAGTTGTATGACATTAATGCCAATTCTAAAACTGAATACTTATGTTCAAAATATTATGCTTCGCTCAAATCTAGAATATTTAAATTTAAGCTACTATGCTTGGCTCATACCAAGAATATGTACTATATTTAAGCTTTTATGCTTCACCCACATCTATCCTTTTCTTACAATACAAGTACAACTGGAACGTAATTGCAATAGATACCTTATCTTTAGTGATAAGAGAGGCAGATAGTAATTTTGCACTTGCAACTCATTACGTTATGATACATATAATGTAGTGCAATTAAGTCCATGTATTTATACGTACCTTCAGCTTTTAAATATATGAAATCATACAAAAACAGAACTATTAGAAATAAAAACTTCATTTTCTCATAGTATATTTATTCTCAGAATATATATTTTAAATGCAAGTGCATGGTCCCGAAATTAGTTGATTACTTTTAAAACAAATTATCAAAACATCACATCCGCGCCCAAAGCATGTTTCCGACAAGTGTACACACCCAAACTGGGATGACGAACCGCGGTAAATTCCATCAAGGTTAATTTAAAAGTACAGAACTTATTTCATAATTAATTAGTCTTTGTTTCTTCAAATCCATTATACTACATTTCAAGCATGGTAATTTTATAACAATAGTCAGTATCGCAAAGATTTCGAATACTGAAATTCCTTATTCAAATTATCACAAAATATTGTATTTTTGTAACCTGTAACTGTAACGTGTTTTTTGTAAACATGGTCCCGAAGCGCCGAAATTTGTCGTGCGTTTATTATTAATAAACTAGGTATATTTAAGTTTTAAGATTTTGAATTATAATGTGTGAGTATTTGTGCTGCATAGTGTTTTTATTCGTTGCTTCAGTGGGAGGCTTCAGTTAATTGTGCACGGTTAATGCGAAAAACAAATGTTCACATATTTTCTGAAGCATCAGATTCGGCTGAAAAAATAAAATTGCTTTTCAGATAATTAGGAGTTTGAGCATATTTCAGTGTACCTTAAAAAGTAATTTTATTTTATTTGCACTAATATACAATTAGTTTTATATAAAAGTCATCCACCCATTTTATTACAGAATCAGATATTCAGATGTAAAATCATGTCGAAATAAATACTTTGAAAGGTTATATAACTGCGGGAATTTTCAGAAATTAAATTTATTCACATTATATATTGATCAGTAAAATTTTAGGTTTTTCAATCAGAGTACTAAAGGCTCAAAATTTTGTGTATGTGTAAAAAAACTTGTTTTCAGAAATGGATTTTTAAAGAAATGAATAAATAAGAACGATCTCGATAATAAAAAGTTCATCGCAGCGTCTACAGTACATAATGTTTTTGTAGGTAAGCTTTTTTAACTGCATTGCATTACCACTCAAAGAACAAGTACTTTTGTAAATAAAAAATGTTTACTGCGTGGCAATGACTTGATTTTTTCCCTCAACTTCTAAGTAAATATTATTACATTTTTTTTTTTTTTTTTTTTCATTTACTTGATGTCCTAATTTTTCCCTTAGGAAGCTTCAAAAAGAATGATTTTTTACAGTGGAAGTTCGCTACCCTTATGCAAAAGTTCTAAACCAGTTGTTTCTGTAACATTTTTATGCTGTATACTGATAAATTATGCACATTGAATTAAATTTTAAAAATAGGAACACATTTAATGGGAACTTTGAAATTTTCGACTGTATTCAGTAATTTAAAATCTCGATCAGAAGTTGACCAAAACAGTCTCAAATCCATTGAAAAATCTGTTTTCAAATTGTAACTCACTTAACTTTTAAATTGTAACTCGCTTAACTTTCAAATTGTATTTCTGGTGGTATGCATACCACAGAGCTGAGAAACACTGCTCTAAACCAAAGGGCCAATGTTGACGTTATGATGACTTTTATGCAATAGGCTAGATCAGTGCTCCGCAACCTTTTCTCATCTGCAACGCACAAAAAATCTTTCTGGAATTTCGTGGCACACCAAAGAGTTCCGAGTTATCAAGGAAGTGCCGAAAAATTCAAATGCTGACACACAATCACACACACAACCACACAACAGTGAAATATATAAAAACATTTAAAATAGACATTATTAAGGGAAAAAAAATGTCATTGTGTATTAAATACATGATAAAAAATTGCAAAATGTCAAATATATGTATTTGATTGCGGCACACCTATATCTTACTCATGGCACACCAGTGTGTCGCGGAGCACTGGGCTAGATACTAATGCTTTATGATGATGTGTTTATGCATTTAACTTTATTCCATATTTTATATACATACTATGTTCCTAAATTAAAAAATTGCAAAAACTAAAATAATCTAGGTGATAGCTTCTTTAGTTTGGTTAAAACACATTAATGATATATTTATATCAATAATCAATAGAATGAATGAAAGGAATAGAAATATGACAATAAACAATGAATAGAAATGTTTTGAAATAGAAATATTATATTTGAATTGTTTATTTCAGATAGAAATTGAAAAATACTTTGATATTAAATAAACCTTGGTCACTTTTTTGATTAGAGTATACTGAAGGGTAGCCTTTTTATTATTGCGAAGTTGTAGTTTCACTTATCGCTAAGTTGTTGTTTCATTTAAGGTAACCTGAGTAGTTGAATATTCCGTAAATATACTTTTACCTAGAATTGAGTGCTCCTTTGACTTTTTGAGTGAAAATATATCTATGTGTACATGGACAAAGTCAAGGGAGTGTGCAATGACAAGTTTGTGCAATTCTCTGATGTTTTTTTAAGTGAAAATAGGTCGACGTGTACATGGATAAAGTCAAGGGAGTGCGCAATGCCTAGTTTGTTGAATTCTGTGATTTTTTTTTAAGTGAAAATAGGTCAGTGTGTAAATGGATACTAGGTTTGTTCAAATCTTTGACTTTTTATTTTGTCTTTGTGTAGCGGCGATTTGTGGTGCTAATATCATCGCTACACAAATCCAAAATAATAAGTCAAAGAATTGCACAAACTTGGTATCCATGTAGCTCCAATTTTCGCCAAGGGGTACCCGTAAATATACTTTTACTTTTTTTTAAAATTAAATTACACACTGTAAAATATCATAAGGTATTTCAAGTTCCTTACTTATTTATTACAATGGAATTTGTTATGATTTTTTTTTTTTTTTTTTTTCCTAAACTTGAAGTTAATTTTCTGCAAATTGACTTAATTTTTATGTATTCTGCAAAGATCTTGGCCATTCACAGTTTTAATTATTTCTGTTTTAGTAAAGAACAGGTTATTAAAATAAATATAAGATTTTTTTTTTTTTACAACATTGAAATAACTTCCAGAAATATATTAAACTATAGCCTATACTTGTTGGATAATTCTTTGGCTAATTTGTGCCTGAGCAATTTTGCTGTACATGTTATAATCTTATGACTTAAAATCTATAGTCATACATTTTTTCAATTTTAATTACTTATTTCCAATTTAGTTGTTTACTCATTAATATTGGCAGTAGCATAATATGATAAATATTATCAGCAAAGCTTGAAATAATTACATTTCCATTTCGAAGCTATCATCTCATATCATAGACATTCTTCAGTATTTTTTCTTTAAGCATTAGGGCTGTTATAGATTTTTGAATTAAAAACTTTGCAAATAGAAGCAAAGAAGTCTTTATCAATAAGTTGAAATAAAGCATATATTGATTATTCCAAGAAAAATTAAATTTGGTTTCAAGTTCACAGAAATTGAATACATTTAGATTGAACCAAGTAACTAAAACATAGATTTTTTAGCCAAATTAACATATCAGATTTTAAAATTCTCTTTTAAAATATCTACTTGTTGCTTTCTTATCTCAAATTATTGCAGTAATCTAATAGTTAACTTGTCTGTACTAGATATCAAACTTTCAAATCTGATGAACAAAGACCGTCTAGTAATATATTAGCTTCAACTTTGTATCAGGTTACATAATGAGTTCCGAGATCTAACATTTCCAAAAGCCAGTCCATCTAATCTGTCGCCATTATATAAATTTATTTACTTTTCAGCTTTTAGTTTTTTTTTTACTATTCAGAAAAGAATATGGTATTATGTATTAATTTTTTTTTGGCATCCAATTTATTTTATCACTAAATTTATTCTGTTAAAAGTTTATTTTATCATCATCTGTTAAGATATACAAACAATTGCTTTCACTGAGAGTTCACTGAGAAGCTTATGAAACAATTGGTGCAAATTCTGTTATCACCAGTAATAATTTATTTGGAACTAAAGGAAAAAGAGAGAGAGCAAAAAGAAATAAGATCCAAATGGAAAAATAACGTACCCAGTTTTTTATCATCTAACTACTAGCATGTAATAATTAAAAGGAAAGCATCAAATATTACAAAAGTTATCAGAATAAGTCAAACTGAACAGTAAGAAAGTTTGACTTAATTTTGGCTTTTTGCGATGAAAAAGGCCAAAATAATAACTATGCAATAAAACAGGGTTGTTACGTAAGGGGCCATTTAAAATGTTTACAGTGTAACTGCGGCCATAGGCTGTTATAGTTTACCAAAAACTTCTTTGAATGTATGATAAGAAATAGTGTTTTGTTCATAGAAAAGTTCATGTACATGAAAACTTGCAAAAACTGAATTTGGCTGACATAGGATGTTGACATACTTCCTAGAGACAAAATTTACAATGTGCCATTATCCATTTCATCATAATGCACGTTATAAAGCAAGCAGAGTTGTAGTATCTTTTGATCGATAAGTGCAGTTTCAGTATTGTGCATTCTTAGATTAGAAAGTGATCCCTATTTTAACACAATTACCTTAGATTATCTTATATATCAGATTTTTCATCCTGTGACCTCTCTTTTCTTTCTTGGCCTTATTTGTTCAATGTTTTGAGACAATTCAAACTATCTAAAATCATATAAAAATGACAGCTACCTAAAGAAGCATACAACCAATGCTTTTAATAATGTCCGAAACAGTTAAGCAAATGTGTGTGCTTGAATAAATTCACCTGAAAGGAAACTAAGTGATAATTTTTTTACATTTGAAATAGAATTATACTACAAGCATTTCTCATAAACATTTTGAACAAAGAGAATTAACATTCTACTCTGATAGAAAAAGAGGTCATGCATATTTTTATGTATTTTTATTTTGGTAGTCAATTGGTACGCAATCTACCACTTTTTTAGGTGACAGTACTAAAATTGGTTGTTGTTTTAATCATTACTTTTCCCATCAATGAAGGTTACTTAAAGGTGATAGGCATCAGTCATTTAGTTTAAATAGGGCACAATGTGAAGGCGACTGATATCACCCCCCCTAATCCCTCTAACATGAAATTGATTATTTAGAAATGCATTTATGTCGTATTGGAATCAAGGATTCATCTTGTTGCCTTTATGTCATCAGAGTGACATGGGTGGCAACCATCTCAATAACTGCCTCATTATTATTTAAAAATTTTTTAATGACAACTCTTTTGATGCTAGTTTTAATTCTTATTTTCATTCGTCATTTTACTGGGCTGCTTGTTGCTTAATGGCAGAAGTGCCAAGGACAGGTGTAGGTTTTTAAAAAAAATCTTTTCCTGACCATTTTCAAATTTAAAAATAATATTTCAATTGCGCCATCTAAGAAATGAGTAACAAACTAAATGCAATAGATTATACACTACACGATTACCTATTTCCCCCCTTATTTGGTATACTTTTATTTTTTCTACAAATTTTATTTAATTTCCAAGCCTTAGAATTTTCTTTTAATTTTAAAGAGCAGTCTATGGGTCATATATTGGAGAAATTCACAAGAATGCTGCTGTTATACTCTTATGTTCGATAAAGATCTCTGTTTTATGTTGTAAAGTTCACAAAACTACAGGATAATGAAGTTAAAATAAAATTTCTCAAACGAGACCAAAACAAGATAGATTGGAAAATATAAACTTTCAATACATCTGTAAGGTTGCTAAAGTGAAAAGTGTTATTTATGAATCCTGCAAAATATTCTCTAATAATTATATTTTTGTAGAATAAGAGAATAAATTTTCTACCTGTCCTTGCAAACTTGTATTAAGATTAAGTGACTCGGGAGTTATTCCAAACCTGGAATTTTTCCTGGTCATTTAAAAATTATAGTTATTAAAATTACAAGTACATTTATATTGAAGTAAGCATTATTATTTGGACATCAAGAAGTCCTTGTTTCTCATCAAAATTACCTTATTAGTTGTTATAATTAATTTAAGTTCTTGATTTTTAACAAGTAATTAACCTAAAGCTGGTTATAAATTTTCCATGTGTATTCAAAAATTTATAGTTTTTATCGAAATTTTAAAATGATTCATTTTATTATAGTTTTTGCTGCCATCATGTGAATGCAGTATATTATTTAAATAATAATTCCACTTTCAGACTATCAAAATACAAAATAATTATTAGGAAATTTGGTAATTAAGTGGTAATAATTTTACATGTAACCAGTTTAACAATTTATTCATATTTGGCCATAATATAGTATTGTTCCTATGACAATAGATGCATTTTTCACAGGAGGTTCAGTTGAAGGATTTTACTTGTGTAATAACAAATTAATTTATTATTTATTAGTAAATTACATTGTGTAATAACAAAGTGCTTTATGTGATTTTGGTAAAAAGTGCTGAGAATTCAAAAGTAGCTTATCACAGAAGCCTGTAAAACTTTATTATGAAGCTTATCAGTATAACAGCTTTGTAGCTGGGGTGACATATATAAAATAAATTCTATTTAAATGTTATCTAACAAAAATGAAATATTCTTTATCTTTAGCCCAACAGGAAGATAATAAACATTTGTAACTATAAATAAGTAAAGTATTACTATGCTGAGATCGTTGGGAGTTTCATGTAATTGGCACTCACGAAGTTGTTGATTATTTTAACCACTGCAAATTATCTGCTATTACTTTCTTAGATTTTTTTCCCTCCCATTATTAATTTAAAATTTTTAACATTCTGATTTAGGGTGTGGTGTAACTCATGCATAATAACTCTGAATCTCAATCTCAATGGAAAGAATGGTTTCCTCACTGTATTATAAATGGAGGTTTGTATTTTATTTTATATTTTTATTGCACATAGCAACTTTTCCCATAATATAAAAAGCATTCATATATTATAAGAACATTTTAAAATAGAGTACAAATTTTGAAATTTTAACTTTGTAATTATCATTTACTCTACCTCCATTAAATAATTATTAAATTCTTTAAAACTTTTAACTGGTTTTTAGCAAATGTGATTTAACTAGCTCCTCAAAAATACATTTATATTATTAAAAAGACTAACTTAAAAAGAATCTTAAAGTCTTAAAAAGAATGAAGTTTTAAGTATGAAAATTTTAAATGATTCAGGCAAAAAGTCTGTTATATGTGTCATTGTTTAGATTTTACATACAAATTGTTTTTAAAAAAATTCCTCTTTTTAGTAGCTTTAATTAAATTGATTCAGTTGGTTTATCTAAAAATGTTTCGTAATTGTATAAGATATTTTGGAAGAAAAAGAATACTTTTAGGTAGTCTCCGCCAAGGTGGTTAGTATTTAAAATGCCTTCCTTAGCCCCTCCCCCCAAAAGAAAATTATCTTTTTATTAAAACAAAGTTTTAATTGATAAAACTTAGTATATGAACCTTAAACTACATGTATGACTAACTTTTTTATTATTTCAACGGGGAGTTTTTATAAATATATCACTCTTCAAAAATTGAATGGCTTCAAAAATTACAGAAAGATTTTACTTGAAAAACATGATTTTATAATCTTCCATTCAATAATAACGACTGTATTTTTTAAGTTATTGATATTAAAATTAGTTTATTTCTACAGAGATAAAATAATTACAATTTTTGTATTAAGTATTTTGAACCCAAGCTATTAGAATTATTTAAACTTGACGGTAATCCGTTTTTTCTTCCATCATGTTTATTTAAGTATTCAACTCTCTCCTTGCTGGTGCTTACATTATTTAATTATATTGTTTAAACTTTTCTTGTATTAAATTAAACTTGTTGTTATAAAAGCATTAGATTCAGTTAATAAATGCTGTTCATTTGAAAATGTTGAAAATATTTCAAGAATTTTTAATTTTTAATTGATTTTATTCAGGAACTGAAAATACATGAGAAATTTCTCACAGATTGTAACTACTTATGAAATGAACAAGGCTCGTTCTCATTTTCATAATGCTAACTTTTGGGAAGATTTTATACTTGAATTTTTTTGTTTCAATGAATTCTGTTCTTTTGTGCAAGTTACTTGTCTGCTTTTTCAGGTGAAATCTCACAATGTTTTCTGAGATTGGTAAATACTTATCAGTGTTCTCTTTCAACACTATGTTTTTTGGTGCTAGGTCAGCCAGTTCATTCACCAATATATTAGAGTAAATGGGATCCAACCATGTTGAAGTTTGACTTTTCATTAGATATTATTTATTTTATCTTTTGAATAGTACTATAAAGCTTTAGTTTAAACTTGTGAGAGCCTGGGATACACTTTTGTAACATATTTTGATTGTATCTGTCTAAAGTAATCTTGCTCTGCATTTACTCTTCTGATTGCTTGAAAGTATACAGAATTGTTTTTAGAGGGTATTTGCATTATACTTATCTCCTATTATGTTTCAGCACTCTTTCCTGTGATTGCTGCACTTTTTAAAATTTATTGCCTGGTTGAATAAGATCCTTGGAAATTGGTGTTTCAATTCCATATGGATATAATAAGCTTGTTAAGTGTTCTCTCCTCAGAACAATTTTATCATATGTAATATAGGTATGAATCAAGTTCTTTGGAAAATGTTGCATGAAGCCATTTATTTGAAAATATTCATTCAAAGATTTATTTGATATTAATTTAAGATTTGATTTGCACATGTTTGCTAATAAGAAGCTATCTTGCCTAATATATCGTTTGATATTAATTACAGACACAGTAAGTGCTCCAATTTGTTACTGTTGTAGAACTTGCATTTATTTTCAAATATTTCTAGCTTTGATATCACATTCTCAACATTCCTAAAAAATAAAAACCCTGCTGTTATATATTTTCTGTTGTATGTATTATAGACAGGTAGGGAAAATGCTCATTTTATGATAACAGGCAAATTCCATGAGTTTAAAGTCATCTGTCAGCATTATTATCATTATTTTCTACATATTTGCCACTTAACAGAATTATGATTTTTTTTATTTGTTTTCTTCCAATATCTACAAATATGATTATTCTGAATATGATTTATCTCTTGATTTAAATTATTGTCTTTTATTCTGAATATGATTTATCTCTTGATTTAAATTATTGTCTTAATGAAAAATTTATATTTACTTCCAAAACATGATTAAATGCATTATGATTTCTAAGATTCATGTATTTGTTTTTTAGAACATCCATTTTGCCTTTTAATCTTGAATCAGCTACTTAATAAAGAGAATGAACATTTTCTAAAGAAAAACTGGAGAAATGGTAAGTATACTTACTTATGATTACAATTTATTAATATCTTTGAAATATATTGATATATTTGTAATGAAACTTCCAAATTTTAATGTACTAAGTATATCTGTAATTTTATATATTTCCTATTCACATAATTTTCTCCTTTCAATTTTTAGATGATAAAATTAGTTGAAAAAAGAATGAAAACATGTGAGGAAATATGGTATTTAAGTATGTTATATAAAAGAGTTTCAGAATAAATTTATCTGTATTTTGTAATTGCAGCTGCAATCCGCATTGCTGTTGATGGGGGTGCTTGCCAGCTGAAAAGTATATCAGATGAAGAATTGAACTTGATACCTGATGTGATATGTGGAGATTTTGATTCAGTTACACCTGATGTTCTTGATTACTATCAGAACAAGGTTAAAATAATTTTCTTTAAAATCTCTTAATTTAAATGCCCTGCATTGTGAAAAATATTTTGGACCCCCCCCCCAAAAAAAAAAAAAGTATTGAGTAGCAAACAGTGTCTTGAGTAGTGACAGCCTTTCAAGCTTTTCAAGTTGGTAATAAATGATTTTTGAAAGTACTTTGGGGTAACTCCTGACACTGAATTAACCCTCAGAGACTTCTAGAAATATTTTTATGTCCTTCATTGCTTAACTGTCACTAACAAAGTCTGCCAAGCAAACAATGTCTCAAGTAATGACTGTGCAAGCTGGCAATAAATGATTTTTAAAAGTGCTTTAACCTCTAATACTAAATTAACCCTTAGAAACTTCTGGAAATATTTTTATTCATTCATTATTTAATTGTCATTAACAAAGCCTGGCAATGAGTGACTTATAGGACCATGAGTTCAGCATGAAAGAAATTATGGCCTGATTGTATTACAGGCAAAATCTTTGATAGCAGTAATACTGAGAATTTTTTCATTATTAATGACGATATATATCTAGGCAAAACTAGTGACTAGAAAAATAACAGTAAAGACATGGAAATACTAGAAAACCACAAAAATGAGCTCAATATTAAAGAGCTAAAACATATTCAAATGTGGAATAAAAAGTGATTATGAAAGTGCATTAACACGTCAAAAGAATAGGGAAGAGAATCCTGTACCCAGTTGAGGCTACAAGATTTGTGCCAGATGCAGTAAGGTGTAAAGTTTTCTGGAATAATATCATTCTCATAAAGCTGCAGCAATAACAGCATAAGCATTTTCATTATCATGTCTTGCTTTAGAAATGTTTTAAAAACAAAGCAAATCACATTGGACAATAGCCCTTTGAGTCTCAAACAGAGGGCTAAGAAACAAAGAAGAAAGGTGCTCCAGGAAGATGGATAACTGATGTTTTTGTGGAAAGAGATTTCCTCTCCAAAAAATACATTTTGTGCTTTTCTTTTTCTAAATATTTTCCACTTACGTTATGAACTCTCCTTTCTACAAATATACTAAAATTAAACAGTTATCCTTTTTATCTGTGTAGCATTCTGTTTTTATTGTATCTTTAGATTTAATGATTTTAATTGATTTTGTGTGCCAAATTTGTGCACAAATGCTGTTCGAAAAGTTGAAATAACCAGTCTTCTATAGCCCCATGATAAATTGTATTGATAAAATAGTTTTAGTATATGAAGACTTCAGGTGACAAATGACCTTTGTGAACCAGGATTTCATCGCATTTTAGTGCCACTGCCTTCATCACACTTAAGACATTTCCCTGAAGCATGGACATAAGTTAACTATTCATCTTATCAAAATTATGTTCTTTCTATTATATTTAATCAACAGTTTTTAAATTCGAGAACTTTATTGTTAATAATTTGCACTTTTCCTCTGTTATAGGGTGTTGAAATAGTTCATACACCTGATCAAGATGAGACTGATTTTACTAAAGCTGTAAGACTAGCTGTTCAGTATATAGCTGAGAAAAAGTTGCAGGTAAATTTGTGTACATAATTTTGAATGCATGTCTGAAATTCAAAACGAAAAAAACACTTGACCCCCCTCCGAAAAAAATTACCAGTAATTCTTTATTTTCATTTTTTAATCAGATACTATGCTGAATAATTATTGCTTCTTTTTGTAGTGAAACATTATAGGCTCACTATATCATGTTATTGCTGAAATAGTCTAATTTTTAAATATTTCGAGGAAATTATCTGTGTTGTGTCATTATCACCAAGTTCTGCTACTCATTTATCAATAACTGATAATTCTGTAGATTAAATATATTTGTTTCCTTATGCTACGTGATTTACATTTCTAATCTTTCTGTCTGAAATACAGGAACTAATGTTTGTGCAATGTAATTTTTCTTTGATGAAACAATTGTTTGAGGCTTTGCTAGGAAAAATTAAAGCTGTGTATTACTGAATCTTAAGTTAGATTTATGTGTCAAAATTTTAACATCTTTCTCTTAATATAAATTGCAGAATAATTTTAGATTAATCACAGTTGAAACACTAATTAATTTTAAAAACTAGTTCCTTTGTATGTGTATTCTATGTCTAGTTATAAGAATGCAAAATTTTTGTATCAGTGCCAGAATGTCTTTTTATCCACTCTGTACAATAATCATTATTTTTAAGATTAATGCAATTAATAAAGTTTGAAAATTACATGCAAGGGTTGCCTTAGATTGATATAAATTTGGTACTTTTTCATTAAAGCTATACAACACGCTTCTGGTACCCTGTTGTCCTAATAATATGTCTTCCTCCCCCCCCCCCCGTATTCATTAAATGAGAATTGTTTTTAAGTATATTATTTTAATTATTATATGCATTCTTATATTTCGATGAAGAATGAAATTTCACAAAAGATAATACATTCAATAATGCCATTTTTAGTGTGATATTTAGTTTAAAAAAAATTATAAGTTAAAAATTCAGTAGCTTACAAATTTAGGTATAAATCCTCAGTTAAGTGTATAATTGGCAATTTTTCTTAAAATTCTTCTTGGTTAATTCAGTATTTTGTTGACAATATTATTCACTTACAGAGGAAACTGTCATTGTTTTCAATTTGTGGGATATCAGAAATTCCTTCCTACATAGATATCATTTCTGTAAAATAGTTAAATTCGTTTTCTATTAGGAAAGGTTTAAGGAAAAATATTGCAGGTGTCAGATTCAAAAACAAAAGCAAATGCCAAGAATTCAGATGTATCAGTAGAAGTCATATGCTTCAATCTAATGTCCTGTTCAAAATTTTTGATCCTCTTATCAACTTTGTTTTTGGCAGGGCATTACTATGAAACTTGTGAAAGAGAAAACAAGAAGCTTCTTTTGCTATTAACAAATGAACGGTCTTGCAAATTTTCACAGGGTTAGTTTCGATGGTTTTACTGAATCATCATTGTCAGCTGCCAAAGTGCAAATGAACGAGATTAGATATAGTGATAAGATACAATAAGATAAGAATGGCTGGACATGAGTTAAGCTACTGGTGCCATCTATTGATGAAACAAGAAAACTAAAACAAAATTTCCTTAAAGGTTGAAGGTAAAGATGGATTGGAATTAGAGTCGTTAACTAGAAACAGAAAGTTTTTTTGAATGTGAAATGCCTGTAAAAATTCTTATTCGGCAATGGAATATTTTTTTTTGAATAATTTTGGTTGCAGAAAAATGTAAAGTGTGATTTTTGGACCAACAATGCTGCGCGACAAAGGACTTCTGTGTTTCATCTTTCCTAACATATACCTCATATTCCTTAATGCAAAATTTTAAGGCTGTTTTAGTTGGATCAATGTAAATTAAATCACACTGGCAAAGAATCCTGCAAATACCACAGGAATTCATATCCGGAAGGGGGTTCTTAAGTATGAAACTTAGAATTTGATTGATAGGAGAATAAATGACCCGAAAGTTAAATTTCTGTAAAATGCATGCAGTTTTATAGCTAATTGATGGAAAGAAAGGAATGACAACAAAATTCTTATAATCTTTTAAAACAAGAGTGTGCCTTTTAGTGTGTTGAGATGAGAATTTATTAACTGCTTGGTTAATAATGTTGGGTGAAAAACCCCTGTCAATAGCTACTACTTTTAAATAATTTAGTTCTTGATCAAGAGCCAATTTGAAGTGCACGGAAAACAAAGAAATAAAATGAACCTAACTTTTGTTTACTCAAATGACATGATTTGAAGCGTAGTGGAAGGCAAACCGATAAAGGTTTATGGTAAACCAGTGGAGTAGCGAGCATAACTGGCACCCGGGCCAAAATACCTTTTCGCCCCCCCCCCAAAAAAAACACAGTGATATGATGAAAATCTTGTTTGGAGATCATATGGCGCCCCTCTGCGAGCGGGGCGTCATACACACTCTTCCCCCCCTCACTGCGCCATTGTGGTAAACTGTAGTATTGAAGTTGGATATGTGTTACATGTGACCAAAATGTTGGAAAAGAAGAGAGTTGCATGTCTGATGTTCAAAAGTTTACTGAATAGGAGGATCAGTGGAGTTCATTATTGAAAAATATTTAAATCATCATTATTACCATCAAACAGGGTAAAAGTATCGTGTAAGTAGTGAAACCATTCCGGGAAGTTTAAAGTTTCATATAATTTTGATTCACAATAATGCATGTAGATATCAGCCAGGATGGAACTAAAAGAGCTTTCCACGTCTAATCCCTCAGTTTGCTTGTAATACTTATTTTGGAAAACAAAATGCTTTTGTTTCGAACAGAGTTGAGTAAGGAAAATTTGCTCATCAATTTCGATGCAGGAGAAATGAAATTCACGAAGTCTGGTTTTGAGACATTTTAATGCAACCTCCACTGGAACGTTGGTGCATAATGATTTTACATCAAAAGAAACCATGAGTAAATTTCTAGGAGAAATGCTTTTAATTTTTATTATTTTTAATTTTATTTTATTTTACGAGTTCTATTGAATTTTTATGGTGTAAGTGTGATTATCTATAGAGTTGAAAATCTAGAAACTAAATCTTTAGTTAACAGGTGCAAGGTAGTGCCTAAATTTGATACAATAAGGGTGGAAAGGAATACCATTTTTATGAATTTTGGGAAGAGCATATAATCTGGCACAATTCATAATAGATGGGACAAGCAATTGTTTTAAGTTGCTCAAAAGGATTTGTGAAGATTTGATCGCAGTTTTATTTTTGAAAAGTCTGAAGGTGAAAGGTCTTTAGCGATCAGATTATACGGTTCTTCGTTTAAGAGTGTAGTCACACCATCGAGGTAAGTGTTCTTATCTGTGACAACCATCTAGCCACCGTTTCATCCTTTGAAATGATGATGTCCAGTTTTAGAATGAATTTTGTGCATTGTAGCTGTTTCTCTCGCATTTAGATTTGGTTTTAAAGGCTTATTGTTGAATTTTATACTGTGGGCGATAAGATGCCTAATCATTTCTTTCTGTGTATCTGAAACTTTACTGAATTTTAAAGCTTTTTCGATAGGAGCCAAAATATTTGGATTCGAGGGTTTTGAGGTTTGCGAGGAGTTAAAATTATATTTCAAAATTCACTCATGTTCTAATAAACCAAAACTATAAATATTAACTATTGGCTTAATATTTACAATGGAATTACAGAAGTTATGTTGAATTCATTCTAATTCAGACATTATCATTTCAAAGGGCGACAAATGTAGCAAGATATGATCATGGACAAGAACACTTACATCGATGGTGTCATTAAACTCTTAAACAAAGGACCATGTATTCCGATTTCCAAAGACCCCTTTATCTTCAAACCTCTCAAAAATAAAAACTGTGATCAAATCTTCACAAATTCTTTCGCTCAAAGAATCATGATCATGTCGGGGCAGCTTTTGTTTGTGATAAAGAAATCAAGAATAGTAAACTTCCTGCTCTACCTGTTGCTAGAGCATTTCTCAGTCATTTCTTCATGCCTTCATCAGCATTACAGGTTCATTTCATTAATTCATCTGATACAATGTGTTTGTGTATTTTGGATTTTATTCACCATTCATCTGGAGTATTATAACTTTCAAGGTTTAAAAGTCAACCAACCAGCCAAATCCTTTCAAGCAACTTAAAGCAATTGCTTGTCCCATATATGCTCTTTTCAAAATTCATAAAAGTGGTATTCCTTTCCACCCTTATTGTATCAAATTTAGGCACTACCTTGTACCTGTTAGCTAAATATTTAGTTTCTAGATTTTCAGCTCTATTAGATAATAACATTTACATCCTATTACTTCTTTCCATCAATTAGCTATAAAATTGCATATATTGTACAGAAATTTAACTTTAGGGTCATTTATTCTCCTATCAATAAAATTCTGAGTCCCATACTTAAGGACCCCATTTCGGTTATGAATTCCTAAGATATTTACAGAATTACTTGCCAGTGTGGTTTAATTTACATTGGTCAAAGTAAGAAAGCCTTAAAATTTCGTGTTAAGGTACATGAGGCATATGTTAGGAAAAAGGAAACGCAGAAGTCCTCTGTTGCACTGCATTGTTAGTCTGAAAAATCGAACTTTCCATTTTTCTGCAGCTAAAATTATTCAAAAAACATCTTCCATTGGTGAATTAGATTTTCTAGAGTCGTTTCACATTCAAAAAAATCTTTCTGTTCTAGTTAACAACCCTAATTCTAATGCATCTTTACCTTCAACCATTAAGGAAATTATGTTTTAGTTTTCTTGTTTCAGCAATAGATGGCGTCAGTAGCTGAACTCCTGTCCAGCCATCCTTATCTTATCTCGTTCGTTTGTGCTTTTGCAGCTGAGGATGGTGGTTTGGTAAAACCATCGAAACTAGTCCTGTGAAAATTTGCAAATATGACACTGATTTTTGTCATTTGACTTTTAAATTGATATTTGTTCGGCATGTTATTTTACCTTAATCTAGCTTATAATTTATTTTCTCATAAAATTCTTGCTTTTATCTTCTTGTTTCCATAAGTTCTTGCTCTAGTTCCATTGTTTCATTTGCTTCTTCAACTTTGTTTCCACACATGCCATGCAGGAATTTCACCAAAATTTCTACAAAATTCAGCTACTGAATTTTCTTTTCAGAACCTAAATGTTTTGTTTGTGGTGTAAAAATGCATTGTACTTGAGCTTCCACTCAATAAGAGAAAACATACCAAATCTAAGGTAGAAAAGTCACAAGGAGGATTACTAAAAACAAATAGTAAAGAAATGATACAGCATTACTTTCTGCCTGTATAACTGTTTGAATGTCACACTTAGCTAAAATGAATGTTGTTGAATTCGATAAGTTGAATAAGGTAGAAATAAACTGCGGAAAAATGACTTTTGAAGGGGTAATTGTCTCTGCTGCTCAAATACCCTTGATTTGGAGTGAATTGATTCCTGACAACAGTGAAAATGGAGAGACAAAAATTAAAACTATTTCTACATTTGGGGAAGCTGAAACTGTACCATTAAAGGTGTTGTGTTTCCTATGAAAATTGATGATGGCTGTCATGGCAAGGTACTGATCACTTGCAGAATGTCTAAAGTCACAGTGTCTACACATATCCTTTCTAATGCTCTTTATAAAGCCTCTGTGTGATTTAGTAGTTATATTTCTTTTTAATTCCATTGTTTTATTTTTTAATATCAAATATGCTCCCAGAATAGTCCTTTTAAGGTAAAATTTCAATTTAGAATACAAAATGTGGTTCACATGTGCTAAGTCATATAAGTAATGAAGATGAGTTATAACAGTTGCACATTGTTTTGCAACAAACTGCTTCATAATAGCTGTTGGATACACAAAGAATGCTCTTGCTTCAGTGTTCAGTTTTTATATCCATAATAGAATATACTTATTACATTATAAAGTATAAATATACTTATTACATTATTAAAAAAAAGTCATATTCTGTCCATAAGGTGATGTAAATAATGAGCTGTGTATATAATCTTTGCCACCCACTCCCTTTTGTCAACCTCATGGGATTGTTCTGACTCTAAAACTTTGTAACTCAATTTAGTTCTGACTCTAAAACTTTGTAAACACACTATGCAAAGTATTCATTCTTAATAATAATTTAGAAAGCAGTTTATCATACATATATCTTTCTATGTTATTTTGTCTTTGAAAATAACTGATGTAGGTATAATACGTATTTATGGTTAATTTAAATCAAGTTCAGAGCCATAACTGATTGAATGAGTAAAGCTGGAACATAATAAGACTGCATATGTCATTTCTGGTTGCAAAAATTAAATGACTTCATATGTGTTTACAGTTTCTCTTAATGTTATTTACTAAAGTCAAATTTCATTAAGGATCCTTTTTTAAAGGCATTTGCCATGCAGTAATTAAATAGTTTAATTCTTTGCTGTGGCTTTTAAATGGGAGCTTTTTCAAGAACTGCAGTTCCAATGTGATTTTATTTACATGCATTTTTATTTGTATAATTAATGTATATATCAATTTTCTCTGACATTAAGTTTTTTTTCAATGTGTGTAATATGGTTTACTCATTATTTCAGGTATCAGCAATAGTTGCTGTAGCGAGAAATGGAGAACGTCTAGATCACATATTAGGAAATTTGAATACCTTATACACTGCTAATGAAATTACTTCTATACCTGTATTTATTTTAGGGCATGGTTCTCTCACTTGGCTGTTTTGTCCAGTAAGTTTTAAAAAAAGAAATATAGTTTAATTAAAAGTTTACATTTATCTAGTAAAATCATATCAGTGGCTTAATTTATGTGTCCATAAATGTGTTTAATATGACAGTGAATAAGCAATTAATGTGAAATGATAGTTTCAATGTAATATTTTTATTTTGAATTTACTTTCCTTTTTAATGCCGCTCAGACAGAAAAGTGGCTAGTGACCCTGACTGCCATACCGAAGGGCCCAGGTTTGAATCCTGGAGAAGGTATGGATGTAAATTGTCTGCCCTTTTATGGGAGGTAACAGTGGCCGCCTGTGAGGTTCCTCCATACTTAAATTACTACTGCTTCTGGCCTTAGTGGTGAAAGCTTAAAATGGCTAGTGCATACCATTTAATTAAAAAAAAAAAAAAAAAAAAAAAAAAAAACTTTCCTTTTTAATTTAGATGTATATTTTATAAGCAGCACCTTACAAAACATTTTCAGTTCTTTAAAATAAATATATTGATAATTCAGTACATTAGATTTGCAGACTGTAGTCGTATCTACATGATAGGTTTTCTTTGCATAAAGACTTAAAAAGTAATTTCAGTTTTGATTGTGAATGGCATTATAAAAAATCAGTATAATCATTTTATTTGATATAACTTTTCAACAATAATAAAAGTTTATCAAATTATTTTTGAATAGAATTGAGATGAATTCCAAATTTTCTTGAATTTGAATCCAAAGGATTAAGATTAAGGATTCCATTTAAAGGATTCTAGAATTTCTTAAATTTCTGTCCAAATTTTTCATATTAGAGTAATAAGAAAGAAAGAAAAATATTTTTATCAGATATTAAAGATTTTTAATTAAAGAAAATTTTGAAACCACATTCATTAAGATAATTCAAATGAAGCTCAGTAAACGAAAGCTGTATTTAAAATTTTTAAATTACCTGGCTCATTTTCTCATTATAATTTGGCAAAGAATATATTGGTAAAAATACAATTTTTTTTTAAATAATTTTCCAGTAACTTTTATTTTTTATCAAATCAAGTATTAAAGGTAGATGATTAATTCAAGAGTTATATGGAATGCTAAATTCTCCTTGGAAATTAAGAATGCAGTACCCTTTGCTATTATAAGGTGGTACTGATGGTGCAAGGCAAATAAAATTTCAGCAACTGCATATAGTAAATGCTTGCTGAAACATAATTTCTTATTATCTTAATTGTTTCCATTTAATTTGTGTGAAGCTAGAATTTCATTCATATGTAGTTCAACATTTATTCATTAACATTGAATGTTTGCTGGCATCAGCTTTGGCTAGAAGTTATCAACAATTTTAAAACACTTCCATTGAAAAGGAAGCTAAAGAAACCGTACAAGCTCCAAAAGCAAATGGTGGTAAAAGATTTTTAGATATGGAAGAAGAATTCATAGAATTAATTGAGAAGTGAAGGATGATGATTTTATAACACCAACTGACATGAAAAGCAGTGTTAATGAAGAAGATAAAGCACCTTTGACTTACAACCAGTTAAAAGAATTAGGAAAAAATAAAAAAATACAGGGACTTCCTGAGTTTGCCATGGAGATTGGTCCAAATGAAGAAAGAAAAGGACATTTTTTGAGAGGCATTGTAAAACTCTGCTCTCCTTGTTGTGACATTTTAAAAAGTTGAATCAGACATTGCCTAAAGCAAAAAAGTCACCAGCTTTTTAAAATCACATACTTATTGAGCAGTAATAAAAATCTTTTCAAAACAGTTCTCGTTGCCATGTTTAATCAAATTTTATCAATTGATTTTTTGTTGTTTGAAAGAAAGAGACTTTCTTTAAAACATCGTGTTAGAAATTTGTAAAAAAAATAAATATCGTTAAGTACAAGGTGTCTGAAATGGAATTGTCACACTACCAGATTATAACAATAATTTATTCCCAGTTTTGTTGCAAAAAGTCAAGTACAGAATGTCACCAACTCATGTGTACATCTTTAGGTATTCATGTTTCATCAAATGACACTGTTAAGGTTTGGTACCGAAAGTTCAAAAACAAGGACTATTATATTCATGAAGAGCACTTTGGCCAGCCTACTGATGTTGATGAAGCCCACCTGCAAGAACTTGTGGAAGAAGATCAGTATGCAATCACTTAAGAGCTTGCTTAAGGAGTTAGATGTTAGTGCCATGTTCATTAGTCATGCTATGCATGGCCTAAACTTGATGTACAAGTATAATCACTGGGTACCACATGAGCTGCCTCAAGCAGATAAGGACAGACCCTAGATAAGGCAGAGGACAGAGACAGATATCCGAGCACTAATCTGCTCTATCAATGCAAGGACACAATTCTGGACTGGATCCTTTTTTGTGATAAAAAGTGGATTCACTTCAACAACACAGGCAGAAAAGAGAGTTGGTCTGCACCTGGTGAGCTCGTCAGTAGCATCTCAAAGCGTAATTTGACTAATAAAAAGATCCTGCTTTGTATCTGGTGGTATTATCCACAAAGAGTATCTGGGAAAAGATAAAACCCTTGACAGTAAGGTCTACAGTGAAGTGCTAGCCCATGATGATGTTGCTAACAAGGCAAAATGTCGAACTGAGTTCCGCCGCAAAAAGGCAATGCTCTGTCAAAATAATGCAAGACTACTTGTGTCTGTATTCACCGACTGGACTCTGTAGGGACTGGAATTGAATCTTTTGCCACATCCACCATATAGCTCCAACATAAATCCTTCGGACTTCTACCTTTTTTCACATCTGCAGTTACACCTTGCAGGTGCTATTTTCAGTTCTACACAGGACTTTGGAAATGATCTGTTTTTGGACTCGCAGCCACCAAGTTTCTGGGCTGAAGACTTCAGAAAAATTTCCAAAACATTGACAGAAAATTTTAGATTTGGGTGGTGATTACTACCCACACTAAAGGTACTGCTTTCATGCGTTTTTCCTCCTAACATTATTAAGAACGTTTTTTGGCAGAAAACTTTCCTTACAATCAGATATATGTTCACATAATTGAGTTCATGAGTTTTGAGTGCAAGAAGGAATGAGGAATATTTTTACGTCTGTGTTAGATATTTTTGAATTAGCTAATAAATTTTTACTGCAATATTATCATCATGCAATGATTTGTAGGTGTTTTATTTTTTTACCACCATATTTCTTATGACGATGCTTTAAAACTTTGATGTTTTTTAATCTCCCCTTTTTTTTCTATGACAATATTTTATACCAGAGATGGATGATCTGCTCTACAACTGATTCAAAGAAACAATTCACTTTACTGAGCGAATGATCAGCAATCTAGCAGAAATGAACTGGTAGTTCTTTTAATAGTTCATGGAGAACTCTTATTAGGAATCTTCCCTAAAATTTGATTCCTCTTATGTAACCACTAAAATTTTCTTCTTCTTTATTTATCAGAATTGTCTCTGACCTTTTTATGTGTGTGTTATGTATGTATACATATGTGCTTTTGGTTTGCTTGTGCTCCATATAGTATTTAAAAAACAAGCCAGTGTATCTCAGAAAAACTGAACACCCTGTTTGCAAATGGATTCAGTATTTTCCCCATCTGGCAGTATGTAAAGTACATAGATTGTAGGTGCTGAGTTTCCTCCTCGGACTCCCAGCTGTCATCGCTTTCGCGCTCCTTCTCTAGTCTCAAATCTGGGTCCTTTGGAATCTTGATCATTTGCTCTTTTCTTCTCTACGCCACTCTTTTTGTAGTCATGGATCTGGTTCGCACTGAGTCCTTCATAATTTGCTCATTTTATTTCTCTGGCACTCCTTCTGTTGCCGCAGATCCGATTCCCATGGTGTGTTCATTATTCGCTCTTTTCATCAATCCAGTGCTCGTTCCCTTAGCCGCAAATCTGGCTCCTGTGGAGTCTTGATTTTTTGCTCTTTTCACTTCCTCAGACTTCTTCGATTGAGTTTTATTTTGATTCTTCGAATACTCTTCATAGCATAGCTATGTATGTTAGGTGCTACCTTATTTATACAATATTATTATAACTGTTATCTAAAATAATAAATTATATATTTTTATTTGTTTTAATAACATCTTGTAGTTGAGCTGTGAATTACTTTTTAATCTTCTTTAGAATCAGGATATATTTATAAACATAAATTTTTCCATCTAATGTGTTTTTCAAGGTTGCAGAACAAAATTTCGACCCTTCTGCATTGAAGAATGAGCAGTATTTGGTATCATTTTTGTTAAATTAGCAAAAAAAAAAAAAAAAAAGAAGAAGAAGAAAATGCCTGTTTTATCAGCAGGCAATTTCCTGTTCTTTGGGGATTTGCCTCCAGTCTAAAAATTTATTTTTACATTATGTAATGGCAACAAAATATCAGTTATAGTAAAATAATGTAATCTTTTAACAAAAAAGAATTTAGTTTTCATTATTTTTTAACTTTTTTAGTATTTTTTATTCGAGAATTTTATTGCTACTTCTATGTAAAAAGGTGTTTTTAGAGGATGTCCAAAGTACAGTTGAAAGAAATCAGGAGTGAGTGGTTTGGTTGATTCTACTGATCTCATTCCTTGTTCGATTCTTTCTGCTTTTGCCCCATCTTTGCACGCCACTCTTTTCCCACATCATCTGTTCCGAGTGCATTCAGTGTCATTGTTAGTGAATGGTAAATCATTAAAAAGAACTGATTCATTTCAGTAAGTGAATGGTTCTGATCTGATCCCTGGCTTTGCTCATCTGTATTTTATACCTATATATTTTAGAATAATAATGTTTTCCCCTTGTTTTCTTTTCTCTAATGATGTTTCCCCCTTCCATTGCTTTCACCTGCAATGTTTTCAGTGGACACATAGTATTGTTGTGAAATACCTCATTAGTCTGACAGTAACATTAGATCAAGTTTATGTATTTTATTATGGCCAAGAAACAAATAATGCACCCATCATTGGGTTAGTTCATGGATATCATACAGGTAAAAAATATTCTAACCTGAATCAAGATTACATTCAGTTCATGGTTAATGGTTGTACATTAGCTGAGAAAGTTATGTGATTTGAAAAATCGCCAAAATTAAGAGAAAAGTAAGTGACTTATCTCATTTGTCTGGCAGTAATATCAGATCAAGTCTACAAATTTTATCATGGCCAAAAGCACAGAGATTTCAACTGTCATTGGTTTAGGCCTTAGCATCAATGGACACAATATAAGTAATAGTATGAGTTTGCCCAGCTTTCATCCCACGTTTGAAGGAGGATCTTCTGGGATCAGATCTGAAATCTTCGACTCCCCTTCTTTTTTTCTTTTTCTACCAATCTCTTAAGAAAACCTGGCTTGACAGTATTTTAAATGCTTCCGTGCTGTAAAGACACTATACACTTACAAACTTCTGTTCTTTCTATTGGGTTCAAACTTGGCCCCAAGGCTATAGCAGCCAACATTTCTACCACCATGCCAACAAGGGGACAAGACATTTTGTGATAGCATTACACACAAAGAAAGGATTGAACTTTTGGAATATTTAGAAATAAAATTTAAAATAAACAACAGAATACTTCCAAGTATAAATAAAACAAATGAAATTAAGCTATGAATGTAAAAATAGAAATTTTTCTTTGGCATTATCACAAATATTTTTTAAATTTTTCTATTATTTGGGTTTTTTTTCCATATGTAAGTTAATATGACCCATTTTCCCTTAGAAAATCCTCCACAAAGATTGTCATTCTCTTAGGCAGATAACCTTCACAAACTTTATCTTAATAAATTTGTGGTGATAGTGATAAGGAGTGCATGTTGCGCTCCCCGTTTGTGCCGATAAATATGCAACCCTATGTAGAAGGAAAAAAGAGAGGCCGCTGGCTTTTCGAGAAGTAGCATATATTTTTGAGGTCCCAAAAGAAAGAACAATTTTTACTGTAATATGTCTGCTGAAAGTTCTTGATGAATGCAATGGGAACATTTAATGCAATATGAGCAACTAAAATCCTATAGGATCCACTACGATCACCACAAATTAAACTAACAATTATGCATTATCATATGTATATATTTTCACAGAGATGTACATATGATTTGATAGGAATTTGTCAATAATGAATAAACTTTACATTCCAGTATTATTACATGCTCAGAATGGATAAAAATTTCATAAAGATCTAATTTTTTATGATTTCTATCTTTCAAGAGAGCATAAATGAAAATTTAAGAAAAGAAAAGTACTGAGAAAGTACTGAAAAGTTTAAAAATCTAAATTTCCTTTCTCCCTTTCCTAGAAATGAATAGTGTCAGTTAATGAAATTTAAATCATTTATTTTCCTTGTCAAGTTTTACATTTAAATACCTTTTTAAGTTAAAAGTAAAAGAAAAAAAAAAAAAAAAATTCACAATTGTACCATGATATATAAATATAAATTATGAGCCTAAGAAAAATTTTTATTAATTTTTCTTAATTGCTGTGGTCAATTTTCAGCAGTTTAAAATTATCTTCTGTTTCCTTCAGACTTTGCCTCTCAAAATTTGTTTATATACAGTGCAAATATATAATTTGACATTTGGTTTTAATGTTGTTTTACAACCTTTTCAGGGATCACATAAAGTACATATTACTGATGATGTAAAAGATTCCCATCTTGGATTGATACCTTTAGGAAAAGAATGCACAAATGTCTCAACCACGGGACTAAAGTGGAATTTAAGTATGTATATCAATTTATATTCAGACATACCTCATTAACAAAGTAACCAGATAATGGGTGATTTTATTTACTTGGACAGATTTCTTTGGTCCCAAACAATATTTTTTTCCTTGCAATATGATTATCAAATTGCTTTAGAAAAATTTACTCCATTTCTCAGTTCAAGTTCACATTCTAACTCACTATTAGAACAAAATTAAATATATTAATTTTAAAAAACATATTAACTTGTAATTACAATAAAAGGTTTTGTAATAATAAAAGGTCTGGAATTTTTTAGTCACCTGTCTCAGTAACTACTTCCTTAAGATGATTGCTTCTGAAACTGAACAGTGTTTCTAAATACGCAATCAGATGATGGCAGTGAACATTGACAATAATAATGCTCCATTACTATTGATAGTGGTCGCAAAAGTAGAGTTGTAATTAAGGAAGTTTCACTGTAATATTGTAATAAAACAAAAAATTATTAATAAAATTAAAGATTATATAGCTTTCTTATAATCTGCAGTTAGGTGGTAAAATATTACTTTTAGTCTAAATGTATATCAATTTATATTCAGACAAACCTGACAAAACAAATGTTGTAGAATATCTACCTGAAACGTTTTTTTAATAAACCATCTGAAGCAAATTTTTAAACATGAAAATTTGCATTCACTTATAAAGTAAAGGTTTAGCTGATAAAATTCAGTTAGAACAATATGTACATACATTTTCAAAGTTTTGTTTTGCTCTTAAAAACTTCATGTGTATGTGATTGTATAAGTGCGTGTAATTTTCTGTTTTAGATAAATGTATATAATTTATTGTTAATAAAGGTTTATTATTATTATTAAAGTGTGTTTTTAAATTTAAATGTCCAGGAAAGTCCCAAATATATTGTATATTGACAGTACTGTGTGCATATATATATTAAAAAATATTATATATTAAAATTATATTATTATACATTAAAAAATCTATAATACTATATATATAGAGAGAGAGAATTTTAGATTTTTTTAAACAAAAAGATCATGTCTATATATTAATAAAAGATATGTTTTTGTTAAAGTGTTTACAAAGATTTTATATCCATAATATAACAGAAAAGATCTTTAAGGTCTTCTTTGCTGTTTCTCATATAAAATACTTCTATAATTTAACTATTTTAAATAGATATCTCTCAATATTAGTAATTTTAGTTGGAAAAAAATGCTATGTTTTTGTTAATTCTATGACTGCAATAGTTTAAAATTTTCTTTTTGTGCAATAGATGGTGATAGGATGAAATTTGGTGGTTTAATCAGTACTTGTAATCTTTTTGATGGCAGCAGTACTGTTACTGTTACAACTGATACAGAGCTTATTTGGACCATGGAAATAAAACTAAATACATCATAATAGGTCATATAATAGATTTCTATATTTCTACTATAATTATAAATGAAGATAATTTCTAATTTGTAAAGTATGAAAGATTTGTAATGGTATTATTTGTTCTACTATCTCTGAGATTTAAAAACAAAATTCTCTATAAAATTTATGTACTATATTGCTTCAAATTTAAACCGCATATTTGATTTAGATTTTTAAGATGTAAAATTTAGGATGCAGCTTAAATTTAAAGTGAGTATTTTAACTAACATCTTATTACTCAATAAATTATGTAACTTATTTATATAAGTATATATTTTAAGAAAATAAAAATGTATCTTTTTTTAATACTTATTGAAATCATTTTTATTTTTTATTATTTTTCCAATTTTAAAATCCTGTTGCAAACTTGAATTTGAAGCAATATGGTAAATCCCATTTCAAAAGAAAACTAATGTTAACAGATCTAGTTTAAATATTGTGTAAAATTATCTTGCTTTTCTGTGATAGGTGTGCTGCTTAATTCAGTCGTTGCTTTCGGCTAATACGAGTATAAATCGTATTTCTACCAGTCAGTGTCAAAATAACTTGACATTTTTAACTTTGATATAAATTTTTGTTACTGTGGAATTTCATGTAGCAGCTTAGGCTGATATTAGGAATAATACGCAGTGGCCTAAGTTTTAGGATGCCAATGAATTCACTTTGTCTAAGTGCACTTTTCATCCCATTCTTTCTGTTGATAAGAAAAGATAAAATTAAACCTTTAGCTAAGGAAACCAAAACAAGAGCATGAAGAAGTTAGAAAATTAGTTAAGTATGAAAATATAGTAGAAGTCCAGAAATTTGCATAGCTTGGTTTCAGAGATTGTGCGAATTTTAGAAATTTGCAAATTTGAAGTTATAAAAAAAATAATAGAAATTAGGCTGAAAAAAAAGGCCAGCATAAAGAAACCAAATTTTGAAAAAACATATAAGAGCAATTAATTTCTTTGTGATGTTTTAAAACAACAAAAAAAAAAGTGTGTAATTTTCTTATTATAGGATATAATATAAAAATCTAAATCTGTATATCATTGGGTGCATACAGGTTCAGAATAGACTGAATGCACAAGTCCGATAATAGGTTTACAAAAATTATTTTTATCAAAAGAAATATTTCAGAACTCTGGAATTTTCCACGGAAATATTCATACAAGTGTTCATACTGGAAAGCAATATGAGGGTGGAATTATGGTTACAGCTAACATAGAAGTCAATTACATTTATTCAATTACAGTACCTATTACGGTAATAAAGGGACTGAACCAAAATGTCGTCAAATTTGGCGACTTTAGCAATTTCTTGCCAAATTACCCAGATATTCATTCACTCAATGTTAAATGCACTTGCCCCTGTATTCATACTTTTCCTGCATAGCTTTCTCTTACAATTTGTCTTGCGCTGCATTACACAGAAAAATACATCAATTTTACTTATAATTCTAATGAAATTACCTATCTAATTACAAAATTCATAACAATATGTATATATAGAGAGAGAGAGATAAATGTTATCATATTTTAAAAAAGCAAAACAAAGGGCTTTTTTTTTTAAGAAGTAATATATGTATATATATATATATATATATATGATGAAAAGAGAATTACAAATATTACTTCTAATCAGTTATATTTTAAAAATTTCATCCATTTTTTCTCCTAGAGTCAAACTTTCATTGACCTGATATCTGTTTTAATATTCTCTTTATCAGTGGTCTTAAACTAAAGTGCTTGGAACCTGAATAAACATTTTGAAAACACATGGTAGACCAGAATTTATTTTAACCAAATGATAAAGTCTGTTAACAAAATAAGAAGTATTTTAAATAAATTTAAAATTTTGCTTACTAAATATTTGTCAAAATATACATAAGCAATAGTAATAATATTGTTAAAAAAAATTCAAATTTATACTTATTCTCTGTCTAAAATCTAAATTTAACTTTAGTTGGTACACTTTGTAATTCAAATATATTGACAGCTAAATATTAAATTCTTAGACTGACATTTCTTCCAAATAATTCTAACCTGTTTAATATAAAATAATTTAATTTCAACTAAAAGTAAGCAAATTATAAAAATTTTCAGAGAAAATTTACCAAGCAGAGCAAAACTTGAGAATAAATAATGATAACCTGGTCTGTTTCTCTTATTTATTAAATTTTTCTTTGATATGTGGTCAAAAATACATATGTATATAAATAATTATAAATCTCTTCATTCTTTACTACAGCTTGACTCTTAATGTCATTTTCATTCTGATAAAGTGTGTAGCCTTATAGAGAAATAACTTGAAATTATTTTCTTCACGGCTATAAATGCTCATAGATGAATTGGTTTAACAGTTGTTCATATTTAAATACATTCCCAAACTAAGTGGTTGTTTTTAATGCAGAAATTCATAACAGATTATTTTTAATTTTTGATAAGGAATAACAGAAGTTAATAACATCTGTATTCAAATCTTTGAATAAGATTTATATCGCATTGTAAATTATTTAGCTCCATCTATAGATTTTCAGGTGTCTTATTCATATTAATTTTTAATGAAAATGAAAACAACATAAATCCATACTTCAAGTACTTAAAATCTTGAAATTTTTGCTACAAATACATAATTGAAATGTTTTTTTTTTCGGGGGGGACTAACTGCTCTATGTCATAAACTTGATCAGAATCTTCTTACACTATATTTAAAACACTGCCAATGATTTCATATTACCATACATTTGATAGTGAATTTTTTAATTCATCCGAACGTATCAATTTATCCGCAATATCATCTTCTGAAAACATTATTTATTTTTCATGCTAACTTTAAAAAAATTAATATGGCCATAAGCTGTGTTACATGCTTATCAAGGTAGACTTAGAAGTCTTTAATTAGAAAGTTTTGTAATTTTTATTAACTTTAAAGTTTTGTAATTTCACTGTTTACATCGGAGAAGCTGTGGGTATTTTTGGTCTTCTGCTGTATCAGTTGCCTTAAAATGGCTTCTTTTGATATGATGTATTCAGAATGTGCACCTTCTGTATCAGTGTGGTAAAACAAAATAATGAGAAGCAAAACAGGAAAAGTCTTATATTCATGAATTCATGATGTCAAATTGTTTATTAGAAAAGACATCTAAAAATCACAGTTAACTCATTCAAGATTGCACTTTTTTTTTTTTTTTTTTTTTTTTTTTTTGAGAAAATCGTCAGAAGCTGAACTTTGTTTTTGCTTTATATTAATCATTTTTAAATTAAAAAAAAAAAATATATATATGCTATAGAAATAACTTACTTCATAACGCATTTCATTCAAATAAAATGACTGAACACCATGTGTGCATTGCAAAATAAAATAAAAAGGCATCATTAAAAAGGAATCATTTATTTAAAGAATGGTCAGTTATAACATGAAATTTTTATTTTAGGGTCAGTTAGGAAGCAAAGAATATTATCGACAAATAAATTTTTAGGAATTGGTATTAAGGTACGAAATTTTCTTGGAAGAATGACCCTTAGTTTTTTTGTGTATGGATGACCTTTTTTTATGTAACTTTGGAAACACTGGTTACCCTCAAAATGATTTTTATTAAATCACCACCAACTGCCCATCTCTCAATATCTTCACTAACTTCAGTTTCAAGCTCTTCAGTTTCACTTTCATTATAATCTTCCCAATAAGTTTCCTCAAAAATATCATTACATGTTTCATCTAAACTAAACTAAACTCAGTGGCATAATAACCCTAGTGGGCCAATGCTTGCAGAGCCCCGAAATCTGCTTTCTTGACCGTGGGCCCTGGGATGCGTAAGCATATGCCTTGAACAAATGGTCAGCTTGTCGCAGGACCTCCAGTGTTTAGTCCTCAAGCGAAGTTGGTACTCATTTTATCGACCCAAAAGATGGAAATCAAGGGATAAAAGGCTGATTCGACCTTGCCCACCCCGGACCTGTGGTGCGCTGCGCGATGCACTAGCCACTAAGCCACCGGGCCCTCTACATGTTTCATTTAACAGTTTTATATTCATATCCATGTCTTCCTCATATTCCGGATCATTATCCATAATAACAACATTTCAGTTCTTTTTTCTATTTCCTGCAAGCAATAAGTTATTACTTTCACTATCACTGCACATTTTCTGTATTCCTGATGGTCCTGGCTTTGGGTTACTCCTTTTAAGGACTAAATTGAAACCATTACCAAATTTTATATGTACATACGTCTAAGAGATTTTTTATTTTAAACCTGTCTTATCTCAATGGCTGTTTTTTCTTTACTGATTGATAATTGCAATTCAGTATCATTGCAGACACAGTGTGCTACTCATCTTTTTGACTCAGAAATACATACACACATGGTGTGCTATCTGTTTCAAGTGGATGAATAAACTTATATGAACATCACATGCACTTAATAGTGTAAATGTAACTTTATTAATTATATTGTCTCTCTCTCTCTCTCTCTTTCACACACACATATGTAGTTATTAAATTAAAATGATTAGTAAAGTCAGAAATCCGGACTGGTCAGGACTTTGGCTATTCCAGATTTGGGATTTTTCTGGATAATAGATCATCAATTTAAATCTAGTAACATGGCATGCAGAAATTATACAGTTAAAAATATAAAATTGTAATTTATGAAATGAAAAACAATAATGATCTAAAGGGTACCAAAATTTACAAAATAATAATAATAATAATAATAATAATAAAAGAAGCTTAATATTTATTTGTTTACTTTATTAAACATTTCTTTCAATGTAAGTTGTTTAAGATGCTTCCACAAAAAATTCAAAAAGTTTCTTTTTTTTTTGTGTCATATACAGTGGATTTTACGGTTTGTATGAAATTTGTACGATGAGTACAAATTTATGCTAATAGGCTCTGTTGCTGCATATCTGCTTTGATACACATCTCAATCCATAACATTCCATATGGATACATCATTGATCTGATGCCAACCTGGCGAATCATTATTTATTATATGTTTCTTTCATCACCGCATGTGTATAAAAACATGACAACTTGAGTAATGACTCATGTAGTGATGCCTAAAATTGAGTAATAAAGGAGTTTGCACCTGGCGATGATTACAGATTTAAGTTACAGATGATTGCAGATCGCAGAATTTAGGACCCACAGAGATTGCATCAGGCGGTTAGATATTTAGCGCTGGCCATCAATAAGGCTTAAGTATATGTGGGAATTTATTTATTCAGAACTCTGATAAGCCTTAAGCATGTACAAGAAATAGACATAAGTATAATGAATAGCTAAACTAATACAATTCAAGTTTTAAATGTCTCAGTGCGCGATAGAAGCAAGATAAAATTTAAAAGGAATAATTTTCATTAGTCGCCGAGCTCATGCACAGTAAAGGATAGCTGAATTTAATGATAATAGGCATGAATTTAGGTTTTCGGATATCGCCAAACAAAGGTGAAATTTTCCAATTAACGGATTTTGTAAAGAAATATGGCGAAGCGGTAATAAATAAAGATGACATAAAAGAAGATTTTCACTGTGATGACAATGCTTCTCAATCATCAATCAATTAATGAATGGTGAAGTCTGTAGTATAATTCTAGATCTAGAAAATACCATTATCAATAGTGAAAAAAGTGACAGAGAAGTTACTGAAAGTGAAAAAATTTCAATTGAAAAGTTAGTCAGAATTCTCGATACAGCAGTAACAGGACTTCAACAATGTAGCTGAACAAGAGATTATGTCTGTGTACAGAATTTAAAAAAAAGTATTAGTACCAAAAAAAAAAAAAAAAAAAAAAAAAATGAAGCAACTTATACAACTTACATTGAAAGAAATGTTTAATAAGGTAAACAAATAAATATTAAGCTTTTTTGGTAAATTTTGATACCTTTTAGATGATAAATACTTCATTATTTCAAAAATCACGATTTCATATTTTATATGTTATAATTTCTACCTGCCATCATACTAGATTTAAACTGATGATCTAATATCTGGAAAAATCCCAAGTCCGAAATCCTGACAAGTCCAGATTTCGGACTTTGTACTGTACTAATATTATTAATGCATATTTCAGAGGACTCATCAATTTCAATAGTTTTTTTTTACTTGCACCAAATAATTTCCTATTTATGCATACATTTTACATTGTTATCATAAATCCAAAGTTCTTGAATCATATGCTAAAAAAACTAGGGGGAGGGAGATATAATTATGCAAGCAAATACGATAAGATAGGATATTTCATATAGAAGATGGTAAGGGAACTTAAATAAGATAGAATTATAAGGAAAATGGGTACTTGCTCATTATCTGCATCCCCGGTTTTAAGTTTCGGGAGAACTGCCGCGGGTGTGATAATTTTTGGGTTTACACATAAGAATAGCCAAACCACACAGGTACCTATAAATGCCCTTGAGTTTATACATATGGATTTATACACACACAGAATATATATAACACTAAATAATCTAATTTAAACATGCATTATTGTATAAGTTTACATATATGATTAAACTGCATCATTTTATATTATAAGTATGATTTAATGCTATCTATCTCTCTGTCTATATGTGTGTAATAAAAAAACTCTAAAGTAAGGAAATAAAAGCAAAAGAATTCAATGTGCGAAATGTAAACAGTTTACTTGTATACATCTTCATAAACAATAAAAGACATGCTGTAACAAACTGGACTAAAACTTTTTACTAAAAAAAACCATTATCTTTTTTTTTTTTTTTTTGTAAATTTAGGTCATAAATACTTCATTATTTCATATATCACAATTTCATATTTTTTATTTTATAATTTCTGTATGCCATCTTACTAGATTTAAGCTGATCATCTAATATCCGGAAAAATCCCAAATCTGGACTTGCTGAAGTCCCGATGAGTCCGGATTTCGGACTTTTTACTATACTAGTAAAATTATTTCAAAGCAGTTAAATTCTCTTAAACAAAAAGGGCTGAATAAACTAAATGTTCTATTAGAAAAAAGAAAAGAAAAGAAAACATTCTGGCTAGATTTTTCCCTTATGCTAATTCTATGCAGGTGCATTTGGATTAATAATACAACTAGCAATTAACTAGAAGTGCTAGAATTGAAATTTTGGGTTTATTAATGTTTTTAGTCCATTTTCTTTTTTGTATTTTTTTCATTCTATTTTTAAATTCTCTACAAATACTTTTAATAAAATGTTTCTATTTATCTATGATATAAAAAACGTGTTCATTGCACAGAATGTAAATAAAGAAGCTATAAGGTGTATTTCAAAGATATGAACCTATATTTCTGAAAGGAAAAATCTGTAGAAATTTACAGTCTGTATTTACCATAAAAAGAGAGTGTTGCCACAGAAATGTTACATAACTTCAGTAATAAAATACATTAACTTCTTTGATAAAAATATGTTTTGAATATAATGCTTTTTTATTAGGGAATTTAATTTTGCGTGTGTATATATATGTGTGTGTAAAATTATAATTGAATTTGCCATGTTCAGTTTTCTGAAAATAGAAATTTTGTTTGTTTACATCCTAAAATGAGTACAGATTATAGGTATTTGCAAATTATCAAAATTCTACTATAAATAGATGACTCACTTAAATTTTGTGTGCATTTGCATTTAAAAAAAAAAAAAAACTGCAATAACGATTGTATGATAAAATGCAGGCAGTATGTTGTTTGCTTCACAAGAGGAAAATTTAAAGATGCAAGACTGAACCATATTGTTGAGATTAACAGAAGGTCCGAATTAAAATAATAAAATATCATTGAGTACATGTCAAGAAAATTGATTAATATGTGTTAATGAAAAAAAATTTCTATGTACAAAAGAAAATTCAGGAATTTTGTTTCATGATTTCAGCTTAAGTTATTCCCTCTATACTTACTTTTGTGTTTCATCTAATATAGTCATGTTCTTATATCCTGTGTTTTAATGTTGTCAACTGGAAGTTAAAGAAATAAATGTTTTATGAGCATCATGGTAAAATACAAGAGCCTAAATGCACAAAGAATTGTCTTCCATGACAATCCTTATTATCAGTACAAACGCACATGCCCAATTTTGATTGATTTCATGTTGTTTATGCAATACTTAAATAAACCTTTTTGTTATCCTTTTAAACTGTAGTTAATATTATGCAGTATAGGTACTTATGTGTGGCTGCTCTAACGTCGTTTGAGCATTAGATTAAAATATCAAAATCACTTACTTCGTTACATATGAGAGATGGAAAGAAAGTACATTCTGTGCTTACTTACAAAATACTTTGTTACTTTATTTAATCACTGTGATATATTACTATGTGCAATTAATCAGTTGAGTGTAATGACATATTTTTCTATGTTACATGAATATGGCATTGTGTATAGCATTCAGTATTATCTATAGTTTTATATAACAGTATTGTGAAATTCACTCCAGAAACACAATAGATCTTTAAAAACGTTATTTGCACATATGGGAGTACAGCTGTACACAAGCCATATATGTGATTAAGAATATTTTTCCCTAAAATCTAAATTAATGGCCTCTTTTATATATGCAAATTTTATATTTGATAAAAATTTATTTGGATACAGTTCAAACATAAAATTATGTGTTATGTATTTGATAAACTGACATAAGATAAGAAAGAACATAATTACTATCTAATTTAGTCAATTGCCTATACTTTTTAAATTTAATAATTAAAAAATATAATGTGATTTTAGTTGAAAAATCACATTATATTTTTTATGTATTTACTTATGTCTGCATGTAGCCTTTCAATGAGAAATAATTTCTTTAAACCAAAGTAAGAGTTTTGTTTTGTTTTTGTTACAATTCAGAATATCAAAATCATTAAATCGGGGCATTTATCACTATTTAATAAAAGCTGGAAGGATATATAAGTGACTTAATAAGACAGATGTTCCTAAAGCAGAAAACTAAATAAACTAAGATGACAATAAATATGCCATTAAAAGTAAATAAAAATCATAAGAAATGCACTTATGGTTATTTTTATGGTATTCAATTAATCCTAATTAAAGAAAAAGCAGTATAAAAAAATTGATACTCATCAACATATTCATAAAATAAAATAATACACTTTACATAAGATATAGCAGATAAGTATACTGCTATTAAAAAAAAAGCTTTAATTAAAAGTTTCTTATTTGAATCCTTTATTATATTATTAAAAACATATTTTAAA
Source organism: Stegodyphus dumicola (assembly GCF_044657685.1). NCBI lineage: Eukaryota > Metazoa > Arthropoda > Arachnida > Araneae > Eresidae > Stegodyphus > Stegodyphus dumicola. The sequence continues at coordinate 282,895,560 of NC_140768.1, forward strand.
TGTATTAGGGAAAAAAGGTGATTATAATTATTTGAAGAATGATACTATTATGTTACAATTAATGCTTTTTCCCCTTTCATTTTCTTAATGAATGAGTAGTACTTAACAGTATTCGTAAATCTCTTCTTTGTTAATTATTTTTTTTACTATGTATTTATATATTTGTAGTTTATTTCCTTCTTATAAATTGAAAACTTTTTTTTTTTTTTTTGTTAAAACATTTGTGATATGTTTACACTTATATTAAAAAAGTACATTTTATTTGGGTTATAAATCTTAGTTTAATGTTTTTATATAGTCATTTTAAAGAATTTTTAACTTGCACATTTTTGTTTGTATGATTTCAGTATTTATTTTATTATTATTATTTTGATATTGAAACACTTCAGTTGAAAGGTTAAAAAGTATATGAATTAAAAGTTGTGCTTGTGCTATGTCATATTTAAATTTGAAAATTTTGAATAAAATAGAAAATGATTATTTATATGTAGTTCATTCATTACTTTTTCAGTACATATTCACCGCTTATACTTGCTATGCTATTTGCATTTTTGCAAAAATTTTCCCATAAACATACAATTTTATGAATATTTTTACATAAGAACCCCGTCCAAAGTACTGAAACTATTTATTTCTGAACCATTATTACCATTACTTAAAATTATTTATTATTTTTTTCATCCCGAGAAAATAAATTTATTTCAGTTACTTGGGATGAAATGCTGTTTATTTACAAAGATAATCTTAATTTCTTGTACTTCAAAAGGTGTTCAACTTGTCGATAAAAGTTTCTCATCAAGAAAACAGTAATATTCTGAAATATTAATTACTAATTATACCAATCTTTTACATAAACAATCTAATGATTATGTTAACACAAAACAGATTATCTCATCTAAATGTTTTTCTTCACATATGGCAAAGTTTAATGTGATTTCATTTGAAAAAACAGGATTAAATTGGAATTCAGTTATGGCAAATCCCACTAGCAGCTGAGCAGTAAAGTCATTGAATTCTGCTAGTTTTTTTCAAGTGAACAGGTTTGTTGCATGGGCACTTTTGTGGTTTTGCCTTTGTATTGTGGATACAAACCAATTCCCCTTAGGATGTCCTCCACAAAGGCATCCCCCCTTAAGCAGGTAGGTCTCATGTGCCTTGCAATAATCAAACAGACGAAAGCAATCAATTATGGAGAAGCACGAGGCGTAAGCTCCATTCTCGTAATTTAAAAGATAGCATTGTACTATATTTGGATTTTAAACATCATTCACATTTATGAACAGGTTAGTTGTATTGTTATTAATCCTATTTTGAAACTATTGCCAGATCAAGTCCATGGATTTTATAGTGGCCAAGAAGCATATGCGCACCTGTTATCAGCTTAAACCTTGGGTACATATGAGTTGTATCCCAGTTTTGAAGGAAAATACCCGTGGAGACTAACTTGAATGTCTCCTATGTTTTTTTTCCTACCACCAATGTCTCAAGAGGACTTTAGCTTGACAGTATTTTAAATCCTCTGCCATCTTCTCAATTGAAATAGCACAGTTGTGTTTCAGAATTGTTCATATGTATTTAAAAATTGTAATAAATCTAAAATTATGATTTGAATTTCTTGAAAAGCAGAATTATTGGTTAGCACTGTCTCGTCAGAAAAAGTAGTTTTACATGACAGCTAATTTGTTCCAGGCGCTCTGGTTTATAGATTATGAATTTTTTAATGTGGTGTACTAAGGCATTCTGATATCACCTGTTTTATGCAGTCATTCTCTACATCATGGTAAATGACCATGAATAATTAGGTATCATGTTGCTTACAAAACAATGACAGCTTAATTTTGTCAGTTATACATGGTGCCTGTGAAGGTAGTCAGCACACAGGAAGTGCCTTAGTCTAGTGTTGAAATATGTAATTGACTTTCATCATAACTAACAAACTGACAACCAAATAATTGACTGCAGCTGTACATCAAAATGTTAATGGCCCTTTAAGAATAAACAGAACCAAAACATATAATTTTCAGTAAAAGAATATCAGATTAACAAACGTGAAAGAAAATAAATTGACAATTAATTAAACAATTTTTAAAGAGGTAATCTCATACAGATCTTCCTCTTTCTTAACCGTTTTTCACGAAAAATTATCAGTAAAACTTTATAAGAAAAGATTAATTTATTTACGACTTTTATTAGTTAAGTATTTAAGATTAAAACTTCTAATAAGTGCTATAAGTTACATTTTCTTTTCAATTTCAGTTTTTAAATGCTCAGATCTCCTCACTTTTTCAGCAAAAATATACTAATTAATTCAAACTTATGAATTATAAAAATATATTCCTCTTTCCTTCTTGCACTCACAAATCATTATGCAAATATGCCTTTACTACTTTTAAAGCCTGTAGGCATTGTCTGCTATGTTATCGTCATGCGATGATTTGTAGCTTTATGTTTTAGCACGATATTTTCGGTGGTGATGTTTTTAAACCGTTAGTTATTAAACCGCTTTATTTTCGATGACATTTTGCACCACGATATTTTAGAACTGTGATTTTTCTTTTTTGCTTTTTCTTCACCCACAATGTTATGTACCAGGATGTTTTCGCCTTTCATTGTTTTCTCCGTATGATGTTTCCGGCAGACACCTAACTCTATAATGTTAGAAATAAATATCTGGTTGTAACTAAAGTTTTCCTCCAAAAAATGTTCTTAATAAAGTTAGAAAAAAAACATAAAAGCAGTACTTTTAGTGCAGGTAGTAACAGATCAACCTCATTTTGGATGTTCTGTGCAGAATGGAAGATAGCACCAGCAAGATGTAGTTGCAGGTATGAAAAAAGTTAGAAGTCCGAAAGAGCGATTTCAAGGCTATACGGTGTGTGTGGCAAGAGATCCCATTCGAGTCCGTACAGAGTCCAACCGATGAATGCAGACACATGTGGTCTTGCATTATCTTGATGGAACATTACCTTTTTCCAGATACTCTTTGTGGATAATACCACGATAATCCCACCAGACACGAAGCATGATCTTTTTATTAGTCAAATTGTGCTTTGCAACTCTGCCAAAGGGCTCAATGGAGGCAGACCCTTTCTTTTCAGCTTTATTGAAGTGTTGTTGAAGTAAATCCACTTTACATCACAAGTGATGATCTGGTCTAGAATTCTGTCCTTGCATTGATATTCGAGCAGATCAGTGCTGGCCCGAACATGTCTATCCTTATCTGCTCGAGTCAGTCCATGCGGCACCCAGCAATTAAATTTGTACTTCAAGTTTATACGATGCACAGCATGACTAATGGACATGGCCCTAACGTCTAACTCCTTAGCAAGCTCTTGAGTGGTTGCATACCGATCTTCTTCGACAAGTTCATGCAGGCGGGCCTCTTCAACATCAGCAGGCCAAACAGAGTGCTCTGGTTGCTGAATATCAGTCCTTGTTTCTGAACTTTCAGTACCAAAACTTCACAGTGTCATATAATGCAACATTAGTACCTAAAGCTGTATACATGATTTAGTGATATTCTGTAGACTTTTTGCAACATAACTGGAAGTAAATGATGGTTCTAATCTAGTAACGTGAAAGTTTGATTTCAGACACCTTGTACTTAATGATATGGATATTTTTTTTACAGTATTCTTAAAGACGTCTTTTTCTTTCAAATGCCAAAAATCATTTGACAAAATATAATTAAACAGGCCAACGTGAACTGTTTGCACAGATGATATTTGCGGTAGCAGAAAACTTCTGTTAAAATCGGATATTATTCAGTTATTCTATAATGCGCATTAGGCTTAAGTCGCAAATAAAAGCTGAATGTGTTTCTAACAGTGGTAATCAGTATTTTAAATTACTTACCATTTATTTCGATATTTTGAAACTGGAGATATAACACATACAGTCAAAAGTCGTTAAATTACGACACCCATAATCCGGACCTCAAAGCTACAAACTTTCTGCGCACGCGTCGCATCGACGCATGCGCGTAAGACCTTTACAGCTGCGAATATGCGTGTGCGCATGTGCATAATACGTTTACGCATGCACGTTTAATGTATAATGGACGGTATAAGCTAAAAATTATCTAATTCAGTTAATGTTGCAGATTGCGTTGTTCCTTAATCTTCGAATTGGATCCGGCTTATTATTTTTTGCAGTCTGTTAGAGCAATTTTATAAAAGTAAGCTTGAACTTTTGATTATGTGAAATAGAATTTTCGATATATATTTACTAATATGTAAAGGATCTACAAAGCGAAAGTATGTTTCGAAGTCCATTAAACAAAAAGTGGAATTGCTGCAAAAAATGGATAAAGGCATAATCCTTTGTTTATCTAACCATTCCGAAATCTGTTTATCAATTTCACACCGCTCTGCTGCAGGGGGGGGGGACGCCGCTGCACGCAATGAATTGGAAGTTGATCTGTCAGCACTAGCCTTATCTTCAGAGCAGATGTTTTTATTTTATTTGGCTTCTAATTCGTTATTAATGTAGTATTTCATCTCGATGTACTCCGTCTTTGATATGATTTAAATCAAATTCCTCGTCATTATAATTCGCTTCCTATAGTGAAGAAATTGATACAAAGGTTATTGAAAACAAAAAAATTTCGATTGACAAATTAGTCGGTATTCTCTACACAGCAATTATAGGACTTCAACAGCGGAACTTTGTAACTGAACAAGAAATTATGTCTGTTTATAGAATTAAAGAGAAAGTATCACATAAAACGAAGCAACTTAAACAACTTAAATTGAAAGAAATGTTTAATAAAGTAAACAAATAAATATTAAGCTTTTTTTTTTTTGTAAATTTTGATACCCTTTAGATCATTATTGCTAATTGTTCTTTATTTCATAAATTACGGTTTCATATTTTTAATTTTATAATTTCTGCATGCCATCTTACCAGATTTAAACTGATCTATAATCCGGGATCGCCGAAGTCCTGACAAGTCCGGATTAACGATTTTTGACTGTATTAGAAAAAAGTTCATTGAATTATTATTTTATATATTAACTGACCTTGGGCTGTCTTGAAGATTGCCATGGGTAGTTATTCAGTAATGAAAACATGAAAGGTTAAGAAAAAGGTGAATACATGTATGTATTTAAAAAAAAATTAAAAACACATGAATGCATTACATTTACATTTTACATGAATTATGTGATTAATAATGCAGTTAAATCTTTGTAAAACTATTTGGTAAATGAAAACTGAAAGTTGTGGTTTCAAATCGACAGGCATTTACAACTCGACGCATTCATTGGGAAAGGCTAATACCATCAATTATTTAGCTATCTTATCACCGAGAATGCTACCTATGGTGCACTACATCCATGAGAAGTCGGGAAACTTCCTGCCTGTTTTGGTGGAGAACAACTCAGTAACGAATCCGAGTGACACCCACCCCTCTTTTCCTACTACCAAACCTCTTGAGAGAACTTCCAGTTCACAGGTATTTTAAAAGCCTCTTTGAGAAATGAAAATATTAAATCTATTAAATACAACCTTAAGAATGCAATATACATCTTAGGCCCACATCACATGGCGTTTGTTTCACACGAACAACTGTTTCGGACAATTTTTCTGCCTGGTTTACTATTGAAAGAAAGACGTGCAACTTCCCTTCCTTTCCAAAAAAATTGCATGCTGTTCGTTTTCAACCTATCAGCTTATTTGTAATGGGGAACCAGTTTCCCCCCTTGTTAACCCTAAAGCAATCTATGGTGATTGGCTATTGTAACAAAGCAGAAAAATTGTTCCAAACAGTTGTTCTTCCGAAACAAACCAATAGCAGCCTTAGAAGACTCAAAGAGAATTTTAAAAGAAGTCTCATTAGTTTCAGTGGAACATCTAGTTTGTTAAAAGAAATTACAGTAATTTAACTTTATTTATATCTTATTGTTATTTATATCAAGGTTTCTTAAACATTTTTTCAGTTGCAACCCCTTTTATCACCGAGATTTCTTTGCGACCCACAGAACCCCATAAGTATTGCATAAATCCGACACACATGGGAGTGAAGCTGTTAATTTTTTCATTTGTACTGTAATATACTATTGCAATTTCAGGTCATTAACTTTAATTTCTAATTTTAAGATATATAACAATGTGAAAATTTTAAATAAGTAACAGACGAAACGACAGCGGCACGTGCAAAGCAAGGAAAATGAACGTTTATATTATAAAAAGAATGCATCGAAACGTTTTCATTTTTTTCTGTCTGTATTGTCTTAATCTTTATCTATTTTCAGATACATTGTGTAAAAATGTTTGGTAATTGTAAAATTATTATAAGTTAAAGGAATATCAAAACTGCTAAATTTTGTGGCAACCCCTTGCTGCAGGTCCCGTAACCCTCAGTTTAAGAACCCTTGATTTAATCATTATTCTTATTTGTGCCAATGGAGTTAATAAAGCAATTCAATAAAAAGGCTTGCAATTAGACACCATAATGAAACTTACAAATGCAAGGCTGTTATTGAAGACTTCTTTTAAATAAATTTAAAAAAAAGTTTAAAAAAGAGAGAAAAAAAAGCAAATGGATTAGTTACATCTTTAGGGAGTGTTGTTCAATTTAGCGATACCAAATGTAGAAAATAAAAAAAGCAATTTTCTTTTGAAGCCAGGAGTGCAGTTTAGAAGAAGAAAGTGTCACAATAGTTTTTTCACTACACACGCATTCTATTAGGCTATGGAAAACTACATAATTTTGAAAACTTGGTAATCAATTATGCAATCGGCTAAATATGGTATGGGAAACAATTTTAAATGGGACTCCTGTATTCCAGCTTGCATGAGCACTGATATTACTTTAACTGGACCCGAATATAACCAGTGAAAATACACTGCATGACAAAATGCCATATATAAATTTTTGATTAGAAACAGACCATAATGCAGAGATAAATAATTTGTTTGTGCATAGGTAAATCATTCATTAAATGCTTGATTATCTAATTTTCAAAGAAGCATGATAAAGCACTTAGATATATAGGGCATCACTAGACTCAACTATAAGAGGCTTTTTCTTTTATAATACTTTCTACAATTATTCAATAATTCTAACTTCAACAAACAAAAAGGTTTCACATAATGCTATTTATTGTTAGTGTAAACAATTAAATGCTACATTTGTACAATATACACATATATTTTGCAGCAACATAACAAAATATGTATTCATGAGCATGTTCAAATTAAATGCATGAAATAATAAAACACTCAAGATATTGCATTTACATTTTATGCTGTTAAATATTTAGAACACAGAACAAGTTTTATGGTGATGTAATTATCTCATTAATTAGCAACAAATGAATATAACATACAGAACACATAAATGGGTGAAAGTAATGAATGGTCAGAAAAGCTTTTAATTTATTAAAAAAAGAATTTAGCATCAATAAAAAAGGTCAGCAAAATATTTTTATATACTGTTTAATTTTTTTTTATTTTTAAGAGTTTATTATTACAAATTACCCTTTTAAATTAAAAAAGTACTTAATCAGTAGTGAAATTTACTAATGATGTATCACAAGAAATTAATTTGTGTATTCCTAAGCATTCTAACATTCAAACATTCCACATCAATAATTTTTGGCAATTAATAATCCATCCATCCATACTACATAGTTCAGAAGAGACTCGGCCTTGCAAAATTATAAGCAAGACAGTTACAAGCAATCATATATCTATATTTTTTTTAATTTACTATACATCCAAACACAATAAAATATGTCATAAAACTACAAACATGAAACAAAGCTATTTTATCAGTTCAGTGTTGTAAAAGGCTGTAAACACACTTTCTCAATATAAATATATAAATATAAAATATACTATAAACAATAAATAAATAAATATACAAGAGTATTTTGAAAATAATACAACATTTTTCATTGAATGTCAATGAACACATGATGGCAAGCAGATCATTTGGTAACAGAAATTTTATTATAATTGTTAAAAAAAAAAATTGCACTTTTCTTTGTGAAAATAATCCTTACATTTCCCTACTGATAATGATTAATTTACATTTGTTTTAAAATACCAAGACTAGCTCAATAATAAATTTAAAAAATTTAACATTTCCAATTTGTAGAACAGATTTGCAATCTAAATATAGAACAACATTCTTGCAAAGCTAGCAGCAGATCTTAATAACAACAATGTGGATAAAAAAAAGTAAAAATTGGTTTTTATAACTCAGGATATCTATCATTATGGCTTGAATATACACAGTTTGTGACTTTAACCATAAGCTCATAGTAACAGAAAACAAATGCACATGTAAACTGAAATTTACATGTTGTACAGATCTAACACAGCACAGATATTATTTCATATAATAATGTAAAGTCTAATCATCTATTCCAGCCACTTCCAGTATGGTATCAAATGAGAAAGGAATGAACATGCTGCCCATTCCAGAATAGAACTTGCTTTGAAATTCAACCCTGGAAAAAAAATTGCTTCTAAATTTGGATACAAAAATTGAGGAAAGAAAGAAATGTTACAAATTTTCTCTTTAAATATAATTAATTTTATAGTTAAAAAAAGTTACTAAAAACACACAGACAATTCATTCTGTTGTATCAGAAGTTTAATAACTTCTGAATGCAATCTAGACCGTGAAAATTCCTTTAAATATTCTGCTTTCTGCCAAATAATTGCCAGCTTGGCACTATCTTGCCTGGTAAGATAGCCACTCACTAAATTCTACTAATTCTACTAAATGTTAAATGGGTATGTACCTGTAACCTTATTTTTCAGGCAAAGCTTTGCTTTCCTGAGGCCTTTAATGTTATATTATAAAAGAGATACAATTTATACATAATTTCACTAAAATTATATACATATATACAAAATTCGTAATAGTATGCATCAAACAGTGCACAATATGTGCATGCCAGCAAAAAGTGGCAGACATCAATCCTAAATTCTGGTTCCATCTACCTTAAATACGTATACCCTTAAAACAGTGTCCTATCAAGAATTTAATTCAAATAAAATTATAAAAGTTTTTATAAATTAAAAAAAAGTTTTTTTATTTAAAACTTATAAACATAGTAGTTTCTACTAAAAGTAGAAAAATGATTTATCATAAGGCTTATTGGGAACAAGAGATTAAATAATTATCTTTACAAAATTCATATACAATTTTATAGCACAAATAATGAATATATGAAAAGCCTCAGATAAGTTTATAAAATTAGTAATGGCTTATATACTTGACAATGCAGTTCAATTATTAGAATTCATTATTTGGCACTCATGCTTTTATTTGCGATATAAAATTGTAGATGAATTTTGTAAAAAGGTTTATTTATCTTGTTTCCAATAAACTAAAACTATTAATAATATTTTTTATTCATGTTTCATAGTACTTCGGGTTTTTTTTTTCTACTTTTTGTTCATTAATTATTTTATGAGTTTGAAATAAAAGCCTATTTTATAATTAATCTTTTTAGGCTCAATGACACATAATCAACCAAATTATTCAACTAAAAACTAATTTTTCTATAATGAAGAATCACAATAGTTTCTTTCTTTCCTTTTTTTTTTTTTTCTTTTCTTTTCTTTTCTTTTTTTTTTTTACTTTGAACAATTCTGTTATGATGGTAAGGAGTTGGGGACACCCAGCGATTTTGTTAAAAAAATCAGAAATTATGCTATGATTATGAATTATTATATAAAGTTTGTTTAAATGATTATTTTCCTGCTCTTGTACAAAAAGTAAAATTCTCAGATTTTTAATTTGTCCTTTAAATGAAGATATTTGTAAATAATTGTTTCAATATTAATTTTAAAAAATCTAAATCAAATTTTGAAAAAAATCACTTCACCATCATATTGTCATCAAAAAAATCTAGAAAGTCTATTTAATATTTTCTATGTATCTATAAATAAAGAGAGAAAAGAAATAGCGCATTTATTTAAATAGCTAATTTCTTTCCAAGTAATTCTTTCTAGCAATCAGAGAGAGATTAATTAAACAAAATCAGTCAGTACAAGAGAAATCATTAGTAAAACAAGAAAAACAGTATAACAATATCGTAATTTCAAAATTCTAACCAAATTATGTTACACATCAAAGAAGAATCACAAGCCACAATACAATTTCTACTGCTTAAATGTCTACAACAAATGTTTCTTAAAAAATGTTAATAACTGCCTGACTAACATATTTTTATCATTCTTATTTTAAGAGTATTACGAGTTTATTTTATAATTTATGAAAATGTCAAAACTTTACAGCAGATTCATTTTCAGATGTTGAAATTTTAAAATCATAAGATGTCCAACAGACAAAAAAATTGAGCAATTTTAAAAAATCACCAAAAAATCAGAAATTATGTTATAAATTTCATTTCAAATATTTTTCTCACTCTACCCAATAGTAAAAACTGCAAAATTCTGAGATTTTTAGTTTGTTTGTAAAATGGAGATACGTGCAAAATATCATTTCATCATTACATTAAAAAAAAAATCACCTTACCATACTGTATTGTCAGCTATAATTAAATCTGACCTCTATAGCTTATCAGGAAGTAGTTTAAAAACTGATGACAAAATTTTGCCCATAGTGATAAACACCATGAGGGAATTAAATAAAAGTTTATAATAAACAGTAAGTTCTTACTGGTTCTTGATCTGATGAATTTTTTAGAAGTAACTAACAACACTTAAGATATTAATTCTTTAATGGCAGAATATATTAAGGAAAATTACATGCTCCTGATGATACACAACTCTCTTTAGCTACACTAAAACACTAACTGAAAGAAAATAGTTACGGCAAAACAAAATTTGAAACTCTTTAATTTTAATATATTATTATGGTACACATATGTTTCTTATATTTAATAAATATTATTTATATGTTTATTAATATATAAATTATTTTTACATTTAACTGATATAAAAAAGAAAACATTTCTAGTAATTTTATAATACTTGTATAACACCTAAATTTAATTTTTTTCAGATATTTTGGGTCACACGGTTTCAGCCACAATTTTTTGCAATGAGTTTTTGTTACAATTTAATCTACCAAATCTGATGCAAAAAAATTTTCTCTTTTGGAGGAGTTCTCTACTGGATGAGAACACCTGGGCTAAAACATTTCATAGAAAGGAAATAATTATAAGATATTTGATGTGTTTGTACTCCTACTCTTATGTTCTGTGGCATAGAAGCCACAGAAGAAGAGTCATCTTGAAAAGCATGTACAATCTGTGACATTAGTTAATTTTGCCTTAGTATCCTATATCTGTAACAGTTTGATTCTGGGGATGGGGGGTTGTAAAAAACGATAAAAAATTACATGATAGGCATATTACAAGTGCAAACATGGAGAGATTGTAGATTCTTTTCGTTCTATTTACTACGGATATTGTACTATAAAATTTTGAGACCTATACTTCTATACGCAATATCAAGCATATTCAAATTTTATCTTCATGTTGTCTACATTTCAGTCTTTTTAGACTAAAACTGTATGCCACTTCAACATGTCACTTATTTGCTTTCTTCTTCAAAGCAAACATAAAAGCGTTTTAATTTATAATTAAGATGTAAAAAGACTTAAAGTAGAATATATTACAAATGCATCATATCAATTTCTAATTTAAAAAATTACACAATATTTACTTGGAGCTAATTTCAAAATTCCTCTTCATTGTAAAATTAGAAGAAATTCAGCCTTAGATTGGCACTGATTTAAATTTAATTCTTTATGCAATATTGAAAGACAATATAACTTCTACTCTGTTCCTTATCCTTTTGACTACTGTTGGGGCACATATTCATATAAAGAAATGTAAAATCAAAGGATTAAGGAATCAAATACTACCTTTACATAGTTTCCCAAAAGACATAAAAATATTTAAATCAATGGAAATTCCCATATTTTAGTTTTGACTAATTAAAGCTAATATGTTTTTCTTACAGATTTATTATCTTGAAGCTCTTTTTTATGTTAATCTGCTATTAATTGCTTAATGATATAAATATCAATTATTGCATAAGAATACTGTATAAACTATGAATTGTTTAAATCTTGGCACCCTCTAGCTGCCAATATGGTTATACAGTGGGTACCACTTAATATGATCATGTCTGTTCCAACATTATTTGATTTTATAAAGCGGTTAAGTTTTATATGTGTTGCTGGGCCGCACACAAGATTTTGTTTTGGTTAGGGATTACAAGATTGGATATTTTCAGGGAAGGTGATATAAAAATAGACTTATTTTATATAAGATTTCAATAAAGTTTTATGAATAAAATGTGCACCTGCCTGAACCTTTCTCTCCTTGCATATGGCCCTGCTGTTGTGATTAATACTCTTTTTCTATATTCTGTTTAATATGTAAGTTACAAACACATTTTTTTAAAAAACTTTCATTACTTTTTCTGTAGACAACAAGAGCCATCTTAATTCAGAAAAACTGCAATTATTTCAACATGTTACACAGATCAATACAATATGTAAGCATATCAAACATTATTTAAAAATTTATCCATTTCTGCATATTTCTTGTTAGTAGCTTTCCAACGATGGTCTCCAAGACAGCATTGGTTGTAACTTTCTGTACCTCCCCCTTTAAGTTCAAGCATTCTTCTCAAAATTTTTAATGCTTGTTGAGACTCTGCTTCTGTTGGTACAGGATTGGGATTTTCATCTTCAGACTCACTTTCATTTTCACTAATTCCTTTGTTTCCTCTGATAACTCCAATGATCTCCGCATCACACTTTTCATAGCAAGTCTGGATATTTTTATCAATTCCCAAATATTCGAGGAAAGTCTTATCATGCAATTTTTCATCATCATCCTTGTCTTCTCGCACATCTGGGGAATTTTCAGAAATTTGCTTTGAACGGAAGATGGCTTTTTTAAATCACTTTGTTTGAAATTGTTTGAGAAGTTACTTCATCCCATGCATTTAAAATAACATGCATGGCATCTAAGAGAGAAACTGACTTGACAATTTCTTTAGCAGAACAAACTGCATCATTTGTATTAATTTCACTAATAACATTTTGATCCACTTCCTTCCTGTAATGATTCTTGAATGCTTTTATAACACTTTGATCTAATGGCTGAAAAATGGAAGTTGTATTAGGAGGAAGGAAAACTAATTTTATGCTCTTCAATAAGAGATCAGTTGAATGGGAAGTGCAATTATCTAATAAGAGCACCACTTTTTCTTGCTGCAGTTCTTTATCTCACTTCATACGAAAATCACAAAAAATACTGCTTGTCATCCAAGCATTTTTATTGCTGTAATAGGTCATAGGCAAATGCTTGACATCCTTCAGGCAACGAGGGTTTTTCTTATACCCATGACTAATGGAGTCATTTTAACTATTCCATCCATATTACACATTAACAACACAGTAACATATTGTTTCACTTTTTTTACAGCCAGCTGACAATTCACCATTAAAGTAAGCTGAGGTATGGCTCAATAATAAAGATCAGTCTCATCAATGTTAAAAATTTGATGCAGTTTATATTCTTGAAAAGTCTGGCTAGAATCTTTTCTATTCAACTACTGGCTTCATTAGAATCTGCATCTTGTGAGCCAGCCAACTGGTTAGGGACAAACTCCTCTCCCAGCATTCTGGTAAATTCTGTTGCCTTTAGATACAGAATTTCTCATGACATGATAACGTTCTTCTTCCTAGCATTTCAAAATCGTTCCCAAGAAGGCAGTTTCTACATCGGCAGACTTTCCACTTTGCTTCCACTTATGCGAGACATTTGCATTTGCCATCAGCTCATCTGAAATTGCCTACTTTCTTTTCAACAATGTACATAATGCAGATTGTGAAATTCTGAGTTGTACAGAAGCTTCACATTGTTTGCATTTTGGTAAAGCATCATATCGCTTCAACAATTCTTTAAGCTTAAGTCCTTGTGCTTGGACATTTTAAGGCACAGCCAAACAACAAGAGCATGATGTGGATGGGTAAATTTAACAAACTGTGTGCGCAGGGGGCACAACAAATTTTTATACAGATTCTCCCTCCCCTCTTTTTTTCCTTATGTTTTTCCCTTCTCCCAAAGGATGAGGCAGTTCTGACAAACCTCTTGTCACCCCCCCCATGATTGGTCAAGAAAATTCCAGCATTTGCACTTGCACCTGCACTTATAAAAGTGAATCAACCACTTTTAAACATAGACTTTTTTTAACATAGGTTTTTTTTATAATTCCAGATAAGAAAACTGTAGCATTTGCAGCTCCACATGCAAAAGTGAATCAACTTTGAATAAAATCACTAAACTTGAAACACAAACTTGGAGTTTTGACTTTTTATTATTTACTAATTTTAAAAGCAATTTGGTTATATTGAGCAGTTATTTTATTATGATATTGTATTTATTTGAAATTGTTCCTTGTGTTTTGATAAAGCAGCGATTCTGATAGGTGGTATCCACTGTATGAACTTGCACAACTCCAAGGATACTACTACACAACAGCAATTTTTTAGTCTTTATCGTTTTAATAGTAGGCTCATTAGCTTGCAAACTCTGTTGACTGCAAGGCAGAAAGTATGTGAAAAGTTATTTTTAATTACTTGGAAATAATTTGTTTTCTCTTTAAAAAATGAAAAAGCAAAATGATTTTGCAAATTTCAGACTTTTCATCACTTAACACAGCTGTGATTGTAATATACACAGAAACAATCTAATGAACATTTCATTAAATTAGAAATAAATCATTTATAATAATAAAAACAACAGAGTGATAAAATAATGCCAGATAAATAAGCATAAGTGTGTGCTATTGACACTGCTGATAATTATAGTGGCAATACTTCAATAGAAGTTGAAAATGATGAATAAGAAGGTATTGTAAAAAAAATGCTATTTAACAAAGAATAAATTTTTCGATAAAGTCACGGGATTAAAAAATCTCAAATATTTCAGAACCAATGTTGAATTAACAATTACTACAAATGAAAAACTCCATGTGATGAAAAGAAGTTAAAAGGAAATGTGTAGTACGTAAGAAAAGAAGAAAGTTGTGAAGTCAGTGAATACTATAACACTTATCCTAAGCTGTGAATACTGCAACATTTATCCTAAGTCAAGCATGAACATGGGAGATGTTCATCCTTGGCTATCAGTATAGATTCCAATACTATGACTAATTTCAAAATGTGAAATATAAAATTTATTCTTTGTAATAAATGTTAAGGTAACAAATAAATTATAAAATTTTAAAAAATAGGTCTGGAAAGTCTTACTGCAATGCCCACTGGAATGCAAAGGGTTAAAATGCTTACAGAAATGAATTCTAAACTGATCAAATTTCTAATTAATTTGTAAAGGGCCATTTTAAATTTCAAAAGATTAAAAACAATAATAACCCCAATAAACAACAGTTATTTTTAACCAGTGCAGGTGCAATAAAAGTTTGCATGAATACATTCAACAGCCACAATTTGAAACAGTAATGAAATTAAAGGCTATCATAATTTTAAATAAAGAGGGAATATAGAGAAATTTTAATATTTCCTTACCAATGCAATCGTAATGCATGCAGAAAAGCAGATAAACCCTCCATAATAAGCAGCACACCAATAGTAAGAACTGCCCATGCACCAAATGTCAAGTAGAGAAGAACACCACCACTTCCAGAAATACCAATGCGCAAAACCATATTCCATAATACTTCTGATAATTCTGAAGGTAAGAAGAACATTTTTCTTTTCAGTTTTAAGTAAAACAAGTTAAGACACTTACCTGCTTTAAAAAGAAATTTTAATATTTCACTGTACACTTGTGAAATTAAAAATAAATAAAAACTAAGACATTGTAAAATACAACTGGAAAGCAATAAAATTAAATTTTATTTTATTTGAATTTATACATAATTTATTACATTTTTTACATAATTTATTGTAGACATAGCAGAATTTTATATGAAGATTCTACTGGTGTTTAAATCAGTAAATATTTGCATTTAAGTTAAGCAATATATAACATATTATTAAATTTAGCCACATAGTTGTATGCACATTAATTATTTACTTTCATCACGCTTAAAAGTATTTTGATAAATTAAAGCATTCTTTCCATATTCAGAATTTCGTTAGTATAGAAGTATAAGAAAATTACAGAATGAAATTTGCTTAGGAAAATACAATTTAGGATATTTAATATTAATATTTTTACACTAGTATCATATTAAATATAAATAGTTGAATAACTTGATTCATGCATAATAAAAGGAATTCAAGCCAATTTATTCTTTTGAAACTATGTTGACATACAAAAATCTCCACAATTTTTCATGTTACAAGGTTAACAGCTACACACATGGTTAACTTTATCCATATTAAGTTTGGGTCAAACAGTAACTGAAATTTCTTGAAACCTAGATCTCATTCATTACATATACCTTTCTAAAATTATATCATATTTAACATATCTTTGTACTCATGATTGCAATGTATCAACTAACAGTAACTAAGTCAGATATTACAGTTTCATATCACTTACAGATTTCAACCATTTTTAAAAGCATTCTAAGGCTTCCTACAAAATGCACAAAAACAATATTACTTGTGACAGTTATGTAGATGGATTACTTATAAGTTACATTTTTATACTAGCAGATAACTTTTATACCTGTCACCATAACAACCATGAGAGTCATTAATGGTTAAAAAATCATTTTATTCTGTTTCATTCTTTACATGATCATTTAGTATTTCACCATTAGCATTATAAGTGAGAGACAAGTACCTAATGCAGTTGCACAAAGTAAAATTATTAAAATTTTAATGTCTGAAAGTGTCCAATCTATTTAATTTTGTCACAGATTTAATGTACAATTTGGTAATGACACTCTATGAAAGTCTCAAGTACACAAATCGGCCAAGCTGTTTCATAATTGCCATGCAGAAGTTGAAAATTTGACTATTCTCATAGATCAAGAACAAATGTAACAGGAAAACAAATTTAACAAATATGTGACCTTATTTATGATAACTAATGAATAACAGTTCACAAGATATTAAAAAAAAAAAGCATAAATTATGAAAATGTGCACTTCATCCAAATTTTGAAAAATGATGTAATGGGTGCATCATATCTTAAATGCCAATCAAAAGGTTGCCAAATCAGAAATTTTTCAAAGACATTTAAATCAAAATGATATAAAAAGATGCATTTTTGATACATATAATAAATGTTAAGTGCACCCAACATTTATCATATACATTATCTGAAACAAAGCAGTTTAATTTGGAATAACACACAAAAAAGTCATTCTTATCTACTGAAAACACTTGGCTATCTGCTAGCAAAGCTTTTATCACTTTTATCATCATCAAAAGGTTACTGTGCACACTAATTTTGTTCAAGAATAATTTAGAATTAATGCAATATACTTCTGTGAACTTTTGGAGAAGAGAATAGCAGCATATTGGTCCAAAGTACATTCCAATTTGCAGTGTGCTCCCCAGGATGCAAGTCTCCTACGAGCAACAAATAAGAATTAAAGAAACTTCACTGAACAAGGTCAAGCATTTTAAAAACCAATACTCCTCCCTACCCACATAGATCAGCACCTTCAGACCACCATTTGCTTGCACCTCTAAAAAGCATAAAGCGATGGAACATCTTTATCACATGAATGAATCGAAGTATTTATGAGCTATCTGCTTCATACACATCCTACTTCTTTTTATAGCATAGAAATAAAAATAATAAAGAAAGAAAACTTCTGATATATTGTGAAAAGCATTAATATATTAATAAAGTTAATAGAGAAAAATGTTTCAAAAGCAATATTTTAATAGTATATCTAAATCACCCTTATAAATACAACATCAAACATGTTATGATAAAAAAAATTGATAAAATCACCATAACTCATAAAGCAAATGAAAAAATTCTTACGAGCATGAGCTAAACTTAAGGCCCATAGTCGAAGGTATGATGCAGTGTGTGATATTGATCCTAAACAATATTCGATAGTGTGAATGGCCTGATGTATAAAAATTTCTCCAAAATCAAAAGTCTCTGGTATAGTAGTTTCAGGAATTTGGTTTTCTTTCATTATTCCATCTGCTCCATTTTTACCATCTTCACCAGTTTTATTTTCAGTTCCACCCATCTGGAGGGGAAAAAATTAACATTATCAAATAAATAACAGATTAATGATAACTAAAAAATATGGTTTACTTGATCTAAAGTGACCTAAAAAAATAAAATTTAGATGAAATAATACATCATACAATAACGTTAGAAAATGTCAAGTATTAAAAGGAATAATCTGAACATTAAAAAAACTCATAGATCTTTCAGCTGCTAGCTGAATATGATACCACTTCATTGTAGTACTACTTCCATGTACATAAACAAATGTGAGAATAAAATGATTCCTTATATTTTCTTCTACCTAGAATGGAACTAGAGAAAGGCACACTAACTAAATCTACACTGCTTTATAATTACTTTTTGGAGGGGGGTTCTGCATGTGCGTGTGCTAGGAAACAAGAGAAATAAAACTATGCTGTTGTGTACTTCATTTCACATACTTCCTGGTTTGGGAGGGGAGGAATTTGTTACTAGAATTTGAAACATGGACCTTCCAAAAGTTGGACATGCTGTCACTTGCATCATAAGAGCATGCATAAGGAAATACAATAAATTCTTATGAGGGTTATTTATGCAATGCCTTACACACTATTAAGTGCCTTTCCTCATTTTTAATCATCGAATAATTAGGGAATAAATGATTTCAGCAACATTATTCAATAGGAAATACACATTCCTCAAATTAAGAAAAACAACAGTTTGTACAATACTTAAAATCTCATCATTATTGCAAATATAAATATGTTATCACTAAAGCATCATATTCATTATACACATTGAAGTGACAACAGCAATATTTGTAAAAGTTGATAAAAACCTACCATAGTTGGCCTCTTCAACCACTGTCTGTATAGCATATATGGCTTGGAAAGAAGCATCCAGGGAATGCATAACAAAGCTATTACAACAAGCATTCCTTGAAACACTGCCTACAAAAGAAAAAAAAAACTTCTTAATATCAAATTACTTTTAACCAAAAGTATGCAGAAATGTTCTAAATTTTAAAAACCATGCTATAATGCTCTACAAATTTGAACCAAAACAATAGTCACTTAAATGCATCTTGAATGAAAGGAAATTTTTCTTTGACATTTCCTTATAACCTTTTCCTAATTTCAGGTTTAAAATAGCAGATTTTAGTTGCACTGGTATTTTTATATCTTTATTACTAGAAATATACACATACAATTCATAAAGCATACACAACAGAGCATATGTCAAGATTAATCTTTCTTTCTTTCTCCTTTTTTTGTTTAAACAGCTTATCCTTCCCTCTTTTTTTATTCATTACAGATGTTCTTCTCAATTTCCATTTAAATTTACACAAGTCTTAATTTTAAGATAGAAATAGTATGTTATAACTCACTTGACCAGCATACATTGGTTTTAGGTAACATGGTTCTGATGGGTATTTAAACAGGAACATATTTATCAGCATAATCAAGAGACTAGGTGCACATCCAGACATAGTAGCATCATAATTTGTCCATTTTGAGAATATCAGTATCACCAGGTATCCAAATATCGAGATTAAGAATATGAGTTGTGGCACAAATTCACATATAACATTCAGTGGCTGTTTAAAATACCTAAAACAAAGTTTTTCATTCAATTAAAATATAACTGATGCATAATTATAATATTAGTGAGCTTAATTAAAATATATAAAAAACATAAGACTTAAGAAAAATTTTAATAACATAAACATGCAGATTATTCACTTCTATGTATTACTATAGAATAGACAACTGTTAAAACTTGCACTGGCTTGCTGTTAGTGATTACTTTACTCATATAATATTAATATGTCATTAATATGTCTCTGCGTGTGGCATAAAACCAGCTCTGAGAATGAATCTGAACTTTCACTGTCAATTCTCAGAAATGGGAATTAAGCAAGTTTATGGCTTGTGCAGTACGAATAAATGTTTTGAAGTGTTTTTGAACTTGAATAACTAATTTTCAGAGTATGATATATTTTCCCATTTGAGAAGATTTACTCAATGAAGGTCCAACATTTAGGCTAGAAAACAGTGTTTCACTTTTTAAAACTTTATGCCTATAGGTTAATAATTTTTTTAAATTCTGAATCACCATATATATAAGTTAACATGCTTTCCGTACTTAACTACTGATTAATCAATGTAACAGTGGGGAAGATGTCCATGGTTAACTCAAAATCACAATCAATTCAAGAACACACAAAACGAAAAGAATAAATAAATCTCTACATAAAATAGAAGGAAGAGTCTGTCTGTTTTGTTTTTCGTTTATGCTGTGCATAAGCTAATAGATCTAGGGCTATGAAATTTGGTACACAGGTGCATCTAGACAAGAGCCAGTGCACCTCGAAGCGATATTTTCAAAATTCGAATGAGTTTCTTTTTATATCAAGTTTTTTGATGAAATCGCATCAAGTTCCCAATTCTCTCACATTATATCAACAACAATGGCTCTAGCCATTGTTGCTGATATATCACTGCTGTCACTCAGAAAAATGAGGGCAATAATTCTGTGCAGTTTTTAAATTTAATGTTTCTCTTGGATACTAATGTTTATCAAGAGGCACTTGTATACAATGTTTGTGAGTTTGTCAAGAGGACGTTTGTTTTCCAGTACATTTAAAGGCCAGATGAAGGCGAAATAAAAATAAAAGAAGGAATAATATATATTACAGTTAAACTATTAACAATTAATTTACTTATATTTATAGCAGTTTAATCTGGAGAATAAGTTAAATGTACAAACTAAATCAGCAATCAAAGCTCTCGATCCTGTGCACATCCTCTTTTTCTGTTTCTTCATATCCTAAAACTATTTTTTTAACTGATATATACTGAATTTATTTTTTAAATTCTGCAATTTCCTTGCAGTGGATAATTTAAACATGCTAACATAAATCTGTATCACATATAATTATAAAGTACTGCAGATGCAAACAATCCCAAATATTATTAAAATATGATCTTTCCTTTTAATTATTTCTTTATTTTATTATCAGTATTGTATTTTTATAGACAATTTTGGGTACTGTTCTATTATTTGGACTGGGTCAAAAAATGTATGTATGCATACATATATGGATGGATGTGTTTATGTATGTACATGTGTATGCCCATATGTATCTGCATGTGTGCCTACACATATATGCACATACATACATACACTTCTGAATCCGGTCCTGATAACAGAACAGTACCCAATTTTGCATTATGTTGATGGTTTGTGATGAGAATTTATCATTTCACATTAACTTTTTTCCCCCACACAGAGGGACTCGTTAATGCATTCTCAAATAACTGGAGGGAAAATTTTCATTGGAATTGATTTTTCAAAAGGCCATATAATCAACTAAAATTCAACATATTTTAGTTGAAACTTTTGGAAATTGGTCTGAAATTCAACAAATAAAATGTCTGCTGGTATTTTAATAATAAAAATAAGAAAGACTTATTGCTTCCTGAAAAACAATTATTATACAACCTATTATTATTGAAAATAAATCTACAGCAAGTGCATTTTTACACTCCTAAAAAATCAAACATTTATAAATAAAGTATTGTTATGAATTTTGTACTTAGGTAATTTTAGTGGAATTATAAATAAAATTGTTGTATTTCTTTTGTACTGTCAAAAGTCATTAATCCGGACTCGTCGGGACTTCGGTGGTTCCGGATTATCGATTTTTCCGGATTATAGATCATCAGTTTAAATCTGGTAAGATGGCATGCAGAAATTAAAAATATGAAACCATAATTTATGAAATAAAGAACAATTATAATCTAAAGGGTATCCAAATTTACAAAAAAAAAAAAAAAAAAAAAAAAAAAAAACTTAATATTTATTTGTTTAGTTTATTAAACATTTCTTTCAATGTAAGTTGTTTTAAGTTGCTTCGTTTTATGTGATAATACTTTCTCTTTAATTCTATAAACAGACACAATTTCTTGTTCAGTTACACAGTTCCGCTGTTCAAGTTCCGTTAATTGTTGTGCCGAGAATACCGACTAACTTGTCAATCGAAATTTTTTCGTTTTCACTAACCTCTCTGTCAGATTCTTCATGTCTTTATCCATTTTTTGCAGCAATTCCACTTTTTGTTTGATGGACATCGAAACATACTTTCGTTTTGTACGATCCTTTGGAAGTTCCAGCATCGGAAATTCTATTTGACATAATCGAAAGTTCAAGTTTACTTTTATAAAATTGCTCTTACAGTCTGCAAAAAATAATAAGCCGGATCTAATTCGAAGATTAAGGAACAACGCAATCATCAACATTAACTGAAATAGATAATTAGATAATTTTAGATTATACCGTCCGTTATACATAAAACGCGCAAGCGAAAATGTATTCTGCGCTTGCGCACATGCAGATGCGCAGTGGTAAAAGGTCTTACGCGCACGTGTAAATGCCTATGCGCATGTGTCAATGCGACGCATGCGCAGAAAGTTTTTAGCTTTGAGGTCCAGATTATAGATCATTCCGGATTATGGGTGTCCGAATTAACGACTTTTGACTGTATAACGTAATATGAAAAATCTAGAGACGAGCAAAGTAGGAATACAAGGACTAGACCATTTAATACTGAGTAAATGGGTATCTCAGAAATTTGGTGAGATATCGTCAAGCTGGAAACGGTTTCGGCGATTTATTTTGTCAGCACATTTGGTGGTCAGTTGCTGAAAGTTGCCAAACTTGGCAACCTTTTGCCAACATTTTAGTCTGGTCCCTGTATCACCGTAATAAATATTGTAACTGAATAAATGTAATGGATCACTATGTTAGCTGCAACCATAATTCAACACTCATATTGCCTTCCAGTAATTTGGAGATGCAGAAAGTAGTACAAATATCTCACAGGCAATTACAAGCTACTTATCCCACTTCGCTCATCGAGACCCATGGAGTGACAAAGAAGTCAGGAAGCACCAGTTGGCTGATGGAGACATTAAATCCATAATTGATATAATGGAATCTTCAAACAGCAAACCTATCTGGCAGGATATTTTTATTTGTAATCCTACATGAAAAAACTATTTGGTTCTCTGGAACTCATTCTATATTTAAATCAGCATCTTGTATTGGAAGTTCGAATCAGATGATGGAAAGACATTTTGATGGCAGCTGATACTTCCAAGATCCCGGATATCCTTAAAGATTTACATATCAGTCCAACTCGAAGCCACTTCAGAATAATGAAGACATTACATAGAGTTCGAGAGCACTTCTACTGGAGTAATGCAAGGAAGATATGCAAAAGTGGTGCCAATCTTGTGATGCCTGTGCAGGTTGGAAAGGACCAAAGAAATTACAATATAGGAGCACCTTTTGAACACATCGCCTCTGACATCCTGGGACATATGCCATGAAATGTTGATGGCAATAAATACATCCTCGTCATCATTGATTACTTCACCAAGTGGACTGAAGTGTATCTTATTCCTCACCAAGAGGCTATCATGGTAGCAGATGTAATTATACAGCATTGGATTTCCTCAGAGTGCCTCTTCAGTTACATTCCAATCAAGGAAGAAATTTTGCAATGGCTATAATTAAAGAACTCTGCAACCTACTTGGCAATGAAAAGATACATTTATATCTTCAGTCAGACAGTATTATATAGAGGTTTAAATGAACCATCCTTAACAACCTCTCATTGGTGGTTTTCAGAAACCAACAGGAATGGGACAAAAAGTTATCCCTGTTTCTAGCTTACTGCAGTGCTGATCACAAGACCACTGGCTATTCCACATCCCAGATGATCTTCGGTCATAGCCTTCATCTGCTGTGTGATCTCTTGTCTGGTCGTCCTTCGAATGCGCCTTCAGCACCTGAGGAGTACATCCAAGATCTCCAGGCACAGTTTGAAGTGATGCACAGTTTTGCACAAGAGTGAGTCAACTTGGCAACGGAGAGGATCAAGACCCGATATGACATGAGAGCTAGAGGACATTGATTCAACGACGCAGACAACATATGGTTGTGGAATCTAATTCAACAGAAAGGACTCTCTCCTAAACTACACTCACCTTGAGATGGTCCTTACATTGTTCTAAATGGGCTGAATGACGCTGTAGTTCGGATCTGTAAATCATTGAATTTTAAGCCGGAAGGTGTTCATTACGAAAGGCTAGCTCCTTGCTATGGTATATAATATAAATAGTATACTAAGACCATTGCCCTATTTATTTCTAAATTTGTGTATTCAATTAATGATTTAGTATTTGATTTGTTTTATGATATTTATTGCAATTATTTTTAAAGTATTGCATTGATTTTCTTTAGTTGCAAGTATGGCTTCTTGTCCACAAATTGCACTGCCCAGGTTATGCCATCCTTGGAAATGTGGTAATGTGTTTAACATTCTTAGTAGTTTGAAGTATAACTACTCGTTGTATTCTGTGATATTGTGAACACTTGTACGAGTATTTCTGTGGAAAATTCCAGAACTTTGAAGTGTTTCATTTAATAAAAATAAATTTTATTAACCTATCACCGGACCTGTGTGCATTCAATTTATTATGAATCCGTACAAAGTACGAGATATACGAAAAATTTTCAGCGAAATTGAAAAGTGAGCAACAAAAAAGAAACATAAAAATACACTTCAAATATAAAAAGATCAATTGTATTAATAAAATGTTTAAACTCAAATTTAAATATAAATATTACAGACTTTTCTTTTTACCTGTGATTCCACAAGCTAAGAATAACGCCAAAAGCCATTTGCGATACACCAAATATAACAGACACTTTCATCTTGTACGAATTTAAAAACAATATTTTGTTGGTTGATACCTGCCACACCTGAAATTTGAAATACATCAATATTAAAATTGATTCTATAGATTAAATTCCTTAAAAGAAAATTTACCTTTCTTCCCATAACATGACTTTAAAGATTAAATGGATATTCTTAGAGAATTTATAAAATTAAATAATGAAGATTTTAAAAATCAACATGAAAAAATAAAACTATATATAATAAGAAAAGTACAATCTGTAAAACAATAAAATTATTATTATTACTTTATGTTATTTTTAAGGTCATGAATATCAGTTAAGTAACAAAATTCCAGCTATATATGAATAGTTTTGTGGGAAGATGATAAATGACGTGAAATGATAGCATTATCCTAAGGAAGCACTAAAAGTAAAACACACATAAACAAATATTACTTGATTTTTTGATAGGCCTACTTAATACTGTCAGTCTGTGATATCTATTAAAATAAAAATACCAAGTATCATTTGGGAATTGAGTTCTTGACAAAAAAGGGCACAATATGGGCAAATATTCATGAACATGTGATTGCTGTTATAATACAGTATATTCCTTTGCTGTCATCACAAGGTGTGTTCCACATTTAGATGGTAAACAGTATCACTCAAAGATAATCCCACAACAGGCCCCACTGCGAATATGACCATTGAAGAAATGTGTGATAAAGTTAAAAAATATGTGATGGAAAATAGAGAAGTAACAGTTTTCCATATTGCCTCAGAAATGAGTATCAATGTTGGGTCAGATAAAAAAAATCCTAGAAAAAAAAATTTGAGAATTTAAGCCTATACACAATGAATACCTATAATGTTGATGCTAAAAATGAAAAATCATTGCGTGAAATGTTTCAGAACTTCCTTTCATGATAAATGAAGAACAAATTCACAGCCAGTGACATGATGTTATATCACTGTGTTCCAGAATAAAAAAAAAAAAAAAAAAAAAGCATGGTGTGGAACAAAGTAAATTTCATAACAAGTTCAGAACCCAGAAATCTGCCAGGAAAATTATGAACACCATCCCTTAAGGTGAAGAAAGATCCATATATAGTTAAAGTCCAGAAATCCGCAATGCTTGGGACCAGAGGTTGTGCGGATTTTAGGACAGAAAAGATAATATTCAGACTAAAAGCGCAAAATAAATAAGACGTATTAGATACATTTAATTAAATTATTATATACATTAATACAATAATTAATTATATGCATTAAATTGTTATTACATATATAAACTGATTATATTATATTGTTCATTTACATTAGACTCCTCTATTTTTAAATCAGCATAAATCTGCTTCCCCTTTTCTCTCAGTAGTCCTGAAATAGGTACCCCATCATTCCGCCACTGCCGGAAACACTCATATAAGACAGCATCGAGGTTTGCCGATTTCGCCTCATGAAAAGATTCCCGGTTTCGGGTTCCAGTGTTAGAATCACTGTTGCTTTAAAATTTCAACGGCTTTTCTTTATTGTTCCATATATCATACACAGTCCATGTGGCAATCCCATACGATTCTGCTATAAACCGAGCAGTAGCACCTGCCTCCATCTTTGGCAGAATTTCCACTTTTTTCATTACCATCAATGCAACGTGTTTACGTTTTTCAACATTGCAAGCAGTAAAATCTTATCAGCCATTGCATTAAAAAGTGCTGAAATTTAAAATATTCTTAATTAATTCGTTTCTTAATTCATGTCTTTTTTTTAATCCGGCCGGATTAAAAAGAAACGACATCACTAAACAATCTTGTGAAATAACAAAGCTCAGAAAGTACAACAATGTGAAGCGTGAACTTGAAAGAAGAGTTGAGTTAATCGTCTACTTTTTTACTTCGATGCAGATTGCAGGGGAAAAAAAAAACTCTTATCATGATGCCAATAATTTGGTATTTCCGTTATGATTCATTATTATTCGGTAATTATGACATCATTATCCAGTAAATATTTGTTCTTCCGATATTTTGTACTCCATGTTGCAGTTTCCACAACCTATAAACTAAATAATTATATTTTGAGAGGCAACACGGATTTCAGGTTGGCGGATTTTCGGTGTTTGACTGTATTGACTGCATGCTACACAATACCAAAATGAGATTTCATTATGCTAATCTATTGAATCAATTTTCACAAGCTTTAAGGGTAAGATGTTATGAACCATACATGACAATAGTTTTAGACTTGCACAGCAATGCTTCAACACTCAAGGTTCAGAGTTCCTAGACTTCTGTTCAGCAATGGAGATTTCAATCCACTGTATTCACCAGACCTAGCCCTAAGAGACTTCTTTTCATTTACATAATCAAAGCAGTATTTGTATAATGAAAATTCAATTGATGATGATGGTGGTGACTTGAAAGATGACATTAAGGAACAGTTAGAAGCTGGCAAAACATTTTTTCTGCTGAATTTTGTTGCTTAATGGATCACTGCAGGAGAATAATGTAGACAAGCAAGAAATTAACTTCAAATATTTACCTTGCACAAGTGTGTTAAGCTTACAACTTATTGAGCAGAGAAATTAATTTTTGACATCTGTCTTTCTACACTTGTGTTACACTTAAAACTTACTGAAAAACTTCACAACTGTTTACAGCAGAGGAACAATCATTAAAAATTTTGACGAAACATTTATGCTTACGTGAAATACAAAAACAAAGATACAAAGAAAGACAAGAAATACAAAAACAAAATTATTCAACAAATAAATTCAAAGAAAACTAATTAGCTTATTTATTCAAAGTGGAACATCATTAAAACAATAAATTACTAAAATAATCAGTGTACTTTTTTAAGAACAAGCCTTCATCCACTTAGAAAAGAGTTTTATTATAAGCAATGGCTCTCGGTTAACCCACTTACTGCAAGATTTTGGCACTTTTCTAAAATGGTATTATGGTAAAAAAAAATAAACACATTTATAATATCTATAAATTTAGAGAAATATAACTTACTGGGTCAACACCAAATGGATAAGGAATTCCCATATAATCAGCATTGTTTGTAAGATTCATTTGATAAAGCTTTGGTAATGGCTTGTTTGTACTAATGAAAGAAATGTATATGAAGTATGAAAATATTAAAATTATTAGTTAACTTGAATATACAGTTCTAATTTATAGAACTGAAAAGAATTGGAAGTCAGCTATTTAAATATGATTAATTACACTCAGTATTTATTAATAACATATTTAGTAATTATTGACAATTCGTCAACATCATTTCTCTAATAAGTGGTAACAATGACACTTTTTAAAACATTCTTTTTATCCGAGGAAGGGGGATTCTTGAAACATGTTTTGTGCATATTATTTTTTCCTATCAATGTATTAAACAAATAATTTTCTACATTTTTTCACATTTATTTTTTTAACAAAACTACAAATAATATTCTACATTTTTTCACATTTATTTTTTTAACAAAACTTCTTTCTAAAACTTTGAATTCTCTACAATACTGCTTATTATGTAAATTAACCTTTTCAGGGTAGGTGTGTCACACATGCATCTGCTGCCAACTATATCTCAAATGCCAGGTGTGCCATGCATGAATTTAAATTGACTGTTAGGGCAGATGTACCACATACAAATTTTTAGTATAACATTTAATTAGTATCTTTTCCCACTAGATATAGCCTACGTTTGCTATGGTGGAACTTACTGAGACTGTTATCATTCATTCCATAGCAGTATTTATGATATTTTGTTTCAGAATCAAGGTGGAAATCCAGGCTTGAGTAACATAAATGAACAGAGTTAGCTATTAACTGCATCAGCTGATATAATCACATGGGAATGTTCTCCATGCTTTTGAATAATTTTCTTTTTTATTTTTGGTAATATGGGGATATATTTCCTCTTGTTTTAGAGGTTTTATTCATTAATCTTTGGGTTTGGCTATCATTGTAGCAAGTATTTTATGTATCATTTAGTGAAACGCATTTTATACTTCAAATGGCAAGGAAAATAAAATGATGTTTTCAAATTAATTCTATTAACTACCTTTATGTTCTTCTCATACTGTGCTAAAAACTGGAATTGCTGGACCAAATAAATTTAATAGAGCACAAAGTCCGAGATCCGGACTTGCCAGGACTTCGGTGATCCCAGATTTAGGATTTTTACGGATATTAGATCATGAGTTTAAATCTAGTAAGATGGCATATAGAAATTAAAAATTAAAAATATAAAATCATGATTTATGAAATAATGAAGCATTTATGGTCTAAAGTGTATCAAAATTTACATAAAAAAGCTTAATATTTATTTGTTTACTTTATTAAACCTTTCTTTCAATGTAATTTGCTTAAGTTGCTTTCCCCCCTTTTTTGTGCTAATATTTTCTTGTTAATTCTACAGACAGATATAATTTCTTGTTCACGTCCAATAATTGCTGTGTCGAGAATTCCGACTAACTAGTCAATTTAAATTTTTTCATTTCAATCCCTCTGTCACTTCCATCACTATCAATAGTGATTAACTCTTATCTTTGTTGTTGCAAAGCTTAGTTTCTCTAGATTGGCAAAAAATCCACTATTCTGCCAAGTTTAAAATGTAAACAAACATGTCTGCCATGACAAAATTAATTAAGCTTAGCCACATTTAAACAACTTTTAAATTGTTGATACCTCTATAAATATTGTATGGATATATATATATATATATATATACTTTTAGTGCAGCTAATTGCGACCAAAATACGAGGTATAGTATTTATTTTCTCGATCTGAAACCATACTACAGATTTCACCTGTTAATTCATTGATAATTGGGGCATTGGCACTGCAATGAAGAACATCTGCTGTATCATCTTCATTTATTACCACTTCTCCACATTTCTTTACAAAATACATTAATAGGAAAATTTCACCATCGGTTTGCAATATCTGAAAACCTTCAGATTCGCAGCTATCATCTTCACCATGAAATATGATAGCTGGCCATAAATTAGGCCAAGCAAAGTATCTGGACATCCTCCCACAATCTTGCAATGCTCCACACAGCAGATCATTTAATCATTCAATCATCAAATGATTCAAACCCAACATTTGTTAATGCTTGTGTCAGCCATGCTGTTTTATTTGCAAGGTATGTAAAGGGGAAAATCTTTACTCCTTTAAATGCTCAAGGTCATGTATTTTTTCCGATTATGAAAAGTTTACACTTGTGCATTCCTGGAGCATTTGCATATGCTAAAATTGTTAGTCTCATTTTGGAATCTTTGACACCAGTTAAAGCCTTTTCTGTAGAGGTTGCAAAGTGTTCCGCAGCATATATTGCCAGAATCAGCATCATAAATGTATTACGGACATGTTTCACTATAAGAGAGTTCAATGAGCAGCTTCAGTATCCCTGAAGCTTTCTTACCTGAAATTTTTAATTGCTTTATACCATAGCGATTTTTAAATTTGGTTAACCAATCTGTCAAATATGTGCACTAAATTTTTAAGTTCATTTCTTCATGAAATATTTTGACTTAGCATTGGACTCGTCAATGGTACGCTAAGCTGCGATGCTGTCTGACCCATTTAATCATCACTTTGTCATGATCTGTCACTTTTAGCATAACAAATAATTTTTCTGTTATTTATTGCGAGTGGGGGTGTTGGAATCCACAACAAAATTAAAATGTTATTTTTTCTGTTTTATGTCGCCTATAGTTGACTTTCTGATGCCATATTCCTTGCATAATTTTGAGGCTGACATACCTTTATCCATTTTTTGCTGCAATTCCACTTTTGTTTAATGGGCATCGAAACATGCTTTTGCTTTGCCTGTTGCAGCTCCGGAATTAGAAACATTTTTACATAAGTGAAAGTTCAAACTTTAGTTTTCATAAAATTGCTGTAATAATAACAGCCTGAAAAAAGCAATAAGTTGGATTAAATCAGAAAGTTGAGGAACAGTGCAATCTGCTATATTAACTCAAATGCCTTGGAATGAGTATAATTTTAGCCCAGCTTCTATCCTGCACTCAGACGATTAAACTCGAATTAGTTTAGTTACCGTACCGTAATTTGTATTAGTTTAGTTACCGTAATTTCCGGAAGAAAGGCCGCATCAGCGCAAACACCGCACTTGAGAAAAATGGCGGGGAAAAAATTAAAATTACACAGAAACGCCGCAATAGATTAAATTGCGCATGACATCGTCGTGGGCCATATAGATGCAAAAACTCAACCTAAGTCCTGATATATGACATACCAGTTAAGAAAAATGCATGAAATGAAACCATAACTCAAAAATAAATTAAAGGTAAGAAATGTATAGCTTCTGTGCCATTTAGAGACATTTTCAAAAATTTTCCGCTCCCTTCTTACTTAAAAACTATTCAACAAGTACTTGTACCCAAACTGATGGGATCTGTATTTGGCAGAATGCCAAGAAAAATCCATTCATGCTGAAGGGGAAATACGTCAGAGTTCGTTATTGCAAGGCAGGTGGAGTCGTGTCCGCCTTTGAAAAAAATTGCAGAAAAGGCAGGGGTGGGCAGAGGATGGGTCCTGGAAGATTCATCCAATAACAGAGAAGAGAGACTATTCAAACTGATCAAAATGTAGATTTGAAAGAGGGAAGAATGTTATTGATCTGAGATCTCGTTTAGGGTGAATAAGGCATGTAGGTCCGTTCAAGGGAAAGAACGTAAACAAAATAACCTTCGCAAAAAGCAACTGAGTGGTCTTGTGTGGGAACAGCACCAGTCTATGCACAATGACAAGGCCATCAAAACTATGTACAGTGACCATCGTAGGAAATATTTTATTTTTAGTGCTCCTAAACGCTGCATGGGTAGAAACGCCGCACCCGCTGAAAATTTAAGTTTTAAACACGTAAACGCTGCGGCGTTTGTTCCGGAAATTACGGTATTTCTTATGTCTGTTTCTTGCATATGCTTAAGGTTATCAGAGTTCTGAATAAATAAATTCCCGTATATATATTTTAGGCTTATCGAGGAGTGGTGCTAGATATCTTAACACCTGATGCAATCTCTAAAGGTCCTAAATTCTGCTACCAAGCGCCTCTGTAAATTCCAAATTTTTTCCGCCCCTAAATTTTGGGTCTCAGTGCTTTCCCTAAATTCTAAAAATTTTGTCTTCCCTAAATTCTGCCGCTCAGTTTGGCCATACAAGCTCTGGTGCTGGTTTTGGGTTTATGTGAATAACAAGTCAGTTATTCTTAATTCAAATAGCACTAAATGTAATCTTTTGGCCTATAAGTAATCATTAACGAAATTTACTTTTAGGAAATGGAAAGAAATTTTTGTTAAATTTTTCCTCGTCAGCATTTCTTAGCACATTTAACTTCAGTCTGTAACCATCCCCAAGCATAATGTCAATAGAAAAGGTTGCTATTCTCTTTGTTATTCAGTACCAATATTCATTGCTGCATGAGTCATTACTCAAGTTGTCATGTGTTGATAAACATGCCATGATGAAAGCAAAATATAATAAATAATGATTCATTAGGTTGGGTCAGGGATAAAAAATATTAGTTGGTATAAAATGATTCATGTTTCTATATAGAATGCTTCGGTTTGAGATGTTAATACCAAACAAATATGCAGCTATAGAGACAATTTATTGATCACACAAATTTATGCTAAAAATGATTATTAATACCGAAAGAAATTTCTATAACTAATAAGGATAAATACCTCTGACTTGGGAGTTTTTTAAATACATTCAAAAGCCTCAAAATGAACAAAATCACAATTTAGTTAAATTGCCAGACTATTTATCAAAGAATACAGTCAATTAATTTGGACATACAACATATTTAAGAAATGCTTTTTATTAAAAATACAAAGAAATAATTACTTCTGAATTACCAGACAAAAAAATTAATACTTTAGTTTTGATAATAAAATCAGTATTTTGTTATAGAATAATGGGGTGACCACTTTATATAACTGAAAAAACAGTACTTATCTAACTCAGTAATAAAATTATGATTCTAAGTAAAATTTAATATTAAAATACATTTGAACCTTTGATCATTGAACAACTTTTAAAAACACTTCCGCATGGAAGAATCAATAATAATAATCTTTTCTGTTACTATCACCACCCAATTCATTTTTGCCAAGTACAACAAACATTTCCAAATACGAAAGCCATCAGCATAATTTATTTTAAGTTTACTATATATATATATTTTACCTTGACTGAAAGATTATATAATTCAATTGTGCTCATTATAGTTGAAGTGTAACTGTATAAATCTTGAATTTAAAAGAATAATTTGGAAGGAAAAAAAAGCCCTAAGCTTAGCTGTTGTCTGAAAAAATTGCAAAAGTTAAATTAATAGTGAAGATACTGAATCTTGCTTGCTAAAAAAAAAAAAAAATTATAATTAACTAAATTTTAAATCCTTCTTTAAAAATATTGCCTAGTGAAACAAACTTTTCATTCAGAATAAATTTTCATGCATTTGTTTTTCATCTGCCAAATACTTAATACCAAACTTAAATAAATCCATACTTTTATTTATTTTTTCTAATTTTCCTAAAATATTTTTTTTCTTGCCCTGCTTTTTAATACATTGCTTCAAGTACTTGTTTTCAGACTGGTGAGCAAAATCTAAGGTTGTACCAAACTGGGGGGTGGGGCGGCAGGAGCTACCGTGATGGCATTAACCCCTCTCAAAAAACTTGCATATTTTACATTTATTAAATTTCATTTTTATAAATAATTTCTTATTCCAGTCTAACAAACTTGATATTTTTTACTATTCAAAACACACATATAACAAGCAATGCTCTGTATTATTTACTGTACCTGCAGGTAATATGCACTCATGCAGACAAATATACATATAAACTACGATAAAACTATTTAACAACACAAAATGCAAACTTACAAATCAGCGTGGGGATACCACGAAGACCCAAACAAATTGACAGATTTTGAAAAAATATCATTGTACATTAGTCCAGTATAAACAGAGAACATGCCCATCAGCAGAATTATATAACGACCATGGAAAAATGTCAGCCAGATCTAAAAGAAATGATCTTGCTATTAAAACATTCATTAATTTTTAATTATTATAACTAAAATTCTAACCAAAAACAGAAGATGCATTTAATGCATGCATGTCAAGATTTTGGTTCAAAGCTTTTAATTCATTATTAGTATGTATCACAATATGACCTAATCCTCCAAAAAATCAGCCATATTTGCCACAAATAATCTTACAGATCAAAAATTTTAATAACAAAACAAAGAACTCTGATTTTGGATCATTTCTAATACAGATCAGCATGTGGCAAACAATTTCCTTTAAAAAGTATATATGCTAAGTTAACTCGGGTAGTAAGAAAATACACTTTCTTCTTCAGCTGATTTCCATAATGCTAAACATGTTTTACACATAAGAAGTATGTTTCTCAGGTAGTTATTTCAATAAAAAAATGAAGTAAAATACTACATGTGATTTTTTTTTCCAATATTTACTTTTAATGACAGCCAAATAGGCAACATTGGCACATATATCATTTTTTCCAGAAAACTGTTTGGTGTATGTTATTCAAAAGATTATATATTGCCAACTTTAATAATCATCTAAAAAGGGAAATATTTTATAAATATTCCTAAAATTTTAACCTGTAAAAAATTTAAATATTCATATTCAAAATGTTTATAACTAGTGACATTTCTTGCATTTTCCATCAAAAAATAAGTTTTGATACATACATACAATCAATATTTATTTATTAAACTAAATGAAATTTATTTTAGAACAAATTATAAAATACAGATTCACTTAAATGTATTAATAAAGGTTCACTTTAAATGGCTGAGATGAAAGCGTTCACAATGCATGTTAATTGATTTTCCTGATAAATTTTGCACATTTTCTGCTTTTTTCTTACAAATAATGTACATATAACAGGTTTCAGAATTACAAAGCTGTATTTCTTTGAACAATGAATTTATAATAAAAGAAGCATGAACAAATTAATTTTAATTAAAGCTTATTTTAAAAAGATAAACTGCGCTTCACTACTGAATACCATTTCAAAAGATAAAATGTTATAATATAAAATTATAGCAGGTGAAAACATATTAGAATTGCTTTGAGAGTTATAAGAGTAATTCCATATTATCTTAAAGAATTTAATGTTAAATTGGCAAGATATCATTGGTGATAGTTTTGGCAACTAATTTTTCTTGCCAAATTTGGCAAATAATCCCAAAAGTAACCAAACTTGACATCATTTTAGTCCTGTCCTAATATAACTGTAATAGGCCTAAATGCCAATGTAACTGTATCTGGCCATATACATAACTGTAACTGCATATGCCTTCCAGTAATTTTAAAAAATTGATGGTATTGAAAATTTCTTGGTTGGGGCAAAACTATACAAGATCAGAGAGAGCATTAGTTCTCGGTTTTTAGTTCAGAATTAGTTTTGGAGTATTGAGAGATCTCTGTTTAAGTTTTGCTCATTAGATATACTTCACAGTAGGTTATGTTCAACGTTCTTAGTAGTTTAAAGTGGTAACCACTAATCATGCTCTGTCAAATCGAGAAGAGCTGAAACAGTACTTTCATGGAAACTTCAAGAGCTAAAGTGTTCTTTTAGGGGGGAATAAATTTTATCAAGCTATCATCAGTCTTGTGTGTATTCAATCCATTACGAATCCGTATGCACGCAAAAAGTTTTGGTGTCAGAAATAGGACTTAATGCTGGTGAGAAGAGCGATGGAAGAGCAATTGAAAGAACCAGTGACAGCCTTTGCTGCATTCAAAGGAAAGATGAAGGCTTTCTCAGAAAACAGTGAAGCAGGTTAATAGAAAATGAAAAGAAATTATTGCCATATTAAAAAACATATTCGAGGCTATGGAAGGCAGAATAGACACTGTTGAAGGTAAGTTGTTGAAATTCAAGAAAGAGTTTTTGCTGCCAATAAACCTCTTTGCTATGATCAGCCTGAAACGATATGAGTTTAAAAATACGAGTTTTTACCACTTATTCTTTAAAAAGCCGCTCTACCCATAACTTTACTTTTGAATTCATTTTATCTTCCTCAAATTTTCCAAAAATAGATTATAGGATATTTTCTTTAGGATTTTACCTTTCTGGCCAACATTCTATTAGTCTAGTTTTCTTACATTCTTAAAAATGAGATTATGTATATATATATATATATCAGGGTTGCCACTCAAACAGGAGAATGAAATTCCCTGACTTTTCCAGGTTTTCCAGGTGTGTTTCAAGAAAATTCCAGTCTATCCACGTAATGTACTTTGGCTGTGCTAAGAGGTAAATTAATTATGGTATTACTTGTATTGTGTAGCAAATTCACTTAATTATTCAGTAAATCCCAGAGGACATTTATTCTTAATTATTCTTGGTATACTTTGTTTAATAATTTTGTTTAGTTTTCCACTTAAGAAACTTAATAAAATTTAAGATATATATATTGGATAACAAATGTATGTTTTATTTAATTATTACTCATGATCATCACCAGTTTAACACGAGGCTAATCCGGTCCTTATAAATCACAATGCAATGCTAAATAGTTAAGTTAGATTTTAGGTAAATTTAATTTGCGTGAGGTATGTTCTTAAAAGGCACCTTAACACTTGAAAACACAAATATAATTATAATAGTTGTTGTTTTCTCCACTGAAGATTGAGATTAGAATCTTCCCAATCTGGAATAAAATAAGGCTTTTTTTGCAGACATTCTGCAGCTAAACGAAAGAAAGAAATCTATTTTAATAAATTGAGGTATTTTATATTTATTTTGCAGCATACATAAGGAAAAAATATGTGCATTAAATTTCGTGATGGTATGTCATCATACTGCTATAATTAATTTCAGGATTGCCAGAGAAAATTTCCTGAAATTTGGAAATATTATTTACTAATGATAAATAAATTTAGAGGGAAGAAGCAACATTAAATTATATGAATAACATAAAAATAATTACTTAAAAATTGAATTAGAATAATCAACGATATTTTAGGGAATATAGTTATATTACATGGCTAGCCTAGATGACTGATTACTATTTTTTTATTTTACTGCAAAGTGGCAAGGTATTTATTAAAAAAAAAAAAAAAAAAAAAAAAGGTTTAAAAAGATTTTGCGGTAAAATTCTAGTATACGGTAAGGCTTTGTGGCACGATTTTGAAAATTGTCGCCAAGACCAAAATGACCCGTTTACTGCGCATCAAGATGTCGCCAAATCCCATTATTATCTAACCAAAGAACGTCTATGTAAAGAAGAAAAGGTTCCATACAAGTAAAATGCTATTACGCCGCTAGAATGCGGAGGGAAAATTTGCCAAGGGATTTGGCGACGGAACCTGGCGGCCAGAATTTCCCTCTCCGCGATGTGTACAGGAAATTGAGAAACACGTGTTAAGAAGAAACGCTTTTTGACAAAAAGAAAACTACGAAAATCCGTTTTTAAATTATTGCGAAAAAATCCAAGAAGAAATGTTTTATCAAAGGACGTTTCTTCTTGGATTTTTCGCAATAATTTTAAAAACGGATTTTCGTAGTTTTTTTTCCCCCTGAAAATAACTAATCCATGAATTAATTTACTTGCGCCAAAAAATATTTTCTTTTCCTTTAGAGTTTAACCACTTGCGCTAAGACTAAACTTCACGGTTGCGGTGCCGTGCGCTACAATATAACAAGCCGTAAAGTGTCTCATTTACGCCGCTCCGCATCTGCGAGTGCAATCCAGAGCTGTAACTCGAGAAACAAACAATCTCGTTGTTAGGTGTCGTGTGCACCACGTTATTTTCATTTTTGTGATAAATGCTTATCGACATGGTGTTCACGTCGCTCGCGGTTTGAGACAAAAGCATCTTGACGTGCGTGGCACGTCTTTTTAAGCGCAAGTGGTTAAAGAAATTTTAAACGATATTCATTTTATGAACTCTTGATAACGTGACCTTCGAACTTCGACACCGGTTTCGAGCTTTGGCAACAGATATATCAGACATGCACAGCTGTTTTCCCTCTATGATGGAACGGAGCCACAGCCACGTCTGTTGCAGAGAGGTTTTCCTTCTTTACAATACATATTCTTTGATTCTAACCTCCATGGTACCGTATACTAGGATTAAACCCATTTTGTTTTATACGAGAACAGGTACCTTCTTTAGTTCATGCATTGCACATGCGATTCTCGAGAATATTGGAAACCAAAAGTTGCGGGAAAGTTGCTTTGCCTTTCTAAAAGACAATCAAATTGGAGCTGCGAAAATTGGCTCTATGCCAGCTACCCGAATGACACTCACGTGATACATAATTCGCCAAAAAGTTACCTCTTCCGACGTTGGCGCAAAAATCGCTTTTTTGGCGGGATCGTTGTATGAACTTCCCTGACTTTTCCAGATTTTGACAAAAATACTTAAATTCCCTGACTTTTCCCTGAATATTTTGGTCAATTTTCGAATTCCCTGACTTTTCCCGGTTCTCCGGGTTTTCCAGGTAGCGTGGCAACCCTGATATATATATATATATATATAACTGCAATTAATTGAAGTACTACCCTACCTGATAATGATATGGCTTATGAGCCACTGGTGGGTGGGTTGTAAATTATATCTGTGCACACCATAAAGCAAATATGCTGAAAGAGAACTTTAAAAATACATGAAGAATTTACCTCTCTTGAGCAGTTACAATTAAAAAAAACCTACGTAACAATACCAGATTAATTGGGGGGACAACTAGAAAAATAAAAAAATAACCTCATTATCTGTGTTTTCAGAAGCGAGGCCCTTCTCTTTTAATACCATCCAGGCTGCAAAAAGAGCCATAATCAAACCATGGCCAGCATCTCCAAACATCACAGCAAACAGGAAAGGAAATGTTATGATAGTGAAAAGAGCTAAAAATGAGAAACATATGTTAGATACATATTAAGTATGCATTTAAAAAATAAAAGGGTACAATTGCATAGAATGTTAATATAAAATAAAAAGCAAGCCAAAAATAATACATGAATACTTAAAATGCAATATTTTAAAATACACAGTTTAAAAAAATATGTATCCTTATGTTTATCAACTAGACTTTTGCAATAGTGGTTGCTCAGTGCTTCTGCTGCTGGTAGGTTTAAGATCTAGCCAATCTTGTGGCACTATCTATAAATGATACTGTGAATGTGCTTCCTGGTTTGGTTTCGTTAGATATTTTAATGCAATGTTTGCAATAAGAGGGCAATTGAAAATTGTATTCATTTGGAAATTATGTTATTATCTTCATGTAAGGATCTTGCTAGCAGCAAGTCTAGTTGAGTCTTACAGCTGATTGATGATTGGAGCATTGTTGTCGCAATGAAAAACTTCTGTTATATCATCTTTATTTATTACTGCTTCTCCGCATTTCCTTACAAAATCCAATAACTGGAAAATTTCACCTTTAGTTTGCAATGTCCGAAAACCTGCAAATTCATGGCTATCATCTTCATCGTCCTCACCGTGAAATATGGTAGCTGGCCATAAATTATGCCTTTATTATATTATTAAGGAACAGCGCAATCTGCAACATTAACTGAAATGCCTTAGAATCAGTTAAAGATAATTTTAACCTAGCTTATACCGTCTGTTATACATTAAACGTGCACGCGTAAAGCATACAAAAAAAAAATTTTTTTTTGGTGGCTTTGAGGTCCAGATTATAGATCATTCTGGATAATGGATGTCTGGATGACGTACTTAGTACTGTATTAAAAATTTCTCCCATCAGTACATGGAATCATTTTTAAGTGCAGCTTTCATCGTACTAGATGTTACTAGAGAGAAACAGAATGTGCAGCTTGAAAATACTATTTCAACTCCAGATGTTTACAATATGTGAAGAAAATTATATTGCACAAAAACTATTTCCTTCAGGGTTTCGAAAACTTGTTGAACAGTGTAAGATTTGACCAATTAAATATAATCATTACATCTGATTCATAAATCAAATATAATTACATATGAATGCATAAATATGTGGAATGTAGGGTTAATTTCATAATTGCCACATCATTTTTACTCGGCAAACACAATGGATGTGAACCAGCACACAGTGGTGATCACTTAAAATGCATGGTCAACCCATTCCTAACTGCACAATGTCAAGGATCCATTTCTCTCTGATAACATTCAGTTAGTCTTGCAGAAATAACATAAGGAACATTTGGAAATGTGTGATTATTAGGCAGAATTTTAGCGACATCACCACCTTGTCATTTGGTCAAAGCAAATGATAATGACCATAGGACATTGTTTAGACATTAAGGTATATACTTTGGTAAATGTGAAAAAAATTTATATGCGTTATATATATAGGTTAAAATTATCTTTACTGATTCTAAGGCATTTCAGTTAATGTTGCAGATTGCGCTGTTCCTTAATAACAAAGAGAAGTTTTTCATGAAAATTATTTTAAATTAAATGCACTGCATATTAATTGAATAAAAAATTGCTTATTTAGCAGATAATAATGCACCATAATTGCTAATATTACTGTCACTTAGTATATGTTATTCAGTAAATGTATTATTAAATAATTGATAGGTTACATGCAATTTCAGAGCTACAAAAACAAAAATATATAAATAAAAGTATTTTTAATTTAATCAGAAATCATTTATTCATGTTGACTCAAAAATTAGAAACCATTTATTTGCATTTACATTATTCATATGTATATTAAAAGTGTGCACGAATATTTATCCAAAACATAGCAATAATTGAAAAAATATGACTAGCAGAATGGGGTCAAGAATAATTCTGTGCAATTATTAATAATATAAACTACTGAAATACAAAAATTAAAGGAACTAATCTGCAACTAAGTCTTTTAAATTACACATTTGGAAAAGGGAAGTTTTCTCCCACTCAGAGACGATACACAATTATAATGGCAATTTATTAGCAGATAACTTTACGTGTCTGTTTTACAGGCAAATTTGTATCTCCAGTCCTGAAATAGTTAATAAGAAAAGTCTTTGTAATTATACCAAAGACATATTCTTTCTTAAGTATCCATACAGAATAGCATAATTTTCTCCTTATTCTAAGTAATTTCTCATAATTATAAAAAGAACAAAAAGCACAACCTTACCGGGATTTACTTCTCGATAATTGGCTACACCGTAGGCATCAACAATATTTTGGAAGCCTTGAGTAAATTTATTTGTACGATTAAACGTTGGAGGTATTTCTGTTGTTTGCATTCGATGCAGAATAGATGGAACACTGCCACCACTTAATTCCTATAAAAATAAAAAATATCAATATTTGCACAAAATTCTAAAAACAATATAAATCTGTGCCGCTTAGAATATATGATGCATGAAATTAGAAAACAAACATGCTAGAAGTGAATGACACAATAAAAATGTTTTTGCTTAAAAACTAACATGAACATGAAATTATTCAGAGAAAAACTATGAAAATAAAGTTTTTGAAAAATAAATTATTATTGATAATTTTAAAGTCCACATTAATTATAATACTCACAAAAGTCTTGCATATTTAAATTTTTTTTAAAGTGCAAGCCCACCCCCTTCAAAAAAAAAAAAAAAAAAAAAATTAAATGCTAATACTTGACAGCATTTTGAATCCTGAATTTAGTTTGGAGTGATTGAAATTTCTGAACAAACATCTATGCTCAAGTGTTTGAGAGATGTTTTTCTGCTAATGACTTTTATTGTTTCCAAAACTGATAAAATCATCTTTCTTTAATTTAAATTCTTATGTGCAAACAAGAAGTTAATTATTTCCTATTAGATTGCAAAGCAGTTAATTTTCTAAATGAACTGATCTTAAATTCACCTGGGGAAAAAAAAAAAAATTGAATTAAGAAAAATTAAATAATTTTGCTCCAAATGCATTATATATGACTCAAAAAACTTCTTTTACGACTTACATTTATACTTCAAATGTTCATAAAAATTACCAATAAGATAGAGTGTTCTAAACAGAGCTTCCGGTAAAATCAGCAACAAAATAATAGAAAATGATAAAATACTAACAACAGTTAAATACTGACTGTTTATTATACCAAGAAGCATGACTTTGTTCAGAATTTCACAGGAACAATTGGTACAAATTTAAAGGGATCTCCGACAACTTTCATGGTTTGATGGTAGCCAACTTGAAGGGTCGATACAAAAATACCATTTTGCATTTTATTTTTTATTTTTATTCTATTTGTGTAAATCTAGATTTTTGCTCATATATAAAAAATTAAAATTTACATAATATACTAAGAATACAATTATTTTGATAAAAAGCAGATTTTATAGGATTTTGTTTTTTCACATGTTTGGCTTAGTTACAAAAATCACTTGAGCACACAGTGATATTAAGTGCTCTGAGCATGAATCGATCTCCCTGCAGCAGGAGCCAAAAGGTTGAGAAAAAATTAGCATTTAAATGTTCCTCTAAATTTCAAGTATAAATGTGGACAAACATACCGTTCCTCTGCATAATGCCATCTGTATCTTATCCAGATCTGAACAAGCACACCAACATTCAGCAATGAGGCATTTCTGGGTGACATCTAAATTGAATAAATTGAGTGTGTGGTATATAGCCTTAATTTTTCGAACTTTGACAAACCAGCTTTTGATGTTTTTTGCAGCAGCCACAAGAACCCTGTATCGGTGATCTTGAGTCTGACCAAGAACCTGAAAATAAACAAATATGGAAAATAATATTTAAATAATGCACATTATAGAGAATAATGTGCATTATCTAAATATTTACATGAGACATCTAAAATATTTCCTCAGCCAGAGCAAAGGAAAAAAAAAAAAAAAAAAAGAATTTTTTTAGAGAGAAACAAAGTTATTTAATTAGCTTAGAAATAACGTAAACATATTCCTTATTTCTCATCATCTAGTCTCAATTTCATTCTGAGTAAAAAGGAATCAAACATTAATTAGTAGACTAAACTTTAAAATTACGAACAGTTTAACCTAATTTGAAAAAAGATGCATATATTTGTCAGCCTGTGTCAAATTATTTTTGTAGATGAATATGGCTTTTTAAATATCAGAACCAAGTTAAAGCTAAATTCTTTTCCCATTTTAATACTCATATTAACTTGATAAGGCTTGGAAGATACGTTTATTAGAATAGAATTACAATTTGCCTACAAAAGACTGACCCCAAACCAAAGTACAGTGTACTCTTGATTATATCAGAGTGGATCATCTGTGAATGGTAGTGCCCCCATGCACACACAATCAATGCTATGCATGAAAAGTGTATAAAAAACAATGGACAGTATAATGATAGCCAAATTTTTATCACCGAATACTATAAGTTTAAATCAACTGATGGACTACGGTATAATATCCTCAGTAAAACGAACTTTCCTAGTCTTCTCACAAGTCTTGCTGGGTTAGATGATGACTTGAAGTTTTGGAAACAGTTGACTGTACTGCATGCCACAGCAAAAGCTTGGTCAAAAGTAAAACCAGTACGATTCTTCCCATTACAGAAATCAGAGATTTATCAAATTGTGAAGAAATTGAGGCAATAGCTGAACTTATGTACTAAAAAACTGAAAACATAAAATTCATTGAAAATGTTGACCGAGAAAACATCGAGGAATGGTTCTATGGCAGTTTTACTGAACCAGGCTTTCAATGCTTCAGTAATGCAGATATCATTTCAATGTCCCAAGAACAGAAGAGACAGAGAGTGGTATTGAAAATACAAGAGAAGAATATACTAACAATTGCATTAGCACCAAGACAGCAATAACTTCTGCTGAAAGTCTATTGGACTTCATCAATCAAAGGGATTTGAACACAGTGATTAAATAGCACTTTGAAAAATATGCTGTGAAATTAGATAAATATTTAAACGTTTTCAAAAACAAAGTAAAATTAACAAATTTTTAAAGGAATAAACACATACACTATGCATGACAGTTGATAGAGGCTGTCACTTTGACATCTTTTTTAATCCAACTTCTTCTTTAACCCTTTCCACCATGCTATCTTTCATATTTGGAATTTAAACAAAAAAAAAAAAAAAAAAGGTAGGCAGTCTAATCAGGCCTAGAGGGGTATACAGGTAAAATTTTGTGAAGATAGCACTTATCATTTTAATTCTGTGGGTGTGCCCACTTTGGGCAAACTGAATGAATAGAGCTTCGAAAAGAGTGCTGAAACCAGCTTTGCTGGGAAGTGTGTAAAAGAGTAAGTGATTTTGTCTACGATTAAAAAACACTAGATTCTGAATACCATAGCAAATTTAGCATTACCCAGGGTGTTCCACGGAGAGACCTGCTACTCTACACCTCCTTAAAAAGCTGTTTTTTTGGTTATATGATAATTACATGCTTATTACATGAAAAAAAAAAGTAACTTGGGTATATGATATTTACATTTCATATTTGTCTATTTTTTTCATGGTGGTACTTTTTGTAGAAAGTAACACCATCTTTGAAAACGCACAACCCAGTATTGCATGTTTTGCACATGTACATGGACCCATATCAGATTTACTATCTGAAAGCATAGC
Organism: Stegodyphus dumicola; assembly: GCF_044657685.1. Classification (NCBI taxonomy): domain Eukaryota; kingdom Metazoa; phylum Arthropoda; class Arachnida; order Araneae; family Eresidae; genus Stegodyphus; species Stegodyphus dumicola. The sequence continues at coordinate 282,939,977 of NC_140768.1, forward strand.
GGACGTGTAGCACTTTCAGTGATTATTCAGAAATGGTCAGCCCTCTCTGATTCATTTAGAAAATAATTTTAAAAAAAATTAATATTATACCTACAATTAGAAATTATAAACTATAAAATAAAATTAAATACACATTTACAACTCAAAACTATCAAATGCAGCACTAACAAAACTTCTCTGAACGAAGGCGAAGGGGGGGGGAACAGCTAAATGATAAAATTACTCCTGACCTTCAGAAAATCACCTCAACAATTTCTTAGTTAATAACCAAAACTCCCCCCCCCCGAAAAAAAAACAGGAAATGAAACACAGATGTGGACCCACCTTTCTATTGCCAATGAACTGACCGGAGAGCTGCAGAGAAACAAAGATACAGTTGTTGGTCTATTCCTAGTCTCCCAGTCAGCCCACTCTGGGCACACCTGATGTTTGTGTTCGATTTTTGGCAAGATTTCAAGGTAAAAATTTAAAACTAATATAAAATAAGGATATTAGTATACAGCCAAGAAAATAACATAGAAATTTTTTTTCATATGGACTGGTGTGTGTTCTGCTGCCATCTAGTATAAATAAAGAAGGTTCAGAGTAACCTATAAATCCTTTTTCATTCAATTTTCCTGTGCATACAAAAGGAAACTTTTAAGTGTGCCCAGACCAGGCATACCATGCCGCAAAGGGTTTCAATGATTGGAATTACTCTAGCAGCTTTTCTTGGCAGACATTTATTTCTCTCACAAACTTTTCTTGTCTAACCTTCATATTTTCATATCCAGCTTTCAACTCCTCATATGCAGCTTGCAACTCTTCTTTGTCCAGCTTCCATCTCTTCCAGTTCAGCTTTTGCAGCTGCTAAGAAATCCGCAAACTTCATTTCCTCCGCCATGGCTTTTTCCTGTAGGCAGGCCACTGGCATTCACTCTCAAACCCTACTCCTGACACCAGTTGTTGCATTCTACAGGTTCATGGATTTGGAGTTATTGATGAAACTTGATGAAGTATCAAAACACAATTTATTTGCCAGTATTACTCAGGACAATTCCAAAAACTTGTTTACATTTGTAAAAAAACTACAACAAGCACGCTGAAAAAAATCAGCAACATACCATTCAAGCTATAACAGTGAAGTCAGCTAGAGGGCAAAACACTAAATACAACACCCGATTCAGTCAATCACTCTTGGAGCTCAACACATTCAAGATAACACTCGATGATGTTCTGACAATAAACTCTTGCAATACACTAGACATTAGATTGCTACTCAGTGTACAGGCAGTGTTTATATAGCTTTTTTGGCATGCGTTCATTAACATTCGGGGCCAAACCGGTAAGAATTCTTTCCCAAAATGTTCTCCACCTGCCAATAGGATATCGCCCATTTTATCGCCAAATGACCGATTTTGTGTCAAACATGGCAACCCTAAACCTGCTTTGTGGAGAAGCTTTCTTACTATGACTGGGCATTTCATAACACGCATATAGCCTGCTGAGGGGAAGCTATCTTACTGCGGCAGGGCATTTTGTATATCGAAAAAATATTTAATTATTATTTAATTAAAACTTTTTGTTTCTTCTCTGATTCAGTTTAATGCATCATAAACTATCCCATTTCCCTATTCTCTTATCAATACTTATAATATGTAAGTAGCAAAATTAACCCATACTTACAGTGTTTAAATCTTCTATTCGAGTCATAACCCCAATAGACATTTCTCTTCTGTCTGCTGGTGTTTCAGGACATGGATAGAGAGTAGCACGAAATCTGTAACAAAGTGCAGCAAGGTTACTAAATGTTTAATTGCTTCATCCATGCTTTACATTTTTCAATTACTTAAACACATTATTTAAAATTTCCAGAATTTTCAGTTTTTATTATAAATGAACGAGTTTTAGAATTAATAAAGCTTAATTAAGCAATATTTACATGGTGATTTATATCCTTATTCTTAAAAGTAATCAATTCAGTATTTGTTGGTTTTACTGGCAACCAAGAGTTGCAAGAAAGTTGCTCATTTAGATACCATATGCCCTTCCCCTTCAAAAAGAATCTTTTAATAATGGAATTTAAAAAATATTTTATTTCTAAAAATATGAATCATCTGAAACTTGAAAAACACAAATTCTTACCAAAAAAAAAAAAAAAAAAGTTCTCATTGAGTTTGCTATATTGCTTGGCAGTAAATGATGCTAAAATTGGTGAATTAATCACTGATCTCAATAAAACCCACAAGCACCATTAATCTTGCAATTCTAAATATTACAAAACATTATGTTTTATTTTGATTGTGCTGACATCACATGCAGCTGGATTTATACTCCAAGTTCCATTAGATACATAAAATAGTCATGTTTCTCTTTCACACTACAAGCTTAAGAATGAAAGTTACAAAATTATTATAAAGTACTGTTGGTAATACTTTTGCTTCTTTACAATTATTTAGAAATTCTATGAAGAGAATTTCAAAAAATGCTCTGCATCTGGCAATTTTTATTTGATTTTTCATTAATAATTTACTCACTTTGGATATATCAAATTACGATCTACAGAACTAAGATTTAGTCTTCCATTATTCTGCAGTGCTAAAAGATGCACACTTCAAGCTTTTATGATTATGCAACTCACAGAGAAAATCATAAAAAAAAAAAATTTATTACCCTCAAGTTCGAAAATATGAAACAATACTTAAAAAGGTACTGTTGCAACTAGCTCAACACAGCCTGCTGAGCTACTTGACGTTCTATAAATAACATATGTAACGCCAATGACTTTCATAGAATCACTAGCTCTCCTTATATTTATCTTAACTATCTTAACAAGCATTTAACAGCTGGCAGTAGTACACCACTATGCCCTTAAGCGTAATTGTTTTATAGAAGTTAAATTTGATAAAAAAAAATGTCCACATTGATAAATGAGATTCTTTCTTTTCTTTTGCAGTTCCTGCTCTTAGGGATGGAAGCATTATTTAAATTCTAGAACCATTTTCTTTACTTAAATCTAAATGTAATAAAATTAGTTACTAATACCAAGTACATACCCTTCACATATTTTTTTCACTCTAGTTTTCAGTTGATCACCTTGAAAGAAAATAATGAACACTGACTTATATACTTGATCACCCTGAAAAAAAAATTCATTATTGAGAAAATGATAAAAGCTGTACTCAAACATTTCAATAATCATCTAAAGAAATAATAAATAGGCAAAATAGGTCTTTTTGCTTTAAATTCTGGAAAACAAGAGCTCTGGAAAATAATTATTAAAACATCGCCCAAATAATTTTAAGAAACAAAAATTAATTTTTTGTGTTTCTTGATATTATCTAAAGTAATGATAAATTATGCATTTGAAAGGCAGTATCAAATTGATTTAACAAGTTTTTTTTCACAGGTTTTTTTTAAATACAGAAGTTTATAGGTCATCTTTTCTTCTTAAAATTCATCAATCTTTTAAGTGAGCGAGCTAATAATTAAATTAAGATTATATATATTTATGAATAATTTCATCAAAAAATTAAATTCTATACAAGGTGATTGTGGTGTTTTACGATGCAAAAACTGCTTGGTCATGATGTGCCAAGCACATGGTTAGAGTACATGGTAGAGGCATATGCCATGGCAATAAAAAGAACTAGTTAGAATTGAAGATTCTAAAAACTGCCATCAAGTTGATGAGAATAATGCAGAGAAAAAACTCTAATATCTTAATATAATAACTGAAAATAATTTATAGTAGTTTAAAATTTGTACAATGTTAATAATAAATACTTTATGTTAAAAATACAAATGTATAATTTGAAGTTTTACTGTTCATAATATTTTTTTTTAAGTGGAACAGATTAAATGAGGATTGATCCCAGTTAAGTGAAACAGAGATAGGTTGAACAAACTAAAATGTTTCAGCCTAAGAGATTTAAGATTTGGACAATAAATTAAAATATAAATCTCGGATAGTATAGCCTTACAGTTTGCACAGATTTGACCACTCTCCACTTTGGGTAATCTGGAAGCGACCAAACTGCAAGTCTGCCAGAACTTTTTTTTTTTTTTTTTTTTTTTTTTTTTGTTGCTTGTGAATCAATACTTGATTTCAGGCTTCACATGCTGTATATTGTTATTTATTTGTGATTGACAATAATGCTACCATTTTTGAAAAATTTGCTGCTTCACATATTTTATGATGTTGGTATAAGAGGTATCAGGTACATAGATGGCATCAGCAGATTTTGCAGGAATGTCAAAAAGCTCATTTCTCTTATACTAATGTAGCCAGGAATCGAACAATATTGAATATAGCACACCTAAGTCTTGAGATTTACATGGAGAATAATGATCTATGGCAGTAGAGGATTTTCTGAGTGATTTTTTTTTTTTTTTTTTTTTTTTTTTTTTTTTTGAGTGCACTCAGCAAATCAAAATAAAGGACAAATTTTCTTTTCCACTGTATTGAAATAAATAGCAGCAGTTGATGGATACTGCCACACACTTTATTTCATCAAAGGAATATAACCATTGTAAATATTTCTATGCTGGTAAACAATTTGTATGTATATAATTTTACTGGTATCACTTTTGTTGGAAGGTGGAAAAATACTCAGGAGTTCTATTTTTGCATTTTGTGAAATTGGTCACAATTGCTTGGTGAATCATCTCTATTATGTTGACATTCTTACCAGCCCAAACTGTCCATTTTGCGACTTAAATGCATAAATGGACAGGACCTGCATTAGGAGGTTTCTGGTGCTGCGTGGAGTCTCTGAGGTGCGGAGATATTGGAGTGCTAGATGCCAAATGATGAGATATTGAATTTACATTATATGTTCATACTTGCTTGATTGTAGAGGGACATGAGCAGGATGACATAGGTGAGATATGGACTTAAAAAAATAGTTAACAGATAATTGGTCATGCCTTAATTTTAATGATCCTTCAACATATTCTGCACACAAGCGCTGCACTGAGGAAATCCTGAAAGTATCTGAGCAGATCATAAAGCTTGGTGGTGCATGGGGTCAAGCCGCCTTTGCAACACAGAAGGCTATCTTGTGGCACAGATGATAGAACCACAGTTCAGTTTAGACCTACTGTATATTTCTGCACATAAGACGAGGTATAAATTTTAGTCATGTTTTATAGTTTTAACATATATCTGTGTTTTGCATCTGGCAGCACTGCCTATAGGAGAACGTGCCAAATCAGGAAATGACACATAAATCTAACAAGTTTATTTTCTTACATTTGGCATCACTGCCTATGTAACATATGATGAGCTTCTCCATAACGGAAGTGAGGATACATACTTCAGGAGTTATTTACAAGTTACTATCTATATACAAGAAATTTGAGATATGAGGAAAGTGTAAGTGAAAAATTTGTCTCTAAATACGAGCACCGACTTGAGTAACGAGCAATGAGCCAGGTTGTTGGTATGTGTGGCGCCATTTCCCGATCCGGCTCGACTCGGGGAATACCCTTGTCAGATCACTAAGTGTTCTTTGATCTATGTGTTTGTACACTCGTGAGTCAATTGTTTATTACATTTAATGTGAAAATAATTATTTCATGATGCCTCCGATAGTGCCACAAAGAAATATAAGGAAGCTATGGCCGTTGAAATTAAGAAAGAAATCATACATAAACAAAAGTGGTTAAGAGTGACGGAATTGGCAGACTTACTGCCTTTCGACATCGATCATCTGCACCAAGAAGCAGTTAAAAGGAGATTCAGTGTCAGAAGCTTTCATTAAGGTAAACTACAGTTATATTATTATTTACCAGTGTTATTTACAGGGGTGTTTGTGGGACCCCAAAAAATCCCCTGAAACTTTTACGGACTTACTACCGACATTTTGGAGTTTCGAGAAGGGGGGGAGAGAAATGAAAAATTACAATTATGAAGTAATGAATGACCTAATTATAAAAGTTCAATGAATTACTTTTTTTGCAAAATTAATAACCATAAATTTTCAAACATATAAACTACTACATTTTATGTAAATATTTTAAATTACCTGAATTAATTCTTTAAAAAAGAATTATTTCTGCTGCTTTTTTTTTATTTTCTGATGTTTGTGGGCTTGTCTTTCTTTTGTGGTGAACTTCATAATTGCAGGAAGGTTGACTTTTATTTTCCTCATTTACAGTTGAAGAAATTTCCTCGAGAACTGCACATGCAGAGGTAGAAGCAGTTTGCTTTTCTGCTAATGTAGAAGGTTTTTCAGACACTTTTATAGGTGACTCATCTGAAATACATGTTTTTAAGTCCTCTTGATATGTTTTCCAACTTCTGTTCATATTCAGTAAGAGATCTTTGTGAATTGGATCAGTCATTGGATTTTTTGAGCCATATTTTTCACATGAGGTTTCTTTAGAAGCCATTAAATCATATTTAATAGTCTGCACTGCATCTAGGGAATCAATCTTAAGAGAGGTTCTATAGTCAGTGACAAGTGCATCCATAAAGTTGAATGCACTTTCCACTAATGGGCCATGGAAGCAGCTAAGGCAGGCTTTGACCAATTTAGCCAATGTAGGATACAGTAAGACCCCGCTTAACGCGGGGAATACGTTCCATCAAATTAGAGCGTAATGCGAAACAGCGCTAAACGAGGCTTCTTAACATGTAAATATTGGGGTTAGGGGAAGATGGATAGAAAATTGGTTAGGTATTAAATTTAATAATTTTTTTTAATAAAAATAAAACCAAACATTTATTTCTTACAAAAATAAAAACAATATAAACAAATATACTTATAAAAACAAATAAAATTCTAAGTCAGTCAGATCATTCAGTCTATTCTGTGTTTCCAATTTTCTGCCTTTTTGTCAAGAAGGTATTATGATAGATTGGCTTAATAGTATATTGTGTTCAATTTCGTCGTCAATCTATGTAGACAGTCGTTTTTCCATTTCCTTTACTGTATTATTTCTAGAACGGGTAATTCTAGTTGCAGAGCTTGACGTAGTTGCAGTTGCCGATGACAGTATTTTTTCTTTATTCTTAAGAATTGTCCTTATTGTTGAAGTTGCCAAATTCAATGCAGCACTAATGCGCTAATTTGAGATTGACGTTCACCAGAATCTAATTTTCTGATCACTTGCATTTTAGTTTCCAGTGAAATGCTTTTTTTGGTTGCTTTCTTTTCTTGTTTTTTATTATCACCCATGATAAAAACTAAAGATCATAATATTTGTCAGTGTATTAATCGTTATAGTATTATATAAATTTATACTTACAATAATATCAACATATGTTTCAAATGATAAAAATGCGTCCGTACAGCACCGCACCAAACAAGAAACACAACTACACTGTTTCGGATATGTTATTTGGAAACCTAGCGCTGCGCAAAATTTCGGGGAATCTCCGTAGAGCTGCGAGCAATTGTGAGGAATCCCCGGGTTGAAATAAAAGAGCGCTAAACGAAACAGCGTTAAGCGGGGTCTTACTGTACTTATAATCATTTGCGAAATCATCTTTTAAATTAAAAACTTTAGACCAATATTTATCAATTGTACGCTTGACTTGATTTCCACTTTCATCAGATGTGTGGAGCATTTCCTTGGTGATATCAATATCACTCTGGTATAACCTTATTTCAGCTTCTACTTTTGACTTTTCATTATCACTAAAAATATGGGACATAAAAGATGATAATTTTTCAAAAGCTAATATTGTACTGGTTTTACCTCTTAGCTCTTGATCTAATGCTGTAAAACTAATTAGATATGAATTTTTAAGGGGTAATTTCTGTTTCATATCCTGTGCTGTATTAGTATAAGCTTTCATCAGAGAAATTTGGAATTCTTTTGCTATTGGATGATTTTTTGATAATTTCTTCAGGAGAGTGGAAGCTTCTGCACCAGTAAATATTACTTTGCTAAGTAGATGGAATTCTGGATTTGTGACATCAACCTTTAATAAATCATTATAAGATGTGCACTCTATATTTTCTGGCTTCATAAAAAAAGAGAAAAATTTTGCCATCAATTTATAAATACTGGAATGTATTAAATGAAGCATTGGTTTTTTTGTTTCAAATAATTTAATATATGTGTTGAACTCTGGTAATACTGCTGAATATAATGCCATATGCAATAAAGTTTCGTTTTGCATAACAAATAACCCATTTAGTAGTTGTTGGGAATGCAAGCAAGAATACATCCCTTCAACAATTTTTTTCTGAGCTGCAGAAATATTTCTTTTATTGTATACAATTTCAACATAAGAAAAATAATCCCCTTTATCAGTTTTATCCAAGTAGTGAAAATAAAATGCGATAAGAGCATCTCACAGATCTTTGATTCTTTCTAAAACACATAAAATGTACACCCACCTATGGTCTGATCTCTTCAAGGGCTTAAGTTTTTTAATGGCAAGGGAATCACAGATTTTGAAAAATATTTCTCTTTTACTGCAGCTTTTCATATCAAAATAGATGTCATCAAACAAATCTTAAGTATCTATCAAAACATGAAGCAAATTTTTTTGCACAATTATTAGCTGTGTGATATGTGTCACCATCAATATCTAATAAGTGGGGTGCTTTGTTTGATCGTAGTCTGGTTTCAACACCCTTTTTTTTTCCACGCATGGTGTTACATGAGTCCATTAATACACTAATTAAGTTTGGCCATGGAATATTATTATCTTCAATAGTATTAACAACTGCTTTAAAAACAGCTTCTGAATTGCAAGATTCCATCTTTAGAGATGCAAAATGATGAACTACAACTTCATTTTGATTGTTGTCATAAAACTGCACCAATATTGCCAGTATACTAGCATTGCTAGTACTTTCAACCAAATTTAGAGAAAATGTAGTCTCCTTTAAAGTTTTAATGATATTTTCCTTAATAGTTTTTGCGAGCCCATATTTCATCTTAAAACATGCAGTAGTCCTGGACATTTCCAACGAGTTTAGTGCCGTGTGATTGCGGCTCAACTGTTTACAGAGTTCAATTAAATTGGGAGCTACATTGAAAGAAAGAGAATTCTCGGCGATAAACGAAGTTATTAATACCTCTTGGCGTGCTTTTCTTGTCACTATATCCAATGGCCGAGCATCGGTATCCAGCAAGTCATCAGTATTTTTGAATTAGCATAATTACTTAAAGTCATTGAATGTCTAATGCACTTTGAATATTTTATGTGCGTCACAGTTTTAGAATGATTTGTGAAAGCCTTGAATCCTTCCCCACCATACTTCAGCAGTGAGTTACAAAAAACACAATATGCTTGTCCAGCAACATTTATTTTCTTGCACCATGTGCCAATGGTATCCCCATTACCATCTCTCCGTTCAATCCATTTCCACCTAAATGCATTCCGGACACCTTCTTCTAATTGTATAATATCACTATTTATATCGAGAAATTTCATAGTGAAATTCTCTTGCGTACATAAATAAAAAAATATTTCAATAAATGAAACGAAAAATTTACACGTGCATCAATAAATGAAATGAAAATTTTACACAGCGGAGGAAAAAAAGTTGAGAAGTGATCAATGACAAATAGCTAATACGGCGAAAAATCCCCCTTCTCTACTTATTGGCGCCACACCAGGAGAGATAAGACCTTTGAACCTAGAGTCGCGTGATCGCACATCTGGTCGAACGAAGTCTCTCCCTCTTTTTTCTGCCGCGCCTACTTACCGAAAAGAATCCAGAAGAGAATGTCCGAGAACGGGGGAATGAGTCATAACTCGCCATGAGGAAAGAACAAAAAAGAAGTTTTTCCCCCCTTTTCACGCATTATCACTGCCTTTGGAGAAAGAAAGGAAAAGTTTTCACCACACACACTGACCTTGCGTTTTCTGCATTCAAAGCAAACAAAATTACCCAGATCAAGATATATAATTCATTATTATTCCTACTTCCTTTTGAATGACGATCCCCGGTGTTACATCTAAACTCCGAACTATCAGCGCCTCCACATCTAAACTCTGAACTATCAGCACCATTACATCTAAACTCGAGAATAATCCTACGGAAGAACGTAGTTAGAACTCTGAATCCGAACTCGATTGACTGTTAGCTGGAGAGCGCGTAATTTCATGTAATCTAATAATTGTATATAACTGTATCTAAATATAATATCTTTATTTATACAGAAGTGTCAGTTTTTATGCAAAAGCTTGGAATTATTTAGATATTTCATCGAATAAGAATTAGAATGGAACAAGCTCGGCTCCCGGGTGAAAGAAAAGGTAAGAGATTTCTTTTTACCTTTTAGAATTCTATTGAGAGATACAACAAATTTTGGCATCCCTGCCGGGACGCCCGAGCTAAGAATAAGAATTTAAATTAGACAATAAAGATTAAGAATACAATTATTGATTACATTTTGAATTTTTGAACTGTTAAGAACATGTCTGAAGAGATTTTAAATAAATTAAAAAAGAAGCGCGCAGCTCTCCGAACATCAGTAACGAAATCGCTTAAAGATTTGGAATCGCAGCTTTCGGAAATTGATCCGAAAATCCATGATTTGGAAGAAAATTTAGAAATATTAAAGAATAATTTCGAATCGCTTAAAAGTGTCGATACAGAATTAGAACCTCTTTTTAAAATCGAAGAATTTGATGCTGAATTCCAAAAATCTGAAGAATATCGTCAAAAGGTCGTTAAATGCAGTTTCCGTACCTCCAAAAGAATCGACGAATTAAAACGCAAATCTACTGAAACGGTAGTAAATAACCAGTTCAGTACTGATAGTCAAAGAGAACCAAAACATAACGAGTCTGTTCGAATTAAATTACCTAAGTTAACTTTAATGAAATTCTACGGAGATATAAACAACTGGCTAACCTTTTGGAACAGTTTCGAGTCTGCCATTCATAAAAATGATTCATTAGATAAAATAGACAAATTTAATTATTTGAAAGCTCATTTAGGTGGTTCTGCTTTAAATACAGTCGAAGGATTACCGATTACTGCTGCTAATTACGATTCCGCAATTGATCTTCTAAAAGAAAGATTTGCGAAAACAGATGTGCTCATTTACACTCACATAAATAACATTTTGAACACTAAACCGTTGAAAATCTCGAATGATGTTCGCGCCTTTAGAAAATTTTATGATAATATTTCCATCGAATTAAGATGTTTAGAAAATTTGGGTCAGTCTCTCGAGAATTTATCAAGTGTGTTATGTCCAATAATTCTGAAATCACTTCCCCAAGATATTTTGCTTGAGATTAACAGAATGAGTAATGGAAGTGCATATTGTAATATTAAAAGCCTGTGCTTGATTATAGCTCAATGTTTAGATTCACGCGAAAGGGCGGAAGTCATAAATAAGAATTCAGAGCATTCGACAGCGAATAGTGGGCGCCGTCAGTCTGCGTATGCAGTCCAGAAAATAAACACTCGTCATTTCAGCGATGGAAAGAGCAATAAATTAGAAACGAAAGCTTCTTCTGCTTCTGATTTAGTGTCCACGGGTATTAAAGAAAAATTGATTAAGGCATGTGTTTTTTGCGGAGATTTTTCCCATTCAAGCCATAAATGTCCTATTGCCCAGAAACTAACCAATGACGAAAAGGTTGAAATACTACGCAAAAATGGCACTTGTTTTAGGTGTTTACAAAATAAGGGTCACATCAGCAAATTTTGTGATTCTAACATTTTTTGCACCCATTGTCACTCTAAGCATTCTACGATTATGTGCAACAGAATTAATTCCGAGAGTAAAAAGGGAACGATCAAAACTGTCCAGGAAGTTGAGAATAAAGTACTTTCGAATCAAAGCAACCGTTCTGAAGTTTATTTACAAACTTTGGTCGTAGGGGTAGCTGGGAAAACCTTAAAGGGTTATTTAAGATTGCTAATAGACACCGGAAGTCAGAACACGTACATAAGTCAATATGCTGCTAAAACGTTGAAATTAGAAAAGATAGGAACTGAAAGAATTAAACATGGGTTATTTGGGGGTGTAGAAGTTTCGGAAGATCATGATCGTTATCAAATAGATTTAACTAGTTTGGATGGAAAGTACAGGTGTAAAATCGAAGCACTAGACCAGAGGAAAATTTGTTCGTCACTACCTAAGATCAAAGACGAAAAATTAATTAAAGTGATGGAAAAAAGGGGAATCCTTATCAACGACAATCATGTGAATGGAAATCTCTGTCTGTTTCAAGAAAATCCGGAAGAGATTCATATGCTGTTAGGAGCGGACACCGCAGCACAATTGTTCACTGAAAGAATTGAACATTTTGCGGGGGATTACGTAGCCTTTGAGACCAAGTTAGGCTGGACTTTAATGGGCAAGATTAAAGAGAATGCAAATATGTCGAGTTCCCTGTCCGTTCTTTCTTTATCCTTACATGTTTCCGATACAAATTTGTCCAATCTTTGGCGTTTAGACACCTTGGGGATTTCAAGTGAGGAAAACAAAACGAAAAGTGTCTTGGAAGAAGAAACTCGAAAACATTTCTTAAAAAGTGTAAAACGAGATAGCTCAGGGAGATATGAAGTAACATTACCCTTTATTTTAGATAAATCCGTCTTATCCAGTAACCGTACTACGGCAGAAATACACCTCGTCAAAACCGAAAGTAAACTAATTAACACACGCAGAAGAAAAGATTACGAAGAAATATTTGATGAGTGGGAAGCGAAGGACATTATTGAGGTAGTAACTGAGGAAAAGGAGGAAGGAGTGCACTACTTGTCACACAGACCTGTAATAAAAGAGTCTAGTGAAACTACAAAGATACGGCCTGTTTTCAATGCATCTGCACGTTCTAAGAATTCACCCTCTCTCAATGATTGTTTGAGTAAAGGACCAAATTTAATAGAAATTATTCCACGTATATTGAATCGTTTTCGAAAATATCGCATAGGAGTGTCATCTGACATCGAAAAGGCCTTTTGTCAAATCAAAATAGCAGAAAAGGATAGAGATTTTTTAAGGTTTCTATGGTTCGATAATCAACATAAGTTTAAAATTTACAGACATAACCGAGTTGTTTTTGGACTCACATCAAGTCCGTTTCTGCTAGCCGCTACACTTAGTCACCTTTTGACTACAGTCCCAGAAAATTTGTAGAAACTTCTAATATTTTGAAAGATTCATTTTACCTCGATAATTCGTTAATTAGCTTAAATCACGTAGATGAAGCTGAAAATTTCGTTCAAGAAGCAAGATTGATTTTGGCTTCAGGGCATTTCAATCTGAGATGTTGGCGATCAAATTTTCGCATTGACATGATCGATGAGATAGAGAGCAAGACGAAAGTTGTCCCAGTATTAGGATTAGTATGGGATTTAGAAAAAGATAGTTTGAGTTGCAAGATCGAAGAAACATTTAACTTGAGGGAACCTATTACCAAAAGAAAAGTTTTGTCAATTACCCAGAAAATTTTTGATCCCATTGGCTTTACTGCACCGATAACTGTAATTCCTAAGCTAATTTTGCAAGAAACATGGAACGAAAAGATTAAGTGGGATGAAGATCTTCCTCTTCCCCTAAGTGAGCAGTTTGGGACTTGGTTGAACCAATTGCCTCTGCTATCTCAGATTGAAATTCCTCGTTGGTTAAATATTGATTACGAAAACGAAGATACCGTAGTGCTCCACGTTTTTTCGGATGCTAGTAAAAGAGCCTATGCCACATGTGCATTTTTAAGAGCTGAAACCATCGAAGGTGTAAAGGTTCAGTTAGTAAGTGCGAGAAGTCGAATAGCCCCTATTAAGGAACTTACGATTCCACGGCTTGAACTTCTTTCCTGTCTGATAGGTGCCAGGCTTGCCAAAACAATTCTATCAGATTTGAAACTTAAGAATTGTAGAACAGTGTTCTGGAGTGATTCTTCTACAGCTTTGGGGTGGATAAGAAGGGATCAAGCATGGGGTACGTTTGTTCACAATCGAGTACAAGAAATATGATCGCTTACCAGAATATCTGACTGGAGGCATGTACCTGGAAGTTTAAACCCAGCGGATCTCCCATCGAGAGGATGTACTATTGAGCAATTACAGAAATCGGCATGGTGGGAGGGCCCATCGTGGCTTTACTTACCAGAAGACGAGTGGCCCCATGTAGAAGAAAAGCCTGATGAAGAACTTAAAACAAGAAAAAAAGGAAAACGATTCTGACTCTTCTAGATCATGGAGACAATTTGGACCGGTACTACAAATACTTCTCTTCATATAGAAAAACCGTGAGAATGATCGCTTGGATTTTCAGGTTTTATCACAATTTAAAGAACAAAGATAAAAACCTTACTCCTGATGTCTCAGTTGATGAATTGGAGAATGCTGAAAAGGCACTTTGTAGATTGGTACAGAAAGAATCATTTACAGGCATAAACGATCCCGCTATTCGTGCGCTGAGACCAATCGTAGACCAAAATGGAATTTTAAGAGCCAAAACGAACGTCCTACAGCGTCAAGATAATGAAAATTTCTGATATCCTATTATTTTACCTTCAAAACACCTTCTTGTTGAGAGACTAATTTATGAGAAACATCTAGAACTCCAGCATGCTGGTGTCAGCACTTTGATGACAAATCTTAGAGAAAACTTTTGGATATTAAAATCTAGAAAAAGTATTCGAAATATTATCAGAAAATGTGTAAGATGTAAAAGATTTGTTTCACAAAGAGTGGAAGTCGAGCCAGGATTTCCACCCGAAGATCGAGTCAGAGAAGGGGCGACTTTTGAAGTCGTCGGTGTAGATCTAGCGGGTCCTCTCTATCTCCGTGAGGGGTCTAAAGCGTGGATAGTCTTGTATACATGTGCCATTTATAGAGCCATTCACCTCGAACTAGTTACTTCTCTATCTACAGAAACTTTCATCCAATCTTTACGTAGATTCATTGCCAGAAGAGGTAGACCTTATGTGATATATTCCGACAACGGAACTAATTTTGTAGGGACTAACAGTGTTCTTAAGAAAGTGAATAGGAACGCCATATGTTCAGCTGCTTCTATCCAAAGGATACGATGGAAGTTCAACCCTCCGACCGCCGCCTGGTGGGGAGGTTGGTGGGAGAGGCTTGTGCGAATGGTGAAAGAAAATTTAAGAAGAGTGTTAGGTCGAACGTCTTTAAATTATGAAGAATTATACACTATATTATGTGACTGTGAACAATTGATTAATTCGCGACCTATCACATATGTATCAGAGGATAATCAAGATCCATCACCACTGACCCCTATGATGTATGATGTTTCTGCAAGAATTGCCGTCATCTGGAGTTCCTGATATGGACTACGTAGATTCCAAAGAACTAAACCGTCGAGCCAAATACCGACAGAGAATAAGACATGATCTACAAAACAGATTTCGTAATGAATATCTTGGTCAGTTGAGACAACAGGCAATAAAGAAGGGAAAATTTCAACAGTTGCAAGTAGGCGATGTCGTTCTATTGGAAGACAGCCAGAGACGACGCATACATTGGCCTTTAGCCAAGATAGTCGAGCTTTTCCCCAGTAAAGACGGAATAGTTAGACTAGCGAGGGTCAAGACAAGAAATGGAATTCTGCTTCGTCCAGTGCCCCGGCTTTTCCCGTTGGAGATCTCTACTTCCGAATCCGTTGGCCCTCCGTTCCCCGACAGAGCACCTCGAGATAGAAACGACCATGCAACTGGTCAGGCTGATCAGGCTGCTAGTATTCCAGAACCTGCCTCAAGTCCTCGAGTGATGACCAGAGCTGGACGAGTTGTTCGGCTTCCTCATCGACTGGACCTGTGTGTATTGAGTTCCTCCGCATCGTCGGATCTCAATGGTGGGAGGAGATGTTACATCTAAACTCCGAACTATCAGCGCCTCCACATCTAAACTCTGAACTATCAGCACCATTACATCTAAACTCGAGAATAATCCTACGGAAGAACGTAGTTAGAACTCTGAATCCGAACTCGATTGACTGTTAGCTGGAGAGCGCGTAATTTCATGTAATCTAATAATTGTATATAACTGTATCTAAATATAATATCTTTATTTATACAGAAGTGTCAGTTTTTATGCAAAAGCTTGGAATTATTTAGATATTTCATCGAATAAGAATTAGAATGGAACAAGCTCGGCTCCCGGGTGAAAGAAAAGGTAAGAGATTTCTTTTTACCTTTCAGAATTCTATTGAGAGATACAACACCCGGAATATCCGGGTATCGAAGTTCAAAATCCCCGGAATTCCGGGGTTTCCCCGGTGTACAAACACCCCTGTATTTATTACAGAAATTTATTCTTATGTCGATATTTTGGGGGTGCTAAACGGATTAACTAAATTTTCATTATTTTCAAAGGAAAGTTTGTTTCTAGATACGAGAAATTCGCTATACGAGGTCAATGCTGGAACGAATTAAACTCATATTTCGAGGTTCTATTGTACATACCTTGAAAAGACTAAAATGCATACTATTGCTGTCATTCAGAGTATACATGAGAAAAAGCTTCATAATGTCAATAGGTATATACAGAAAAGACTAGACAAATGCAATGAACCAGACAGATATCATTTGCAATATGCTATGGGCAAGGTATGTGTCGTACATATTTATTGTTTCTACAAAGGTTTCAAATTTAAACTAAATTATTAAATTAACACCCTATACTTATATTTCATCTGAAGAGGATACTTACAGTCACTGGATCTTCTAATGGAGTATCTATATCGGCTTGACGAAGAAAAACATTGCCATGACAGACCCTCCAAAGCATTCGCTCGAAAGCAGGTAAGCGTTCTCGTAAAATTACCCCAGCAACAAATCTAAAAATTTCATGTATTTAGTTTCCCCAGTTATATTTAGTAATAATATTTAGTAACACATAAATATTTTAAATATAATCACACTGTATATTTATTTCAATTCTAAGGCACAAAATTACAAAATAGCAAATAAATTTTATAATCAATAAAACCAAAGTATTAATAATTGACAAGGGAAGTGCATAACCTTCGCTTCATTAATTTCACCCAAACTCTGTAATAATGGGGAAATTCAAAGGTGAATATAGATATAAGCATGAATATCAAGACTAAAGCTTTAAGTGCCACTCATATTACAGTCAAAAGTCGTTAATCTGGACTCGTCGGGACTTCGGCGATTCCAGATTATCGCTTTTTCCGGATTATAGATCATCAGTTTAAATCTGGTAAGATGGCATGCAAAAATTATAAAATTAAAAATATGAAACCATAATTTATGAAATAAAGAACAATTATGATCTAAACAATATCAAAATTTACAAAAAAAAAAAAAAAAAAAAAAAGGCTTAATATTTATTTGTTTACTTTATTAAACATTTCTTTCAATGTAAGTTGTTTCATTTTCAATAACCGAATTATAATGACGAGGAATTCGATTTAAATCATATCAAAGACAGAGTACATCGAGATGACATACTACATTTAGTAAGGAATTATAAGCCAAATAAAATAAAAACATCTGCCCTGAAGATAAGGATAGTGCTGGCAGATCAACTTCCAGTTCATTGCGCCCCAGGACGTCCCCCCCCGGCAGAGCAGCGTGAAATTGATAAACAGATTTCGGAATGGTTAGATAAACAAAGGATATGACTTTATCCATTTTTTGCAGCAATTCCACTTTTTGTTTAATGGACTTTGAAACATACTTTCGCTTTGTAGATCCTTTACATATTACTAAATATATATCAGAAACTCTATTTGACATAATTGAAAGTTCAAGCTTACTTTTATAAAATTGCTCTAACAGTCTGCAAAAAATGATAAGCTGGATCTAATTCGAAGAATAAGGAACAACGCAATCTGCAACATTAACTAAATTAGATAATTTTAGCTTAGCTTATACTATCCGTTATACATTAAATACGCAAGCGTAAACGTATTATGCTATTATGCACATGCATATTCGCAGCCGTAAAGGTCAATGCGACGCATGCACAGAAAGTTTGCAGCTTTGAGGTCCGGATTATGGGCGTCTGAATTAACGAATTTTGACTGTATTTAATAACCTTTCTTCCATAAATTCACCAATATCTTTCTTTTAATGTCCTAGTGCTGCTCATTCAATATTGGTTTGAATGTAGCAGCCACGCAAACTTCTTTTATCAGTATCAATTCTTTTTAACTTTTTACTTTGAAAAAAGAAAACTTATTTATGAAAAATATTTCTAGGAAACAGTATAAAACAATGCAATGCAAAAAATATATAAAAAACATTTTAATTTAAATTATCATACTTTATTTTAAATTTATTTATAATTAATAAGATTAGATTTGTAATAAAATATTCAAACTCTAAAACATTTTAGCATCAGGAACATCTAATAAATAATGACTCAGCACAAGTTACATTTAAATTGGACTATCTCTTAAAATTTTAGACTTCATTAATATTCAAAACAAATCTCTATCAGACACCATTATGACCTTAGATGTAGTCCAATTTTGCTCAAATATATATGTTTAACAAAATATATTTGAATACTAGAGAAAATTTTTTTTTTTTTTTTTTTTTTTTTTTTTTTTTTTTTTTGTAAATGAGAGAAAGTTGCTGCCAGAGCCGTGGGGAACCAAGAGATGGAATAAAATTTTCACATGAACTACCAAAGTACATGTGAAAAAATAATCAAGTATGAGAACAGAATGGAAACTAAAAAAAGGGGGGAAACGGCAATAACAATGTATAAAAAACATTTCGTCCATGCCATATCTTACTGAGCATAACTGCTAGATATGTAACTAAGATTATAAATATGAATTATTATCTAAAAATAAATTAAGGATAAATTGTAAATAAAGCTCTACCATATTTAATTCAAAAAGCAGCAAGAATGATAAAAAGTAAATATTTATGAAATATTAACTTTTAACTTTGGTCCCTTAAAAATAATTTTAAAATTTTCTTTTAAAATTAAACAAAATAATGTAAAAAATTCTTTTTCATAAAATAAGCTTTTATTAAAACAGAAAAATAGTTAATAAACTAAAAGAACAATAATTTACGATATAATTTCATGGGACCAAGAGATTAATACTTTTGATAAACTTCATCTATAATTTTATATCACAAGGAATAAAAACATGGGGCACCCTTGATAAATTTATAAAGATAATGATTTATACTTTTGCCAATGCAATTAGATAATAGATTTCATTATTTGGTCTTTCCCTATACCAAGTGTAACACTCTCCGACGTCCTTTTTCTTTGATGACATGTGGACATCAAACACATTGGCATGTACTCTTGGTTTCACGATCATTTATCCACTTTGCTTAAATACTAACAGCATCAAATTGTGAGCAATCTACCAGTCATGCAGGAAATACTTGTTTTGAGTCTTTGGGACATTACTCTTCACAACATCCACACAAATTCATTGAAAAATGTGGGGATGGTCAATGTGGGGTAATGTTTTGGCTTATTAGTGTAAATCACAAACGTAAGAGCGGTTTTTCAGACTCAAAAATGGCTATAAGTCAAGTGAAGGAAAAACGCTACAAGTTGGGCATCTGTTGACAAGCAGAAATAAGGAAAACACAGTAAAAACATGGCATACTATAAGGTATTTCTCATGCCTTTGTAGTGCAGTGGTCAGTACACTTGACGTGTATTCGAGAGGTCCACAGTTCGAGTCCCAGCGAGGGCATTCCTCATTTTTCATCTCTCCTGCTTCGAAATAACTTAATTGTCTCTACAATGAAAATAATTTAAACACCATTTACCAGATTTCTGGAGACACTCTTTCCATCTGAAAATTCTTGGGAAGTGTTAAGTATCAAATCATGTACAAAGAAGTATCAAATCATGTAAAAGTTGCAAAATGTTCTTAACAAAGCTTTAGCGAAATCTTCAATAATTCTTTTAAAAGCTTTAAAAAAACCCATGTTACTAAATTATTTGAATTGATAAATGAAATAAAAGAATAAATTTTGGTGTTGAAAGAAATGAAGCTTTTTATCATATATGGAAAGTATATAGATGGCTCAGTGGTCAAAATTGCTCAACTGATGATTTTGAGAAATGTGTAATAATTGCTACTGGATTTTTATACGAGGGTATATTTTATTTAGGGGAAGATTCTGGTCTTATTAAAAAATAAAAATTACTTTTTGAGAGAAAAGGTAACTCTTTAAAGTTCAGCACATGATGAAGAATAAAAGAAATTAAGAAAGAAAAGGGAAAAAAAAAAAAGGAAAAAAATGGTGTTCATTGAAAAATATGATATTATCTGTACCACTCAATCTTTGCTATTAATAAATAACTTAATATCACCTTACATACTTTTTTTTTAAAATATAACCAGACACTTTTCTAAGATAGATTTTTAACGCAGTTCTATCAATGCCCATAATGTAAAATGCACAGCTAAATTATTTTAAAAATTAAATTTTGTTTTTACTTGAAAATTTCACTAGGTTATTCATGTAGTTACTTTAAAAGGATGAATAATACTTTAATTAAAATTAAAATAAAGCTTAATAATTTGGATATAAGCAAATTTGATATTAACTTTTTTTAGAAATATGACAAGTGATAATTGACAGCATATTTTTTCAATTATTCTGCACTTTGCATGTAAATCCTCATTAACTTTAACATAACATCATTAACATAACATCATTTTAGAAATTCTCAAAATGATGAAATCCATTTGAATCAACTGAAAAGAGTTTAGAATTAAGCAACAACAAAATAAAAGGGGAGAAGAGAAATTGAAATATTATTAAAAAAATTTATTTATTACTGATACTTTTCCCAACTTAAAAAAAAATAATAATAGTAATAATAATTTTGCTACTTAAGCTAGGAGGGAAAAGTCTAAGTGAATAATCACAAGCATCACACAATGGCATTCTAATGTAAAAATGCCCATACATTTATGATCTTAATAATACACAGCATTTGTTCATATTACAACACAGCATTTATTCATATCACAATACACAGAATGTAATCAAAATGCAACTTACCCTAATTTCAATGCTTGTCCACCAGATCGTAGACCTTCTTCTCCAAGTAGTGTAACACTTTCTTCTTGCATACTGGGATCGTGCATCTGCACATGATGAAATTCTGCCTATTAAGCAAATTCTACATAATTACATGCAATCGGGGCCATAAACCAAGAGGAAAATAACATGCAGTACTGTAACAAAGTTTAAAAAAGCAAAACAAACAGGAAATTATAAGTACAGCCAAATAAAATTAAAACAAGTGTTAAGCTTAAAAATGTGTACTCAGGATAAAAAACAAAATATGTATGAAATTTTGAAAAAATACGAAAGGCCCCTTCTAAATCTAACAACAATACATGCAAAATAATCTGTTATATTAATATAAAAACACCACAAATCAAAATGGTACTGCAATCATGCAGAAAAGATATGAATATCTAGGTAAATTAAAAATTGGAATGGTCAGATTATGTTTTAGAGATGATATAAGCATCAATTTCTTCTAAACCTAACCAATCATTTGTCAGAGTTGCAAAAACTGCGCATTAATTTTCAACTATTCCCATTTACAAATTTAGAAGTCAAACAACAAAAATCAGCATTATATTTTCAAATTTTCGCAGAACTAGTTTCAATGGTTTTACTGAACCATCATCCTCAGCAGCAAAAGTGCAAATGAACGAGATAGGATATAATGATTAGATAAGGTACGAAAGCCAGAACAAGACACAAGCTGCTGGTGCCATCTAATCATTATATCCTATCTCATTCATTTACAAATTTCTCATTTACAAATTTAGAAGTCAAACAACAAAAATCAGCATTATATTTTCAAATTTTCGCAGGACTAGTTTCAATGGTTTTATCGAACCATCATCCTCAGCTGCAAAGCGCAAATGAACGAGTTAGGATATAATGATTAGATAAGGTAAGAAAGCCAGAACAAGACACAAGCTACTGGTGCCATCTGTTGGCATCTAATCATTATATCCTATCTCATTCATTTGCGCTTTTGCAGCTGAGGATGATGCTTTGGTAAAACCATCGAAACTAGTCCTGCAAAAATTTGAAAATATAATGCTGATTTTTGTTGTTTGACTTCTAAATTAATATTTGTTCAACGTGTTATTGTATCTTAATGATTCCCATTTACATTTATACATACCCTACAGATAATAATGAAGGCTTACATAATTCACTCACATTATGTAAATTTTCTCCTAACAAAAGCCGAATTAATTTTGCTATGATAGGACAGATGATTTCAATGCAAAACAAGTAATATAAAAAAATTAATTATTAAAAAATTTTTTAAATATAAAGAAATATTTAACAATATTTTTTAAATATAAAAAAAAAATTTCAACATAATGGGACTAGAATTTTTGCTACATAATGAGACATTGCATCCGCTTCATCCAAATCTATAAAACTACAATAACTTCTTTAATTCCATACACTTTAAAAATCGTTAGAACTCTGTCTTAATGCCGAAACTTATTTTTGTTAAATATTACAATCCCATTTATGAGTCATGTACTATTATTTATAAGTTGTTATAAATTAATTTTTACAGCACGTGAGAATTTCTAATAAACGGTCATTATTTATAAGTATTTATTGTGACTTATTATGTGTCATTATTTGTAAATCTTAATATGTGATAATATGTGAAATTTTAAATTTTAATTATCTTTAATATGTGAAAAAACTGTATTAACATCAAGTGTCATTCACTTGATTAAAAACATGCATTTGAACTTAAGTGAATAAAAATATTAATGATTGAAAATCTGAACAAGATATTGTGAGAGTGTGAGCTAATAGTAGGAATTTATAAAAAAAATCATTTTCGAAGTCTTTGGACTGAATTATCGGATTATCCCATTTTAGGCTTTTCTGTTTACAGGGAGAAACACATTCTATGAGAAATTACTTCAATTTATACTAGAAAACTGCACATGACCATCTTACAACAACTGGGAACAAACCCTAAGATGAACTGCCAGTGTTTTATGATTTCATCAACTTGACTACTAGTCAGTTGGAATACTTTAGATCAGGCTTTGGCAACTGTTCTTTGGCTGTTGGTCAAAATCAACTAAAATGTGTGTACAGTGCAAAGTCCGAAATCCGGACGTTCATTACCCGGAATGATCTAAAATCCGGACCTCAAAACCATCAACAAAATTTTTCTTGTAGGCTTTTTGCATGTGCATTTGATTTCCCCCTCTGCACATAATAAAACATCTGGAGAGTCTCAATTCTTAATCTCACTTTCGACACTACATAAAATACCTTGTTACGGAAGAAACAATCATTTTAGCATAAATTTGTAGGATCAGTAATTTGGCTCCGCTGGTGCATATTTGCTTGGCACACATCTCAAACCAAAACATTCCACACAGATACATCATTGATCTGACACCAACCTGGCGAATCATTATTTATTATACTTTTCCTTTCATTCCTGCATGTTTATGAAAACATGACAACTCAAGCAATGACTCATGTAGCAATGCCTAAATAATTTTTTTATGTTAGTAATTGAATACTAAAGGAGTATGGTAACCTTTTATGTTGACATTATGCTTGGCGATTATTACAGATTTCAGTTAAATGGGCTAAAAAATGTTGACGAGAAAGGTTTACCAAACATTTCTTTCCATATGCTAAAAATAGATTTTGTTGATGATACTCATAGACTCAAAGATTACATTTAAGGCTATTTGAATTAAGAATAATTGATTTTTTATTCACATAAACACAGAACCAAGGCCAGGGCTCGTATGGTCGTGCCGAATCGAAGAATTTAGGATCTACAGGCGATAAGATAACTAGCGCTGGGCCTCAATAAAGCTTATGGGAGAATTTATTTATTCAGAGCTTTGATAAGCCTTAAACATATGCAAGAAATAGACATAATTATAATAATTAATTAAACTAATACAATTCAGGCTTAATTGTCTCAATGCGTGATAGAAGCAACATAAACTTTAACAGAACAACTTGTCATTAGTCGCCAAGCTCATGAAGCATAGCCAAATATGTATAGTGAAGATAGGTAAATTTGATGATGGTTATTAAACTTTAAATGTTTTCTAATATCACAAAATAAAGGTGAAAATTTTCAAATTGTGCATTCAGAAGCAAAGCAAAACCTATTAGAAACTTATGTTAATGTAGAAAAGCGGTAATAAATGAAGATGATATAAAAGAAGTTTTTCATTATGATGACAATGTTTCTCAATCATCAATCAATTAATGAATGAAGAAATCTGTAGTATGGTTCTAGATCCAGAAAATATCGCTACTGATAGTGACAGAGAAGTTACTGAAAATGAGAAAATTTCGATTGACAAGTTAGTTGGAATTCTCGAAACAGCAGTTACAGGACTTCAACAATGTAACTAAACAAGAGATTTTCTGTCTACAGAATTAAAGAGAAAGTATTAGCACAAAAAAAGAAGTAACTTAAAACATTTTACATTGAAATAAATGTTTAATAAAGTAAAACAAATAAATATTAAGATTTTTTTGTAAACTTTGATACCCTTTAGATCATAAATACTTCATTACTTCATAAATCACGATTTCATATTTTTAATTTTATAATTTCTATGTGCCGTCTTACTAGATTTAAACTGATGATCTATTATCTGGAAAAATCCCAAATCCGGAATCGCTGAAGTCCCGACGAGTCTGGATTTCAGACTTTGTACTGTACTAAGAAGTTTCGGGTCAGTGATACTTTTCATTTTAAAAAGAGTCTTTCTTGGTAAATTACAAAATAAATTTTATTGAGAAAATAATTATAATCAGCATTAAAATAAAAATTATAGTTATAAATATTATTACACAAGCTGACAGATATAACTGAATGAACTTTATTTTTCTCTTCGATATCAATGGCTCCCTTGATGCTAACTGAACATGCGACAGCAGTTTAGTGAAGTCTGACTTATAGTTAGCAGTCTTAAGACAAATTCAAGCATCTGAATTTTCGGAAGTTAAGCTACTCCTATTCTTATTTAAAATAAATTTTACTACTGAAAATATTTACTCACTTTAATTAAGTTTAATTAAATGCAGACAAAATAGCAAAATCATTTTTTTAATACAAATCATGATTGGCTTTGCTAAATTTATCTTTCTCCTTGAAATTATGTTACAAATGTTATTTTAATGTATGTTTATTACAGCAACTTTGTAATCAAATAAAAATATTATGGTTATTATCCATTTTTGGTTTATTTTTTTATGTATTCTTCAAGTGTTCATTTCTTATTTATGTTTTATATACTGTGCTTTAATTTTGGAACTCAAGTGGGTCACTTGAAATGGGTCATTCGTTCAGCCATGAGTCTAGGTTGCTGAAGCCTGCTTTAGATATTTATTTTAAATCTACAACAAGGTGCAAGTTGAAAATATACTGAAAAAAACCTTTCACTGTGACTGAAAAATGACTTTCCTCAGCATTTTGGAGAACATAAACACAGAGAGTTATTGAAACTCAGTTTCTATGAAAACCAACTCTACAAAATAATAAAATGATCTGGAATCAAGATAGTTGTCTCAGAGAGCAATCACTGTATTCAAAGTCCATGAACGTGAAATATCAAAAAACATTCTTTATAAAGTTAGGGGAAAAAAAATGAAAGCAGTATCTTTAGTACGTGTAATAATCATCACCCAAATCTAGAATTTTCTGTCAACATTTTGGCAGTTTTTCAAAGCCTTCGGCCCAGAAACTTGGTGGCTGCAAGTCCAAAAATAGATCAACCACACTTTGGGCGTCCTGTGCAGAATGGATGATAGCGCCAACAAGATGTAGTTGCAGGTGTGAAAATGTTGGAAGTCCGAAGGGAGCAATGTTGGGGTTATATGGTAGGTGTGGCAATACTCAAGTCTGTATGGAGTCCAACAGGTGAATGCAGACACATGTGATCTTGCATTATTTTGATGGAAACATTACCTTTTTATGCCGGAACTCAGTTTGACATTTTTTCTTGATAGCACTGTCAACATGGACTAGCATCTCACTGTACATTTTACTGTCATGAGTTTTACTTTTTCTCCAGACACTCTTGGTGAATCACTTGGGAATTTCCAGACACTATGGCAATCTCACCAGATACAAAGCATGATCTTTTTGCCAGCCAAATTATGCTTTGCGATGCTGCAAATGGGCTCATTGGGCGCAGACCAACCCCCTTTTTGGCCTCTGTTGTTGAGATAAATCCACTTTTCAACACAAGTAATGATCCGGTCTAGAATTTCGTCCTTGTGTTGATATTAGAGTATATTAGTGCACACCTGAACACATCTGTCTTTATCTGCTTGAGTCAGCTCAGCGACTTAACGTGTATGTTCAAGTTTATGCGACGCATAGCCCAACTAATGGACATGGCCCTAACGTCTAACTCCTTAGCAAGCTCTTGAGTGGTTGCATACTGACCTTCTTCCACAAGTTCTTACAGACGGGCCTCTTCAACATCAGTACGCCAGGCAGAGTGCTCTGCTTGCTGAATATCACAGTCCTAGTTTCTGAACTTTCGGTACCAAAACTTCACAGTGTCATATAATGCAACATTAGTACCTAAAGCTGTATACATGATTTGGTGACATTCTGTAGACTTTTTGAAATATAACTGGAAGTAAATGATGGTTCTAATCTAGTAATGTGGCAGTTCCATTTCAGACACCTTGTACTTAATGATAATGATATTTTTTTTTACAAATTTCACACAAAGCTAAAGCAACTCTCTTTCTTTCAAATGATAAAAAATCATTTGAGAAAATATGATTAAATAGAACAGGGTTCGTACACATTTCTGCACACGGAAATTAAGGACTTTTAAGGACCATTAATGAAAAAATTAAGGACCTATGAGCAAATAGGAACTGATTAAATTCAATTAAAAATTTTATTCTATGCCTGAATTTCACTTTTCTAATACCATCCTAAAAATAAAATAGATCCATAAGTAGTATGCATTATTGCCAAACGTAAATTAATTAACAATTATTAATAAGTTTGAGAATAAACTTCATGCAGTTTATCAAGTAGCGTTAAATATTTTACAAGTAGCATTTATAATAGGTTGGACATATTTGAAAGAAAATAAGCGACGTTTACGTTTTACTAATAGTTAGCTTTATGTCAATTTTTTTATGTCTTATTTTGTCACATACTTGGTCAGTCTAAAGCAGAGGTTCTCAACCGGTGGTACGCAAGAAAAAATAGGTGGTACACAAAGAAGCAAAGTATTTTTAACTATTTATTTCAAAAATTAAAACCCCAACATCCTGATTGAGTTTTTTCTCTAACACTCGTAAATTGACGCAATCTGAGCTTTGTTCACGAGTGGTGGTGGCAGTAGTACATGTTATTTATGACACTGATTCTTAAACGATATTAGAATAATTACACATTAAAGGCTACAAAACATTTATGTTTTGTAACAACAACACTCAACAAAATATTTATCAGTCATTTTAATTTGAAGCCTTCCCAAACATTTTGGCTAGTTTATACTGATTTCCTTCTCTTTAAACATATTTTCTAACAATAATTAGAGATTTGTCTCAATATGCAAAACCAATGCTCTCGCTAGTTTCTGCGTGCTTTATCTCCTAATTTGTCAACCTCTCCACAATGTACCTATGAGGGTTTACTTGATCTGATAAAAGTTAAATAATCCAAAACCCTCAATAGACGTGAAGCAAATTATCACTATGTCTGAAAGTAACTACAATATCGGACAAAGGTTTAAATAAGCTTCTTATTTGAAAAGAACTTAGAACAAACATAAATGCATGTTATGATGCTAACAAAGTCAATTATATCTCACGGTGACGTAATTAAACAAGAACAGTCAAATTCAAACTAAAAAGTTGGACTAGTGGTAAGAAATTATACAATTTAATTTTAATTTAATCTGGCTCAGTAACTCTATCATATGAGGAAACAGAAATGGAAAATTATAGTAAAGGCTGAAATCATAAACAATTGCGTAATTTACATAATAATAACTGCACATATCTTTGAAGAATAATTTTCTTTATGTATTCAGTTTCTTTCTTCAGCATGTTTCTTTTTCATTTTAGAACTTTTGGATTTAATTAAGGATTTCTGTTTTTCTAAAATAACTAAATGCATTTAGAATGTATAGAAAAAGTGAATAATTTAATTTCTTTAGTAATATGGAATTCAGAAGAAATATGAAATATATATATGGTAAAGGCCAGTTACAGAGCTGATGTGGCAGAATTTTTAGAATTTAGTGACATACCAAACAACAAAATCTACAAATGACAAAACTTTTAGAATTTAGACAGGCATTGGAAGCAGAATTTAGAAAGGCACTATGCACTCGAATTTAGGATCCACAGAGATTGCATCAAAAGGGAAAATGTGTATGATGCATTCAAACATATTAAATGGATCTTTTAAATTGTAAGTTTTCAATTTTTTTTATTAATTAAAAAAAATCCCTTTCTATAATGCCTGCCCAAGTGATACGATTAGAAGCATTTTTGATATTTTCCATGCTTGTGTCTAGTGAAAAGTAGAGAAAATAAAGGGAAGATAAACATGTTAAGAAAAAGATTCTAGTATCAGGAATAAAACACTCAAATATTATTCGTGTCTTCATTGTTCTTCCAGACGTTCACCAAAAAGTAAGAAATTCATTGCAAACATTCTGTAAAATACATCCATTACGCGTTGAAACCATGAAGACATTTTTCACTTTGTCACATATTTCTCGAATCTTCTAGAATTGTGGGTCTATAAATCTTGCTTTCAAATCCTTCTAAACTTTCCAAGTTGCAATGTCAAAAATACTAAAGAAAAATTATCCCAATTCTGTAACAGCAAAAAGCCAGAAATATTTTGCAGAAAAAAAAAAAAAAAAGGGAAAAGTGTAAAATTACTTTTATAGATGAAACTGATGCATATTCTGAGAATTTTGAATATTCCGAGACAATTACATGGGAAAAACGCTTACTATGAAAAAATTAAAAAGAAGATATTTTTTATTAATTACATAGAATTTTGCTTCTGCTAAGAGTTGTTTCGTAAATTATGCTTTATAGCATTATACATTGTTTATTTTTCAGATTCAAAATATTGTATAATAAGTTCCCAAAATAAAACTTTATAATATGACAGCAGAAAATAAACATGTTTTATTTTAATGTTATTTATCAAAGTTATGATGTTTTTTCAAAAAAAATCGTCAAAAATTCTGATTTCAGAATTAAAAATTTTCTATAGAAACTGGTCTTAAAATCGCCAAAATGTTGACAAGTCACCAAATTTAGAACCAATTTGATAAAAGAATTCACATTACCAAAAGCGAAAATTGTTTAAGAGCTTTTTATTACAATAAATGGATTTTGAAATGCTTGTTTCACTTCTTGCTTAGAAACTCGAGTATCCCGTCATTTATATTAAAAATAAAAACAAATTATAACCCATGAACCCATTCAAAAGATAACCATACACATCATTGAATCACCAATAAAATTTCTTCAAAATGCTAATTCACACTCAAAATGGTAGTTGTAAAAACAGACAGAAATTTCAGATGATTAAAATTAAGGACCTCCTACTGATTTTGGCCAAAATTAAGGACTTTTAAGGACCAAAAATCGGTTCCAAAAAATTTAAGGACTTTTAAGGACTCTTAAGGACTGTACGAACCCTGTGGAACAATGCAAACTGTTTGTGCAGATGATATTTGTAGTGGCAGGAACCTTGTTAAAACTCAATATTTTCAAGATGCTATATTAATTTCAATAGCGTCTGTCACACATCACATGACCACAGTTAACTGCATAACAAACCTAGGAATTGGATATTAGGATTTTCATAAATCAATGTATTAGATATATACCTTAATAAAAAATTTATCACTTTTAATTTAGCAGAGGAACTATTGTGTGCAGTCTGTTATTAAAAAAAAGTTATTAAACTGCAAGAAAGAGCTCTTTATAAATTTTTAAAAAATTTCTTTTTCTAAGACATGCCACTACAAGATAATATTGTTAAAGCAGTTTAGTTTATTTCCACACATTATTAAAATATTATTAAAAGCTATGAAACTGAATCTCCAAATACCAATTACAAAGCGAAATGAAAAGCAAGACAAAACTGATGCAAGTATTTACCACTAAACCAATAACCTTCATAATATTTAACTTATTGTTATTGTGATTATTTTTACAATGGCACAATAATATTCTTTTAAATACAAATAAATATTTAAGCTTTTTAACTATATAAAACGAAAAATTATAAAAATGTAAGTTAAAAAAAGTAAGCCAGGAACTTTGCTCCTGCATAATATTACAGCATTAAAATAAAATTACAATAAATTAAATAACTATTATGCAGCATTTAAATAAAAATAAATGACTTTGTATGCTTTATAAATTAAATACCACTTAAAAATTATTAATTTATTTATTAAAACGTGTCTAAATTAATTATGAATGTTCAAGCATACCTTCAGAACAAAAGAACACATGCTGACTGAATGAACATTTCTTTTAAATTATCAATTAAAATGTAATGTTCCAAATTGAAAATAAATTTAAAATCCCATGCCTCACTGAATGGCAAAACTTCAGAGATCTGGCAATTTTCCAGGGTATGTGGATGATAAATGCCGTTACTATAAAAGTGATGTAATGCAAAAAATGAACAGAATTATAGATCTTCCTAACATCAATAAGGTGCTACTTTGGTAGATGGTTGCACGAATTTTGGCAATTTTTTTTTTTTTTTTTTTTTTTTTTTTTCGAGCAATACAACTTATAGTAAACCCATTGCTGGACATTACCTTTATGGTAATCGATACTTTGTGTACATACACACAGGTAAAATTAGTTTAAAGACAAAATAAATATAAAGAAAATATACTGCATTAAATTAAAATTCAAAAGAGATATAATAAAATGTGAAATTACCTCATCAAAGAACTGCTGAGTTTTCCTTAAAATATGTTTCAATTCAGTCAATTCTAAATAAGTTTTCTTTAAAGCCTCTGCATTTGTATTTACTTCACGTAATTCATTTTCTAATTTTTCAAAAGTAGCCTGCATTAAAATACGAGATGATTAATAAATCTTTCTTAACATAACATAATAAAATTAAGCCATGTATGTAAGAGTGTAAATCAAATTCTTAACATATTAAATTTAAGCTTGGGAAAAAATTCTAAATGGATATATTACCAAATATCTTTAATGTTATCATTTGGTTTCATAAGTTACTAATCAAACAAAAAAACATTTACACAGATATATTATTTTGATAATAAATTTAATAAATACATTTTATGAAAAACTTCTGCCACTATATTAGTTACGCACAGAAAACTTTTAGTAATTCACACATGAATTTTGAACAGGGCTGTGGAGTCGGTAGGGAAAATGACCAACTCCGACTCCCTCATATATATAATCATATGTGCAAATTTGAATTTAACAAATATTCTCTATCCATATAAAGCTACTATAAATTTTAAATTTAATTAGGAAATTTTTAAGTGCAAAAATAAAATTAATTACTGCTGTGAACTAGTTTACAATACCATTTAAATTCTAAGAGCATATGTAAATTAAAAACACATATCTAAAACCATGGAAAAAATATATAATTTTTTTAAGGAATTTTCCTGCTTGATAAGTCTGTCTCGTGCCTGCTCAATAATTTTTATTCACTTATGCAATTTAATTTGGTCTTTAAAATTCCTTAAAAAAATTATTGAGATTAATTTTTTGGAATATTATATATTTTATTCATGGTTTTAGATACAAGCACTTTACATATGCTCTTAGAATTTAAATGATATTGTAAATTAGTTCATAGCAATAATTAATCTTATTGTTATTTTTGCAATTAAAAATTTCTTAACTTTATATGAACAGAGAATATTTGTTAAATTCAATGTCGCAAGAGAATTATTTAAATTTAATGTAACTTTACTATTCTATATATATATAAACATATACACATGGGTTACAGTTAATTTTTTTAATATAAAAGAAGTAATAGATGCTACAGAAAAAGCTGATGGCAATTTTCGGGGTGTGTTACTATTTTTTAAAATGGTACAGTTTTTCACATGTTAGGTTTATGCAAAATTAATTGTTAATGATTGGTGATTTTGCAGGAAGATTGGGCGACAAATCAGAGATCACTTACTTTGCTGCTCCCTATATGCAGCAATCAGTTTTTGCTTTAAAAAAGGAAAAAAGAAAAAAGGGAGAGAGAGAGAACTGCTCAAACTTGGCATCATGCACAACTTCACTATTATGAACCAGCCATAATAACGAACTACAAATCTAATATTACCAGAATAAAGACATTATCTAGCAACAAAATTGGCAAATTTGGCATGCATATGATACTTCAATTAAGTAGGTCATTAGGGACAAGGCCATTTAAAATGTGTCATTAATTTGTTTTACTATTTTTAATTGTTCTTTGGATAGTATTTTTAGCTCTTATCTCATAAACATCATAAGGAGATACTCATAGAGAACCTAATAATATTTTACAAACAAATTCAGGGTATGAACAGTGGTTTCGAGTGCAACTTACTCATAAGGCTGCACACTGTTTTACTCATAGATTACCTTAAAGCAATTTGCTGTCTTAAAGCTGTTTATTAAACAGTTGAAGCCATAAATTCCCCCAAAAACTATAAGCAAATTACTTTGAGAAAAATGAAGTTTTGACATGCGTGCTAAAAATTAAAAGCAAGAAACTATAAAACTTTGTTTCTAGTTAAAAACTCTCACATTTTTCACCTAATTTTCTTTGCCAGTTATTTTACTCTTTTCAAGACTGCCAATTCCTTTGCTATTTTCAAGATAAAGCCCTTAGTTTCAATACTTACTAATAAATTTTGTGATTCATTTTAATTATTTTCCTCTGTTTATAAAATGCAAGACATGATCTATCAGGAGGGGAAAAAAAAGCTTTCAATATGAATATTTCATGAACGTGACCTGCAGAATAAGTAGAATGGGTCTATCTGAAGTTTTCATTTGTGCATTAATTATTTCAATCACATTGCTACCAGATTATGTTTAAAAGCCTTCAGCCATTTCCCCCCCCCCAGATGTGGCTTTGTACAGATGCTAAGTACTGGTAGTTTCTTTGAAAATTTTTTTGTACAGACCACTTTTGATAACACGTTCATGTGACATTTAAATATTTGTCCTCAATTTTGTTTGTTTTTTACTCTAGAGAAATTATCTGCTGTATGATTAGGAGGAAAGTCATTATGAAGTAAGAGCATATCAGTCCACTTATGAAAATTCGATACTTTTCTGTTTCGCCGGCGCAAATCATGCCAAGCAGACTTTATTGGTGAAAATATACAGTATATATATAAAATGTTAACAAATGTTAGTTCTTATTTTGAAGGCACAAACATTTTAATATCATTTAAAATTTTGTAAAAAGACATTAAGAATTTATTATGCTTTCATGGTTCAACAAGATGATTCGCCGGTTCATATCACGTGACCCCAAGTGATCTCATCTCACATAAACTATGCTATAAAAATCTAATTCTCTCAGTAATTATCTACATTAATTTCAAGTTAAATTTTAACTTAAAATACAAGTTTAAATGCAAGAATTCATATATTTCAATTATTTCAATTCGTACAAATAGCTTACTCAGAAATTATGTAAAACCACAGTGCTTTACTTAGCTAGCATATTCTCATTAGAATTGATGAATTTAACCCTTGACTTTGCCTTTACTATATTTTCGCCTTCAGGTGAGCGGTGTGATTGCATCCTAATTGACTTAATGATAGCGAATGGCCTTAGGGCATAAAATTGAACTATCTGGGTAAAAATTCTATGTAATGCTATGCCAATGTTGAAAGAAACAATCAATCTGATAAGAAAAGGCTGCGACATGTTTTGAAAATGAGGCATAAAACGTTACCAGCGAGGATATGCCATTTGCAATCAGTTGTACCATTATTGGCAACATTATCGGCTGCGGCAAAAATGGAAAAGTACTGAAAATTCAATTTTATATTTCCATCCCATCACTTAAACCTTCATAACACTCAAGAAAATAAATCTCCATACCAATATCTCCTTACCATCTGATATCAAACTCAGAAGATCTCATGTCATCACTTATGTATTTTCTACACTTAGATAACGTTTAAAGTTTGTATTAATTACAGCAAAGCACTCTAGGGCTGTCTAATGGAAGAAGTGTCTTTGTAGAGGATTTCTAAGGTGAACTTTTTTGTATTCACGTCATTACACATAGGGAAAATCCTGGTAAGTAGGATGACAGTGTTACCAGCGTCTTATCCATTTGCTCACTAGTGGGAATTTAAAATTTTAATGAAACATATTGCTTTAAATAAAAGGTGCTCATATAAGGTACTAAAATGAGAACCATTTGATGTCACGACTGCAACAACTGAAGAGACTAAAACGATGACTAACCTTTAGAAATTTTGACTGAAATTAGAAGGAAATAATAGGATAGCGGTTAAAGCTTTCTATACTAAAAAATTTAGGCAAGAAAAAGGTATGAATGTTGTCCTCATAAAAGAACATATTCTAAAAAGTTTAATGAATTTCTAACAAAACTTTACAGATACTTGTATTAGGTCATAAGCAGGATATTTCATGGTTATGTGCTGGAGCTGGTTCTTAACGTAATATGGGTTTTTGTGCTTGTT
Organism: Stegodyphus dumicola; assembly: GCF_044657685.1. Lineage (NCBI taxonomy): Eukaryota > Metazoa > Arthropoda > Arachnida > Araneae > Eresidae > Stegodyphus > Stegodyphus dumicola. The sequence continues at coordinate 282,974,619 of NC_140768.1, forward strand.
GTGGTGGAAGTTTCATAGTGATCGCTTTTAAAAAAGATTCAAACCATTATTTCTTCAGCCATTCTGTGGCAAAATACTGAATATACTGTATTGCTACAAAAATTTCACCCTTCTTTCTTATATTACAGACAAATATCACAAGCAAGAATGTGAAAATTATGTTTAAGATAAAAAGTATCATAATTTCTCTATAAAAGCCATTGGAACTTTCAATTCAGCAAAAAAGAAAGCATATAAAAATAGCGATGTCAGAAATTTAATATTTATAGTTTTCATGTTTGCCTGCATGAGGTTAACAGAATTTAACCTATTTTGAAACTTTGGCGACTCCTACTGAGGTAGTTGCGATAATATGTAAGTACCCTGTTGCTTTCCATATAGCATCTAAATTACCAAATACATTCGGTCAGATGAGATTCTATATATACATATACAGTCAAAAGTTGTTAATTTGGACACCCATAATCCGGACCTCAAAGCTAAAAACTTTCTGCGCATGCGCATAGGCATTTACGCGTGCTTTACAACTGCACATATGCGTGTGCACAAGCGCAGAATACGTTTTCGCGTGCGCGTTCAATGTGTAACGGACGGTATAAGCTAAAATTATCTAATTATCTATTTCAGTTAATGTTGATGATTGCGTTGTTCCTTAATCTTCAAATTGGATCCGTATTATTATTTTTTGCAGACTGTAAGAGCAATTTTATAAAAGTAAACTTGAACTTCCGATTATGTCAAATAGAATTTCCGATGCTGGAGCTCCCAAAGGATCTACAAAACAAAAGTATGTTTCGATGTCCATCAAACAAAAAGTGGAATTGCTGCAAAAAATTGATAAAGACATGAAGAAGGTAACAGAGAGGTTAGTGAAAACGAAAAAATTTGAATTGACAAGTTAGTCGTTATTCTCAGCACAGCAATTACGGCAATTTAGTTTTTGGAGTACTTATAAAAATGGTATATTAAAATTATGTTTTATTGAACTAAAAGTATTATTTGAACATAAATTTGATTAATAAACAAGTTTTCCCCTTACCTCTAAGTCAATCATTTCCCTGGGTTGTGGAGCTTCTGGATTGTCACCAAAACTCATCATTGCAATGCCATCTTTCTTGATCTCTTTTTCAAGAAATCCTAAATAAAAAATAGTTTAACTGCCAGTTTTCTCATATAAAACAAATAATGAACAAATAAAGTTATTTTCTTACTTAATTTTCTCTCCATCTCATCACACCTCCTAACTTCATTCACAAACTTTCGTTGAAAGGCATTAACATCGGGATTCAGCTAAAAGTAACAAAAATTTTGTGCTCAGCAAGTACGTTGTTTAAGCAAGTATATTTATTAAAGATATGGATTTTAAAATATTGGCTCAATCCTAGAAGAACGTTTGTGCTTGAACATGCTTTTTTCTGACATAATAGTGTCTATGCCTCTTTCTAGAAAAAAGTTATAATTATATTATAGCTTCATATTTGAAGAAAATTAAAATTATATTTTAATTTAGTTGTAATGTTAGGCTTATAACGTTACTGAGCAAGGCTTTTTTTAAACCTACTTTATTGTATGTTTGTGTGCTACTGTTAACATTTAATATGAGTTAACGGGAAAAATATATTTCAGGCGAAAACTGGCGATTTTTTTGGCACCATTCCTGTTTATCTGCAATGTCCTCCGAAGTAAAATGGTGTCCAAAACATAATGCATTAAAACATGAAAAAATTATAATCACAACAAACTGCATTTTAAATCAAAATAAAATAGGGAAATAACATAAAAACGGAAATGTATGTTATCTAATCTGCACAGTACAAAAAGAAATTTTGACTTTATTTAGAAATTTCTGTGTCTTCAGTGTGTGGCAAACAGAATTCCTTAACAGCATTCAAAAACTACTTAAAATTATCTGAACTAGAATCTGTATACTGTCGTTGGCACACAAATTCACAAAAATAAGAATAAAAAATTTTATCCATAATGCCAGACAGTTAGAGGCATTTCTTTCAAAAATCCCTTTTTATTACAACTCGCATACCTTCGATAGTGTTGATATGAGCTCTGGTTTCCGAATCCTTAAATTTCACTGCATAATTTACCGAGAGGTGAGTGACGCCATTCTCAGAAAGACAATCGTATGACTTCCAGCAATCAGATATGATCATTGTTCCAGTTAAGAAATTCTGCTGAATTATGATTGAACCTTTAATTAAACACCAGTCAATAAATACTTTCTTTTTCCTTTGTTCCAAACCATACAGACACTTCAGGTTAATTTTACCCCTGGCAGCCATTTTACAACGTAAAGCACAAAATAAGCAATGCACTTCCTAACCAACATCCAACACAAAAATAAGCCCTGAGAAATATTCTCCCAACATTCAAATTCAGCATTCACTTAAAGATAGGATCTTACCAATCACATCATGATAGAGTTTTCAAAACATACACCGTAAAATACTCAGGTTACCATAAATGAAACAACAACTTGGCAATAATCCAAGGGGAACCTCAAAATGTAGTTACTTGAGTTAGCTCCTCAAAATACATTATTTAAATTTATCAAATGACTGAAAATATTGAATGAATGTTTTAAAATTTATCACTATAAATGCTCAAAATACAGAAAAGAATTCTTTTGTTCAAATAACATTTTGATCAATAATGAGTGTGCCTGATCTTGGTGCTTCCTGCAGTATGGCTGATTATCTAAATTTGGACCTTTTTTACCAGTTGGAGCAAAAGGGTCAAAAAAGCATGATTAAGTGGTGTATGGAGAAAATGTTCATTGCAATGTCTTTATAAATGTCCGATTTTTGAAACGAATAGGAAACTGGCAGAGCAGAAGAACTGTATAGATGATTTTGAATGAATGCATAGTTACAGGAGATGAATATACGCATCAAATTACAAGGTCTCTTTGAAAGGATTCATGGTTTATGAAGAGTAAATTGAACATGTGTGGTGTTTTCAGAGTTACATATATGTGGTTATGATCAGAGTTAGGTACTACTAAAAATATCGTAACAAATTGGAAGAGTTTTTATAGGGAGATGTGCACGGAGTTATGCTTGAAGAAGATGTCATGTTGGGTGGGGAGGGCATGATTATAGAAATACAAAGTAAATTAGGTAAGCAAAAATATCACACAGGGAAAATAGTCGAAGAGAGATAGGTGTTTGGTTTGCTTTAGAGGTAGATAAATGTGTGTTTAGAGTGGTTGAAAGGACAGGACCCGAGTCATTGCTAGAAATTATTTAACAGAAAGTCTTGCCAGGACCAAGTGTTATTATTGATTGCTGGAAAGCCTATAGCCAGCCGCTTCGTGTCCAAAGGATATGTGCACCTAAAAGTAAAACATAGCTTGTGTTTTAAAGATCCAAAGACAAGTTCACATACTAACAGTATGGAGAGATTTGGGGGGATAATTGAAAGAAGTCTCATTGTACTCGGCAGGCATCAGAACAATTCAATTCATGTATGGGGGAGTTGATTGGTGGATACACTAGCAGTAGAAACCCAGCATCTGCAAGTTAATGGAGACAGTTCTAAATGAGATATTGGCCATATATTCTACAAAAGGAGAAGACTGAAGGTCAGTTTCATTTATTGTTACTGACTAAAGTGAAATATCGGGTACACACCAAATTTGATGATTTCATTGTTAGGAAATTACTTTATATTTGGTCTGGATCATTTTTCTGGAAACATTTTTTTTATAACTCAAATCAATGGAAATGATTGTGCGCAATGCCCATTTCCTGATTTTTTTAAGTGAAAATATATCGCTGTGTACATGGGCAATGCTAAGTTTGTATAATTCTGATGTTTTTTAACCCTTTAACGCACGATGGTCGCGCCCTGAAACCACCAATATTCAAATTTTTTTCTCCTCTTCCTTCTGAAATTTTTGAGTGAAAATCAATTGATTACTTCTGAAATTTTTGAGTGAAAATCAATCAATCAATTGATTACTGATCTTTGACCTCTAAATAACACAAAATGACTACAGAATCATACATGTTTTAGGTCTTAGTACTTCCAAGCGGATGGCTTTTAAAATTCGTTTTCAATTCGTTGTAACAAAATAACTTCCTTTCATTAATATAAACAACTTTAAATTTCAAAAGTTATTCATCGCACATCATGATTTCTATCATAAACAATAAAAAGTAGCAATAATTAAACTGCACATATATATAAAAAAACCTCTATATGTATGGCATTTGCTTTGTGGTTTCAGGGCGCGACCACTGCTCCACTAGAGTATTGTGTCACAATTCTCTAGAGGCTCTGTGGTTGTGCCTTGAAACCACTGCTCTTCACAATGGAGTTTGCTTGCTTCTCAAATAGGAATGTTTATTTTTACCCGGATATAGATAAGGGGTTTTGAAATCACAGAGTTATTTTATTACTAAACAATAAATGCACCTGCCCAGTAAAAAGGTCTTTCTTTTCCAGAGACTTTTCTCTGAACTCAACACACTTGCTCCCCAAGCTAGTATTGTGATTTTTATAAATTATTTCCTGTGTTTAAAATTTAATGCAAATATGCTTTGCTGTAATTAAAAATAGAAATCGCGTAAAGTTTTATTTAAATTAAAAATATTTAAGTATGAATGGGAAACGAATCCATACCAAAGCCAAAAAGACCAAGGCCCCCCCCCTCCATTAACATAAAAAACCACAAATGTCATGTACCAGATGAAAAGAAAGAGCTGCTCAAACTTGGCATCATGCACAACTTCACTATTATGAACCAGCCATAATAACGAACTACAAATCTAATATTACCAGAATAAAGACATTATCTAGCAACAAAATTGACAAATTTGGCATGCATATGATACTTCAAATAAGTAGGTCATTAGGGAGAAGGCCATTTAAAATGTGTCATTAATTTGTTTTACTATTTTTAATTGTTCTTTGGATAGTATTTTTAGCTCTTATCTCATAAACATCATAAGGAGATACTCATAGAGAACCTTACTATACTTATACTTTCACTGCTATAGAAAAATTACATAAATCTTTATTTTTTAATTTTTTTTTGATGATTTAGTTTGTAAAATAATGTAAAATATATATTATGCAATTCTTACAGGCATTTAAAAAAAAAATCGTAAATTTCGTTATTTATTGGAAACGTGCACGGAAAAAGGTAAGTTTTTTTTTCCTACTACCTAGGTAAGTTTCAAAGTCCTAGATGCGCGGTGGTTTCACAGTGCGACCACCACCCATAAAACAATGGGCAAGGGTAGATTTTTTTAAATTCATACATTATTTGTCTCTAGGATCATAATATTCAATTTCTAGAGTTTTTAGTTAAAAAAATTATAAAAATAATATCGCATGCATCAAAGGGTTAAGTGAAAACAGATCACCGACATGGGAAGAACAAAAGTAAAGTATCCTATATTGCAGGGGTGGCCGAGCTCCTTGATAGTCTGAGCCATTTTTTAAAATTTGAAGTTTTTCACGAGCCACAATTAAATACGTATTTAAAAGGTATTAATTTTTTTTAGAAATTATATTTATTAAAAACATGTAAATACAAAATATGTGTATTGAATTTTAATTTTAAAAATTAAACACATTTATTTTACTTCTCTTCATAATTTTTAAAATTTGATGAATAATTGGTGACAGCACATCTCAGTAATTCTGTAAGATGCTGGTGAAGTTAATACTGATCAATGTTTGAATTTCATGAATTTTAAAGTGAAGTGAAATGATTTGCATAAGTACGTTGTTCTGAATATTGAAATAATTCGACAAGCAGCCTTTAATTCATGATACTTCGATTCTGATACAAATTTCCAAAATTCAGTAGTCACCGTCGACTTATATTTTAATTGTAGAGCTTGATCTTCTTGCATCTCTATTAATTCTAATTCTCCAGATGTTTTTAGGGTAATAATTATACTGGAAATGGAAAACTCACCTTGAATTATGTTAATTTCAAATGGATTCAGAAAAAAATCAAGAGATGATTTAAAATATTTCTAGTCTTGAAATATATATTAAATTCCATCAATATTCCATCTAGCTTTTTTATATACTCGTTGAGTTTTTTCTTGTTTAATATTGTAGCAAAATTCAAGGAAAATGACAAAATGTTTTATTTTTAATGTCCTTTTGAAAGAGTTGTAATTTAGTTTGAAAACTAAATATAGACTGTGGGAAGTCAGATATTTTTTTATCTTCCTCTGCAATTGTAAATTCGGTGTTTGCAAATGTTCCATGACATCACTCAAAAACATGTCTTGTAAAACCACTCGTCATCATCTAATTTTGAATAGGCTATTTCCTCTTCTTTTAGAAACGCAGTTATCGGATCAAACAAATGTACAAATCGATTTAATAGGTTGTAGCTAGGTAACCAATTAACAATGGAAAAGAAATTAATGTCATTTGTAAGTTCTTTGTCCTTTAATTCTTCAAGGACATTTTTGAATTGTCAATGATTTTTTGCACTGGTGCTAATGTAATTTACAATGTGTAACACTGTTTTCATTACATCAAGATATTTTAAATATTTTGTAACGAGATATTCTCGGTGAATTATGCAGTGAATCGGTATAAATCGTGGAATTTGAGAATCATCTCTTAAAAGTCCAATAAGACTGATTTTTTTACCCTGCATTGCTGGAGCTCCATCAGTTGCAATGCTTAAAGTTTATTAAGAGGCACATCAAAAGTTTTCATTATGGAATCTACTGCATTTTTAATATTGACACTGCAGATTGACTCTTGAAGAGCTACTACATCTAATAATAATTCTTTAACAATGAAGTCAGGTGACACAAAAACATATAAAAACTGTGATCTGTGATATTTCTTGATTCGTCAAGGGCTAAGCTGAATGCAATACAGTTCTTCAAATCATTTTTTAAATTATATTCAAATGATGCATTAATAGCAGTTATGCGTTGTTTGGTTATGTGTCAATATGGTAATTTGCAAAACAACTTGTGCAGTGCTGCATTATTTGGATCTAAGACTTTAAATACATCTTCCAAGTTTTCCATGTTAATAAAACTTGCTTCAGCCACATTATTAGCTTGATTGCTAAAGCTCATCAAAATTGACTGTTGTGTATTTAAATTTGATTTTAAAAAACCATTCATTATTAACACTTCTATTTTCTTGCTTGTATTTTCTTTTTTATTATTATTATTTTTTTTATTTTCGTTTTCTGTCGTCATATTTTTAAAAGAACTGGAAATAAATAAAAAAAATTTAGAAAATACAAGTTTTGTGTTATTAAAACAATAACAACATGTGTTACATACTACAAAACAAATTATAGTTAACTTACCAAAAATTCCAGGTTACAAATTATATCCCTAGCAAGAGTGATACAAATTGTTTCCTTCAGTTCGCAATGTCAACTGTCCGTTGCAATGAAAGTTTACAAATTCAAAATCGGTCTGGAGTCTGTCGATTGTTTTTTCTTGAAACAGCACAAAGCAAAACAACCAAATAACATAAATCTAAGAAACCTTTGTTTAATTCAAGCATACAAGTTTTTCAAGAGAGCTTTTTTATTTTGAATGAATATTTTATTTTTGAAAGAATACTTCAAACAAAACTAGGAAAATGCAAGCTTCAAATTAAACGAATTTCTAAATTTTGGTTTTAATATATCATAATTTTTAAAAAAGTGCAAAACTCGTAGATAAATACAGGGGAAATTATTGCTAAAATTCATTTTTAAAATGCTCACAATAAAATACACATTTCATAATAATATCGCTAATTACTTACATCCCGAAATTGAACAAGACCAAGTTCTCCTAGCTCTGAAACACATGCATATGCTGCTTCAGACTGTAAGAACAATTGACATAATGTCATCTCTTCACTGCGAAATAGAGAGCCCATGACTGAAATTTTGAATAATTATCCGCTTTTAAAGTAAATTAAACACTAGTTAAGGGTAATAAATGCACATATCTTCAAAAACTGACTGTATACATTATAATTTCACTTTTAAAAATTATAGCAAATTAATTAAACCACGGCAACTCTTCCTTCTCCAACACTTCAGCGCACAACACTGCGCGGAAGAAATCGATACTGCGTAACGCCCTCTGGATTAAATAGAGCAGAATACTAATGGCGGGGAAAAAAAGTAGATCTAGCGAAAATTACATAATCAGTCGCTATAATTAACATTGTTGTTAAGTCACAGGCTCGTTAATCTATGGACTTCTTTCTCACATTTTAAACTAAAAACAGCATAAAAATTATGCGCTTGGCGGTTAATATCATCATACAGTTAAAAGAAAGTGGCTTGACATCTTAATGAGTATAAGAAGTGGTAATGACAATATGGGAATGATTTTTTTCTTTCCAATCAGTCTAATACACTGAAGTAAGCTTTCCGTTCACTCAAATTTTTCATTAAACAAATTTAAACCAGCAATCGATATAAACAATTAGAGAACCAAATAGACGACATGCATTTGGACAACGAAAGATGAATCAGCTCCTTACCACCCCAAAAGACCAACCAAACAAAAGTGACACCATTCCCTTAAATAGAAAACCAAACTCCAGCCCAAAAACAAGCAAAATTGACAAAGTGCCAATTATTGTCGTAGATGACGTACCAAAAGCGGATGAATTCTTAAAAAACTTAAACAAGCAAACCGGAAAAGAGATAACTGGCACCTTAAAAGAAAGCCGCCTTGAAATACAGCCTGCAGACTCTGACTCACATCGATTCATTCGCAAAATAGTTGAAGAAACAAAGCTTAAAGCCCACACCTACTTATTGCCCGAAGATAAAGTTTTAAAAGTCATAATAAGAGGCTTAACCATCACTCAAGAACTTCTTCAGAAAGGATTTCTTAATTAAAGGATTCAAGGTTAACTTTATTACACTATTAAGAAACAGAAAAGAAAATAAACCAATGCCGCTTTTCTTAGTACATATACCAAAATCAGAAGAAAATAAGAAAGTATTCAAAACCAAACGCATAGGTTAAATGAACATAACCAATAGAATCATTACGCAAGAAACCTGGCCCTCCACAATGCTATAGATGCCAGGGATTTTTTCACAGTTCCCTGCTCTGCACCAGAGACTGCGTGTGCGTCCGTTGCGGAGGCAATCACAAACCTATAGAATGCACCCTCAGTCGCGACCAGCCAGCCATATGTTATCACTGTCCTCACCCAGCCAACTTCTCAAATTGCCCGTTCAGACCAAAAAACAAACCAGTTCCAACCCAGTCCTCCACCAGCAACCAATCCCTGGACTAACAGAAGACAAGACTTTCCTCCGCTGACATCAAACAGTAACGAAAATCTCGCTCAAACCTCCATTCAAAACGAAAATCTAACACAAGAAACTACCAGCACCGCAGAATCCTCCCTGTCCGACCTCTTTGACTTCTCTTCGCTAAAACCAATCTGGACAATAGTGATACAAGGACTCAAAAACATTAAAACCAAGAAATCACCTCTTGATAAAATAATCGCAGTAGTCGAAATCATTGAAAAATAGGAAATCATCTTTAATTCTAATAAATTCAAGAACAGATGCAGCATAAAAATCCTCTCTTGGAACGCTAACGGTCTTTACCATAAAAAAGATGAATTATCCAACCTCATTATTAAAACTGAACCTGACGTAATACTCATACAAGAGACTCACCTTAAACCAGCACTCAAAGTACTTTATGCTAATTATAACACCTACCGTACGGATCGTGAGACAGGAAGAGAGGATGGCATCATCACATTTGTTAAAAGGAGCATAAAACACTCTCAAATTCCTAATCCCAGCACCACTTTCGAAAGTAACACAATAGAAATTGTAATAAAACATAAAAAATTCAAAATTTCGAATATATACATCCCATCAAATAATAATCCCAGCGCACAAGAATTGATTCACCTCCTTAATTCTAATACTTCTACCATTGTCGGAGGGGACTTTAAGGCCAAACACCCCTGCTGGAACCGAGGACCTGCTAACAAAAAAGGAAATGACATATTTAAACTCATTCAATCAAATAATTATAACATTCATGCTCCAGACGAACCCACCCATTACGGGTACAATAGCGCCACCACAATTGACTTCTTCATCTCAAATAACATTACTAACAGATGCAATATCTCTGTAATTTCAGCCCTGTCTTCCGACCACAACCCCATTGTATTTAAAATTCCCATTAATAAATACCTCCCCTCGCTTGACAGAAGTATAGGAGTTACAAACTGGATCAAATACTCTGAAATTCTGAATAACTCTATACAAGGTGTTGACCTTGAAACAACAAAGAAGATTGAAGAACATTGATCAACAACAAAGAAGATTTAGAACACGAAGTCTCAAAATTTATCAACTGCATGAATTCTGCTTTAAAGGAAGCCACCAATACTTTTTATGGGAACAAGCCTTTCCTCCCCATGCCTGCCGATATAAGAAATAGTATTAAAGAGAAAAACCGGATCCGTAAAAGATGGCAAATCCCCAGGGATCCACAACTCAAACACGAACTAAACTTTATGCAAAAAGAAATCAACAGAAGAATCAAGAACTTCAAAAACCAAAAATGAACCAGTTTCCTAAATACCCTAGCTATAGAGGACAATTTCCTATTTGACATTTCCCTAAAATTCAAGAAACCTTATAAAGCTATTCCACCTATCCATGGACCTAGTTGAATTTCATATACAGAAGAGGATAAAACTAAATCTTTTGCGGACTATATGGAAGATACATTCACTCTTAATCCCACACCGTATGACAATAACCATATTGAACGGGTCAACCAGTGGTCAATAACTTCCTTAATACCCCTGCTCCGTACAACTTCACTTTCCTGACTACCCCAACAATTGTTGCCAACACCATCAGCGCCTTACAAACGAGGAAAGCCCCAGGGCACGATGGCATCTCGATCAAAGCACTGAAGCATCTTCCGATCAACACTCTTACCTGTCTAACTAAGATAATTAACAACATTATCAAATTCGCTCATTTTCCTAACTCATGGAAGCAAGCTATAATAATTGTTTTTGCTAAACCGCAACAAAATCCAACTCTCCCACAGAACTATCGCCCTATCCGTTTACTTAGCCACCTGTCTAAAGTTACTGAGAAAATCCTACTTTTCCACATCCAAAAAATTCACCCTTCCATGAATTTTCTCCCAGAAGAACAATTCGGTTTTCGTAATCATCATAGCACTTGCCACCAACTTCTTAGAGTTATCAACATTATCACTGAAGGCTGCAACTGCAAGCTTCCGACCGGTGCTATATTTCTCGATATCGCGAAAGCTTTTGACAGGGTATGGCGTCGAGGCCTTATTTACAAACTAATCACTCTCAATTTTCCAGACCATTTTATTCGCTTAATAGCCTCTTTTCTCAGCAACAGAACATTCAGAATCAAAATCGGTACTGCTTACTCTACCAACAGAGTAATCAATGCTGGTGTCCCACAGGGGTCGTCACTTTCGCCGTTTTTTTTAATATTTATACACAAGACATCCCTAAAGACCCTTCTGTTCATCTTGCACTCTTTGCCGATGACACCGCCATAGTTACTAAAGCCTGCACAGTTATCGCCGTAAGAAACCAACTCCAAAGCTATCTCATAAAACTGGAAAAATGGCTTACCCTTTGGAGGTTTAAAATTAACACTGATAAAACTAAGCCAATAATTTTCCGTAAAGGAAACATGAAATACTATCCACCACCCCCTGAAATATTTGACGAAGAAATAGACTGGATTAATGAAACCAAATACCTTGGAGTCACCCCTGACCAAAAACTTACCTTCAGAACCCATTTCCGGTCCCTAGTACAAAAATTTAAAATCACCACAGCTACTATGCGACCTCTTCTTGGTAGAAAAAGCAACTTATCTAATACAAACAAATTAATTCTATATCGCTCCATACTGCGCCCAGCTCTCCTTTATGCAGCATCGATCTGGGGTCATGCAGCTAAAACCAATATTAAACAATTACAAATTCTACAAAATAAAATTCTACGAGAAATTATCAATGCTCCTTGGTATATTCCCAACATCTATATTCACAGAGACCTTCGAATCGAACGTATTCAAGAGTATATTAAACGATTAGCGGTCAACTTCTTTTATTCAGTACAAACCCACAGTAATAGCTTTATTAGCACTCTCAGACACTCCCCACATCCCAGAGAAAAACATCGTTACCCATGTGACATCCTTCCCACATAAGAATCACAACCTTAATTGACTCATTCACGCTAAACTGACTCTGCGGTTTTACCACCCGCGGCTACATCTTATAAATGCACTGAACTTGACATCCACCCCCTTTTTTCGCCGCCGCTAGTGCGGACCTCACTCTCTTTCATCCGCCTCCCACACTCCTTTCACCATACTCTTTCTCCCCCCACCCGATCCTTATCATCGAGTCGAGTAAAAAGTCGAGTATCTTAAGTCAAATAAAGAGATGTTTCTACATCTTGACACTCGAGAATAAAATACGATCTGTGTATTAAACAAATTTTTCACTGTTTTCAAATGAGACAAGGTTCTTTGTTTTCCAAGTGGAGAGGCGCTTAGATACATAAATCACTACATAAATTCATACATACTCAGAGCTAAACTGAATTTGAAAAATTTATCCTTTTTTTTATCTCTGTGCATGGAGGTAACTTTCTTGATTTAAAAATTTAAGAAAAATTTTAAAATATTTCTTTTATTTAAAATCAAGAGTCGAACTCATAAAAAATTTATTGATGTGATCATTCCAGTTTATATTTTTCATTTACTGTGATTTTTAGATATTCAGATTTGCTGACTTGAGGTATCGCGACGTTAAAGAGGCAAAGTTTTCTGCTAATAGGCGTGTTTACCCGTTCTCTACGAATTATTAAAAGTTGTGATTTGTGAGCATTAATGAAGATACCCCGCATGGTCCATCATTCTTTAATCGAAGGAATAAAATTTTGCAGTTTCTTTACAGCGTGATTGGCATTTGCAGATTTCACAGCTAAGAATGTGTCGTTGGCGTAACATTCTAAAAATTTATTATTATTTAAATAAAGCTTGGGAAAATTTACAACGAAGAATAAATAAAGGATGGGGCCAACGATTGACCTTTCTGGGACGCCAGCGTTAATATTCCGAAGATCAGGGTACTCATTTCCAAATTCTACAAAACATTTCCTACTTATGATGAAGGACATAATTAACTCGATGAGTTATCTATGAAAACTACATTTAATGAGCTTGTAGATAATCCCCTCATGCCAGACGTGGTAGAACACTTTCGCCGCGTCCAGCATGAGTAAGGCGACATTATTTCTATTAATCAGAGCAGCTGCAAAACGTCGGTGAGCCTAACCAGTTGCTTTGTCGTAGAGAGGCTTTTTCTGAACTCGAGTTGTTCGGAGGGAAGCGAATTTATGTAGGACTGGATTCTGTTGAGAATGATACGTTCATAAATTTGGTCCAGTCCAGATGACAGATTGATGGGCCTGTAACCATCAACTTTAGTTGTATATTTTCCCAGTTTAAGAATAAGAATAATCTTCGCTACTTTTGCATGATTTCGGGAAGTACGAATGCGTTAGACATGCGTTTAAAATATAAGTATATTTGTTTATAAAATTTTGTGGAAGATTCTTGATAGTAAGGTTACTAATTTCATCATAACACGGTGAGTGCTTGCAAAGAATAGTGTGAGAAAGCTTCCAGTTCGTAACAACTTCGTAGCCGGTATCTTTAATATTGGTGGCCCCGAGTATGACTGAAACGGGCACATGATACGAAGTGTGTTCTTGTTTGACCTCAAGTTCCACAGGAATAATGGTGTTAGTTAAAATCAAGTCAAGAATTCAGCTTTTCCCGGATGATTAGGCGGATAAATGTAGGCATCCGGGGCATAGATAACAACCTGGTAATTTAAGATGAAATTGTGCAGAATTCTTTCGTCTCTATTGAAGCGCCGACACCCCCAGCTCCAGTGCTTTGCATTTAGATCCCTGGCAAGGATGAACGGTCTCTCTTCTTGGAGAAGGTCTTTGAGATATTTTCGCTGAGTAAGTGTCCCGGAGGGCTATGGAAGGAGCTGAAGTAAACAACTCGGTAGCTGGGAAGAAGGACTGAGACAGTGACTTTTTCATACCCATTTCGGCTATCTTCACTTATCCAACGGGATTGAAGGGAATGTCTAACATAAATCACTACTCCCCCCTCTGTGATTCAGACGGTCGTATCTATACGACCTATAATTTGTGACTTTAAGTTTTCCGCGTGCGTTTCGGTAATAAGTGGTTCGGTAATACCAGTATCGTAGTCTATGAGAAAATTTTGTGGAGAACGCTAAGAGCGTGCACAAAATCACGGACCCACAAAATCACGGACCACATTAGGAATCACAGAATTCATAAGGCAGATAGGAGATCTAGTTTTGCTTGCGTTTGCCCATTATTTGTGTTATTATTGCTGATGAAGTCTTGATAAGAATTTTGTTTTAGACGTTGTAAGATTTGGATACCTGAATTTTCAATAACTTCTACAAGCGCCGCCAGATCGGCAAACACTTTTTCTCGTCGCTAATAATTTGTGTTCAGTCCTGCGCTGAATGCTTGCGCGTAGGATTTATTTTCAACTACATGACTGGGATTAAAGGTTAATTTTTCTTTTTTATTATTCTTTTTGGGAAACTTCTCACACCCTGTAACAGCTTTAAATATTATTCTTAAAATCTTATACCACTGAAATAGATGAATAATCTAATCAATAATGTATACGTTATTGGCAATGTTTGAAACTCAGGCTCGAGAGCCGCATACTGTCTGTTTTCTTCGGACTCCACAGAATTAGGTTTGGTTTTTTGCCATTTTGGGTCTTTTTCATTATCTGCGTTAGAATTATCTTTATCCTGAGTCTGTTTATTTGCAAGAGCCTTCCTTTTTTTTTTTTTTTTTTTTCTATAGGCATTTTTGCCAGGCATGCATTTATGGCTCCTCATTGGTTATTTTACAGTCGGTTTCTAGCTACAAAGCTTCCTTTAATTTTACTTCTGCTTCCTTGCGTCGAGTTTCTAAAGGTAGGTCTGAGTTTGGGTTTAAATTATTATTATTTTGTGCTTGTTCGGCTAGAAGATTTGAGAAAAAATCTTAAATATTTGTAGTTATTGAGTTATTTAATATGCGGGATGGAGGAGAATTAGCCGTATGTTTTAGCTTTTACGGTTTCTTGAAGTTATTGTGTGCGTACGGGTTCGTAATAAATTGAATGCACAAGTCCGATAAAAAGTCAAAAACATTTGTTCTTAATCACAAGAAATAAAACAAAATGCTTAAATATTTCCTCATAGATATTCGTACAATATCATACAGTAATTATATTTTAAACTACTTAAACGTTAAATAGAACTCAATCCAAAGAGCAAAGAATAGCTAATCCGACCTCCCCGCAAATTCGCTACAATCAACAACAAAAAATTAGTAAGCAATTGAACTGAGATGTTTTCATCCGGCTTTTAATCAGTCACGAGAAGCTTCTCGTAATTTCTCGAGGTTTCTGGAAAGCAAAAGAATAGAATTACAGTTACAGCTAAAACACAATTGCATTATTTCAATTTAAGTTACGAGATATCTATTTATTAAATCCGCGTAGCTTTCTCTTAAATTTCTCTCACATCTTTCGTCGCATCATAGAATATTCCATGGTTTGCACGAATGAAATACTACAGAGCGCTAATCAAATGCTCGCATTACAAAGCAGTTCGAATATTAGAATCTGTTGCACGAAAGCTCTTTTGAAACAGCGGTATGATATTACGCAATCTACGGTATTTTATAAACAATTCAAAAATACTAAATAGAGTGTTTTGTGACATCTTCTTTAGCACTGCGTGTGTGGCATTTTACACTTCTTTATCTCTGAAGAGAACCTCTTCCCCCTTTACCTTCTCATTGTTGAGAATGGTCAGAAATCATCTGTCATTCAGGCACATACATTCTTGCATCCAGTGGCTTAAGCAGAGTTCGTGGACCCCTATGCAAAATCATATTTCTGAGCCCCACACCCCATAATTTACAGTACTCCAAAAAAGGGGGGGTAGGAAATCAATGACGTTTCACTAATAATGATTTGTGTTGGGGCTGAATTAATTATTAAGCAATATAAGCACGTGCTTACGGAGTACCGAGGTGGAAAATCCATTAATTGAACATTTTTGCAAGTGTCCCTTCTCCTCTTTTCTCTTTTTCTGCTTTTAGATCTACAGAGATTCAAAACTAGAGCCTCATGAATGGCATCAGCTGGTTTTTAATCCAGGTTTGCTAATTTGAGGGATCAGATTTTTATAAGATTTATCTTTTCATCGGAGATGTAGCGGGGACAAATAAATAAATCTATAGAGAAAAGCATGTGATGTAAAATACACTGTCAAAACGAAACTTGCGAAATATGGGGTTAAAGAGAAAAACCCTAAATTAAATCATATTGTAAATGTTTTATTTTGAAGTTTATAAGAAATTCGCAGTTATCTGAGGTTTTTTTTTTTTTTATCATATTTATTATTATTGACCATTAGGAGACGAATAAATGACTGATAAAGCATATGAAGTAAACATATAAAAAGAAATTATGTTAATTTTACACCATAATTTATTTAGCTCACAGATATAAATTTCTAAAAATTAAAAAAAAAAAAAAGAAATTCTGAAAGCTTTCAGATTTTATATTACTCTCAAAGCAGCGGTTTTTCATTTACACGCATACACATTTCAAGAGCATTTGCACTTATTTCCCTTTGGGCTAAAAATATTTAAAAGCAGCATACCTTTAGAATATCGATAGGCAGTATCGCACGCTGGAGATAATTTTTTTTTTTTTTTTTTCCTGTACAGTATTGCCGTTGCTCACTTTGAAACTGTTAAGTTTGTTAATCAAAAATTCGTCAAAGTTTTACAAAATATAAAATAGACAATAAAAGAAATTCCAAATTTGGGCTTCCAAGTGCAGGATTCGGGTGGAGGTCTACGTTGTTTGGAATTTGATGTCTCTAGGTACCGTTGTTTTTTCACAAGACGAAAAACATAATACATTCATAATTATTCTTAATTTTAAAGTTCTTTAAATATAATACAGAACAATAATATTTGGTGGCGATAATTTGAAAAGTTATGCAACGTTTTTAGTAATTCAACGCAAAATGCCGTTTCGAGTGTAACAGCCCTTTCTAAGCTAACCCTATTTGGGCTAATAAATGAATAAAATAAAATATAAAAATAAATATAAGCCCTTCTTAAGCATAAAAAATGTATTGTCTACCTTAAAACAAATATTTGTTTCGGAAATTTCATGCACAAAATTTTTCGATCGTGTATAATTTTTATAAAAGATGTATTTGCCGCTCTGTCTCTTTAATTTCTCTATATTCCTAATTTTCTTCTTTCCATCAGCTCTAATTTTTGGTAATTAAGTTATTACTATGGCTGAGTATTTTCTTCTTCCTTACCCTGAGCCTTTGTTGTGTAATTGAAAAGCACGTCCGGCTACCCTCGAAATATCTGGAGATCTAATCCCGACGAGGGGATAGTTGATTTTTCGGTTCACTGTAAACGTCTGTTCATTTTTCAAAGTGTTGCCACCAAATATTAGAGCCCTGCGTTATATTTGAAGAAATTAAATGATGAAAAATCTGCATAAATGTATATATATTTCTCGCATTGTGATAAAACAACGGTACATAGAACCATCGAATTTTGAATGACGTAACCCTCCTCGAATATGGGCATATGGAAGACCAACTTTGAAATTTGGAATTGAAAATATAAATTTTAAATATATGAAAATATAAAATATAAATTTTTAAATTCGGCCTTCCAGGTACATATGTTCGAGTGGAGGACTAAGTTATTCAAAATTTGATGGTCCTACGTAAGAAATATTCATATATTCATGCAGGCTTTTCATTGTTTAATTTCTTTAAAAGTAATACAGCACGGTAATATTTGGTTGCAACAATTTGAAAAGTGGTTCAGGCACTGAAAGTGATCCGCCGCCGAATCATGCTTCAGGACTAATAGCGCATTCGGCCCCTTTGGGCTAGAAATGCATATCATTAATGGAGCAGATTAATTTGAAACTAATAAAACAAAATG
Organism: Stegodyphus dumicola; assembly: GCF_044657685.1. Taxonomy (NCBI): domain Eukaryota; kingdom Metazoa; phylum Arthropoda; class Arachnida; order Araneae; family Eresidae; genus Stegodyphus; species Stegodyphus dumicola. Next base: position 282,992,763 of record NC_140768.1, read on the forward strand.
TAAGATTCGGAAATAACTATGATTTAACTTGATTTTGATTTAACATGAAATTCTTAGATTTTTTTTTTTCCTAATGGCCGGGCGCTTTATTTAATAGCCATCAGCCTTGCGCCCCTACAACGGCCGGAAGTGGTAACCATTTCATTATGGAAGCACCTAATAGGTGGCCATCGTTGGCTCCTATGAAGGGACGGATAGTTACAACCATGCCAACCGTTATTTGAATCCGAAACCCATCGCTAGGACAGTCAGATTCACTAACCACTATACAATGTGGGAGGAGAAATTCGTAGAATTTAGGAAGCTGGGAACTGATTGAATTTAACTCCCCCCCCCCCAAAAAAAAAAAAAAAAAAAAAAAAAGAAAAATTCCCTTCAAACTTTAACCTTTCGGAACAGTTTTATGAGCAAAATTTATAGACTTGAAATAAAAAATTTCCGTTTACAGAATTTGCGCTTTTTTCTGAGAACATTTGCCATTATAATTTTTCATTAATTTAAAAATACGAAACTTTGATTTCAGATTAACAATGCAATCAGTTAATTATCAAAAGAAATTCTCTAACTATTTTCGTGAATATTACCCAAAATAAAGGAACTAATGGTAATTTCTTCTAAGCTGTACCACGTATTCAAAACTTCTAAAGCTATTAAAATATTGCATAAACATGAATTATTCGATTTAAAAAGGAATCTTCTTAGGTCTATTCATTATTTTAGGAAACCATACAATGCTTATCTAAATAGTTGATTCTTGACCCTTTAATTTTGGAATGGAAAAGTGTGCGTCTCGTTTTAAGACAAGCACATTGTAAATATTATTAAAGTGGATATTCGTCACAAGGATATTCCAAAAATCCATACTGGATACCCGCACCTATTATTTCGACCCATAAGGGCCCCAGTGACTATTGAGCAATTGTTGCTAGAATGGTAGCATATTATTACGTTCTTTTTCTGTTGTTTGCGAGAGGTCGTTATAATGTGTATCATCTAAATTAAGATTATAAAAAAAATATATTTTCTTGAATTTTTATTTATCTTATTACGTCGAGAAAAATTTCATTATCATTAAAAATTATGTTTATTATTAGGCGAAGAACTCAGAGAATTTTTTTTAATTAAATAAATTTAAATAAGTATTGAAATTACTGTGCATCACAAAAGTTTCTTATTTGGCTTTTCTATTAACTGCAAAAGAACAGAACAAAACTAATCGGTTATTCTGGTAATTGGGGGGGAGCGAAGCAGAAACCGTGAAAAGTAGAGATGAGACATTTAAATAGAAAGAAATATTATTTAAAATGTTTCATTTATTAATTTTTAATGCTAAGTAGCGTTATCCTACATGAGAGCAACGTAAATAGTTTAATTATCTAATCACTCTTTAAAAGCAGTAAAGGATAATGTCCCAGCAGCGTTTTTAATCTTTACCCTAAACTAACTAACTCCTTTGCGTATATGAAAAAATATCTTACATGCGGCAATTATACAAAAAAACGTTTTTGGATATTTCTTTCCTAGTATCAGAACATTTTACTATCAAACATTTACTATAATTTGGATATCTAATCAAAAGGGTCCCAAACAAACCAAAGGATAAGGTAAACTTCTTTATTTTGAATAATCTTTGATAAAATTTATAATCAATACAATGGTCCAACCGGGATAGTGATTAGCGACGCTGACTGCCGTACTAAAGGGCCCGGGTTCGAATTGCAGAGAAGGCATGTATGTTTGTAAATATATGGTGTTTGTGCGGCACAGGGCACTCTAAATATGCGGCTAGCTGAAAGCCCTTTTGAGAGGTTGATGGTAGGGAAAGAGTGGTGGGAAGTTTCCATCGAATGGGGGCGGCAATAAGCAAAGTTGTACTGTCACCTGTTTGATGCTCAAGGCTCTTGCCAACGGCAGACGCAATCTTACACTCCTTGCCACGATGAATTTCGTGGTCCTTTTTCTGATGTTACTGCAGACAAGGAGATAAGTCACATCAACAACATAATGAATATATTTAACATTGTTTCTTCAATAGCTTTAAATGTGTACCTTCAGCAGCCTTCAAGTGTTCTGTACCAGCATCCGGTACTAAATGCGAAGCTGGGTATAAAATGATGCTCTGAGTATAAGTGAACAGCACATGTTTTTCAATGAACACATAAATTTCTAACTCTACACACTGATTTGTATTTCTCAACCTCACCTTCAGTTATCAGGCAGTCTGTAAACAAGTGAATAACACAAGTGACTGCTATGAATGTGACAAGCGCATATTACACAGGAACTCTACAAATATGTGAACCGCACATATGATGTACATTAATATACCCAGTTGATATTGCTCAGTATAGTGCATCAGAATAACTTCTTATATCCAGGTTACTACTGACTTCTAGAGTAAAAATTCTCTGTAAACTCAGAATAACAATGCGTAAAACATTGCTAAAATCCTCATTCAGCTCAGTCAAAGTCTTAGGTCTATAGTTTTAGTCTTAGTCTTATAGGGTCTCTTTAACAACAACAGGTCACAAATATTCATCTTTCGAAGTAAATTTATAAATTCCGCTACAAATTTTAATATTCTATAGAGATTTTTGGCTACGCCTAGCGACAACAGCAGAATGCTCCACCAACTGAGTACAAATGCTAGTAGTCATATAACAGGCGGTACAGCAACTCAGCTGATGTTAAGTAAGTAAATAGTAATAGCCTTAAATGAGCATTGAAATTCAACTAAAATTCCTATGCGAGAGCTGTATTTACACTTTTATAGAAATTTTGGGATCGTGTGTAAATCCCTCCCGTTACGAAGATAGCCTCTTGCGTGCTTTACCATAACCAAATAAGCCAATCTTAAACGGACAGTTTTCAAGCGCTTTGCTTCGCCCAGTTACCTGATCGAAGATGCTCTATAAGTAAAATCACAAACAATCTAAATACCTTTCTTTGGGATAAAACTAAACATATGTATGAATATTTATTTAATTAACGTAGAAATTAATAGATAAATTAAAAATTTAAAAAACAAATTATAAAAAGTTATTTAAAAGCTGAACTGTGCCTTAGGCACATGATATTGAGACGAGCGTTTCAACGAAAATATAATATCATTTTATGATAATGTGTTGGTATTGCATTTAGCCTTTTCATAGTGGATGCCTCTGTAAGTTAACAACGTCTAAAATTAACGAGTATATCTGAGGACATAAAGAAATATCGATATTGAACAGGAAATCTATTGGCCCATTTTTTTTGAAAATCAAATTTGGCTGGACCATTAGGTGACGACCTCGGAAATAGTTCACTGTATTTATTATTTATTGCAAGTAGATGTTTGGAGTAATTTATGATTTCTTTTGAACTTCTTAAAGTGAAATGCACTGGACTTAAAAGTAATTAAATTAAATACTGAAACTAATTAGTCAGTAATTACTTTCTAGTATTATATAGATTTACGAATATACGACGCAGTTAAAATTAGCGGTGAATTAGAAAATTAGAATTGGGACGATACCACGAAAATCACATGGAATTTGCTTTAAATTCCAATAGTCACATTTTCATTTTAATTAGATGGCAACGTAAAAAAGTACCAACAGAAATTCTAATATCTACTGCAGTCGTCAAAAAACTCTTTACCTCTTTTCACCTTCAGAGCTAAATCTGGTGTTCCTACTTTTCATGATTCACTTTAAATAACTCCTCTATTTCAGGCTATTGAAATGATTCAGAAACGTGTTCTCATCGATCATCCATTTTCTTATTTAAGTTTTGACAACATCGGTAGAATTATTAATTATGTAGCTCTGACAGGAAGACAGCAAATCCGTGCATTGGACACTCTTCCTTACTCGCACTATCTGGTAATCGTTAGTTGCTAAGCAAAGAGTTAGACAACAAAGAAGGGATCAAATGCCTTCACGCAATTTTAGCAATTTCTTTACCATAATTCGCTGTGATTCCGATAGACAATTGTTTTGTTTACAATCTGTTAATATGCGTGTAACCTAGAGTGACCAGACAGTCAGATATTTAAACAAGGGTCGTCTTCAGTATTAATACTTTTTCTGTTGCTTAAAGAAATACATATTAGATTCTTTAGTTCCATTAGTTCTTCCATTAGTTCTACGATAAGCAGTAGCAAAGGATTATTATACTATAGTATAAAAAAGAACCTAATATGGATAACGCATTTCTTTCTTTCTTTCTTTTTAACATTTTATTTTGCCACTTGGTTACAAACAATTTTCTCTCACAATAAAACAGTTTTTTCTTTCTTAAAAGAGGTTTACACTTTCTTCAAAAAGCTTGTAACATTCTAGCTAAAATAGAATTCCTTGAAAACTAGAATACTGAAGAACTAAGTAGCGACTATTCGCTTAATTCTTGTAGCGTAAGTACTAAGTCCAAAGAAGAGTTAAAATACCCTTTTATTTTAACTCAAAATATATTTGTAGATGGCACCGCTTGGGCGTACAAAAAGCCTGAACTTGGGTTTAATACAAAATAGAAAACACAAACTAAACTAACGTTAGATAAATTTAAATCAGCCGAAGCTGTATATAATCAGCTCGCGTTTATTTGGGCCTTATTTAAGGATCACCAGCGTATACTAGGACCCGCGTATTAAGTAGGGCAGTATAATAAGCAAGCTTTATTTAATAGCAACAACGTGGCTGAAAGGCAGAATACATTCTTATACTGAAGTAACTTAGGCCACAGCATAAATATTCATTTCTACCTCATTTGCATAAATTGTAATACTGAAAACTCATTCTGGCAGTGAAACGTAAGTGTGAAATTAAAAAGTAAAAGAAAAACTTGTTCCAAAATAAAAATGACTATTAGAAAAATAGAGTAAAACCCTACAATCCCACCCCCAGAATTTAAATACTCGAACGATAATATATGTTTTACTTTTAAAACCTTTGACCTACACTGTATTCCACTTGCTTTCTGTTTTGATCAAAGTAGAATTTCTTCTTCCCCCTAGCGAAATCTGAACTTTTAACTTCCTCAACAAATATTTGTTGAATATTGTTAATTTTAATTTCCGCCTCTCTTTATGGGAAAAAAAATTGTCCAAGGGCGTTACGACTTTTTCCCTAAAAGTAATTCAGGGAGAGCCTTGCCTGTGGTATGTTTTACTGCTCTCACCGCAAAAGATAATTCTTTGACACAACCATCCTAGCGACTGTGATAATTCTTTACTCAACTTCAAATAATTTTAATTATATTTTTATTTACTCGTTCGGCTACATTAGAATCTGACTTACGAACTGTTTGACATTATCCTAAATAACATTTATTGGGGCTCCGTATTTTAATATATATTTCAGTCAGAAACGATTCTTTCGAAGGCTCTTTTGAGGGGAATTATCTCTACCCATTTGGAAAAATGATCCACAATAACCAAGAGATATCTATTTTTTTTATTTGACTTCCAGGGTAATGGCCCAACAAGTCGGTAACTACCAGTTTGTTAGGCAAGGTAGTTTTAATACTGTTTAGGTACCCGGCCGGGCTATAGTTAATATTGTAGTAATTCACACACATGGCATAACCTGACTTGACATGCGTACTTGGAAGTTTCTGTAACTGCGGAAAATAAACAGCCTTGCGGACTCTTCGAACCGTTTTTATGATTCCAAGATGGGCTGGAATAGGCGAATCGTGTAACTCATATAGAATACTTAAACGTAAATTATCTGGGATAACTGGTCTGAATTCGTAATTTGCATTAATCATTTTGGTATAGAATAATAATTTATCCATAATTTCATAATACCCCTCTCTATTTCTAATTGCATTAATGTCTTCATGTTGAAAATTTTCTGTGCCTTCAGGATGAGCAAAAATATTTTTAAACGGGAGGTCTGTTTTCAATTCGAAAATAATTGCGTCTCGGAAATCAGTTATTTTCGAGGTTAACTTAGCACATTTAACCGTATTCCCCTCCTCATCTAGCTTAATTCTAGATACTGCATCAGCCACGACATTCCCTTTTTTGGCATATGTTTAATAATAAGATTTTTTTCTTGTAGTTTAAGAGCCCATCATATGAGCCTCGGTGATAAGTTTTTGCCTGAGTACAAACGACCGACGGCAACATAGTCTGAATAAACTCGTATTGGAGCATTTCCAAAATACACTAGGAATTTTTGAACTGCTAATACTAGAGTTTCTCGTTCTTTTGAGATGCAGTTCCTTTCCTTTGGACTCAGCAGTTTGCAACCGTTTTGAGACAGAACCGTGCCAACTGCATAGTCCGAAGCATTAGCAGCGATTTTTAAGTTCTGATCTCCCCTTCCAGAAATTTCAATACTAGAACATTTATTTATGTCTGCTTCAGTTGCTCAAATGACGTGCATCCACCATGTTCAAATCTTGGTTAACAGGCTGGCTGCATGGAAGTATTCCATATGTGTGTAGGTGTAGCATGAGGTGACCAGCAGAAAGTCCACTAAACGAAAGCGTCCACTGCAAAAGCCGACAAAAAAGCCTCTCAAGCAACGTGATAATTGGCCCATGCGACAAATATCCAGTTGGATGAGAGCTCAGAGGGATAAAGCCGACGATGATGTAAGCTCACACTGATAAAAGCCCATATGAATAAAAGGCCGTGGTTTCTATCAGTACAAAATGTATTAATAATTTTTACTATAACAAATGGAATGTTTGAGTCTGATTTTTGATGTCCCAAGTTTATGTTCTGTTTATATATTTTATCACTCTTTTATTTGTTCCTTTTACTAGGTCGAAAACAAGTCTGTCTGCTTTCCCATTAAATGGTTGGCTATATTATATTTCGAAGCTAAATCTGAAAATTTATTTTATTTACTTGCTTATTTACTTACTTTCGTCGACTGGACTATTATCAGGGAGCCGTAATGTGAATATGAGCTGATTTCCTTTAAACATTCAACTCGAAGGCATCCCCCCTCTTAGGCTGATAGCCTTCGACTATTTTGCAGTAACTAAATAATCTTCACAATCTTAAGTTCGCAAGTACTTAGTAGAAGAAGCGAAGATTTAGACCATGTAATAATGTATTTATTGTTACGAGTATTGTATATATGTAAAGAATTTTGGTGAAATTTTATGTAAATTGTAGTATCTCTTGTATAATATAATGCAAAAGGCCTCATACGAAGCTTCGCCTAAAAAATCCAGGAATAAGTCCATTTAACATTGAGGTATTGGCGAGATAGCCAACGCTGGTAATGGTTTTGGTGAGTAACTTTTCTCGCCAAATTTGGAGAGAAATCGTCAAAAGTGGCCAAACTTGGCGAGCATTTGACGACATTTTGGTTTGACCCCCTGTGTAACTGGAACTGATCCCATCGCCACATAATGGAATCTATAGCTCTTTCCAGCAATTTCGAAAAAAATCGAAGGTACGGAAAATTTTCGGCGGACGGAGGAAAACTATATAAGACCGGAGAGAGCAGCAGTTTCCAGTTTAGTCTGACGACTGCCGGAAACATTTTGGTCCAATCCCTGTGTAACTGTAACTGTATACACCTTCCAGCAATTTCGAGAAATCGAAGGTACTGGAAATTTCTCGGTGGACGGAGGAAAACTATGTAAAAGCGGAGAGAGCAGTAGTTTTCAGTTTAGTTCAGAGATTAGCATAGAGTATTGTGAGATCACTGTGCGAACATTTTTCATTTGAGGCTTCTTTTTTATATTGTCTTATGTTTAACATTCATAGCAGGTTGAAGTGGCGACTACTGATTGCACTCTGTCGTACTACGAAGAGCTGTACGAATATTCTTGTGAAAAGTTTCAGAAATGTAAAGTACTTCTTTTGAGAGAATAAATTTTATCAAGCTATGAGGATTCAATCCATTACGAACTTGTACGCACATAACATTATATTAGATTTAACGTGAAAGTATCTTGAAAGCTGTCATTTCTAATTGTAGGCTAGCCAAGTTCTGTTCCTATTAATTTTAAGTTTGAGTAAGAATTAAGTCGATATGTTAATGCATATATTTAAACTCTTACCTTGGTTGTGCGATTTCTAAGTCTTTCTAGATGAGCAGAAAAATCATCGGACGGTCTCCTATCTAAAAAGGTTACTTGGAATTTAAATTGATTAATGTATGAAAATCGTTTTGCTAACTAAATCGTGCTGTTGCTGTGATTAATCTTACTCGCCTTACCTCATCAGAAGAAGTCCACGAAATTTACAATGGCAAGGCGTACAAGAGTACATTTGTCATTGGGAGTAAGAGCCTTCAGCACCATGTAGGAAACAGTACGATTTTGGCGAGTTCCAACCCAAGTTTGAGAGAGAGAACCCCAGGGATGTGTTCTAGGGCCTCCCACCCTTCTTTTCCTACCATCAAACCACACGAGAAGACTTTCGGCTCGCCATATATTTAGAATGCCCTATGCCGCGTAGGCACTATACATTTACAAATATTCATGCCTTCTCCAGGATATGAAACCGGACCTTTCGGTACGATAGTCAAAACTAAATTGTCTGTAATATGCTATCTGATTATTTAAAATTGAAAATCTAATTTCACAACTTGTAGAAACATTAAGTATATTTTGGAAGTAGAAGAAGTGAAAAATGAGAAACTCTTTCGCCGGGAATCGAAAAAACCACAGACCTCTGGAATACACACCCACATGCTGACCACTACGCTACAAAGGCATGCTAAGAGGCCAGGAGAAATACCTTATATACTCCTCCTTTTAAAGGTGACTGAGGTTTTAGAGGACCCAGTAGCCAAATCCTGGGTGTGGAGAATCATCACACCAGTCCTTTTAAGTTCGCGCGCCACTGTAGAAACATTAGGTATTTTTTGAAAGCGAGAGAAGCTAAAAATGAGCAAAGCCTTCACCGGGAATCGAACCATGGATCTCTGGAATACGCGCCCAGCTTGCAGACCACCACACTACGAAGGCATGCTAAGAGGGTGGGCAAGAAATACCTTATAAACTGAATTAAAATAATACTAAAAATGTATTAAAAAAACTAAAACTAAATGTTTAATTGCTTCCGCACAAAACATGTTTTTTCACCTGAAAATGCTGAACAAATATTAATTTTTTTTTTTTTTTTTTTTTGCTTGCCCACAGAAGCACTAAAAAGTACCAAAACTTCAGCGCAGTTCACACGAAAGAGCTAAACATGATTGGTTCACGAATAATTTCCTAGAGGGAAAATTCAGCACATAGCGAACAGAATAAAAACAATCGAAATACATTTCCCTAAACAGAAAGTTTCAAACTTTTTTCGGAGAGAATTGCCCCATCAATCTTATTGAAAGAGTTGATGATAGTAAGTCTAATTTTCAGTGCCCTTACTTTCATGTGAGAGAAAATGAGGAGGTAATTGAAGCTGCAGATACGTATCTGGCTTACGGAATTCTCATTTTGCTGAAAGCGATGTTCAGTAACGACAAAAACTTTTCTTTTGCTGCCAGCAGTTTATTACCCCGAGATTTTTCTGAAGTGGGAAAGATAACAACCACTGAATTGGAAACCGAAGGATTCCTGTAATAATATTCTGTAACAATATTTTTTTGGAAAATATGATTGGATATGAATATCGTGTCATTGTTTGATATCCTGTAATAACTGACACTGTATTCTGTAACTAAACTGATGCTGTTGCAATAAAATACTGTCAAAGAATGCACTTTTGATTTCCTGTTTTAATGCTTTCATGATAAACTAAATGCCACGGCTGATTCGAGAGCAATTGAAAAAGCACAGGAAAGAGGAATAACCCATATAATATCTAACTGAAAAATGTTATTAATAATTTACCTGCATTTTCAAAAACGAAGTTTAAGTTGAAGAATAAGCTCATTTGGTTATGTATATTAAATCAGAATTCAGAATAACATAACGATTAAGTATAAAAAGCAAAGTAAAATAAGTAAAAAGTAAAGTAGTAAAAAGTAAGTTTGCAGTACTTATATTTCTATCGAAGTTAAGGCGAAGCAAACATTTTAACGGCTGCACCCTTGATTAATTTTTACGACTCAGCAATTTATTTTTTGCAGAGGGTTTAACAATGTTTATATATTCTGGATTAAATATTATCGAGCCTCGTATTTTTAGGTAACATAAACTAACGAACTCTAAAACGGCTGTATAAGAAATTATCCTTAGGTCTTGAAGCAACAGAAGAGTCAGAAGAAGTGTGCAAAGGACCCTTTATTCAATCACTTATATAGTTGAATAGATAGTCCCAGTTGGGCTTACGTAAAGCCAGCACTTCTGGCTTAGCTCAAACAGGTAATGTCGAACTTAAAATAAATGTAATTAAACTAGCCTAAGGGCTCACAGGATAATTTAACGCGCAGGAAGGCTCTGACTCGTAGACGATGACGGAAACAAGCTTAATGGCTAGAAGCATGCAAAGCCATAAAATCAAATCGCTAGTATTTCAAAGCATTAAACATGGCCTACAAACAGGCATAACATGCTCTAGAATCACATTCCGAAAGCTTCACTTAAATAGCACTTCTTTCTACTTTAACTTGAATGCACGGGCGCTGTCCGATTAGCATTGTGGCAGGAAAGCGTGGCTGAAAACGAGACGGAAAGAAAAGTTGCTTTAACTAAAAATTAATTGTTAGTCAAAATAAATAAATCTCCGCAATATAATTAAATTGCGTACTGTCGAAAATAAAAGCAACTCCTAAAATACTATGATATTTTCTATCATTGCTGCTATTATGCCGCGAAACTTTCTTTTTCTTTCTGTGCATTCCGTAGGCAGCTTGTGAGGAACATTCTTTCCTTTAACCCGTGCCTTCGTGGTGTAATTGTAAGCGCATTTGGTTAACAATCGGATGGTTCGGAGTTGGAATTTGAACAATAGCCTCGTTGAATCTTCATGTATCTAAGCTTCAAAAAATGTCTAACTGACTCTAGAAGCTATATGCTTTTAGCTGATATATGCTTTATGCTGAATCTGATAGTTTGCGAGAGTGCTTTAATCATCATTCTCCAATAAACAAATTACGTTTTTCAATATACATATAAGCCCCTGTTAATTCGCCTCCTTTAACGGCTTTTCCCGCCTCTTGTATTTACAAAAGTTATGCAAAACATCTCGAAATAACGAAGATTTTATACAGATTTAACGAACTCTTCCTCCCTCCCATAAAATTTTAATAAATCCAACGCTGAATTTGTAAAGCATTTTGCCTGAAAGAGTGAACCGATTCTGTTCTTCTTTGAACTACATGTGAGTCTTGTTCGCAAACACATAGGCCTTAACTGTGCTTCAAATTAGATAGATGAAACCTGCCCACTCCCCACCAAACGATATAACTCAGGTACAACTTTTGAATATAAGGTCACTTGAAACGCAATACGTATATTAACCAGAACAACATGGAAAGATTAGAAATATTATAATAAAATAAATATATTAAAAAAATCTGAAAGTTTTCAGATTTTATATTACCCCCTAAAGGGGCATTTTTTAACGTTTATTCATAACGTTTTGTGTGTTACCTTTATTTATTAACCATCAAGGTTCTTCGAACTTAAATCATAAAATCCAATTCAACAGAAAATCACAAAATAATTTAAAAAGAGCATATCTTTTGAATTTCCTATGCACAGTCTCGCGCGCTGGAGATTTTTTTTTTTTTTTTTTTTTTTCTCCCCGGTACAGTGTTGCAATTGCTCCCTTTGAAATCGTTGAGTTTCTTAATGAGAAACTCATAAATGCTTTACAAAATATGAAATAGATAATAAAGCAAATTCCAAATTTGGGCTTCCAGATGCCCATATTCGGGTGGAAACGTAAGTTATTGAAAATTTGATGGCGTTATATAAATATATGTATGTTTTATCATAGTGCAAGAAACATACATATATTAATGCAGATTCTTCATTATTAAATTTCTTTAAATATAATACAGGGTGATAATATTTGGTGACAACAAGTTGAAAAGTGAAACGCCAGAAAATTCCAAAACGGAATTAATAACGCTTCTGGGCTAACTCCCTTTGGGCTAAAAAGTCATTTAAACTCAGTGTTAAGTGTTCCTTGAGCTATGAGGTTTGTGAGACATTTATGAAATGAAATATTAACAAATCAATATTGAAAAGTCTCTAGTAACACTGTTGTTAACAGATTCCTTTTAGTGAAAGTATACGGTTTTTACTAATTTGAGGGTGCTTACTGCGTGTGGTTAAAAATAAAGTATTTCTTATAAGTATTAAAATACATCATTCATCGTGTCTTAACTGCTAAACAGGAAAAAACCATAGAAAATAAATTGCGTATTTGTGTTTTGTTAAAAGGTGAAATTAAGTATGAAACAGCTTATTTCATTTCGTTATTTCAATTATATATCATACCCTCAAAATACCACCGAAACATTACTTTACGGGTGATAAGATATTATATGAAGTTTACTGCAACTTCTAAACAAGGGCTGGTTTTGGAAAAAGAAGTATTGATTCAAGCTCAAGATGTGAAATTTTGGGAGAAAACTGTAACAGAAGAAAGTGAAAACTGTAACACCTCTGTAACAGAAAAGAAGCGAAACTCTATAGAACAATATTAAATCACTGCACAGTTACATGATGAGTATACTTGTGTGGTCAACTTATTTATAAACGATTTCTATCAAATTAGTTAAAAACTTACATTGAGTTGAAAAATTATATTAATGCAATACGAGAAACCTCTCTAACTTCAACGAGGTTAACTTTCAATCCCCTTCTCCCCTTCCCCCCCAAAGAAGAATGCCATTGGCCGCGTTTGCTATATGCTAAGCGTATTGCGATTGATCCATAGACACACAGTTTTATCATGTTGACAAAAGCAGGAAATTTAGGGTCTTAATTTGTCTGTCATCCCTTTTTGGCCGTTTTAATTTTTCCTATGGAGGAAATCACGTGGGTTGCTACGTCACTTCAATCTCCTAGCAACGAATAAGGCACTTACAGATTCTGAGCTTCTCCAGTCAATACCCGCTTAAATTTCACTTTGTATGTTGAGTTGAACCATCTGTAGTTTAGTTTGTCCGTGCCGCACCTCGTAAGTGGTTTTATGATATTTCCCCCCCCCTAAATTGTATTAATATATATATGCATATTATTATTATTATTATTATTAACATTTGAGTTTTAGTTTTTGGTAATAGTTTTGATGTAAACGTTTTTCCTCTGATTAACAGAAAACATGTGAATAGTATTCATAGTTTAGGAAAAGTGTGTATGTAAATTAAATTACGTTTATTAACAGAAATAGTTTAAATCTGCCATTTACTAATATCTTGTCCAATTTCACGGATGAAAAAACTTGCGGGATTCACAAACACAATAGTAAAAAGCATCACAAAAATGGTAGTAAACTGGTTATAAGAGGAAGATCTATAAGTGATTTTGCAATTCGCGAGAGGTTATCAATAAGAAAGATCGTTTTCTCCCCCCTCTCAAATTTGTTATAGGAGCACTTGCATCATGCAGAATGTTCCAAGTATTTCCAACTCGAAAAGGAAAGTACCTAATTTAATTTGTTTTAATACAGTTAAGAACTTTATTCTTTGTAATAACGTGCTATACGTGCCAGAATTCAGTATATTATATGTACTTACATATTTTATATACAATAATAACAGCAAAGTTGTGCTGAAATTCGATCTGAGTATAATTTGATTAGGGGCACCTGGTACCGCTCCATAAACGAAGCATGTATAAGCATCCATGAGTTATTTGAAGTTTCAAATGAATTTAGAGTACTTTTCCGTTTCACCGGCGCAAATTTCGCCAAGCAGACTTTATTGGGGACAACGTACAATATACACATAAAAAATGTTAACAATTGTTAACATTTTTTGTTAACATGTTCTAAGATTTTTTTTATTTTGATTTACATTTTAATATCGTTTAAAATTTTGTGAAAAGCCAATAAACAAAGACAATAAATTTGTAAAAAGACATTAATTTAAGAATTTACTATGCTTTCATGGTTCAACATCCTGATTCGCCGGTTCATATCACGTGGCCCCAAGTGATCTCATCTCACGTGAACTACACTACAAAAATCTAATTCTCTCAGTAATTATCTACATTAATTTCAAGTTAAATCTTAATTTGGAATACAAGTTTAAATGCAAGAATTATGTCAATCCGTACGAGTAGCTTACTCAGAAATTATGTAAAACCGCAGTGCTTTACTTTGTGAGTGCATTCTCATTAGAATTGATGAATTTAACCCTTGACTTTGCCTTTTCTATATTTTCGCCTTCGGGTGATGATTGCATCCTAATTGGCCTTCGGGTGTGATTGCATCCTAATTGACTTAATTACTGCTAATGGCCTTAGAGCATAAAATTGAACTATCTGGTAAAAATTCTATGTAATTGTACGCCAGTATTGAAAGAAATAATCAATCTGGTAAAAAAATGGCTGTGACTTGTTTTGAAAGTGAGGCGTAAAGGGTTACCAGCGAATGGCATCAGTTGTACCATTATTGGCGACTTTGATCGCCTGCGCCGACAAAACGGAAAAGTACCGAATTTAGTTAAAATTTTAAAAGCAACAAAAAAGTGTGCAATGAACTTTTCTAAAGTGACCGTCTCTACAGAAGATCAAAACCGTGTAGAGTCGTGGGTAGTCGTCTTAGAGAATGTTCGCTGTATATAATTTCGAAAGTTATCGGAAAACATCTGTTATTAAATCATAAATTATCATTAAATTACAGATGGATAATTAGTAAATTAGTACCGACGTTTTGTTTTGATTACTCATTAATTATTCGACATTATGTAGACCCATCAGTGGCTAAGTGGCTAAGACAGTGGATCATTAATAGCCTAGCTCAGGTTCGAATCCGCTTGATACGCTAGCTGATGGCATTTGTCTTAATTTTCCCTGCGTACGTGAATACGAGCCAGTTTTCCTTTAAAAGTACTTAATGAATATGTCCCTCCTTTTAAGCAGATAATCCTCGTTTTTTATGTCATAATCAACTAAAGAATCATTATTTGAAAAATACATGAAAGTATTAAGAGGTAATGTAAAACTTTACTCTTCTTTCTGGTCTTTTTAGAAACATGCGTACTTTAGGATTCAAGGTCTTTGAGTTTGAGAAACGTATGTGCAGGTTTTTCATACCCTCTTTCAGTGCTCAGCTTAAATTTCAAAAGACACATGCGTCTCTCAATCATTAGACCTTTTTATTGTGTGCAGGCTTCCACTGAAGAAGATTCAGCAGTTCCGAAGCAAAAGGTTTTAGAAGAAGAATGAATGCTTTTTGATATTCGTGTAATAATTTTTGTGCTAAGTAGAGACCTGACTTCAGCTGTATAAATGGTGCCATAATTAGAACAGTACAAAATTCTTCCTCGGTTGTAGAATATTTGATATTGCCTGGAAATTAATGCTTTAGCTACTTATTATAAACCCATTTCGGATTATAAGTTGCAACGCTCACGCACAATTTTTTTCGCAGTACTGAGGTGACAGTTTCCTGTTTCTATTAACACGCTCCCAGAAATTAATGATTTTTTTGCTCCAACAGGTATGAGATACCTTTTATTACGGCGGCATGAAATCCTATTTCTCTTTCAGTGCATTTTTGAGTCTTATGGAACAAATTAAAAAATGAATAAGTTTACAACCGAAATTATTAATCATGGTAGATATATGATTTGACTTTACCACACATAATTAAGTAGCAGTCGAAATTAATTTTGTCAAGAATTTCTCTCACTTTCGGATTTTTCATAGAAATAGAAATAACGAAAAACTTACTATAGATTTCGACGAGTCACTCTGGACCGTCGGCAGGGCAGCTGATCCACTGTAATAGTAACGTATCGCCTAATAAAGACCTACTGGTGGATTTATCTTTTTCAAAATGGCCTAAAGTTCAAGGCTGTTAAATGAGTAAGAATACGAATTATTTACAACATGCAAATGAAAGCAGAGGAGAACAGAATTAAAGACACAAAATAATGTCAATAACATACAATAAATAAATACAAATATGGTGGTGTCGTAAAATTAAAAGCGTAGGAGGAATTAAGCAGGCTATTAGAAATTTTCATTACTATGATTATGCACTCTATTGTACACTGAAGTACATATTGATTTCTGCAGATTTTACAATGCTTGTCTGCTCATGCATGAATTACTCGTGGCAGTCTTGAAAGTATAGGTTTGGTTTCGTTTATTTAATTATGGGAAAGCACTCGAGGGCTATCTGTCTAAGAGAAGGGTGGCTTTTATGGCAGCCTTTCAAAGAGAAAAAAGCTCGTATACACGTTACACATTGGAAAAACAAAGAAAAGGACCACGTAAGGTTTGGTTTGGTTTATATAATTATGCAAAGATCACGACCGCTATCTGCCTAAGGGAAGGGTAACCTGCAAGTTTTTCTAAGTAAAATTAGCTTGTATACACGTTAAACATGGAAAAAACCACGTAAACGGCCACGTAGCCAGCCCGTTCCCCGAAATTTGAACCCCAGACCAAACTACCAGTGTTCAGCTACTTTACCGTTCGGCCGCTGGTGGACCTTTGCGAAGGCAAAACGTTGTTGCTGTTGGGTTTCAAAAGGAGTAATGGTCGGAATCACTGGTCACCGGGTATATATACTGGTCAATGTACTGGCGCATATGTACTGGTCACAGCAAGCTAAAATGGTACAAATAGCTCATATAGGGGCCATGCTCCGTCGAGAGCTGTGTAAATAAAATCCAGAGGAATAATCCAATAAAGCTGAGCTGCTCTGGATAGAATTTGTGTTCTCCTTCTGTCATTTTGGAGTCTCAAAAATGATTCTGTCTTTTCGGGAGTCCATTTTTCTTATCATCTTTCAAATGTGAGTCTGAAAGTGGCATAACTTGGGTGTGGGTAACTTGGGGGCTTAAAAATGGTAATGTATTAATGTATGGAAGAAGAAATACAGGGCTTGAATTCCAATCGATGCCATGGATTTTGTTGATGAACCGCATAGGTATACATAAGAGGCTCTTATAGATACTACAGTGAGGAGGGCTAGAGGTCATATTCTACTCTTTATAGTAAGAGGACAGTATGAATTGTAAACTGGACTATAGAAACTAAAATTCAGAAGTAATTCGCTCAAGACCAAGTCATCATTCAAAGCTTCAGTAGCAAACCCCTTCATGGTGGAAGTGTTGGATTCTTTGCAGGAGCTCAGAGATTACGCACATTCTTTCTGCGAAACATAAAAACGTCTTATCGACAAGCAACGAAATTTGAGTCGCCTGTGGAAAATTATCGAGAATTCTGATTTTGAAAATTTTATTAAATGCATTCTGGGAGGAAGAAAGTTGAAGGAAAACTAGTTTTTCACATCCAAAATGGCTAACATTTTGAAAATGATCTGATCAAAGACTTGGAAAGTACTGTATACTTAAAGGAATTTTTTTATTGATATCTGCCTTTTTTGTTTGATAATATTCGCATTCATATTAAAAATTTCTGCAAACTAATTTCATTCTCGAGTATAGAATAGTATAAACAAGAAATTGCCAAAATGTTGGAAACAAATATGGTTTAAGTTTCGCAGATAGGCAGCAGTTTCTCACCTTTGTTTGGAAAAGGGTGGGGGGGTGAATCGCTAAGTGCAAACAATAACACCTTTTAGAATTAATAAAAAAAGGGTCATACCCTTTTGTTTTATTTTTGTGATGTTTCCGCTATCTTCGGTAAAATGTATATGAACCAGGGACAGACTAAGGTAGTCTGAAGACCTAAATACGTAGTTCTTTCAAGGACTCCAATGCTTGCTTTCCTTATTTCGTTGACAGAAAAAACAAGGAGTTATGATATTATTTTGGAGATTATTAAAGCTAGGTTTCTAGTTCTGGTTTTTGTGTCAAGCAATCAAGCTCTGACCTAAGCAAAAATTTCTGAATCTGAAAGTTGATGATGATTGGAATAAAGTTTGTTATGCTGAAATGAATGCTTCTGAGCATTAATGACAAATCATAAAAAAAAAAAAAAAAAAAAAAAAAAAAATTGAATTTAGAGAAGTAACGTGCGGAAAAGTTTAGGCATAACAAAATTTTTAAAATTTAAAGAAAATACTGAACAGCAGAATGTAGGGAGATGCTAGATCGTTGAATTCAGGGCGCTCAATGACTGCTCGATGAATTCAATATAGGCAACAAATGCATAATCATATGTACTACATATACAATATAAACTCGCATATATATACACTCTTTTGCAAAATCGAAGCACCATGAAGGACGTGGTTGTTTTTGACGAAATTCGTTATGTGTATAGCTCATACACAGATAATAAAATAATATATTAAAAAATCAAACAGATACTTTGACGTGAAACCTCTTAATTTTTAAGTCTTCAATATACAATTCTTCTAAGCTTACAAAGAATATTTGACACATTTATGCAGGTGTTTGATATCTTAGTAGACCTCATCAGACTTCACCACTTGCAATAACGCTAACGGATCTGTAAGATGAAACTTTACTTTAAGAAAGAGAAAGCTGACTGCAGGCACCAAATCTGATGAATAAAGGTTTGGGGAATTAGGACATTTTTCTTTATTAGAAATTTTTTTCGCTAGAATGTAATTCTGTAATGTGGCGATTTGTCGTGCTAGAGTAATTGGTTGTTCTGTTGCGTTTTATAAGCCTATAATGTTGAATTCTCTTCAGAAGTTTGTTGGATCTTTATAAGGCATAGAGTTCCGAAATTTTGTGTGACCGTGGTGAACCTCACCAGCCCAAAGAAATAATTGCTGTCCTGTTTCTGGAACATATACAAACACCATGTTTTATCTACTGTTACAATTTATTTATATTCTCCTTTTATAATTTATTTCAAGTTATTTATTTAAGTCAAAATTAATTCTGACATTTGAATCGAATTATTGCTCAGCTTTCGAATCTATGAGAACAGATGATGACTCGGTCAAAACAAACGATTAACTATGTCGAAAATTTCACGACATTTTGGAAAAAGCAAGTTGAGATATTAGAAAATAAATGTTGTCAATTATCATTTCAAGTTTGCTGGAATTTGTTAAAAAAGATTAGTCCTAAAGCTTTTCCACACATTGTATATATTGGCAAGGTAAGCAATGCATATCCTGTTTGTTCGTTATGTGTCTTGAAAACATTTCCGTTGCCCATTTAAATTTCGCGCATTATTTAGTAGGTAATGTTTTATTGCCTATTAAAAAAACTTTAAATTATTAAATTAAAGAAAATTTAATCTTTTTAAAAGTAAAATGCTGTTAATAATATTTGAAAGAATACTTTTATTCTGTTAGCTAGAAGCATTGCCAATTTTCGCGTTAGCAGTTGCGTGTAGCTGCAACCGAACTTACTTTTAGCAAGAAACGAATGAAAGTATCTACGCGAAAACAACACGATCAATAGTTGCAAACAAACAGAGGACTGTCGTATGTTGAAATACGGGCATTGAAAATGAAAATGTATTGAGCTCTTTTAGGTGTTTATCTCGTAAGAAATATATACACGTTTTGGAATCTGTGATACTGCTAATTTATTATTTATAGATTCATTTTTATTTCCATGAGCATCAAACATTCTGTTTTATCTTTCGGATATTGATTACGATAATGATACGCATTATTACTGCGACAACGAAATTTTCCAAAGCCTTCAGATGTTACAAAAGGTATACACGCAATATCCGATTTCATTTGCGATATAAAAAGGTATTGATGCTGATCCGAATAAAACTCATTAAATCTATTAATATTAGCACGATGTTTTCAAAATAAGGAATTAATTTTTTAATATTTTTGACAGTTTGAAGAACTTTAAGATGAAACTTTTAGTCTAAAAAATGGCGAAAAAAATTAACACAAAACTGGCTCGAATCCCGGCGGAAGCACGATTGATTTATCATGTATCCCAGCTCTTAAAATTCTAATGATTCCTACAATGACGTTCAAACTAAAATATCGTAGACAAGACCTTGTGACCAACTGGTTTTAGCTGACTGGGTCTCTCATGATTCTCCCCAGTCGCACTTTAAATAGGGAAAAATATGAGAAGTGTGTTCCAGTATTGCAAGAAAATACATCCATTTCACAAACTAAGTGTATTTCTCAATGTGCAGACACGGACTTGATTTTGATACTTAACCAGGATACTTGTCTTCAGAACTGATTGTCTTCAAAACATAATTTTTCTATAAAACTGTGCTTACTTAATGCATTAATTAATGCCAGTATCCTTGCTTATATATAGACATATCCTAACGGATTAATTATTATCATTTGCTATTTTCGTTCTTTTTTGCATTGTAAAAATTTTTACACTAATTACACTAGTAAAAATTCGTGGTTCTTTTGTTGCACGTTAGAGATTAGTAATCTTCAAAAAGGTCCATAAAATAAACTACTTCTAATTTGTAATTACATAGTGCATAAAGAAAAATTTCTTGTTTTCCATTGCATGTAAACAGCAGAGCAGTATCAAGATACATGCCATTTAGAAGCAAAATTAAAATTACGTAAATATCTAAAACTCTTCACATGCATTAAAAATTAAGAGATATAAATAAAACACTGCAAATAAAAAGGAAGAAAAAATACGGGGAAATCTCTTACGTGATTAACACGGAAATAAAAAATTATCTTAAAGAAAATCCTCCATAACTTTAACAAATCGTTCTATAGACATTACTGAAAGCAGAACTTTCATGAATAAAAGTTCATAATACTTGGTCTTCGGATGAATGAAATTTGCCTTCATGCAAATTTTTCTTTGATTAAATAATTTTATGAAAGGGAGAAGAAATTTATAAAATAAGTTTCTTTATTAGAATCTGTTTGAAATCTCTTTCGAACAGAATTCCAATTAATAATATTTAACTTAATATTATTTAACTTAGTATATCTAACTAATATTAGTTTCTCTTCCATTTTATTACTGAATTAAAAAGGATATAAATATATAATTGTGGCCGTAGAAGGATTTAGTTGCGAATTTGAGTATTCCTGAATTTTGTCATGTGTCTCCTGGTCCCCTGCTCCAGCTTTTCAAAAACATTGTGTGCGTCGTTCAGGAGACAACTATTAATGACTCGAGTAAAAGAAATCAATTTCCATGTGTCACAAAATAATTTTCAAGAAGTTTTGTGACCTTGATTGCTGGTGGTCGCTTTGAGAAGAGCTTTGATGCATTAAGATAAGTTTTTTTTTTTTTTTTTAAATTTTAATTTCAAAATTTTGAACATAAAAATTGTTAAATGTTTTAGTTTTGAATTCAGTGAAAATATGCTAGCCTTTTATGCTATATAAAAAATGCACTTTGCTTAATAACTTATATTACAGTATTTTTAATACATTCGCATTCTGTTATTTTGAAAACTATTCATGAGCATATTGCATATGGGGTAATAAATTTCTAAAATAAAATGATTATTGTTAATAATTTATATGATACTCTGACTACGACATAGAAGGCACATTATCTACAAGGGATCCCTTGGGGACCGCCATCTTCCAACTCGCAGGGAGCCCCGAAATTACTGAAACTGATTATGCATTCACTCACACCAGAAGCTTATGCAAATTAAAACACGCACAGAGGCTGCATCAGTTCTAGTTACCCCTGGAGCCTCGTAAATGGTCACTTCTGTGGTGCTTAGATAACACAAAATTATGTGTCTTTTAGAAAATTTGATGGTTTTATATTCATTGCAGATCGCCTAATTGCTACCAGTTATTGCCGATAAGTAATGCACCATTTTAGTTTTGTAAATTCTTGCTTTGGTTTTATTTCACTGGATTGGTAAAATAAAGTTTGTTGAATTTAAACCTGGGCTTGGGTAATTTAATTGCAAACTCGCTGTTTTCAGAAAGTAACCCTTAACGAGGCACCGCTAGATGAAATTTTTTTAAACTATGTAGTTTAAATTCGAAAATCCAATTCTGACTGGAGCAATCCTTACAATTTCATCCTTGTCTTCATTGTTTTGTTCTTAATCTTCCATTTCTTCGTGAGTCGCTGCATCAGGGAATATCTTGATCTGCTATAGTCCTAAAGACCATCCTTTTTTTCAGCTATTCTCAAAATTATTCCTGCAGTTAAGCAAGTCAGTTTTCTTTATAGTTTTAAATAACAGAATGCAAAAACAAAAAACAATTTTAACGAAGTACTATGCACTAACTTCTTTCTTCAGAAGCATAATTTTCTTTGCGATATCAAAGATCTGCTTTTCGATCATGAATTAGCCTTAAGATTTTAATTTAAGATTTAAAAATGAGACTAAATGTATCATAAACCATAAGTTGTTTACGACTAAAATATATATATGTTTTTTCAAAATTACAGGGCCAAAGTTAAAAGCACATAAAATTAAAAACAATAGTTTTAGCTTTCATAATATTTTTAGTCATATGTGACTACCAAACCATGGGACGCCCATGAATGAACTATATGTTAGAAGAGTACTCTGCAACCGGTGTGCCTTGAGCCGATGCAGGTGTGACGTGGTCAAATATGATAATTTTCTTACTAAACATTTCATCTGCCCTCCTTAGAAGCACAATAACGAGAATGCGTGCAATGAAATTGTGGCGTAAATAGCCTTTTACTGGTTTCATAATTTAAGTGTCATGTCCCTGAAATAATAAATCCCATTGCTTGTCGCCTGCGTCGTAGGGCCTACGTTGTCGCTAGACAACTCTGTAGTAGGCTTTGTTCGGGAGAGCCCTTTGTGTCCTTACTTAGACAAAGAATATGTATTGTACATAGATGGTCTTCGATCTAGCTTCAATTCAAGCCGACGTATTAGTTGTGTTAAGTCGCATTCAGTTGTCTTGCGACAATAGTCATCATTAATTTAGTTATATTACTGAATTATGTTTAGTTAACGTTCTTCGTATGATTCTTATTTAATTTTATACCCCTTTAAATATGGATAAATTTTTAACTGGAAAAGATTTCTCTTCACGTATAGATGATGAAGAACCTAGCACAAGTGTTGCGAAAAAAAATGTGAAAAGCAAGTACAGCAAAGATTATATTTCATATGGATTCTCGTGGTGCGGTGACGAAACTCCTCCAAAGCCACAATGCATTATTTGCGGCGATCAGCCATCAAACGAGGCAATGGCACCCAGTAAACTAAATCGCCTAAATTCTAGCCATCCTATCTACGCCAAAAATGATAAACAATATTTTCAGAGGCGTTTTTAGAACAACATCAAAAACGGAAGCAATTTATGAAATCGGCCGTTACGGTTTCTGAAAAGGCCTTAAAATCTAGTTACCATGTTGCAAAAGTAATTGTACATCAGACTAAAACTATCGGCGAAACACCTTATTAAACCAGCAACCGGAAATTATTCGACTTATGCTTGGGCCCAATGACGTGAAGGAAATGAATAAAGTTTCGTTGTCTGCCGATGTTATTAAAAGACATGTTCACGACTTGTCAAGCGATATTTTAGGAAAACTGATTAGAAAACTGATACTGGCTGAAACATTTGCTCTTCAAATCGACGACTCAACCGATATTAAAAATAAAGCACAACTTACAGCTATTGTACGTTTTATTGACGAGGAATCGAAATTCTTGATTATTTCGGAGTTTTATTTCTGAGAGTAAATAGTCACTTACACCAGAAATTTAGTAAAGTTAACATTATTTCCAGATATACTTTGTAGAGACATTAGGTATTTTAGAAGTAGGAAAGATGAAAAAGAAACGCCTTAGGCGGGAATCGAACCACGGACCTCTGGAATACTGGCCCAGTGTGCAGAACCATTACACCACGAAGGCAGGTCAAGAAGATGGGAGAAATACTTTGTATACTCCCCTTTTAAAGGGCGACTGGGGTGTTTAGGGGACCCAATCGCCAAATCCTGGGTGTGGAGAGTCTTTCTTTCTTTCCACCGACAACGAGGCAGCCGGTCCACTGGGTAGTTAGCATATCGGCCAGGTAGCCCCGCTGACGGAAATAACTTGAACAAATTAACACATTTATAAATACATATTGTGCTCAAGACGACTGCTGGGGGCAGTGCAAACAAATGCTGGACGAAGATGATAGGAGTGATGGAAGAATGTGCATTGCGGGTGAGAAGAACAATTTCAGTTACATATTTACAGAGTTATGGATAGGTGGTTACAAATACTAAAAGTAATAAGAAGTAAAATACTAGAAAGTGAAATAATACATAAAATAAAAAAAAGGCAAAACAGTGGAAACAATATATAAAATAAGGCAAAATACATAATTCAAGGTTTACAGTTCAAGGAGATAAATATATACAGGGAATAAGAAAAGTCGAATAAGCTAACTTAAGATAAAATTAGTTCACTACAGGTACAGAGCATACAGTGGCTGTGCTGGTGACGAGGATGGTAGCTAAGAATTACTCCAGCCTGTCTGAGATTTTGCGTGAAATGTTTATGCAATCGCATATGCGTTTCAATGCATTGCGATTTTTTGAAGTAGCTTCGGCCCATGCATGGATGTGGTTTGCTACTGGTTGCCTAAGATGATATTTGGCGGTCTCTCTACAAGCGAACAGATAGCGGTCCGGATCTCTTACCATCCCGCATGAGTAATGCTCGTTTTCGCGTCGTCTGAAGCGATGCAGGTAAGTCATGAAGGGACCATGTCCTGTTAAATACTGAGTGAAGTGAGACGAGCCAGATTTTAGAAGTCGGCAGACTTTTGGAAAAAATCCGTAAACTCTTCTGCCGGTGGTCTCTGTCTCCCACAGATGTTGCCAACGTTTGCGTAATTCTCTCTCGATCTCAGCTTTTAAGAACGAACCCGGGAGAGGCACGTCAAGTGTGCGAACGTGGGGGTCAGTTGCTGCTCTTTTGGCTATTGCATCTGCAATTTCATTACCCAGTATTCCAGTGTGGGCAGGTACCCACTGGAGTTCAGGCCTATAGTATTTAGGTGTTCTTAGTAAGAGTTTTTGTATGGCCCTGACGAGTGGATTTTTACTACATGTGCCTTGGATTGCCTGGAGGCTAGAGGCTGAGTCTGAATATATACTGGAATAGTTATTTTCCAGTGCGTAGACAAGTGCAGCTTTTAATGCAATCAGTTCAGCCTGAAAAACTGAGTTGGGGTGCTTAAGCTTTCTTTTCCAGGTCTTTAAGATCTGGTTCCCAAGTAGAACACAATATCCGCTACCGATGCCACATTCTCCTTTGGAATCATCGGTGTAGATTGCAGTGGCGTTGAACCACGTTGGTGACCTGCAGTTAATCGAGATGTTGAATTCGGCCGGGTGGCAAGTTGGCTCGGGAATGCTTTGCTCATAGTCAGTATAAACATAAGTCCTGTCCCATAAACTTATTGTCTCTTTGAGTTGGAGCACTCGCACTATTGCACTCTCGCGCTGAGCTAAGAGATGCAGATGCGAGAGCATTAGTGGGCGAGGTTTTATATCCTCGGGTAATGCTTAGGAGGAATGGTCTTTGTGCTGAGCGTAGCAGATTCTCCATTTTAGTAGTGATCGTTATGCCCCACATCGAGGCTCCATACAGTGCAATACGTTCAGCAACTACAGAGTACCACGTCTTAAGCATCCTCGAAGAAACTCCCCATGTTGGTGTTGCTGTTCTGAGCATGGAATGAAATATCCTGTGAAGTCGTGCCTTGACCTCCTTTAAATGTGGCATCCAAGTGAATGTGTCATCAATTATAACTCCAAGGTACCTCAAGTTTCTGACTATTTTAATATTTTCCCCATGAAGGTTGATGCACGGGATTCTTCGATGGCGCTTACCTGGGCAAATAAGCATACCTTGTGATTTTGAGTTGGCAATAATTAACTTATGGTCATTGGCCCATTTGGCCATCTTGTCAATTGCTTGTTGCGCGTTAGTCTCATATGCGTTGTGGCTGTGCCCTTTGGTTACCAGCAAAACGTCATCGGCATAAGCCAGTATTTCCGTATGAGGATCTGTGTTAAAGAGTGTCAGCGCTGTGTCAGCTACAAGATTCCAGAGCAGTGGACCCAGACAGGATCCTTGAGGACAGCCTCTATTGATGGAACGTGAGTGCACTCCTGCGTCCGCAGTGGCTTGTAAGCGGCGATCACTTAGGTAGCTGTAAATAAGGTCAAAGAGAATCTTAGGGCAACCCATGTCCTGTAATCTCTTCAGTACATCGGGCTACCACAACGAGTCGAAAGCGCCCTGTATGTCCACAGAAATAATGAGACTATGTTGGTTATTTCTTCTGTTATTTGCTATTATTTTTCGTAGGTGCTGCAGCGCGTGATCCACCGATCTGCCAGGAATGAAGCCGTATTGTTTGTCATTTATGCTTTATCCAGACAGGATATAGTGTTTAAGTCATTGAAGGACGACTCTCTCTAGTACTTTACCCAAGGAAGGAAGAAGGCAAATAGGCCGGTAAGAAGTTGGTACATTAGGGTCGTTTTTCGCTTTGAGGAAGAACACCACCTCACCAAGTTTCGTGCCGGCTGGGAAATATCTGTTGCGCCAACACGCAGTAATGTAGGCATACAGTAACTCCGGATGTGTACTGTTAATGGCTTGCAGAATGCCATTATCTATCCCATCAGGACCTGGGGCTTTATTGGTGTTTAACGCTTTAACAATGTCGCTCATTTCTTTGGCGTTTGGCAGCGGTTCAAAATCTGTTTTCTTGGTATTGTAATATTGCTCAACACTGGCTCTGATATTTCTTTGTGCGGGATTATCTGTGTCTGTGTTATCAGGTCTAAAGATATTGTCCAGAATGTGCGCGACTACTTCTGTGCTAGTTGCTGGTCCGTGGCTTATTGTGGCAGTAAGATTAGTAGGTGTAAACATCTTATCATGAGCAATACGGAAGACAGTTCCGAACTTATTCGCAGTGTTGGTATAGTACTCTTTCCAGGATGAAAACTTCGCTTTTGCAATCTGCCTTTTGTAAACAGCTCTGTGCTTTCGAAAAATTAGCGAGTGTGTCTCTCTTTCTAAGGGATCCTTGCATGCTTGCATTCTGCGCCTTAGGGCACGGACTTTGCTGCCTTCAGCAGTAAGCGTGGTGCTCCACCAAGAGGCGATTGTCGTCCCATCGCCCCTTTTAGTTCGGGCGCCACTGTATAGACATTAGGATTTTTTTAGAAGCAGGAAAGATGAAAAATTAGCAAACGCCTTCGCCGGGAATCGAAGCACGGACCTCTAGAATACCGGCTCAGAGTGCAGAACCACTACACTACGAAGGCACGTCAAGAAAGTGGGAGAAATACCTTATAACTTGACATACTATAAGTTAAGCACCACAATACGGTTGTGCGCTACTTCACAGCCAAATTCTAGAACCTTAATCATAAACAACCAGTTTGTCGTCCCATCGCCCCTTTTAAATATAATAAACACGAAATCAATTTAAGATTTGAAATAAAACTGTTTATTAACATTTCAGCCCGACTGTTACGCAAATCTTAAATGATAGTTTCTAATTAAAAGTTTTAGTCAGGTTTTACCTTTATGTTTACTCGGATACGAGTCTCAGCTGTAAATCATCACTGTCAAATTGGATCTAACCAGCAAAGCGATAACAGTAAAACAATGCCTATAGTTTACAATTTGAACATCTTTACATTTAGCTTTCATTGTTGTCTTTTAAATTTTTTCCATGGCCAGTAGGTTTCTGGTCATTTCTCAAACTCAGCTGGGAAATTAGTTTAGAATTGAGGAAATGATTGATCATGAATAAGATTGAAATTAATTTGAGTCGCCTTCTCTTAATAGAGCAACTTTTAAAGCAAGCACGCAAAAAGTCCATTTCCATAATTTCTTATTCAATATTCAGTTCACATAAAAGTAACTTGCTTCGTCGTTTATTTTTATGCAGTTTTTTTCTTCTATTTTGTTTTTCAAGGTGAGAAATATTATGGTCAGTATATATCGAACGTTTTTTTGCAATAAGTTAATAGTTTTCTGTAACAAAGT
Source organism: Stegodyphus dumicola (assembly GCF_044657685.1). Lineage (NCBI taxonomy): Eukaryota > Metazoa > Arthropoda > Arachnida > Araneae > Eresidae > Stegodyphus > Stegodyphus dumicola. Next base: position 283,020,684 of record NC_140768.1, read on the forward strand.
CAAATATATTTTTATTCTTCAAAAGTAAATCTTTTATAGACTGCCTAAAACTATCAAAGCAACGCAGCTTTGAAATTAATGTGTCAATAGAAATCACAGTTTAGAATATGTTAATCCTAAAAGAGTTTAAATCATCATGTACAGCAGTGGAAATGCTTTTTGGACTTCTGGACCTTTTCCTTACCGGAGGTACGGCTTTAAGATTCAGGGCTAGTGGCGGTACGTCTTTTTCTTGCTTTCTCGTAATAACCAGCCTCATGGTATCTGCTTCAATGCCAGTTCGAACTTTTACTAATTTCAAGAAATCCAAAGTGAATATCATATTTGTTAAGTAATTCATATTTGTTAAGCTAAAAATGTTATCCTAAAAAAGTTTAAATATTTGCTATAATTCCATGTCTCCTTCAGCTATGTCACTTTTGTACGAAGCTATACAACTCCCTGCGATTTAGTTAAACAGAAAATGTTGAGCACTGATTTATGACAAACTCGATATTTCAAAAGACTCGAATGCAATCAATGTACAATAATGCGGACCGCAAGAAACAAGAAGCCATTTCCATATTTAATGATGTAGTAAGTGAAGAAATGAGTAGATGCGTAAAATCTTACCTAATATTGTAGTTCCTTAAAATATAACAAGAACTTAAGGAAATTTGGATAATAAATGAATACCTATTGCTTCTTTTCCGATGTCCGACATCTTTCTTCCTTCAATTAGTTTTCGAATATATGGAAACACGTTCTTCGCACTAAGAGTTTTCAGAACTAAAGTCAGATGAATGCCTGTTAACGCTAGGAACACATTCCTTTTCAAACTTGAGAAAAACTATTTACCCTGATGCGTACGCACGACGTCAATCACCCTCGATGAAAATTTGCAGCTTTCTGGGAATCCAGCAGGCAAGCATTTAAAAAACTCGGAGATACGCACTTCACTGAATTTTTGCTTTAAACTGAGTTGCAGCGAATTTCTATTAATTCCATCTGCAAAGGATCTGGCACTTTCTCAACATCAGTTGACAAAATATTTCTGTAAAGAAACGGTTTCAAGTGCCCTTTCTAGCACCCGAGGATACACATATTAGACGGAATTTCAGTTTTATTAATATATTATATATTTTTCATTATTTTCTTGCGATGCAACAGCAAGATGAATTAAGAGCCGAACATAACTCACAGACCGAGAGTTATGTTATAAGGTTTTTGTAGAGCAATATAGGGCTTAGAATGTATGAAAAGCATTTTATTCACACTAAAGCACTATTAAGTTTAATTGCAAAATTTTCAAGAAAACAACATAGTTTTTCAGGCTCATTCTTTGTATTTTGTATAAGTATTTTGTACAATATGTATAAGTATTTTGTATAAGTATTTTGTATATGTATTTTGTACAATAAGATCTCATAAAAGTTTTAGAAGCTTCTTCATTGCAAAATAGTTCGGATCAATTAATTACTGGAAAACTCGACAAAACTGTCTGCTTAAGGAGAGGGAACTTTCTTAAAGGTACATTTTCCACTCAGATCCTTCTGTCGCTGAGCGCAGAGTCTAGTAATAACTGCAGTGTTTCGTAGCTCTAGCTACTCTTCCTCTGACGAGCCGTATGAAAAAAAGATCCTTTTCATAGAATGAAGAAAAGAAGACCCCCCAGAGCTAAAAATATGCTATAGAATGTCTTCGAATAAATTTCAAAAAGTGAGAAATGGAGTAGAAAGGAAAGGTATTTATTAGATTTCACCGATAATAAACTGTAATTATAACTAATAATTATAACTTTCACCGATAATAAAACTGTGACGGTATAATATGGAGTAAAAAAAGGCAAAGAAAATTATTAAATTTATTGATTTATTGATTGAGTTTAGGTGTCAAGACGTTCTTTGATGAAATTTTTATGAATATGAGAACTTCTGCTGAAAACAGACAACGTCGCTTCATGTCTAGAATAAGATTGTCTTTGGGGTATATATGGGATATTTTGGCAGTCGAGCACATGAGTGACAAAGCTTGCCATCAGAGTACGGGCATTGTTTGGCTGAGTGGAATACAGCAGAAATGATGACACAGAAGGATTTCACTTCTTACTATTCCATATCTTTATTTCAATTTTCACCGCAGATCATTTTTCCTTTAGATGAAATTCTCCAAATTACATATTCAATAGTGATTTAAACTAAGTACGATTAAATTTAGATTTTCTGCGTCATAACTATTCTAACAAAGGAAAGATGGGTTAAGCAGCAGCGAAGTGTTGTTGCGCAGGAGGAGAGAAACAATCTGATGCAAAATGGCGCGACTTCGTTATTTATAGAAGCGGTTACGTAATAGGCTCGAATGTTCTCGAAAATACTGGTCTAGGGGGAAGATCCTGAAATTGTGGAAAGTTAATTGGAGGTTGCTTATTCGCGTAGAGCAAAGCCTCGTATTTTTTATATTATATATATATGCCCATTCACATAGCAGACGCATTTTTAGCTTGTAAAGAATTCAGAGAAGGTTATGGAGTAAAATAAAATGTCTGTCAAAATGCTGCATGAATGGGCCCATCGACTCCATTATTTCGACGGGCATTTGCCTACAAAATGGTGTTTCTGGTTCTAAATACTGCTGTTGTTGTGAGTCCTGTGAATCTCGCACGTTTTGGCATCAAGAACCATGGCAGAAAGTGCACATAGTAAGCAAAGACGTGATTATGTACTCCACTGCAATCACAGTACCACCAAGAAAAATGTGAATATCGGTAAGGCTACCAAAGACAATCTCTGCCAAGAAGCATTCAACTGTAGCCTCTGTATGCGTGTATTTCCCAAGTGTTACTAGTTTGATAATAAATTCTATGCATTCTTTAGGCCATTTACCGTCGGAAATCGATCTGTAGACTAAACTGTGTATAATCAATAAAAGCATAATACCCCAGTGTTGCAGAATATAGCTAAGATGATCTCAAGATCAATTTAAACAGGCCTCGCTATGCGAGGAAGTCAGTAGGAAGTGTGGCAACAATTAGATCTACAGAAGCAAAACTATTGGTTGTTTTGTATACAACTGACCAGTATGTGACCTCTGAAAGCAGTGTGCGAAGATATAGCTCTTCTGGTCTACGCTGCATGCTCGAACGGAAGTTGATGTGCAGTGACTGGCCACTGGCGTCGTACTTGAAATCACTGAAAACAGTCTTCTCAGCAGTTGTTACACTTGGACATTCATCTTGCTTCAACTTACTAACTAGCTCTACAGCAGGTAAATGAAGAGCGATTGGCATTCTGTTTCCTTTCAAGACGCTATGTTACTTTTCTGAGATCATCTGGCGTCACTTAGGTGAGATAGTCTACCAAAGACAATGTTTCAAACATTGCCTACAATAAAAAACATTGTCTATCCAAGAGAATGTTTCGAAATTCTACTATTTCAGTTTTCTGCTTGAAGTCTGTACGACAGAAATACAGGGTTTTCACTAAACAGTGAAGCGCTTTTATACTTAATATGTAGCTGTTATAAAAGGTTAAAATGCAAAATTTTTCTCTGGAGCTTTTACCCCGAGTGTGTATGTTTGTTACGCATGCAGATTTTTTGGCGATATATTGTTTCTTTCGCCGTGTCGAATGCGCTAATTTTTCTAATTATTGTTTAATTTTTGGGCATTAGTGATAATTTCTATACAAAATTGCTCGTTGCATCTCTTGGAGTTTATTCTGTAACAGCTTAATTTTTCCATTATATCTAACATTACTAGCTCCTTTTGAATTTATGTATTTTACTCATATATTACATATTTTTACATAAATATTCTTAATGTTTAAGAATTATATTAAAATACTTTTTACCGTACTCTTAAACTTTATGTTAAAGAAAAAAAAAATTACTTAGCTGAATGATCTGATTTATTTGACTACAAGCATGACCTTTATAAAGGTAAGTAAGTTTCAGTTTCCCTGCCTCGCGAGACTGAACCGCATTTACAGGCAGGGATAAATAGAAGGGCTAGGTCATTCCTTTGTTCGACTCCTCGCCGACGCGAGTCTCATAGAGGGGGGGGGAATCGGGAGTAATCTGACGTATCTCTGTTGCACCTGCTCTGATTTCGCGCCTTTAAAACTGTAGTTTCATTCAGTTGCGAGACGATTTTTTGGAGATCGCATATCCCAAATTCATTTTAATCATACATATTTGTTTTCTAATAATGCAAATATTTAAAATAATTTGTGTATATATAGTTTTAGTCAGTTTTCCTTTTAAATTCTATATTTAAAGTATCCTTTATGTAATATGGCTTCTTGTGCTGTAGCAACGTGCCGTAACACTTATAGAAATACGAAAGGAAGAGATATTGTATTTCATGCTTTCCCCAAGGACAATTTGCTTTTGACGAAAGAATGGATACATAAATGTTGAAGACAGGATTCTATTAATGTGAAAAAAGCAAGAATTTGCAGCGAACATTTTCTGTGCAGTGATTATGAAGATAACATGAGAAATCGCTTGCTTGGATTGCCGCAAAAAAAAAAAAAAAAAACTGTTGAAATGCAATGCTGTGCCGAAAGTAAATTTATCGTGTGCAGTAAACAAAATAACACCAAGAAATCGGAGACATTTGAAAAAACTAATGCAGAGTGCTTTTGAAAGACTACATGAATTAAGCCCAAAGAAAATTTATTTTGAGGCCGAGAACGAAATTGAAGCTGACAATAATAAATCAAATGTGAATGATTTTGAAATAAAACTCACAAGTGACAATGCCCTATGTGACAAAATCCCTGAGTGCCCTAAGTGTAAAGATAAACAAGAATGTATTGATAATTTGAAGAACAAAATAATATCCTTAGAAAATTGTAATAAAATATTGACAAATAGAGAAAAGAAAGATTTTAGAATGTTTGCTCAGCGACAAAGAAGGTGGGCGACATTTAGAAAGAAATTTGTATCGGAAATTCAGAAATTAAAATCCCAAACAGCGAAATTTAGGAAAAAACTGAACAGATCGGAGAATTTGGAAAAACGTCTAAAGCATATTTTTATAAAGACGCAGATTAACGCATTGCTAGAAAAGAAGGAAATAATCCGGTGGACTAGTGAAGATATTTCACGTTGCATTGTCATAAGAGCTCTGTCATCTAAAAGCTACGATTTTTGGAAAGAAAAAATGGGAATTCCTTTACCTAGCACTAGCACATTTATATGCGGATATTTAGGACTGCACTAAATTTTCATGTACTCCAGTAATTCAGAGTGATGTTCTTGCTGTAATGAAGGAAAGATGCCAATATTTGAATTCTGTAGAAAAAATATGCGTTCTCAGTTTCGACGAAATGCACATAGATTCTAAACTCTGCTATGACTCTAAACTGGACCAAAATCGGTCCTTTTCAAAAAGTGCAGTTTGTTTTAATAAGAGGTCTCATTTCGCAGTGGAAACAACCAATATTTTTTGATTTTAACACTCCAATGAAGAAAGAACTTCTTTTTTCACTCATAAGACATATTCAATCATCTAGAGTAGAAGTGAAAGCAATAGTGTCTGATTTAGGAGGATCTACTACTTTGTGGAAAGAGTTACAGATTTCGATTAATAGTTCTCATTTTCCAAATCCAGTATTCCAAACGAAAAAAATATGGGTTTTTGCAGATTTAGCGCACTGCCTCAAACTACTGAGTGTTGGTGTATTTAATTATGACAAAGCACACTAGGGCTATCTGCCTAAGGGAAGGGATGCCTTTCGTGGAGGACTTTCTAAGGGAAACTGGCTCGTATACACGTTACACATGGGGAAAACCACGAAAACGCCCATGCAGCCAGCCCGTTCGCGGGATTCGAACCTCGGACCGAACTACCAGTGTTCAGCGACTTTACCGCTCGGCCTCTGGTGGGCTCAAATTACTGAGAAACCACTTTTTAGATAAAGGATTTGTTTTAGAAGATGGAACTGTTTTAAATGTTGATATTATTGTTACGAATTTGGTATTTAAAAAGCTAATGTTAGTTCAATTATAAATTAAATGGTTTTATTTCTCGCGCAGTGCAGCGCGTGACGAATATTAAAAGAAAGCTAAGCCGGAAAAATTAAAATACAAGAGCGCGTGCGTTAAATAAATAAATTATTATTTGATTTCGAGAAAGTACTGGAAAATTCTAGCGCGTGATTTTAAAATCTTATAAAAGGAGGAAAACATCTCAGTTTGTAGTAGTTGCTTAGTTTGTTGTTGTTTAAAAAAACTACTGTTGTTGATTGTAGCGAATTCGTGGATTAGCGTTCTTTAGCTGTTTTGAATTACGTTCTATTGGACATTTGAGTAGTTAAAAGAAAACTACTGTGAGATATTGTAATACTGCGTGATAATTTGAGAAAATTTAAGCATTTTTGTTGTGATAATAATAAATTTTTGTTCATTTTTTTTCATCGGACTTGTGCATTCATTTCATAACGAACCCGTACGCACGCAACATTATTAAAGAGAATTAAATTGTGTCACAAACTAAAACCAAATTATTTAATGGTCAAGGGAAACGAGAGACAAAAAGTAAGTATATATAATATGTTTTGATTTGAAATATTTCTAGATTGCATTTTAGAAGTTAATAGCGTAAAGCATATTTCAAATGAGAACTAATTCTGTTAAGATATTGTTACAGTTATTTTTATTGTATCCTCTGTTATTATTGATTCGATTTTGTGCTAGCTTAGCATTCTAGATAAAATATATATAAAGTATAATATTAAAGTAATTGGCATAAGAAGACCTGCCCCCTTAACCCCCACTTTTGAAAAATTAAATAATTATTTTAGGTACTGTGAATAAAGTTGTTTTGTCTAAATTACGATAAAAAATTACATGTATTTATTTAAATGAAATATTGATGTAAGCCTAAGTTACAAAATTATTTTTTAAAAAATATATGTTATTATAATGAATCGGGAGAAAAATATGCTAATGTAAAATTTACAATTAGGCTGAAACTCAAACTTAGATTAGCAGAAATTTTGCCATATATAACCATACACGTTTAAAACTATGCCAATTTAAGGTTATTATTTTGATTAATTTTAAATAGCTGTTATTATAGTTATCTTAGCAGTAGTACAGTTCTCTTAGTTAACATGCAGATAAAGAAATGATTAGAAACAAACAGGCATTTAAAGAAAAAAAAAAAATCCCTGCAAATAAAAAAAGGAACTTTATGCTAAGAGTAGCGCATTTTATCTATTATTTTAAAATTGAGTAAGTACTATTAAATTTTGTAATGTTCAGTGTAAAATGCATACTGCAGTAACATTGTCTCTTCCAAATTATAGCTACCTTTCACACACAGCTCATTTTAAACGCTGATTCTTCAAATTTAAAACGCTAATTTCTATGATGTCAATTGCATCTCCGCGCTCAGTGCCATCATTGCTACGTCATCACTCCTCACTGCCTGTTTCAGGGGGAAACGCTCTATGAGCTAGCCCTTCTCTTTAGTCCTGATTTACAGGTGCACTCTCCCTTCAGAACAAAGCGCGAAGTTCAACCTCCGCTCTTGCCCCTCGGAAAGAGCGGCGCACCGCCTGGCATTCACCAGAAGGCACTGGTCGTTAATTTCCTACCTACCAGTCGCTCGGCTTTATAAAGGTAAATGAAATCAGCCACTTGAGTAAAGAATGTGTATGTAGAAAAGGAAACCTTCCATAGAAGTAATGTAAACCAGTCTCACTATTGCGCCGTTTTATCGTAGAGGGACAAATTCTCATTGCCAACTCGCCAGACGGACAAGAAATTTAGAAATACGATATAAAACCAAAGAAGTTATAGGATTCGATATTTGAAAAAAATTTTCGTGAGAATTTAAGTTCGCATTTTTGTAGCTTTTATTACTCAAAATAAATAAGTTTTTAACTAATCTACTTGCGCGAATCAGTGATTTGATTTGCGTCAATAAGACCGGGGAAACAGAATCACAGAATTTTGAACTCTTTACAAACAGGATTTTGATCTATGACATCGGATCGACAACTATTTCGCGCATGCACAAAAAGCTATTAAGTCTGGATCTGTTTCGATAACTATTTCTCGCATGCGCAAGAAAATGCTAAGAATGGATAGCCCCTATGAAGTAAACCTGAGGTATATTTTTCCCTCTGCGGTTTGACCAAGGCCATCTTGAGGGTCTGACTATGACCATCTCTCATCAAGATGGCTTTGGTCTGACAGAGCAACATCAACTTCAGTGTAACTCTCGTTCTCAATACACACATTCATTGACATGGGCGAGTCACGTGCAGAAACTATTATGTGGATTTCCCTTGGAAAAAAACAGGACGGAGGCACATAAGGGGGAGATTATGGTTTCAAGGAATTGTTAGCATCAGAGAAGACAGCACGCCTTCCGGGGGAAACCTGCACTATGCATGCACAGTGCAGCTTCAGCAATACCGAGAAAGCATTGTGCGATGACAGAGGAGATACTATCAATGAGTCGAATTAAAACCAGAACTTATATACAAATATACAAACTGATGAATGCAATAATACATGACGTAAACTGAAGAGGTCAGAATTTAAGGTCACATCTTCTTAATACGATAGTTACGTATTGTACGATATTCACAAAATCTAAGACTATATTTTGAATTATACAAGTTTTGTTTTCAAAAAAGGATTTTTTGATGTAATTATGCTTATACTGTTGATGCTTTAGAAGATTACTTTCTTTAAATCTTTGTTTATGCTATTTCCACTAGCCTTATAGATGCTTGTACATTCTGTCTACTCTTAAGTCATTTTTATAAAAGTATTTATCATGCAAAAAATTTGGAAATACATTTTTTATAAGTTTTTTTATTGGGGAGGGGCACATGCAGGACATTTCTGAGTTATCTAATTTACACTGAGACCTTGAAATCGCTACAGAGCTATAGGCTATTGATATTTAAAAAAAAAATGGAAAATATATTTTTAAAAGTCCTGTGAAAGGTACACTGACCTTTACTGGGAAACTATTTATACAGCTTTTCTTTCTAAAAATAAAATATAGGGCAAAAAACTTTAAGTCAACGATGCGTAGAGCATTAACTATCGCCTTGGACCAATTCGTTAACTACATCGAAATGTATTGAAGTATTCATTACATCATGAAAACTATAAACTGCCTTTCATAATATCATATTATAAGTAGTTAAAGTTATCATATTATAGTTCATTTTCGCTTCTAAATACTGAAAATAAGTACTGTGTGACATAAAATGTCCTAAACTATTTCTGTACATTATTTTTTACAATGCTAGAAAAGTGGTAGAAATAACTGAAATTATCATCATAAGTGCCATAATTTTTTTTTCATTCATCTTAATTTAAACCGGAAAAATCTGAAATAAGACGGAAGTTAAATTTATGGGTAGTTAAATATCGATGGAAATGATTTTGCGTACGAGATTTTAAATGATGTTGAGACCACAGTATTAGTTCAAGACGGTTTAAGGTGGCAATTGCTCTGGAAATTGAATTTCAGTCTTACAACTCTACTAGATAAGTTAGTGAGTTATTGCTAAATCTGAAATAGATTGACAAAAGCCTTGAATAAACTTTTTAAATAAACTTCCTACTGAAATAAATTTTTAACTATATATTTAAATAACCTTTTTATTTAATATTTTTATTTTAAATAACATTTTTATTCAACCGAACTTTTAACATAGAAGGCACGACTTCCGCTACTAACTAAAATCACAGTTCATGGCTATGCAAATTAAACAATAGCAATCAAATTTAGACGCTGATACCGTAGTCAAAGACTACGCATTCGCTAACATAAGTTATAAACTGCCTCAGTTACATTTACTGGTGTGTAAGTTTTAGTCTCTGTTGCGAGAAAAAGGCAAAAACCGGAATAATCCCTTTTAAACTTAGCTGGCGAAGTTCTAGCAGCGAGGCTCGAATGCCAGAAAATTCTCTGTCTCTCAAAGATTCAAAAACCCTCAGTTTATACACTGAAGTGACAAAAGTCATGGGATAGCAATATGCAAATATACAGATGGTAGTAGTATTGCGAAGAATATGTATAAACGCGAAGTGCTTTGGCAGGGCTTTCATTTGTGTTCAAGTTATTCATGTGAAGAGGCTTTGACGTGATTATGGCCGCACGACGAGAATTAACAGACTTTGAACGCGGAATGGTAATTGGAGCTAGACGCATGGGTTATTCAATTTCGGATATCGTTAGGGAATTCAACATTCCGAGATCCACAGTGTCAAGAGTGTGCCGAGAGTATCTAATTTCAGGCATAACATCCCACCATGGACAGCGCAGTGGCCGACCACCTGCACTTAACGACCGATATACCAGCGGCGTCTGCGTAGAGTTGTCAATGTTCACAGACAAGCAACACTGCGTCAAATAACCGCAGAAATCAATGTGGGACGTACGAGGCACGTGCCCGATAGGACAGTGCGGCGAAATTTGTCTTCTTTGGGCTATGCCAGCAGAAGACCGACTCGAGTGCCTTTACTGGCAGCACGACATCGCCTGCAGCGACTCTCGTGGGCTCGTGAGCATATCGGTTAGTCCCTAAACGAATGGAAAACCGTGGCTTGGTCAGATGAGTCACGATTTCAGTTGGTAAGAGCTGATGGTAGGGTTCGAGTATGGTGGCGCAGACCCCACGAAGCCATGGACCCAAGTTGTCAACAAGGCACTGTTCAAGCTGGTGGTGGTTCCATAATGGTATGGGCTGTTTTTACATGGCATGGACTCGGTCCTCTGGTGCAACTGAACCGATCATTGACTGGAAATGGATACCTTCAGCTACTTGGAGATCACTTACAGCTATTCATGGACTTCACGTACTCAAACAACGATGGGATTTTTATGGATGACAATGCGCCATGTCACCGGGCCACAATTGTTCGCGATTGGTTAGAAGAACATTCTGGACAATTCCAGCGAATGATCTGGCCACCTAGATCGCCCGACATGAATTCCATCGAACATTTATGGGACATCATCGAGAGGTCAGTTCGTGCCCAAAACCCTGCACCGTCAACACTTTCACAATCATGGACGTCTATAGAAGCAGCACGGCTCAATATTCCTGCAGGGGATTTCCAACGACTTGTTGAGTCCATGCCACATCGAGCTGCTGCACTTCGCCGGGCAATAGGAGGACCCACAAAATATTAGGAGGTATCCCATGACTTTTTTCACTTCAGTGTATACTCTAAAAGTTATTCTGTATTCTGATTAGGAATACGGAAAGAAGAAGCTAGGGTAGAGATCAAAATCATATAAAAGCTGTTTATTGAAACATAAGAACCTAATAATGGTAACGAAATCAAAGAAATAAAAGATGTAATTACAATAATGATCTAAGCCAGGGGTCGGCAAACCGTAGCTTGCGAGCCAGATGTGGCTCTTTGGCTGCTTGAGTGTAGCTCTTCCACAAAACAACACATGCATGAGTGCGCACATAAAAGTAAGAAAATCTTGGAAATACAACACAAAGACCATCAAATTTTACTCAAGCATGGAAATATATCCACCTATGTTATTCCTAGGAAATATTTTTGTACCGATTTCTGTGTTTTAATTGTACTGACACTACATCATTTATTACTGTTTTAGTAATTTAGTAGTATGCCAAATTTTAACTAATGAAATACTTTGAATTAATATATCATTCAATGGTAATTTTAACTTGAATGAGAAACGAAATACGTTAAAAATGAAATTAAGTTTCAAAATGCTAGAATTTCTACCATTTTAGACCTTTCAAATTTGAAGATTTTTCCAGTGTCTGAAACAAAAGTTGTCCTAACAAGTGAATTTAGGTAACATAAAATGCATAGATGATGGATGTTTGGGTTGCATATAATATGAAAAAAACTTGAAATTGGAAATATCTAAAATCTAAAAACACGGATATTTTGACACGAAATTTCATTTTTACGTTATTTGGCGTATCAAGTTAAAATTGCCATTGTACTGATTCTAGTAAGATTTTTACTGATAAATGTGCCATTGTACTGATTTCAGTAAAATTGTACCAACAAGAATAACAATGATATCTGCGTTTGTTTGTGCCCCTGCCTCGATGCAAAGCACTCGTTTTATGTTGATTTATTACTCTATCCTACTGAAGAATTGCTTCTATCGCCAGTATAATTGATTATCTTCTTATTTTACACTTCACCAGTTCAGCTACTTGTTCGAAAATACTACAGGTTCGAAAATCGGCTAGTTATATTACACCGGATTAGCGACTCTACATGGACACCCATCAAGAGCGATATTCATCTCACGCGAACCGAGGTTCCCCCACCTCCAGCGATGGGCTTGCAGTTTACCCATCAGTTGAGTGAATGATATTACTTTTGTGAGCCAATCATTCAGGAGGCTTGTTGTAGTGTGGTTAATGCAAGAGGTTTCCCTTGTTTTATTTAAAACCACTTAAAAGAGAGAAATGAATTCATGGTCCTTGTGTACCGGAATACCATTGTTTTCTTGCCTAACTGCTGTTGGCTGATCCTCAATCATTTCGCCATTTCTGGCCCTATTTACTCCTTCTCGTAACAGCATTGCTGCAAAGAAGAAGCAAAGAAAAACGGAAGATGAAATCCACCGTGAATTTCAAGTTGAATGGACTGAGACTTTCGTGTTTATTTGAAACTCAAACGGCCTTCCGACCTGTCTTATTTGTCAGGAAAAATTGGCTAATAACAAGAAATCAAAATCGTGGAGAGACACTTCACAACTTGACAATGTCATTTAGTACTAAATATCCTGTCGCTGATGCAAGGAAGAAAGCAGTTGAAGAACTTCACAACAGCCGAGAAAAAATCAAGTTCTGTATTTTATTACTGGATGCAATCATCCAATAATGTTAATATTGCAAATTTTGTGAATAGTCAAGAGATTGCTAAAAGAGGGAAACCATATACATATGGTGAATACATAAAAAGTTGTTTTATGAATGCATCCGAAGAGCTATTTCGATATTTTAAGAACAAAGCACATATTCTAAAAATAAATAAAGGGTTACCAATTAAGGTACTTCTCCCCCCTTCTTAACATGCCTTCGTGGTGTAATGGTCAACACATATCGGCGCGTATTCGAGTGGACCGAGGTTCGAGTCTCGGAGAGGGCATTATACATTTTTCATGTTTCCTGCTTCTAAATAACCTAATGTCTCTACAGTGGGAACGACCTAAAAAAGATTCTGGATGATGATTCTCCGCCACCAGGATTTGACGATTGGTTCCCTAATCTTCAGTCGCCCTTTAAAAGGGGGAGTATATAAGTCATTTCTTCGCCTTCTTAACATGCCTTCGTGGTGTAATGTCAGCACACTCGGCGCGTATTCGAGAGGTCCGAGGTTCGAATCCCGGCGAGAGCATTGCTCATTTTTCATGTCTCCTGCTTCGAAATAACCTATTGTCTCTACAACTATTGTCTGCCAAAACAATGAAAGACAGAATAGTCAAAATGTCTTCGAATATAACCAACCAGCAAGACGAAGGTTTTAATTTGGTTTCAACTTTAGTGGTTGACGAGTCTTGTGACACAAATAATATTGCTCAAGTTTCACTTTTTATACGATTTATTTCACCCACAGCTCTAAAAGAACTTTTAGGATTATTGCCGCTCAAAGGTCAAACACATGGAGAGGATATGGAAAATGCGGTAACTAGATGCATTGAAACACGTAATATTCCACTCGATAAAATTGTCTCATTTGCAACAGATGGGACGAAAAGTATGATCGGGGTAAAAACCGGGTTTGTTGCTAATTTGAAAGAAAAGTTCAATAACGAGATGCTTACTTACAACCACACTCTTTTGCAAAAAAACTCGAAGCACCAAGAAGGACCTTTTGCAATCGTGACGAAATTTGGTATGCAAAAACATCTTAATCGACCATGCAAGTGATCAAAGTTTCAAGGCAAATGAACAGAATTGCGATCTAGCGCGCATTTATGGGGCGCAATTCGCAAAGTATAAAACTAGTAACAGAGGTGGAAAATTTATCTTTTTTTGGTCACAACTGCCAACACTGCCACCACTCGTCAGAAAATTGCAAACTAAAGCCCCGCTGCGTCAAGTGCGCGGGGGCACATAAAACTAAAAACTGTAAGCCTAAACGAATTGAATATGTTATGTGCTGTAACTGCCAACATCCAGGGCACACGGCCAATTAATGTGGTTTTCCGAAATTCCCTACTACTAGAAATGTTAAAAATTCACAACGTAATGAACAAAGTAAAGTTAATGTATCTAACAATGTAAATTTTGGTAATTTAAATTATGTAAATTTTGGTAGTAGCAGGTATTAGTCATGCTAACGCAACTAGTGGTACGGCTGCACCTGAAAATGGCAAATTTTCTGATAAAAATGTTAAAAATGTAACTGATAACAATAATATTAGGAAAAAAACCTACAGAAGTAGGCCCAAATGTATTTACTGATATGTTTAAATTTATGAAGGAACTTGTTGATATTTTTAAGAGATTCTCATTTGCTAATATCATTAGAAAGATTACAGATAAAATGCCTGAGCTTCAAGCTGCAGAGTACACTATTGACAAGATGTTTATTTTGTTTGAAACATTCGAAAATGTCTTTGGTTCTAAATGTGATGTATAATGTATAGTGTTGTTAACAATTGTGTAAACATTTATATGTGGAACGCAAAAGGTTTGTCTCGTAAAATTAATGAACCACGAGATTTTATAAATGCGCACAGTCCCGATCTATTCTTCCTACAAGAACACCGACTTGGCCCATCAAATTCAATCTCGGATGCAAATTACTGTGTATATCGATTCAATAGAGACATAACTGCTGGCAGAAGGAGATTGGCAGAAAGAGACATAACTGCTGGCAGAAGAGGGGATACTGCTCTCCTTGTTAAACGCTGCATTCCTTACTATCAAAAACAATCCCATAGCTTTCAGCCATTAAAGCCACAGCTATCTCCATTACAACAAACACAGGTTAGAACATACACGTTTGTCTCCACTTATATACCACCATCAAAACTCCGCACAGCTGTTGAGGCAGATCTCAACACATTACTCACACTTGGTACAGTGGTGGCTCAGGTGGAGATCTGAACGCTAGATACCGCGCATGGAACTGCTATAATTCTAACACTATCGGCAATGTCATATTCAACTTAGCCCACCGGGTCCCATTTCAGAAAAAAGTTCCAAGTACTCCAACACAATATACTACTGGTTCCGCTAGTATCTTAGACTTCTTCCTTCTCGGATACATCAGTGTTCCGCTGGATGTTTCTGTGTTGGATGAGTTATCTTCCGACCACAATCCGGTCCGTTTGATACTAACATCAGTAGTTTTACTACACCAGCCAAAAGAGCCTTTAAAACTGACTGGGAAACTTTCGCCAAAGCCCTAAATAACATTCAGCACACTATTCCAACAATACATTCAGACAATGACATTGATAGTTTAATCGAGGAGTTTACCTGTTCAGTATAAAAAGCCTATAAAAGTGCTCAGAGAGAAATGAAACAGCTTAAACCTGTCAGATCCAAGGAACTTAGCCAGCTCATCAAACAATGCAAGACCGCCAGGAGACGCTTTCAGATAACCGGATCCAGACAGGACAAAACTGTCTTCAATAGGCTGAGTGATGCAGTCAAGTCTCGCACAAATTATTACTCACAACTCCGCTGGGCTAACTACCTGGAGTCCTTCTCCAGAGATGATATCTCTATATGGAAAGCGGTCAAAAGGTATGAAAAATACCACAATAACATTCTGTCCCTTAAAGATCCTCAAAAGATCCATTACACACATACTGAGAAAGCAGAACTTTTAGCACAGCATCTATAATCTCAGTTTCGCACTAACAACATTCACGACCTCATTACAGGACAATTAATTACTGACTTTCACAACTATGTGCCAATCCCACATACTGAGAACACGATCCTACACATGCAGTCGGAGGTTTGCTCCTACATTAAAAAACTGAAGAACAACAGGAGCCCTGGTTATGACGCCATAAGCAATAGAATGATCAAGAGATTTCCAGTTAAAATCCTACTGTTGTTCAGAAATGTTGTCAATCTTATACTCAAATGGTAGCTTTTCCCGGAAAGTTCGAAACCTTCTCAAATCACACCAGTTCTGAAACCCGAAAAGTCTGCAAGCTTACCAGAGTCATACCGCCCGATAAGTCTGCTATCCTCACTTAGCAAAATTATGGAGGCTGTACTATTAACCAGAATTAATGAACATCTGGAACAGAATAGCATCATCATTCCTCACCAATTCGGATTCCGAAGCAGACATTCTACGGTCAACCAGCTACACCGTGTTGTGGGAACTTCTCAGTGAAGACTACAGAAAAAGAAAATTACAGGACTGTTCTTAGACATAGCAAAAGCCTTCGACGGTGTATGGCTGGACGCCGCACTCATCTACAAACTACATAACCTGGGCTTCCCGGGTTACATTACAAACATAGTTAAATCCTACCTAACCGGTAGACACTTTGTCTTTCGCGTGTCAAATACACTCTCGACACGGAGGGCAATCCTTGCTGGGGTCCTCCAGGGAAGTCTGCTTAGATCTACCTTATTCAAGATCTACGTGAAAGACATTCCAACGTGAAAGACAGACCAAGCAAGTCCTTTATCTTGGGATCCTCAATAAAACTCTATCATGGTAGCCACATATAACATCTATCCTTAATTAGTTTCGAGTTAGTAAAATCACACTTCACTCCTTAATTTCTCGAAACAGTGTACTTTTAATAGACAACAAGTTGCTTATTTATAAATTCGTATTGCGTCTCATACTATGCTATGCCTGCCCGGTCTGAGCATATTCATGCAAATCTTATAGAAAAAAATTGCAACAAGCACAAAATCGTGTCCTAAGACAGATTACCAATTCGCCCTGGTACGTTCCTTATTTAATCTGTTATGTATCTTTTAATATTGTGTTGTAAATTTAAGGTTTAATTATTACTAGTGCACCAAGAGACTCGCACTACTTATGCCTATTATTTATATGAATGTTATGAATGTTTTTTCTGCATCAGGCTATATCCAGCTCATTCCTCCTTTTTCGACTTTCCCAGATAGAACTTGAGCTCTATTGAAACTTGATGCACACTTTAGTCTTTTTAGAAATTTATCTTTTAATTTATCTCTTATCTTATATCTGTTCTTATAACTTTAAAAAATGTTAAAAATCATGATTTAATTATATATAGAGATATATAAAAATTTATAAATATATACTAATTACTCATGATAGTATTCGAAATAGTTCTACAAGGGGTAGGGTCGTAGGGTTCATGACCCAGGCTCCCTGGTGCTACACCGTTTCCCCAGTGCGCCGTTTTTTGTTGCTGCGATTGTGATTCCGTATAGAAGCACTAAAGATGCCATTACGACGATATTGAAGACCTTACAGACAACTAAACGACTTCGAACGTGGTCACATGCGTGAAGCTGGGTAGTCATACCAAGCAATAGGTCGCCACCTGCAGCGTAAAGACACTGTTGTGCAAAGATGTTGGCAGCAATGATTGCCACAAGGAAATTGCCGACGAAATGAACGCTCTGGAAAGCCACGAAACACAAATGCGAGGCAAGATAGGATGATTGTTCTCCAGGCCCGAACAGCTCCAACGGTATCATTCTCGCCTATTCAACGCACTACAGCCACGTCTATATCTCCCGTGGTACCTTCTACCACCTCACCGCGCTTGTCTGAGGCGGGGTTACGCTCGCAGAGACCTTTAAGGCATTTGACTTTGACTCCACAACATCGGCGGAGTTCGTCTGGAGTGGTGTCGTAGCCGATCATCATGGCTGCCATCAGACTGGCAACGTATAGTGTTCAGCGATGAATCCCGCTTCACTCTTGAAGCAGATGACCACCGTGTTCGTGTTTGGAGAGGATGGGGCCAGCGGTCCCAACCAGGCTTTGTTTTACATAGGCATACAACCATAACCCCTGGTGTGATGATGTGGGGCGCTATTTCTTATGACAACAGGTCATCTGTAGTCATCCTCCGTACATCTTTAACGGCTCAAAGATATGTTGATACCATCCTGCGGCCGGTTGCATTACCCTTCATGGCACGTCATCCTGGAGCCATTTTCCAACAAGATAATGCCAGGTCACATACCGCTCTCGTATCTCTGGACTGTTTCCATGCGGTTGATACTCTTCCTTGGCCAGCAAGGTCGCCAGACCTTTCACCAATCGGACATGTCTGGGACATGGTAGGCCGCCAGATTCTGGCACCACAAATTATCGCAGATCTGGAGCGACAACTGATGAATGCCTGGCAGAATATGTCGTAGGATGACATTACTCGACGAATTCAAACATGCATTGCCGCCAGGGCCGGTTCGACCAACTACTAATTTGAACATTCAGTGGCTGATTGTGAGCCGTGAACAGGTACTATGACCTTGATTTTTTAATCATTTTATTATCTCCGTATGATCTATACACATATTCAATTTCATCAAAAACAACCATTTCCTTCACGGGGCTTCGATTTTTTTGCAAAAGAGTGTATATCATCGAGAAGCGCTTTGTGCGTAGATATTTCCAGAAGAAATATCCAAAGTTATGGAACTGGTGATTAAGATTATCAACTCCATTATAGGTAAAGCTCTTAATCATCGCTAGTTTAAAGAATTTTTAGTTGAAATGATACGAGTGAGGACGCAGATCTTCTGCTGCATAACAAAGTACGTTGGTTATCAAGAGGAAACATTTTGAAAGGTTTCACGTCCTTGTGAATAGAAATTTAAGCATTTCTCCTTGAAAAGGGTGTTTATTATTCAGAGCTAACGAACGATCAGTGTATCCAAAAATTTTATCTCTTTGCTCAAGATTTTGAAAGAGAAATTTTGATTTACTTTCCAAGCCTGTTGAAACATCTCCAAGAAAATAATTCTGATACTGACATTTGCTATTTCAAAACAACAGCTTTAAACATAAGAGATGTTTTTCTCAACAGGTTTCAGGAATTCAAAAACAACAAAGCGACGTTAGCATTTGTTAAATTAGCTCCTTATACTACTGTAATAGAATTAAGTTTTTCTCCCTATTAATATTGATATTGGCAACTTTGAAATCCAATTACTGGATTTAAAAAACAAAGAATAATGGAGGTCAAAATTTGAAAGTCTTAAGGCTGATATAGAAACATTGGAGAAAACAGATGTGAGCTTAGTTCACAGCACAAGTAGTGTGCTTTGAAAGCTCTGGAGAAGGAAGTTATGTTGATTTTTAACACATGGAATAAGTAGTATTCCTGACTCATAATCAGTTGGAAAAACTGGCATTTGCTGTTCTCTCCTTATTCGGGTCTACATATTCATGCGAAAAATCATTTTCAAGCGTGAATCTTTATAAGAGTAAACTGGGAATGCATCTTATTGATGAGAATTTGGAATCATACTTAAAATTAAAAGCAACATACAAACCTGAGTTACACAGACTTTCCAAGGAGATACAAGGCCATTGTTTACATCAGTGTTTTTTCGTCATTATCATGATTTTATGTTTTTGGCTTCCTTAAAATTTTATTTTTTCAATAAATAGTATCGTAATTAAGTGTAATATCAAGTTTTATTCGACATTATACTATATTTTAACTAGGACATAAAAATTGAAAGGGAGGTTGTGGATTGAAAAAAGATCTACTTTTGAGAATGTATGTTAAGATGGTTTTGGACATATAAGAGAGGATAAACGAAAGAAGATACACGGAACGTAAGATAAGTGTGGGTGGGAGAGTTGGAAGAGTGTCGACTTCAGCGAACATATGTAAGAGAACAGACACATGTGATTGGTTAAAGTGCGCAATTTTAGAACAAAGTAACTGGGAAGAGGTTTTTATTATTATTATTATTATTATTATTATTTAATCGGTTACCATTTGCTCTTTGAGAACCGTCGGGACTGGCAAAAACCATTTGTTCATTCAAGCATCTCTTCAACAAGAATCACGGAGGCACTATAAGTTCAAACGTCCATGATTTGTCAGACGCGGATCCAAAGATAGGACAATTGGCTCCGCTAACTATTGTACAGAAAAGAGCGAATAGTTTAAAAAACTACACAGTTTTGAAAGAATAATCAAATTTAGTAAAAGTTTTATTTGAATACCAAAAGTAAGTTCGGAAAACTATTGTCAACAAAGTAAAAATAATACGCATCGTTACATTCACTTCAGAAATATTATTAAAAATTTATGAATAAAGCAAATAATTAGTTTATTAACTGGTGCAGCTCAAGTGTAAAAGCTCTTTACTGCTGACTAACTCAAGACAAAATACATTATTTGGGTTGTTACAATTGCTGGCGATCTCCTCCAGAGTCTAAAAAGAAAAAGAAAACATATCTGAAAGGTTTCAGATTTTAACGAACGTCCCAAAGGATTTGTTAAGGTTTTTTGACGCCTTTGCTCAGCTGGTAGTCTACCAGTCTGCTACTGCACTTACATCTAACCGATTTCTTTTTGTTCTTTTAGCTTTATTATTAAGCATCTCTTTCTTCGCACTAACGCAAAATTACAAAATTAACAGCAAAATTACGAAAATTTTAAAAGCAACATATATCTAGAATTCCCGATGCAGTATTAAGCGTCGGCATGCATGTTTCTATTTTCTTCAGTCAGTGCTAGGTTTCCCTAATGAGGTGTGTTGCAACCCCCCCTTTTTTTTACCTTTCTGTTATTAGCGTTTTGTGTGTATTCATTTATTGAATATAAAGGTTTTTAAACTTACGCCACATAAACAACAAAATCACAAAATATTAAAAAACGGTACATCTTTAGAATTTCCGATGGATAGTGTTTCACGATGGAGATAAAAATGTTTTATTCCGTACAGTCTTGCCATTGCTTTCAAATTGTCGAATTTTTAAATAAAAAATTAATTATAAAGTTTTATAAAATATGAAATATAAAATTCGAAATTCAAATTCGGGCTTTCGAAGTGCCCATGCTCAGACAGAGGACTACGTTACTCAACATTTGATCGCTTTAGCACCTTTTTTTTTTTTTTTTTTTTTTTTTTCAGAATGCGAGGAACATAGTACATACATTCATGCAGATTCTTTATTGTTTAATTTCTTTAAAAATAATATATTTCGTCACAACAATTTGAAAAGTGATTCACTGTTTATAGTGGACGGCGCAAAATCCCGTTTCGAGGCTAATAACTCATTCGGGCTGACTTTCTTAAGGCTTGTTATATTTTTAATATTTTTTTAATTTCTATGTAATGATTTAGAAGTGTGCTGTTGTTGTGAACTATCTCACCCGATCAACAGTGACATCAAAGCAGGTCTCTGATTCAGAGCAAGCCCACGCGATTCATCGTGGCAAGGGGTCAAGTTTGTGCCTGTCGTTGGCAAGAGCTTTGAGCACCACATGAGTGACAATACGAGTTTGCTCAGTTCCGCCCCCGATTTAGATGGGGAGCAACCCGGGGGGGTGCGGGTCCGAGTGTTTCCCACCGCTCTTTCCCTACCACAAACCTCTCGAGAGAACTTTCAGCTCGCACATATTTAGAGTGCCCCCATGTCGCACAGACACAATACATTTACAAACATTCATACCTTCTCCAGAACTCGAACCTAGATCCTTTGGTGCGGCAATCAGCGTCGCTAACTGCTGTGCCGTTGGGCGGCTGATTTAGAATGTCATGACGTTTTTTAGTTTGTATGCAGTGAAGTTTTTAATTTGTTAACGAAATTTTGATTTAATTTTTATGTACTGAAAGAAAATTATCATGACATGTAATTTATGCAGAGAGAGATGTGACCTGAAATATAGATGGAAACTGAAATAATTTTATTTAGGTCAGTGAAATGCGCGAATATGGTAGCAGGTCGTGTTCTGAAATTCTGCAATGCTTATTTGCTGGATATTTTGGGTAACCTCGTTAGAAGGCAGGTCAATTAAGTCAAATTACAAAGGCTAATTACAGCACATCAGCGTTTCATGTTATTTACATGAAGAATCAGTCTTTTTGTGCAGTTGAGCGCACTTAACATAATGAGGTTGCAAAACGTAATTCTCAGAGGATAGATATGGTTTCTGATAATTACGACATTCAGGCACAGAGCTTTCTGAAAGGCAGATCTTTGCTTTCAGTGTAAACTGAAGTCCGAAATTTGGTATACTTTTTACAGTATTTGCGCTAGGATGAAACAGAACTTGATAGATAAACAGATAGAATCTTTTTAATGGGATGTTTATTAGGTTCATTTGTTTTAGCATTTTGAAACAACGGTTCTTCAGTTCCATGTCTATTTCAATTATATTTCATTATCTGCAACCATTCCCAAAAGGACACTTTCATCTAGTCTTTTGGGCTTACTGTCAATAGCACAATGTTCTGTTACTTTTACCTCCAGCGGAAGTGTTTAGTGTTTAGTGATCATTCTCAAACTGCAAAACAGTTTTAAGAAATGCTGTGCATAACTCCTTAAGTTACTTGAAAAGTCTCTAGTTAAAGATGAGGTTTTCGAAATCAGATTTTCATTACCTGGGGATCAATCAAAATCATGATAAAGCTGAGTGAAGTCTGTCACTTCTGCCGCCCTAGGTTGAGACTGTCCAATTTATGATTAATCATGGATACGTCCTCATTTAATCACTTGAGTAAACAATGACAATCATAACCCAGACTAATTATAAATTGTTCCAACTATTTTATCTTGTACTGGTTTATTTGTATTTCTTTAAGAAAGCGAGGGCTATCTGCCTAAGGAAAGGAATGTCTTCGTGGAAGATTTTGAAAGGAAACTGGATCATATTCATGTTACATATATGGAAAAATACACGAAAAACTTTCTGTGCAGCAAGCTTGTTTATCAAGTTTTGAGCAACCAGGATTCTACTATCTTATTGCTTGGCCTTCGATAAGCCTTGTCTTAGATGTGTATTCATTGCTACAGGATATCAACGGGGAACGGAAATTTGTTTATTTTAGACATAGAAATGAAAGAAATATTACTTTTATTTCGCAGTGTTAACTTGCAGTTTAGCATATTGGGTCACCTTTAAAGTAGTATTTTAATCCATTTATAACATCACGATAAAGGGTTTAATATTGTCTTATTTAGATTATGTGGAACATTTTTGTGGAGCGGGGGACTGAAAAAAAAGCATGAAATACGAAATAAAATGTTTTTACTTCCTTGTACGAATTAAAATAAGTATTGTAATCGCGAAAAATTTAGGGTATCATATTTTAAAGAAAATATTTATTTTGACTTCTTTTAAAACCATCTGAAAGGGTTTTTTTTTTTTTTTTTTTTTTTTTTTTTCCCCGCTACGTCTATACGTATGAAAAGAATAAAGGACTATTTTTCAAAACAGATTGGAAAATGTACTTAAAATGGATTCAGAAGGGATTATGCTGTGAGGTCTGTACGTATGTATGGTATCTCGCATAACTCAAAAACGAATAGCCGCAGAATTTTGAAATTTTGTATATGAGACAGCTATAACATCTAGTTGTGCATTTTTGCCGCTGTCGGCCACACAAAACATGTATATATACATAATTACAAAACATTTTTTTAAAACAAAATATAAACATGCCTAGTAATTTCTCGCATTAAGTTGCTAAAAAATTATCAGTAAAGACATAAAGTAAGAAAATTAGAACTAATTTTTCACAAAGACGAAAAACTGAAATTCATAATTAATAAATTTCAAATAATCCATTCAATATTACCAAGAATTTTAAAAATGCTAAAACCAAAACTTTTAAACAAGTAATACCCCAATTCCAAAAAAGTAATGAAATTTAAAGGAAAAGCAACGTAACAGAAGAGGAAGTCAATTAACTTCAATCCACTTCGTCAGAGGGACGAGGAACATTGAAATCAATTGAAATCTCTCTTCCACAAAAATCCTTGCTTTTCTATATCCACAATTAGCCGATAAACCATTTCAATGTATTTTAATTATAATAGTTCACTCGAAAATTCTGGCCCTTCTTCAAAGCAAGGGAAAAAAGTAAATTCTAATTAAAATCTTGTACCTTAAATAAAGAGAATTATATTTTATTTAAAGAAATGAAAACGTAAGTGCAAATTTGAATAAAATAAAATACTTCATTAAAAAATTTAAATCAAAATTTTTACCTTTAAATATATAGTATATAATCCAAAGAATTTAAAACGTTATAAAACTTAGGTGAAAAGACATAATTAAAACTCACAAGAAGTAATTAAAACCTTCGAGAACAATAAATAAGCCGAAACGAATAAATACCCTCTTATGGCAGCTGAAAGATCCGTGATTCAATCCCACAGCTGGTATTTTGGGAGTATTGGCTTCAAAAAATTTAATAATCTTTTTGAATCAGTGCAAATATTTTTCTATCAAAATGGCTTGTGCAATAAAAAATAGTTAATTCTTTCAACTTTGACTCAGATTCAAATTTATCGCTTGAAAATAGCTTTAAACAATTGCTCTGTATATATTCATTCAAGAATTCAAGCTACAGAACATAAAAATCAGATATTTACCAAAATGTGTTCAGAAATTCGATGAAACGATTAAAAAGAAATTGCTTACTTTGATGTGAAAACTTTCGCACTTTTTTGGTAAACAGAAAATTTAATTATCAAAAATTAACTGCTCATTTTTTTTCATTGGAACAAGCCTTGCCACATTTAGTTCTTACTACTAAATTAGAAAAAAAAAAAAAAAAAAAAAAAAAATCATTTTGTCAAGTCAAAAAGAGAAGAAATTCGAGAAGTTAAAACAATAATCTCTAATTTCACTTGACGATGAACTTCTTTCGTTTACGCACTTAGACAGCTTATATTTACTCTATATTTAATCCAGATATCAATCATCCACACTTAAAATAAAATTTAATAGAAGCTAACGATTATTTTTTAATATGCAGATTTTAATCCTCTCTGTATATCTCTGTTCTTGATTTTGTTTAAACACAGTAGTACAGTTTTCTCTAATATTTTTATATTTTCAGCAGGAACAGTTTTTCGTTTAAAAATGAAATGCGAAAACAAACGGATTCTTTCAAATGAAATTCATTTCGGGTTGAGTTTAAACTTTATTCAGTAATAAAAGATAGATGGCAGCAGTCGCTACATTTATAGTTAACCCCTTAACGCACCGATAAATTTCAGAAAGGGATCTTTTCCCCACCAACTTCTTTATTCATTATTTTAACTCAACTTCCATTAAGTTCTTTCTTTTAACTCAAAATTGTAGCGGACATAATCTATTGCATTCACATCTGGGAAAAAATTAAATTATATTTAATCAGGTGCGTCTAAATAATTCAGTTCGCTGTACCCGAATTTGAGTGGATTAAGAAATATATGCACGTTTGCAAATTTATGCAAAATCCTGTCAAGTGCAAATTCATCTCTGGTTTGGTTTATTTGATTATGGCAAAGCACTCGAGGGCTATCCTCTTAAGAGGAGGAATGTCTTCATAGATGACTTTTAACGAAACTGGCTTATTTACTCACGCATGCAGAACACCTATGCAACCAACCTGTTCGCCGGGATTCGAACCCCGGACCGAACTATTAGAGTTTAGCGACTTTAGCCCTCGGCCGCTGGAGGACTCAAATTCAGTAACTGTTGAAGACTGTCGGATGACATTTCTTTTCGTCTGGCTTCTGACTAGAAGTAGCATAACAAAGATCTTAGAATATCCTCCCCGAAGGCATTCCTACCCTTAGGCAGATAGCCCTAATGTAACCTCAGTAAACAAACCTAGCACAAACAAGCTAAATGTTTAAATAAAATTATTTATTAACACGTCGACCAGACGATTACACAAACTAAAAATTTAGCAGAAACAAAACTTCGTTGCCTTCCGGATAACCAAACTGCACGTTCAAATTTAATAAAATACAGAGTAAAAATTAAACGCGTCTAACATAAACGTTTTTTCACCCTTGGCTAAGTGCTTACGGAGAAATTGTGGTAACTTACATTGGCAAGTTAAAATGCATCAGCTCGGAAAATAAATAAGAGAAATAGAAAGACTATATTGCCAAGCGCTCTTTGAAAATTTTTTTAAAAAAATGTCTGAGCTTGTTTATGTTGTAATTATTTTGCATTCAGGTTGAAACTAACGAGAATCGAATTTTTAGAAAACTCAAAATAATAAGATAACTGGGTTAATTAAAATAAAACCTTAAACCTTAGATATTTTTTATAAGTTTTATGTTAAAAAATATTTTAAAGCTTTTTAGTTAAACACATTCTTTGAGAGGGAACCTTAAGTTAATGTAATATGTAAGTATTACATCAATACATATACCACCAAGAGACACTGTTATTGGAAATTCTAAAAGATAAGCTCTTTTAAATATTTTCTGATACTGATGTTGAATTGAATTTTATGGTTTAAGTGCGAAAAACATGATATTTAACATATAAAGACAATAATAACAAACAAAGCGTTAAAAAAACGCCCCTTTCGGCGTAATATAAAATCTGAAAACCTTCAGATTTCTTTTTTCTTTTTTTTACTTTTTTATAATATGTTTATTACATTTTATTTATTATTATTTTATTTGCCCAGAAGGGCTATTAATTTCGTTTTGGTATTTTGAGTTTCACTTTTCAAATTGTTGCCACCAATTGTTAGAGCCCTGCGTTATATTTAAAGAAATTAAATAATGAAGAATCTGCATGAATGTATGTATGTTTCTCGCAATTGTGAAAGAACAACGGTATCTAAAGACATCAAATTTTGTATAACGTAGTCCTCCACTCAAATATGGGCATTTGGAAGCCTAAATTTGAAATCTTGAAATTTGTTTTATTATCGATTTCATATTTTGTAAAACTTTAACGAATTTTTAATTAACAAACTCAATGATTTCAAAGCGAGCAATGGCAACAACACAGTACGGGGGGGGGAGTCTTGTTTACAGCGCGCGAGATTGTGTATTGGAAATCCTAAAGTTATGCTCTTTTTAAATTATATTGTGAGATTGCTGTTGAATTGAATTTTATGTTTTAAGTGCAAAAAACAAGTAAGTTAAGTGCTTTCAGATTTTTAGCAAAAAGAGCTTTTGCCCAGAACGGCTATTAATTTCAAAACGGCATTTTGCGTCTATTCACTTTTCAGACTGTTGCTACTAAATATTATCGACATGTATTACATTTAAAGAAACTAAATAATGAAAATTCTGCATGAATATTTCTTGCATTGTGAAGACACAATTGTACCTACAGCCATCAAATTTTGAATAACGTCGTACTCCAACCGAACATGGGCACTTGGAAGCCCGAATCTTGAATTCCGAATTTGTTTTATTATCTCTTTCAAATTTTGTAAAACTTTAACGAATTTTTGATTAACAAACGCAACGATTCCAAAGCGAGCAATGGCAACACTGTACAGGAAAAAAAAACATTTTTATCTCCAACGCGCGAGTTTGTGTTTTGAAAATTCTAAAGATATGCTCTTTTGATGTTTTTAAATATTTTGCGATATTTCTGTTGAATTGAATTTTATGTGTTTTAAGTGTGAATAACATGATATTTATTAAATAAACGTAACACAAAAAGTTAAAAAAACGCCCTTTCTTGAGTAAGATAAAATCTGAAATCTTTCAGACTTTTCTTTTTAGTCCAAAAAGGTAATTTGCCCAGAAGGACTATTAATTTCGTTTTGACATTTTGGATCGATTCACGATAAGTGTTGTTTCCCTTTTCAAATATTGTCGCCCTGTATTATATTTAAAGAATTTAAATAATGAAGAATCTCGCAGTGTGATAAAGCAATGGTACCTAGAGCCATCAAAATTTCAATAACATAATCTTCCATAGAATATGGGCATGTGGAATGGCTAATTTGAATTTAAAATTTGCTTTATTATCGATTTCATATTTTTAAACACTTCAACAAATTTTTGATAAACAAACTAAACGATTTCAAAGCGAGCAGTGGCAAAACTCTACGGGAAAATAATACATTTTTATCTCCAGCGCGAGAGACTGTGTATCGGAAGTTCTAAAGATATGCTCATTTTAAAATTATTTTGCTATATTGCTGTTGGATTGAATTTTATGGTTTAAGTGGAAAGAACATGATATATAATAAATAAAGTTAACACACAAAATGTTAAAAAAACGCCCCTTTGGACGTAATTTTAAATCTGAAGCCTTTCAGATTCTTTTTGCTTCTTTTTTAAATTTTATTTTATTTATTAAAAATTCTAGGTTCACGTGTACAAATATAACTTCATGTATTTTTCCTGGACCGAAACATTCTAATGGCATTCGTTATTTGAGTCATTGCTGAAAGTGGAATTATAGATTTATGACTTAATATTTAAGACATATTTAGTCGTAGTGTCTTTTTCAAGCATTCTGTGTACAATTTATGTGTAATAGGAAAGTTTAAAACTTTCAATAAAGCTTACTTTGAAAGCTCGATACGCTAATAATATATTTCAAGGGGAGATCAGTTTTCTTATTCTACAAAAATAGGCAAGTATGGCGCAGAATGATAATTATGCATTTATATAAAAGCACTTTTCATTCTCATTTCGTTCATTTCCAATATACGAAGCTGACATGATGACACTAAAAAACTAAATATTTCTTTAAGAATCCTATGGTAAATTAATATGCTGCGCGTTTTCATAGAAACTGCATCAATTAACTAATTACTTAACGCATTAAATGTGAGCTCACGAATTCCCCGAATTAATGTTGAGCTTAAAATAGAGCTGACTATTTTGGAATTAATCAGTATTCAGTACGTTGTCATACATCAGTCTAAGACTGTGTCAAAAATTCTTTTGTTCCTGTTCCTTTGCCAAACATAGCAGGATGACTGAAAGAAATACGAAGGAAAGAATAGATGGAGGTAACATATAATTTATTCTTTTCGACTGATCGCGTGATATGGAGCACTAAATGCTTAGAGTGAACCTTCACTAAGACGGCCATGAAGGTTCCAGTCGATTTTGGTCCTCCATGGCTGTCACAGAAAGGTCATGCTTTATGCTAATATTTATTCATGTTCTAAGAAATAATGGTCACGTTCAAAAGTGGTCATCACAAGAAGGTTATCGTACAAGAATCATATTTTTAGATTGTTAAGATTCGAGCCTAATTAACTGTACTTTGTTGGCTAAATCTATTCAGTACTCGTAAGTTCAAACTGTGTCAATGACAAGACGTGAGAAGGTCGAAAAGAAATTCAAGAAGAATATACGGACGGCAGTCCTTGTGTTTACAACTTAGCCAATGCTTTTGACTGTAATTCAAAACAGAAATGTAAAATTAAAATTAAGTCTAATTAAGTTAAATAATCAGCCGAAGCTGCAAAGAGATAATTAACGCGAGTTGGCTCTTAGCCCTCACACCGATGTAGACAAACAGGAAATTAAAATGCTCGGCCGTAAAATATCAAGCTTGAACCAGCGACACAAAGGGGCCGAACGGCAGAACCCGCTCTGTCTGAAGTAACTAAGTCACCAGCTTAAATAGTATCTTTCTACCCTACATTGCATATCACGCGAAACTGAAATGTCATTCTGGCAGGTAATGGAAATTATATACTATGTCTTATAAATGACCAGAACATTATGACCATAGATACCAGACGGTAAAGATACGTAACAGAACAAAATTGGTTAGTTTAAAACTGAAATAACATTTCTTACAATATATTCATGACATTTAACAGCATTCTAAGTCAAAGAGTTTCAGAGAGCTCCAAAACTCAAGAGCTTAGCCATCAAAGAGCTTTTAATTCGTGTCGATATTACGCAAGTGTTGAATTTGTGCAGTGTTCCTCTTATGAATACAAGTCGATTTACGCAGCCAAATTTCAGTCGAAGATATGCTCAATTCTTGCAGCTAATATAAATACTACAAATTATTGTTGCGTGCGTACGGGTTCGTAATAGATTGAATGAACATCCGATAAAAAGTTAATGAAATTTATTCTAATCACAAGAAATACAGATATTTGTACAATATCTCAATATCATGCAATATAAATAGTAGTTATATTTTAAACTGCTAAAAGGTTAAATAGAACACAGTTCAAAGCGCAGAGAAAGCTAATCCGATCTCAAACTTACAGCATCTATGTAAACAATAGCACCTTTAACAACTTAACTGAGATGTTTTTCTCCGGCTTTTTAAAGCTTTTTAATCGTGCACGAGAACATTCTGGTAATTTTCATTTTCTCGAGGTTTCTGGAAAGCAAAAGAGTACAATTACGAGATATCTAAATGTTAAATGCGCGTGCTCCTGTATTTTTACTTTTTCGGCGTAGCTTTCTCTTAAAACTCGTCACACGTTGCATTGCACGGGGAAATAAAATAATTTTAATTATAATTTTACTAAAAATAGCAAATTAAATACAAAATCCGCAACATTATTAATTGACATGAAATGTATTTCAAAGGTATGATGAAAACATGAATGCGTTTTTAAGGATTTCATTTGCTAATTAAAGCCTTATCTACTTGTGGCAATGCGGACTCTATGTTGTATCGTTCCAATGCTGTTGGTAGGTATATGCAGTGTTCATCATAAGCATACGTTGATTCTATACGCCAAGTCACGTCTGTGACGACCATATACAGATCACAAAGATATTATCTTACTTATTATTGAAGACAAATGTCATTTTACTCCTTATTACATCATTTACAGGAATTTCTTTTTTATATGTTTTTCTTGTGTTGGTACCTATTGTCAAGTCTGCATCGCATTGAAGGTACGGAGTGCGGATAATATGCAGTATCGGTACTTTGCATTGTAGATGGTATGCAGTATTCAATCCTATAAAATTACGCCGGTGAGTGGAGGAGGCCTATTGTCATATCTTCGGATTTGGGTTTTAGTCTCATGTAAGATACGAATATTTGTGACTGCATTCCCTTTGAAGAGTAGTGATTCTTAAAGTCTGTTAAACTAAAGTCATCTCTCGAAGTAGATAATTGAGAAAGATAGATATGAGACCTTTGAATTCTTACTTCCAGGTTGTTCTTGATCAAAACTAAGATAGAATTTATGAAAATAGCCCTTATGTGTTTTGCTGTAACCAAATTATTGAATCCAATCTTTTTAATTCTATCTTCTTTTCCTGAGGAAATTTTCCTTATAGTTTATTTTATACTATGTCTTATAAATGACCAGAACATTATGACCATCCCCACAGCTCTTAACGAAATCGTCTGGATGACGTGGAGGTAACGTGATTAAGTGGGAATGGTATTTAAATGCTGCCTGAAGAAGGTAAGAAATCTCTCTTGCACTTACTTTTGCGAGTGATGGGAAAGACTGCTGATCTAAGCGAATTTAATAGACGGCAGATTGTAATGGCTCGGAGACTCGGAACGAGTATCTCCGAAACTGTATGACTGATAGGTTGTTCACAATCTGCAATTAGTAGACGTCAAGGTGTTGGACGTCCACGCGTTATCAAAGAAAAAAAAATCATAAACTGTACCGCTTGGTACAACAAATTCAGCATCACACAGTGGCTCAGCTGATAGCCCGATACAATGCAGGTCCAAGTAAATAGTGTTTCAGAACACACAGTTCAGCGGCCACTGTTGGATATGGGACTGAGCAGCAAACGTACCATTCGTGTGTCTCCGTTTACTAAGCGTCATTGTCAACTAAGCCTACAGTGGGCCCGCAGATCTCGAGACTGGACGATGGATAAGTGAAAGACAGTTGCCTGGTCGGATGAATCACGATTTCTCATTCATCACGTCGATGAGTACACCGTCTTCTAGGCGAATAATTTCTACCCATTGTACGGCAGAGGTCATACACAGGCTGGTGGTGGTGGTATTATGCTTTGAGGGACGTTCTCATAGGCGGCTCTGGGTCCCTTAGTTGCTGCAGCCACCGGAAGGTTCGTGTCAACGTCAACTGTGAGTAGAAGGCTTCACGAAGGCGGTCTGTATGCGAGGCGACCATCCATTTGCGTGGCTTTCACGTCACGCCATAGGAGGGACCGTTTGCAGTGGGCACGACATCATGTCCACTGGACACCTGATCAATGGAGGGCTGTTCTCTTTACGGATGAGTCCAGGTTTAGTCAAGAAAGCGATAGCAAGCGTTATTTGATATGGAGAGAATCTGGAACCCGTTATCATCCGTCAAACATCCGTAAAATACTCGTATCTATAGGGGATGCTTTCCTGTTACAGGACGGCAACGCAAGACTACACATGGCTCGCATCGTAGATGATTATCTTACACAGGAAACAATTATGCGCATGGAGTGGCCAACTCGATCCCCGGACTTGAATCCTATCGAGCACATTTGGGATGCTTTAGGAAGACATCTAGCTGCTCTCAGTCCGCCCCCTCAGACTCTTGTCGCGCTTGCAACTGCTTTGCAAGAACAATGGCTCTCGCTTCCTATGGAACTGATAGACCGCATAATTAAAAGCATCACACATCGCTGTATGTGCTGTATTGCTTCTAGAGGCGATCATATTCCATA
Organism: Stegodyphus dumicola; assembly: GCF_044657685.1. Lineage (NCBI taxonomy): Eukaryota > Metazoa > Arthropoda > Arachnida > Araneae > Eresidae > Stegodyphus > Stegodyphus dumicola. The sequence goes on from NC_140768.1 coordinate 283,053,171, forward strand.
TTGAAGGTACTTTTCCTATAGCAAACTGACACCTTCGATTTGTTCATTTTATACATGTGCTAATTTCTATACTACCATATTTGTCTGGTAATTTCTTTTTATGTTATTTGATACCTTACTATGTGTTGTATATTGTGGGTAAGTTTCATTTAATTATGTAACTTTTTCAGTAATCGTGATTTTTGTGATTTTTCCTTAATTTATGATAACCAGTGTAGTTGGGTGTAATTCCAAGTATTCGTTTTCTGTATTCTAAAGTTTGTATCCTTGCAGATGTAAGGTGGAAAGAGGAGAGCGAAGTCTTGGATCCATCCCATCATGCAGTTTTCGCCTTCTCTTTCAAGAGCTTCGGTAAAGTCTGTATCGTCCACGTACTCAGTGGAGGAGCTACAAGGTCAGTAAAAACAATATTAAATTGTTTTAGTTTCTATAATAAGGCAGACAAAAGGCATTAAATTTGTCATGAATAAATACAAGTAAACTGAAAACATTGAGGAGAAAATTTACAGCCAGTTTTCAAACTTTCCGGACTGGAAAATATTTAACTGAAGCCTGTAATTCGTTCTTCCAATTTCTTGCTTTAACTTGCCCTCAACCTTATTTGGAATAAATTTAAACATTGTTTTAATATTAGACCTAACTTAGAGTTAGAACTACAGCTTGCTTACCAGGTTTAGAATCAAGTCCTTGTCTGCACAATCAGCACTATGAGACGCACACATAGTTTGTGAGGTGGTGAATTTTCTTGCAACACTGGAGTACACTGCTTCAGCTGTACATCAGCTTCTTCAATCTCAGCGTCACATGAACTTTCAGATGGTTCAACACTTGCTGACTGCGTTTTCATAACTTCACTATCAGTTTCGAAGAACTTAACAATCGCATTTTCACTTTCTTCACTTCAGGCACTTGAGAATCAAAAGTTTCTTTCCCGTCTTTTATGTCTTCATGTTTTCGTTCTTTCCCTTTAATCCCGTTAAATGTTTCATCCTTCATTTGTTGATCTTCCTCAGACAGTTCATTAGCTACTTCCTTCATTTTTTCATTCTTTGATACTTCAGACGCCACTTCATTCATTTCCACATCATCTTTTATGGCTCTAGTTTCTTCTGATGTAAGCTCCACTTTCATCTGTGGGAGTTGCTTTCGCACCTCTTCTTGGCCGACATTTATTTCTTCTCGTCCTGCGTTCTTCTTTTCCAGTGTGGCTTTTATCTCCTTCAGTCCATCTTTAACCTCTTCCAGGCCGGCTTTCAACTGAGCCTTCATCTCTTGATATTCGGCTTTCAACTCAGCCTTCATCTCTTGATATCCGGCTTTCATTTCAGCTTTTATCTCTTCCTGTCCGGCTTTTATCTCAGGCCTCATCTCGGCTAAGGAAGTTCATCAAAGTCTTCGTTTGTTCCGCCATGGCTTTCCTCTGCAGGCGGTTCACTGGCATTCACTCACAAACCCCACTCCTGACACCAGTTGCTGCGTTATTTCCTTTTTTTTTCTGACACCAGTTGTTACGTTATTTTCTTCCTTCACTTTCGTACGGGGTTTGTGAGTATATAGAGTGAATAATGGCAATACTACTTGATGAAGTATCGAAACACACTTTATTGGCCAGTATTGTCAGGACAGCTCCAAAACACGTTTTTACAGTCGTCGATGAACTACTATAAACACGCTGATGCGATCAGCGACACAGCCTCCAGGTTATCAAGCTATCACGGTGGAGACAGATTCACGGCAAAGCACTAGAGTACAACACTCCCGACTCTGCTTGATCGTTCTCGGAACTCCACGTACTCTCCACGCTACAACTCGCGATGCACTAGACGACACACAGAGCACAGCTCCCGACTCTTCGGTTCAGTCGTTTCCGGGAGTTCAACACGTTCTCTCGACGATGCACTAACCGCGATACACTACGAGACTCCTTCGGTGCACTCGACGATCCACCCGGCACTCGCTGCTCGGCTGTCAACTCGATCGACTCCGCACGGACTGACTAACTCGAGACACACTGACTCGCACTGACTCTCCGCGTACCAGCAGGGTTTATATAGCTTTTGACTGGTGTTCGAGAACATTCTGGGCTAAACCGGTGAGAATTCGTTCCAAAAGGTTCTCCATCCGCCCATGGCATGATTTCTCGCCAAAATGTAGCAACCCTCCCTTTCTTTCCCATTTTATGGCAACCCTAAAACTGCTTTGCGGAATATATATATATTATTACGAAATGTCCTGGCGCGGTGAAATAGCTTCCCCGCAACGATATTATGTAGTGGTGGTACTAAATTTTTACGCTTTAGTCAGAAGGTTAAGAATCGCTGATTCAAACATATTAACTGGTATTAATTTAGAAATATTTAGAAAATTGTTTGTGGCATCACCGCATGAACCAGTCGTGAGTTGTAATCACACGGTGTTACCATAAACAATCTTCTAAAAATTTTTAAATGAATGATAAACACTAATTATGGAAAAAAGAACTTCGAATCATGCACTATCTTTTAAAACTTATTTTATGAGTTACATAATATCATAGTTTTCAGGTGAATACAACATGAGGTGAATACATCTTTTATGAACAATCTACTGTTTCTCTTTATGGTAAGAAAATTTTCCGAAGGTGTACCTAATTTGAAATCTAGATTGCTGATCACTTTCTTTGATTAATGATTAATAATTGGTTAATATTTTTTTAATTAAATTATTTAAGTAATAATATAAATAATTTTTTTCGCAGAAAAAATTGGAGAGTTGCGGAAGCAGCATAAAGAGAATGTTGGTGAATTCTTAAAAGTGCAGACACTGCAGAGGGAACGGATGATACAAGGACTGGAAGAGAAGTTGGCAGCGAGGAGAGACAGGAGAGAGCGAAAAATAGAACAAATACCACCGGTTTCGATTTAGCAGGAATTAATTCTACATTAATCAAGCATTCTCCATCTGTATAAAAGGAAGCAGTTACTATCATTACAGCCAAGCCTTCAGAAAGAATTATCATTTGCATGTAGATGGACATACGATTGCTGTGTATATGTAGAAGAGATTTTTCTCTTTTTCAATATCATTTCAGTCATCGCCGGTGACAAGAATTTAGAACGCCGTTTTAGTTATGACAGAAGAGGTGTACATCCTTCTTCTTAGCTGATAGTATGAATTAAGTTAACTTTTTTTAGTAACATCAAATATTAGAAAAGAATGTGAATAAAAGTGTATCTCATTTGTTAGGATGTGCAGAAGTGCAGATATCGATATGTTCTTTTAATATAAGAATTCTAAATCGCAGTCACTTCCAAAACTGATAAATATTCAAAAATGGATATTGTTAAATTTTAGGCAATCAGCAAATTTTAATGAAATGCGAAACAATATAACTACCAAACTAAACCGGTATTGAAATATATACTAATTTACTTTTTTGAATAACAAGAATATGAATTATTAATGTGAAAAAGGAAAATTATGATAATAATACATTGCTTGATAAATTAATCCAGAAATTGAAGCCAAAAATAGAGCAATTATTTTTGCATACCTTAAAATATAATGTTAGATAATATTTAAGTCATAAAATAAAGAGGCAGATTCTCATTAACTATATAGAAAAACAATTGTGTTAATTAATGTCTGTGTTAAATTGTACTTAAAAATTAATGCACAAGTATATAATAATTATTTACTGATATAATGTTAAAAATGAATTATTGAAATCTAAAATAAAGACATATCAAATTTTGGTAAAAATTTAATGCATAACAATTAATTTAAGATAAAATTACGATAATTTAGGATATCTACAGTCTATTTTGATTTATTTTATTTTAAATATCTAAAAAGTTAAAGTAGTAATAAAAATGTAATTCTTCAGTCATCATAAATAAAAATATAACCTCAATTATAATAATGCCATAACTAATATATTTTAATCATGTAATTTTCAACTCACCTTTATTGTGAAAATAAACGTATAAGCAAGCGTATAAATGTAAACATGAAAAGATTTGTTCACTTTCAGTTAAAAAGATGGAAAGTTAAATAAATTCAAAATCATTACTGAAACCAAACAAGATGTCTTCTGATTATATTTTTTGCTTAAATAAAAATATAAACAAAGCAATAAAATCTCAACTTTCCTCTAACACTGTTTTATTTAAAATTTTTACTAATTATGAACAGAATATTAACTAAGAATACCTTGGTTATTAAAAGCTTATAAAGCAATCAAAATAGCAATTATAAGCAAACCATTCATTATCTCCTAATGAAAATAATAAACCGTATTAAATAAGACAATTAAAGTAACTCATCTGATTGTTAAACCAATAAATCGTAATCAAAGTGGCTAAGGTTATGAATTATTTCGTAACTGATATCAATTAAAGAAATTTATAATACAGAATGAGAATGCTGAATAACGATTTCAATCGTCAAAGTAATCATCGTAAACGTTTTTGCAAAGAATTGTCTTTTTTACGATTGTTAAGCTTATTTTTTTACATTAGAAAATTGAATGATTGTGTATGGAAGAATGATGTTTTGTGAGTTAATTTTTGTAAGTATATAAGTACTGACATTTGATATTTGTGTAAATTTGAGTGTTAGACTGATTTTCTCTCCTGTTAAATAGAGAAAATGATATCTGAAAATGCAAAGAAGCCATATTATTTTTTTCTTCTAATTTTTTGTTTGTTTAGGCTTAATTTCTTCTCCCTCTGTCCCACAATAATAGTAGCAAGTGAATATTTAAACGGGAATTGGCAAATGCCATTGGAAAATGCAAATTATTGGCGAACGCAGTTGTAAGCTATGTTGTAGCAAAATTGCCTTTCATCAAAATCAATGTTTCATGACATCTGTCATTTGTTATAACACATCTTCCAATTTTTACGTAAGATTAATTATTACGAATTATAACTATTAACTATTTTTTTAATTTCATCCAGGGATAGAAATCAAATGTTTTATTTCGGTTGAATATCAACCCATGGTAAAAGTAAGATGGAAAAAAAAAGGGGGGCCAGTTTTCGAGCAAAAATCGAATTTTCCAGTTCTTCATGCATCAAGAGAAAAACAAAAAGTTGCAGAGATACGTATTATGTTAGCTGCAAAAAAAATTTAAATGCGACACAATGACCATTTCAAGAACTTGGAAATGTGCTTCCAAAAATAATTGTCAAAGTGTTTGGCTTATTTAACTATGGTAAAGCTCTCTAGGGCTATCTCGCGGGGAGGAGGTATGTCTTCGTAGAGGGCTTTCAAAGGGAAACTAGCTTATATACGTTGCACATGGGGAACGCCAAGAAAGCCCGTCTAGCCGGCCCATTCGCTGAGATTCGAACCCCGAACTGAACTAACTATGCTCAGCGACTTTACTTTTCGGCAGCTGGCGAATCAATTGTGAAGGCAAATCTTATGCTAATGTTGATTCCTTGAAAAAACAAAGCTGTAGACGTAAATGCAAAGATTATGGAGTAAAACGCGAAAAACTTAGGCATATACCTCTTAACAGAAGAGACATCATAGAAGCAGTAAAGGTAGCTTTTGATAATATTTCTCTCGAAATGATGGATAATACGTTTTTGTCACTTTAATCAGTTGGAAGTAAAATAGGATGGCTCTAATACTTTCAAGCTCACGCGTATAGGAAAACGAAGCTTCGCAACCAATAGATCCTCCCTGCAAGTTTAAAATGCAGTGACTAAATTATTGAAAAATACAAAAACTATCTGAATATTCTAAATGAAAGTTAGGAGTAATACTTTTAATTTAGTGCTTAATTTAATCTAGTTTTTTAATAATAAATGTTTTGCCCTATATAAATTTCGTTTGCTACTATTATTATGGGACAAATTAAATTCACCAACTGCTACTATTATTATGGGACAGAGGAAGTATTATTTTAGCAGTGTATTTGTCATTCACTCATCTTAAAATTAGACATATGAATTTAGAAGGCTACAAAAATGTATCACAGTTGCTGTATGTTTTAGCACAAATTTTGCAAACCTAAAAGTAATCACAAAACATATTGTCAATTATTTTCAATAACATATGATAAACATGAATTATTCATAGTAGCCCAAGTTTAATAGCATAATAATGAAGTGTGAATTGGTCATCAAAATGACATGCTCTATTAGTTGAGGTAAATGGCATAAAGATGAAGCATATTTGTCCATGTATTTTAATAAATATAAATTTTTTTTATACCTTAACAGTCAAAGGCAGTTATAAATCGGAAGAATACTGATAGATTTTTCTAAATTCATGATATTAGTGTACAGAAGTCTTGTTGAAAAAGACCATAAAGGGTTTTGAGATAAAAAAAAGTCCTCTCGCATAAGTTATTTCTCTTGAATCCCTTAGTAAGCAGAGTAAATGCTTAAAAAGTTCACTTTCGAACTGAGAAATCTAACTGTGAAAATATGTAGTTTTTCTTATCTTGGTGTAAGTACCAGAGCGTAGACATTTGGATGAGATCCCGGGCATAGTTTTGCCTTATTTCAGTTTTAATATTCAATCTTAACAATTCGGACAATAACAGTAACATTTTAAGGTACCATTATTTGTGGCACAGTTAATCAGAATGAAAATAAAACTGATTCCTCGAAACCGTTGCAGAAAATAGATTAACCCACAGACACAAGAAAAAAGAAAACCATGTTTTATTCTTTGCTTGTTAAATTAATCCTTTTCAAAAGATTAATTACATTTCTGGTGAAAAATGTATTTCGAAAACTTTATTTCTTCACATTACTTAAAAGTATTTCATACGAAACATCGCCTTCTTCTGCTGTAGTTGGAAAAGGCAGCAATGTTAGTTTTCCACTTTTTCAGATGGCACAGAATGTCTTTCACCATCGATAGACATAAGTGTATCATCGATAAGCAAGTGGGCGTTGTTTATAGTTTTCAAATAAATAAAATTCAATAATTCTTTTCCTCATGTGCTCATTATTCAGATTTATCTAAATAAAGTGGCAAATTTCTGTGCTCATCAGCTGTCGAACATAAATTAAAACAGCAAACTAGTTATGGGTCAAAAGAAGGGAATCCTATATATGCTTGTGTAAACATTCTGCGGAATCCAAAATGATGAGGAAACATTTCTCAAAGTATCTGCTAGGTCTCAAGATTCTTTCTTGTCCGTTTCAGTATGAAACTGCTAATTATAAATGCAGTAGAAATATGTCAACTGCAATATTAAATCAAATTAAATTTTTATTGGCTTTAATTTTAATTAATATTATGTTATCTTTGATTAAAACTGAAATCAGTTTTGCTTAGTTACAGAATTCCTTATAACTGAATTTTTAATTCATTCCTACTTTGTTCATTACATGGCAGCACAGGAACGTTTCGTACAAATAGAGAGATATTTGAAAGTTTTTTTTTCCCAAGATTTCAGAGCGAATCACACGATTGTTTTCAGAAGATTAATTTCTTCCTGTGTGAAGAGGGAGAGTAGATAAATCTCCTGATTTTGGAAACAATTCGAAACGTTAATAATTGTCCTTTTAGTTAAAGTTGTTTCTTCAGTTTTCACGCAGAATATGAGGATAGGAAAATAAATAAATCATGAAGTTTCAGAATAATTTGCCTGAAACCTTCATTGCACATCAGCTACTTAGTTTTTTTAGTTTTACGTATGATTTAAGGATATATAATGCTCTGCATGATGGGATAGCTTTACAAAATGCGATGTGTTTTGAAAGCATCGTAAACTATAATTATGAATACTTAGGAAGCAGTACTTAGTATTTATACAAATAATAGGGAAATTTAAATAATAGAGTGAGATGCAGCATCCAATGGCATACCGTGTTTGCAGCAAGCGGACTAGGTATAAAAAAAAATATATACGAAAACTGAAGCACAATGACGTAATATGCTGTGGTAAAGTTAAGAAATCGGAAAGAAGTATGAAGGTAATCGTGACATATTAAATAATTTATAATAATAAATCATATTAAAAGAACTTGTCCTAGAATGAACACATGACCATCAAGATAGATAATATCTGAGTTTGTGTATCAAGAATCATTTTGAATCTACTGTAAATTCAGATGTGTAAAATTCTGCTCTAGAATGACTGTTCATAATGTTGCATTTTTGCACAGACAGAAATCATATAAAATAGAAATATCTGTTTGGATTAGATCTATTCTTATAGTTATTTTGTTTTACTTTAAAATGTATAATATCCTAAAAGATAAGGTTCTCAGGTGCCGAGCTTGTGGTGCTCATAGCTGATCAGTACGTAGAAATAAAATCAACTAGAGCATGCTTCGCATTGAACATGTTTAAGAAATATCTGTTTGAATTAGATGTATCTTTATGATCATTTCTTGTTGCATCAAAACGTACAATATTGAGCTCATTCGACTTGCGCAAAAATTGTTATAATGCTTTGAAATATTAGATAAAAATTTACTGAAAAAAACCAGTTCTCTAAGAAACATTGGGAAAATGCCTAGTCCCACTAGTCCACTGAAGGCACTCTACTAGCTGAGTTTATTTGCTTTGCTTACATAAAAGTCGACTAAGATTCTGTAAACCAAAATGCCAATCACATTATCAAATAAAAAAATTTTAGATGCGTTATTTAATAATTTAAATGCATAAAATTCTTTGCTTGAAATTAACATAGAACCGTGCAGTTAATTCATTACCTCTCTAAGATTTTCATTTTCAAGTTTTTAACAGAATACAATTTTTAATAGATTTTTATCTTATCAAATGTAGAAAATATCAGTATTGTGGACCAGTAAACTACCAAATAATTTGTGAAATGCTGTGGATATCGTTTAACGGAAGCACATTAAAAATAAAGTATTACGAAAATGAATTTTGACACATTCCTAAGACGTACCTGATACACGAATACTTTACTGTTAATAGATAACGCTTTGAAAAATTAACGCAAGAAAAAAAAATATTTTTAATAATATTTTCTCTTGAAAAACTAAAAGCTTTAATGTATTTCCTATGCCTTCATTTACTTATTCTCCTTTGCTGCATTTTGTTGTTGACTGTTGTAGGTTACAAAATATATTCTTTTTATATTTTTTCGAAACAAGAAATCTATTGACATGAAATTCAAATATTTACTTTCATCTTATATTAAAGTATCTCCATTGTAGATTATGTGTATTTCATTGAGTTTTATTTCGAGCAAAAGGTGTATGTAAAACTATCATATGATTCTAAATTCAGCTTAATGTACTATTTATTACATAATACTCAACAGGATTAATAAATGTTATGAAAAGAATAAGTAGATTTTTTTAATCATTTTGTCATCCATTCAAATTCCATATTCTGTGCTGATAATCTGAACAGTACGTGCTACTTAATTTCATTTATCCCAAATTGAATTTTATGGTTGTTGACATTTATATTGCATAATTTATAATAAATTCTGCGATCGTAAATTAACTATTGTACTATTACATAAAAATGTAGGGCTTGTAAATGTAGGGCTATAATTTAAATTTTCTGACATTTTTTACAAATCAATATACTTACCACAATTTATAGATCAATATCAATATACTATGTATAAATTCCTTAAAAACATTGCTAAAAGTTTTAGAATTTTGTTTCTTAGCGCTGCAACAATATCGTGTATTAAATTAACTCAAGAACCATAAGAAATTTTAAACTTCATGAGACCTACTGTTATTAATTGCTAACACTCTTAAGATGGAATGGGTACAGAAAAGCTATCTATCTTTTATGGGGAAAAAATAAAGATTTATGGAAAAAGTTTGTACAGAGTCCGCCAGCGAAGCGGGTAATTTTAAAGTTCCAATAGGTCATTTTCTGCTTATGAGGAAGTATAGGGGTTTTGGATTATTGACATTTAATGCCATTTGTTAAACATAGAGCAGTGGTCCGATGTACAGCGTGCTTTCTGCATAAGATCGTTTTAAAGATTGGTGACTGTGTAAATATATTTGATATTAGAATGATGAAAACCAGATGAGTTGCTTCAAAAACCATTACAAAGTCCGAAAATTATGGTGTGACTTTCATCATCTGGGCATTATTGGACATATTTTTTCCAAGACAATACAGGAAACGTCGCAACTGTTAATGTAGATTGCTACACGCATTGCCAGAATATTTTTGATGCAACAGCTCCCTAGGTTTCCGGAAATTAATATTGTTCCAGGCAGTAACGGAGATTAATTGTCGCAAATCAACTGTCGTTTAACCAACTTAAGGTACACTGCTTGACAATTGCTAAGGACGGACAACGCTATCAACAACAGAAACCACAAAATAAAAGGAAGTAAAATGTGAAAATTTTAATAAGTGCGGGATACAGGTATAAGAGATACGCGTATGCAAATTTTCATTTCCTCGCCTGTTTTATCACTTGTTAGCGCTAATAAAAGATTTACAGCATTTAAGACGTGAGGACAGCTGTTGTACCAAGTGATAACTTTTCAATTAACACCGCTGCGTGGCGTAAATACGCCCTGTGGAGGTGTTCTTCTCAAGACGGTTAGTGTGAAGGAGAGATACCAGTTCTGCCAATGGCGATGTGTTGGTGCTTCACACACTTAGTCCTGTCCTGCCCTGTTGTACCAAGTGAAAGTTTCACGGGAAAGATTCAATTGCCTATGTTTAAAATTTTGGTAAGAGTTCCTGATGTCTCTTAGATGATGTTACTTGTGAAAAGTTCGAAGAAGGGCTAAACAAAACTGATGTTTCCAAGGAGTTTCACATAATATATAGAGTTGTTTCGTGACTGTGTAATGCATTTGAAATAACTGTGTAGTCAGCCTCACGGGGGAGGTCATGTTGCATGTACAACGCTGCAGGAGTCAGACACACTGCCCTATCGGCAAAAAGAAACCGGGGCACAACAGCACTATACTATAAGTGCGGAAGGGGTTTTCTGCTGTTGTTACAAGACAGTGAATTTTCCGATATCTGTAGCCGGATGTATGCGAGAAGGAACAGTATACGCTTGCTGCCCTGCTGTGTGTGCCCCATTGTTCAAACAGCGGCATATCGCCCATTTGCAATGGTGTCGCAAGCATCGCAGCTGGACTAAACAAGACTAGACCTCGCATGGTATTTTTAGAAGAGAGTAGGGTCAATCTGGCATCGGACTGCAGACTCCAACTGATCTGGTATGATAGTGGTATCGCTTATCGTCTAGAAAATATCCAGGAAAGGGGCCGATATCCAAGGTGAAGTATTATAGTATGGCACGGCATCATGATCAATAGCCATATGCCTTTATATGTGGTTAGAGTTGGGACTACGGCCGGCTAACAAAACACTCATGAAGTTCTACTGCAACATAGTCGCCTTTTCCGTGATACTTTCTGTCACAAATCTAATTTTGTGGATTACAAAGCATTATGATATCGAAAAATCTCTGTTCAGGATTGATTAGGCAGTGCAAATATTCAACGCCTTGTATGGCCAGCACGTTCTCCAGATCTAAATCACAATGGATCATTTGGGATTCTCTGAGAAGGTGACTTGCTTGTCGAAAATATCCCCAATGAACAAGAACATCCTCATCCGGGCAATGATAGAAAATTAGAATCAATTGCCTCATAAACTGCTGCATAATGCTGTGCAAAACACGTGCAACGTGTAAAAAGTTGCATCGCAGTCCACGGTAGACAGATTTCGTATTGACACGTTTTCTAAAGGTTTCTGCTGTCGTTCATATGAATATTTTCATACACAACATCAAAAGAACACTTTTTTACTATTAGATGTTTCACTACTTTGTAATTTAACATGCATACTCAGCAATTATTCAGCAGTGTATTAAAGAAGAATAATACTAACACATACCTCTACCTGTGTGGCAGTATATATGTGTCTGTTTCCTTCATGTAAACAAGGTACTTGCTTATATTTGTCTTTAGTCTGTTTGTAAAGTTGACACTTACTGATCTGCCATCTAAGCCCATATACACGGACAAAGAACGAAATTTTTGAATCAGAAATGTTTTACGCAAGACCCTCATACGCGTGCTTCTATAAAAGACACGTCTTGCACGTTTATGGACAGCAGTGGGTTATATACTTTGCCCAGTAAGTAGCTACTGCCAGTGAGTATTTTGCGGACGTTTTCAGCTTTACCGTTTTTGGATTATCTCTAGTCTCCTTAATATTAATTCAATAATAAGTATTTTGCCGTCTCTAACAAAGTGCCGCCCGCATGGTCCTAAAAAGGTACTTGCTGTATCCTCCGCTGAGAAAATACTGAATTATTATTAGCTGATCCGACTAATGAGTAGTAACGTCACTTGTTTGGTCATGTGACTAACCGATTGCAGAGAAGACGAAAAAGCACTGTACAACATGCTAATGAAATTAATTTATTCTTTGCTGGATAAAACCAAATACACTTTGTACGCATATACTACAATTCCAAGTTAATAATAAACCATTAAAAGATATATCTGATAAAGAATACTCGTATAGTAGAACACGGAGCTGTTCAGATATCAAAGTTTGAAGTATTTCATTTGGACAACACAGCAGATGTTTATCTAGAAGAGAAATTTCGTCAAACAAACTATATAATGATGTAAAGAAAGTTTCGTTACCAGAACATAAAAGTAATTAAAGTTATATTTTAGAATACTACCGTATGTGTTTTAATTGTCAGAAGTTGTGAAATAAAATGAGAGACGTTCTTTCAGTTTTTAGGGGCTTGACATGAAGAGATGTTTTTTAATAATACAAGACTGCTTTTGCGTTTTTGAAAATTCTTTGTAGAAGATGGATTTAATGTTTTAATATTTCAGTGATGTGCGTCCTTTCCCCCCCTACTCTATGTCACTGACAGCACCATTCATGTTCTCCAATTTTGCATTTAACCAGACGGTAATTAGTTATTTTGCATGGTTTATTAGTATACATTCCATTTAAACAATAGATTTCCCTTATTTTCAAGTTACCATTTCTAATTTTTAAGCATGTATTTGGTAGTTAGGAAATTTTTAATTTACATGTTCTTGAAATATACAGTTTTATGTGTCATTAGATCAATTTTGTTTTCTTTCGGGTGTTTAATGTCAGTCCCGGATCTAGTCTGGATCGGGGGCAAGCCGGGTTTCTTGCTCCAGGCGGCAACTCTTGTGGGCGGCAAATTCAAATATAACGCTGGATCGTATTTGTTATGTTGTTCGCTAAAACAGTTCTCTAATTTTCGTACACTGTTAATAGTTTTAAGGCTAAGTTTAAAAACCTCTTAAGAAGATTTATAATTAAATACTAAAAACTCTTTTAAAGGAACGTGAGTTAAAATAAAGGTAAGTACAGCCGATTTACAACTGTAAATATAAGATCAGAAAGGCGCAAATAAAGGGACTCCAGGTGTCACTGATAGAATCAGACTGACCCCTCTGAAGTCCCTCTATCATTCCTGTATGGGCGAGGTGTATTCAAATGAGAAATAGAACGGCAGCTTGTTGAAGAAGTCCCTGGTTTCCATAGCAACGTGTGCTGGGAAATGGAGAAGTATTGTAATTATTTTCTAAGACCTAACCTCCAAAAATTAACCTTGGACCATTTTGGACAAAGTAAATAATACAAATGAATATCCATCAATTATATACAAGACGCCATCATTATGCCTTCAAGATGAAGCAAGGCATTTAGATTTTTTTTGCAGCCAGTCGGCAGCTTAGGCTCACCTTTGTTTTGACTCGGAACAGTGGAGAGTATTTTGGATGTTAAAGGTAGATTTATTTTTATTATTACTTTTTTAATGTGCTTGCTTACGCCACCACTTAGAGAAAAACGGTACCATAAGCCCCAACCAATACGGCTTCAGACCTCTCAAATCTCAAATCACATCACATGCGATAGCAGAATTTCAAGAGCAGATCCGTAGGAATAAATCTTCAGCTCTCCATATAGCAGTACTCTGTATGGATCTCAAAAATTCGTTTGACTCCGTGCAGTGGCCTGGTATCCTTGAAGCCTTGCGCGACATTAAATGCCCTCAGAACATATTCAAGCTAATGTACAGTTTCCTAACAAACAGAGCAACGATAATCATCAGCAACAACTGTATAGTAGAAAGAAGAATAACAAGGGGCTGTCCACAGGATTCTTGTCTAAGTGCAGACCTGTGGAACATCACCTTCAATTATATCACCTCCTACAAGTGGCCGGACCATACAAAGCTCATCGCCTTTGCCGACGATGTGGCCTTTGTAACAAATGGGCATTCAAGAGACATACTAGAAAAGAATAGTAACGAGACTCTCCATATTCCATTCCCTCTGCGTCAATCAAAAACTAATAATTTCAGAGCTCAAATCACATATTATTTTATTTCCAAAACCGGTCAAATCGCTACAAAGGCTACCTTGCATTAAAATCAATAATAGAAGAATCAAGATCTCAAAAGAAATCAAATTTCTTGGATTAAAAATTGACCAAAAGTTTTCTTGGATCCCACACCTCATGGATATTCGGAAGAAGACGCAAACTATTTCTAGAGCCCTCGCAAGGATGCAAGGCACAACGTGGGGCCTCAAGTCGAGGATGCAAAACATTCTTTATAATACCGTGATCGAAAAAATAATCTTCTACGGGGCATCAGCTTGGGCTCACCCTATGACAGTGAAAAATAAAAGACTCTTAGCTTTCATCCAACGCCTCTTCCTCTTACAAATAGCAAAAGCATACAGAACTACCTCAACTACCTCAACGGCAGCTCTCTGTGTATTAACAGGAATCCCACCCCTCCATCTGAAAACAAAAGAAGATGCAGACTTAGCCACGTTATTCCACCTCAAGAAAAACATAGAGGTAGAAGATCAAAACCTATGCCCCTTTGATTTTGAACAGCCACGAAATCCTTACCTAAGACACCCTGCAGTACATGCAAAACTCAGAATATCTACAAAAGAAGACACCCTCAGTGTACTTTCATTTCCAGTCATGTACACAGATGGGTCAAAGTTAAACGAAGAAGTAGGATGCGAGTTCTTTGCACACCTCTCAGAACAAGAAACAACAGAATGGAAAGGACACCTAAGGAACAACAAAAGCGTTTTCCAAGCTGAGCTTTCAGCCATAAAACACGCTATTCTATGGTCTCATCAGAAGCCTCTAACATATGTTACCATCTACAGTGATAGCCAAGCGGCAATTAAAGCTGTCGATGATGCAAGAAACAAATCATCAATAGTACAAGATATCTACGATTTAATATCACAGCACAACAGAACATCTATAAAAATAAAGTGGGTAAAAGCGCATGCTGGACAAGCCCAAAATGAAAGGGCAGATGCGCTTGCTAAGAAAGCAGCTCAAGACCCATCTCTACCTCCAGTCAATGTCCCATTCCCTAAATCGTATGCGAAACATATGCTGAAAAAAATTACATTAAAGAAATGGCAAGTTGAGTGGGAAAATGCAGAAGTAGGTAGAAGGCCTTTTTAACTTCTACAAGAAACCCACATATGATCCAATCTCTTATAACTTCTTCATCAACATATTCTTATCTGGACATGGTCCTTTTCCCACGTACTACTTTGCACGAAATTTGAGCGATTCAGACAAGTGCGTATGTGGGGAAAAGAGAGACCCAGAGCACTATATTTTCAAGTGCCAGCTCACAAAAGAGCTACACTGCAAAGGAAGGTGACAAATTACGCCTGAGTACATTAAATGTATGCTAACGATCTCGCAATTACAACAAAAGGTTTCCTTGATTATGAAGAAACTTTTCGCATATAAAAGAGAAGACATATGTCAAGATGTTATCACATCTGTTATCACCTCTTATTCCATAACTTGCAAAAATAATGCAAGATTTCAGAAATATTGCAAATGTCTGGAAACAGGCTAAATATGGTATGAATAGTTTTTACAAAATAATTACATTAAGAATTTGGACTGTATTAGGAGATGAGGGGGAGGAAATCTTGTAATAATTAAATCATTTATTAAAAATTAATATACGACTCTATTAGATATATTAGTGTAAATGTAAGTATTATGTGATTTTCTAATGTATATTTTCTGTGTTTGTGATACATTAATTTACAAAAATAATAATGTAAGACTTCAGTGCTTGATGCAGTTGTGTGTAACAAGTTAAAAAATGAAAGGAAATGTATCAATAAGATAATTCGCCTTAGTAATTCAACTAATTATAATAAGATGCACAAAAAAAATTCTTCCCCAATTAGTTCCTTAAAAAGATGTTTATTGTAATTCGACGTAACTAGATATACTAATGTAAATATATTGTTTGTATGAAGTACAATGTACAATGAAAGTTTGTATGTATGTTCGAAGTAATTATGTTATATTAATCTGCCATAATCCAACTTTTGTTAATAGGTCAATTTCTTTGTAATAATTGTATACTGTGTCTTTGTAATTGTATATTCAATACGTAAGTCTAGTATTAATGTAAAATTACTATGTAAATGTCTTGGTAAGCCAGCATCCGATGCGAGCCAACTAAAAGCCCAACGGGGTACAGTAGTGCGGCGGAGCAACATTTGTAAAAGTCACTGACGAAGTTCTGGTACTCCGTCCACTTTTCCCTGTCTCTGTCCCTGACTGTATGAGCATTTCCGTGATTTTCCCCGTGTGTAACCATACATACGAATTTTTTCCCCCGCGGCATTCCTCCTTTTCTATGTAGTGCCTACTAGATAAACACATAGTAAATAAGCAGAAAAATTTCCTCAACAGTGGCCGAGTGATTAAAACCGCTGAATACTGGAAGTTCGACCTTGCCTGGGTTCAAACCCAGGCGAACGGGCTGGCTGCACGGTTTGTTTTCGTGGATTTCCCTCATGTGTAACGTGAATATGAGCCAGTTTCATTTAACACGTTCCTCCACGAAAGCACCTCTCCTCTAAGCAGATAGCCCTCCTGTCTTTGCCATATTCATACCTAACCTAATTGAACCAGTATGCAATGACACGGAATACTGAAAAGTTTAGAAGATGCCTGTTCCCCCTAGAGCGGAAAAACGAATAGTTTCGAGGACTGGAGGGTTAAAAGTACTCAGGATTAGAGTTAGGACTAGGATTGAATCCGATAGTAAGCTCACAAGAAAGGCGATTCTCCTAGGAGAGGAAGATTTTCTAATTATGTAACTTTGGTACGTATTTTTCCTTTATAACAAACAAACAAACAAAAAAAAAAAAAAAAAAGGCATGTAAAGAATTTAGGTTAAATTGATCTTAAGTTTTTACATCAAACCCCACCTATTTCTGTATTTATTAAACAAATTCAAACCTGTTAGAGAAACTTAAAGGAGGATGGGTGAGGGCGACAGTTTTAGCTTTTGCCCCACATCAGAAAAACCAAAGATCCGGCGCTGTTTAACATTTAATACTTTTCAAATGTTTGTACTCAGTATTCAAACTTTGTAATTTTCATGTTTTGAAACCTTATACTTTTCATGTTTCACTAGATTATTTGTTTCCCTTTTGACCTCTTTAAATCAATATATTAAAAGGCCTAAACTAGTTTGTAAATAATTATTCCACTTGTCAACAGATGGCGTAATGAGTGTCATATGTCTCCTCGAATAATTTTCGCCTAAAAGGCTAATGCTTTGTTTGCTTAATTTAACTACTATCAACGCATAGGACTAACTTTCAAGAGAGTAAGTGAAAATTTTAGTTAATTAATGCCTACCATTTATGTTTTGAGCTCCGAATTTGAACACTGTTTCCCTCTTGAAGAAGAAGGAATCTGACTTCTTCGAGATCGATATTTTTTTTTTTTTTTTTTTTTTTTTTTTTTTCGAAATCCGCGATGAACTAAGGTTGCTGATTTACTAATTTAAAATTTTATTTTGTCATGTTTCTCTTCCAATTTCAATTTTTGCTACCAACTGACATTTTCTAGGAATTTCTTTTAATTCCTCTTGTTTGCCTTTTGGGGGGGGGGATCGTAATTTTACGTTGATATTGGATTATCTTATTCTCGAAAGTTGGTGAAATTTTCTTTTCATTTGTATATATATATATATATATATTATATCTTTAAACATTGGTCGCTTTAGTCGTGTTTGATATTTTCATAAAGGCCAATTGTTTGTTAATTTTTTAAAATTTTGCTGCATCATAAAAGTTTTGTTGTTTTTATCGTGTTCTGTAGTTATTATCGTTTTACACTTTATTCTTACTGCCGTTCATGAAGTCTCGTATTTTAACGTTTTGCTCTTTTCCATTATTAATTTATGCTTTTAGTGTTTACCACCTTTCTGTAGTTCCATTCCATGTTCATTTGCTTTGATATCAACCGGTTTTACGTTTGAAGAGTGTAAAATATTTTGAACCATCGCCATTTTCTTGAATCTTCTATTTGCATTTCTAAAACTATGCGTGTGTACAAATTCTTACTTATTCGTCACCGTAAAATGTTTACTTAAAACTGAGTATGAATTAAATCATCTTCATTTGAAAAATGTCAGTTCTTCCTCTTATTGTTTTTTCCTATTCATCAAAAATGTTCTTCTAGAATCGAAACTGTTGTCGGCGCCGTTAAAAAATCTTGCTTCTAAATTCCAAAAGCTCAGTATTTAGTTGTATAGCCTTATGCGTTCTCTTGCTTTTTCTAGTATTTCTATCTAATGTTAATCTTTAGGAAGATCAGATGAAAATATTAAAATATAACTTCGTTTCGAAAACATTTGAATTTTCTTCTCCCAGATTATTACTCGTATTCAAAAAGCTTAAGTCAGTAAAATTTCAGAAGTACATAAAGATAGTATAATCTACCCCTTAACAACTCATAACGTTAATTTTAATAATAAATCACTCGTTTCAAAAAAGAAAAGAAGACCTTACATAAAATTCATACTACTACAAACATTCTTATTTCCAAAGCTGGTAATTCTTAAGGGTGCCACATCCTTACTCAAATCGGTCTCTGTTTTGAAGATCTTCAAAGCAATATCGCGACATGCGCAAACGTGCACAAACTAAAAATCAGTTTCTCGCTTGAAACTGTTCAACGGCACGTTTATGCCAATCCGACATTTTCGTGAAGATTTCGCAAATTCGCAAGTCTGATTTTGTGCTAAAAGTAATTGAACACATTTTGTTTTTTTTTTACAGTTATGTATATTTATTTAACTTATAAATTAATTTATAATTAGCCCAAAGGGTGTTAGCCCAGAAGGGCTATTGTTGCCACCAAATATGAGAGCCGTGTATTATATTTAATGAAATGAAATAATGAAGAATCTGCATAAATGTATGTATGTTTCTCGCATTGTGATAAAACAACGGTACCTAGAGCCATCAAGTTTTTAATAACGCACGTTTCCACCCGAATATTGGCACCTGAAAGCCCAGATTTGGAATTTGTTTTATTATCTATTCAAAAATTAATAAAATTTTAACGAATTTTTGATTAACAAACTCAACGATTTAAAAGCGAGAAATAGCAACACCGTACACACAATAATAATAATAATAATAATCTCCAACGCGTGAGACTGTGTATCGGAAATTCTTAAGATATGCTCTTTTAAAATTATTTTGCGATATTGCTGTTGAACTGAATTTTATGGCTTAAGTGCGAAGATCATGATAAAAAAAGATTCAAGTTATTCAAAATAAAACCCTTCGTGAAATTATTAATGCACCCTGGTTCATCCCAAATTCATATATTCACAGAGATCTTCAAATTGATACTATACAAAATTATATCAAAAAACTTGCAACACATTTTTTCCCTTCCTATACTATTACATCCAAACAGCTGTATCAGCTCTTTGCGATGCTCACCTTTTCCCAGAGCGGAACACAAATATCCTTCGGATATTCAACCTAACATTTTGTTAATTATTTGAAGTACCTACTACCTTACTGATCCAATGATCAGTAATGATCACAAGATTATGATTTTTTTTCACAGTGCTGGTCTATTTTCATTCATTTCATCTTTCTTCGCCGACTGATGGCGGCTAAGTGAAATATCTCATTCTACCATCTTGATTCTTCATATTTTCCTTTTGTTGTTTCAGACATTCTTTCATCTGATATAGAGTAAAAGCGCGCTGTCACTCTCTTTTCATTCGACAGAAGCAAGAACATGATATTTAATAAATAATGTAAACACACAAAGTGTTAAAAAACGCCGGTTTGGATTTAATGTAAAATCTGAATGCTGTCAGATTTTTTTTATTAATTGATTTAATTAATCGTTGATAGTTATTCATATTTATTTATTATTAATCCGTTATCGTCTAACCACACTAGCGAGAGCAGTTTGGCTGAGAGCCAAGATGGTCAGTTTAATTGAAGGGGTGTGGGTGAAAAGCGTGGGTATTTTTCCCTCTCAGATGCAGTATCGGTTGTAACAGCTTTAATATCGTTATTAATCTCTCGTGCATTTGAAATAGATGAATAATAAATAATGTATAGGTTACTGGCAATATTGAAACGCAGGCTCGAGAGCCGCATGCATTTTCTCGCGCGAAGCATGTAATTGTTCTTTTTTTTTTCTTTTTTTTTTTTTTTTAATAAGTTCTTTTTACCTTTTCTTCTCTTGTTTGTATGTGGCCTTTATATATATATATATATATATATATATATATATATATATATATATAGTGTAAAATAAAAGTTATTGCTGTGTTCTGTCATCTGAGTTTACTTCAAATTGTTTAAGAAGTATCACAGGGTTGTGGGTGAAAAGCGTAGGTATTTTTTCCTGTCGGAAGTCATTTAGTGATTTTTCTTACAATCGTTGCGCATCGCTGTTACTGATCTTCTTTTGCTTTCAACTCTTCATTTTTACGATGAGTTCTAGTGTTCCAAAATTCTCTAGAAATAATCCTTTTCGCAGCATTTTTAAGAAATTAGTGTATAACGTGATTAAAGTTTGTGATGAAGAATCACAATTAGGAAGACTGACCATCCCACTTAAGCAGCCAAAAATGTAAAGGGGAAAAAAAGGCATGACATGACTAATTAAAACTAAAATAATTTTTATGCAACCTCTTCTCATTAAATTGCTTTATTTTATTTATAGATCATTTGTTTATATTAATAAATGTAATTTATTAAAGAATATTTAACAGATAAAAGTTTTTCATGTTTGAAAATCTTACAATTAATTAAGATGCATTATCTAAATTATTATTAATTTAATTATTACCTATTAAATATTATTATTAAATTCATATTATCTGTTAAAATATTTATAAAATGATGATGAATTGTATTAAGACAAATAGTTTACTATTACAGTTCTTTTAATGGTTTTTCTTTGAAATGTCACGACCTGATGTTTCTACGCATTTTAATTTAATTCTATAATTTTTAAATTTCATGGTACATCAGCTTAAAATGTATAAAGCGCAGACAAAATTTTCTGTTGCGCAGTATTCGAAAGATAGAGCGTGAAATAGAAGAACCATTTAAATCTAACCGGGCTATTGCACTCACCCCTACATCACTGATAAATATGCCCACTTCCGCTCCAAACTGGATGTTTACATAAATCTGGAATACGTGTTGGATTTCAAAACAATGTAGTTTGTATTTACTTTAATTTTATACTTATAATTTTACAATACTTATTACTTTTACCTTTTGGCCACTAATAATTGTTGTTAGTTTGGTTTCATGAGAGTGGCAACAGGGCAATTCTTAGAATTAGGTAAACATGTTTCTGTAGTTAGTTAGGCTTATTGAAGATTAATTGTATGTTATATACCGGAGTGATGTTTTATTAAATAAATGAATACTTTAGAATATAGTAGTTTCTTTAGAGTCCTTGATACGCTGGTAGCGTAATAGTTTGACGCATAAGCGAACATTTTAATGGTACCCTCGACGGGACATAAGAGACGTTAGTTTGGAATTCTAAAGTATAAAAATGGAAGCTAAAGAAGCTATTAAACTTGAAAAGAAGATTCACAGAGCTGCTTTTACAAAAGCCTTCAATGTTTTAGAAGAAATTTTAAAGAAAAGTGATATAAATTCTTCTGAATTACAGTCGGAGCTTAATGTTTTTGTTTCGAAAGCTCAACGTTTGGAAGATACGCACGTGCGTTATCTTAGCACACTGTCCGGAAACGAAATTGAAGCAGAATTCGATATTATTGAAGATTATCGTGACAAGGCCGTTAGAATCGAAACTAAAGTGAAAGATATTCTTCAGAATCTACAAAATGTAAGTACTTCAAATTTAATTTTGAATGAATCTGTTAATGAGAATGTACGTACTAAACGTACATTTAAACTTCCAAAGCTTGAATTACGAAAATTTGATGGTGAAATTAAGGAATGGTTATTTTTTTGGAGTCAGTTTGAAAAAATTGACAAAGATACTACGATTTCTGATAGTGATAAATTTCAATATTTATTACAAGCGACTGTTGAGGGTTCGCGTGCAAGGGAGGTTATAGAAAGTTTTCCCCCTACATCTGCTAATTATCCCAAGGCCATAGAATGTTTGAAGGCTCGTTTTGGTCGAAATGACTTGCAAGTGGAAGTTTATGTGAGAGAATTGTTGAAATTGGTCCTGAAAAATGCAAATTCTAGTAATTCCTGTAATAACTTATGTGCATTATATGATAATTTGGAACAACAAATTCGGGCTCTGGAAACCCTTGGCGTCACTACAGATGAAAGTGCTGCATTACTTTATCTTTTAGTTGAATCTTGCTTGCCTGAGGATTTTTTTAAGAGCCTATCAAAGAAATGCAAATGCTGACCATGGTCCAGACCCTAAATGTAGACTGGACAGTTTATTAAAATTTTTGAAATCAGAAGAACGCATAAGTTTAGCTATGGCTGGTTTTGGGTTTGAGGAACGAAGTGATCTGTGGAATTAAATCTATTAAAACTGTCCACGATCGACCATCAACGGCAGCAAATTTAATGAGTACTGATTCTTCCGCTAAGAAGTGCGTGTTTTGCAGCGGAAAACATGATTCATTTAATTGTTTTAAGGCTCAAAAAATGACATTTTCAGAGAGGCAAAAACTCTTAAAAGATAAAGGGCACTGCTTTCGTTGTTTAAAGGCTGGTCATTGTGCAAATAAATGCAGGAGTTCTATTAAATGTACAATTTGCCATAAAAATCACAGCGTAATTATGTGTTTAAATTGCTTAAAAATAAAACAATGTTAAGAAGCCTATGTTAAACAGCAATGAAAAAGAAACTAGCAAGGAAGAAAATTCTGTAAATCTTTCTAGCGTTAGCAACACACCACAAGTACTTTTGCAAACCCTGAAAGTAAAAATAATTGGAAATAATTGTACACTTTGTGTTCGAACTTTATATGATACAGGATCTCAAAAATCGTATTTAAGGAAGGATTTAATTTCTACTCTAGGCCTGATACCTTCTAGACAACAGATTTTGAGCCACGCCCTTTTCGGAGGAAAACGAACACCTGAAAATGTGCATAATGTGTACAAAATTAAGCTAAAGAGTTTAAACGATAATTTTACTTGTACTTTTGATATTTAAGAGCAAGCTACAATTTGTGATGCTGTACCTTCTGCCTTAAATGGACCTTGGATTAAAGAGCTCCAGTCTATGAATGTACCAAAATAATGACACTGAAGGTTCATCAGGGCCTATTGATCTTTTAATTGGTGCAGATGTGGCTGATCGACTTTTCACCGACAGAAAAAGAGTACTTTCTAGTGGAATTGTAGCCATAGAAACTTACCTGGGCTGGACATTGATCGGTAAAACATCAGTGAATGCTGAAAGGGAAGATACGGCGATGACGGTTGTAACAATGTTTGCGAAAGATGCCAATATTCCTGACCTTTTTTCCTTAGACAGCTTAGGAATATCCGATACAGTCGAAGTAAAATCACGAAAGGAAAAGGAATTTATTACGAAGAAATATTTTCAAGAGAGACTAAGAATTAAGGATGATAGGCCGTACGAAGTTGCCTTACCGCGGAAAGACGATCATTTGCCTCTCCTCACTAACAAAGATATAGCGATAAGAAGACTTGAAGTCTCAACAAAAAGTCTGAATTCAGAAAAATTATTTGATACCTATGATGATGTCTTTAAAAAAGGGACTGAATTGGGAATAATAGATGATGCCAGAGATGAGCATTCACACCTTCCTGGGATCCAGAATCCAGCTGATTTGCTTTCTCGAGGATGTTCCGCTAGACAGCTGTTATCAACCAAATGGTGGGAGGAACCCACTTGGTTATTAGAATCATCATCTAACTGGCCTGTCACAGAACAAAATATTGATGAATATTCTATAGCTAAGGAAAAGAGAAAAACAAAATCTGATGAGCACTCTTCTATCTGTTCTCCAAGTTACTCAAACACTTGTAGCCGCAAAACTGATGAAAAGAAAAATAATGGATACAGATTACGGATCAAGTTGGTACAATTATTATTTTTCAAGCTATGACGAAGTGATACGGTTGATTGCTTGGATAAAAAGATGTATCATTAATTATCTAAATGCAAATTCTTCGCGAATTATTGGCGAGTTTTCTTTGGGTGAAATGACAAAATATAAAGTCAGGAAAAAGAAATTGTGGCCTCATCCAAATATAGTTGAAATGTATTTTGCTACTGCTGATCAAACACCTTTGCTTCCTAGCGCCTTCACCAACTATCCAAAAGGCTTTCCTATTCGTCTTCTGAGTGATGGATGTGGTAGAAATATGACTCTGTTTCTTGATTGAAAAATGACTCATATGATAAAAGTGATTTACCTTCTCTTCCATATCAAAAAAATTAAATATGTATTAGAAATTAAATGTATGCCAAAGTATATCAGTAGAGTAACTGGAAAATAGAATAAATAGTTAAACGTTTCTAATAGTACTAATTCAGAAGTCAAACAACAAAAATCAGCGTTATATTTACCAAATTTTCTGTAGGGGGGTAATGGTACACTACTATTCATAATGTCAAAAAAATCATCAACCATTGAAAAAAATTACTTGTTGCAGCATTACCAGTCAAATGCATAATTGCTTTAGCCGTTGTGGAGGAAAATAATGCTTTTGCTGGTGCTACTTTCTGTCTCTCGTTCCCTTTTACAGATAAAAATTGAGGTTTCAGTTTATAGCACTGTTTAATTTCTCCGATATCTTTATTGAGTACTTCATATATAACGTCTTTGTTTATAACTGTACCATTTCCGAGCATAAAACCTTTATCAAGAAAATGGTTTCTCAAAAGCTTTATGCATTGCGGCATATCAGCGAAAACCCATATTTTGGTGCTGAACTTGGGACTGTAAAAGAAAGATTTATCTGTTGAAATTTTTAATTCTTTCCAAAGGGTCTGACTACCTCCCATGTCAGATACAATTGCTTTGACTCGAAGCCCAGACGATTCAAGTGCAAACAAAATGGAAGACAGAAGATTTTTCTTCATTTGACGATCAAAATCAAAATAAATGGGCTGTTTCCATTGCGAAATGAGTCCTCGAACCAATACAAATTGAGTCTTTTTAAAAGGACCTAATATCTGATCCAATTTTGAATCATAACAGAGTCTTGAATCTATATGAATTTCATCGAAACTTAATACACATAATCTTTCTTCGTCAGTTGCATTTTGGCAAGTTTTTTTAATCAATAACAGTACATCATTTAAAATTCCAGGAATGCAACTGAATCTTGAGCACCATCTTTTCAGAGTACTTGCACTTGGAAGCGGAATACCCATTTTTTCTTTCCAGAAGTCGTATGACTTTACGGATAACGATCTGATTACTATGCTTTTTGAAATGTCGTCTGGAGACCATTTAATTCGCTTTTTTTTTTTATTAATGCATTTATTTGAGTTTCGGTAAATATGTTTTGAATATACGTTTTCATTTTTCTTAGTTTTTCATTTTCTTGATTCACTTTTTTAATGTCTTTCCTCAGTTTCTGAACTTCTTTTAATATTAGTTTTCTATTCCTTTTAAATCTTTTTCTTTGCTGGGAGATAGTTTTTAAATGCTGCTTTCTCTCAGTCTGTAAAACACAAATTCTCAAGAGCTGATAATTTTGTGATTAAATCATTCACATTTTTCTGGAGGTTGGAACAGTTACAACATTGCTGAGTAATATTATTTTCAGTGAGCTCCTCATAGCTATTACTGTTATCGTTTTGAAGTCCCAGACATGCCTTTTTAGGACTTAAATTCTGAATTCTTTCAAATGCACTTTGTAAATTATTTCTTTTTTGTTGCCTTTGCTGCCTTGGTGTATTCTGATAAATAACCAAGTCAGGAATACAAGCAGTTGGAATAGCAGTTGACTTCAGTATCTTTTTTGTCGGTAATCCTAGCAACCTATTTTTCATATCATCCTCATAATCAGATTCAGTGAAGTGAATGCTGCATATTCGAGCACTCTTTGTGTTAACAATATCCGCTCTTCGACACCTATGCAACCATTCTTTCGTTAACTGAATATTTTTGTACGGAAATCTATGAAATACCACGCTAGTTTCTTTCGTATTATGATACGTATTGCTACAGGTAGCAACGGCACACGATACCATTTTTTCAATGATTTCTCATTACAAGAACTTTCGAAATACAAAATCCCTTTAAAAGTATCATCAGTTACAACTTTCAAGTAAAAAAAAAAAAAAAAAAAAACTCTTTCTCTGAAACTAACAGGGCTAAAGAAAGAGAATCCAAGAACTAAAGATTCAATCGTTCGCACTGATGCTCTGGTCAATCGACGACGGGACGAACCCAGTGACGTCACATAACATCCGGTATCCTCCCCAAGACGTCCAAGAGGGGTTCGTGTCGGCATCGTTCTTCTCAAAGGGATGACCCAGCCCTTCTCTTTCTTTAGCCCTGACCTTGGTAGCAGTACTTCTTCCGTAAGTTAGACACTCTCCAAGAGAGAAAATTCTCAATTCTTGTTAAGAAAAGAGTGCGAAAACAATGAAACACTAATCTTATCACACAATATAGAGTCTGTACAAGCTGTTACTAAAATCAAAATTTCACCAAAAGAAATAAAATTGAAGTAGATGACCGATAGAGATGCAAAGTTCACTTTTAAAGTACTCTGGAACTCTTGAGAGGGATTTTCTCTGTCCTGTTTCCGTTTTCTAATTGAATAAAGAGTGACTGCACAATTGAGGAATATCCACTGTCGTAAAAACCGCAAACGTAGTGAGAGGCTCTTTGTTCGTAAGGGTCTTGGGGGGGGAGGGGAACGTTGTAGATTCCTTCCTTGTGGGGATTGCTGCGGTGGGATTTCCTCCAGGGTAGAAAGGAGAAAATAAGCCAAATTTTATATTTTCTGAACTATTTGACGGAGAATCTTTTAATTTAGAAATCCTTAATCGTCATTTTCCGCTGATTGTTGTCATCTTTTTTTCATGAAAAAAGGGCTATAAAAACTGGAGAAACTGCCTGATGAAGAAACCACTAGTACCTTTTGTTATCACCAGCTTTTCTTATCTCTTTGGAGCTCTTTGTCATAGTTAGCAATACGTTCAGGGATGAAACCGTACTTTTTCCTGCAATTTCATAGATGACTCATCACACCACGTGCTAGCTAAATAATCTTACGTAATTAACGTAATAATAATCTGATCACTACGAAAATAGTTCGAAGGAAAACCTGACACGATTGCGCGTCCGGTGATATAAATCTTGAGAGTAAATGATGGACTAAAAAGCCATGTTGTTCTTCCCTTGCATGAACAATGACGGACACAATGGGCTCCCACGAGTAAACTAGAAATTAATTAATAACTTTTTACGTATGGATGATACAGGCTTAATCCATATATCGAAACGCATGTCTTGGCTTCCTCAATAGTATGGTATGATTTACTCAACCTAATTATGAGGACTTACGCGAAAGATGGCGAATATTGAGGAGCGTGAAAACAGCGACGCACGGCAGTTCTTCGGCGGTATTCGTAACTAATGAATGGCACAATCTAGGCTACGTGCTACGCACACCTCACTTTAATAAATTAACATAACACCTCGCTTTAATAAATTTCAAAGAATACCATGTACACAGCGTTCTGTTTCAACTTAAAAAAACATCTACGAATTGCACAATTTAGACGGTACGCACTAATCAGCAAAATAACTAAAATAAATTTCAAACAATTAAAAAAAACAATAACGACAGAAATTTATACTAAAAAAACAATGAACATAACATTCTACAAAATAAGAACAAGAATAAAATAAAACGCACTTACCGAACAGCAGAAATACACTTTTCGAACAGCAGAGATACCACTTTTTCGAACAGCAGAGATACCAATTTCATGCCGCCACGTAATCACTATCGTATTTGTATGACAGCCAGACAGACTATCCAGAAAATTTATACTGTGGTTCACAAATAAATAAAATAACAAATAATCACAAATCCCTACTTCTCCCAGACCCTCTTTCCACACCTCCAAATACTCACCGCCGCTCAATAGGATGGCCACGACAATATTTCCTTTTGCCGAACTTCAACAACTTCAACCATTTTGTCTTCCCCCCCCCCTAGCTTCTCAGATACAGAACATGGCGCAAACCAGCGAACTCCAGCCAAAGATTTTTCAACGTCAACAGGGCTGCCAAAACACGCAATCACGCCCCAAACCAGCGCAGAACACATATCGCCACATTTGGTGAAATTAGTGCGTATATCAGAGTTGTACCCTCCTTTGCAGTAAAGATATGTTGAATAAGTTATTAAATTTTGGATTGCAATAAACTACGAGTAGTCGGGTGGCGCATTTCCTGAAACTCGCTGCGGCAACACTGTTTGCTCGACCAACATACCGAAAACAATTTCGGATGTCTGATTCTCTAACAAATCGCCGAGACTTTTCTAGTGCTAATATTTCATCAAGAAGCGAAATGGTATAATTTACTTAACAGTCCACACTTCTCCAAATTGCTTAAAGCAAAATGCTTTCTTTAATGACACGACTGGCTCCTGATCGCGTCTTGGTCATAAGATTCAGAATCGAAGTTCCATTTAGAGGCAAGAACCAGTCTTAATGCATTCGAAATGCATTAAGACTTATGATGTTAAGACCTGGCTCAAGGAACATTCATGAGCATTCACAGCGTTGTTATTTCTGAAATCACGTGGAAGCTCTAAGCCTAACAACGCATATGCGTCTAGAAAATGAGAATTCGCTGTATTTACAGCATTAAGCTCGGATAGTTATGCTTTACACTTCCAAAACTTAGAACTTATAAGTGTAACTTTAGGCTGCTAAGTTGAATGATGGTCAAAAACAACACCAAGATATTTTACTTACTTGATCTCGTGACAACAGCATTGTACATATATGTCAAGTAACCATCATCGCAACATTTGTTTTAATTTTTTCAGCATATAGCCCAAGATTTTGATTAGTGTATGGTGTATGTACATGATTTCAAAATGATTAAGCTACTGAATACAAAGATCCATTTTCTTCTAGGATGGCAGTATCGTCAGCATACATCAATAGTATAATGTTGGAAGCGTGAGGAATGTCATTCACAGTTAAGAATAAAATGGTGCTTAGAAGAGACAGCCGAGGAATCCCTGCATTAATGTTTCAATGTCTGGAATATGTGCTTTTAATTATAAGCTATGCTGCAGTAACAGTTTATATATTAATGAAGAGTTAATATTTTTAACCTTTATATGGATTAAATAATCAAAGTTGCTCATAAAATACTTTTATGGAATTAAATCTTGTATTAGGTATCCAAATATCAAATATCTCATTTAATTATTATATTTCAGGGTGGCTTGATATTAAGACATGCAAAATAAAATGAGCGTAATGATTTCAAATTATTAAAGAAGAATCTTATGAGTCAGAAAAGAACTTGGCAGGAAGAAAAATCTGGCTATCAAATCAATGAAGTAGTATTAAGGAGAAAATTAAAATCAGCCGAGCAACGAGGTGAGAAGCTTCTGTGGATGATAGAGAAGTACAAGGAGCATCTTTCTGTGCTCGAAAAAAGGCATAAAAGAAAACTGAAACAGTTACCTTCTGAAAAGGAGAATGAGCACCAAGAGGAAATTTCAAAGTTACAATCTCTCTTATATAAGCAACAGAAATGTGGGATTTTGAAGGTGAAACAGACATTTGAAACTTGTAGCAGATTTAGTCAAAAGAATTTATACCTTGCTGAAGTCCAGAAAACAGAATACTTGTGTTACATATACAACGAATCAGGTAAATAGTTTAAGATATAGTTCACATATTTTATGCATGTATTCGGTTATATAATATTTACATTGCTAGTTTAAATCAGTAATAATGCATTCGTAAAATTAAAATTAATTATACTAATAATACTTTAAAGCTTTTCAAGATGTATATTTTTATAAGACTATATAAGGAGATTTATTTGGAAAGAAATTGCTTTAAAATCGTTTTCATAATTTCAGAATACACGTCAACATTAAGCAGATTTTATTTCGGGCAGCTGCCTTTTTATAGAACATGTATTAATATTCAACCCCGTCAAAAGAATTAGACAAATATTATATTAATTTACAAGCTTATTTTTATATTATTTTACAGATCTAGAATTAAGCTTTCGCTCTACCCTTTAAAGTATTCCTAAAAGTATTGTTGCATACGTATATACTCTTAATGGATTGAATGCACACAGAACTGATGACAGCTTGATAAAATTTATATTACCAAATGAAACACTTCATTCTGAAAATTTCCATATAAATACTCTGAGTATCGTAGAGTATAATCAGTAGCAAAACTTCAGACTACTAAGAATGTTAAACACAACGCAATGATAAGCACATTGACATAATGAGCAAGCTCACACGGAGATACCTCAGTACTCCGAAGTCGACTTTGAACTGAAAAGCTTAGAAACTGATGTTCTCTCCGGTTTTATATAGTACCTTCAATTTCTCGGTTACTAAAAGACATATACGATTAACGTTACATCTAAAGGTTACGGTTACGATACAGTTACAGATACATCGGTTACGATACAGTTACAGATATTTCGGTTACGATACAGTTACAGATACACGTAGCGATGAATTACTATTATTCAATTACAGTACCAGTTACAGTAATACGGGGACTGAAGCAAAATGTCATCAAATGGTTGCCAAGTTTGGCGCTTTCTCATCAAATATGGCGGCAAAAGTAAGTCTCCAAAACCATCGTCAACTTAGCGATATCGCGCCTGTTTAGCGAGATAGCCATTAAATATAATGTTAAATAGACTTTCCGGTGTAATCTTATTTTTCCTGCAAAGCTTCGCTTCTTCGTATGTTTCATGTTGCATTATACAAAATTCGTAACAGGATATTCACCTAAAGGTAGTTTGGATTAGAGCTACTTTCTAATAGAATGCGAGTTATCGCCGTGAGAACTGCCATCTTACCACAAGCACAGATTAAAATTCAGTAAACTTTATTTATCCACATCTGGTCGGTTATAACTACAGTAGTAAGTAGTAGTAACTCTTTAATCCGGACTCGTCGGGACTTCGGCGATTCCGGATTATAGATCATGAATTTAAATCTGGTAAGATGGCATGCAGAAATTATATTATTATAAAATTTAAAATATGAAACCGTAATTTATGAAATAAAGAGCAATTATGATCTAAAGGGAATTAAAAAAAGAGCTTAATATTTATTTGTTTACTTTATTAAAGAATTTTAATAAGTTGTTTAAGTTGCTTCGTTTTATGTTAATTCTATAAACAGACATAATTTCTTGTTCAGTTACGAAGTTCCGCTGTTCAAGTCCCGTAATTGCTGTGACGAGAATACCGACTAACTTGTCAATCGACATTTTTTCGTTTTCACTAACCTCTCTGTCACTTTCTTCATGTCTTTATCCGTTTTTTGCAGCAATTCCACTTTTTGTTTGATGGACATCGAAACATGCTTTCGCTTTGTAGATCCTTTGGCAGCTCCAGAATCGGAAACTCATTTTGACATAATCGAAAGTTCAAGCTTACTTTTTATAAATTGCTCTAACAGTCTGCAAAAAATAGTAAGCCGAGTCCAATTAGAAGATTAAGGAACAGCGCAATCTGCAATATTAACTGAATTAGATAATTTTAGCTTAGCTTATACCGTCCGTTATACATTAAACGCGCATGCGTAAAGGTATTATGTGCATGCGCAGAAAGTTTGTAGCTTTGAAGTCTGAATTATGGAAGTCCAGATTAAAGACTTTGTACTGTAATTACTACGAAATAAAATTTAGTTCAATCGCCACTTTATAAACTAAAATGCCGGTTACTTTGGAGAGTTAGTTGTTTATTTTTTAAGCAGGAGACAGAAATAAAATTTAGTTCAATCTCCATTTTATAAACTAAAATGCCGGTTACTTTGTAGAGTCAGTTGTTTATTTTTTAAGCCGGAGACATGAAAAATGAGCGATGCCCTTCCCGGGACTCGAACATGGACGTCTCGAATACGCGCGAAGTGTGCTACCGGTTACACCAGGAAGGCATGTAGAAAGAAGGGAGAAAATACCGTATCGGCAATAACTGGTAAAATTTGGCGTTCTGCATTGAGTGAAAAAGTATCAAAATCCAACCATCTAGGTCAAGAAATCTGGTTTCTTAATTAATCATTACAGAAGGGACCACTCACCAGTTTCGAATCTCAACCCCTCAATTCGACCAATACCAAAACTTCAGTGCAGATCAAAGCTAGCAATTATTAACAGCAAGGTATAAATTAAATTTAATCTTTACTCACTTGACTAACTTTAAAATTCTGCTCGTTAGCTGCTTCCTAAATGCCTGCAAGTTATTGCCCTGGCTACAGTCAACTTAAACGACCACAGATTAAAATTTAAAACGTGCATTTGACCACGCCTAATGAGTTACAACAAAAGAGAGAATTGCAGACGAAAAGGTCGATTACTCACTGGCAATTAATTTGTAGTAGTCGAAGAAGTTGTCATTTTCTAGATATATCATTATCAGAATTAGAAACCTTAAGTAAGACACCTGGTTTTTGCCCTCACCTAACCTCCCAAGACTCCAGGGAAGGATTTACTTTCATTCAGAAACTTCAGCCCTAACGGTTAAAGACAGATCAATTCTGGTAGTTTCTCCCAAGATCGAACTTAAGCGAAATAGCTCGCTGCATGTTTTGTTTCAGTTGTTTTACCCATAAGTAACGCGAATACGCTTAGAAAACTTACTCTTAGAAAACATTTCCTTAGAAAGGTCTTCCACGAAGGCATCGCTCTCTTTGGGCAGATAATTCTCGTTTGCTTTACCACACTCAAAATAACTCAACCTAAATCTGGAACTGAAAGAATCCAGAAACATAGGATAAAATAAAAGTACAATTTATACGTCTTTAAAAGAACTGCTTAGAAAAAATATCAAAATTTGAGTATGTACGATGTCGATATTTGAGAGTGCAACAACTTTGTGCTAACGATATCTATAGTTAACAAATCATCCTAGGCTCTCCTATTCAATTTTAAAGTTATAATCTTTGAAAACAGGGTTGTTTGTTAAATTTTTCAGCAATATTTTATATGAATAAGTGTATAATATTTAAGCATTAATTTGAAATAGTCGTTTTCTAATTTCTTAATAAAAAATTTCTGTTTCTTTTGCTAAAATCTCTTAGCAGTATTACCACTGCTATAGTGTTTATTAACTTGGCGTGTTAATGTTCTAAAAGAGAAAATGGTATTCTTACATAATGGTGTTTGTGAGCAAATCGCTGGACCAGTCATGATCAACAATTAAAATTTTTTGTTTGTATTCAATTGAATTACTGTTTACACTATTTAATCTTTCATTATTAAATTTTTATGAGTATAAATTTTAATCACAGTTGAATTTTCAGTACTCAAAACATTTGATATGCTACTATATAAGCGTGAATAGTTTAGATGCATTGTTAATGACTGTCTTTGTCAGTAGATTATGCTTGCTTTTTAATAATTTAATTGCTCTCAATAATTTATTTTATAAAAGGATTTAAAAAAAACTGAATGCTTTCGGATTTTATATTGTCTCCAAAAGGGCGTTTTTCTCATTTACACACACAGAGAGAAACGTTTTATTCCGTAACAGTGTTGCCACTGCTCGCTTTGAAATCGCTGAGTTTTTTAATCAAAAAATTGTTAAAGATTTTCAAATATGGAGTAGATAAAAAAACAAATTCCAAATTTAAAATTCGGCCTTCCACATGCCCATATTCGGGGGACGACTACGTTTTACAAAATTGGATGGGTCTGGTCATCGTTAATTTGTCACAGTGTGAGAAACATAAATACATACATCTAGATTCTTCATTATTTAATTTCTTTAAATATAATACAGGGCGATAATATTTGGTGGCAACAATTTGAAAAGTGACTCAATGTTTTTAGTGATTCGATGCAAAATACCGTTTAGGGATTAATAATTAATTTTTATTCCTGCATGCATTATTTACACATACATTTTAAAACTAATAAATAGATTATTTTTTAACAAAAATAATTATTATTTGTGTATTGGTATTAGACAGAAGAATACTTCCCAGGAGAAATTTCTTGTATGCAGAATGTGTATGAAGCCCGAGATGGTAGGTATACATTAGTGATTTCTTTAATTTTCAAACATTCCTGTTTTTGTATATCGAATTCATTCTTGAATTTTTTGTTCTTTGCTTTGCTTTTATAAGGAGTTTCTAATTTTTATTCAACACGTTTTTTCATGAAATATTTTGATAGCCTTAATGGTAAAGTGTAAAACTAGGCAACTAACTACCTTAGACTTTCTTTTTACATTCTCGAGTAATAAACTTAGGGAAAAACAATCTTCGAAAAATATTTGTCTTTTTTTCAAAAAATATTTGTCAGAAAGATTTATTTGTATACTGACATGGACCATTGCTTTCATAATAAACATTATTAGTTATCTTAATATTCAGAAAATCTAATTTTTACTAAAACAATTGCGAAAACAATCGTTCAAGAATTTTTGAATTCTCCTCAGACAGTATTTCCTTATGAACAACTGCACAGTACGTTTAGCAGAATGAAATTTTAAGAAAATTTAAAAACTTTTATTTGAAATAAGAGATGTTAAAAAACAAATTCATTCACAAAAAACTATTAGTAAAACAATATAATTGAATCAAGCTAACTATGAAAAATATGAAAATCTTCTGCATAACTAACATCGATCCTTTAATTGCCATAGTTTCTTCAAAGTTTACAAATATATTTAGACTTGGTGCCTAGATTTATGTATTCGAGAGAGAAAAGTCTTCTTTCAAAATGCTAAAAAATTTATTTAGACATGTAATGCAAACTTGCTGAGGAAAATAAATAAGATAATATCTGCTTTTTGCATTTTTCACAGCTACAGATTCGCGGAAAGTTTTGCACACCGGTCAGTAGGGAAAACAATGACACTTTATAAAATAAATAACAATTCACTTAAAGTAAAGAGAAGCAAATAACTCGAACAAATTATCCTTAACTAGCAAGAAATATAGCAGATATTGCTCATACAATTGCAGCAGCAGTTCTGAATTAATTCGCTTAGCTAACTATCTCTTCTCTTGCTTAACAATGAATTGAACTTTCGATTTCAAAGCAGTCACATTTATAGGGTAGCTCAGCATTTCTGGAAGCTTCGAAAAAGATTGCTTTTAGAATTGGATTGGATTGTTGAGAATACGGCAAAGCACACTAGGACTATCTGCCTAAGGGAAGGGATGCCTTCGTGGAGGACTTTCTAAAGAAAACTGTCTCGTATACACGTTACACATGAGGAAAACCAAGAAAAAAACGCCCATGCAGCCAGACCGTTCGCAGGATTCGAACCTCTGACCGAAGTACCAGTGTTCAGCGACTTTACCACTCGGCCGCTGGTGGGCCCATGCGCTTTTAGAATTACAAAAATGTTTTTGCCGGAAACTTCCAAAAAATTATTAAGTTGGCAAAAAATTATTGGATGTTCGCCAAGACTAATCGGGAGAATTTTTGCTTATATATCGCTTTTCAAATGAGCTGTCTTCACGATTGATTGATGTAGATAAGATTTGAAATGTAACGGAAGAAGTATATACTTAAAAACACAAAATGTAGCCACAAATTTGATTAAAGCAAAACACATTGTAAAATTTTCAAATACAAGTAAAATGTTCCAAATGATAAGCAAATAAAAATACATAACATTACAAAAGTACGCAAGAACGGAAATATAATCCAATAAACAGAAACATTTACAAAAGTTTATCACAGTATATTGCAGTTAACATCTTGCTAATTTTTATAATTCAGGAAATCAAAGAGAAGAAGTTTTGGAAACTGTTTAAATCCAGTGAATGAACTGTGAGCAAATTTAAATGAGATTAAAATCAAATTAAGTGACAGTCAATCAATCAATCAAACTTATAATCCAATGAACATTTCCTTCTGACTTTTTAGTGAAAAGCAGTTTTTCTCATCATGATTCGGAAGCATGTTTAAAACATAAATTATATTTAACTGCAATTTTTTATTTCATATGAGATTTATTATAGTCTACAGATGCGGCTGCAAAATTTAGGACTAAATTCATACAAAATCGTAAACTGAAAAAAAAAAAAAAAACTTAGTTTTCAATATAAAATTCTTATAAGTGTGTACAATGCTTTGGCACTTTTATACATCTTCTTGATTTCTTCTCAGAAGTCATCTTTTGCAATACTATTTAGATCTCTGGTTACTCTTTTCTGAATCTCTTCATGCTCCTGAAATAATGATCTTCTCATTTCACTTAAGGTAACAAAAAGTAGACTATAGGTGTCAAATCTCGGAAGTAAGGTAGAAGTTTGAAACACTTTGACTGGAATGAAACAGCGCGTTATCGTGAAGCTCAGTAGGAACTAGTTATTTGATTGAACATTTTTTAGACTAAAGCGCTGAATTCTCTTCATTAAGTTATAGAACCATTATGTTTATCGAAGCAGAAGATATAAACAATGTACAATACTCTCGCCGGGATTCGAATTCCGGATCTCTTCATCCCTAGCAGAATGGGCTTCCAATTACACCACGAAGGCATATGGTAAGGAGGAAGAAAATACCTTGCAAAGTCTATCATTATTGCTTCTTTATAGAAAATGAAAATCATCATCTGCCCCTCAGGAAAAGTTCCTTGGGAAAATCTCTTTCCAGTTAAGTGAGGAGTTTTTACTCGAGATTTCTGAAACCGAAATTTTAGTGGTGTGGTTGAATCTTCAAACCAAATACAGTACAAAGTCTTTAATCCTGACTCGTCGGAACTTCGGCGATTCCGGATTAGGGATTTTTCCGGATTATATGATAGCTCATCAATTTAAATCTGGTAAGATGGCATGCAGAAATTATAAAATTAAAAATATGAAACCTTAATTTATGAAATAAAGAGCAATTGTGATCTAAAAGGTATCAAAATTTACACACACACACACACACACACACACAAAAAAAAAAAAAAAAAAAAAAAAACTTAATATTTATTTGTTTACTTTATTAAACATTTCTTTCAATGTAAGTTGTTTAAGTTGCTTCGTTTTATGTGCTAATACTTTCTCTTTAATTCTATAAGCAGGCATAATGTCTTGTTCAGTTACAAAGTTCCGCTGTTCAAGTCCTGATTTGCTGTGCCTAGAATACTGACTAACTTGTCAATCAAAATTTGTCCGTTTTTACTAACCTCTCTGTCACTTTCTTCATGCCTTTATCCATTTTTTGCAACACGCTTTCGCTTTGTAGACCCTTTGGCAGCTCCAGAATCGGAAACTCTTTTTGACATAATCGAAAGTTCAAGGTTACTTTTCATAAGATTGCTCTAAGAGTCTGATAATAATAAGCCGGATCAAAATAAAATATAAGCAAAAAATAATAAGCCGAATCTAATTAGAAGATTAAGGAACAACGCAATCTGCAACATTAACTGAAACAGATAATTAGATAGTTTTAGCCTAGCTTATACCGTCCGTTATACAGTAAACGCGCATGCGTAAAC
This sequence comes from Stegodyphus dumicola, assembly GCF_044657685.1. Classification (NCBI taxonomy): domain Eukaryota; kingdom Metazoa; phylum Arthropoda; class Arachnida; order Araneae; family Eresidae; genus Stegodyphus; species Stegodyphus dumicola. The sequence goes on from NC_140768.1 coordinate 283,091,107, forward strand.
GTATTATGCGCATGCGTAGCGTTTGTAGCTTTGACGTCCAGATTATAGATCATTCCGGATTATGGACGTCCGGATTAAGGACTTTGTACTGTTAGTGGTTGCCGTTTTGGCAATGTCATAAACAAAACACCGAGTTTCATCTCCAGTAATAATTTGTTTGAGAAAATCACGATTAATGCCTCTCAATTCGATCTTTTTTATTTCTGCAATTAGTGAGTGAGACACATTTTCTCCCAAGCTTTCCCACGACAATTTATTTGGACAGCATCTTTATTGATTGCAATAACTACCAGAATTTTTCGATGTTTTAAATCATTCTAAACATTGAAAGATGGTCTCTTCTAACATCTTCACGTCAAGTCATGAAACCATTCATAACGAATGAAAGTTAGTGGATCGTGTTAATGGTAGATTCCTTATGCCTTACAAATCATCTCATCTCGAATTTTCGTTTCCTAGTTTTGTTACTTTGCAGCAAACCTTTATTACAAGTAGTAATCTTTATTCCGCTTTCGAATCCACGACAGAAGATGTTTATTGGTAAAATTATCAGAGAAACGATTAAATGAAAAGAAAATTCTGTCTATAGGCAGATGATATTTGAGGAAAAGCAAGAGGAGGTGACTTAATAATAAATGTAATCAATTATTGTTTGTTGAAAATTTTTTAAAAGAACTATTTCTAAAACCTGTGAAGGCATTGTGTGTGAATGTATCATGGAGGTAGGAAAAGGAGGAGGGGCCAACCCGCGCTAAAAGTGAAGCACTGCTTTGAAGCTTGGGTCACCAGATGGGGTGTTCTTTGTTTACATTCAGAAGCTCGCTTGACAAGATTTTGATAGTATTTCGACACACGACAGTTCCATGTAAATCGAAAAAGGGACACTTTCGCATGAAAGAAACATTCATAGTGTGATGGATAATAGCAATTTGTATAGTTTAGTGACATTTACGCAAAAATCACATCTTGGTTATTTTTCGATAACTAACAACAGCGATTTTGATTATGAATTTGTTTTATAAAATTATAAGCTGTTGCACTACAAAAATATAGATTTTAAGAAAAATGTTATGCTTAAAGAGTGAAAAATTACCTTACGGTACATTTAAAATTGTATACGTCTTTCGATACCCTCGATAGAGTATTCGCTACTTTTATTTTGTTTTCCAAACGTCAAAATGTTTTAAATAAAACAAATTTTTTTCACATCTATATATTATTGTAACATGTACCTTTTAAAATTTTTTAGAGGAGAGGCTTTACTGCTGCTCATTTTAAACCCATCGTTTTAATTTTATATATCTGAAAAATAATCACTTTGGGCTTATACGTTTTATAAATATAAAATATTTGTAATTAGGCACATAGGTCAGATTAAGTTTTTATTAAATAGAGTAATGCATGCAAGGGCTATCTGCCTAAAGAGAGAGATGCCATCGTGGAGGAATTTTGAAGAAAAACTGACCTTTGAGTGGGTATTAAAAATAATACTTATAATTTTCATTCAAATTATATTAATGAATATTTTTATGTAAAACTTTCGGGTGTATGCTAAATTAGTGTAAATTACTTTACACGAAAAATATAGTGAATGCACAGAAATTAAAGATTTGCACATGCCGGAAATGAAAAATAGGAAATATGTATGGGTATTTATGCATGTGCTTGCAAAAAGCATGTATCTGCCTTTGACAAAATACTTAAATATTCATTAAATTATTTAAAAATGTGTTTGAAATGAAGAATTTATTCACTTATAAACAACTGTGAAAGTACTGTGAAGAAATCTAATGATTAAATGTATCTAATTTATAATGATTATAAATGTTATCTAAATATATAATAACCTTAATATTGAATTGTAAACATAAATTGAAATCCTGTTGACAAACACGTTATAAAACTATTTAAGCAAGAATTGTTCGTATTGGAAAGATATCTGTTAAAAGGTATTGTAAAGCAAATGCTATGAGATGCGCACTTAATGACGTAATAAAGAGTTTTGGAATATGTATTGTTGAAATGAAGAGTAAAAAAAAAAAAATCTGATAAGTATAATTAAAAGAATTATTCCCTTTACATTTTATAATAACTCAGTTACAAGTTTTAAATAATACTTTAAAAAAAAAAAAACTTATTTTATTCCCTTTCAGAAATGTTCAGAGAAAGTCAAATACTATTTAATACCTATTTAATTATTAGGAATTAGCGAAATACTTATTTAAAGTATTTCGCTAATTCCTAAGAATTCTCTAATTTAAAATGAACCGAATAGAGCATTAATTATAAATTGACTTACATTTTTCGATTTAAAAGAAGCCAAAAAATCATGTCATATTTAAGAAAGTATTTTAGGAAGAAGCTCTATAAATAGAAAAGAAATAATGCATAATTTTAATATTAATAATACAATAAACTTTGATCTTAATTTTTGTACCTTAACCGAATAAAATCGAATTACCTTAATTTTTTTTTTCTAATGTAATTAACGAAAACTTGTGAAAATATTTCATTCAAATTAAACCATTCTGAGAAAACTGTCCTGTGAAAAGTATAGCATTTAATTCCGTTCAGAATGAAATGTTGTTTTCACATACTTAGGACTCTGAATTGTTGTAGAAAAAGAAAATATATACATTTATATGTAGATTTGTGACGTAATTACAAAATATTTACACCCGAACGCATCAAATCCCATAGAACTCAATGGTAAATGACCCAATGTTTTGGTCACCACGTAGGGATCGCCGGTGCTTCAGAGCTGGGTACGGAGAAACTTGTTTAGGGCGACTCCATCTTACTTCCTACCTGCATGGGGATGACCATGCATCACAAAGGCACAAAGAGACAAGCAAGACAGAAAAAAGCGAACAATGGAGAGGCAAGACGAAGAATTCTAACAGCTACTATCAGGGTGCAGTGAGAATTTGAAGTGAAAAATTCAATACATGAGAATTAATTCGTGAAACTACAGTGAAAATAAGTAAGAACAAGAATATACATAAAATACTTAAAATCACATAAAATTGCATAAATATATACCTAAGTACATAATACCATGCAAAATGTAGTAATTGAGCAGTTATAGTGAGAACTTAGAGATAGACTTAATGCGTAGGAAAGTTGAAGTCCCTGGTAAGGGGAGCTGCGAACTGTCTAATTTCAAAATCCTCCTCAAGTACGAAATAATCAAATACACTAAAGTGCTTCATGTAAGCACTTTATTGAAAAGAAAATATTCTTATTCATTTTGTGAAGGTACTTATCCACATATTCAATATTGAGGTCCATTAGACACATAATAATGAGTTTTTTTTATCACTCAAAATATTTTATTTTGCGAAATTTGCAGCTTTTGCACATCTTTGTTGGTCTAGTCGGCCCAGGCGATGCATAGGCAAAGCTAATGGCAGAGCACGTAATAAATAAAAAATACCAAGCTGGTATAAGAATCACTAATCACAGCGAAGTAAGCATCGGTCGACGATTTCGATGAGCCAGGTTACACATTTAGGTTTGCGCAAGTTCCCCTTTCTTGATTGACTGTGGCTTAAACCCTGCTAAACAAATGGGAAGGGACTAGATGACATTTTTTTTTTTTTTTTTTTTTTTTTTTCTTAAACCTAGTGGTTCCAAAACTTTTCCGATTTGCGACACTATTTTTCAATTAAAATGTTCCCTAGCCTCAGTAACAGTATGACTAATAGTATGTAAGAATAAAAAAAAAAAAAAGAAACTAGTGTTTATTTATTATTTAACATATTTTTTTACTTAATTAATATTAAATTAATAATGTGATAGATGAGTCTGAAAATCACTAACTGCACATCTTAAATCGTGAAGTTAAAACTGGACACGTCCAACCTCATTTCCTTTCCCGCGTTAATTTTCACTTAAAATGAGATATTCATTTTTTTATTGAAATCCAAAATTCTGACAATTCCATGCAGCAAATTTTGCTTTCAAACTGTTGTCGCAAGATAACTCGTTAAGATTCTTTTCCACAAAACGGATGTTGAATCCATGAAAACCTGTCATAATTTTCATTTTGAAAGTATTTCTCAAATCTGATAATTAGCCGTGATAAGTGCCCTTCAAACATAGTTTTTATATCTTGAGAAAGATCAAGTTCATTTGATGTCAAGATATGCTGCAATATTAAAAATTAATCTTTGCCTGCATTTTCATTCAATATTCTTGCCCATAGCTTGAGTTTTTATTAATAAAAGTTGGTATTTTTTCCATTGACTTCAAAAGATGCATGTCCCTGCAAAGAGAGATTGAGAGAATTCAGCTTTTCAGAAATGTCTCATAAATGCATAAGCAACAGCAAAATCTTCTGCATGTTTCTCGCATTGTTGATACCTAGAGCCATCAAGTTTTAAATATCGTAGTCTTCCACCCGAACATGGGCACCTGGAAGCCCGAATTTGGAATTTGTTTTATTGTCTACTTCATATTTTGTAAAACTTTAATTTTTTTTTGTTTTTTGTTTTTTTGTTTAGGCTAAATGCCTTTTATTTATTAAGTAAAAAATTAACGTTAAATTAAATTAAAATTTTATAAAATATTTTAAAAGCTCCAATTAATTATTCAGCTTTCACAATATTTCGCGGCGCCCTTGTGAAGAGGCAGCAGCTTGCCTGGGCGCCGCGGCGCATAGTTTGAGAACCACTGTCGTAAAACAAAAAGCTTAATGACCACAAAATCGTCGTCAGAACGAAGCTTTAAGAACTCTTGTGAACATGGTTATAGACTAAAATTTCATTGTAGTACATAACTAGGCATAGCAAACTCAAGGCAAAGAATTTGTATTGTACATAGACGTTCTTTGCCTTAGGATGGGAGGGCGTTGGGAAATCCATTCATGAATACCTTTCCCTCCTGTCAAGTAAGCCTTTTTCAAGCTTTCTATATAATATAAACAGCTGAATATAAACAATTTTTTCCTTAAGGAGATAACGAATTTAATGCATTCCTTTATTCATCACACTAGTGATCTTCATTGACCCCTTTCTGAAATGAAAATGTCCTCTTAAGTTCCAACAAAGAACGTGAATGAAATGCCACTCACACTGTTTTGTCAAAGAATGTGAATTCCTCTTACTCGTGCGGCGCTTGGATTTACTTTCTGTGCTTAGTTCTTAAAATATCGTTTCTGTGAGACACAAAAGGTGCATTTGGACTAAAAGATTTAGAATAATTCTGATCATTGGGTAATCTTTGGACCATATAAACTGTAAGTAAAAATTTACATTGCTATATTTAATATATTTTATATGAATAGATTGTATGAATATATTTCTTAGCCTAGCACATTGTTCAGGTCTTTAGCATGCTATGTGATTTTGAAATATAATTATTTACTTTTCTATTTATGGAAAAAAAAAATGAAAAGATTCGCATGTGTAAAACTTCTATATGTAAAAAAAAAAAAAAAAAAAAAAAAAAAAAAAAAACACGAGTTGATTTGATTTTTATTAATTTGTTTTTTATCTGTATGTATCTGATGACTGTGAAATCTTAAATTATATATTTTGTGATAGCTATATAGTTTTTGTAGGGCTTATAGACCTCACAACTACAACTCAGCACCTATAAATAATAAAGTATATCTGCTGCTCTGAGAACTCAAATGCATGTGAAAAAGGTTACCTCTTATTTTACCAAATTTTTCACTTTAATTTATTTTTTAATTATTTTTTATTTTGATTTTTAAAAGAAATTACAGTGCCTACGTAAGAGCTATAATGTTAGCTATATTATGATTTGTTCATTTTTCTCTTTTTCTAAACCTCTCAAAGGAAATATTTTCGAAGTATTTTTTGTTTTCAGTAATCCGATCTTGCGTTCTGGCAAAATAAGAAGTGAGTTAAATGCAAATTATGTCTTGAATATATTCAATTCTTTCTTTATCAAATAGTCGATTAGTTCTTTACGTTGCATCAATACACGTTGTGTGAATTATTCATGCCACATCTATTACAGAATTTTTTCCATATCATTTGGCTTTGTAATTTCGAACAACTCCTTTTTAAATGTAAAACTTTTAAATTCTAAAACTTTAATTTCAGGGGAACTAATTCTTAAACTTGAACGCTTATCGTAAATAATTAGCTTAAAAATTCTTTCAGAAACTGAAATCTCCATATAGTAGATCAGAAATGCTACTGTATTTTATTATTATTATTATTATTATTATTATTATTATTATCTTTAAATTTTTTTTAATAAAATACTTTTTGGATATTTATAGCAAAAAACTTTAGAGCGTTAAATTGTAATTCGAAGTTCCCATATTCCTTTCCTTCTTTTGCTTACCTTTTTATTAATTTTTCTTTCTTACCTTTTTTTTTAAAGTTCAAAAGGGCGTTAGCCCGATTGGGTTTTTCGTCTTGTTACAAGATTTTGCGTCTTCCACTGTAAACGACTGTATCACTTTTCGAATTGTTATCATTAAATATTTTGGACCTATATTATTTTTAAAGAAATCAAATAATGAAGAATCTGATGTATGTATTTTCTTCTCATGGTAAAAAAACAAGGGTACTTAGAGCCATAAACTTTTGGATAACGTAGTTCTCCATCCGAATATGTGCACTTGGAAGCCCGAATTCTGTAATTTATATTTCATATTTTGCAAAACTAATGAAATGTTGATTAACAAATTCAACGATTTGAAAGAGAGAAGCGACAACACTGCACAGAATAAAACATTTTACCTCCAACGCGCGATACTATCTATTGGAAATTCTCAAGATAAGCTGTTTTTAAATACTTTGGGATTTTGCTGTTGAATTTAATTTTATTTTGCGTAAATAGGGGACTATAAGGTATGCAGCCGCATATTGGCCCAAAGGGAAGAGCGGCCCATAAGATATTCTGCTGAAGTACTTTTAGGTTTAAATTAAAAAAGTTAGTGAAATTTTTAACTTTGTTCAGTAAAACAGACATGAATACCACAACGTAGTCCTTATATAGTATTATAATAAAATATACATGTGTAGTATAGAATTAAATAATTAAAATATAAATAAATTTAAAGTGAAGTAAATAAGTAAAATATTTTAAATCCCTCTCTTTCTGCTTTAAGTTCCAATTTCTTTTTTCTACTCTCCCCCTCCGTTTACCAAAATAGTTGATTAGGTAATTTTAAGCAGTTTATTTTATTTATTTATTTTTTTCAATTACGAGAATAACTGATTAGTGAAATTTTGTAACACACATTTTTTTAATACTTTTTAAAATATATTTAATTTAAAGAAAAGTACCTATGATCTTTTCCCAAACGTAAGTTTTAATGATAACGAAATCTTATTCGATATGATAAGTTAATAAATAAACAATCGAGAAAAGTATATTTTGATTATTGTTTTAATATGCCGATGATACTCGTTATAACGGCAATTTGCTTCCAGTAGAAAAAGAACATTGTAACGTAAATTAGTTTTAATATGTGGTTGGATGCTTTTTGTACTGTTCATTGTAATGGAATATTCGTTATAATTAGTTTCGTTTATATGGATTCAGATTGATTATTTTAGAATCGAGATTCAACACTTTACTATTTAGATAAAAAAATATAAAGAGACCTTTTTTAAAAAATCGAATGATTCATGTTCGCTTGCTATTTTGTTAGCTTTGAAAGCTTTTCGCTCGTTTAAAAGCAGTTTAAAAGAAATCATCATATTTTGTTTAGCTTGGGTCACAGAATTTCGTTGAAAAATTAATTGACTGTATGTTAAATGTTGCTGAAACTGTTTGTTAATGTTGTAGCTGAAATCATAGTTTAGTATTTTTAAGTTTTGTGATCAAAATGGAAAATTTCTATAAATTATGATCATAAAACTTTCCTAAAAATGTAACATTTCTCGGGATTTTTCTTGAGTAAAAATCAATTATTACCGAATTCATTAAACTAAACGTAGGCTTGAGCAGTCAAGTTACTTCCCTGCTCTAAATAATGCTGCTCTATTTGAGAAATTGGGTATGTATTCTAAGAATCTGAGGTTAAATCATAATTAGGTAGTTTAAACATTTTCGAATCTTGCATTTTGTAATTACTTTTTAACTAACAGTGTGCAATTTTAGAATCTAAAAAAGCTTTCAAACTTTCTAACCTTTTACTGAAGCATATCAAGGAAGACTATGTTTCGCAGAATAATACAAATAGTATGGGGAGGTTTTTTTTTTTTTTTTTTTTTTTTTCCTATTGGCTTTTTTTCGATATTAAATCATAAATAATATAAAATATTTTTGGTATAATTCGTAACATTTATTTAATAACAATTCGTAACATGACGAACAATGTGTTCAAATTTTTTCTAAATACAATTGTATTTAACTAAAAATTGTAAAAATGACTGCGTTTATACCCCTTTGAAAATTATGCATTTTTGATAGAAACGCTTATAGCTAACTCATTATTTTCTCATGAGAGAGACGTAAATCAAGCTGCTTGCAGTCCCATAGTAGGTAAAAGTGTGTCTACCTCCATAGGCGGTCTGGAGTTTCGAATGGGCTTCGTTACTAAACAGTCGTCTGGAAATATAAGCTCTTTCTAAGAAAAATCAATAATCAACAAAAATTGTTTATAACAGTTAGCCTAAATATAAAATAACATACTCATCAATCCGTTTTATTTAGAAATAACGAATCCGAAAAGAATGTGGCCTCTTGATTTCTTTACATTCTTTCATCTGCATATCTTTTTCTATTCTTAGAAATAACATGTTGAGATTTACCAGAACAACCACCCATAATTCGAAAGAACTTCCTTTTACGGAGATAATCGCCTGAGATAACATGACATGTGCTAAATATCGTTTCTTAGAAAACTAACAGATTTAGCACATCATTGGTCCTTTACAAATAAATACTGCTCAGTTTTTAAGCTAATGGAGTTGGAGTGCCTGTCCTGGAAATTTTTATCTTTATCAGTATCCCCCTTGGGGTGCGACACCTGGCATTCTGGCCAAAGAATATGTACGTAGACTTTCTTTGTTCTGTCTAAGATCTAGCCCATGGAGGTAGGAAATAAGACGGAGAGGCGATCCCTTCGTGATGACCAAAACATTCAGTGACTTTGACCAAAGATTAATGGGTTTGGACACGATTTATTTTTACGTAATCATTTTGTAATTATGCATATAAATGTACATATTTTCTTTTTCTGCAATATTTCAGAGTCCTAAGTATATGAAAAGAATACATTTTTAAATAATATTTCATCCTGAATGGAATTAAATGCTATACTTTTTCACAGACTAGCTTACTCAGAACGGTTTAATTTGAACGAAATGCTTTCACAGGTTTTCGTTAATTACATCAGAAAATGTTTTTAAGGTGATTCGATTTTATTCGTTTAAGAATTACAAAAATTAAGATCAAAGTTTAATGTATTATTAATATTAAACTTATGCATTTCTTTTCTATTTGTAGAGCTTCTTCCCAAAATACTTTCTCAAATATGACATGATTTTTTAGCTTCTGAGGCATCTTCTAAACCGAAAAATCTAAGTCAATTTATAAAGAATGCTCTATTTGGTCCATTTCAAGTGAGAGAGCACCTTTTGTTTAATAGTGAAATGCGTTAAATACTGGTGTTCATTTTCATGTAATTAACTTTCTCTGAATATTTCTGAAGGGAAATAAAAAAAGGATTTTTTAAAAATATTCTTTAAAAATTGTAACTAATTATAAAATGTAAGAGAATAATTCTTTTAATTATACTTATCAGATTTTTTTTTTTTTTTTACCCTTAATTTCAACAATACATACTAAGTACACATCTAATAGAATTATCTTTACAATACCTTTTAACAGATTGCTTTCCAGTACGAACAGTTCTTGCTTAAATAGTTTTATAAACATATTTGTCAAACATGATTTCAATTTATGTTTACAATTCGATGATAAGTTTATTATATATTTAGATAATATTTATAATCATTATAAATTTAGATACATTCAATAATTAGATTTCTTTACAGCAACTTTCACAGGAGTTTATGAATGAATAAATCCTTCATTTCAAATACATTTACAAGTAATTTAATAAATATTTGCGTATTTTGTTAAAGGCAGATACATGCTTTTTGCAAGCATATGCATAAATACCCATACAAATTTCATATTTTTCATTTTCGGCATGTGTAAATCTTTAATTTCAGTGCGTTCACTATATTTTTCGATTAAAGTAATTTACAATAATTTAGCATACACCCGAAATTTTTACATGAGAAATATGTATAAATATAATTTGAATGAAAATTACATGTATTATTTTTAATACCCACTCAAAGGTCAATTTTGTTTCGATATTCCTCCACGATGGCATCTCTCTCTTTAGGCAGATAGCCCTTGCATGCATTACTTTATTTAATAAAAACTTGACCTGACCCATGTGCCTAATTGCAAATATTTTAACATGTATAATTTTATATTTACATTTAGCCATCAAGTTCTGATTTTCTGATAATGTAATAAATAATAACTATGTATTTCGTGTTTAAACATTAACCGCATTGTCATCAGATCACAATCTTGATTGCCTTACTCTGCATAATATTGCTGCATTCGCAAATGTATTCGTCTTCTAATCCACACATTTGTGTAAAACTGTACATAATTTTACACAAATGTGTCGTTACAAATCAAGGAAAAGTTAACTTATTGGCATATCTGTGTATATATTTATTAATTTTCACGAGGATTCTAGCATTTTGTGGTAATTTTATTTTTTTAATTAACCCAAATAAGTAATTAATCCAAATAAGCGTAAACCAGAAGTGATTATTTTTTAGTTATATAAAAATAAAATGATGAGTTTAAAATGAGCAACTCTAAAGCTTCTCCTCTAAAAATTTTTAAAAATTGCATGTTACAATAATATGTGAATAACAAAAAAATTATTTTATTTAAAACATTTTGGCTTTTAGAACATAAAATAAAAGTAGCGAATAAGGTATCAAATAAGGTATCAAAGGTATCTAAAGACGTATACAATTTTAAAAGTACCGTAAGGTATTTTTCATTCTTTAAGCATAACATTTTTGCTAAAATCTATATTTTTGTAGTTCAGCAGATTAGAATTTTATAAAACAAATTCTTAATCAAAATGGCTGTTGTTAGTTATCGAAAAATAACCAAGATGTGATTTTTGCATAAATGTCACTAAACTATAGAAATTATTATCCATCATTCAACGAACGTTTATTTTATGCGGAAGTTTATCGTTTTTTGATTTGTATGGAACAGTCGTGTGTCGAAATAGTAGAGCTCTGTCAAGGGAGCTTCTGCATGTAAACAAAAAACACCCCATCTGGAGGCCAAAGCTTGGGAGTATTACTTTACTTGTAGTTTGGGGTTGGCCCCTCCTTTTATTCTTACCTCTATGGTCGTAACAGAAGCAAAAATGCTATTAAATGCCATTAGACTGGAAACGAAAATATCCATTTTGACCGCTATCGAATGCAATTTAACGATGTTTTTGCGTGATATCTGTACGTAAGGACAGAATAAAAGACTCGTTTTCTCCAAAAAAATTGTAAAACTGCTTTAAAATTAATTCCGAAGAGAATTTTTGTGGTGTCTGTACGAACGTATGTACGCACGTGCGTACGTACGTACGTATCTCGCATAAATCAAAAACGAGTAGCCTCAGAAAGAAATTTTGTATAGAAATTTTGTCTATAGGACTGCTATGACATGTAGATGTGCACCTCGTATTTTGGTTGCAATCGGCCGCGCCAAACGTATATAAATATATTTATATATATATCCACTCTGTTACACGGCTCAGTGATCTCAGTTTCTTTACTCTTATATGTTTGTAAATTGTACATTTTTTGCTTTAAAAATGATTTAATTATGTTGTTTTTATCTTCCGGTTAAGGTTTTTATGCCTTTAATAAATCTGTATACAATATTTTTAGAATTATCAACAATTTTAAAGTTGTTTAAGTGCCGCTAAGCCTTTTTTTATAGCGGCCATTGATTGTTTACATTTGAAACAGCAGACTAGTGGATTTCTTGCCAATCTAGAGAAACTTAGCTTCGCAACAACAAAGATAACGCCTTCATTTATTATTGCGAATTAAATCATGCTTAATCCTTTCTGGAATGTTTTCCAGGAAATAAGTGCTTAAGGTTTACTTCGTAATTTTTAATATAGGTATTTTGAGTTTTTAATGAGCCTTGTCGCGAAGTGAGAACTGAATTAATTGAATGAGAAATACTCAATCGTCTGTGAAAAACTGTTTCTTTTTTGTTTTGTTTGCTTAATTTCTTTTACACATCGTTCTAGCTTTATTATAGTATTTGAATAGAACGTGTGGCAACAATTAGATAATTCTTTAAATGATATAAATTTTATGCATTCTGAGTTATAATATGAACGAAATACAATACTGTTAAGTGAATCTAGCGCCAGAGTGTCGCTTTGGTAAACAAATAGAGTGAATTTTAAAGAAAGCATTTATTCTATTGTGCTTTATGAGCTGTCGGCGAAGTAGATTTAATTCAATCCAATAAGTTTAAGTGAAATACAAGAAAAAATGCGTATAATTTAATATTCCGTACAAGGAAATCGTGTGGTGTACACCTCAGATTTTTTATTTCAGTTTATCGAATGGAAAAAATGGATCCAAATGGAAGACTAGCAACTACTTTACTACATCAATCTGCTGCCTTTACTGAGCGTCAAGGCAAAGTAAGATATTCAAGAGTCGGACTTGAAAACAGAACGGAACATGTAAGTTGCAGTTTTAAACTTGTGATGGAATGTACATTTTATAATATATTTACCTTTAAATTATTTGAAGCAGTCTTTCTGGGTCTATACACGGAAACCACCTTGAGAATGTGTTTCGAAATCTTAAAATTTAAGTATTATTCAATTCCTGTGAGATGACTATGCTCGGATTGTAGGTGATCTTATTCTTGTGTAGTGGGGGTTGTGTTGAAGAGATGATGTTCAGTATTACTGTTTATTTATATTCTCCAAAATATTGTTTAAATGTATAGATTTTGTAAAACTTAACAAATGCTATTATTTGAAAGCGAGCAGTAGCAACACTTTTCGAAATAAAGCATTTTTATCCCCAACGCTCAAGAGTGCTGCCACTCGGAAAAATGAGTGCGAAAATTAGCGCTTTCAAAGATTTTAATTAATATTTCGGTTGATTAAAGTCATACGAAGAAATGGCTTCCCACTAATATTTGGAATCGGGAATAATGTATTGAATATTTGGCAGTGCTATTTTATTTCATCGTAAAACGAGTATCGTAAAGCGGGCAGTGGCAGCAACTTTCGAAATAAAGCAGATTTTCATCTCCAGCTTGGGAGACTGTTGCCACTCGGAAAACTGAGAACGAAAATTATCGTTTTTCGAGTTTTTAATTATTATCTCTTAATTTAGCTATTTTTTTAAAAAATTTTTTGGAAAAAAGTGGACGTCGACCTTTTCCAGAACCCAGAAACTAGTTGTAGAAAGTTTGGTGACGATAGCTATAGTAGTGACTGAGTTATTAGAGTACAAAAAAACACTTCCTTCTTTATATAAATGGATTAAAGAAATAAGAAGTAAAAGTTTTATGTAATGAATTCATGTTTTTAATCATTTAATATAGTGCTCTTACAGGCTCTCAGATATTGCTGATGGCTTTGGATTACATTCGTAGATGAATTTCAAGGCCTCTCTTTACGCCTGTAAAGTTTGTTGACGCCTTGCACATTTTCAACTCAATTTTTCTCCGTGGCGTTGTTGTGTCGTTGAAGCTTTACATCTCCCAATTCAAATTCTTTTGCTGTAAGTTTTAAGCCAAACAGTCAGATGACTACAACGACTTGAATTTGAGTTTTTGATTTGATGAAAAAATCGGAATTAAATCGGTTGCGTTCCACTTCGGATTTACACGTCATATACAATCGTCCCAATTTTAGACTCTCATGATGCGGTGAGTAAGAAAAGTTCCTATTTCAGTCTTTCCATTCAGGATCGACATTAAATCTAAAAATATGTTCAGATGTCCCAGGATTGTGGATTATTATCTTGAAATACGCCACGTCGATTTTTAAAGAATAATCGTGACTGAAACTCTACACAGCTTAAATGAAAAAATAAGAATGAGAAAAAATAAGAACCTTGTTGATTGGGACAGCATTTATCTAATTTAGAGCAACAAAACATTATTCACGTCATTCATTAATAGTTTATTATTATTAATAACTTTATTTCATGAATGTTTGAAGTACAACTGTTGGAGCTCATTGTCGTACTGCAACAAATGATGCTATTATTACAACTTTCAATAAAATAGAATAACTTTTAATTCAATAATTTGTTAAAAATGAGCATTTCGTCGAGAACTGAAATGAATGCTTAGCCATTTGTAGAGAAATTAATTTCTTAGGATAGCCTGGCAAATAGAGTTTGTGTACGGTATGCAAACAGAAAAATCTATACTCCTTTTCCGGCTGAATTAAGGGTTTTTCACCTTCCTTAAAATGTCTTCCTTTTTAGTTTTCTCTCGTTTCGGTAAAGTTTCTTTCAGACAATTTAAAATATGTGAACTTAATTTTTGAATTTTTGCTTCTAAAGCAAAGAGAGAGAGAGAGAGTTTTTTTTTATAACAAGCATTTGATGTCTAAGAAAACAGAACGCATTTTAACTCCGAGATAGAGAATTCAGTTATTCAATTCATCATAGCTTAAAATTGTAAGGCAAAGTACAATTTTAAACTATGATATGCTTTGATTTTTTTTGGAAGTGTGTGTGAGGGAGAGGAGATTAATTAAAAAGAAAAACGAAGAATTCTTCCATTATATGAAAGAAATGCTGAAATACTTTGATTTTTGATGTTCTCCGAAACACCTACAGAAGCAAAGAAAGCCTGAAACTGCACGATTTTCATTGCTACTTCTAGAAAGACGGAGGTGGGAAAGACTATATATGGGACGTTATGATTTACTAGCATTAAAGGTTATAGATCCTCCACCTTCTTTATTTGAAACTTCAGTGTAGCTTATATTGGTAATAACAAATCCGGTATTATTAATGAAATCCATTGTCAATACTTCTTTAACTTGAAATGGGCTGAATAATCAAAGTTACTCATTAGATATCTTTTATTAAATTATCTCTTATATATGCATAAAAACGTCATATTTTTCTCAAATAATTATAGCCTTTAATTATTGCATTTCAGGAAGATTTATCACAAAAATGTGAAAAACGAAATGAACTTGAGGAGCTCAGATTATTAAACAAGGATCTTATGAGTCAGAAAAGAGCCTGGAAGAAAGAAAAGTATGAATATCAGCTTAATGAGTTAGCTTTGAAAAGGAAACTGAAATCAACCGAAGAACGGGAGGAAAAGCTTCTGAAAATGGTGGAAAAGTACAAAGAGCATATTTCTGTGATAGAAAAAAGGCATCAAAGAAAATATCAAGAACTGCAGTCTGTAAAAGAGAAAGAACACAAGGAGGCAGTTTCAGACTTACAAGATGTCTTATGTATATTGAAGAAAAAAATTATTTTTAACGGGAAAGAGATATCTGAAAGTGAAAGCAGGTCCTTAACAGAGTTTTTGTACCGTCTTGAAAAGTTAACAGAGCGCAAAGCTTGCCTTAAAAATTCGGCAACTCAGGTATTAAGTTTAAGCTATGTTTTACAGATTTTAAGTATGCATTCCGTTATAGAAAGTTTTGATTTCTTATTATGATTTGTATTTTAATAAGATATTCTATGAAGATTTATTTAGAAAGAAGTGGGTTGCTTTAAAATGTGCTACATAGTTTTATAATACTTTAACTGATTAATATTATGCTTACAATGCAAATTTTATTTCGGACATCTGCCATTTTTATAGAACATGTATTATTAATAAACCCCGTTAAATGCATTAGACAATTAGAGAAGCCTTATATTAACATAGTAACTTATTTTTTTTATCTGTAGAATCTTGTTCCTCTAGACTTAAACTTTCTCATGCTTATCTATATCTCTGTACTTAAATTATTCTTAAAAGCATGTTCATTTAGCTGTACTTTGGTAAGAGATACTTTCTAATATTTGATGAGTTACTGTCCTAATTGTTATCATCTCACAGAAGCATAAATTAAAATTCTACGAATTCTGTTTGTTCACTTCGTTGACGTTGCAACTAATACAAGAATTTTTAAATTAAAAGTGTCGGTTGCTTATCAATAACTAGTAACAGTTAGGCGGCTGCCTTGAATGAATATCTATCAAAATCGAACCATCTAAATGGAGGTTACCTAGTTTTACCGTCAATTAACCATTATAGAAAGGAGTACTTAGCAGTTTCGGATATGAACGGCTCAACGCAGCCTTTGACCAGTGCCGAAATTCCAATGCAAATCGGCGCCATCAAGTGCGAATAATAAGGTGAATCTATAAGGTATCAGGGTAACACTAATACATCGATTGCCTCTATAGGGTATTTTCTCCCTCCTTTCTGCATGCCTTCGAGGTGTTACTGGAATCACACTCGACGCGTATTCGAGAGGTCCATGTTCGAGTCCCGCCGAGGGCATTACTCATTTTTCATATCTCCTGCTTCGAAATAACCTAATGATTCTACTGTGGCTCCCGAACTGAAAGGTGGTGGATGATGATTCTTCCCCAGGATTTGGCGATTGGGACCCCCAACCCCTATCGCCCATTAAAAGGGGGAGTATATAAGGTATTTTCTTCCTCCTTTCTGCATGCTTTAGCCGTGTAACGGTAGCCCACTCGGAGCGTATTCGAGTCCTGCCGACGGCATTGCTTATTTTTTATATCTCATGGCTTCGAAATAACCTAATGTCTCTACAACTCTTAGTTTAACAAGGCGTGAGTTGCAATTCATATTTTGTTAGCCTTTAAAACGCTTTTGTGAGAGCTTAATTTGCACAAGGTTACAACGAATTTAAATGACATGAATCAAAATCAAATGAAGACAGTATTTAAATTACACTCAACTGTCATTAAGATTTAAAATAATTGCTCCACTATTACCTGATGCTCTGTCTGATATACCTCCTAAATGTCAGCGATTTATCATCCTGACTAGTGTCAACTTGAACATACACAGGTTAAAAGCAACAAACTTTTATTTGACCACTCCTGGTGGGTCGTAACTGAACCAAAGACAGAATTACAAACTAAAAGATGTTCAGACGACTTGTTATTTTCAGATGTATCCCTACATTACATGCTACTAATCTAATTGTAAGTAATCTAGATCACTTAAGAAGCTTTAGGAAGAACATTTTTTTTTTTTTTTTTCTGGTAGATAATTAGTTATTTAAATTAATCTGATAACATAATTTTGATATAGTTTTTTTTTATTGTAGTATGCATTAATTTAGCGGTGCTCTCTTAAAAAATATTTGTTAAATGAATTATTTTGCTACTATTAATAAAAATAATCAATGTTTCTATTTTCATGTTAGACAGACACACTTTTTACCGGAGAAGAAATATCTAGTATGCAGAATAGGGATGTGGAAGAACATGACAGGTATGGAATTTGTAAGCACTTCTGTCTATATATATTGCGTTAATTTGTAGAGACATTAGGTATTTTCTGGAAGAAGGCAAGATGAAAAATTAGCAACCGCCTTCGCCGGGAATCGAACCGCGGACCTCTGGAATACGCGCCCATCGTGCAGACTACTACACTACGAAGGCACGTTAAGAAGCCGGAAGAAACACCTTTTAAGGTATTTTTAACATGCTGCGAAAATTTTATTTAAAAAAAGGTGTTTACTTTAAAAAATTATAGTTTAATACCTGCTTTATGGGGTCGTGGGTTAGCGATCATCTCTTTGATAATCACGCCGAGCAGTAAGAAAT
The DNA here is from genome assembly GCF_044657685.1 of Stegodyphus dumicola. NCBI lineage: Eukaryota > Metazoa > Arthropoda > Arachnida > Araneae > Eresidae > Stegodyphus > Stegodyphus dumicola. The sequence goes on from NC_140768.1 coordinate 283,108,971, forward strand.
GAACACTTTATTGAAATAAACAACAGCTCGCAGAAAATGAATAACTGTAAATAGCTCGAGGAAAATAGGGATAAGGAACGCAAATTCTTCCTAACGAAAAAAATCGCAGATAGCTGATATTATTCCTTAAACTCTAGAGCAGTAGATGTTGATACAAATTCAAAATTCTGAATTCATTCATTAACTCTTTGAACTGAACTTACTCTTAGCATCTAAATGACAGTATACTATATATAAAGCTGCCCAGTGTTCCTGGAAGCTTCAAGAAAAATCGCAAGCGCGCTAGAGATTTCCGGAAAACTTCTGTAAAAACGATAATTTGATTACCAAGAGAAAAATTAGAAGTATTATTCCTTATATCTCAGCTTTTGAATTATTTTTACAACGTATACATTGATGACCTACAATTTTATATTCGAAATTAACACTTGCAAACAAAATACATAGCCAAAAAATTCAATTCAATAAAGATACAATATAAAATTATTACATAAAATGCACCAAATGTTTAAATAAATAAAAGCTGCAAGGTTGCTATAGCATATGCAACTTATACGTAAATCCGGCACTGGTAATCTTAACTCTTAACATAAAGAACTTCAGCAGATAGAAACCACTATTCGTGGCGATGGTAAACTAAACAATAACAGTCAAATAAATTTAAACGTTGATTTAGTAGTCTATAAGTTGGCTCAAGTAATTTAACGGTATGCAAGTTTAGGTATCGGTTGCGAATCGGTTAATGAATGATACATTACAAAGTAAATACATTATACAAATACACATAAAATAAAGAACAATCCAATAAATATAAATACTTACAACAATTTATAACAGTATGTTATAGTTAATCATTTTGAGAATTTTCATAACTTAGAAAAGGAAAAGTGAAGGTAGTTTCACGTTTTGGAATTTAAAAAAAATTATAAAACTAATTGAAGCCCAATTAACAAATTGTGAGCAAATTTATTAGAGATAACCGAATTTGCACTCGAATCACCTTCTCCTAACCCTCTTTTTTTAAGTAAAAAATTAATTTTTCTCTTCGTGATTAAGAATAGATTTTTGAAGCATAAACAATATCTGATATACAAATTTTTCTATTTCATATATATAATCATTTCATATGTAATCATTATGATTTAAACAGTGTGTTTATACAGTTTTAGGAGTACGTTTGTAAAAAATCAAAAGTTGAAGGAAACAATATTCGGGCTTCTTTACCTTCGATATGCATTCCCTAAAATCTACACAGTGCTTGGTTCATTCATACAGCTGCCTGATTCCTTCGAAAACTATCTTTTGGAATACTATTTAAGCCTCTAAGATAACCGATCTCGTTCAGAAGGCCGATTTTGGTTCAAAATCTCATTTTTAGTCCAAAGGACAATTTGCCCAGAAGGACTATTAATTTCGTTTTGACATTTTGCGTTGAAAACTGTTAACGGCGAATCGCTTTTCAAATTATTGCCACCAAATAGTAGCACCCTGTATTAATAAAAAATAATGAAGAATCTGCATAAATGTATGTATGCTTCTCGCTTGTGATAAAACGACGGTACATAGAGCCCTCAAAATTTGAATAAAGTAATCTTCCATAGAATATGAGCATGTGGAAGCCTAAATTTGAAATCTTGAAATTTGTTTTATTATCGATTTCATATTTTGTAACACTTTAATGAATTTTTGATTAACAAACTAAACGCTTTCAAAGGGAGCAATGGCAACACTGTACGGGGGGGGGAATTATCGCCAGTGCGCGAGACTCTATATCGGAAATTCTAAAGATATGCTCATTTAAAAATTATTTTGCGATATTGCTCTTGAACTGAATTTTATAGTTTGAGTACGTAGTACATGATATTTAATAAATAAGGGTAACACACAAAACGTTAAAAAAAAACGCCCCTTTGGACGTAATTTAAAAATCCGAAACCTTTCAGTTTTATATATATATATATATAAACTTTTAATATTAGCTATCAAAGACACTTTTTCTCTCTTGACATGCTGATTAGAAGTGGAGATATACCAGTTTTTCTGAGAGACGGCAAACTAGAAGTTACTATTTTCCTCAGCGGAAGCCAAAGTTTAAAGGGCAAATTAAAGATGCAGTTTTCTTTTCTTTTTTTTTTTTTTACTAAATAATTTTAAGCATTCAATATGTCTAAGAAATACGGGAAAGTATTTTTATTGTGTATTTTTTCTCATTTTCGTTTGGCAACTTGAATAGTTGTGTATAGATGCCATGTTATGTTATTCTGAAAACTTTAAATGCGACTTTTTGATAATTTTCTTTTATGATTCATGTTTACAGCAACAATGATAACTCTAAAAGTTCCGTATGCAATAACTTGAAATTTTGACACAGAGTTTATGCATTATTATGCATGATATAGAGTAAGAGTTAAAATATTGGCCTCATAGAATTAAAAAAAAAAAAAAAAAAAAAAAAAAAAGGCCCTTTGAACGAGGTTGGTTATCTTAGAAGTGACCAGTATCATTTCCTTGAGCAGAATGGGATTATGCGACTGAACATTGTCGTGCAGCAGGTATCAGATATTCAATTCAGGTTTTTCAGTACATTAATGAATTCTCTTCAAAAGGTTTTCCATTATGCCTATATAAAATAAGGCGTTCAATATTTCTCCCTTAGGAATGAACAACTTCTGAATTGTCCTCTTCCAATCAGGGAAGGTCACCAGGATAGCTTTACGCCAGGTTACTCAAACCAGAGTTTCTGAGATCATGATACATTTTCTCCAGCCCAACCAGATGATTGTTGTTTCATCTCAGAATCATAATAAAAGTACCAAGTTTCATCTACAGTCATAATTTATTTAAAAAATCAAGATCACAACATTGCATGCAGAAATTGGATCTGCATCCTGTGACAACAGATGTTCACGCTTTAACGTAGAAAATTCCGTGCGCAAAATGACGATGTTTTAGGGAAGTCAAGTTAAGATATCATAGTATTATATGCTATCAATTATCGTTCGGCGGATTTTCTAGAATTTGTTTAAAAAATTAATCCTAAGACTTTGTAGACACATTGTGTATAATAGTACCTATAATAAGACTTTGCTTAAATTGGTTGTATAATGTCTTGCAAAATAATTCTTTAACCCTACATAAAATAAAAATTGTTTTTTTAATATTTCGTTTATACCTTTGCTCATATTTATTTTTGGAATTTGCAGAAATGAGAGAAAACTGACAGTTTCAGAAGCTTTCGATTATTTCAAGAAGATCAGTCAATTGTTGATTTTATACATTATTTTAATATACTTTTGCATTTTCGCTACGACGTGAGAAACATGGAAATTTTAATATTCATATACAGAAGATAAAAGATCTGTGGAGAATATTCTCATAAATAACATTTTTATAGTATTTATTGTATTATTTTTTCAACTTAATTCGCATCTTTTGAAATTAAGGAAAACTGCACCTGTAAACGGAAACAAAAGTGCATTTCCTCATCTGACATTCATTATTTTTAATAAAGTGTTTCCTTGGAACGTAGTTTGTAGCTTCATCAAATTGCTATTCAGTTTCTATGCTTCTATTACATTTGACATTTTTGTGTATAAATTTTAATACACTGATACTGTAAAGCAGCATTTATATATATGGCTTATAAGGGACGACCTAAAAACATGCATAAGTAAAAGCGTCTAAGCTTGAAGTTTCAGATTAAGAATATGAAATGTGATACGGATATTTTAACAGTAAAATTTTAATGCTACTGTGTTACTGCTACACATCCGTTACTACTTTATTTTAATTTTATCAGCTTGCTTTTACTTTTCTTCGAATAAACTTCTCCTTTACAGTTCAACGAAGTTAAAATATGTGCATACTAAAACCGTTAGAATTCGATCACAAAAAGAATCCCTCGATTTGAAATATGAATATTATGAAAAATATTGAGCATATAAACTTAAGGTTAATTTTATATGACATGGCTATTCATAAAGATGTTTTACAAACCACATTAAGGTTGCTCAGTATGCCCACCATTGTATGTACAGTATATGTTTATAAAGGTAGTCGAATTCATCCTTAACTTTTGCCAGCATATCTGCATCCGCTGCTTTCATGGTTCCTGTTTAGCGTATCTTCAGTTCGGCTATTGTAGCTGAAAGTGGAGGTACATGAATGGAGTCATTTAATAGGGGGACCGGAAAGTAATGTCGTTCGCAAGTGATTCGGGTCTGGGAGAGGGGGAAAAGCGAGAACTCGTTGAACGGCGGGCACCATTAATTTTTCCAAGGTGAATTTATAGTTGGATAGAGTTAATAAATAATACATGCACATAAAAAAAAAAAAAAAAAGATCGGTCTCATTTTGCTTTGTTCTGGTGTCTGCGTTGGTCGCAGTTTCTATTTTTTTTTTTTTTTTTAAATGGGAAAAGTTGCACATAGAATTTTATTGAAAACTAAAACATTTTTATTGTGATCGCGGGCATATGATTGGGAACCTCTGGCAAAGAATATGTATTGTTAAGAAGGAAAACTTCTCCGCCACAGGAGGGGCTCCGTTGCAACGTAGAGGGAAATAGCTGCACATGCATAGACCTTCTTTGCCCCTGGCTTATACCAGCCGTAAATTGTTGAACACCAGAGTTTTGTCGACAAAAATTACGCTGAACAGTTGTTATGGACTCACACTTTACGAATAATAGAACACAAAATTTCTGTTGCGCAGTCGCCATCTAGACAAACACTAAAGTGGCGGGGAAGAGTGTTAGCCGCTACTTGTTGCCAATGGCATGAAGTTACCTGTCGCCAGTTCCATTGAAATTTCCCCCTTTCTCTCTATGCATTTATTTGATCAAAACGTATTAAACAACTGTGAGTAGTCATGATGTTTTTTAATCCTTTGACGCGCGCGATATTATTTTTATTATAATTTTTTAAACTAAAAACTCTAGAAATTGAATATTATGATCCTAGAGACAAATAATATATGAATTTAAAAAAATCTACTCTTGCCCATTGTTCTGTGGGTGGTGGTCGCACTGAGAAACCACCGCGCGTCTAGGTTTACTTACCGAGGTAAGTAGGGGGAAAAAAACTTACCTTTCTCCGTGCGCGTTTCCAATAAATGACGAAATTTAAGAATTTTTTAAAAAAATGTATGTAGGAATTGCATAATATATAATTTTTTACATTATTTTACAAAGTAAATCGTCAGGAAAAATTAAAAAATAAACATTTATGTAATTTTTCTATAGCAGTGAAAATATAAGTACCTGCATAATAAGGACGTTTGGGTAAATGGATTAAAAAACTCAGCAAAATAAGGATTAAAAAAAAGACTCAGTGCATTGCACGTTTCGCACGTGTATCTTCTATGAGGTTTCTTCCTTGTGCAACAAAGTGTACACTTGCCTGGATCTAAATTTCATTGTCCAGCGTTATTTAGTTTCTTTTCATTTGGAACATGAAATTTGTGGTTAGGAAGCCGTATGTAGTGCAGAAAACTGTTAACACTACAATACGTTTAAAATTATTAAGAGGATTAAACCTCTGGCCTGGAAGGCAACCAGCAACCGAGTAAAACTGCTAAGGCAAGCGGCCTGCTTCTACTAACTCCTTCCTCTCTCTCGCTTGGCAAAAAGCCACAACTTAAGTACTTGGCGTTCGCCAACAAATTTGCATAAATAAGTTAAAGCTTTTAATTTTGGCCGGAAGTAGAAAATAAGAAGTGATAGTAAAGATTTAAAATAAAATAAACTTTAGTAAAACTTAAGATCCTTACAAGGTTATCATCTGTAGTCACTTCAGTTTCCCTTCACGGCTTAGCATATCGAGTAAGATGTATATTTCCCGAACTTTCGGGGTCTGCCAGGCAGAAGATAGAAGGTCTCTTCTAGTCGCTGCAGCTGCCTCAAGCCTCAGGAAAAAATGTCAGCGTTGATCCATTCCTCCTCTCCGTCTCTCTTCTGTCGTCTCCGCAAAGAAGTCCTTAGAGATTCTTTGGTCTCCTTCTCTCCCTGTCTCCTCAAGCCCCCCGAAAAACACTGCGCAGCCGTTTTAGTAGCTGGCGCGTTTTTTGAAAACCTGGCGTAGATGGTGACTAGCAGGAAGCCAAAAACAAAAGGCAACCCACACTCTGGATCTTCACGGGAAGGGGTTTCCCGACTACCAAAAGGAGCCGTTTCTCGCCATTCCATCCATTCCATCGTTCAACTTCCAAGGCCACACCAATGTGTCATCACAACTGCAGGCGGAAACAAGGGGAAAGAAACTAGCCTCGCTCCAGGGTCCCAGTCGATAATGCAGATCTTCTGTCTCAACGTATATTTTCCCCCACCATAAGTAAGCTGTAGAACATCACCCTGCTAGCCTTGTCCACCAAAACAGGGTCCTCTTTTCGTGAAAACCACATGGTAAAACTATCAAACACTTTCGCCCCCCACACATGGTGGAACGCTTAGCCGAAAGGAATTTTGGGGTGCAGTACAATTGCTGATAAGAATTTCCGCTGAAGGAAAGAGGGCAAGGGGTGAAAATCTCTGAACTAAGTTAATACAAAATGACTTTGGTAAATTAAAAAAAAAATGAAGCTACTAATTACACAACATTATAATACATAATAAAAATGTCAGCACTGTAATAATTGTTTCCTCAGCCACCAATTGAGACTAAACACAATTTATCCAAAAGAAATACAAATAGAATCAAATTATTTTTCTTCTACCGCCAGTCAGAAAGTATGTATTCGTTTAACGTTAAAAGAAAGAGGGATACCAATTAAATTACTCAAAAGTTAGGAAAAAAAATTAACACACAAAGGTGCAACAGCAAAGTTTTAAAAATAAAAATTAAAGTTAAAAGTTAAACAACCTTAAGGGTCAAAACAACTAGAACAAAAACAAAAATCTAAGTCCCTAAACTCAAATTAAAATTAAACAACCTAACCAAAAACTTAAAGTTTACAAAAGTTACAATTTAAACTTACAACCAACTTTAAACAACAACAAAAAATTAGAACTTCAATTACAAATCAAAACTGAAATAAGCAAAACAACTTAAGCTTAAAAAAAATATAACGATTAATACATAACAAATTCTCCCCCGTTCCGAAAAGAAAAATTTTGGTTCGAAAGAATCAATAATAATAATATAATAATAGAATAATGCAAGATACAAGCTAAGTAGTGGTGACAGTGACAGAAATTAAGAATTAAATGGAAACCTAAGCCAGCTCTTAAACTGGGCAGAAATTACAAAACAAAGCAAAAGACTTAAGTGAAAACACAATTAACTAACTTACCAATTCTAATGAGAATCAGAAACACCCAACACTCACAGCAAAACAAACCACTCAAAGTAAACACTCAAAGTAACGGCGAAACAAGCCGAGCAAAAAAATTAACACACAAAGGTGCAACAGCAAAGTTTTAAAAATAAAAATTAAAGTTAAAAGTTAAACAACCTTAAGGGTTAAAACAACTAGAACAAAAACAAAAATATAAGTCCCTAAACTCAAATTAAAATTAAACAACTTCAACTCAGAACTTTTAAAAACAACCTAACCAAAAACTTAAAGTTTACAAAAGTTACAATTTAAACTTACAACCAACTTTAAACAACAACAAAAAAAAAAAAAAAAAAAAAAAAAAAAAAAAAAAAAAATAGAACTTCAATTACAAATCAAAACTGAAATAAGCAAAACAACTTAAGCTTAAAAAAAATATAACGATTAATACATAACAAGTCTCAGGCATTGTTTAAGATTACATAAAGCAGTCAGGTTGATTCATGATGAATTATTAACTCTATCTCAGATTTTATTATACTTATGGAAGCTACAGATCTGATTTAATAAAAAGCACCAGAAATAATCAGTCTTATTGACTAACCATTTAGTTGTCCTCATACCATTTGCCATTGTGCATAATGATATAAAATTAATGCCTTAGTAGCATTGCTCAGTGAACATCAGGATATTAATGAAATTTTCCAAGGGATAAATCAAACAAAAGTGTAAGCAAAAGTCTTCTAAAAGATTATCTTCCCTAGAAAATACCATCCAGATTTAACACAAAAATACAGCAAATCTTGTGAAAAGAAAATAATTACTTGCAAAATCTTGTTTTCAACACTAATAAAGCACCTAATTATATTTTAAAATTTCAAAACCTGCTTTACACAATTGATATTCAACTAAGGCTTGTGTATCTATTATTTGGCTTCATAAAGTAATATATTGTTAGTAGAAGTAGTCATATAAAAAAAATATATTTTTCTTAATGATGAAAATATAAAATTTCTTAATAGAATGTTTTTTCTGGGTAAATGAATTAGAGTTTAAAACGATAAATCTAATAATGCTATAATAAAGCTTCATAGGACTAAGGCTGGATTTCCTGCTAATTTGTACTTTAGAATTTTTTTTTTTTTTTTTTTTTTTTTTTTTTTTTTTTTTTTTTTTGCTTTGTAGAACTTTTTTTTTCTTCATAACATCATGCTTTTAATGTACCTTTACAAGCTAATTAATTAATTCTGGCAAGTATTTTGCTTGAGGGAAGCTCTCATGGAGATTATCTCACTAAATGATATTTGTCTCATATATGCTTTTCTGATTAGAAAATACATGAAAGACCAAGCCAGCCATGACCTGCCTGAGATCAGCACACAAATGTTTTGTGGCTTTAATTATGGAGCTAGGTAATAGTGATGCATGTTTAGTAAAACTCTTAATCTTTATAATAAAATATATCATAAATATATTATAACCCATATAAATATGTATCACAGAACATTTGCTTAGATACAGCTAGGATAACTTACTTCTCTTGTTGATGTTATTTTGCACAGATTTTTTAATCAAAATTGCCTCTGAAGTAACGTGCTATAGCTTTATTTTGAGATTTAGAATGATGTCAGACAAAACTGGACAAAATTTATATTTTCCTAGATCCAAATTTTCCAACTTGATGGAAATATTGCTTATTCATCATGTGAAGTAAAATTCTGATAAGAAAAAAAAAAAAAAAAAAAAACTTATGCATGCATTTTAATGAAAAATTAATAACAGACACCAAACAGCAATACCAGTTTTCAGGAAATGCTGAATAAAGTGAAAGAAATATTAATTAGGAAATATTGTTGTAAACTTACGTGTACATGTATGTTATAAAAGTGCATAAAAGCTAACAAGTTAGGTAAAATGTGTTTCATCAAAGAGTAAAATCTTCTATTAATGATTTACTATGAATAAATTATTAGTAGATATGTCTACATTTGAGAAAGAGTATGAAAAATCATCAGTGCAGCGAATATGTTCTACTGATATTAACACTTAACCTGCTTACCATATGACTGTTAATAGACACAAATGTAAAAATTACCACAATTAGTTTGCAGAACGAGTGTGTATGAATCTAAACAACATAGGGGCATTTTTTTAGATCAGGGGTTCTCAACCGGTGGTACGCAAAGATGCAAAGTATTTTTAACTATTAAATTCAAAAATTAAAACCCCAACATCCTGATTTTTTTCTCTAACATGCATAAATTTATGCGATCTGAGCTTTGTTCAAGAGTGGTAGTGGTAGTAATACTTTGTAGTGGTGGTACTAAAGGTTTTCAATTTTTGTTTAGATGGTATGCATTAGTCAAAAGGTTGAGAACCTCTGCCTTAAATCAAATATTAGAAGAAACTGATAAATGCAGTTTCTGTAAGTTGTAGATTTCCACACTGATTTAATTGTGATTTAATTTTTTTGGGGGGTTAACATTAATATAAATAACTGTTATAATCATAAAACACTGATGGTTATTAAAAGCATAGCATTACTGAAGAGAGATAGAGCCATATTTATTTTAGAAATAACTTTTAATACATGGCTTAACTGTACATGTGTAAGCAAATCAGACATAAAGTACATGGTTTAAAAAACAGATTTGGAATGTATCACCTCGTACAGCCATTGCATAAAACTGCTGCATGAAGGTAAACAGATACATACTGGATGTGCTCCTAGAATATGTATACTGAGAAAATACTGAGAAAATGAGATTTCAATTATTACCAGTGTCCAGCTGATGTAGCCATGTGTAGACTGTGGTGTGCTATTTTTTCATAATCATATGCCTGATATATTCAGTAGATAACAGATCTGATGAAATCATAGATCAAGGGATAAATAGATCAATAAAAAATGGTGGGAATTTAGGAGTTGTTTTCTGTTATGTGCCAGACATTCCTTGTTGATCACTAGTTCTAGAGAACCTCTAAAGATAGACAGCAGTGAGCTTCGAAAACCTCAGAGCAATAATAAATTATTCATCAGATTTTAAAAACACTGCCTTTTTATAAGTAGTATACATACAATAATCAATTTATGGAAATGAACTAGAAACTGCAAAATTACCTCGCATGCTACAGACATTTTATGAACGTTGATCACATAGCACACTTTCAAATGGTTATTGATTTCACATTTTTTGTACGAGTTTCCATACTGCATCATAATATATCACATTTGAAGTCTTCCATTGGGCAAACATTAAGGAGTACATTTTTGTACATAATGTACAAAATGTACCTGGTGCTTACGTGGCATTTTTGTACATAATGTATCTGGTGCTCACATAACATACACAGCAAAACATTTGTTGTACGTAAAGAAAATTTGGATAATTTCTCATTCTTTACTTGGATTCAATCATCATAATATGCATAATATTTTCAATATTAGAATTTTTAAATCTGATAAATCATTTACAGTAGCCCTAAACAATGGTGCCTGTTCAATTGCACATTAAACATGGAGGCTCTTTTTTGGGGGGAAGTGTTTAATTTATTTGATTACAGTATGGTAACTTGGCTAAGGGTAGAGATACTTTCAAAGAGAAATCTTATACCTATTTCATATATGTGGAAAACTATGAAAACACATGTGCAGCCAACCCGTTTGCCAGAATGTGAACCCGTGTCTAATTATCAGTATTCAACTACTTTACTGCTTGGCTGCTAGCGAAGCCAGAGCTAGACATTTTATCACCTAATGGAATAACTGCTGCTTGCAAATTATGCATTCCAGTGCCTGCCAAAATTCTAAAAATTTTGACGTTTCTATGTCCTGCTGCCCATTGCACTTATACAGGTTGTCCTGGCCACCAATGAGCATTAAACATGAAGGCAACTGGAATGTAATGGCACCATACGATTACACTTGTTTTCAGACCTGTATGGGAATGCATAATGCATGACATAATGTGGAGTTTTGTTGATGCAGACCATGGATGGGATCCTTGATGGTGTTGATGTATTAAGATTCATCTGGAAAAAAATTAATTTATATTATTTATCCTTCTATTTGCAAAGTTCTATGCACAACTATAGCTGTAGTCACTTATAATGTTCTAACGAGCGTTTGGTTAGGTTAGGTTATTTGAATATGCAAAGCACACGAGTGCTGCACTTTTTTTCTACCAAAGTTAGCTGAAACAATGGTCATTTAATAAACTCCTTTATGATGCAGATAACATTGAACAGTACGTATGTAGCACCTACTTAGTTCTGAACTGAAGAGTAATATAATTCTAACAGTCATACATACAGATGTATGTTATCTTAATCAATGAGTCAAACTAGTGAGTTCATTGCTTAAGCATTCACCACCTATAGGAAAACCAGATTAAGTAAAATAATGCTTTTTTAAAATAATAAAGTATCAATGTAAAAATGATAATGTAAATTGTGACAAAGGTACCTATTGATTATTTACATCACCTCAGATTTTTAGAGGTAGCTATTTTCCAGCAATGATGCCTACACGAATTGTAACAGTCATGTATAATCATAACCGACTTCTGATAATTGTGTATGTAATTTTCTATTTCATTTTTGTTAGCCATGTTCTCATTTTATAAATATGGATCTTTCTGATTTGCTAAAAATAATGAAAACAGAAAACTGTTTGTTTTTTCTAGTTTCAGTCTGCTACGTCATGGGATGGTAAAAATTTCATAGAATGAAATTATAATCATTCTAAAAGCATATTGCAATAGTAAAGTTCTGATATATGCGGACATTATGTGGAAGAAAGGAAATTGGTTTGAGGGAAGCACAGCTTATTAATTTTTGTTCATCACAGTTCACAAAGTGTATAACTTACTCAAAATAATTCTAAAATGATGAATTTTGGTACTTTCTAATTATCTGAACCTCACCAGAATGCTGTGAAAAAGTATTGATGGTCTAAACCATGTTGCGAAGAAACATTTATGTGGCTACACGTCACTAAAAATCATTTATGTGGCAACCCAAGTATACACATAGCATTCTCCCAGACAGCACATCTCCAGATATTTTCACCAGTGTAGTTGCAGATTATGATCCCTCCTATGGGAATTTGAGTACTTTAGCATTGTGGTGGACCACATACTGAAGTTTCTGTTGCCTCTGGTGAAATCTATGGCGACGTAGCTTTCTGCATGCATACAACATAAAAGGCATCACATGCCTCTCTTTCCTTTCTCATTTTAGGATTCTGGTGCCAAAATTTTGCAATTTTCTGATATTTTTATTTATTTATTTATTTATTTATTATTTTATTATACAGTTATTTATAGGGAAAACAACGGTGAAAAAAAGCCTTGAATTGTGCATGGCTTGTATTAAAAAAGGAGAGTGTAAAACACTTTCCTTTTTAAAACAATAGGTGGTGGTGGATGCATTGTTGAAATAAATTTAAAGATATGTAAACAAATATCCCTCTTCTAACTCACCAACAAGTTTGCAAATGCTCTTCAAAGTTGCCAAATAGTTCATGACTTTTCAGTGGGTCTGTGGTAAGAATCTAAATTCCATATATTTTACGGCTCTTGTTAAACACAGGGATTTTAATTTAAATATAGGAATTTAAAATTAATAACTTAATATATTTAAACACAAAACCTTATTTCTACGTTTCCATTAATGGGAGAGCAATCATCACCAAACATAAATATTGGGGCAAAATGTAGTCTAAAATATTAATGGTAAGTTTAAAATACATTCATAATGCAATTTGTCACAATTCCAGATAATCTCCATCTTTAAAAAAAAAAAAAAAAAAAAAAGATAATGAAGTAAAAAATAGGTAATGGGAATGACACTGTGTATTTTAAAATATAAATAAAAATTTAAAATAATCCAAGCAGTGTTTGTGTGTCTAAAAGGTATAATCCTTACTACCTTATGCATACTAAAGGTTACTGATAGATTTAACTGACAACAGTTACTTTTAAAACAAGAATAATATGAGCAATTCAAAGGTTATATTTAATTTAATGGACATTAGGCAATGTAAACATACATATTTTGCAGTAAATTGATTGGCAAAGGTTAAGATCCCACGTGTGCTTTCTCTTTATCACTACTTTGATTTAGTCCATCATTAACAATTTCTTCCTGGGATTCCATCTCAGGGTAAAAAGTAAGATAAATTTAGTGTATAATTGTAAGCGTTGTAATCTTTTTCTTAAAAATGTAGTTGTATCACGATAAAACATTAATAAACTATGTTAAATATTGTTTTCCTACATTCTATTAGCAAAAAAGAATATGGATATAACGCTCTCAAGCAAACAACCCATTTTCCTTCCTTTGTAATGATCCGGTATTTCTCAAGTGTGTATTGCATAAAATAAAATTTTTATTAACATATGATTTAATTTAGTTGTACATAAAATCACCTCAAACTTCTTAAAACATTACCGCAGTACGCGATAAAAGCTTTTTATTTATTATACATGCTACTTTGAACGAGAAGCTTTACCACGTGACTAAACAAATGACGCTGAAACAAAGGATTCTTTGGCTGAAAGCTCCAGGGATAAATAGATATGTTACGTCTTCAGTCTTCTAACCAATAGCAGCGAAGCAGCTATCACAGCAGGAGGTACAGCGAGTACGTTTTAGGAACATCAACGGCGATTGTCAGCCGCCAGTTTGTGACGTCACGATCTCGTAGGTGGGCTTCTCTTTAAAGAAGGTGTTGGCAGTCATCGCGCCCTGAAACCACAAAGCAAATGCCATACATATAGAGGATTTTTAGTCCAAAGGGGCTTTTGTCCCTGAAGGACTATTGTTTTCGTTTTGCGATTTTGCGTCGGACTCCTATAAACGTCGGTTCACTTTTCAAACTGTTGCCACAAAATGTTAGAGTCCTGCATTATATTTGAAGAAATTAAATAATGAAAAATCTGCATAAATGATTGTCTATTTCTCGCATTGTGATAAAACAATGGTACATAGAGCCATCGAATTTTGAATGACGAAATCCTACTGCGAATATGGGCATCTGAAATCCCAAATTTGGAATTTGTTTTATTATAGATTTTATATTTTGTAAAACTTTAACGAATTTTTGATTTACAAACTCAATGCTTTAAAAGCGAGAAATGGCAACGTTATATAGAAAAAAAAATACTTTTATCTCCAGCTCGCGAGACTGTGTATATCGGAAATTCTAAAGATATGCTTAATTTAACATTATTTTGCGATATTGCTCTTGAACTGAATTTTATGGTTTAAGTGCAAAGAACATGATATTTAATAAATAAAGGTAAGACTCAAAACGTTAAAAAAACGCCCCTTTGGACGTAATTTATCTGAAAAATTTCAGTGTTTTTTTTTTTTTTTTTTTTTTTTTTAAATATATATTCAGTTTAATTATTGTTATTTTTTATTGTTTATGATAGAAATCATGATGTGCGATGAATAACTTTTGAAATTTAAATTTGTTGTTTGTTGAAGTTGTTTATATTAATAACGGGAAGTTATTTTGTCTCATTGAAAACGAACTTTAAAAGGCATCCGATTTGAAGTACCAAGACCTAAAACATGTATGATTCTGCAGTCATTTTGTGTTATTTAGAGGTAAAAGATCAATAATCAATTGATTTTCACTCAAAAATTTCGGAAGGAAGAGGAGAAAAAAATTCGAAAATTGGTGGTTTCAGGGCGCGACCACCGCGCGTCAAAGGGTTAAACGAATGTTTTTGAAACACGGCTGTAGTCAAAATAAAAATGGGAACGTCTATATCTTTATTTCAAATGTTCATCTTGAATAAATAGCACATTGAGATTAAGATTTTAACGTAGGTGAGAGATTTTAATCGCTCCTAAAAAGTAATCTTCAAATGTTATCCGATGTGCCGTTTGATTTTCAGATTCTTAAGAAAAAGTATTGAAAAAACGAAAAGGTAAACAATAATCTTCCAAAATTTTGCTCTCTAAATTGCATAGGAATCACGTTTCTGTCATCCGAACAACCTGTCTAGTCAGTAGACTTCATTATCTAGTTTATTCCTCCATACAATCTATTTTCCCGATATATCACACATCTTGCCTTTTTTGCCGTCTTCTGTTTTGATGACAGGTTCCAAATGTTATTTATTAAGACAGAAATGACTTTCGGAGACATTTTTTGAGTTATAAGAGAAAAAAAAAAAAAAAAAAAAAAAAAAATCTGAAATGTTTCAGATTTTAAATTACGTCCAAAGGGGCGTTTTTTAACATTTTGTGTGTTACCTTTCTTTATTAAATATCATGTTCCTCGCACTTAAACCATAAGATCCAGTGCAACAGCAATATCGCAAAATAGTTTTAAAACGAGCATATCTTTAGAATTTCCGATACAGAGACTCACGCGCTGGAGATAAAAATGTTTTTTCTGCACAACGTTGCCATTGCTCGCTTTGAAATCCTTGAGTTTGTTAATCAAAAATTCGTCAAAGTTTTAAAAAACAGGAAATCGATCATAAAACAAATTTCAAATTTCAAATTTGGTCTTCCACATGCTCATATTCGTTGGAGGATTACGTTATTCAAAATTCGATGACTCTATGTACCGTTGTTTTATCACAATACGAGAAATATACATACATTTATGCAGATTTTTCATTATTTAATTTCTTCAAATATAATGCAGGACTCTAACATTTTGTGGCAACAGTTTGAAACGTGAACCGACAGTTATGAGTCCGACGCAAAATGCCAAAACGAAACTAATAGTCCTTCGGGATTCAAATCCCTTTGGACTAAAAAAAAAAAAAAAAAAAAAAAAAAACCATCGATATTTAAGTCCGTGAAAAAAAAAAAAAAAATCAGCATAACCGAAGTCATGCATTATATAAATGAAATAATTTTGTATTATCACAAATACCAATGAGTGTGGGAAAAGAAGGAAAAACATGTGAAAATTGATAAAGGTATGAACGGTTCATTGTACTGATAAAGATTTGATACATTATGCTTTAATATCGTTACTGAGCAAGACTAAACGATTTTTATGGTTTATATTTTTGATATTTACATTGCATTTAACAAAATTTGCACAATATAGTCATCTTTAGTAAATGATTGATTTTATTAAAATAGGAAAAACGCAAGCATTTTGATATTTTGTATGCTGTGTGTCAGCTTGAAACTCAATTGAACTCAACTAAGTTAATCAGACAAATTACTAACAGCAGTCAAATTTATGTGAATAGTAATGAGTTTTAAAATGATTTTTTAAACTAAAATATATATCACTAAAGAAGCAATACCTGTATCCCATAAATTGTATTGCAGAAATAAATATTACTTAACATATTTGAGCAGTTTCTCATTTTTCTAATTTAAAAATGATTACCGTATATTTCCGATTATTAGCCCTGAAGAAAGACTTTCCTGCAAAAATTCGACTGAAATTGAAAACTCGAATTTAAAATAATTTTTAAAATCCAAGTTCACATAGTGCCCAAAGAGCGACTAATTGGTCATTCCGACAATAAAATTAGTACGAAAAATCTGAAGTGGGCACCACATGATTTCCCTTGTGCTGCCTATTAAATTATACACATTTTTTGCTGCATTTTATTTTAACTTATTTCCTCTAAGTTCATTAGAGATACGTTTCTTGTCCAATTAATTCCCTTCTCACTTCGCAGCAAGGCAAAAATACATAAAAACTCAAAACATCTTCATTAAAAATTGAAAATCATAGAAAACCATAAAACGCCAAATACAGTTAAAAAACAATTTTTAAAACTAAAACTAAAATTTCTACGAAAAAACAAATAATTCCGCCAGCGAGCATGAAGGCAGATTTTTCGGTGCACAAAACTAAAAGTTTACTTTGGCCTCACTCGGCAAAAGGACATTGAAGGTACAAAAACTGGCTTAATTGACTATTCTGCTAAGTTTCGGATGTAAACAAATATGGCTGCGCAGTTAGGCTTAGTCGCACTTAAACAACGTTTAAATTGTTGATAATTCTATAACCACTGCATGCAGATTAACTAAAGGCATAAAAACCTTAACCGGAAGATAAGAACAACATAATTCAATCATTTTTAAAGCAAAAAATGCACAGTTTACCAACATATAAGAAAAAATAATGAAAATCACATCGAGCCGAATAACATAGTGGGTGTATATATTTATGTACTTTTGGTGCAGCCGATTTGAAACAAAAAGGGAGGTGCGCAACTACATGTTATAGCAGTACTATATACAAACTTTCAACGTTCTGAGGCTCCTGGTTTTTGAGTTATGCGAAATATGTATACGCACGTACGTATAGACGTCACGGAAAAAAAACCATTTTATAATCCGTTTTGGGAAAAAGAGTCCTTTATTCTGTCCGTACGTACTGTTGTGACTGCCGTTAGGTAGCGCTGAAGCGCATAACTAGACTTTGTACTTTTTGGCAACCCTGTAGTTGCACTCTGTTCTGAAGAAATTGTAGCAAGAACCGACTGAGTGGGTAATAATGATTTGAACTCTCATTTGAGAGTAATTTAAAATAGTTAAAATTTTGAAAATAAATTTTGTATATAGTTTCAGTCCGTGTGCTGATGTGTTCACATATTGAAGTGACTTTATTGAACCGTATTTCGCACTGTAAAATTATGACTAACTTGCATTGAAGAGTATTATTACATACAGACGTCACGCAAAAACATCATTAAATTGCATTCTATAGCGGTCAAAATGGATATTTTCTTTTAAATATGATATCCGGAATTTTTTTGTTATTACAATAATACTTCGATTACTTCGTACAAGGAAGTAAAATGGAGGAAATAGGGTGTATATTATCATACTTTTAACCTTAAATAAATAATAACAGTTAGTAATTAATATCCATATAATCGTGGAGAGAAGTTTAGTGTAATTTATCGATTTAAAACAAATTACAAACATTTACTTAATAAACTCTAGTTAAGATTTCATGCACCGTTCTGCAGATCTCTATAATGAATTAATAACAGTTCGGATGAAGTTAAAAATTAGTTTGAAAAACTGTGCTGAAAATTATTGCTGATTATTACTCTGATTATAACGGCTGATTATTGTGCTATATTATTGCTCAGAATTAGCAGAGTTGAGGAAATGGAGTGTGCACAATTTATGTTTCATAAAGAAATACTAGTGCAGCCTTTTTTTTAATTTTGTTAATCAAACTTTTCATTTTCTTCCTAAAATTTTCTTCTCCTTTCAAAAGTTTGTGATCAGGATCTGAGATTTCATGATTCACAGCAAGTCCAGCAAATGTGATAAAAAATCTTTAGTCTTCCGGTTTTATCAAGAGAATAGGCAGCTTTTTAATTCTGCAGGAAGCAGAATCAGAAAACTACCCATGATAATTCCCTTGTGCACCGATTTGCAAGTTGCGAAATGTGTTTTTGTAATTCTCATATACTCTGCCAGCAGCAGGTGTTGTGAACCCGGAGACGAACCCTTTGTGTACTGTCAACAACAAAAATGACCTTCATGACCATTGGCCCTCAATCGCCTGGCGGCATAGTATTTGTCACCTATTCCACAAATTACTGAAGTTTGTCAAGTTCTTCAATTCAGTTTATCAGCTTAAGCAGTTTAGCTTCATTCAGTTAGCAGCTTAGTCGTCCCATCGAAGAAATATTGGATTATTTTTCTGAATTAACAGTCTTTGAAGGTAATATTTATTTAATATTACTTATTGAATTTGATATTAATAGTATACTTATGTATGTAATATATGTAATACCACAGCTTAAATTCACCCGAATTCCGGCTCAGGTTAACTATCAGTCTTTAATATAAAATCGTAATTCCCACTATAGCCCCAAATAAAATGAGCTCCGGAGTTTTATTTAAATTATACTTATTATTTTTTATTTATATATTTACATTTTATTTAATTACTTCCTTGTACGAAGTAAAAAGGAAGTATTGTAATCGTGAAAAGTTTCAGGCAGCATATTTCAACGAAAATATCCACTTTTACCGCTATCGAATGCAATTTAACGATGTTTTTGCGTGATATCTGTACGTAAGGACAGAATAAAATACTCTTTTCCTTCAAAAAAATTATAAAACTGCTTTAAAATTAATTCTGAAGAGAATTTTTCTTGGCGTCTGTACGAACGTATGTATGCACGTGCGTACGAACGTACGTATCTCGCATAAATCAAAAACGAGTAGCCTCAGAACGTTGAAATTTTCTATATAGGACTGCTATGACATGTAGATGTGCACCTCGTATTTTGGTTGCAATCGGCCGCGCCATACGTATATAAATATATTTATATATATATCCACTCTGTTACCCGGCTCAGTGATCTCAGTTTCTTTACTCTTATATGTTTGTAAATTCTACATTTTTTGCTTTATAAATGATTGTATCATGTTGTATTTATCTTCCGGTTAAGGTTTTTATGCCTTTAGTAAATCTGTATGCAATATTTTTAGAATTATCAACAATTTTAAAGTTGTTTAAGTGCCGCTAAGCCTAATACTTCTCTTGATGGCGGCCATTCTATGTTTACATTTGATTCGAATCTCAACCCCTCAATTCGACCAATACCAAAACTTCAGTGCAGATCAAAGCTAGCAATTGCTAACAGCAAGGTATAAATTAAATTTAATCTTTACTCACTTGACTAACTTTAAAATTCTGCTCGTTAGCTGCTTCCTAAATGTCTGCAAGTTATTGCCCTGGCTACAGTCAACTTAAACGACCACAGATTAAAATCTAAAACGTACATTTGACCACGCCTAATGAGTTACAACTAAAGAGAGAATTGCAGACGAAAAGGTCAATTACTCACTGGTAATTAATTTATAGTAGTCGAAGAAGTTGTCCTTTTCTAGATGTATCATTATCGGAATTAGAAATCTTAAGTAAGACACCTGGTTGTTGCCCTCATCTAACCTCCCAAGACTCCAGGAAAAGATTTACTTTCATTCAGAAACTTCAGCCCTAACGGTTAAAGACAGATCAATTCTGGTAGTTTCTCCCAAGATCGAACTTAAGCGAAAGAGCTCGCTGCATGTTTTGTTTCAGTAGTTTTACCCATACGTAACGCGAATACGCTTAGTAAACTTATCTTAGAAAACATTTTCCTTAGAAAGGTCTTCCACGAAGGCATCGCTCTCTTTTTTCAGATAATTCTCGTTTCCTTTACCACACTCAAAATAACTCAAATCAGGAACTGGAAAGAGTCTCGAAGAGAAATAGGATAAAACAAAAGTACCGTTTATACGTCTTTAAAAGAACTGCTTAGAAAAGATATCAAAATTTGAGCGTGTACGATGTCGATATTTGAAAGTGCAACAATATCTATAGTTAACAAATCATCCTAGGCTCTCCTATTCAGTTTTAAAGTTATAATCTTTGAAAACAGAGTTGTTCCTTAAATTTTTCAGCAATATTTTATATGAATAAGTGTATAATATTTAAGCATTAATTTGAAATAGTCGTTTTCCAATTTCTTAATAAAAAATTTCTGTTTCTTTTGCTAAAATCTTTTAGCAGTATTATCACTGCTATAGTGTTTATTAACTCGGCGTATTAATGTTCTAAAAGAGTAAAATGGTATTCCTACATAATGTTTTTTTTACGGTCAGTAAAAAAACGATAATGTGAGCAAATCGGAAAAATCGCTGGACCAGTCATGATCAACAATTAAAAATTTTTGCTTGTATTCAATTGAATTACTGTTTACACTATTTAATCTTTCATTATTAAATTTTTATGAGTATAAATTTTAATCACAGTTAAATTTTCAGTACTCAAAACACTTGATATGCTACTATGTAAGCGTGAATAGTTTAGATGCATTGTTAATGACTGTTTTTGTTAGTAGAAAATGCATGTTTTTTAATAATTTGATTGGTCTCAATAATTTATTTTATAAAATGATTAAAAAAAAACTGAATGCTTTCGGATTTTATATTGCCTCCAAAAGGGCGTTTTTCTCATTTACACACACACAGTCATTTCGAGAGCATTTGGGCTAAAAATATTTATAAAAAGCAAATTTCAGAATTTCGGATAGACAGTCTCGCGAGCTGGAGATAGAAACGTTTTATTCCGTAACAGTGTTGCTACTGCTCGCTTTGAAATCGTTGAGTTTTTTAATCGAAAATTCGTTAAAGATTTTCAAATATGGAGTAGATAATAAAACAAATTCGAAATTTAAAATTCGGCCTTCCATATGCCCTTATTCAGAGGGAGGACTACGTTTTTCAAAATTTGATGGCTCTAGGTATCGTTAATTTGTCACAGTGGGATAAACATACATATGTACATGGTGCGGCCGATTAATACAAAATACGAGGTGCACATTTACATGTTATAGCAGTCCTATATACAAAGTTTCAACGTCCTGAGGTTACTCGTTTTTGAATTATGCGAGATACGTACGTACAGACGCCACGAAAAATTCTCTTCGGAATTCATTTTAAAGCAGTTTTATAATTTTTTTGAAGGAAAAGAGTATTTTATTCTGTCCTTACGTACAGATATCACGCAAAAACATTGTTAAATTGCATTCGATTGCAGTCAAAATTGATATTTTCGTTGAAATATGCTGCCTGAAACTTTTCGCGATTACAATACTTCGTTTTCGTACGAGGAAGTAAAAAAATGACAGTGAAATATGCCAATCTCTTAAAAACAATGACATAAGAAATACGATGAAAAATTTTTGCCAAACCCATATTTCTAAAAGAATGAAATTATTCAAAATGATGCGATTTCATCAAAAATCTATCTACAACAATAAGAAAGGAAAATTGTTGCTAAAATCACATTTTTAAAGATGTGAGATCTGAGAAGTACAAAATATTAACATCTTTCCAAAATTGTTTTTGTAAAAGCAGTCGCAAGGATGAAAATTTAACGTGTCCAAAAATCAAAGAAAAGTAAACTGTACATTTTTAAAAATAAACTTTTTCAGAAAAAATCCCGTTGAAAAGGTGTTAAGCTCACTTTGTTAAATAAATTCGTATTTAATCGATTTATTGAAACACGAAATTTATTTTAAATTCGTAAAATAGCGAAGTGCCTATGTTTCATGACGATGTGAAAATGGAGTGTGTAGAGTAAAATCTCGTTTTCCTATAGCCCATTATGTCTCAAAATGACGCGATTTCGTCACAAAACATAAAATAAAAAAAAATTCGAATTCGAATTTCGAAAAAATTCCTTCGAAGTGGGATTCCCTCTTGTTTAGATGGACCTATGTACCAAATTTCGTCGCCGTGGGTATATTAACTTACGCGCAGCGCGAACGAAAGACACACACACACAGACAGACTCTTTCTTTTATTATATGTAGAGATTTCATATTTTGTAAAACTTTAACGAATTTTTTATTAACAAATTTAAGGATTTCTAAGCGAGCCATGGCAACGTTGTACAGAAAAGACATTTTTATCTCCAGCGCGCGAGACTCTGTATCGGAAATTCTAAAGATTGCTCAATTTAAAACTATTTTGCGAAGTTGCTCTTGAACTGAATTTTATGGTTTAAGTGCGAAGAACGTGATATTTAATCAATAAAGGTAACAGACAAAATGTTTAAAAAATTCACCTTTGGACGTAATTTAAAATCTGAAGCCTTTCAGATTTATTTATTCATTTTTTTTCATTATTTTATTTATTTAACTTTGTTACCTTTCCTGAGAAACCTTCCGGACGTCTTCAACATAGAAATTAAGTCCTATGTAATATAGTACGTGCATATATAATATACAGTCTCGATGAAAGTGTAAGTCATAAAAAATACTGTATTTTGCATAATTTGGAATCTCATGTAAAATTTGATTTCTGCATAGGACTGAGTATAAGGTAATACCCCTTCCAGTTGCCATTTTGATATCTTAATCATCCTAAACTTGTGGCCTAAAATTGAGGAGAGGGAATACGATACATTAAATGTAAACTCATTTCCTTCGTTTTAACTTAAAGTGCTAAACAAATTAATTATGCTTCTTTTTAGACAAATTAATTATGCTTCTTTTTAGACAAATTAATTATGCTTCTTTTTAGACAAATTAATTATGCTTCTTGTAGAATATCGCCTGCATATTATTCAGCTTGTAGGTATGAAACTATCTTTAACATAATGTTAGCGTGAAAGACCGAAATTGGAGAATGTCGACTTTCACCGGAGAATATCAACATTCACCAAATATGTCGGTGAAAGACCGAATATTTCACTGCATTCTTGTACATTCGGAACCTCACCGGTGTATATCGACAATCACAGATATGCTGTGGTGAAAGTCGAAAAGAGAGGTCATAAAGTGTCATAATAGTTTAAGTTGTTGTAATAAATAAGATTTGAATCACATAATTTAGTAAGTTTTTTATTACTGTTATTTTATTTTCTCATATAGAACGTACTGTATAATTAAGTAAGTTTTTAACTTCTATTATTTTCCTTTCTCATTTTGAGTGTATTGTGTGTGTTAGGTTCTCATGTTCTAAGTTCTTATTTCAAATCTCAAGTGCGTTTATTCGCGACTGAATTACGGAGAAGAAAATATATTGTTATATGTTCAACATTCACCATTAGTACATGGTGAATGTCGACATTGACCGGTGTAAGTCAGAAATAAGAGTACTTGGAAAATATTTCGGACATACACCAAGAGACTATGTGAATGTTGACATTCAGCGGTGAAAGTCGACATTCTCCAGATTTCGGTGTTTCACCGTAACATATGTTATATGGATTGCCCCATTTATTCAAGCTTATATATGTATAATTATAGCTTATATATGTATATGTTTATATATTTATGCAAGCTTATATATGTATAATTTATGCAAGCTTATATATGTATAATTTATGCAAGCTTATATATGTATAATTTATGCAAGCTTATATATGTATAATCTTTTATATATGTATAATGGCTTGCCCCATTTATGCAAGCTTTTTCATTTCTTGAAATTCCTCTCAAGAAGGGGAGTGGTATTTGACAAGAGATTATCTTATATTCAGACCATTAAGAAAGAAAAAAAGAATTATTTCGGTCACAATATTTTTCTACTTTCTGTATACTTATAAATATATTTCTCCACATACGATACTTTCACATTTATGAGTAAACAGATTGAAAAAATCTTCTTCTCCCAAAAAAATTGAATTCAATTTTGTTTTAAGATTTCAAATTAATTTAATTGATTTCAAAAGTCTAGATAATTTCTGAATAAGGCTTTATTTTTAATAATTTCGCATGTTAAATTTAAAAAGGCTAGGTTACTTGAATACCGCAAAGCATACAAGGATTATCTCCTTAAGGGAAGAATGCCTTTATAAAAGACTTCCTAAAGAAAACTTTATCGCATTCAGTTACACATCAGGAGAATTTGAATTACAATCGTGCAACCAGCCCGTTTGCCGGTGTTCGAACTGGGTCAAACTACCAGTATTCAACAGTTGTACTGACTCGGCTTCTGATGGAGGACTAAGAATGGTAAAAGTTTTAATAGATAAAAATAACGCTCTCATAATTTACCGATCCAAAATTGAAAATTTCCCTGCGATGAATCTCGAGCCCTTTCAATGGATTTGCTGCTTTCCATGTACAACTGAAATGTGCATGGAAAATTTCCTCTTCATTAAATGCTGATCTCAACAGCAGGTCAATATGTTTATTACATATAGCCCACTAAAATTATCTTACTAATTTAAAAATAAAATGAGTATGGAAAAAATTGCAGATAAATTTGAAATTCGTATTAAATCGAGTAAATTGTAGCATGTGCATTATAAATTTTAAGAGAACTAACTGCAAGATTCAAAAAGTAATTACCCCAATATACAGTGAGTCTATAAAAGGCCTTATGTGAACTTTATTTTCTCAAGCTCATATGCATATCTTTCAATAATAAAACTGCTTTAAATAACACAAATACGTATACAGAGTGGTCATAGAAAAACTTCAACGATATATGAATCACTAGCTGCCTATCCACTCAAGCAAGCGAAATAAAATTTCAGGTGTTGTTCTTTGAAGGTATGCGCTCGAGACTGAGATGATTTAAAACAATAGAGCTCTCATGGTTACGGTTACAGTTAAAAAAATCGAAATTTTCGAATGGCAACACCCACCTTTTGCTACGCAAATTGATCAGCGTAATATAAACCAACAGAGGTGTTGGAATGATACATGATGAAAATTGCTGGCATAAGCATTTGCAAAGAAAAGCATTGTAGAGGAGATCAAAGCGCATGAGGGGCTTTTGGCAATTTGTGTGCTCGCACACCTTCACGACATTCTCCGTGTTGCAAGAGTGAGTAAATTTTATAAGGTATTTCCTCCCTTTTTTCCGCATGCTTTCATGGTGTAACTGAAAGCACACTCGACGCGTCTTCGGGAGGTTGGGAATTCGAAGCCCACTGAGGGCACTTCACATTTTTCCCGTTTCTGCATCGATACAACTTAATAACTCTGCAAAGTATTAGGTCAAATGGGTGGAATGAGATGAATAATTGTCAGTAGATTGGAGGTAGGCCAATGTACGGACCATCTCAGGTGGCTACAGAGCTCAATGTAACGCCTAGTGTGAAAGCAATTTCAGAACACGGAACATATCGAGAAAACCTAGACAAGGTCGCCCAAGATGCACAGCGACAAATGAGGACTGTTATTTGGCCCTTTCAGAGAGGTCGCATAGGACTGTTACAGCTTCACAGCTCTCACTTGAGCTGTATGCTGCTACTAGAAATCGAATTTCATCGTCTAGAGTTGTCCGAAGGCCTTTAGGAGATAGAGCTGTATGCCAGAGGACCAGCTGTTTACGTTCCGCTCAATGCAGCACACAAGAGAGTATATTTAATATGGTGCAGACAACATGCGCCTTGGACCAGACTTCAGTGTTATTACCCTGCTTTTTTACAGATGATTAGAGATTCAGCCTGGAAACTAATTCTCGACGTATTTGTATATGGAGAAAGCCTGGAACACGATACCATTCCTCCCTCATCAAAGAAAAGTATCACTACGGTGGGTGAAGGTATAATGTTTTTTTGCAGGCATTACTTTGGACGGCCGTACACTCCTGCATGTATTTGACAAAAGCTCTTCAACTGCTATGAGATATAGGCAGGATATCTTAAGAGTCCTATGTTCGGCTTTCCAAGAGACCCAGTTGTTCTGAGTTCCTTTTAATGGACAACTCTCGTCCAAATGGGGCTCAGCTGGTCGACTATTACAAAAGTCTGGATGTTCGCCGCATGAATTTGCCAGCCAGATCTCCTGACATTAACCCTAATTTAGCATTAACCCATCCCAGACAGCATGTCTGGGATGCTCTTGGAAGGGAAACTTCATCTCGCCATCACCTTCCAAGGATCATTTCGGAGCTGAAAACTGCCTTGCTGCTGGAGTGAGATCGACTACCACCGGGGTTCCTCAACTGCATCCTTTCCAGGATGCCAACAAGTTGCGCGACCTGTTTGACTGTGAGAAGAGACCATATCCCGTATCAGACTCATTTTCAATTCGATATCACAGCGTGGATCTGACAGCCCTGGATGAGCTTTACTGGATAACAGTAAAGCTCATAGCGCAGGGCTATGGATACATAAAATAATAATACATAAAACGTACATAAAATAATGGATACATAAAATGGCATATTATATATGGCATATTTCTTTCTTTTTTGTATATGTATATCCATACTAAAATTCAATGTGCAAATTCTTTTAATTTTCACACGAATGTATGTCGCATCCATAAAAGTTCTTATGCAGGCTTTATTTTTGCAATCTTTAATCGTAGACCTACCTTTCCAGTTATAAATTACTTGAAATAAAAAACATGCATGTTATGATTGTAAAAATCAATTTTATAAAATTTGTGGTATCTAACTTTTTATACGCCGCCCCAGTTCTTATGATTATGCTTAGTAAAAGTTTATATTTATTCTGAAAAGTAAAGGATTTGACTCTCAGTCGAGAAAAATTCCCCGAGATATTTAATTTTAGATCATTTTTATGATCGTGTTTAGAACTATTACACTCATGTTGAAAAGTAAATAGTTAAGTGTGTAGTTAAGTAAAAATGGAATATCAGTTTAAAAAGTGTTTCTGATGCTAATAGATTCAGTGACGAGCCATGTTATGGAGACTATCCCGAAACTTTCTGATTAATACAAATTTTCCATAAAAACGAAAAAGTTTTTTTTTTTTTTTTTTTTTTCTTACACAGAATCTTATAGAATCCGTGCTACACAAAACAGTGGCAGGCCGTGTTAGCTCACAGCCAATTCGTGGCATTATTTGCATAAATTAAAAGTAAAAAATATTTCTAATCCAATGAATTTTATTAATCTATTTATTTTATGACTTTAGGATAGTTAGACTATTAAAAACCTGAAGTAATAGCACGTGTTAGGGAATATTATTAATCTCTTTTTAACACTTTAAAACAGCATACTGCTTGTGTGAATATGCAACCGGCATACCAGTTATAACAAAATTACAAATTAAAGAATGATACGCACTAGTAAATCGCCAAAAAATATCACTCAATGATAGTAAGAGGGGAAATCCATCTCGAATTGTTCTAATTTACTTTTTAACCGACCCCTGAAGAAAAGGTGAAAAGATACCAAAAGTCACAAAATTTTTTAATTAAATATTTCGTTAAACTTATGTAGCACGGAAGTTGAATTGTTTATTTTTAATTTTTATATCGACTATAAACTTTTACTAAATATGATTCTAAGAGTGGTGACATGTAGGCTGAGTGTATAAAGTTTTACATTTCCTAATTTTTACAAAGAAGGGTAAAATATGAAAATTTGCAACATTTAAGACATTTTTTTAATTAGAAGTATATGTCTAGTGATTGCGAATATAAAGGCCATATAAGGGATTTTATGGGCACGGTGAATAAAAATAAAAACTCTGGTTCATTATTTGTAAATCAGTTTTTATTGAATGTATCATACTTTGTATTACCACTTTATTTAGGAAACCAAAATTCGACAATAATGGCAAAACCTTATATTGTGATGGAAGAAGGTGAAAGTCCAAAAATTGTCATTGGTGGTAAATGCCATATTCTCCGAGACACAGAAAAAACAGCCGGAATCACTCCACCCCTGCCTTCTGTTTCGGAGATTCCGAAACCTAATGATACTAAGGCGTACAGTGATTTCTACACATTGAGCAGTCAGAGCCATCTTAGCAATCTTGCAGGACATATAGAACCTCAAATATATTTCTTGCCTAGTTATGAAAGGTAAGTACATCATTTGTTAAAAAAGCCAGTACATATGACTTCTTTTATCTGGCAAACTTTACGAATTGTTTGCATTTTTTACTAAAACTGATGTGTTTTTCGAATTTTACTCCTGAAATTAATTTTAACAAATTTTGAAACTCTTTGGAAAAGTGCCAGAAATTTGGAAAAGATTGTTTTTTAGAGTGCACAGCTATTCTTTGATAGAAGATGGTATAAATTTGTGGGTTTTAGTTTTCCGAAGCCGACAAATTAATTCAGAATATCAAAAATACTTGTAATTTAATGCTTCTGTTGTCTGAAATGCTTCTGTTGTTATGATAGAATTAGCATCTAAATTCAGAAATACATTACTAAATAACTGTAGAGTACCATATAAAAATTTCGAAAACAGTTCACTTAAAAGATTTTCAAAAAAATTAAATAATAATTTTTGGCATTTGTCTCAAGATAAGAAGTAGGACTTTAGGCCATCAAAAATGGAAAGAATTCTTTTTATTGCAAGTAACAAAGGAGCTTTGTGTTGCTATGAGATACAATATGTGTGAAACTGTATATATGTGAAAATATGTATAAATTTCTATAGCAATATCTTCTATATCCAGAGGTAGAGAATCGCATGCTGTTTGTACTGAATTGTGTACAATGTGGGCAGAACAACCAATTCCTAAAATAGGTCTATCTAAATTACTTCGAATTTTCTAAACACGTTTTCATTCCTTTTTCTCTTCATACCACCAAAATAACTGTTATTGTTATCAGCAGTATAAGAAACTGACTTTTCTTCAAGTTTCTGTTTTTTTTTTTTTTTTTTTTTTTTTCTCCCACATATTGGAAAACATACCGAATCAAAATTTGAGCAGGTTTACCCTACATTTCATCGAAATTTAAAACTTGAATTCCCTTCTCATGACTGACATATATTACAACAATCGAAACAAGTTTTACTTCACTTCAGTTTGAGCTATCCGTCCTTACTGTTACTGTCCACAATTTACGTTTTCCAAGGAACGCAAAACATTATCAAATATAAATGGCAAAATAACGTTAATAATAACTGCTTCAGTTTTGATTCTAGCAGATGAAAGAAAATTTGGGGTCGTGTAACTCTTTAACTCGATTAGGTCTGCAATCTGATGTTTGAAACTGAGTTTGTGTACAGCAATGTGGTATGAAAATGTAGCTTATTTTAACTGCACATTCCAGATCACTGTCATTGTTATTCTTATCTCTGGCCTTAAAAAAAAAATCTTTTATGTTTGTTGAAGCAGGGCATTAATAGCACTCCCATGCTTAGTTGTTTTCACATGATCTTCAATATCACCCTTTCCTTTAAATGTTCAGCAGAAAATTCTCCAGTGCATAGTGTGCAATAAACACGTTCATCATTATTTTCATTACACAATTTCAACATTTCTATTCCGGTTTCAGGTTAACATTAAAGATATATTTTCGTTAGCCCATTTCTAAACGATGAGACTAAAAATGAATAAATATAAAATGAGCAAAACGTGTAGACGAGTTATGGCCCTATCACTTCTATGGACGCGCGCGCTTACCCGGGACAACTCCGAGAAACGAGATTCTAGTACGGCTTTAAGCGGCAGGCTTCCGAGAAATGTTTCGTCTAGCTAGGAGGAACATGTCCCGGCTACGAGCAACATTTTAAAAACTTGTCCGAAAATGTTCCGGCTGGAGACGTGTTCCTCGAACGTTCAGCCAATCAGACAAAAGTTCTGCTTCTGAAGGATCACGGGTAACTTTCAATATGGCAATGGCTCTCACTGTGAAGGCATGGACGGTGGAAATAGAGGCCGATTTAATTATTGCTG
Source organism: Stegodyphus dumicola (assembly GCF_044657685.1). NCBI lineage: Eukaryota > Metazoa > Arthropoda > Arachnida > Araneae > Eresidae > Stegodyphus > Stegodyphus dumicola. The sequence goes on from NC_140768.1 coordinate 283,139,338, forward strand.
TTTTGTTGTAATACAACTGCCTGAGTCATTTTTTAAATGTGTATATATTCATTAAATATATAATCGTGGAAATTTCAGAGTTGACAGTATTTTACGACGTTCTTGCAGTTCGGATTTGTTTACAAATTGTTCGTCGCCAAATTTGTCGTATTTCGTGCTGATCGTGTATTATCACTGTTATATAATAGAATTTTATTTCTTAAATTTAAGTTGAATATTTTTTTAAAATCCGTTTGTATATGCGCGGCTTTTCTCCTAATTACTTATCTTTTAAATTGTTAATTGCATAATCAGTGACACATTTTAAACAGCATAAAAAAAGAAAAGCATAGCTTATATAATAATGAGAATACTCATTAAATTTGTCTATTATTTTCATGTTATTAATGAAATACTTTTTGAATTATAAATAAATTAGAAAATTTACTTTTATTATAAATGCTACATATTGAAGCATTGGAAATTTATGAATTTATTATTATGCATGATGAAAAACATTTGTATATACATTCATTAATATAAATCTTATTCATTACATTAATACTAATAAATATATATTAACAACTTCTAAACCATCGCATCTCTCTATCTGTATGTAAATATATGACTTATTAGATGTGTATATATATGTATGTATGAATACAAAAATGAACATTGCCAAGAAGTTTATTTGAAGTTGCTTTTAATTCAGATAACAATTATGTAATTGGCAGCAACTATAGTTATCAGTTCCTTGCACATTATTATGGGTATGCAATAATCAGATGAAAAATAATTTATGAGTATTTCAGTACTAAAGAGTGTACACATTTTGTTATTGGGTTAATTCATAATTTTATCATATGTATGATCTACGTAATAAAAACATGACTAATAAATAATAAGAAATGTAACAGCTGTGCATTTATAACATTTGATTACTTAAAACAGTGCACAACTGATTATCACCTTCATGTCTGTTTACATAATGAATTGCACTTTCCAATTAAGTGCACGGGCCTACTAGTGGCCGAAGCGTCGTTGAACACTGGTAGTTCTGTCTCAGGTTAGAATGCCGCGAACGGGGTGGCTACATGACGTTTCCTTGGTTTGCCCATTTGTAACTGGTATACGAGCCAGTTTTAAAAAATTTTCTATAAAGGGATCCCTCCTGTTAGGCAGATATCCCTCGAGGCTTTGCCGTAATCACATAAAACAAACTCACGATGTGCACCACCTAATTTCTAGAGTTGGTATAATTAATGTGCTTTAGGTGTATTACCGAGTGTTCTATGGGACAGTAAACAACTCGCACATGTTTGATTGCTCATGTATTCATATGCTTTATTTGACCTTCATTTTGCTGAATAGTATCTGCTGGCTGTGAGGATGTAAATATCAGCCATATAGACTTTTGTCATGAAAGGCCTTGTTTTTTGTTTTTTTTTTTTTCGTTTGTCTGTTTGTTTGTTTGAATGGACAGAACAGTAATTATGAGCCATAAAGTTAGTCAAGGTCAGAAGGTGGTCACCAGGTCACAAATTTTCCAGAGAGCCATCAAATTTTCATTGCAATGCAGACAACAGAAAATACACATAAATAATGTCTGATAAATAGACTTATCCAGAACATGTTTTAAACTATTTTTAGTGTATACAGAATTTGGCTATTACTGAAGTAATTGATTACTACTATAACCAGAAGTGTGTTTATCTGCTACTTGAAGTGCCAGAGTGGAGATCAAAGTGATTAACTTGATAGCAATCACCTTTCTATTATCTTACATTACTAACAATAAAGTTTAAAACGAAAAGCGTGTGAGCGATACAAAACAACACGAAGAAGCGAATGTCACTTGAAAGGAAACGTCACTTTCGCCAATCTGAGCGATAACTGATTCTTGTTTGGCTTTCAGCCTGTTTACCAAGTGAAGATGGTAACCCTATTTCGCTAAAGGGCGTTTCTCAGAACTGTTGCTGCAAACGTTTTGTTCCGGCAACAAATATCGTATGTGATAAGGGTTAATACTGAATAACATAAATGCATTTCTCCTGTTTTATTGCCAAATGACGAAGTAAAAAGTTGTCGCCACGCCTCCGTCAAAATCGAAGTCAGCGCTAACTCCAAGGTGAGATGCACGTAAGAGAATTTCTAAAAACGCGATGTCGAACATATTGGTCAAAAAAAAAAAAAAAAAAAAATCTTCTCTAGTCATAAAATTTTTAAATCCTGAACATTTTTACAACCACGGAATAACACAATACAGCACTAAAACACCACGAATGTTCGGGCTAATCTCGGACTTGTGGTAAGCCTCTTTATGATCGTACTTCGTAGATTATTATTAGTCCAAAGGGACGTTAACCCAGAACGGCTATTAGTCTCAATTTTGTGTCGGTTCACTATAAATGTCCATTTCGCTTTTCAAATTGTTGCCACCAAATATTATTGCTCTGTAAAATATTTAACGAAATTAAACAATGAAGCGTCTGCATGAATATTTATGTTTTTCGCTCTGTGAAAAAACAACGTTCCTACAGCCATTAAATTATGAATAATGTAGTTCTCCACCCGAAGATGGGCAGCTGGAAGCCCGAATTTGGAATTTATTTTATTGTCTGATACATATTTTGTAAAACTTAAATGAATCCTTGATTAACAACCTCAGCGATTTCAAAGCGAGGAATGGGAACTCAGTGCGAGAAAAAAAATTATCTCCAGCCCGCGAGACTGTCCATCGGCAATTTTAAACATATGCTGTTTTTAAATGTTCTTAGCCCAAAGGGACGTTAGCCCAAATACCCTCGAAACATGTATGTGTATGTAAATGAAAAAAACACCCCTTTGGGCGTAATATAAAATATGAAAAATTTCATATTTTATTTAAAATTTTTTTAATCTTTTTTTGAGTTTTTTGACATTTTTTATGTTGTACTTACTCAAACATATATTTTATTCAAACAGCTAGTTATGTGTATAAATTACAAGTATTTTATTATCTTATTTCACAGAAGCGTAAAACGAAAGGAAAGAAGGGAACCATCTGGAATTCAACATACTGAGAAAACGGAATCTCGCATTTTGTGTAGCCATACTTTTGTAGAGATAGCTTTGAAACTGTGCATGATCTGTCTTTTTATTTTCATGTTTGTGAGATGTTTCCAGCTAGGCATGCCATACTTATGGACTACGCTAGAAGGATATTTAACCCTGGGAACAATAATTCTACTTCCGTTACTTTATTTGTTCTATGCTTGCTTGCTTTGTAGAAAAGAAGCTATACATCAAACTGTGCCCTACACAGAAGAAGGAATGTTAGCATAAAATCTATGACTGTATCTGTAAGCAAATTACATTCCAAAGAAATCTTATATTATATTGTGCAATAAAATAAAAACGGTACTATTTGGTGTTAGCTTTTCCCAGTCTTTCTTTATATATGGTGTATCGTTCGTTTGTTTATCTGTTGCGAAAACAATAGTTAAAAGTAAATTTATTTTGTATGTGAATTCATTATAGATGAAGGTTACAAATCTCCGTGGCAAAGTTAGAGAAAGTGAATTAAGTTAGTCAAAAGATTTGCTTGTAAAGAAATATTTGATTTGTGGGATAATTGACTGCTATTAAAAATAAAACAAAGACGTTATTAAAGTGTAAAATTTCCACGTGGAAGAGACATCTCCGTCACAGAATTTAAAATTATTCACAAAAGCAACCTTAGGTTGGCGTAGATTTTTAATAATACTGAGGAAAGGTTTTCTGCCATGTGTTTTTGCTCCTGAAAAAGAAGAAACTATGCTGATCGCCATCATATCCAAAATTTAAACCCATTTAGAAGTAGCCTTTCGTATAATTTCAAATACGAACACCCACTGAGACATTTATTCAGTATTAACAGGGGGGAAAATCGATTCTTTTTCTTATATGCACTCTAAACAATTCTTTTCTAGAAAATATATGCGCCAACTTAATAGTGCTTCCAGGATTAAAACAGGGTAAAATCCTAGTTCTTATTCAATTAATTCAGTTCTCAGTTCGTTGCAAGGCAAAAATACATAAAAAACTTAAAACGTCTTCATTAAAAAGTGTAAAATGCAGAAAAACATAAAACACCTAAAACAGTTAAAAAATCCAATTTACTATTAAAATTAGAGTTTCTACATAAAAACAAACAATTCCACCTGCGGGTAGGAAAACAGAGTTTTCGGTGCAGAAAGCTGAAAATTTACTTTCGGTCCTACTCGGCAAAAAGACACTTGTTACAAATGTAATCAAATGGCTGCTTTAATTAGGCTTAGTTCCATTTAAACAACTTTTAAACTGATGATAATTCTACAACTATTGCATGCACATTAGCTAAAGGCATAAAAAGCTTAACCTGAACATAAGAACAACATACAATAATTCAATCGCTTTTAAGCAAAAACTGCACGATTTGCGAGCATATAAGAATTAAAAAAATGAGCTTACCCAGCCGGGTAACAGAGTGGGTATGAATTGAATGATTGAATAGTTAGGTTTGGAGGCAACTTCTCCTTGACAGGTCTGTCTCCTGCCTGCTCAACAATCATTCACTTATGCATTTTTATAAATAATTTTTTAGGATTAAATAATTTTTGGAATTTATATTTATTCGTAGATTTTGATACTTGCACTTAATTTACATATGCTCTCAGAATTTTTAAATGATATTGTAGATTGGTTCGCAACAATAATTAATTATTTATTTGTTTGCATTAAACTTAATTTAAATTTATTAACTTTAAATTTGATTTTTACGAATAAAGAATGTTTTTTAAATTCAAATATATACAGGGGTTGGACAAAAATATGGAAACACCTTTAAAAAACCATGTTTCTTTGCTTAATATGGTGTAGGAAACCCGTTGGCATCCAAAACAGCTTGCAGTCTTCTTGGAATAGATAAATACAGTTCCTGTATGTTTGCCAAGGGAATATTATACCATTCTTCCTGCAAAACGGTGGCAAGTTCAGATAACGATGTTGGCGGTGGATAACGAGAACGCACTTTCGGTTCCAATGTAGACCACAAAGGTTCGATAATATTCAGGTCTGGTGACTGTGGTGGTCAGGGGAGATGGGACAACTCATCCTCGTGCTCAGAAAACCAGTCCTGGACAATGTGAGCTGTCTGAACAGGGGCTTTATCGTCTTGGAAGACACCATCACCATCGGTGAACAAAGTTTGTACCATGCGATGAACTTGATCGGCCAAAATGTTCACATTAAGTCTTGGCAGTCATGTGCCCTGACACAGTTATCATGGGGCTAGCAGAGAACCACGATATGGCTGCCCAGACCATAACAGAACCCCCGCCATATTTCACTCTTGGCAACAAGCAGTCTGTATTATAGGCTTGAGATGGCGTTCTCCAGACGTAAACTCGGCCAGAAGTGGGAAACAATGTGAAAGAAGAGTCGTCAGACCATATTACTCGCTTCCACTGCTCTATAGTCCAGGCTTTATGACTTAAACACCATCTTTTCCTGTTACGGGCATTAGCATCACTGATGAGTGGCTTCTCAATTGCAGCACGGCCAGCAATTCCCTGTTTATGAAGCTCCCTTCTAATTGTTTTGGTACTCACAGGGTTCGGTAACACAACATTCATTTCAGCAGTAACTTTTGCAGCTGTGGTCTTCTTATTTTTCGTCACAATTGCCCTTAATGATCGTCTGTCACGATCACTCAGGACACACTTTCGTCCGCGCTGTGATTTAGCAGATGATGTTTTTCCGCTTTTCAAATATGCGGAATAAATCTTCGATACAGTACCTCTTGAAACACTAAACACCTCGGCTACCTTGCTTACGGAAGCACCTACCATACGTGCTCCAACAATTTGCCCACGTTCGAATTCTGTTAACTCTGACATAATGCAATGACAACCTCACACAACAGTACTCCGACAACAACTGAACTATTTAGCACATTTACGAAGTTGTATAGGTGGCGTCAGTAGTCAAAAACGCCAGCGCCACCTACATATTTCATTAAAATCAATCTTTCTTTTCAAACATGCATTTCACAAGGTTTTTCCATATTTTTGTCCATCCACTGTATATTATATATGTATATGCAACAGAACTATTTAGCCGTAACCAAACTATTTTATTGAATGCTATGTAGTGGCGAAAAGGAACAATCTAAGACAGTCGACCTCCAGCCACGATGACGTTAGGTTACCGTCGATTAGATGTCTCTGTAATTCGAATTGTTTAGTGTTCCGTTTGGTATATTTATGTATATTTCCTTTGTGCCCGTTCCTGCGTGCTCTGTTAATAAATACTTTTAGAGCCAGCGGGCGTTTGAGTTTATTGAGGAATGGCTACAATACACACTCACACACACACACACACACACATACATATATATATACACACAGTGAAACCTCGTTACAACAATAAGGGACCAAATAAATATATTGTTGTAGAGAGGCATATTGTTATATCGAGGGCCCACATATTTTGAGCATTTAATAAGAGTTTTTTTATTATTATTATTAGTTTAAGGTGCATAACATACTACTTTTAAGTCTATATTTAGAAGAAATTAATTTGTAAAATACTAATAATAGTGGTTTAAATACTAAAAAAATAAATAAATAAGATAAATTCAGAAAATAAGCACAGAAATATTCACATACCTGAAAACACTTTTTATTGAAAATAATCCAATATTTTTGTTTGTTTATTGATTTTTTTAACTGTTAAGTTCACCAATACTGTATGCATTGAGTCTAGTGCACGAAAATGTTCTTCATTTGTCGACGGAAGGCTTGAAAAAAATGTCCTTAGAGAATTCACAGATTGAAGAGCTTCCTGGGATGACAATAAGGACTGCGATGGACCTGTATTATCATCATCATCAATATCATCATCTTCATCATTGTTTCCTATCTCATCAGTAATTTCAGAGAGAATATCTTCATCAGTAACTCCTGTGAAAACCATAAGATCATCATCTGCTGTTAAATAGTCTTCTATACTAATTCCAAACTTTTTACCGCTTGTTTCCTGAAGTTGGGATACGGATTTTTTGATGTGCAAAACACATTCTTGATCATCTGAGAGATCATTGTCTATGGAATTTTCATCATTATCAGATTTCTTATCTTCCATAACACAAAGACCGGCCTTTTTCCAGCAATTCCGAATGGTTTTTTCTGTTACTTCCCACCAACTTCCAGCAATATTGTCACACGCTTCCTTGACATTTACAGCTTTGAAAGGGTCTTCTACTTTATTTTCAAAGTTTACAAGTATGGAGTCCACCAACCGTTTTCTGTAATATCCTTTGAAGCACTTAATTATGCCCATATCAAGAGGCTGTAAAATTGAAGTGCAATTGGCAGGGAAAAAAAGCGATTTCGATATTTTGTAGCTTTGGAAATGACGTGTGAGCACCGCAGTTATCTATCAACAAAACGATTTTTTTCTTTCTCTTCTTCATTTCATTGTCTAACTTCTGTAACCATTCGGAAAAAAATTTAGACGTCATCCAAGCCTTCTTATTTGCTTTATACTCCACGGGAAGACTTTTCACGTTCTTAAAGCACCTTGGCTTCAATGATTTACCAATGACGAGAGGTTGTATTCTGTGCGTTCCTGTGCTATTTGTACACAGAAGAACAGTCAGTCTCTGCTTTGATTTCTTCCCTCCATAACACTTTTCACCCTTGAATGCCAATGTTCGATCGGGTAGGAGTTGGAAAAACAGCCCAGCTTCATCTGCATTATAAATGTCTTCTGGAGCATACTTTTCTAAGATTTCTTTCATCTTGTTTTGCCGCCATTCATTTGCGTCGTTTATCGGGGCTGACTTTTTCTCTCCGTGAACTTCTTGGAAAGTTATTCCATGACGATCTCGAAAACACATTAACCAACCATTGCTAGCTTTGAAAGTTTCGTTCCCTAGCATTGCTGCAAATTTCCGTGCTTTTGCACATAATAAAGGTCCATTTATTGAGACATTTGTTGCTCTCATCTCTTGAAACCATTTTAAAACAGCAGAATCAATGTTTTCATTTGTCGCAACTTTCAGTAGTTTTCGCTCTGGGTTAATTTCATTTGAAGTTACAGCATCTTCGATTTGCTTTCTCTTCTTTAGGAACGTTGCAACTGGAGATTGCGATAATCCATGTTTCTTAGCCGCATCAATCTGCTTCATTCCCTCATCAATATCATTGATAACGTTCAGTTTATCTCGAAAAGATAGTTGCTTTAGTCCTGCCATCTTAGGGAACAATATCGCGTGAAAGAAAGAAAAGTTTAAACCAAATGTTTCGCGTAGAACTCAAAATCGTTAAAGACTATAAAACAACCTTTGAACTCACTTTTCAGTACGTCACTTAACAACACCCCGCTCCATCTCCCCCTGTTCCTCTAACAAAGGGCACTTGTTCTGTGACAAGGTGACCAGACAGGTCTAGATGTCCTTAAACGTTATCAGAATTCCAAAGCTTACTGGGAAATGAGACTAGGCATACATTTACACTTCACCCCCTCACCCACTCCAATTCCCAAAAGGGTGGTCTTCATCTGTTTTGAAATCTGAACAATAGCTATTTATTCAGGGATAAGTTGAATATCCACAATGAGTCTTAATAGACGGAAAAAATAACAAAAAAAAAAAAAAAAAAAAACGGAGAAAAAAAAAAAAAGCATTTGAAAATCTAAATATTATTATAAAGGGAGAAAATAATACTGAAATTTAGATTGAAAAAATCGTTTTACAGAGGTTTATTGTTCTAGAGAATATAGCAATATTGAGGGGAGATTAACATTAGTTTATATGCAAAATCACCGGGACCACAAAACATTATTGTAGTAGAGGGAGTTATTGTTGTATCGGGTATAGTTGTAGCGAGAGTTTACTGTATATAAAATTGAAATTGAAAAGCTAATAAGTATTGTGCTGTAAGACCTATTTGGTCTTAAAAAATTTTTTGCGCAATATGCTGCAAAAATTATGAAATAATAGGAAGAAATATTGTAGTGAGCTCGCCAAAAAGTTACCAGGAGCTGTGGCTCCAAGAAATAGTATATGTATATATTATACATGTATATAGTATATGTATATGTATATATTATACTGCGTTGAACATATACATATATATGTGCAATAATAAAATTCCATAATCAAAAATACACTTAAAATTCTAACTGTATGTTATTTACATTTTTAATGGCGACGGTCTCTTATTTAAAAGTACGTGGAATTAAATCCACAGCCCCGTGGTCAAGTTGTTTTTCCCGCCTTTTCTACACTTACAGTTCTGGAGATATTTAAAGCGAACTGGAATGGCTAACGTCATTTCTTGGAAGCTCCGCCTTTCCAGAGGCTATCAAAGGACTCGCAAAGGAATATCGGGGTCTTTTCTTTAATGTAACGATGCAGTAAACTTCATACAAAAAGTTATTAGTAGTTCTTTTTTATTTACTCCGGAGATCTGATTTTTTGTAACTGCTATTTTCTCCTGAAATATAATAAATGGATCCTGTTTTTTAAACTTATCGTCTGATACTTTAAGCTACGACTACATCTATGATTATTCACCATTCTATTTATTCCGGACAAAAGCTGGTACATCACATATACAGTGTCTCACAAAAGTGATGGGACACTTGTGCTTTACAAAAGGAAACTGTAGTAAAATAAATTAAAAAAAAAACATGTAAAAATGTTTTGTGGGTATATTTCATACTTAAATTTAGTAACAATTATTACATAACATACATTTTCTCAAAATATTAAAATATTAATTTAATAAAAATACAATTGTTTAGAAGGAACAAAAAATGGCTCACATAAGTGATGGGACACTTACTTTTCCATCAAATATTCATCCAAAAATTTTACTTTTTAAAAGGTTTTACTATTTTGTTGGGTTTCCTTTTACTTTTAAAACATGATTTAATCCTCTTGGTATGGATTCGACTAATTTTTTTATGATTTCTGGAGCGATTTTACCCCATTCTTCTTGAAGCACCGATTTTAATTGTTGCTTTGAAGAAATGGTGTGTTTGCGAATTCATGATTCCAATTCTTGCCAAATATTCTCTATGTGATTCAAGTCTGGAGATTGTGGTGGTGTTTTTATTATTTCAGGACAGTTATACAGCAGCCAGAGTCTAACGTTCAAAGCAGTGTGCTTAGGGCCATTGTCTTGGTAGAATTTAAAATCGTTATGAAGGTTCAATTTTTGTGCTGAAGATTTCAAATTTTGATTTAAAATGTCAATATACTTGTATTGATCCATTATACTGTCAATAAAAACGAGATTACCAACTCCAGCGGACGACATACACCCCCATACCATAACTCCTCCTCCACTATGTTTTACTGTTGGCACCAAGTTCTGTTTGCGAAATTCTTCCCTGGATTTTCTCCACACCAAGATTCTACCGCCAGAACCAAATATATTAAATTTACTCTCATCAGCAAATATAACTTCATTCCAGTAATCAGAATTCTTATTTATGTTGGATTTTGCGAAAGCCAGTCTGAGTTTTCTATTCTTTTCACTTACGAAGAATTTTTTCCTGGCTGCTCTAACGTGATATCCAGCAGATCGAATTACTCTTCCAATAGTCTCAGGATTAACAATTACTCCATATAATGCTTGTAAATCAGCAGCAACTTTAGGAGCACTCATTCTTGGATTTTTGTTAATATTTCGAACGATAATTCGCTTTATTCCATTGGATAGCTTTGATGGTCGGCCAGGTCTTCTTTTATCCTGAATCATATGATTCTTTTTATATCGTTTAATGATATTGAAAACTGTTGAATGACTCAAGTTAACTGTTTCAGCAGTTTCTCTAATAGATTTTCCACGTTCAATATGCAAATTAATAACTAATTTTCGAATTTCAGGCAAAGTTTCTTTTCGTTTAGCATTCATGGCTGAACAGAGCTAAAGAACACAAAATTTCCAAAACAAACTGGAGAGAAATACTGCAGACGATTTTATAAATTATTGCCAATTGCTTTTGAGTAAAAATAAAAAAACCCCAAAATATTTTTATTGTAGTACGTAGTAGTATCTAATGGTGTCCCATCACTTATGTGAGCCATTTTTTGCTCCGTTCTGAACAATTGTATTTTTATTAAATTAATATTTTAATATTTTGAGAAAATGCATCTTATGTAATACTTGTTACTAAATTTAAGTATGAAACACACCCACAAAAAATTTTTACATGTTTTTTAAATTTATTTTATTACAGTTTCCTTTTGTAAAGCACGAGTGTCCCATCACTTTTGTGAGACACTGTATATATATATATATATATATATAAGCTGCTGAAAAATTATCAGTAAAGACATAAAGTAAGAAATTTAGAAGAACCACTTTTTCACAAAGACTAAAAATTGAAATTCATAAATAATGAATTTCAAATAATCTTATAAATGCAAAAAAGAATTTAATAAATGTTAAAACCGAAACACTTCAAACATTTCATTGATTTTTTGAATTGGCATATTGCTTGTTTCAAGTGTTTTCGTTTTAACATTTCATTGATGTTTTTAATTGGGTATTGCTTGTTTGAAATGTGTTTTTGAGTTATGCGAGATACATGCATACGTACGTACTTCTGAATACATTTTAATTCGATTTTACAATCCGTTTTGAGAGAAAGGATTCTTTATTCTGTCCATACGTACAGATGTCTTGCAAAAACATCGTCAAGTTGGATTCGAGAGCGGTCAAAATGGATATTTACTTTGAAATATGACACCTGTAATTTCTCTGATTATGACGCTTCCTTTACTTCGTGCAAGAAAGTGAAAAGAATAGGAAAAAGAAATAACATTTATTTTTGGAACAAGTGCACTATAATAACTGATGAAAATAAGACATTTAACTTGTTGCGATCAGTAAGCAACTTTGTAGAGACATTAGGTAATTTTTGAAAGCAGGAGAGATGAAAAATGAGCAATGCCCTCTCCGGGAACCGAACTACGGACCTCTCGAATACGCACCGAGCGCGCTGACAGCGTGTAACCACGAAGGCATGCTAAGAAGGCGGGAGAAATACCTTATATACTTCCTCTTTTAAAGTGCGACTACGGTTTAGCGGCCTAGTCGCCAAATCCTAATAGTGAAGAATCATTACTCACCACCTTTTATTTCGAGCGCACTGTAGAGACAATAGGTTAATTCGAAGCAGGAGAGATGTGAAAAATGAGCAACGCCCTCGCCGGAACTCGAACCACGGACCTCTCGAATACGCGCTGAGCGTGCTCACCATTACACATTACGAAGGCATGCTAAGAAGTTACGAGAAATACCTTATTACCTCTTAAAGCATTCTGTAGAAATTTTTTTGGCGCGTTTTCCCCAATAACTGAAAAAATGCAATCATAATTTGAGCAAATATTTGTAAGGGAAAAAAATTGTATAAATATGATATATGATAATATATGATTATCATATGTCATTTAATATGATTTTATATAAATATGATATATGAATATCTAAATATGATTTTTTCCCCCAGGTGACAAACTTTTCGAAAAAGTCTAAAAATTCAAAAACCTGTCATATTCGGGGGGGGGGGAACTAGGCTTGACAGCGATCACTGATACCTACCTGCCTTGCCTAACTAAAGCTTTCGCATGAAAATCCCACTCTAAATTGAAAATTTCAGGCACACGGTGAATGAAAATTTCAAGTACTCATCTCAAAAATTCTTCACCATTTTTTATCTTTTATAATTTTGTTAATTTTCCTGTAAAAGCTTCTCGTGCTTGAAAATATGTCGTTTGAGACATGAAGAAAGAAGCGTAACGCAGTTTGGGACCACATTACTTCCTTCAGTTAAATATTCTAAAGAATACAAACTGTTGTATTAGCCTAGATAAAAATTTAAAAAAAAAAAAAAAAAAAAAAAAAAATAGTTCTTTGAAACGCTTTACTGAAAACTATACTCACTTTTACATGTTTTCAGAACATGTTAATGTAACTTTCAAAAACATGTTAAAAATTTAACTGTAATCCTTTAACATTTCACGTTACTATACATTATTTATCTATTTTTCATTAACTTTTTTTTTCAGATCATCTACAACATATTAATCTGATGGATATGAGGTTATGTTACACGAAAAATTTCTTTACTTTGTAAAATGCCTTTTAAATGTAGGGTTGTCTCATACCTAAAGCTATCTTGTATTCAGATTATTAAAAGATTACAGACTTGGTCTTATATTTTTAATTGCCTGTTATTTAGCCAAATTCTAAGGATTATATCAATATATATATAAAGGAAGTAAAGTGATTTTAATGCACATACAGAGAGAAATGCCATATTTTAGTTAAAAGTGTTACTTTTTTTCTTTCTTTTTTTTTTTTTTTTTTTTTTTCTTTACCTTCAGTCTATCTGATATTGATAAAATTTTAAATAATGGAGAAATAAAAATCGAAAAATCATCAGATAACATGCATATAAAATGATAAAACTATGCAATTATGTGATATCTTCCCAGCAGGTTAAAAATCTATACAATTAAAGGCATAATTTGAGAAGTAATACTTCATTATAAGGAATTCAGTAATAGTTAAGTTGAAAACTATTTTTATTACTATATAATCGCGAAAAATTCGAGTATTGATATTCCTGAGAAAATATACATTTCCAATTCGTTCTTGAATCCATTTGAACAATGTTTCTGCATGATATCTGTACGTACGGATAAAATAAAGAACTATTTTTTTCCAAAGCGGAATGTAAAATGGACTTAAGATGGATTCAGAAGAGATTTTTTTTCGCGACGTCTCTACGTATGTACATATGTATCTCTCATAACTTAAAACCGAGTAGTCGTAGAACGTTTCAATTTTATATATTGTCTACTGTAGTATGTAGTTGTGCATCTCCCTCTTTCGTTGCAATCGGTCGCACCAAACCTATTATTTATATACATATATCTTGCAATTCTGTTACTCGGCTGAGTGAGCTCCGTTTTTTTTTTAATTATTATATGTGTTGGTAAATAACGCATTTTTTACACAATTATTGAATTTTATTGTTCTTATTCTAGTTAAGGTTTAATGCCTTTAGTTAAATTTACCTGCAATAGTTGTAGAATTATCAATAATTTAAAAGTGGCTAAACCCATCGAGGCCACCATTTGTTTATATTTGAAACTCTTAGTAGAATAGTAAATTAAGTCATTTCTCAAATCAACTTCAGTATCTTTTTGCCCAATCAATGGCACCAAAAGTTAATTTCCACCACCACCAAGAATTTTGTCATCCTGCCCGCTGGTCTAATTGCTTATAAATGGTATGGCGTATAAACTCTAATTTTAATTGTAAAAAAAAAAAAAAAAAAAAAAAAAAAAATTTAACTGTTTTTAAATGTATTTGGTGTTTTAGGTTTTTCTATGTTTTAGAATTTTTAATGATGATAGAGTTTTTATGTATTTTTGGGTGCCGCGAAAGGAGAACTTAATTGATTTAATTGGAAATATGTCTCTAATGAAATTCGAGGAAACAAGTTTAAATAAAATACAGTAAAAATATGTGTAATTTAATAGACCGTACGAGGAAGTTGTGTGGTGTTCACATCAGATATTTATATTGGGTGAGTGTAAAAGTTCTTGTAAATGTCAAGTTGTCATGTCTTGTGTTGTTCTTGTAAATGAGTTATAATGTGTCAATAAAGGAATTTGCATATCCCAAAATGGATATTTTTGGATATGTAAATTTTCAATGGAATTGACGTCACACATGACACACATGACATTGTAATGATGAAAATCATCGGCCAATCAAACGCGTGGATGCTTCACATATAAATGCATCGTGTCTCGCATAGTTAATCATCTCAAAAAAAAATCTCAGAAGGTGTAACATGGAAAGCGAGGAGGAGCATATAAAACACTGTTTGTTATACGAGTTCGATAAAAAGAGTACGGCAGCCGCAGCATGTCGCAATGTTTATCAAGTTTATGGGGAGGATGCAGTAGACGAAAGCACATGTCGTCGGTGGTTTCGTAAATTTAGGGAAGGAGACAGAAGCTTCCAAGATCTGGCTAGAAGTGCACGGCCATCACACGTTAGAGAAGACGATATTGACCAAGCCAATAAGGAACAACCCAAACCCAACCGTGCAAGAATTAGCGGAGACCTTCAACGTACACCGGACAACGGTCGAGAGACGGCTGGTTAAGTTGGGTTTTACGAAAGTTAGATCGTCGGGTTCCACATAACCTGACAGCTAATCAACGGGATGACCGAATCGCCGCCTGCGCTTCCTTGCTTTCCCAGTACAAAAATGAACCATTATTGATACAAATTGTGACAGGCGATGATGTACCGTAACATAAAGCGTCGTATTCTGTTACCTTTTTCGTAGGAACTGAATCACAAACACTCTTTGACATATGGAAATTCAACAAACTTAGCAACGTATTACGAACCACAGCTTGGATTCAGAGATTTATTTACAATGTGAAGAATTCACACAATAAGAAAAATGGGTGTTTAACAACAGAAGAATTTCAACTAGCTGAATAGTATTGGATCAAAGGAACACAGATGGAGTACTTCCCGCAAGAATATTTGGCTTTAACTAAAGGAAGACCATTGCCAGCAAATTCAATCATTAGGCAATTTAACTCTATTCTAGATGAAAGAGGAATAATTTTAATCGGAGGGCGTGTTCAATATACTAATATTTCGCAAAAAGAAGCACATCCAGTTTTGTGGCCAAGCGCCGAATATATAAGCCGAATAAAATAAAGCCGAATTATAAGCCGAATAAAATAAAAACACCTGCCCTGAAGATAAGGATAGTGCTGACAGATCAACTGCCAATTCATTGCGCGCCGCGGCGTTCCCCCCCCCCCTGTCGCAGAGCAGCGTGAAATTGATAAACAAATTTCGGAATGGTTAGAGAAACAAAGGATATGCCTTCATCCATTGTTTGCAGCAATTCCACTTTTTGTTTGAAGGACATCGAAACATACTTTCGCTTTGTAGATCCTTTGGCAGCTCCAACATCGGAAATTCTTTTTGACATAATCGAAAATTCAAGCTTATTTTTATAAAATTGCTCTAACAGTCTGCAAAAAATAATAAGCCGGATCCAATTCGAAGATTAAGGAACAACGCAATCTGCAACATTAACTGAAATGGATAATTAGATAATTTTAGCTTAGCTTATACTGTCCATTATACATTAAAGGCGCATCCGTACACGTATTATGCGCATGCGTAAAAATATTACGCGCATGCGTGAAAGCATTATGCGTTGACGCATGCGCAGAAAGTTTGTAGTTTTGAGGTCCGGATTATAGGTCATTCAGGATTATGGGTGTCCGGATTAACGACTTTTGACTGTAATCACTTCGCGCCATACATAAAAATTCAAAATATCTTCATTAAAAATCGCAAAATACAGAAAAAACTAAAACACCAACTACAGGCAAAGAGATTTACAAAAGCAATTTTGCAATTATAATTAGAATTTCATTAGGAAAACAAGCAACCCGTTCAACGGGCAGGAAGATAAAAATTTCGATGCAAAAAATTTAAACTTTTGGTTCTACTGGGCAAAAAGACCCTGAAGTTAGTGCACCAATTGATTTACTTCACTATACTACTAAGAGTTTTAAATGTAAACACATAGCCGACACGTTAGGCTTAGACAGTTCTACAATTATTGCATGCCCCTTACAGTTTTACAGTTATTGCATAAAATCTTAACTCGAACGTAAAAACAACATTCGTCTGGGGAAAAAAAGGAGTCCTTCATTCTGTCCTTATGTACACATGTCAAGCAAAAACCTCGTTAGATTACATTCAGTAACAGTTAAAATGGATTGAACTATGACACCCGGAATTTTTCATGAGTACAATACTTCCTTTATTTCGTATAAGGAAGTGAAAACCAAAACTCTTCATTTGCAGTGTGCAGATCACATTTTTACCTTAAAAAACCTTACATGCAATCGCAATGTTATCGGAGCAGTAAAAAAATGCAAAACTATTACTCAAGAATGAAAACACGAAATATGAACCATCTTCATTCGAAGAAAAGATAAATCGGAAGAAAGAAAGCATTACATTTTTATAAAGTGTACATTAATACCACTTTAATAATATATTTAGTATATTTAAAACACACAGGAATTCATTCGCACTCAAGAGTTCAGAAGCATCTGCTGAATTTTGAACTTTAATTCCTTGTATTCTTCCGTCCACAGTGATTCAGTTAAGTTTGCTCTACTGTCAGCAAAGAAGATATTTTCTGTCACTTCTAAAATAGCTGAGAATCTTATCAATATTGAACACTTACTATGAGCCTCCTCAGTGTTCAATAATTTGCTAATTAATTTAATAATAGCATTCCAAAATTCCACTTGGAAAATTGAAAATACTTCGAATGTCATAGCTATGCTTGCTTCATCCCACAACAATTTATTCACGAAGTTCTCGTATACTTCCAAAGCTGATTGTTCATCACTTTCAAATGAAGCACGAACAACATCATTAATCATAGGAATAATGAAATCTACTTCTCTCTCAGCTATATCTCTGCAAAAACGTACAACTGCTGTTCGAAGCGCTAACGTAGTTTCGGCACAGCGAGAAAGAGATTTGCCTACAGTTTCATTAGTTGCCTTTTCTGCGAATACAGATAACGACCACAAATTGTTGGCTGAAACACTTAAAGCTATTTTTCCACTCTTTACAAAACTATCTTCATAACTGTAGCTTTTAGCTTTATCCAGTATTATGTTTGCATATTTAAAGCAACATTCGTGAAGAGCATTTAAGAAGATAAAATCTAATTTGTCCGATCGTGGTTGTGATACAATCCTCCAGAGTTCTATCAGTGAATTTTCTATTAATTCAATTGTTAATGTAACAGATTTGCTTTGTTTCGAGAACTTCCCACCATACGCAGTCAATTTATTTTCCAGATCGTCAGTGGCAAGTATATCCTTTATTGCCTTTTCCACACAAACTTGTTTCCATTTAAACCAATTGTTGATTACTTTAAGACCAAACCAATCTCGAAATTCATATAGTTGAATGCTGGAAGCAGGTTCTTGGGAAAATTTTAGTAAATAATGTAACAATTCTTTCATTTTCATGAAGAGATGCAACTGTTCCTCTATCTTCGTATCCATATCAACAGCAGGTTTTGTATCTTTAAGTTCTGAAGATATTTCTTTCACACAGAGCATCAAGGGTTCATAAAGAGCATTATCTAAGAGATCATAAGTGAGACCTGTATAAGATTTTTCCTGCAAAACCTTCCGAACGATGTTATCGACAGTCATTTGGAATCTAATAATATAATCCAAGAACTGAATGAGGTACTGAGTCTTATTTTCATGATCAATTTCTAAAATTTCTTTCGCTTTCATTTCGTACCAATTACGGGCTTCAGATTTTAGAATCATTAGTGGAGCGGATATTATATCCGTTATATCTTCACATAAATAAATAATTCTTAGGGAATATTCAAATTCTTCACATTTTCTTTTTTCTCTAACTAAATCGAAGGCGTGTAACTCGCTAATAAAAGTAAAGCATTCTTTATGGAGAATTTTGACTTCCTGTATATACACTTCCTCTAGACATTCCTCAAGAGAACATTCCATGCATTCAGCTTGTTTGACGCAAGACCCAGTCTCAGAAAGTATACTGTAGAGGAATTGGTATGAAATTTGATCATTTTTTAAGATTATGTGGTTAGCAATTAAAAATCTGCATACAACATTTTCACATACTGTTATATTACTAATTACACTATGCAAGAATACTACCGT
Organism: Stegodyphus dumicola; assembly: GCF_044657685.1. NCBI lineage: Eukaryota > Metazoa > Arthropoda > Arachnida > Araneae > Eresidae > Stegodyphus > Stegodyphus dumicola. Next base: position 283,158,134 of record NC_140768.1, read on the forward strand.
AAGAGCAGAACTATTTAAAAGTAGCTCCCAACTGTTTATTTCTTTACCTTGATTATCCTCTACCTTCACGCTCTCTTGCATACAAATTTTTAAAATCAATAAATGCCGTTTGAAAGCAGAAAGTCTAGTTTTGAAGTAAGGGACAGCAAACTTCGTCGCAATAAGGAGGCGTCCCTTTTCACTTTTACTATTGGGTGAACTCAGCAGAAGCCACTGAACAACGCCTTCGGAGAAGATATTACTAAGTCTCACATTAGTTTCTCCAATGAAATCGGGATTCTCCGCTTTTTTGTTACTGTTAAAAAAGCAGCAGCAAAATTTCCCCACTCCGGAACTTGCAACATATTTTGCCAAGTTATGAGTGACAACACAGCACTCAGAGTCGCTACACCAAATTTCAATGTAAAGCACATCAGTTTTCCAGTTTTCTATTTCAAAAGTGAATTTTGCTTTCCAAGATGGATGGGGAGAATATTCAACAAATTCACTTAATTCTACAGTATAAGGATCACTTTTTAACCATACTTTACAGAAGGAAAACCTTGCATTCTTAAGAGGATCCAGTCCCACTGCTTCTATAATTTCCAGGTTTAGAATAAAGTGGGGCGATTTAATTGCACACGCTTTTTTGAGACAATCTTTCGTTGACTTCGAATCTTCATGCAAAAGAATATGAGTATATTTGCTTAATTCTTTTATGTCAACACTTTTTGGCCCTGGTGAACCAAAGTAATTTCTGACAACGTAAATAAAAGTGATGTGCAGGCAATGAAGAACTTCATCCACTATGTCTAAATCAATGATATCTTTTAATTCTGTTTTTAAGAACTTGTATTTTAACTTAAGTAATGCTTCTGACAGGTTATCTTTGCTTATTTCCTTTCCATTATTTTTCTTTTTGAAGGGATGTCCCAGAAGTACAATTGAATTTGCATGTTTTTCACACAGTTTTCCTATTTCAGAGAAATGATCATTTCTACTTTCTAAATCATCAATAAAAGATAGACGGCTTTCGCCTTCTGGTGTGCTTTCACTTAGAACACTTTTTCTCCTGGAAGGCTCTAAAGCGTCACTGAAAATCACATTAGAATGTTGCCTTTCTGTAGAAATGGATTCAGCCGGAGATGAATTTTGTTGATGCTGTACTTCTTGCATTCTAAGACAGGAATAAATTAGTTTTGCTAAACTTCCTTCTTTGTGGATAGATACTATGAAAGAAACTGCAACAAAAATTAAGGTCGTGCATAGACAATTATGGTGCAATATGAAGGTTTACGAAATAAAAAAAATTCTGCAAATTCTTTCTCCCATCACATAACCGCTATATTTTGCGTTATAATATTCCTCTTACAAATGTATTCATTCTCTACATTATTTTATTACATACTTTAAGTGAACACATGAAAGTGCATGAATGTAATACTAGAACACGAAAAGGTTTCAAACAGAAATGAGAAAGCACAATTTTGCATTTGAATCACAGTTTTCAGTCTTCAGCACTAGAATCAAATTTTCATTGAAATCATTCGCAACCGACATATTTTAGGCAAACTGTATGACTATATCAGTATATTCAGAGCTATATATATTGATGTCTCAATGATAAATCGTAGTTTTCTTAGTCAGCAGGTACATCCTAAAAACAACTACAACAACACTACAAATGGACAAGATGAGAATGTTAATCGACTTATTTTTGGAATAAGTAAAAATTACGCAATAAATGCCGATGAACGAAACTTAAAACTACTTGAATTTCGCCTTACCAATTATGACTTCTTCATTAATGAAAAATCTTTGGCGTTAATATGACGAAAAACGATTTCACTTAATAACACTTGAAGTTTATAAATTGAAACTATGGTTACCATGAAATTAGTTATTGTTGCCAACCAGTATAAAATGTTTAACAACATAATGATTGCAGGTTTACTAAATAAATATGTGAAGATGTGGAGTTAAGACAACCTAAATTTTCAAAAGTTTCATAAATTTCTTGATTCGTCACAAAAACATTTTAATGCAGATGAACAAATAAATTACTCAACTAAATTTAATTTAAGGATACTTTTAAAAATAGATATTTGGTCGCGACAAGTAGTAGAATTAAGAAAATATACATATATTTACGTAAATAGAAACATGCAGCGATTCTTACTCCTCTCACTGCATTTTTACTTCCTTGTACGAAGTAAAAATTTGTGATCGCGAAAATTTTTAGACATAATATTTCAACGAAAATATCCATTCTGACCGCTATCGAATGAAATTTAATGATGTTTTTGCGTGACATATGTATGTAAGAACAGAATAAAAGACTCTTTTCCCCCAAAAAAATTATAAAACTGATTTAAAATGAATTCTAAAGAGAATTTTTCGTAGCGTCTGTACGTACGTACATAACGGCCGCACCAAACGTATATAATTATATGTATATATAGATATATCTACTCTGTTAACCGACTCAGTGATCTCAGTTTCTTTACTCTTTTATGTTTGTAAGTTGTGCATATTTTGCTTTAAAAATGATTGAATTATGTTGTTCTTATCTTCCGGCTAAGGTTTTTATGCCTTTAGTAAATCTGCATGCAATATTTTTGAAGTAACAACAATTTAAAAATTGTTTAAGTGCAGCTAAGCCTAATTAATTTTGCGAGGGCGGATATTTTTGTTTACATTTCAAACATGGCAAAATAGCGGATTTGTTGCCAATCTAGAGAAACTAAGCTTCGCAACAACAAAGATAACGCCTTCTTTTATTATTGCGAATTAAATTATTTTTAGTCTTGTCTGGAAGTGAGAACTGAATTAATTGAATGAGAAATACTGAATCGTCTGTGAAAAATCTTTCTTTTTGTTGTGTTTGCTTAATTTCTTTTATACATCGTTTTAGATTTATTATAGTATTTGAATAAGAACATGTGTCAACGATTAGGTAATTCTTCAAATGATATAAATTTATATGCATTTTGAGTTATAACATGAACGAAATGTAACGCTGTTAAGTGAACCTAGTGCCAGAGTGTCGCTATGGTAAACAAATATATTAAATTTTAAAGAGCGCATTTATTCTATTGTGGTTTATGCGCTATCGACGAAGTAGATTGAATTCAATCCAATAAGAAAAAAATCATATAATTTAATATTCCGTACAAGGAAATCATGCGGTGTGCACATCAGATTTTTTTTACAAAAATGATGAAAATTTAAAAACATATACAGCAGTTTATTAGCAATTTGCGAAAATTTTACGTTTCCTTATTAGGGGCAGAAAAACGGAAAAATAATACTCTAAAATTTTTTAGGAATGCCTTTAATCTAGCTTATTCTAATGACATGTGTATGCTATTTAATGTCTGCATTTATTAGCCCAAAAGGACTATTAGTCTCGAAACGGTATTTCGCATCATCCGTTATTTCACCGCTATCACGGAGAAACACTTTTCAAATTGTTGCCATCAAATACAATCCACTTTTCAGAAATCTTTAAAAAAATTAAATAATGAAGAGTCCGCATGTATGTATGTTCCTGGCATTGTATAAATAATAATTGAATAAAACATTTTTATCTCCAGCGTGCCAAATTTCCTAAAAGAATTCTAAAGATATGCTGTTTTTAAATATTTTATGATTTTGCTGTTGAAATAATTTTATGTAGCGTAAGTGCGAAGAATATGATATTTAATAAATAAAGTTAACACACGAAAGGTTACTAAAAAGCACACACACACAAAAGTTTTGCAAGCCATCTGATTAAGAAAACTGAACAATGATATGATGAAATTAAAAACATAGAAAAACATATGGCAACATTTAACACTGCATCGGAAATTCTAAACATATGCTGCATTTGGGGTTTGTCACCGGGAAATACGGTAATCTGAATTGGATTGAAGCACATACATGAAGCCTATTTTGTTACATGGAAGACTGATGAACGGGCTTATAAAGATCAGGCGTTGAAGATGTGGCATAGTCGCTATAGTATGTTTTGAATTCTAAAAGAGCTGGCTATCATCTTAGATGGATAGGGATACGCATATTCTTTGTGAAAAAAAATGGCTTTTCTTGGAAGAGAAGAAAAGTTACGTACTGCACTGCAAAACAACAGAAAGAAAAATATTTTGTTGATATAGATCTAAACAAAATTGTTACAATATTGTTACGAATTTGGTATTTAAAAAGCTAATGTTAGTTCAATTATAAATTAATGGTTTTATTTCCCGCGCAGTGCAGCGCGTGACGAATATTAAAAGGAAGCTAAGCCGGAAAATTGAAAATACAAGAGTGCGTGCATTAAACATTTAATAAATATCTCTTTTTTATTTCGAGAAAGTACTAGAAAATTCTCGCGCGCGATTTTAAAATCTTATAAAAGGAGGTAAACCTCTCAGTTCGTTGTAGTCCAGCACGAAGAGGAGGTTTAAAATGTCGTAAACATGCTCAAAAACAGGAATAATACGGATTATATAAAATTCATCTCCCCGAAAGAAGTCCATACTATCATTAAACATATCAATACCAAGAAAGCTCACGGGTTTGACGGGATCAGAAATCGTGCTCTGAAGGCCCTCCCTCCAAGGTGTATAGTGCTACTTACAAACATCTTTAATGCTTGCATCAGGACGAGTTATTACTCTTCGCAGTGGAAACACTCGATTATTATCACTATACTGAAGCTGGGGAAAAACCCCTCACTTGCAGACAGTTATCGTCCTATTAGGCTTATATCGTCCTTCTTCCGGCTATCGGAAAAATATTTGAGAAAGCTTTAAACAACAGAATTACAGACCACCTAGAAAGATTGGATCTGATAGCCAGGCCCAATTTGGTTTCCGGAAACACCACAGTACAACTCATCAAGTACTAAATATCGTTGAGTTTATAACGAGAGCTTTTTTCCACAAGACTGGTGTGGCAGCATGCTTCATAGACCTAGAGAAGGCCTTCGACAAGGTCTGGCACGAAGGACTGATTTACAAGCTAAATAACTTTCTTTTTCCTGTCAGCCTTGTGAAGTTAATCATCTCATACCTAAAAAGAAGAACCTTCCAGGTGAGAGTTGGAGACTCCCTTTCCAGAAGGAAAATCATTGCCAGCGGCGTCCCGCAAGGGTCTGTTATTGGCCCAAAATTATTCAACATTTTCGTTAATGATTTACCCAACCCACTGAATGCTAAAACCCTGAAATATGCAGACGACGCGGTGATTTTATCGGAATCTAAAAGCCCCCAACTTGCTCTTACTAACCTACAGTTTCACATCAACATAGGAGAATTAAAATTAATACCGCGAAATGTAAAATTGTCCAATTCCGTCGCTACAGAAGAAATGTCACTACGAACACGGATATCAAGATAGAGAATGATGTGATTCCAGTTTGCTCGTCCGCAAAGTACTTGGGAGTTACCCTAGATGATAGGCCCACCTTCAAAGAGCACGTAACTAACCAAGTAAATAAAGCAAACGGAGTTTTCATGTCGCTTTATACTGTTATAGGTAGGAAATCGAAATTGAGCTTAAAAGCTAAACGCATGATCTATCTCACTATGATTAGGCCAGTTATGCTCTATGCCGCCCCAGCGTGGGCAATTGCCAATAAGACGGATAGGAGAAAACTAGAAGTCCTTCAAAACAAAATTTTGAGAGCCATCACTAACGCGCCCTGGTTTGTACGAAATAGCATCATTCATGCAGACTTGAAAATAAAGCCCATTCCTGAACAAATCCTCATGGAGGCGCACAACTTCTTCAAAAAATGGATAATTCTCCAGTGCACACGCTAAGAGAACTCGGTAATTATGACCCTACAGTGGACAGCGTGGTGAAGAGACCTCGGTCAATTCACCATAATGCGCGGTGGTGATGTAAATATGTAAATAGTGTACATATGAAGTTGTGTTTTGTGCTCTATCTAACCTTATTTAACCAAGTACTGTGTTACTGCCAAAATTGGCTATTTGCCTGGAAGCAGGCTAGAGACTCTGAATTAATTAATATGTGTTAAGGACTGTGTATTGTGTGATCTCACCACGCCCACTGCTGTGTTTCAACTCCTGATTCGCTGCTATACTGCGTACCGCATCTCAGTAATCTTACGCTACTATCCTGACCGAATGCATCATGCATGGCCTTGAATGCTGGATGATTTTGTTTTCCCAAGTACTAATTTCTCAATTTTCGTATATTCAGCTTGACTTCGCCACGGAATGATTGCACCTTGTTCTAATGTCACGCCCCAGGTCGAGGTGCAGTAGCACCTTAATGTACTAAAAACCGTGAATGGCCTTCATAGGCTGCACAGATTGAACAGGTCAAAACTCAAAGTAGTTGTATACCTGAGGTGAATCAGACCTAAATAAATAAATAAAAAGTTCGTTGTAGTTTAGAAAACTGCTCTTGTTGATTGTAGCGAATTCGCGGATTAGCTTTCTTTAGCTGTTTTGAATTAAGTTCTTTTGAACGTTTGAGTAGTTGAAAGATACCTACTGTGATATATTGTGATACTGCACGATTATTTGAGGATATTTAATCATATTTGTTGTTATAATAATAAATTTTTGTTCATTTTTCATCGGACTTGTGCATTCATTTCGTAACGAACCCGTACGCACGCAACAATACACTGGTGTGCAAAAATTAAGGAAATAAAGTCGAAAAATTAGCATATCAGCTGAACGAAGAGGCAGCGCGGACAGAAAGACCAATCAGGAGATTAAGTAAGGTGATGTGCGGTAGCACATGCGCAGATATGCAGGTAGACGTAATCTGAGTAGTATAAAGCATGTTGTCGGTGTAAGATCAGTATTTCTGGCAAAGAGATTGCACGCCGTATAGCAGTTAAAATCACACCGAATTGCTGCCTCAACGAGAAATGGCGAATAATCAATCTGTTAGACGACATCTGGATGCTTTTACCCGAGGTCGAATCATTGGGAAGTTGGAGGAAGGCCGCAGTGTGACAAGTGTGGCTGCAGAGTTCGGAATTGCTCACAGCATCGTTTCATGACTTTGGAGACAATTTCAAACTACAGGAACAGCTATCCGGGGGTTTAGTAGTGGTCGTCCACAAGGAACCACACCCGCAGATGACCGGCATATTGCCTTACAGGCCAGAAGAAACAGGCGGCAGACAGCGGGAGAAATCGCTAGACACACAGGCGACTGGACGACCGATATCGACGAGTACTCTTTACAGATGAGAGCAGATTTAGTCTGAGTAGCGATTCTCATCGCATACTCATCTGGAGAGAGTGGGGAAGCCGCAATCATCCCTCGAACATCATTGATAGGGACAGGTATGGAGGTGACGGTGTTCTCGTTTGGGGAGGCATCATGCTTGGTAGTCGTACAGACCTTCACATCTTCGAAGCAGGTTCAGTCAACGGGACCCGTTATTGTAATGAGATTCTTCTTCCATATGTGCGTCTTTTTAGAGGCGCTATGGGTCCGCAGTTCCTTTTCATGGACGACAATGCACCATGTCATCGCACAGTAGCTGCCGAACAGCTCTTAGAGAGTGAGGATATTGAATGTATGGATTGGCCGGTACGATCTCCGGATCTCAATCCCATCGAGCATGTATGGGATTTTCTAGGCAGACGTTTGGCAGCTCGTACCTTACCATCAGTAACGATTCCGGAGCTTCGATTGGTGCTGCAAGACGAATGGGCAGCAATGCCTCAACAACTCATTGACATTTTCATTCTCAGCATGGGCAGACGCTGTGAAACCTGCCTAGCAGTCAGGGGAGATCATATTCCCTATTAAAAACTGGATGTTTCTTGCTGGACACACATCACAGGGATGTTTCGGCCTTCAGTCGCATTGCGCTCCATGCTACTTTTTCAACAAAGCTTCTTTTTATCCCTCTGATTTCTCTTTTAGTAAGTGTTGCTTATATTACTCATGTCCTTACGTATTGGGGATCTTACGGTATTGAATGTGTTGATTTGGAAAGCGTTTGTACAAAGTTATATTGAAAAAAACCGTCTCGTCCTTAATTTTTGCACACCAGTGTATACAAGCGTATCTCTGTTCTGTCTGTAGCCAAACGAGCTACATATGATTACACTGGTGGTGGCTAGTGAGTTCACAGACAAATCAACTCGCAACCATTAACCAAAAGTTAATGACACATTTCCCAATTTTAGTGTTTATAATGTATTTTTCTGTTACAAAATTATAAAGTTGCAAGAGGCTCAATTCTGATAACATGTCAAATCAGTACATTTAAAACGCAGATTTTAACATTTATTCAAAACGTACTTCTCGAAAGATTACCTTGGACCACAATGAAGTTGTAAATATGAAATATATTCCATGACTTAGAATGCGTTTGAAATTTTCTTATGTAGAATAGTGATACCATCTAATGTACGGGAGGGGGGGAGTCCTAATTCGAACTTCAATTCAGCAGTCAGTTATTATTCTATCAGAGGCTCTCACTCTCACAGCCTACGATGCCACTGAATTCAGTTAAAATAGTTGACCTCTATTTCGCCAATGTATTTTTTTTAAGGTAGCCAAGTTTATTTTTTTAGCCCTAGGGCTACAAATTTCACTTTGGCATTTTGCATTAATTCACTATAAATGTCGATTTTTTTTTTTTTTTTTTTTTTTTAACCAAAGGCACAATTTGCTCAGAAGGACTATTAACTTCGTTAAACAATGGTACCTAGAGCCATCAAACATAATAATGTTTGTTTAAAACATAATAATGTAAACATCAGAATAATGTTTGTTTCCACCTAAGTATGGGTATCTGGAAGCCCAAATTTGGAATTTGTTTTATTATCTATTTCATATTTTGTAAAACTTTAAACAAATTTTTTATTAACAAACTCAACGATTTTAAAGCCAGGAATGGCAACACCATACAGAAAAGAAAAAATCTTTTTATCTCCAGCGCGTGAGACTGTGTATCCAAAATGCTAATGATAGGCTCATTTTAAAATTATTTTGCGATATTGTTATTGAACTAAATTTCATGGTTTAAGTGCGAAGCACATGATATTTAATAAATAAAGGTAACACACAAAATGTTAAAAAAAAAAGGCCCTTTTATGCATAATGTAAAATCTGAAATTTTAAAGTTTTTTTGGTTTTCGTGACATACTTTGTCAACCATCATTTTATTACTTTAAACAATGCATTTTGCCGTTCAGCAGATCATGACGAACTATGGATTAATGGTTTCACACATTGAACAGCTTTATTTGCCTGATTTGTATGGTTAAGAATATCATGCCAGACAAGAGAAAAGAAAATTTTGCAGTCTTTCATTATCTTAAGATGCTGTCGAATGTCGCATTTTATAGTCCAAGTTATTTTTCTCTATTTCAACTCGATCATAAACCTCCCCTAACTGGTGATGAAAGAATCTTATGGCAATGTTTCTATTGAATTATTTAAGCTAATACGATAACCAGTTTGACCTGTTGAAGGCCCGGTAGCGCAGTGGCTAGCCCGTCGTGCAACAGCACCACATGTCCGGGGCTCAATCCCCGGCTGCGCAAGGTTGATTTGCCCTTTATCCCTTTAGAGGGTCGATAAAATGAGTATCAGGTTCGCTTATTGCAAACTAAACACCATGGGTCCTGTGCCAAGCCGACCACTTGTCCAGGCAATATGTACAAACACCCTGAATTTATTTAATTTGATCTGTTAATTTAAATGCCAGTGCCAAAGATCCATGAGCTTCATGATATTACACCATTGAATCAACATGCAAAACACATATTTCCCCTCCAAGATCAAGGAAAATCAAAAAACGATTCCATCTAGACGTCCAACCACCAACAGACCTCACATACCAATACTCAACATGTCTGAGTTTTCTTTGCTGTTCTGATAAACTGAATCTCAATATTGATTGATGTTGGTTCTGTCAATAGCAGGACTAGATCTTAATTTTTACCAACTTTCAAATAGGTTAAAATAAAACAGATCATAAAAAAAAACATAGAGATTTAAACTACTGGAGGCATGGGTATACTGTAATGTAATATATAAGTGCACTAACCGATAATAATCAGCCTCATGTTTAATGCAGCTCACCCAACACAGACAGATAAAAGTACAGTTAAAAGATTAAAATGAAAGATTAATAGAGGTATACTGTATGTTTTTTATGCTCTTATGTAGAAAATAAGTAACATGATAATTTAATAATTACAAAGTTAAATATTATCTTGTCTGTTTAACCTACTGAACCCTAAACAAAGAACTTTCAGTTTTTTGACATACAATAATTTATAAATAAGTATGTCAATTTTAAAAATCAGTGAGATCACGTTTAGTTTCATAATTAACTGAAAATTTAAATCACAAAAATGGGAAAAACCTTACAATAACATACATAAATTCTTGCAGCTACATAAATGAACTAATTTGTAATCATTGCTTAAGTTTATTCATGATACAAAAAATTTAATAATCGATGCTGGTTAAATTACATAATATAATACACTAACTATCACATCTTATGTTTTTTGAGGCAGGATGTAAGAGCGAAGAACTGTACATATATTTCACTGTTTCAAGAAAACACTTTATTTTTTAAAACATTTACCTTCACCAGTTAAGTCAAAATAACATGAGATACTTTAATGACAAAAAGAGAAATTAAATAACTTATTTCATAAAAAATTTTCAAGAGAATTTTTCTAAATAAAAAAATATTTATACATAAGTTAATTAGATATAGATTTATCTCTGTATTTCAAAAAAGAGAGAGAGACAGATAGAGAGATCATTAAAGATCATAAATAATAGCATTCATACTTTGGCTGATAGAAGAATTCAGTGATAAAATGATTATATAAAAAATCATACATTAAATGTATAATAAATATTTGATTGAAAGAAAACTTTTTATCAGCACCATTTAAAAATGAAAGATAATGAAGAAGACTCAAAGGAGTGAATTCACTGTTTATTAACATTAATGCTCCAGCGCAAATAAATGTCTGAAGCCCCAAAAGAGTCAATTCACTGTTTATTAACATTAATGTTCCAGCGCAAATAAACACCCAGTCATTTATTCGCACTGAAGATATTCAGTTCATTAGCAAAAACTCCATAGGTATTCAATTTTCATGGTATTGCTTTTCCAAAAATTCAAACTTTTATTTTTTTAATTCTCATTTTATGAAAACCCAATATTATATTAAACACAGCAAAATTATATAAATTTGAATCCAATTTTTATTTTACAACTTTATTAAAAGAAATTTTTATTCATTAGAAAAACATATTATTATAACATATGAACTTAAATTATAATTGTTTTTGATTTGAAAATAATGCCAATTATATGCTAAATATCATAATTTCTAATTATCATTCATTATATACAGTAAAGGTTCAACTATATGAAAAGCTCGAGAAATGCAGGCTATGTGAGAATTCTGGGTAGTTGAGCATATACAAAATGCTATTCATGATTGAAAAGGCAAACAAACAGAATTTTTTTTATCCAAAATTATAAAATTAACCAATATTTTAAAAAATTCATTTCAGATATAGAAGCTGACATATTTCACAGGCCTTAAACATATATAAGTTAGACAACCTTTTAGATTATGAAATACTATCGACCATGAAAGTTAGCAAATAGATTATCAAATTTGCACCAATCATTCCAGCAGAACTTTAAAGGAATAGATCTTTCTTCATGTACTTAGATAATCAACAGATAAAAATTCCCAGACATGGCATATTAAAAAAAAATGGAATCACTTATCACAATATTTCATAATGTATCATCATTTTTCATTTTCCCTTCATTTCAAATAAAGCTGCATATTGTGCCCTTTGGCCCATGCTTTCCTTGATGCAAGGACTCCATAACTTTGAAAATACTCTGCTGTACAGTGTTTCATAGTAAGAAAATCCAAAATTTTAACCATTTTCCCTCGTATTTTGAAAATTAAATTGACTTCAAATTCAGGAATTTTACATGTGCATATTAAAACTTTAATTACATTTACATAGTACATTACATACAAGGAGTTCCATTCAGATTCTTACTTTATCATGAAGAAAAAATCAAGAGATTAATCAAGGTGTTAGTAGTAACATACATTCCTAAGTGACAACTGCATTACACAAAGAAGTCCTTCTATTCAGACCCTTATGTTCTGAGGACACAAAATAAGAAACTTCATCTCAAATTTGTGGAAAATATCTTCCCACAATTTCATTGGCATAGGAACTTTAAAAATTAAAAACTAAAGACAAATATATATATATATATATATATATATTTTAACTGGACCCTCTAACAAAACAACAAAGCATAATGTGATCTGCAAAAGATACACAACCACTCAAGAAGGTTGGGCAATAGAAGCCTGAAATCAAGGTCAGGTTCATGACAAAACAGAATAATAGGGCAATCCTATTCCACAATGGAAAAGCAGGAATATTAAATATCTACATAACCAAGTGTTTACTTGTAGTGTGCATATATCTCTGAGATCATCCTAATGAAAAGTTGAAAGACTGATTCCTCCATAATGACAATACCCCAACCTTCTGGTCTGCCCAAACCACTGTTTCTCAGATCAACCTAGTGACATCACTATCCTGCTCACCCAACCTTACCCAATGTACTTTTGGCTTTTTCCAAAAATCAAAGCAACATGCATGGAGAATGTGTTGAGAATTATCTGACTTGATTTCAGCAGCGCACAAAGAATAGGTAAAATTGATTCCTTCTAATTTTCAGGACTTTTTTTAGATCGATATACAGTCTACAAAAATAGACAATACACATGGTTCCTGAAAACCTACGTTGCTTTTTCTTTCTTTTTTTCCTAAAGTGCACACACTTCTATAATACCCTATCTACTTCCAGTTGCATTTCCATAAAATATATTTCCTCGGTACTTTCTGATTATCTGCAACTCTGGTTTCAACATGCAATAGAACTGCTGTATTTCTGGCATATTTTCAAATACATTTGGCCAACCTTTACATATATATACCACAAACGTGTTTGAGTATATGTAGATTTGCATACTTTAATCATGATTTTGCACGACAGTGTCCATAGGAATATAAACATCAGCCTCACAGATTTTTGTTTTTTCTCAAATTTCTTTTTCTTTTCAAATACTATTTTTATTTCTATTTTATGAACATAAAAGTTAGTGAACCCTAAAATTAATCAAACAGGCATTTTCATACAATTCATTAAACTGTCAATGAATCAGCAACTTTTCGTGGCTGATAATCAGGAAGTATCATTTCCTTTTTTCCACATTACACGTAACACTGTGCAATTGAAAGTTTTATGTATTTGAACATTCATTGTGCTCCTTGATTAAGCTGCTTAGAAATAAAAATTATTTTATTAAAAAACAGATATGAATACCCAGCTATATAATTTTAAAGATAGTATAGAATCTTTTGAAAATGATCAGATATTAAAAATAAGAAACAAAATATATACTGGTTTTAGTATGTACATACTTTAATAATGCAAAGAAAACAAAAGTATGCTGCTTATATCAATGATGATGCATGTTATGACATTTTCTTAAATAAAAATTATGAATTCTTCTCTTCATGGAAGCATATGTTTAAAATTTTAGAACAGGATTCTTTAGCCTCTTCATATTCACCTTTTGAACCATACATTTGAATTTTTGCTTCTAAAATGTCTTTTAGACGATATTCTTCTTTCCTGCACAGAATTCTCGATTGTTTATGCTGCGCCACTTGAGCCTGAAGAGCACTAAGTAGATGTTCTGAGCTAGAATCTTGTTCTTCTTTTAACAGTTTCAACAGTATTCCAACAACATCTGCCTGATAAAAGGCTTCTAAAGTTTAAGAAAAGAAATACATAAATAAAAACAGTTTATTGAAATTTATCATGCATTTTTACTATTATTCTATATGGATAGGAACGAGTTTTGTAATAACTGCACAGCAGACAGAGATTTAAAAATAAAATTGTTTTAACATTTCAGAAGAATATAACAATTTCAACTTTACTCAAATATTCAGAATACACATTTGCAATAAAAATTAAATAAATATCTTTTTTATGTTAAAATTATTACATATATGTGCACTTCAAAATTAATTTAAGCATTATAATTAAATCTGTTATTTAAATACCACTAATCAACAAGAGACAGTGAATAAAATATTTATTACTGTTTGATTAATGATACAAAAGCACATTGTGTTTTGAAATATTTTCTCATTTAAAGATTTTTAAATATATAAATTACATGCACAAATTAAGTAGAGATGTCAAAGATTTGCTGAAAAGATTAATTAACAGAAGAATACAGAATCAGAAATCATAAACTTAATCCTTTAATAAATATTCTTCAGTCATAATACTGTTAAAAACTTATGAATTAATGCAGTGCTGATGTATGTAGTTTAGCTAAAAAACAAAATATTAAAAACAGCAAATGAAATACAATGCTTAAAATTCAAAAGCCGTAAAATAAACATTATACTCAGCCAAATATACTCTAGCTGGTCATACTATTCAGGATAATATGGTGAATAAGCAGTTGTCCTTTAAATTGGAAGTTAACCAAAAATAGCTTGGAAATTATTATTAAAAATCTAGAATTGAAAGGGAAATTTCAACTTGTATTGAGTTTTCAAGCTTATTGCTAACAATCACACAGAATCATATGCACTCTAGCCATTTTTCAATAGCAAATAATGTATGTGCTGTACATGTCACCGAATGTACATTTTAAATTCCTGATTATCCAAATGTGGTTTATCCATTTTTCAGATTAACTGTGCATTACTCCCTGAAAGTGTTCTTATGCTTATACTGGAAGAAGGGGAAAAAACCTTGTAATTTTCTGGGAAAACTCATGATTATTTTAGATACAATCTCATTACTAATTTTAGAGTACAGTTACAACTTACGTTCATTCATTGTCTGAAGGAAGAGAGAAATAATCTCTAATATCATAAAGAGAGTTCTGTCAATTAAAATGTAACATTATAATGCCTAATTAAAATTATTCCTAATGTTCAAAAAATTAAAATATAGAAGAAAATTATATAGACAGTCATTGAGAAAAGAGAAGAATAATGAAGCCTTATGGAATTTCATCCAATTTGACTGCATATTCATCATTATACAAAAACCACTATGCATGAAAAGGGTAATGGAGATGAAGGCATAAGAATGCAAATAGTTAATTCATTACAGGAAAACATGCAAGAGTTATCTGCTTTAAGAAACATTCTTTTATAGGAAACTTTTAAGAAAAACTAGGCTGTGACCCTGTTACACATAAAAGCAACCCTAAGCAATCAGCCTTCTTGTAGTTGCTTTTTGATCTTAAAGTCTGATCTCTGATATAACGAAAGGGGTAAAAAAAGGTTGGTGATCTTCTCCAACCAGCAGTGGCAGATATATGAAAGAGAACATAGGTGAGCCAATGATAGCTTCTAAAGTGTACAGATGAATGTTTAATACAATGTTTGGCTTGCTATCAAAAATAATGTCAACATGACTCTAATTAAAAGAAATGTAGCAGACTTTTCCAAATGAAAAACTGAAAAACCTTAGATCTTATTATTTTTAGCAAATTTTATTTTAAACAGTATGCTGCTTGTTGGTTCTTTAAAATCTCACAAGAGTCATTAAAGTTTCTACTCTATCTGAGCACTTATGAAAATCTTACTCAGTTAATTTTGAATTATTTATGTTTATTGGTTATCCATGGTCACCCACACATTAAATTAGCTTGAATAATTTTAAACATAATTTTATTTTATAAAATTATCAGTGTATTTAAACACATCTTTGGTATGGCAAATATATTAAACTTCAATAAAAGAGTACAGTTTTCATAGAAGTCTGTGCTTTTCAGAAGTATTCGCACAATGACTTAACAGTCACAATTGTCATATTCATAAGGTTTAAAAGTCATTAGCTTCATTCATACCTGTGATGCATGATCTTAATCAAAGCCAGTCAAAGAATGTTTTAGTATTCAACTAGCTTGCTTTCCTACAACTGACCACTTCTTATATCATAGTTAAAATGTAGAACATTTGCTTGGCAGGATGTTGAAAGACAGAACATTTAGACAAAATAAATATACCAATTTTCATATAGCATAGTCTTGTTGACAATCAATGAAGTTCTGCTTATTCCAGTTGTCACCATCATGCCAAAGTAGGTGGTTCTCCTCAAAGTAGGTGGTTCTCCTCAAAATAGGTGGTACATCTCCTACACATACGATCAAGTGATATTGAAGTGGGGGCACTATATAGCAACTGGCGAGCAGTTAAAAAAAGTAATGTTTGTATAGCAATATTCAAATCCTGATTTTGCCTATCTTTTCAGGAACAAATCACTCACAGCTGATATCTGCAGCCCTAATATAATACATTTTTTCATCTGCACATAATTACCTGATTTCCTTAGAAGCTGCTCCATGAACACTAAGCACAAAGGTTTAAATCAAAAGGTATCAATTCTGCCTGGATTTTGAACTCAACCTCACTGTTGCATAGAAGAGAAAGGATAGAACCTTTAATTCTTACATTAAAATATATTGTCAATGAAGCTATACATATCCTTAAAGTTTAAAATCTTTGCAATAGTTAGAAATATTAACATTTGTTGTCATAAGATTAGCCAACATGAAATTGGCATTGGGTCATCCAAAACATTTTGCAGTTTTTTTATGATAAATGAAAATGAATCGGGGGGGGGGGGAAATCACACAAACATTGTTTAGTTCTAAGACATGTTTCTCAAAAGCTGGAAAAAAAAATTTTTTTAACAGCCATTACATTTACTGATAGCAAAGTTATCAAGATGCTGTTTGACAGTCTACAAAGAAATTAACTCTACACCATTCAAAAAATCATGTAATGACCTGAAGAGAAGATAATCTGACAAAAAATCTTAACCATATTCAAGTTTTTGTTTGAAATTCCTCAAAATTTGGAGCAAAGTACTGTCATGATGGAAGACAACATCTTCAAGATTAGTCAGTTCTGAGTACTTTGTTTCAATTTCTGCTTCTAAAACTGCCATTTGGGCACAGTATTTTTCCAAATTTGTTGTCTTATTTGGAGGTAACAATTCTTAGCATACAATTCCTTTGTAGTCCCACTCAATGTTATTAATGGAGGTTCTTTTGGTTTACCCCATGATCTTTTCCCTAAAAACATTATTTTGTACTTCTTATTTCCAGTCATAAACTGCTATTTAAAAAAAAAAAAAAAAAAAAAAAAAAAAAAAAAACCACAGTCACCCTTCCCTCCCCTTAATTCTAGCAAAGAATCATGTGCCAAAATTTTTGCCATAGTCTCCTCTGTTAAGTATAGAAAACCCATACAATATACCAGCTTACATCCTCAACCACCTTTAACTATTTTAATACCATAATGTCCCAGAAAATCTTCACTCTTTTTTTGTGTGTTAATGGATGGGGAGGTGAGGAAATTACAATGACTCTCAAAAACCATTTCAGGTGGTTTGGTATTTTAACATACAGGTTAGCAAAGTCTTCAGTTTTCAAAGAGTTAAATGATCATGTACTGTACTTTTTTGAATATTTATTCTGTTGAATAGCTCCTGAACTTCTAATAACCCCCCTTTGTATTATTTAGTGGAATGCAAGTTCAGTGCAATAACATTGTACTAACTTCAAAAAAAAGGGGGGGAAGAAAAGAAATCAGCTAAAGATGACTGATCGCAAAAATTTGAGAACATACTTAAAATGGAGTTGGGTACTTACATACTAGCACAACCATCTTAGTGGAAGTCGTTACATTTTCAGAACTGCATGGTTCCATTTCTAAAGACCATGTGCACATTAATTTTTCAGGCAACCATGCTTACAACAATTCTTCATTCAAACAAGATCACAATTTTTTTACACATTCCTTTTACAATATTCCAAATTCTAACCCTTTTCGTAAACAAATTGCGATATTTATCTCCTTTAAACTCAATTTTAAAACATGACCTAATGGAATTTGTTAGCAATGGAAAAAACTGAATTAAAATTTCTGCAGGAATACAGCATTTTGCTGAAAAAGTGCTAAAGGGAAGTACTGCGTCTTCAAGTCCACCAAAAATTTCCACCAGAACAATAGAAATAAAAGCCAACTTGTAAATAGGTTAGTTGCCAATTTTCAGGATAAGATCTTGATTAAAATATAAAATATGCATGTATGTAATATATTTATGTATGTAATAAGTATATATTTACAATTAAAGTCAATGATGACATTAAAAATTGCTAAATTATGTTGAAGTGATTTTATTAATACCTATGTATCTGGAACTAAATGCAGAAAAATTTGTAGAACTTAATTAGGCTCATCATTTTCATTTAGATTATTTTGTTGCTAGTTTAGTATTCTCATTCTTTATGTAATTTCATTAATTCATTAAATATAAATGCATATTAACTGTTAATTTTATTAATACAGTACAAAGTCTGTAATCCGGACGTCCATTATCCAGAATGATCTATAATCCGAACCTCAAAGCCACAAACTTTTTTTTTGGTATGATTTACACATGTGCATTTAGTGTTTACGCATGTACATTTAGCACAAAAAAATGAAGCAACTTAAACAACTTACATTGAAAGAAATGTTTAATAAAGTAAACAAATAAATATTAAGCTTTTTTTCTTTTCTAAATTTTGATACCCTTTAGATCATTATTGCTAATTAGATAATTTTAGCTTAGCTTATACCATACCATCTGTTATACACTAAACGCGCATTCATAAACATTTTTTGCGCACGCGGATATTTGCAGCCGTAAAGGTCTTATGTGCATGTGTCAACGTGACACATGGGCAGAAAGTTTGTAGCTTTGAGGTCCGGATTATAGATCATTCCGGATTATGGGTGTCCGAATTAACGACTTTTAACAAAAGCATTTATCAGGATGTATATCCATTATAATAAGCTAAGCAGAAGATATAACTGTATAATTCTGTCTTTATAAAAGTGAGCAGTAACATGGAACTAAATATGCAAAAAAGAACTATTACTCACCTCTAAAATTTTCATGAGTAGCTAAATATGAAAGAAAAAATGCAGTCTTTGCCCTCAACTTCTCATCAGGACCTTGAAGCATTCGCAATATTATGGGAAGAAAATTGGTGACTTCCAAATGTTTAATGGCATCATCATTGTGCCTACATAAGCCTATAATAATTTTTAATGTTAACATTAAAGAATGAAATTTGTAATTAAATATTACATTTTAATTACAATTATAAAAATTTAACATTATTAAAAACATAAAAAGTTTCATGTACCTATTTCTTGCATCAAAGAACTTAACTATTGATTCTTCAGTTTAAACATAAAATCTGTATTTACATTTAACCCTTTGAAAGCTTTGAAAGTATGCAAAAGAAAACTTACTATCTTTCTCTCTTATAAAATGAGAAAGCTCTTTCAATATTTAATATGTATCAACAGCAGTAAAAATCTACTCACATTTGCTTATAGAGAATTTCTTTTCCAAAAAGTTTAACTCGAATTGATTTTTTTTTTTAATCTGCTAATATTTTTTTAACAGAAAGAGAGCATATTTTCGATAATTAGCAATACTTACCAAATGATGTTAATTATCTAAAAATGAAAAAAAATTATAACACATTTATATTTTTAATATTTTATACTTCATAGCAAAATTTACTTTTATAGCTGTCTAACTATATTTACCAGAAAGGCTGGATTATTTCAACTCATAGAATGGACTTTCCCAGGGAAACTGAATTGTACATACATCATACAATGAGCAAACTATACTCTTCCCACATAGCTAGCCTATTCAGTTGCTTTTTAAACATACGACAAATTGCCAATGTTTTATGCATCACTATGGACACATTCATTTGAAGTAGCATATGCCTATGCTACCTCAAAAACTACTAGGTACTTTTAGTACTATAATTATATATATATATAAAAAATTGCCAACAATAAATAAACTTGTTCACTCTGCTTCTATAAAATTATTTGTTGCATAGGAGGACAAATGCTACAAATAATAGAATACTTTTCCTTAAAAACCATACCAAGCATTTACAGCACCATAATGGTGCATTTTGACTTTTCTTTTTGTTTTCTTCCCACAAACTTGGCTCAATACTAGATGAAACAAAATGATTGGAAACAGCAGCAACAAAACAGCAACTAATTTCATAACAAAATCCTCTAAAAATTCATTAAGTTTTTCATTTTTCCATAATTTTAGAGCATTCATCAGTTTTAATGTTAGAATGAAATAACAAGGAATTGGCACATATCTCTCGTACATAATTATTTCAAGCAAATACTGTTTTGTGATTCATTTGGAACAAGTTTCGTTCAGCAAAATAAAACTGATGGATATTCTTTTATCATCGAGACCGAATTCAGAAATGTATGCACATATGTATGGATATATGTGTTCATGTAATCATTTATATATGGAGGTACATATGGATGTGTATGTATACACACATACACATATAATACATAAAAACATGCACATATAATACATAAATACATGCATACATACATACATTTTTGAATCCGTTTCCGATAACTAAAAAGTACCAACTGTTGTTAGCACCTGATATCAAGTAAATGAACTGGCAATAATGACAGAAATTTGTAACCCAACAAACCACATTTCTTTCCAGACATCTTTTACTTCCCAGCAGAAATGAAAGTAGCACAATTATTTTGGCTTCAATGTGTCAGAATTTTTTGAATTTAATGAAGCACTGAGCAATGACATTTAGAGATGGTAATAATTTTAGGATTCAAGGAAGGCACTGAAGTATGTATGGTGCACATAGACAAATAAGATGAATCTTTTAATAAATTGTTGGTTTTCAGTTTCTTGGCTAGCTTCAATGCTTATGCTTAGCAGAAAGATAAAATCAAAGGAAGATAAATATGTTAGGAGAAAAACTTTTGGGGATCAAAAGGAGAAAATTCAAATTATTTTGTTTTCATATTTATTCCAAAAATCCTCCAAAAGATAAGAAATTCATCAAAAATTTCCTATAAAACACATCCATTACATATTTATACCATAAAGACATTTTTTATTTCATCAGAATTTTCTGGAATTGTAGGTCTATAAATCTTGCCTTCAAATCCTTCCTAGGTGTAAAGTAAACATCAGAAAGAAAAATTATCCTTATTAAATTAAATTAAAATTATTCCTATAAAAACAGCAAATTTCTGAAAAAAAGTGTAAACTTTTGCATAATAGCTTTACGCATGCACATAATACATTTACGCATGTGCATTTAATGTATAACGGACGGTATAAGCTAAGCTAAAATTATCTAATTATCTATTTCAGTTAATGTTGCAGATTGCGTTGTTCCTTAATCTTCTAATTGGATCCGGCTTATTATTTTTTGCAGACTGTTAGAGCTATTTTATAAAAGTAAGCTTGAACTTTCAATTATGTCAAAAAGAATTTCCGATTCTAGAGCTACCAAAGGATCTACAAAGCGAAAGCGATGGACATGTTCCGATGTCCATCAAACAAAAAGTGGAATTGCTGCAAAAAATGGATAAAGGCATATCCTTTGATTCTCTAATCATTCCGAAATATGTTTATCAATTTCACGCAGCACGCAATGAACTGGAAGTTGATCTGTCAGCACTTCTTTATTGTTTTTTTTTAAGACGTGTTTCAGAAACTGTGCTTCACAGCATTTATTATTTTCTTTATTTTTCAGCATCAAAATATTCGCAAGTCTTCAAAATGAAAAGTAATATCACTTCAAAATACGGCAGGAAAAAATAAAAATATTTTAATGTTATTTTTAATATATAATTTTAATATATTAGCATTATTTTTTATGATATTTA
Organism: Stegodyphus dumicola; assembly: GCF_044657685.1. NCBI lineage: Eukaryota > Metazoa > Arthropoda > Arachnida > Araneae > Eresidae > Stegodyphus > Stegodyphus dumicola. The sequence continues at coordinate 283,180,001 of NC_140768.1, forward strand.
TCAATGTTATTATGTTTGTAAAAACAATCATCAATAAAGATTTTGTATAATGGTCTTAAAATTGCCAAAATGTTGATAAGTCACCTTAATAAAAGAACTCGTTTCAAAGAGGGAAATGTTTAACGTAATATTTTATGATCTCTTTATGTACAAAAAAGAAATTATTTTAAAATTTTTATATTTGAGTCAGGGTATCATGACTAAAATTTGAGTGTCAACCGTTTATATTAAGAAAGAATTCAACATTAACCCATCAAATACATATCTGTCAATGCATTGCCAAAAAAAATATTCCTACAAAATGTTAACTCACATTCAAAACAGCAGTTTTAAAAAACAGAAATCTCAGATGAGAAAAAAATTAAGGTCCTTTTGTCTATTTTGCCCAAAATTAAGGACTTTTAAGGACCAAAAACTGTTTCAAGAAAACCTAAGGACTTAAGTACATTTAAAGACCATACAAACCCTGCCTATTCTTTAAATGTCAGTAAGAAAAGGGAAATGAATGGATACCAAACATTTTTCTAGTAGTATGATGAGTTGATTTTAATACTGTTTATTCTACTATACAGAAATCTGCAATAATCGAAAAACCTCATTCAAACTTTCATTGTATTTTCAGAACCAAGTTTGTGCACCTTTTTGCTCTTTGCTTTAGATAATAAACAAACCTTTTGTCACCTAAGCAGCAGTCGTTAAAGGTCTAAGGCTATTTTGGTAAAAGCTGAAGAACAAACTTGTCAGCCTTTGTTCACTACTTTTTCATAATTACATATGCATCTAAAGACTTCAATTGATTTCTACAACGAAAATTTCTTTTGCTCTTACTAAAGACTTTTGAACAATTTTACACTAAAATCATTTGAAACAATATGTACTTTTTTCAGGTAATCATTAGGAGAGTTCTTTCCATGGAGAAATAATGACTGATGATTTTCCCCTTTTCAGTTAAAATAGTTACTAATTTCACACTTCAAAATTACAATACCATGCACTTTAAAAGGTTCCTGAATTGCAGAATAGTTCCCTTTCTTGGAGTGGACAAAAGCAGTCTATAACTTGTTTACATATAACATTTTCAACATAATAAAATTTCAAGTAACACACAATATTTTTCATTTCAAACTACACACTGCTACAGAAATTTTTATTTAACAAAATTTACACTTTTAATCCTTTATTGGTATTCTAAAAATGCATTAAGACCTTAAGTATCTCTCATAAAAAGAGGTTTGTGGAAAATACTGTGAGAGAAATACTAGTTCATAACCATGTCACACTATCAGAAACTACTGCCAGTGGAATTAATATTCAGAGAGCTGCTTAGGTTGCTGCCCAAGCAGCTACCTGCATATTCATTCTACTCACAGGCATTCAATGGTATTAAACATTCAGTCACTGGTGGGCCCATACATATAAACTAATACAGTAAACTGCTGTTTTCATGAATCAGCATGCAAAAGAAAAAATAAAATGCTTACAAGACAATGCATATAAAGCCTTAGAGGTAACTGTTGAGTCTGGATGGCTATCCATCAATTTCACTAATTGAGGCATCACGTTGAAATCAAGGAGTTTAGACTGGCAATAAATATTATTCTGACACAAGTCTGCAATAAGTTCTGCAGAAGCAGCAACTACCTCAGCATCAGAACAAGCAAGAAGGGGTATAAGTTGATTGAATCCTCCAATTTTGAAGAAATCTATAAATATGTATAAAAATAATTTATTGGTAATAAATGCAGTTTCAGTACTTAATTTTGTACTGTTAAATAGGTAAAAATACAATGGCTTAATTATTAATGTAGAAACTACAATTCAAATTATATTCACAACCAAAACAAATACTTGATGGATTTGCTTTCAAGAAAAATAAGAGCATTTATGCATATAGTAAAAAATTTTAGAGACAGACAATCAGACTATTCAGTCCCTTCTTTTTACTTTGCTGGTACAAATTCTTCATACAGTTGCTGAGTTTCTATTTGCTATTTTAAGAAAATTACTGTATTTGAACGCATATAAGACACACCCTTATTTAGAAGGCCACACACAAGGAAAAAAAGTTTCAATAGTCGTGGGACAGTACGGTACCGCAATAATTTTTGTTCTTTAGCAGTCTTCAGTTGATCTTCCCGCAGTTGCCAAGTACAGACAAAAGTCGTTAATCCGGACTTGTCGGGACTTCGGCGAATCCGGATTATCGATTTTTCCAGATTATAGATCATCAGTTTAAATCTGGTAAGATGGCATGCAGAAATTATAAAATTAAAAATATGAAACCATAATTTATGAAATAAAAAACAATTATGATCTAAAGCGTATCAAAATTTACAAAAAAAAGCTTAATATTTATTTGTTTACTTTACTTTCTTTGCTATCGGAAGCGAATTATAATGATGAGGAATTTGATTTAAATCATACAAAGACGGAGTACATCAAAATGAAATACTACATTTAGTAAGGAATTATAAGCCAAATAAAATAAAAACATCTGCCCTGAAGATAAGGATAGTGCTGACAAACCAACTTCTTATTCATTGCACGCCGTGGCGTCTCCCCGCTGCAGAGCAGCGTGAAATTGATAAACAGATTTCGGAATGGTTAGATAAACAAAGAATATGCCTTTATCCATTTTTTGCAGCAATTTTACTTTTTGTTTAATGGACTTCGAAACATACTTTCGCTTTGTAGATCCTTTACATATTAGTAAATACAAATTGGAAATTCTATTTGACATAATCGAAAGTTCAAGCTTACTTTTATAAAATTGCTCAACAGTCTGCAAAAAATAATAAGCCGGATCCAATTCGAAGATTAAGAAACAACACAATCTGCAACATTAACTGAATTAGATAATTTTAGCTTAGCTTATACCGTCCGTTATACATTAAACGCACATGCATAAATGTATTTTGGGCATGCGCACACGCATATTTGCAGCCGTAAAGGTCTTACGTGCATGCATCAATGCGATGCATACGCAGAAAGTTTGCAGCTTTGAGGTACGGATTATAGATCATTCCGAATTATGGGTGTCCGAATTAACGACTCTTGACTGTACGTATCCTTTTTTTGGTAGGTATAGTGCACCGAAATGCCTTGCTGCTGCTCTGTTTCCATGCACTTTGGCATAATTTAACACTCCTAGATTATACTGAATTGTACAGTCAAAAGTCTTTAATCTGGACTCGTCGGGACTTCGGCGATTCCGGATTATCAGTTTTTCCGAATTATAGATCATCAGTTTAAATCTGGTAGGATGGCATGCAGAAATTATAAAATTAAAAATATGAAACTGTAATTTATGAAATAAAGAGCATTTATGATCTAAAGGGTATCAAAATTTACAAAAAAAAGCTTAAGATTTATTTGTTTACTTTATTAAATATTTCTTTTAACGCGTGCTTGCATAAAGCATACGTTACGCATAGTCGAAATTAGAAAATTGCAACCAGAAAACTATTTGATGTGTATTTGTGATATTTATAATGACGAGGAATTTGATTTAAATCATATCAGAGTACATCGAGATGAAATACTACATTTAGTAAGGAATTATAAGCCAAATAAAATAAAAACATCTGCCCTGAAGATAAGGATTGTGCTGACAGATCAACTTCCAGTTCATTGCGCGCCACAAAGTCCCCCCCCCCTCGGCAGAGCAGCATGAAATTGATAAACATATTTTGGAATGATTACAGAATGAAAGGATATGCCTTTATCCATTTTTTGTAGCAATTCCACTTTTTGTTTGATGGACATCGGAGCATGCTTTTGCTTTGTAGATTCTTTGGTAGCTCCAGAATCAGAAATTCTTTTTGACATGATCGAAAGTTCAAGCTTACTTTTATAAAATTGCTCTAACAGTCTGCAAAAAATAATAAGCCAGATCCAATTAGAAGATTAAGGAACAACGTAATCTGCAACATTAACTGAAATAGATAATTAGATAATTTTAGCTTAGCTTATACCATCCATTATACATTAAACGTGCATGCGTAAACGTATTATGCACATGCGTAAATGCATTAATGCATTTACGCATGCACAGAAAGTTTGTAGCTTTGAATTCCGGATTATAGATCATTCCGGATTATGGATGTCCGGATTAAAGACTTTTGACTGTATAGCTTAACCTCTTGTTTCCTGTAGTCATATTTTCCAGGGTATTTTTTTAAAACAAATAGTTTTAAGCACCGATACCGACACGTTTATACAGAGTAGCACCGATACTGACACATGTGTCGGCTGAGTCAAAGAAAGTCTATGTAAAGAAGGAAAGGCTCCATAGGCTTAATGTGACCATCGAATCTGTTCGAACTTCGACATCAGCTTCGAGCTTTGGTGCTTTTTGGTGACAGATATTTCATGCATGCGCAAAATAATTATGGCAGATGCAGAAAAAGTTATGTGTGTCTAGACCTTTATCCGAGCTAAAAATAGCATTCAGTATTGAAAGTTAACCTGTGTCCTTCATGTATAAGACGGAGGTAACTTTTCGAGACCAAATTTAAGAAAAAAAGTGCGTCTTATATGCCGTCAAATACGGTAATCTATTTTAGTTTTAGGAATGAATTATGAATAATACTTATTTACAGAAGATAGCTTAAGAATAGGAAAAATAGACTGATGTTTTTTATCATCAAAGAAATTCAAATTAATATTTAGAAGAAACAAGAAATAAAATTATAGGAAAATAACATTGTGATTAATATATACACCAGTAATTCCAACATTTTCAAAGTAACACCTCACATAACTGAGCATCTGTGATCTTGCAAAAAAGTAATTTGGATTACAAATTATTAACATCTTAGATATTACATAGCCACTTATCTATTTATCTATGCTTAGCCATTCCTCTGAGTCAAAATAATGTCTTATGATTGATAGATCAATACATAAGTTGTTCTACGGATACAGTTGTTTCAGTGCTTAACTTGACTATTTTCATAAAATATGGTCTTATGATTGATAGATCAACACATAAGTTGTTCTATGGATACAGTTGTTTGTTTCAGTGCTTAACTTGAGTATTTTCACAAAAGAAAATATAGTACAAAGTCTAAAATCCAGATGTATGCTATCCAGAATGATATAATATCTGGACCACACACGAAATTTTTTTTTTCTGGAGATTTATTTTCCATATGTAGTAATGAAGACTGTAATATTGAAAAAAAAGCAGTGGGTTATAAAAGTGATTTTACTTAAGACTCACAACGATTCTTGCATGTTCTTTTTAAACACCTGCTAGCTAGGGAATCATTCTATGGCCAGTGATAATTCCTTGAATGATGTTGTATTTGATATACGCCACGACCACACTTTCAGAGCTTGAACGGTTGTAAGGAGCTTAGCATTTTCCTATCTGATTGAAACAATAGGAGAAACTCTAAGATGCATTTATTTGAAGTGTAATATCACTCATAATGGTTTTCTTTTGTTGAAATAGCAGGAGGCAAGGGACATCCATCTTGAAATTATGCTTGGGATATGGCACTGGAATGTAAGCAGTATATGATACTTAAAATATATATATATATATATTTTAGAATTCTGGCATTTTACATAAATAAATAATTTTTTAAAAAATCATTTGTTACGCTAAAAGTGATGATCATGACAAAGTACTGACAGAATGGGTGAGTCAGCATGATAATGAGGCCATGTCCATGACAGGTCCAATGCTAATGGCTCAAGCAAAATATTTCAAGTAAAACTCAATGCAAATATTCAACAGATTGGTTAGCTAAATATAAAAATTGTCACAGTGCACGGCAGTCAAAATTTGATAAATTTAGTAGTTGACTGTATACCCTTTCCATCATTTTATATTATTCTTATATTTAATTTACAAATAATAATAATAAATCTACAAGCATTCATTAATATACATCTTACAATGAATATTAAAAACATTTAAAAATATTTCACTGCAAGTAAAAGCAAGTTCTACTACAGTATGAAAATTCGATATACTTTAGCCTAGATAATAGCATAATGCATTGAATTCTGAACATTGTTTGAAACTGAAACACATACAGAATTCACCAACATAAAAACTGCACTATTTTATTTTTTGGTCAAATAATTTATAAGTTGTATGCATACCATTTGCATTGTCAAGAGAAAGAATAATCTCATTTGCCACTGCAATTGCAGCTTTTAACCCTTCATATGTAGTTTCCGTTGCAGCTCCAGAATCTATGTCTTTCATGAAATTATCAATTTTAGTAAGCTCAGCTTTCATTTTTTCAATATCTGAAGGAGGTAGGATAGGTGCCTGCTGCGGCGGCTGAGGATCAACACAGCAAACTTGCATACTCATACTAAAAGAGAGAAATTAGAACATAAAAAAATATGCATTACATAAAATAAAATATATCTAAGTAACGTAAATGTTATTAACATATATAACATCTATAATTTTTAATGTAATGTTGTTCTTTATGTTAAGCTATAAAAACAAAGTCTTTGTTTTTAAAAAAAATCTTAAGCAATTAATCTTTTTATCTGTATCTAAGATATAATCTACTGCACATAATGGGTCCAACACTACAGATAAGAGAATCAATAATAAATCAAGCCTACATGATTATGTGGTTAAACACCTAGCACAGCATTAAGCTCACATTCAAATCTTGGAGTAGGCAAGGATGTTTGTACATGTATGGTGTCTTTGTCCCATGGAGGTTCTTAAAATGTTGTTGAGATGAAAGAGATTAATGGTGGGATATATTCCTCAGGTGGATTCTTTTTAAAATTGGAACAGAGATGGGCAAACTTGTATTATCAGCTATACAGTGTTCAAAGAATAAATAAAATAAAAAAAAAAACTTATATTTGCTAAAACAAAATGCATTTAATTGTTTATCAAACCATCTTATTCAGGTAGTTGATAATTTTAGGATACTCCTTGGATTATCAGAAAGTTGTTTCATTTATGGTAACCTGAGAATTTACTTATTTTAGTTTCTGCTTTCATAAACTTCCATTCATTAAGATGATATTTACATCATTAAAAAAGTAAGAAAGAAGGATATTTTAAATTATAAACTAATATATACTAAGAGACAAAAAAAAAAAAAAAAAAAATCTCGTGATCGTATAAAGGTAGTCGTATCACTCAGAGAACCCTCTGAGTACTAAAAAAGCAGAACCCTCTGAGTACTAAAATAACAATACTAAAAAAGCAGAAAGGCTTGAACTTAAGATAAATTTATTTTACAAATGCTAAACATTAGCGCTTAAGCCATTAGTTCATGGGCTCTGCAGTATTTTTTAACAATATCCTCATACAGAGAAAGTGCATTACAATTATTTAGATGTTCAAAAATCATAGGCTGATTGGAGTCGCACAAAATACGGAACACTTAGGATAGATAACAGCTCTTAAAACAAGATAAATAGAATAAATAACCTTAGAAGAAAAGCAGCCATAAAGCAAAATTTTCTTCAACATGGTTGTTCACAATCTCCTTTTGATAGAGTTACTCGAGGAAAGTAAAAGTTTTTGGAGGTACTGAGAAAAATTGCTTCTGAACTTCAAAACATGCTTTCTGAAAAGCTTCAGAATGCTGCAAGGTTAATGAGAAATTGCAACTGTCAACACCTTGGCTATAAAAATTATCATCAAGACTAAATAAAAGGGTTTCTGCCTCTATCTCTGATTCTACCTGAGTTATCCTCAAGATTCCAATGTCTCTCGAACTCGGAATTAAGAGGTCTCTAACATAATATGTGAAATAAACACTGATGAATTCAAGAAATGGCCACAAATGCAAAATTATATAAAATGTACACTGTGGGAAAAAAAAAATGGTACAGTTCTATATTTCCCGTTCTACATGGCCGATTGACAAAATTCAACTTGCATTTTTCATGTCTCGAAAGCACGACTTAGGATATGTATTAGATTTATATATAGCATACACTGTCAGATTTGATTGAGTGAAACCGTGACTAATTTTCAAAAGACTTATTAAATTATGGTGTGAAAATTTAAAAGTGAAATTAAACAGTAATAATAAAAAAAGAAATGTTGTCCATAAATATATTAATAACAATAACACTTTGACAAGAGACTTTGATAAAATTATGGTGTGTGAAAATTTAAAAGTGAAATTAAATCAAAGATAAAGTAAACAGTACAATCAAAAAAGAAATGTTGTCCATAAATATATTAATAATAATTAATGATAAAATAGACATTTAAAATATTCATATAATAAATATATGCATTTAGTGTAATTAATATAAATATATGCATTTAAAATGATCTAACTTGGACCATATTTGCAATTTTTGTAATGCTATTAAATGTGGACTTTAAATAAAAAGTATGGAAGAGATATCTGCCTAAAAGGAAAGACGCCTTCAAGGGGATCTTTCTGAAGGGAACTGGTTCAAATCCATGTTACATATTAGGAATACCATGAAAACAATCATACAACTTGCCCATTAGCTTAGCTAACCAAACTACCAGACTTCAGTCACTTTACTGTTTGGCTGCTGATGAGTTGCATATCAGTTGCAAAGCAGCGAACAACAAATAATATGTTCCTTGGTTCTTGTTATGACTTACATGTAAGAAAACAAGTCTTAATAAAAATTAATATGCCAAATTTAAAGTGAATATGTTGGACTTTTGTGCAATACATGAACATATACATAAAACTTTAAAAAATTAGTCAGAGCAGAATATAATTTATTACTAAAAAACTTTTATGCAATCAGATAGTTGCAATTAAGTTTCTATTTAAACGAGAATATCTACTGATTTCATTTATGTGATGATAATGGATTTTCAATCATAGTGTTATACAATCAAAAGTCGTTAATTCGGACACCCATAATCTGAACCTCAAAGCTACAAACTTTCTGCGCATGCGTCCCGTCGACGCATGCGCGTAAGAATACGTTTACGAATGCGCGTTTATGTATAACGGACGAGATAAGCTAAACTAAAATTATCTAATTATCTATTTCAGTTAATGTTGCAGATTGCGTTGTTCCTTAATCTTCGAATTGGATCCGGATTATTATTTTTTGCAGACTGTTAAAGCAATTTTATAAAAGTAAGCTTGAACTTTCGATTATGACAAATAGAATTTCCGATATATATTTACTAATATGTAAAGGATAAACAAAGCGAAAGTATCTTTCGGAGTCTATTAAACAAAAAGTGGAATTGCTGCAAAAAATGGATAAAGGCATATCCTTTGTTTATCTAAACTTTAACGTTTGTTTATCTAAACTTTGTTTATCTTTAACGCTGCGGGGGCGTGCAATGAATTGGAAGTTGATCTTCAGCACTATCCTTATCTTAAGGGCAGATATTTTTATTTTATTTGGCTTATAATTGCTTACTCAATGTAGTATTTCATCTCGATGTACTCCGTCTTTGATATGATTTAAATCAAATGCCTCATCATTATAATTCGCTTCCGATAGCGAAGAAAGTGACAGAGGTTATTGAAAACGAAAAAATTTCGATTGACAAATTAGTTGGTATTCTCGACACAGCAATTATAGGACTTGAACAGCGGAACTTTGTAACTGAACAAGAAATTAAGTCTGTTTATAGAATTAAAGAGAATGTATTATCACATAAAAAACGAAGCAACTTAAACAACTTACATTGAAAGAAATGTTGGTTGATCTTTACATTATGGTAACTTGGCGATTTTTTGGCGACCAACTCTCCTACAGCAACCCTCTATTTTTTTTTCCTGCCGCCATTTTGTCTTCACAAAGTAAAGACATGTTTCTTTCCTTTTTATCTACTGAACACTTCTTCCAACAATCTACTACCGAATTACACTTATGCTAGAAATTTTATCTAACAAAACTGCTTAATCATGACAAATATTCACTGCAAAATTGGGAAAAAGTGCACAATACCATACTCCTTACACATTTTTCAAAATAACACATACACATAAACCATGTACACGTCGGCTTATTTTTACTTAAAAAAACATCCCAGAATAACACAAAAATAGCATTGCGCACACTCTTCACTATATCCATGTACACTGCTTTTTTCTCATAAATTAGAAAAAATTCACGAAAATACATGACAATTTTCTGAATCTTTAAAGTCGGTAAAAAGAACATATATGAAATTACCTGATCACGAAAAAGTATATACCCTTTCCAAATATGAACATTTGCACAGATAAAATAAATAAAATATCCAAAAACTTTTACCTCTAAATCATCTATTATATTATAAACGCCACCAATGAATTCATACCGCAAGCATAACAAATACTTAGTGTCAAATATTTAAATTATTTCCATGCACATTTACTTCAACTAAAACGTATACCAAATTCCTACAAACATAAAATTCACAAAATAACTATCATTTAATTAAAATATCACTAAAACATGTACACGTCGATTTAATTTTACTTAAAAAAAAATCCCACAATTGCACAAAAATGGCATTGCGCACACTCTTCACCATATCCATGTACACTCCTTTTTTCTCATAAATTAGAAAAATTTCACGAAAATGCATGACAATTTTCTGAATCTTTAAACCCGTTAAAAAGAACATAAAACCTAATAACAAAATAGTATATACCCTTTCCAAATATGAACATTTCCACGTATAAAATAAATAAAATATCCCAAAATTTTTACCTCTAAATTATCTATTATATTATAAACGTCACCAATGAATTCATACCGCAAACATTACAAGTACTTAGTGTCAAATATTTAAATTATTTCCATGCACGTTTACTTCAACTAAAACATATACCAAATTCCTACAAACATAAAATTACTTTACTTCCACCTTACATTTAGAACAATGCATAAAAATAATATCCTCAAATAATTAAAAATACTAACTTACCTAATCTTCTTCAGAATCTTGATTACGTGTCCGATAAACTTTTCTTATTTCATCCGCTAAATAAAAAGCAAGCGTATGTGCGCCTGTTTCAGGATCTTTAAAATCATACTTATAGTTCACAGGAAGGTACCAGGTAAAATAAATAACTTAATAAAACATCTTTACTTCTATCTCGCACAACCTTAAAGAAACACTTATTACTACCCCTTTCAATCCCACTAAATACCCATTTCGAATTCACTTTAGTTAGGGCCATGGGATCCAAAAATTAACGAACACCATTTCACACAACACAGAATAAAGCCAAATACAAAATTTCCAGATTTTTTCCCGATTTCCCTCCTTTTCCGATTAAAGAACCGTAATTCGTCCATTAATATCACTTGACATATCCCATGATCTCTCATTTCCCTCACACAAAATAATGCGTAATCAGAACTGAGTACTTACTGCTCACATTATTACCAAAGTCCCAGGTAGTAACCTTTATCGCCTCCAAAATGTCGCCAAACTACCACTTACCATAGTCTAAAGATCAGCCGAAATGTTTAATAAAGTAAACAAATAAATATTAAGCTTTTTTTTGTAAATTTTGATACCCTTTACATCATAATTGTTCTTTATTTCGTAAATTACGGTTTCATATTTTTAATTTTATAATTAATGCATGCCATTTTACCAGATTTAAACTGATGATCTATAATCCGGAAAAATCGATAATCCGGAATCGCCGAAGTCCCGACGTGTCCGGATTAACGACTTTTGACTGCAGAAGTACACTACTGGCCACTCAAATGGCAACACCAAGAAAGACAAGAGATATCACAAAATTTATTTAGTAGATAACATGTTGACCAAGTATCAAATGATTAAATTTATAGACTTCTGTGAAGTGTGGTTCCTTCCAGAATCAGTAGCCAGAGTAGTCACCAATGTTGGAGATCACTGCTGCTACACACCTCGGCATTCAAAGAGACTTTGGATGTGTTCTTGGGGTACAGCAGACCAAGCAGCTTCCACACGTTGCCAAAGTTGATCTGGTGTGGCAGCTTGAGATGTAATCTGGGTCAATCGTTCAGCAACCATGGACCACATGTTTTCTATCAGCGAAAGATCCGGAGAGCAAGTCGGCCAGGAAAGCAATTCAATCTGGCAATTGATGAAGAACCCTTGGAGAATGCTTGCTACAAGTGGTCGCACATTATCCTGTTGAAACATGGCTGTGGGCAAGCCCTGAAGGTAAGAAAGGACAACTGGCTCTAACACCTCGGAGATGTAGCGCTGGCTGTTTAAAGCACCGGCAATGCATACTAGAGGAGTGCGAGAGCAATATCCGATACCGCCTCATACCATAATACCCGGTGCCGGACCAGTGTGGCTGTGCATAACGTAACTGTTCAACATGCTCTCTCCATGGTGTCTCCAGACTCAAATCGTCAAAACCACCGTGGTGTTGCAGACAGAAGCGCGACTCGTCAGTACAGACAATTTCATTCCATTCTGCTGTCCACATCCTTCTTTCATCACACCATTGGCGGCGGAGACGTCTGTGGTTCTGCATCAAGGGTAGACGAAGCAATGGACGCCTTACGGACAGACCACTCTGCTGTAAATGACATCGAATGGTACGCACAGACACTGGATGATGTGTCACAGACTGAATGTGCTGTGTTATGATTCGTGATGTGACCGAGCAATCCGTCACTGCCATGTGGACAATGTTCTTGTCATCACGTGAAGTGGTGCACTGAGGTGGATGCAATCGAACACGTCGGTCTGTCGTACCCTCCTGAATCCAACGGTCACATATCCGCATTACAGTTGTTTGGTTTCATCCAACATGACTACCGATTTGCCTGAAAGATAATCCACGCTCTTGGTAGGCCACTATCCTTCCTCTGTCGAACTCCGATACTTGATCAAACGATGATCGCTGTTTCCTACGAGGTATAAAAGGTCATTTTTTGAAAAAAACCACAAGAAAAACACTATTGCCGAACTTGAAATCATCGAAAACTCCAAGCCTTAAATAGCGCTTTGAAGTGGCACCACAGGCACGCCTGATGTGCGTCTGCGCTGAAATTCTAATCATTTGCATATCTCACCTCCACTAATGCATGTTGTAAATTTCATGTCATTTGCATGCTTCCTTCAAGGTGTTGCATTTACGGTGGCCAGCAGTGTATTTTAAAATTATGCAACGAAAATACTAATCATCAAATTGGCTTTTTAATTTTACACTTTCACAATTTCTTTAGAAATTGCACTGTAAAAAACAGGAATATTTTGTAATTTTATAATACTAATATTCAAAGACAGATCTGAATTTTACTATTTTTTTCCATTAAATAGATAATTTTGCCAAGAAAAAAGGTCATTATTACATGATTATTTTACTTCCGTTAGGCTTTATATATTGTTTTCTGTGCTAACTTTAATTCAACATAAATTTACTTTTGTATATCATGTTTAACCGGCAAATTTTGAATTTTCACTTCCATATGCTTAATATATTGTTTTCTCTGCTAACCTGAATTTATGTTACTTATTCTTTAATTATCTTGATTCTATGCACTAAATACCACGTTTACGTGGATTACTTCTATGTGTTTTAATATCTCATAACCATATGCCGATAATCTGAGTCGATCAATTTTCACTCATGTACACAATTTGTTCTTGCTTAAAAAAGAAATTAGAGAATTGCACATGCACACTAATAGGTAAAATTATCAGATTAAAATTATTATTTACCAGCGAAATCACATAGTCTGGCATGGCCTTTGTACTAACCTTTAGCCACAGGTTCAATTTATTACTAAACAATTTTTAATAATTATTTGCATTATGCATACAGAATAATTATATGTCAGAAAATATTTTTAAGTGAATCATAATGAGTGTACTTCAAGTTCCATCACATTTTTGGGGCTGAGGGTCTCTGAGGGATAAAATTCAATAACCTTATACATCAAAGCCAAAGGACAATAGAAAACTAATTATTTTCTTTTAACTTTGACAGTAAAACTATTTCATTAAATAAAAACTAACATTACTGAAAGACATTCACAGGCACCACTACCCCCACAACTAATAAGAAAATTTCGAAAATACTCATTAAAATAACACTTCGGTCAGTTTATATATTAATAAATATCAACCTTACCTGCCAGAAATACAATCAATATCCCCTCCATCATTAAACCAAGAGATTAATATATCAAAATTGTACTGATCTGTTGGCTCACGAATAGTTGAAATTTTTAAATTTTATAATTAAATGTATATTTTTCACAAAATTAAAAGGCAACGTATAATTAAAATCTATTAGAGTTATAAGGTTAGAGTAGGCTCCCTTGTAATATTGCAAAGTTGTTGTTTCATTTATTGCTAAGTCAAGGAAGTGCGCAATGCCGAATTTGTGCAATTCTCTGTTGTTTTTTTTTAAATAGGTCGACGTGTAGATGGATATATTAATAAAAATCAAGGGAGTGCACAATGCCTAGTTTGTGCAATTCTGCGATTTTTTTAAGTGAAAAATGGGTCAATGTGTACATGGATATCGAGTTTGTGCAATTCTTTGACTTGTTATTTTGTCTTTATGTACTTGGCGCTAGAATCGCCGCTACACAAAGCCAAAATAACAAGTCAAAGAATTGCACAAACTCACAATTCACAAACTCAGCATTCACTTTTTGCCAAGGGGTGCCCGTAAATATACTTTTACCAAGTTATAATTTTGGAGTTCAAGAGAAATAATTCATTAGCAATTCTGCGCATCATGTCCTATTAAACACTCAGAGGACCAAAACTACTATAACGTTTACCACTTGAAATAATTCCAGAGTGACCTAAAATTCGTCAAAGGATCAAATAAGGACAATGAAATGACGAATTATATTACAGTATACAAAAGATAATATAATTTTATCAAAAATTTTTAGTTCAGCTCTTAATCGGCAAATACTGTACTGCGAGTTTGAATATCCGTTTCCGATCACAAACATTACATTTGTATTTTAAAATTCGTACCCACGAAACTAAAAGAAATTATATGCAGCTATAAACTTCTTTATAAAAATGAATAGAATAAACACTAACATGAAATACACGTTGAACTTCTAGAAATTTATTTTACTCCGAAAGTACTCGATTGTTTTTTGGTGCACCTTACTACTATGTCTTGAGGCAGACATAAAGACAGAGGTAAACAGACATATTATTTTGCACCTTGTAATTTTTTCTGCTCGCAGAGCGAAAAGTTAAGGTGAATATTCGAATATTTATCCTCACAAAGAATCCAAAGAGTTACAGAGAAAATTACGCCATATGATCAAGAAAAGCCTGTCAAGATGCTTGCGTGTGGGCACAACAAAAAGGTACATGAAAATCCTGGCGCATATACTATATCCGAAGTAAACGACAATAACACAAGTGAAGGCTTAAAAATTTTTTTTTAATATTATGTATCCACCGATAACTCTTAAAATTGAAGGATTAATATATCTAAATGCTGAAAACAACAAAAAGTACACTTATAAGTTAAAAAAATTGAGTTTCACATTTGCGCATTTCCCTAATTTTAAACTTGTTTGCACTGCAGACTTAATTCAGTTTCAATTTATATTGACCCCCCTCTTTTTTGGTGAATGAATGTTTTCAGCTTTTCCATATTATATATTTAAAGATATAAACATCTCTTCCAATATTTCAAAAACAATAATTTAATTTTAAATATCATGACATGTTACAATGTACCTCAGGAGTATTTCAGAACAGGAAAGTACAACGGGTTTGTTTAATATAGTCTTCAAGCATAAAGATTTACGTCTTTAGCTCAAAAAAGTAACAGCTTACAATTAACTAATACATAGTGGCAATTGTTCACGTTACGTGGCGTTGTGTCCTTGTTTTTATACACATTGATGACTGTAACGTGTTCTCGAGTTACTAACTATGGTGCTGTATAATGAATTCAGATTTTTCCTCATGATAGTTTTTCTTTTAATGATATATGTATCACAGACATCTGCTTTATATTTTCATATTTCTGAAACCGAAAGAAAATGCTTTATTGAGGAAATTCCAGATGAAACACTCGTCGTAGGTGAGATGACCGGTTTCTTTTCACTTTAAAATCGTCTGCTGGTGTTGAATCAGTTTCTCTTCAATATTTGAGTTTGTTCTTTGTAATATTGCTGTGTTTATACTTGTTTAATTCAGGCAAATTACTTTTATCATACGGTGAAGTAAACTAAATTTAGTTTCCAAAAATCACTATAGTATTTGTTATTACAGTGAGCCTTATAGTATTTGTTATTACTGCAAGCCTTTCGTTATCAAGTCATTTTATTATTCCATCTTAATGCTCCATAGTACATTTAAATTTCGCTGTTCTTGCATACAGATATGATATATGTATCAGAATGCATTTCAAATGTCACTCTCAGGCAAGGGCTTCTCCCATATCTTCTACATTTGCAATTAATTAAAAAAATTTTCACTTATTCAAATAATTAAAAAAAGTTTGATCTTAGTTCGAAATTTAAAAAATTGCATGTTTGGTTATAATTTAACGTAATTAATTATTATACTTTGAGTATAAATGTAGGAGTAAGATTGTTTCAAAGGAATAAATAGTAAAGTTAAATTAATTTTAAATAAATAAGTAAGATAAGATAATGTGCATGTAGGATTTTAGAAAAATGGTTACTTTTTAGGCAAATACTTCAGCTTGCTAAAGGTAGTACAACAAAATATTTTAGCAATTTTAAATATTTATAATTATATCCATCATTTCCATAGTCGTGAATTTTTCACACTTTGTAATGTTTTCTCCTTCTAGCTAACTGAGATTTTCAAATATATTGAGTACGGTTTTTAATATACTTATTATCTGCACCCCCCCCACACAAAATGTGACCTCTAGTTGGCAACTTTGTAAATTGGCATAAAAATTTTTTTTAACTAGCATTATGGCAGTGCTCGATTCATAAGCAGTAATAAAAAGAAACATAAAAAACTTTATAAGAAGAATAAAAAAATCATTACTAAGCACCTTGGTATATTTTGATGATGTTTTACAGGTAAAAATTAAGTGTTGGGTCCAAGTTAATAGTTTTCGAGACTTTCTTAAAAAGATTCCCGAACTATGGCTATTTATTGTAAGCTGGCAAATATTATCAAGATAGGAAAAGAAAACATACTTTAGGAATTTAAAATACAAAGGTTGATCTTTGGATTATGGTAACTTAGCGAAAATTTGGCGACCAACTCTGCTACGGCAACCCTCTATTTTTTTTTTCGCCGCCATTTTGTCTTCACGAAGTAAAGACATGTTTCTTTTCTTTTTATTTACTGAACACTTTTACAAGAATCTACTAGCCGAATTACACTTATGCTAGAAATTTTATGTAACAAAACTGCTTAATCATGACAAATATTAACTGCAAAATTGGGAAAAAGTGCACAATCGCAAACTCCTTGCACGTTTTTCAGAATAGCACATACACATAAACCATTTACACGTCGACTTATTTTTACTTAAAAAAAATCCCAGAATTGCACAAAAATGGCATTGCACACACTCTTAACTTTATCCATCTACACTGCTATTTTCTCATAAATTACAAAAATTTGCACGAAAATGCAAAAAAATCTGTGAATCTTTAAACTCGGTAAAAAGCACATATATGAAATTACCTGATCACGAAAAAGTATATACCCTTTCCAAGGATGAACGTTTACATGTATAAAATAAATAAAATATCCAAAAACTTTTACCTCTAAATTATCTATTATATTATAAAAGTCACCAACGAATTCATACCGCAAACATTACAAATGGTTACAAATACTTAGTGTCAAATATTTAAATTATTTCCATGCACGTTTACTTCAACTAAAACGTATACCAAATTCCTACAAACATAAAATTCACAAAATAACTATCATTTAATTAAAATATCACTAAACCGTGTACACGTCGACTTAATTTTACTTAAAAAAAAAATCCCAGAATAGCACAAAAATGGCATTGCGCACACTCTTCACCATATCCATGTACACTCCTTTTTTCTCATAAATTAGAAAAATTTCACGAAAATGCATGAAAATTTTGTGAATCTTTAAATCCGGTAAAAAGAACATATATGAAACTACCTGATCGCAAAAAGTATATACCCTTTCCAAAAATGAACATTTCCACGTATAAAATAAATAAAATATCCAAAAACTTTTACCTCTAAATTATCTATTATATTATAAACGTCACCAATGAATTCATACCGCAAACATTAAAAATGGTTACAAATACTTAGTGTCAAATATTTAAATTACTTCCATGCACATTTACTTCAACTGAAATGTATACCAAACATAAAATTCACAAAATAACTATCATTTAATTAAAATATCACTAAGCCATGTACACGTCGACATATTTTTACTTAAAAAAACATCCCAGAATTGCACAAAAATGGCATTGCGCACACTCTTCACTATATCCATGTACACTGCTTTTTTCAAAAACTTCACGAAAATGCATGAAAATACTTAACGCATTCTACTCAAACGTATTCCAAAATACTACAAACATATAACTCACAAAATCACAAACATTAAATTAAAATATAATTAAATTAAAAAACACTACTTAAAATATAAATAAGCACATACATTAAATTAATAAAAATTAGATTACAATCCTAATTACTTTAAACTAAATCATTGCTAATAACAATTTTCCAATAATACCATATTAATTTATTTACTCCTTACATTTAGAACAATGCATAAAAATAATATCCTCAAATGATTAAAAATACTAACTTACCTAATCTTCAGAATCTTCATTACGTGGCATGCACACTTCCACTATTTCACACGACACACAATGAAGCTTAATACAAAATAATATAGTACTACAGTTTTCCAAATCCCCCCCCTTTTTCCGATTAAAGAACTGTAATTCGTCCATTAATGTCACATGACATATCTCATGATCTCTCATTTCCCTCACACAAAATAATGCGTAATCGGAACTGAGTACTTCTCACATTATTACCAAAGTCAGGATCTTTAAAATCATACTTATAGTTCACAGGAAGGTACCAGGTAAAATAAATAACTTAATAAAACATCTTTACTTCTATCTCGCACAACCTTAAAGAAACACTTATTACTACCCCTTTCAATCCCACTAAATACCCATTTCGAATTCACTTTAGTTAGGGCCATGGGATCCAAAAATTAACGAACACCATTTCACACAACACAGAATAAAGCCAAATACAAAATTTCCAGATTTTTTCCCGATTTCCCTCCTTTTCCGATTAAAGAACCGTAATTCGTCCATTAATATCACTTGACATATCCCATGATCTCTCATTTCCCTCACACAAAATAATGCGTAATCAGAACTGAGTACTTACTGCTCACATTATTACCAAAGTCCCAGGTAGTAACCTTTATCGCCTCCAAAATGTCGCCAAACTACCACTTACCATATTCTAAAGATCAGCCGATACAAATTTTAATTATTAGATTTTAAAATATGAATTACTCATATTTTTCTCCAAATCTTTCTGTATTTTTTGTGCTATTCTTCTCAAGTATACAGTAATTCATTTACACTTAAAAAAAAAATCGGAGAATTGCAGAGATAGGGCATTGTGCCAACTTCGGTAACATTTGCTATTTACCAAATACATCTCTTCGTTGTTCACTTTTAAAGATTTTGCATCAAAGTTTTAACTCAGTTTCTTTTATCGCTGGGAAATTCCACAAGCACATATTTAAAAATATCTTGTTTATAAAAACCATTGGAATACATTAAAAAAGAATGCATACGAAAATGACGATGTGACTTGACTGAAGGATTGTTATGATCATGGTTGCCAGAAGAATCGTTATGTGCATGATTGCAAGAGTTTGACACATTCTGAAAATTTAGTGACTTCTGCTAAAGTGGTTGCGATAATATGTAAGTCATTTACATGGCCAGTATTTACATCTGTACAGCTGGTAGATACTAATTGAAATTCAAAGTGGTACATTCACAGTCCACGTGTATTCAAACACATGTGGGGTACATCTATGCATGAGTAAGTGACGTGTAATATAGTAGACTTCTAGGTTACTAGAGTAATGGTGGGGATAAAATTTCGAGTTTCCCCAAATTTACTTTTCTAACAGCAGGTGTAAAAACCATATTGTAATTTATAGTAAAAAATATTAACAATTTACTTGAATTTTTAAGCAGTTTAATATGGAGAATAAATTCATTTGGTAATGTAAATTAAATCAGCATTTAAAACAAACACATGTTAAAACAAAGTTTTTTTTTTTTTTTTTTTTTTTAAATGATATTTCTATATTTTAACAGGAGTCAGTGAGAAACAACAGAAAATTAATAGCTGCAGAATAATAGAAAATCAATAACTTATTTGAGTAGAGTAGACTTTAAGGTACCCCTCGTATTATGGTGAAGTTGTTGTTTGATTTATCGCCAAATTGTTGTTTCATTTATGCTGGCCTAAGTAGTTGAATGTTATGGAAACCCTATTGTGGTGTAATCGGGTGCATGATTCTGGGAAATTTTGAATCATGGGATGTTTTGTAAGCGTTTCTGTGGGGTCTGTTGGTTTGATTCTTTAGACAATAGAATGGCCGAATGTAGTAAGATTAATTTGAAGTTTCTGTACGACTTGGAGCGAAAGGGGAAAAGAGCTTAACTGACTGGTGTGTAAATGAAGGTTTACTTAGTAGCCATTATAAGTGTCCTGTATGTAGGAAGGATATGCGTCTAGTCGAACGTAAAAACCGTTTAGATGGATTTGAATGGGTTTGTAGGAAGAAAGATTCAGATGGTCACTATGTGAAGCATTCGATCAGGAAGAGTACCTGGTTTGGAAAAAAGTCATTTGAATATGATTGATATTTTGATTTTCACATGGCTTTGGGTGTACGAAGCGAACTCGAAAATCATGGTAAGTGAATATTTGCTTTTGGTAGTGCTTAAATGTGTAACATGTTTTTCCTTTTTTATGTTATTTTATTGTTTGGTTTAAAATGTATTTTACAGAAATTATATATTTTTTGTTTGCCTATATTGTAGAATTTGGTGCTCCTTTGACTTTTTAAGTGAAAATGTATCGATATGTATATGGACAAAGTAAAGGGAGAGCTCAATGCAAGTTTGTGCAATTCGGGGATTTTTTTTTAAGTGAAAATAGGTCGATATGTAAGTCAGAATGAATAAAATTAAAAGAGTGCGCAATGCCATTTTTGTCCAATTTGGGGATTTTTTTAAAGTGAAAATAGGTCGACGTGTACATGGATAAAGCCAGAGGAGTGCGCAATGCCATTTTTGTGTGGTTCGGGAATTTTTTTTTAAGTGAAAATAAGTCGATGTGTACATGGATACCGAGTTTGTGCAATTGTTTGTCTTGTTATTTTGGCTTTGCAAGCCGAGTCAAAGAATTGCACAAAATCTGTATCCATGTACCGCCAAAAATCACCAAGTTTCGCCAAGGGGTACCCTAAACTATACTTTTACCACTTATTTTTATCATTTAGAAATTTAATTCTAGCTGGTTATTTAATGTTATTTATATAGTCCAGCTAATATGCAATTAAATTACGAGGGCTATCCAGAAAGTAGATTACGTTTTGGAATAAAAAAATAAACAAAGTATAGGAAACAAATTTTATTATATACAGATGAAAGCCACACTCAAATACTACTTTTCTACATAGTCACCATACAAAGTAAGGCATTTATCGTAGCGATGTACGAGCTTGGAAATTCCTTCGTCGAAAAATTCGGCCGCCTACGCCTTCAACCACTTCGTTACCTCTTCTTGCCTTCCATCTTGCACAAAACTTGTGGTAACCAAGCTTTTCGCTGATGATTTCGTGCAACAAACTTCGCGAAATTTGTGGAAAACTCAAAGAAAGTTCCGTTATTGTGAAATTTCGATTTTCACGGACTTTAGCATCGACTTTTTCGAGAAGTTCGGCGGTCACTATGCTGGGTCTCCCACTTCGATCTTCGTCGTGAACATTGGTTCGGCCATTTTGAAATCTTATGACCCACTGACGCACTCCACCTTCAGTGATAATGTTGTCCCCATACACTTCACGAAGCTGCCGATAGATTTCTATCGGTTTACAGTTTTTTGCAGTCAGAAACCTTATTACTGAGCGCACCTCGCAGCTCGCGGGATTTTCAATTAACGCAGACATTTCAAACCGTCACAGTATCTGAACGGAGCACAGCACGAACCTCTCACTAGCACGGCTAGATGCAGACTGAGCTGCGCAACGCTCTGACCCCAAGATGGCCGCGCTAGCCCCGCCCCTAGCGGACACAGACGGAAACGTAATCTACTTCCTGGATGGCCCTCGTACATACTCTTTCAGACAAAAACAATTCCTAATTATTGTGACATGATCTGCTATTATTGCTGCTTTTCCAAGCATTTTCTTCTCCTTTTTGTATTTCCTTAAAAGTTTTGCTTTATTGTGATAATTTTTGATCATTCTGCAATAAATGAGCATAACTTTTAATCAGGAATTAACTGTTCTTAAAAATATACACAAAATATGGCAGTTCTGCTGACTATTGAAACCAGAGGTGCAGATAATCGGACAAATACTGTTTTTTCCCTTCTGTTGACATGCACAATGTACATTAATATGGGGAAAATGAATAATTACATTTTATTAAATGTTATAATCATTTGAAATATAATTTGATTCAAAAACAAACATGAAAATGTAGAATTTAAAATTAAATAAAAAACAGTCTTATATTGATGTAAGTTTTGAATAAAATGACATCAGTTTTAAAGCCATCAGGCATGTGCTTCATCACTTCTTGAGCAGCAAAAGACTTTTGCAAAGGTGGGTAAATAATCATATTTAATTTCACTATAAATATGGTTGGTGCACCTCACATTCTATAGAACGGGGTTTCTTAAACTTTTTTCAGTTGTGACCCCTTTTTATCAGTGAAATTTTTTTCACAACCACAGGACTCCATAATTTTTGCAAAAATTTTGTGGGACCCCATAAGTATTAAGCAAATCCGGCACACGTGTAAGTGAAACTGTTAATTTTTTTCACTTGTACTGTAATATACAATTGCAGATTTAGCACATTAACTTTAATTTCTAATTTGAAGACATAGAACAATGTGAACATTTTAAATAAGTAACAGATGAAATAACAGCGTCACTCGCAAAGCAAGGAAAATTAAACTATGAAAAAAATGCGTCAGAACTTTTTTTTTTCTTTGTCTGTATTGTCTTATCTTTATCTATTTTGAGATATACTGTGTATTTTTCTTTGTCTGTATTGTCTTATCTTTATCTATTTTCAGATATACTGTGTAAAAATATTTGGTAATTGTAAAATTATTATAATAAGTTAAAGAAATATCAAAGCTCCTAAAATTTTTGCCGACCCCCTGCTGCAAGTGCCGCGACCCACAGTTTAAGAAACCCTGCTATAGAAAATATGTTGAATCAAACTAGATAGTGATGTTATTTAAGCATTTTAAAATTATCTTTTATTCACAGGAAATTACAAATGTGAATTGCATGATCCCAAAACAGGAGGATTTATGCCATCTAGTCCTGGGATTGGAATGCATGTTGAAATTAGAGACCCAGATGAAAAGCTAATCCTTTCTAAAGTTTATAGTTCTGAAGGCAAATTTTCTTTCACTTCTAGTATACCTGGAGAACATGTTATATGCCTTTATTCAAACACAACAAAGTGGTTTAGTGGTAGCCAGTTGGTAAGAAAATTTTACTGCATAATTTTATTTTTATATGTACAGTGGTGCCTCACACAACGAACTTAATTCGTTCCAGGAGCAAGTTTGTTATGCGAAAAGTTCGTTATATGAAACGCATTTTCCCATAACAATACATGTTAAAAAAAAATAATTCATTCTGTAGCATAAAATATGCTATGACATAAAAAAAGATAAATTTTTTGTTATTATTTTTATTTAGATACATCTAAAAACATAATTAAAAAAAAAAAAAAAAAAAAACGCATTTTTTTAATTTTAAGACAGACTAAGTAGAGTCTACCGAATCTTGCACATCTTCATCCAACATCTGCTGGAAATAACGGACAAGAGTATCGGAGTAAAGATCGTTGATCCTGTTTGCTTCAGCTGAATCTGGATAGTGGGCATTGGTAAACTCCTGAACTGCTTTCCATTAGACCAGGATGTTCTTGATGTCAGCAGTTGGGATTGTTTGACTGTTGCTCCTCGTTATCAGATGACTCTTCCCTTTGAGCATTGTTCTGTTGCTGGACCAGAAGTGCTTCGAGCTTGTCAGTTGTCAGCTCTTCTTTGTGTTCCTCAATAAGCTCCTCTACCTCTAATTCCAACCTTTGGGCCACTGTGATGATGTCCTTCACTACTTCTGTGTCATTAACTACTGCTTCTTCCTGGGTCCACGAAGGCACAAGCATCTTCCAAGCAGAAATGAGGGTCCTTTGTGACACTTCTTCCCAGGCCTTCTGTATAAGTTGTATTGCCGTAAGGACATCAAATTTCTCCTTCCAAAACTTTCGTACAGTCATATTGTTTCCACCAAACTCGCATTCTTCAAACACCTTATTAAAGAGGGCTCTAATGTAGAGTTTTTTTAAAGTTCGCAATAACTTGCTGATCCATTGGCTGAAGAATGGATGTGGTGTTTGGTGGCAAATACTGCACCTTGATAAAAGGATAATTTTCCTGCAATATTTCCTCTAGGTCTTTTGAGTGAGAAGGGGCATTGTCAAGTATCAGAAGGGCTTTGAGCGGCAGTTCTTTTTCCAGCAAGAATTTCTTCACGGCAGGAGCAAAGGTTTCCAGAATCCATTCGTTGAAGACAACTTGGGTCACCCAGGCTTTTTGATTGGACTTCCAATGGACGGGCAGTTTGGACTTAATAATGTTATTTTTCTTGAAAATTCTTGGATTTTCAGAGTGATAAACCAATAGAGGTTTGATCTTGAGGTCTCCGCTGGCATTAGACGAAAACATAAGGGTAAGTCTGTCCTTTCATGGCTTTGTGTCCTGGCAATTTCTTCTCCTCTTTTGTAATGAAGGTTCTGCTTGGCATTCTTTTCCAGAAAAGACCTGTTTCATCGGCATTGAACACTTGTTGTGGGCAGTATCCTTCATCCCTAATGCATTTTTGAAAGTTAATAGAGAACTTTTCTGCTTCTTTCTTGTCAGCACTGCCAGCCTCACCATGCATAGTAACGCTGTGAATTCCACACCTTTTCTTAAATCTAAAAAACCACCCCCTGCTGGCTTTGAATTCTTCTTCATTATCTTGATTGCTGCTACTTCCAGGGACGTTTTTCTTTAAATCGTCATAAATTCTCTTGGCTTTGTGACAGAAAATATCTTGGGTTGTTACGTCACCTTTCACCTGCCTGTCCTTAATTTAAATCGCTAATAGTCTCTCCATTTCCTCGTGGATTGAAGACCTATGTTTTTCATGAAATAGTTTTGATACTCCTTTGGCTACTTTGGCTGATTTGATTGCATCCTTGTTTGTCAAAATGGTGGTCTTGCTGAGGCCAAACTCTTTGACGAGGTCACACTGTTTTACTCCACA
This sequence comes from Stegodyphus dumicola, assembly GCF_044657685.1. Taxonomy (NCBI): domain Eukaryota; kingdom Metazoa; phylum Arthropoda; class Arachnida; order Araneae; family Eresidae; genus Stegodyphus; species Stegodyphus dumicola. The sequence goes on from NC_140768.1 coordinate 283,205,516, forward strand.
TTCACTCCTTCTAATTATTTCCTGTTTCATTTCAACAGAAATCACCTTCCTGCTTGTTTTAGAAGCCATGATATAAAAAAATATTGATTTTAACTTAAAAGGATGATATTGAGTTTAACTTAAAAGGAGGTATTGCCGCGATACGGGCTTAAGTTAAGCACAATAACTAACGACTGCCTGCGCGGAAGGATGCAATACATCGGCAGCGATCGTGGAAGCTCGGGCGACTTCGTTGTGTGAAACGAAGTTCACTGTATGAATCATGAAATGAAGTTCGTTGTGTGCAGCGTTCTTTGTGCGAGGCACCACTGTAATTTAAATGAGCTTCCATTTTTTTAGCTATCTTAATTAAATCAAATGCCAAGAGAATGAGTGACTTAAAATTTCGCAAAGTTATATCCATAACTATAAATATGCATAAGTTAAATACAAGTTTCCAGATAAATATGTTGTTAAATTCTTGTGAAATAATCCATAAATCTGTTGTTTGGTTAATGGGGCATCAATTTTAAAAAGTAGCATTTTTCTTTTTTTTCCAGATAAAAGCAGTAGTTTTGTTTATGTGATTTAGTATTGCAAAATGGCAAAATAACAGTGCAGTGCTCTTTGCCACTGTCTAGATTTCTGCTTGCTTAAGATAATATTTTGTTGATTATATGAGAAGACATAAATGTTTTCAACAGTATTAAATTAGCAGCTTTGCATTCTTGTAAACAGATTATTGTGGTAAAATTATTTTATATTTTTTATTTTTTGAAAGGGGGGAATTTAATTAAATGCTTGTTTTTTTCCCTCCCTCATGAATCTGAACAAGCTGTTAGGATTACCTTTTCTATCTCTTATTAAATTTCATAGCAGGATTTATATTTGGCACAAAATGGAACCCTTTTAACCTAGCAGTTCCAGTTTTTATTGTCTGACTACCTCATTTTGATTGAAAACATGCCATGAGAATGAATTTGATGGTTCTTGTAACCCTGGTCTCCTCAGTAATGGTCTCATTAAAGAGTTTTGAATCCACTGAATATTAAGTAAGTTCACAAATTGCTACACCCATTGTTTATCTGAATTCTTCTCACTTCACGTGACTATCAGCTGACTGTGCTTCCTTCAGCAACATGCCTTCAAGCAGTTGCTATTCATGCTAACATAAAAGAATTAGTTTTTGTTAGTTCTATATATCTGACTCTGAATGAAGCCGTCAATAAGAGAGCAGCTGTCAGAACCCTTTAATATTATTGACAATTTTAAATGAACATAATCTGCTGTGGGGAAGTAGAAATACAAATCCTTGAGATGGACAAATTGAGCAAATGATTGGTCTCCTCAATAATGGACAGGATATCTACTTCCATTGAGCCTATGAAATCATTTCGTACTATTGATCTTGCCATCTGTACACTACCTCTGTTGCCCTTTTAAACACTGTGCCAAAAAAAAAGGGGGGAGACAGTTCTATATCTCTCGTTCTACTGAGCCAATTGATGAAATTCAGCTTGCGTTTTCCATGTCTCGAAAGCACAACATAGGATATGTATTACATTTGTGCATAGCATTCTTCGGTACTTTTCCGTTTTACTGATAAAGTCGCCAATAACGGTACAACTGATCACAAACGGAATATCCTCGCTGGTAACCTTTTACGCCTCATTTTCAAAACAAGTCGCAGCCCAGGCCTAAAAGTTTTCTGCATTTTCGCGGAATTACGTTTTTTTGAACATCACCCGGGCTGTTTCTGAGATCGATGCAGAATCGTTGAGAAATCACGACCGGCATATGTGGGGAGGGGGGAATAAATGGAAAACATGCTCTCTCTCTTCCTCTTTTCTTTGTAAAAAAACTTGACATCATGCCATCGTATAATATTACGCCGGGTTAGCGATCAAACGCGGGCACCCCTTGTTGCGAACTTTTCGAGTTTGCCCGAGCCAAGATTGCGAAATACGTTGTTTCACATCAAGGCAAAGTAGGTGAGGCTTATGTGGAAAGGCGGAACTAGATGCGTATGAATATCGAATCAAAGAAGAGCAAGCAACCGTCAAACGAGAGCTGACTTTAATAATTTCAGCAATCGGTGCTGGCGCCATCTGTCGGACATACGGATAACCACTTGCATTCTCCAGTACACAAAACTCTATGTAAAAATTTAAGGAATGTTCATAAACTGTACAAAGAAGAGCTAGAGATAGAAAAGGAGAAGCGAGAATCTTAAAAAAAAAAGCAATTAAACATTTCAGAAAATAAAAAGGTATCAATGGATTGTATAAAAGCTGCTGAAAAGAAATTGAGACTAGCTCGCAAACGGAAATTAGAAAAGTTGGTTGCAAAAGTAGCAAAAAAGAAAAAGCTTTTTCCCTAAAAATTTTTAATCAGGATCGAGTGAGACTGAGATAAAATAGTTATTTTTTTGTATTCCTCCTTTAACTATATGTTATTTTGTAACTATATTATCTCACATGACTACTTTTTCTGGTGTTATATAAAGTACTGTTTATTGAGCTAAAAGTGAAGATATGTGAAAGCTATAGTAACAGTTATATATATATATATATATTTATATATTTATCTCTAAAACTTGTCAGTGCCTGAAAATGGGCAGTAATATATAACATAAATATGTATATTAGTGTGTTGTAATGTTGTGTACAGTATTCATGTATCAACTGTTAAATTAAGTTACATAAAGAGCATACATACAGAAACTCGACATTGCACACTGACTTGACTTTGTCCATGCATACATCTATCTACTTTTACTTAAAAATTGAAGGAGCACCCAATTCTACACTAGAGCCAAACAAAAAATATATAACCTCAATAAACTGCATTTTAAATCAAACAATGAAAAAGCACTACACACTACTATCACATCTATGCACTACACAAAGGAAATATCCACTTACCTTATTTAGAAATTTCTGTGTCTTCAGTCTGTGGCACACAAAATTCCTTAACAGCACCAAAAACTTTCCTCAAACCATGTTCCCTTTCTAATGGAATGCTTTATATGGTGAGCATGTGAACCTTTCTTATGACAAACCCATTCAAAGCCATTTGAACGATCATTATTTTCGACCATACGCATTTCCTTCGTACAAACAGGACACTTATAATTCCACTGAATTACATCTAACAAAGTTTCTTTTCTTTTTTCTTCTGTCCTGAACCACTTTAAAAACATAAATACATAAAATAAAATTTTAAAAAATCTAAAATGTTTCAGATTTTAAATTATGTCCAAAGGGGTGCTTTTTTTTAACATTTTGTGTGTTACATTTATTTATTAATATCACGTTCTTCACACTTAAACCATAAAATTCAGTTCAACAGCAGCATCGCAAAATAGTTTTAAAATCAGCATATCTTTAAAATTGCCAGTACAGAGACGGATAAAAATGCAGTACAGGTAAAAATGTTTTTTCTGTACAATTCTGCCATTGCTCGCTTTGAAATCCTTGAGTTTGTTAATCAAAACTTCATTAAAGTTTTACAGAATATGAAATCGATAATAAAACAAATTTTGAATTTGGTGTTCCACATGCCCATATTTGTAGTATTATTATGTCATTCAAAATTCAGTAGCTCTATATACCATTGTTTTATCACAATGCGCAAAATGTACATACATTTATGTAAATTTTTCATTATGTAATATCTTTAAATATAACACAGGGCAATAATACTTTATGGCAACAGTTTGAAAAGTGATTCGCCGTTTGTAGTGAGTCGACGCAAAATTGCAAAAAGAAAACAATAGTCTTTCAGGGGCAAAGCCTCTTTGGACTAAATCAATGCCCCAATCATCAGTTAACTAACAGACAGCAAATTCTGTAGTATTGTTCTAAATCGAGAAAATCCGCTACTAATAGTGAAGATTGTGACAGAGAGGTTCTTGAGAAGGAAATAATTCCAACTGACAATTTAGTGGGAATTTCCAGTGCAGCAGTAACAGGACTTGAACAACGGAACTTTGTGAGCAAGATATTGTGTCTCTCTGTTGACTGAAAGTGAAAGTATTAGAAAAAAAAAATGAAATAAATTAAACAGTTGAAAGAAATATTGAACACAAATACATATTGAACTTTTTTAGTAATGTTTTATTTATTCCCTTAAGATCATAAATCACTATTTCATATTTTTAATTTTATAATTTCTACATGTCATCTTATCTTACTAGATTTAAACTAATGGTTTAATATCCTGCAATATCACAAATCCGGAATCGCCGAAGTCTTGATGAGTCCTGATCTTGGACTTTGTATTGTATTAATTATTTTTTATTACAGAGAGTTCATTTGGATATTCAAGTTGGAGAACATGCAGTTGATTATGGCAATGTGGCTCAGAAAGAAAAGCTAACTGAATTACAACTTCGAGTTCGTCAATTATTAGACCAAGTGGAACAAATAAGTAAAGAGCAGAATTACCAAAGGGTAAGTGTTTTTTAATTAATGGATGAATAAATGTTCATGTTTGGAGAGGTAAATGTGGACTTCTATTTTCTTAAATACCATATTAACTTAAAGGGTAGAAGGTATCATATTTGATGGTTGTAAATAAACTAGTGGCAATACTGCTAGTATGATCATTTAATCAAACTCAAAAGCAAAATTATATAGTAGTCAATGTAATCACTAGCAAGATCTTGCAGTTTTCTCTTAATTAATGGAAACCATTGAATGCCATCAGCAAGTGGATTTTTGTTGACTGCAGTGATGTATTGTGATATTGTGAAGAGTACTGATTGAATATGGATGGAATTAATATGTTCACAAAGTTTGGTAACTGAGTTTAACTTTTACCAAATTCCTGAACAATCCATTGGCATTCAACAGAAAAGAGACATCGCACTACTTACAGGTCATTAAAGAATAGATTGGTGACTTGTAAAGGCCAAATATCCTGACTATTTAAATTTAAATGAAACATACCTACCCATCTTGCAAGCATTCCAGTATAATAATGCATAATTGTCAAGTTTCAAGTAAGTCTGGATAAAATTTCCAGTGCATTTTTGCAACAGCCATCTCATTCTTTATCCATGACTGCTTTTTTATGTTTTGTAAACATGCTATTCTTTTCACTTTTATCATGCACATCACCATTGAAGAATAGTAACTGCAACCAGAGATGTGTTGACTTCTTTCTGCATTCCAAGCATTAGCAGTGGCTCCATCTAAAATTGCTTAAAACATGCTAGTACTTACACATATCATAGCTGCCAGATTTGCCAGTTTTACTGGGAAACCTTCATTTATTCTTCCCATCACTGAGTAGATCACTAAATTTTTTGGTTTATAATTTTTAGCTTTTTCTAAGGAAAATTTTCATTTTGCCCACACCTATTGATTTTCAGAATAATTTTTATTATTGAATTTTCTTCATCTGAACTGTATTTTTTCTTATTGCATTTTAGTCACCTTTATTATTATTATTATTATATTTCACTTGATCTGAGTTGTCTTAAGTGTGCTGTAAACATTTCTAGAATTTTAAAGATTTAAGCAATGTTGAATCAGTTAATATTTGTATTTAATTTTATTTTACTTCAATATATAGTGCATTATCAAGTTTATCTACACAAATACTATGTATAAGAATTATTTTATTTTCGTTATATTTAAAAGTATGTTGATAAATAAGTTTTTATTCTATTTTTCAGTATAAAAGTGTAAGAAAATGAAATTAGCTGAAGAACCTAAAATTTAGAATAGCTAATTAAATGCTAATATATTTTACATCAGAATCATATTACAAATACTGCTGGAGGACAAAATAATGCAAACACCTGTGAAAATGTATGACTTACTTCACACCTGCAGTACAGCCGCTCCACGTGCGACAGAAGTCTGCCACTTAGTGAGCGTGAAGAGGAAGGTATTAGTCTCTCAACAGCAGTCACCTGCATTGCATGCTTCGATCGAACTGTCTGTGAGAAATTGAAATGTCAGGCCTGTCAGAGTTCCAAAGAAGAATGATAGTTGGAGCACGTTTAAGTGGAGCATCGGTTATGGAAATAACAAACCTTGCGGGGTGGGCAAGGAAGTATGGTATCAGGCATTATAACAGCTTGCACGAAAGAGGGTAAGACGACGTCTTCACAACAGTGGCTGAAAGTCAAAGCTGGCTGATAGGGATAGATGGGTCTTGAAACGCGTAGTAGCCCGAAAGCACAAGCAATCGTTATCTGAGATTACATCTGAAATGAACAGTCATCTTCAGGGCTCCATTTCAACAAAAACTGTCAAAAGGGAACTTCATGCTGCGAACATTTATGGCAGAGTGGCAATTCGTAGACCCTTGGTGACTGCAACTAATGCTTACGGTGCAGAGATCACAAAGGCTGGCCCCCACAGCAGTGGCAAAAGGTAATATGGTCAGATGAATCGTCATTCACCCTATTTCAGACGACCAGACATGTTTATGTCTGGAGAATGCCCAAAGAAGCGTTTCATCCTAACTGCCTCTTGCCGACTGTGAAACATGGGAGTGGCGCCATTATGGTATGGAGTGCGATATCTTGGCGCAGTCTTGGGCCACTTATTATTCTGCATGGGAAGATCACATGCAATCACTATCTAAGTATTCTAGGGTATCATGTCCATCTTTTTGTCCAGACTGTATTTCCTGGGGAGTGACCTATAGAGGACAACATCCCTATCCACACTGCTAGGTGTATTCAAGAATGGTTCAAATAGCAAGACGAGGCAATTGAACATCTCGCTTGGCCTTCCTCAGTCTTCGGACTTGAATATTATTGAACATTTATGGGCATATTTGGAGTCCAAACTTCGTTCCCAATTTTCACCTCCATCCGGACTTTCGGAATTAGAAACCACTTTGCAGGAGGAATGGCTTAATATTCTTTAAATATTGTCCATGACCTTTATACATCTATCCCACGTCAAATTCAATCTATACTTCAGTCAAAGGGTGATCCAACCCCCTGTTAATAAAGATTTTCCATTATTTCTCAAGATAAATAAAAATAATAAAGATTTTCCATTATTTCGTATTATTTTGTCCTCCATCTGTAGTTCAGCTATCTGAATTTTACATTATAAATTAAAGTCTTTGAAATCTCTTTTATGAGGCATTGCTATGCAGAGTAAAAAACACCTCCCTATTTCTACATGAAAAATTCCCCTTTTATTTCTTTTCGATTTCAAAGTTAGAAACTGCATAATTCTCTTTTAATATAGTCTGCTGTGTATTCTGTTCTTTTATGGTTTTCCTCATATATAATAACATGAACTGCATCTCCTCCCATAGGCATGCCGTTCCTGTGTGCTGTGCCATATTTGAATTCTGTTGTGTTTCATTCTATATTATATATTGTTCAGTTATTTGATGTTGCTTGTGAAATCTTATACATTCCATAGCTGCCAACACTCTTGGTTGTACCAGAAGACGTCCAGGTTTTCATCACCTTTCCGGGTAGATCATTAAATTTCCTGGTTTTTAGTTGTTAGCCTTTACTAAAAACAATGGGTACTCTTCTGTTATTGGGACTGTATTCAGAAAAGTATTCATGCATGCACGTGTGCACATATATATTGTTACAGATTTCGTATTTATTTAGCTATTATTAGTAGAATTTATAATTAAAATTGTTTTATATTCCCATGCAATGCAGCACAAGACTTATTTGAAGAGAAAACTATGCCGGAAAAATTAAACTACAGGAACATTTAACATTTTAATAAATAGATATCTCATAATTGTACTCTTTTGCTATACAGAAAAATCGAGAAAATACCAGAATGTTCTTGCGCAGGATTAAATAGCTTATAAAAGCAGGATCAAAACATCTTGATTCAGTTTTTTACTTAGTGCTGTAACGAATTGCTGTGAGATTGGATTAGCTTTGTTTTTGAATTGAGTTCTATATATATTTTAGTAGTTCAAAATATAACTACTATGAGATATTACAATATTGTACGAATATCTCTGAGAAAATTTCAGCATTTTGTTTTATTTCTTGGGATAAGAATAAATTTTATTAACTTTATATCGACTTGTGCATTCAGTCCATTACGAACCCGTACGCATGCAACATTTTTTGGTGTCAGAAGTGGGATTTGAATGCCAATCACAAGAGCGATGGAAGAACAATTAAGGTTAATAATTAACAATAATAGTTAGCTATACAATGAATGTTGCTGTCATGCAGTGTGCTTTAAAATTTTGTGTGAGTGCAGCTGAACCTCCCATTAGTTGGATATTCATGAGACCAAGGTTTTTATCCATTATCAAAGGGCAGTCACTAAATGGGAATGCACTCCTGTCCTATTTCAAGAACCTGGGAGTTCTAGAATTATCCATTAATAAGGAGTTTCTGGTTAACGGAAGTTTGACTTTATTGTCTGTTGTCCTATAACAGGGTCGGAAATAGTAGTCTGTGATTGTTCAATGCTGGCAGTTGCAGTGCATGAGCATTGAACATTTTCAGCTTAAAAGCTTCCCAGACTTTTTTTTACTATGTAGATTTACTAATTCACATAGTCATTATAAATATATTTTTATACAGTGCAGATACTTTCTCAACAGCATATCACTTCCATTGATAGCCATGCAACAAGTGTATTCAGCCTATTGTAACTACCTTCCACATTATACTAAGGCTGCGTAATGATTTTTAGAGTTGAAAATGATTGAATAGTTTTTATAGAGATTTACACTTTTCTATAGCATATACTTATTCCTTCAGTTTTGGATTGTAGACTTAAATTCTTGGTTATATAAATAAAGTTATGTGCATTTCTTGAGTTATCCATTTGCTGAAAATTAAAACATTATTTTCAAGGATTTTATTAATTTATATATGGCTGTATATATTTATTACTAAGGAATTTTCTCATTTTTAGTGTAATTATTTCATTGTTGAAAATGACTAAACATCATAATATTTAATATACTGTGTAATTTTTTAAAAAACTGTTTTCTTTCAATTGCAGTATCGAGAAGAACGATTCCGTCAAACAAGTGAAAGTACAAATCAAAGAGTTTTATGGTGGTCTCTTGTACAAACTGGAATATTGCTTTTAATGGGCTTCTGGCAAATGAGGCATTTGAAAAGCTTCTTTCAAGCTAAGAAACTGGTGTAAATTAATGTACTGTTTTTTGGCATTCTACATAATTTGTCACAAAATGCTGATACAAAAGTATTCATAATCATATTAAATAAAACATTCGTAAATAAAAAAATTTGTGCATTTTTATCTTTTGTATTAAATTTGGAATAAATAATATAGTATATTGCCATTAGACAGCATTATTTCATCAATTTGGGGGGAAGATGTGAAGCAGTAAGCTTACAATAATGATGTAAAATTTCAGATACTTAGAATATTATTATAATTTATGTGCAAAGGTAAAATAAAATATTTTCTAGAATGAACATTTTAGTTCAAATCAAAGAAACTTTTTTGCAACAGTAAATAACATTAATTTGATGTTGTCTACATGTATGTATATTTTATAGAAGTGTTTTGAAATAAATTTTATGATTTTTTTTCTTTTTTAATTTGTTTGTTGAATTCTATATTTTATGTTACTGTAAATAATGTATTGCTTTTGCATTTGAAATTAATAATTTTTAATAGTATAATTTTTTATGTTTTATTGTCAAAGAAGCTTGCACTTTACTATTTAAAAGAGAAAAATCTGTAACTTTTCCCTGTAAATGAATTTATATATGTGGAACAGAATTATTTTAAAATTCTTATAACAACTTAATTTATTATTATTATTATTATTATTATTGAAAGTAACAACAGAGAAGCCTTAGTAGCATTTACTGATCTGATAATTTTTAATTTTGCTGTTCTTATGTTTCCATTGATTATGTGATTACTTTGATATAAAACTATGTGAGTTTTTGGAAGATAAGTAAATTATTTGTTAACATGGAATGTGTTAATTTATTCATCTAACATGGTTACAGACTTTTAAAAACAATAATTTCATTAATCAATTTATCAAAAAAAAATTTAACTGGCTTTAAGATGGTTTATGATATGAATAGTTTTTTTATACTTTTAATGTTAAGATTTGAAAGAAAGTAGGGATGGGACATTCAAATCCAGTAGATCCTTAAAAGATTGAACATTTTAATACTAATCTAAACACTGTTAAGTATTTTAACTCAAAATTTGAAAGTATTCCTTTTATTGATAATTAATGCTTCCATTAATTAAAAAAAGAATGAAATATGTGCATTTTTTTGTAGTAATTTAGTATCATATCATAGAGGATTTGATTGAAAAACTATTTTATTATTCTATATAGTAAAATCTATTGGAATTTTTAAGTAATCGGTGTGTTCTCTTAAAAAAATTAACCCTAAAATTTTCTGAATGTGGATAATCTGTTGGTAAAAAAATCTTGAATATTTCTAGTTATGTTTTTTATTATACAAATGCTTGATTTTGCGCACCTCTAGTTGTCTGTTAATTGGAATGGGTTGACATCTTAGTTGAATTCTTTAATAACAGCTGTTTAGTATTTTATTGTTAAACAAAACTTGAAATGTAACCAAAATACTTTCTGTTAAATTTTCTTAAATAAATAAAAATAAACGAAGATTCAGAAGTTTTAATTATGTATTTGACTTACTAAAATTCCATTTGTATTTTCATAATAAATATAGGGGTATTATTAAAAATTCTACTCTTAAATTTGTTTTCCATTAGACTCAAGTTTTAAATTCTGCTTTATTTCACAACTTTCACTGTTAGTTCATTTCCCCTTTTTTCTTTTATTTTTATTGAAAGATATGAGAATCTTTTTAGATTTATCATACCTCTAAAAGAAAGTATTTATTTATGATCATCAGTTAAATCTTTAATTTTGTAAAAGTTTTATTGGTGAGAAATTCATATGAAGACAAGCAAGTTTGCCTTAAACTGCCTGCTTTGCTACAAAGAGATTCATAAAGGCTACTACATATTTCACTGTAATCAATAAACAAACCACATGAAATTTCATTTGCAGAATACTAAAATAAAAAGAGGTTATGCATTAACTACTCAAATTTTAAAAAATAACTTGTTTTTACATACTAAAAAAAATTTACAGGAAAAGTCAAATAAAACAATTATATCTGAAATAAATTTATTATTCATAATTTTATTTTTCTAAATTTAGATTAATGGAAGTACTAACTTGAGCCATACATAAATTTCTTTTACTAGGAGTAAAAAGATTATAAGCTATTTTTTCGTGACAGTAGTTCTATGCCAAACTAAGGTACTTTTTTTATCATAATTAAAGTTTTATTTTGGTATGTTTTTCATCCACTTTGATGTATATGAGGTGGTTTGAATTAATTTTGCTTTTGAAAATGATTACATTCTGCGTATTATTAACATAAAAATCAATAGTATTTTTTAATAAGTTAGAAATTGTTAAATTTTGGACTATGTCATTATGTTGGTTTACCTGTAATTCATAAGTTCTTAATTTTTTATCCTTTTTAAGCACATATTTTAGTTATTTTCTAACAAATATTCAAAATCTTAACTTTTTTATCTTTTCCATAATAGGAAAACGTGTCAAATAATTTTCTACAGAAAGCTATATCTAACAATTTTATGTGTTGTTACTTTTATCTCAAATTTATTACAAAGTAATTTTAATATTCATTCATTATTTTGAAACAACCAAAAATCAAACAGAGCCATGTCAGGTGAGTATGGGGCCTGACGAACCTCAGAAATGTTGTGTTCGGCGGGGAAAGCCTGAATGAAATGGGCAGGGGCGCTATCATAATGAAGCTGCCAAGTTTTTGCTGCTCGGAGATCCGGTCATTTGCGCTACACAGTGTAATGAAGGAATGTGATGGTTTGGCCTTGCAGGGTGTGCTTTTTTTGGTCTTGGGGATGACAGATGTTGCCACTGTGATGTCTGCATCTTGGTTTCTTGATCGTACCCGTACACCCATGTTTCATTGCCTGTGACCACGGTGTTCAGAAAATTGGGGGTCAGCGTTGACATTGTCCAGACTCCATTTTTAGCATCCTCGGTACAAATTTTGCAGACACTCTCTTCATGCCCAAATCCTCTTGAAAAATTAAATGTACTTATCTGATCACAATTTCTCGAACTGATCCTGCAAGACCAGAGTCTGCAGCTTCTCAGTTCCACCTTGTTGAGGGCCTACCTGAATGTGGTTCACTGTTCACTGATGTGTGCCCTTCTTTGAAGCAGTTGTACCACTCCTTGATGGAAGAGGTGCTAATGGACTCATCTCCGAAAGCCTGTTAAATCTTGCGTATGGCTGCTGCTTGGGTATCGTGAAGCTTTTGACAAAATTTGATGCAGTTCTCCTACTCAAGTTCTTCAGTCATTTTCCAACCATTCCACAAACTCTGAAATCTGACTAATGCTCACTCTAGAAATAGTGTATGAATGGATAATAAAAGCATGGTTTAATTTAAATCCGACATAATTCAAAGTCATTTTAAAATGCAATACATTTTGCATTCTAGGTGGAATGAACGATGATTATTTACTTATGTGTCAGAGTAACAGTACTGGTGTAGAAGAAACAGAATTTGATGATGTGCCTAAAGGTATAACGGAAGACGAATATGACGAACATTTCATGTTATCAGATAATGAAAATTTTGAAGTTCATAAGGTATGTCATTTCTTTTATAAAACATTTAGGTACATAGTAGAAATCCAATTTTTTTATACTCACCTTTTCCTTATTTAACATATTCGTGATTTTACTGAATAACTGAGTACTTTATATCGGCAGAGTTGAGCCAAGATGAAGTGACACATTTGTTTCAGTTGAACAACAAGGAGGGCTAGGAAAATAACAAATGAATTTCAGAGAAATTTTAATAATTTGCTGCTGATGAGAAAACGAGCTGCCGTCAGCGTTTTTGTAAATTCTTATTGTATGTTGTACACTAACTTCAAGGTAGGAAAAAAAAGCAATTTCATATTTTAAAATTTCTACCTGAATTAATAACATTCAGATTAATAGTATTAATTTATTCGTATCCCTGCTGCAGTTCATTTTCATTGTGCTTGTAAATTGGGCTCTTTTTCCTCTACTGAAGTGTTATAGAGCTATAGTAGCAGTTCAATAAGAAGAAAGCAAAAGGAAAAAGATTTCTACAGTCTTACAATGTTTTCTATAAAATATTGTAATTAATTTTGTATTTAGATAAGTAATTCTATTAGAATTATTATTAAAAGTGTATTTCCTTGTGCAATGCAGCACGAGACCAATTTTAAGAGAAAGCTATGCAGAAAACATAAGAATACAGAGACACGTTCATTGAACATTGAGTAAATGGATATTTCGGTAATTTGCACTGAAATTGAATAGCTCTAACTGACCACTGTGTTACCTGTAACCGTAATTTCATCCTCATATTGCTTTCCAATAAGCAGAAAATATGAGAAATATCTAACGACCGGTTGAAAACTATAAACAGCTGGAGAGATAGCATCTTAGTTCAGTTCCTTGGTTACAGTTGTTGCGAGTTGTTTAGCTCCGTGTGAACTGAGATACTAGAGTTAGGTTTCTCTTTAGATGCACTTTGCTTTGCATTGTATTTAACGTATTTATTAGTTTGAAGTGTACCTACTGATGTGTGATACTGTGAACACTCGTGCGAATATTTCTGTGGAAAATTCCAGAGTTCTGAAATATTTCTTTTGATAAAGATAAATTTTATTAACCTACTATCAGACTTGTGCATTCAATCTATTACGAACCTGTACACGCAACACTTTTTGGTGTCAGAAGTGGGATTGAATGCTAGTAACAAGAGCAATGGAGGAGCAGTTAAGACAGCTTTTGGCAGCCTTTGCTGCATTTAAAGAAGAGATGAAAGATTCCGTTAAAGAGCAAATGAAAGTTCGCCAAGAATCCATTAATGAAGATATGAAAACCCTTCAAGAAAAGATAGAAGCTGGTCAAGAATTTGTTTAAGAGGAGATGAAAACTGTTCAAGAAGACTAAAACAGGTCAAGAGGAAATTAAAAGAGAAATTACCTCGTAATAGAAAACAAATTTGAGGCTATGGAAGGCAGAATAGAGCTGTTGAAAATAAAGTTGAACACACTTGAAGAGATAATTTCTGCTATGGAGCAACAAATTGAAGAAAGAGTTTCTGCCTTCAAACAACAAATCGAAGACAGAGTTTCTGTCGTCGCCAAAGAAGTTGATACTTTAAAGAAATTCGTAACGACGGAAAGGAGCAACTTTGGTGCTTTTAAATTTTCACCCATGCCTACTCGTCCCTCTCTGAAGCTATCCACATATGATAGGAAGACCTCCTAACAAGTGCAAAAGACACAATTTTCTATATTGACAGAAGTAAATGGATGGGATTCATCTTGTCGCTTCTTTTAGAGCAGATACAGCGGATATCCTTCAGACTCTTCCGCAAAGGCTAGATTTTGAAAATCTATCTGGTGCATTGAAGCTGAAATGAAATGAAATGTTTAAAAGACTACATCAGGCTTCAATTAAAATCCAGTCAAGGATCAAAGTGAAGCAAGTCACTGTGAAAATGGAGAAAAATTTGCTGACTCAAGCATCTGTAAACGAAACCAGAACTCTTGATTCACGAGCAACAGCAATGAATTTGAAGCTTCCAAAAATAAATTTAATTGAATTTACAAGTGATCCACGATAATGGTTGAATTTCTGGTATACTTTTAGTAAGATACACGAAGATGCAGTTCTAGATGATCATTTCAAATTCGTATATATGATCTAGGGTACTGCTGCCAAATCGAAAGCAAAAGAATTAGTGCAGAGCTTCCCGACAACTAAAGAAAATTATTGTTCTTCTTCTTATTTATTGAATCTTGTGTTGATAAATAATAGTGCAACCAAAAAGGACTTTACGCTACCATCGTTGTACAACAGTTTGGAAACAAAACTGCGTGCTCTGGAATCTCTCTGTGTGACTGAAGATAAATACGCTAGTGTTATTTTTCCGTTAGTTGGATCTATATTATTATATTGAGTTATTGAATCTTGTGTTGATAAATAATAGTGCAACCAAAAAGGACTTTACGCTATCATCGTTGTACAACAGTTTGGAAACAAAACTGCGTGCTCTGGAATCTCTCTGTGTGACTGAAGATAAATACGCTAGTGTTATTTTTCCGTTAGTTGGATCTTGCCCCCCCCCCCCCCCGACATCTTGTGTGTGTGTGGGAGAGGGAACGGGAGAGCGTCTCAATAAGGTAAGAGCTTAAGGAAAAAATATGTATTTAACTATTAGCAATTATGTTTTTAAACTCTTACTCATTTAATTATTTAGCACATTCAGTTATATTTCTCATAATTTGAAACTTTTATCATGTTATTCGATGAGGGGTAGGGCTATGGCGCCCAGACACCCTGGTGGTTAAGCACCGCAGTTCAATGCATGTATAAGGTAAGAGTGATTTTGAATCTATTCTTCTCTTTTTTAAAAATGAAGCGATATCTGAAGAAAGAATTAAATTAGTGCATTTTTCTTTTGATAAAAGTAGAAAATCTAAGAGTTGCATTAATCATAAGTCTAATATTCCTACTTGTAATGATTTCTATACAGGAGATAAATTTAAAGAAAAGGCTCCTATTAAGAAAGTTGAGGAATTTTGTTTATTTTGCAATTTAACAGAAAAATGTTTTAAAGCTAGTAGGCTTACATATAAGGATAAAAAAGATTTAATATTTAAGAAGGGTGCATGTTTATTATGTTTGAAGAAAAATCTCATTTCCCGTAACTGTAAGTCTAAGGTCAAGTGTTTAATCTGCCAGAAAAGACATTTGGCAGTAATGTGTCAGTAAGTCCCTCCTCATTTGAAAAAGACTAAACAAATAGAGCCCATGCCAAAAAAATAAGGTCAATATTTTGGCTAGCAGATGGGGTGTTCCCTGTGTGTTATTACAAACATTAATCATTAGGGTAAAAAATGGCACCAAGGAAAGGATAGTGAGAGGGATTATTGACACGGAAAGATATTACAGACTCCTTGAAATGTAACAGTGAAGTGAAATTAGTTCATAAATTAGATATGTAGAAATAAAAGAAAAATTTCATTCTAAATATTGTTCATTTGAGTAGCCATAATAATAAATATGTATATAGTGTGCATAGTTTAAGTGGAAATGTTATTTGTTCTGATGTAAAGAAAATACCTAAAGGTCCTTGGTTGAAAGAACTTTGTAAACTAAATATTCAGGTGTCAGACATAGAGGGTAATACTCCTGAAAGCAAAAGTGACATTAAAGGTTCTGATTTGCTGGAAAACTATTCACTGGAAATATTAAATGTTTACAAAGTGGCCCGGTCATGATGCAAACACATTTGGGATGGATTTTAATGGGTAAAATTCCAGCGAAAGAATCTTCGGGTATAAATGATTCTCTTGCATGTATTTCTTTATTGCTAAACGAAAGATCAGCAGAAAACTTGTGGAAGTTAGACGTTATTGGTATAAGTGACTCATTTGAGTTTAAAAAGAAAGCTGAAATTCATGAGGAGACCATGCAGTATTTTGAGGAAAATTTGAATTTGGATTCAAACGGGAGATATGAAACTGCATTACCTTGAGTACTGGACCCCTCTTTAGTAATAAAGAGTTGGCAGAAAAACGCCTAATACGAGAAGGAAATTATTAGATTCAAACCAAGTTAAAGTTTATCAGGAAATATTTGATACTTGGTTGAAAGAACAAATTATTGAAAATGTAACAGAAGGTGAAGTAGGTAGAGAGCACTATTTGCCTCGTAAGTAGGCTTGCCAGACGTTCCGGTTTTCAGACAAAATCCCGCATTACTTCTCATCCCGGTAAAAATTAAATTTGATTTTATAGATGACCAAAATGTCTAAAAATAATTAATTGTGAAGTATTACTTAGGATAACTACTTTGTCAGTTATATCTGTACTGTATGAAAGGTAAAAACTACCTGGAACTTCAGCACCAGTTGAGAGAGTATTTTCTTTGATGGACAACGTATGGACTAATGATAGGGGTTTGATGAAGGAAACTACGGTTAAAGACTTGATGACATGTAAAATTGATATTGGATTTTAGCTTCTGAAGATTTTTAAGACTTTCTAAAAAAGTACATGTAAATGTTGTTCAAATTTTTATTCCTCATTTAAAGTGTTTCTTCTTACTTCAGTAACTTAAAAATATTAGCATGTAAGAAATAAAATGTTCAAATTTATATGCTTGTGTCATTTATTTATTACCCATGGTTTAGGTTCCTATTAAGTAACCATTTATTCATAGCATGGAGAATAAACGACCCTGTAAAACACTCTAAAAACGCGCTAAGGGTGTGTACCCTTGAATACCCGCGATGCCGGGGGCATTCCGGTGTCCCGGTTGTCCATTTCTGAATCGTTGAACATTTCTGAAATCTGGCAAGCTTACTCATAGGCCTGTTGTTAAAGAATCTAGCGAAACTATGCGAGTAAGGCCGGTTTTTGATGCTTCGGTACATGCCAAAGGAGAACCTTTCTATCTTGAGAAAGGTCCCAACCTAATAAAAATAATTCCAACATTGTTGAATCATTTTCGAAAATATCCTATTGAGTAATTTCAGACATTGAGAAAGCCTTCTTGCAAATTGGTATAAGAGAGAAGGATAAAGATTATTTACGTTTCTTGTGGAAAGGTGCAGAAGGAGAGAATACGAAAATTTATAGACATTGTCGTGTGGTTCTTTTTTTTTTTTTTTTTGGCTTAACTGTAGTCCGATTTTGTTAGGCACTACGTTGAATTATCATTTAAATCGTGCTTCAGATCAGTTTGCAGTTGCAGCCAATATTTTGAAGGAGTCCTTCTATATTGATAATTGCCTGAATAGTTTTAAGTGTTGAAGAATTGAATAGATTTGTACTAGAATCGAGAATCTTATTGTCATTGGTAAAGTTTAATCTTAGAGGATGGCAGTCGAATTGAGAAACCGAAATAATTCCCAACTCTAAATTAGATACATCCTTTTGCATTTTAGGGTTAAACTGGGATTTGAAGAATGATACTCTTTCCTGTAAAATGGGTCTCTAAAGAAAGAGGAGATTATCGCGAGTAAACGAACACTCCTTTATTTGACCCAGTAGGCTTCCTTTCTCACATTACCCTGTTCCCAAAGTTAATATTGTAAGAGTGCTGGAAATTACGATAAATTGGGTTCAAAAATTGTCTGAACATTTAGAAAAGAAGTCCATGAAATGGGAAAAACAACTGGAACTGCTGTCTGATGTCAGAATTACTAGATGGCTTAATATTGACAGATCGGTTAACGAAGATGTGAGTCTTCATATTTTCAGCGATGCCAGAAAGCATGCGTATGCTACCTGTATTTTCTTAAGAGTGAAGACCTAAAATAAGGTTTATCTAAGTTTTGTGCCTAGAGTTGCGCCTTTAAAAAATACATCCATCCCTCGTTTGGAATTATTGTCCTGCTTAATCGGCGCACACTTCGTATGTGTGGTCTTTTCGGATTTAAACATGCCAAATTTAAGAACATTCTTCTGGACTGACTCAACAACTGCTTTGTGCTTGATCTAGTGAAACATGCGATGGGGAACTTTCGTTTGGAATCGTGTCTAAGAAATCAGAACACTTTAAAAAATAGAAGATTGGCAGCATCTCCCTTCTAGAGGCTGTTCAGTTAAACAGTTTTTGCTGACGAAATGGTGGGAGGGCCCATCATGGCTATTACAACCAGAATCGTTATTGTCAAAAAGCACCGATTTGCCTGAAAAAGAGATCATTAATTCAGAAAGGCGTAAATCAGTATTGATAACTCTTAACAAAGATTCTAAACCTGACAATTGGTATTATAGGTACTTTTCATCTATAAAGAAAATTGTGCGCATGTTAGGTTGCATTCTTAGGTTTTACTTTAAATTATGAAGAATTACAAACGAAACCTTCCAAATTTTGCCTTGAAAGAGATAACTCTTATGTTATTGATTCAAAGAGAATCATTTAAGGGTGTGAACGATGGTAAAATTAAAGACCTCAGACCTACAGTTGATCGTGATGGTTTGATCAGATCTAAAACCAACATTTCTTATCGCGACGATACTGATGACTTGAAGTTTCCCGTCATTTTGCCATCGGATCACGCAGTAGAAAAATTACTGATAATGAATGCACATGATGAGCTGCTGTATGCTGGTACTTCTATGGTGATGTCTCACTTGCAAGAAAAGTATTGGATCCTCAAAGCTCGTAAGACAGTACGAAACTGCATTAGAAAATATGTGAAATGTCAAAGATTTAAATCCAAAAGTTGTGACGTAACTCCAGGAATTTTGCCGAAAGATAGAGTATGTAATGCAAATATTTTTGAGATCGTGGGTGGTGATCTGGCAGGACCCCTCCACCTTAAAGATGGTCGAAAAACTTATCTTTACACATGTGCGGTCTATAGCGCTATTCATCTGGAGTCAGTAACATCCTTGTCAACTGAGGCTTTTTTCCAGTAGTTGAGACGTTTCATTTCTCGTCGATGAAGACCATCTACAATATACTCAGACAATGGCAGTAATGGAGCGGAGACCATTATACATACACTTGATTGGGAGAGTCTGTGTTCAAAAGCTGTTGAGCAAAAAATTCAGTGGAAATTTATTTCTCCTTCCGTAACCTGGTAGGGCGGTTGGAGGGAACGTTTAGTTCAAATGGTGAAACAGATTCTGAGAAAAGTTCTAGGTCGTGCTGCCCTGGATTACGTGGAATTGCTTATAATACTGTGCGACTGTGAGAGAGTAATCAATACTAGGCCACTTACCTACATGTCAGAAGACCAATGTCATCCCCATTAACTCCGGAGATGTTTTTGCAGGAGATTTGCAGATCAGGAATACCTGATATCGATGTAGCGGATAAGGAAAAACTGAACAAACAAGCTAAGTATCTACAGAAGGTGAGAACAACTCAGAGCAAGATTCCATGTGGAATATCTAGGACAGTTACGTCAACAATCCATTAAAAACTCTACAGCTAAACCTCTCCAAGTAGGTGAAATTGTTTTACTGGAAGACAGCAACAAAAAACGTGCATTTTGGAACCTGGTGCGTGTCATAGAGCTGATGCCTGGTCGTGATGGACAAATAAGACTTGCTCTCATAAAAACAGACTTCTGAGTTTCTAAGACCTGTACAAAGACTGTACAGACTTGAGCTGGATAATCCAGTCCAAAAGGATATGACTGAAAATATTCCTATGAGTACCAGCAGTGGTAGAACTATGAAACCAGTGATACGTCTGTGAGATGTTTTGTATTTGTTTGAAGACTTTGTAATAATTTGATTTTATTTTTCTAGGTTTAGTATTATCTGTTAGCATATCTAGAAAATTATGGAATGCTGCATTCTCATGCAAGTTGTGTTTCAATTTAGTTAAAACATCTTGGTAAGCATGATTTTACATTTCAATATTGTAATCTCAAGTATTCGAAATATTATGTGCTGTACTATTATGTGTATATTATGTTTAACAGATGTGTGAATTTACCTCCCAGTAAATTCAGGTGGAAGGAATATGTAGCAAATAGTTTATCCAACAGATGGCAGTACCTGCCAAGCTCTTTTTGTAATTGTCAATGCACATGCACTACCTGAGTGTAGAAAAAATTATGTTTTAAGAGAACGAGCCTTCATTACGTATGCTGCTGCGCGCTTTTCAGTGTGTAAATAAAAGTATTTTTGTAGCACGGATGTTCTTTACTCTCTAATGCGAAAGCGCACGAATGTCAACTGATTCAAAATCCACTTTCAAAACGTTTATCACCACAGCGACATTAAACTCATAATTGACTTAATGGAGCTTTCAAACAGAAAACCCCCCTGGCAGAACATTTCGATATATAGTCCTACGACAAAACAATATTGGGCTCTCTGGGACTCACTTCATATTCGAAATGGCATCTTGTACAGGAAATTCGAATCGGATGATGGAAAGGCTTTCCGATAGCAGCTGATGCTTCCAAGATCCCGGATGTCCTTAAAGAACTACATAGCAGCCGTACAGGAGGCCACTTCGAATCATAAAGACTTTGCAGAAAGTTCCAGAGCGCTTTTACTGGAGTAATGCAAAGGATAATGTGCAAAAGTGGTGCCAATCCAGCGATTCCTGTTTGCGGGTCGGAAAGGACCGTAGAAATGCAGCCGAAGGAAGCTACAACGTTACAATGTAAGAGCGTCTTTTGAAGATGGCAAACAAATGCATCTGCGTTGTCATTTACTACTTCACCAAATGGCCTGATGTGAGGCTGTCACGGTTAACAGGAGCAATAATACCGCAGTGTTTCCAAGTTCATTTACTTTACCATCATGGAACAAATTTTGCATCGGCTGTAATTAAAGAACTGTGCAAGCTACTTGGCATTGACAAAACTGAAACGACACTTTTACCTCCTCAGTCAGATGGTATGGTAGAGATGTTTAATCGAACCATCCTTAATAACCTCTCTCTCACGTTTTCCAGAAAGGAAAAGGACTGGGACAAGAAGTTACGTCAAGGAAAAGGAGAGCACTGGAGCTCTTTTTCTAGATATATTGAAGGCATTCGACCGTGTCTGGCTAGACGGCCTACACAACAAACTTATCTCCCTGGGATTCCCAAGATACATCATACACATCACTAAATCTTATCTCTTTGAGAGGCACTTTGCTATAAAAATTCCTATTCCACTCAGAGAAACATACTTGCTGGGGTCCCTCGTAGGTCGTATTTATTTTCTAATATATGCGAACGACATACCACAAACCCCATACTCTACTCTTGCTATGTATGCAGACGATATGGCGATCCTTGCAAAAAATGAATCTTTAAACCACGTAGCACAAGCACTACAAATACACATACATGCACTAGAAGCCAGGCTTCAAATATAGAAGATTCAAATAAATGTGGATAAGTCAGTAGCAATGCTCTTTACAAGAAAAAAAGGACTGACCCAATTTAAAGTATGCTACAGTTATCCCGTGGGCTAGACAAAGTAACTAGGTATTTCGTTGGACAGGAATTTTAACTTGGAGGCCCCACTACACAAGTAATTAATAAGTTCCAAGCTGCTAATCAAAAACTTGCCCCCTTAATTTCTCAGAACTCAGTTTTATCTTTAGTTAATAAGTTACTCTGGATATTGTTTGGAGAACAGCCTTGGTTGTTCTCCCACTTGACTCCCTTAAGGATATAGGAATTTAACAGAGAAACTTGTTTCAATTTTTTTAAATCTGGAATGATAATAATGTGCTAATAATTTATATTATTACAAACTAAAAAATCCAAAAGAGAAACAGGAAGGCCTTCCACTACACAAGTAATTAAGATGAAACAAACTATTTTTATTCTTATAGCATTTAAATCCACTTTTATTAGCTGCATACAGCATTATTTTATGTATTGTACATCAGGAAATATTAATTTATTAATATTTATTGCAACCTCTCACTTCAATATGCATTCTACATTCCACTCATATTACTAGCATGAATAAACAGTGAAAAAAATTTTTTTGGCTAGTTATTTCACGTTTTTATTAAATTATCGAAAGTATTATAGTGCTCTTTATGATTCTCAATGTCAGGTGAGTAAAATCTGTAAGGTTAAAGTGTTTTGACTCATGTAAGCTATGAGGTTTGATATTCAATAACTTTTGCAGTTTGATATTAGTAAGTAATATTTTGCCAAATTTCCATTGAAGAATATTACTGAAAATAACTTATTGCAACTGAGCATGATTCATGAGAATTTCAGTATTTTATTATTAATTTATTAATACTTCTTAGTTTGCAATCATTAAATTTTTTAGTTTGTAATAATATAAATTATTAGCACATTATTATCATTCCAGATTTAAAAAAATTGAAACAAGTTTCTCTGTTGGACTTTATTTCAAGCCAAAAAACAAAATTTCATATAGTTGAGGCTAAGTAGTCGAACAGAGTGATGGGGTGATCATAGTAGTGTCTTAATGGTAGTACATAGCTGTGTTTTAGTTAAACGTAACAGCATACTTAATTCCAGTCCTTGCGGTAGACATAATACTAATGAGAATAACAAAAAGAGTTTGTTGTGCCCTCAGAATTTAGGTACAGATGAAAATGATATCGTGCAACTGGGGGGGAGGAACCCACAATGCTCAGATTATTTGGAATTGTTGAAATTTATATGGAAGCAGTCTGAAAATAACGAGTTCACGTCAAGAAGTGTTTCAAACGAAAATTTCAGGAATGTATGATTCAGAAAGTATTCCTGGCTGCCATATTGCAGCATATTTCAAATATTGTGTATTTGTCTTTGCTATGCATTATGTTGGATACATATCTTCACAGCTAAAATGATTTAAGAAATGCAAATGCACCATAATGCTTTCAAGTATTCCAAAAATTCGCTTTTGTGTTACATCAGTTTAAGGCAAATAGGCGATTATCAATAGAATTGCTCGATGTTTTCCGGCTTTTATAAATAAATGCCATAGAAGGCACATATTAATAGGTTCTGCCTAACATGAAGTTTCTCCTAGGAGACTTCATGTTAGGCAAAACCTATTAATATGCACTTGTAAGGTCTTAAGGGATACATTGCTAGGACATTACAGGCATTGAAAAAAATTCAAGTCTTGGATTCAAGCTGCAGCCATGATCAAGCGATGGGATAGAGACAATCTGAAACATTTGCAGTCAATACAGAAGTACTTGGGTCACTCACAATTCTCAGTCTAATGACAGGTCAGGCAAAGTTGTCTTCCACTCGGATGGCAGTATTTCGCAGAGAATGCTACACCTTGCCTGGGAAATAGGCAATGCCCAAAATGCATAAAAATAATACAGAAAAGAAAATAAATATGTACATATATATACGGGCACATCAGATGAGTATATATACATGGATACAAAAACATATTTACTACTCAGTTGCTGCAATACTACATAGGAAAATTCTAATCAATCATATGTACAGCAAAATGGAGCAGATCCTCATTGAGTATTTCACACTGAAATCTGTTATAATATTTGAAGTGCTCATAGTTCTTAACATTTTTAAAGATGTTAAGAACTATGAGCACTTTTATGAACTATGAGCAAATATTATTCAAATATTTTCGTTCTCTTTCCGTGAACAAATTTATAGACAAAAATAAAAATTAATTTTCAAAAATAAATCATCTCGCCTACAGTGAATAATTCGCTAAAAGAGTATTCTGTATCTAGATTAATTCTCTACAACGAGGAAATAAATTCTTTTGCAGCATCATTACCTGCATCCAGCTGATTCTCCAGTGAATTTATTATTATGTAAAGAATAGCTTATTTTAAATTCCTTGAACCAACCACTACTTGCTTGAATCACTGTGTTAGAATCTATTAATCAAATCTTCCAATCCTAATACAACTTAAGGCCACCAAGGCCATATGTAAAGGACCTAGAATATTTTTGTGATGTCTGTAAGAGCGCATATAAAAATATGTCCAAGAATTTAAGGTAATACATTAAAAGTACATAAATCCATGTATAAAATACCAAGGGAATTTCGACATTAAAATCAAGAAAATCTTTTCTCACAGTAATTTTGGAAAATTTGTGCTTTTTTATTGAAAACCGAGGCCTGTCAGAGTTGAGCCTGAACTTAAATAACTGAAAAACTTAGCAAGACTTTGCTGATGTTGATCATCAAACCATAACAAAGATCTTCACATCCTCCATCAATATGCCATGTCTTTTCGGAATAATCTTTGATATTTCCACAATTTTGAATGCAATCCTTAATAATAATCTTGCTTTCAAAAACTGAACTTATCATAAACCTGTTTATGTCACATGAAAAGGCTAATTGAAGCAAAAGATTCACCGCTTTCACAACGCTTATTACAATCTTTACCTTGATGGTATGAAGTTCGAGGCCTTAATTTCTTTTTTTGTATCAAACTGCAGTTTCTCTGATTTATAAATCTAGGACGGTGGAATACTTAACAAATAACTTAATTAACAAATAAATTTTCGAAGCACACAACCGATCAACAAGTGCTCTAACAAGTCTAAACTTATATATATGTTACGGCGAAACACCGAAATCTGGAGAATGTCGACTTTCACCGGTCGCTTGGTGTATGTCCAAAATATTTTCCAAATACTCTTATTTCTGACTTACACCGGTGAATGTTGACATTCACCATGTACTAATGGTGAATGTTGAACATATAAGAATATTATATTTCCTTCTCCGTAATTCATTCGCGAAAAAACACACTTGAGACTCAGAATAAGAACTTAACACACAGTACATTCAAAATGAGAAAGGAAAATACTAATAGAAGTTATAAACTTACCAAATTATGCGATTCAAATCTTATTTATTGCAACAACTTAAACTATTATGACACTTTGAATTGCACAAGAGGCCCTTGCTTTTACAACTGCATTTATTTGTGGAACACTTCCTTTTGGAATGGCAGCGTTTACATATACCCTCTCTTTTCGACCTACACCAGAGCATATCTGTGATTGTCGACGTACACTGATGAGGGTCCGAATGTACAAGAATGTAAAGAAATATTTGATCTTTCACCGACGTATTTCCCGAATGTTGACATTCTCCAATTTCGGTCATTCACGGTAACATATACATTGTATACATTCGAGGTCCACCAAGGCAGCTTGGAAGGTAACAGGGATTCAGAGAAGTCCACTGCTCTAGAAGACAATGTATGAGTGAGTGCAAGCTAGTGCATGGAAGCAAACAATTTTTGCAATATCCCTACCAAAAAAAAATCTAATTTTTAAAAATGTGCGAAAGTTGAGAACCTCCTGTATTATGTTGGTACCCATCCCTAATTCTGCCGCTAAACCATTTGTCATTCTTTCGCAAAATTCATTACACACGATCTTCACCATACTACCATCTGACGTGCACACGCTGGCTTAGCATTTTACGACAGTAGTACAAAAACAAAGTTTCAGAGCCCACAGAAAAGGACTGAGGGGAAAGTCCACAAACTGATGTTATCAATAGGGAGCAGTGGTTAGTCCTTTGTCCACCGAAGTGCAATTCCTCAGGGCGGGGCGGATTGTGAAGTACTGGCAGGAGCATTCTTGAAGACCAGTTAAGCTTAAATTATTGGCCATGCCCCTCAACGAGACCACGTGGGCCTGGTCAGATTGGTTGGGTAAACAGGGTTCATACACATTTCAGCACACGGAAATTAAGTACATTTAAGGACCATAAATGAAAAAAATTAAGGACCTATGAGCAAATGGGAACTGAATAAATTCAATTAAAAATATTATTCTATGCCTGAATTTCACTTTTGTAATACCATCCTAAAAATAAAATAGATCCCTAAGTAGTATGCATTATTACTAAACATGAACTAACATAATTATTAACAAGTTTGAGAATAAAATAAACTTCACGCAGTTTATCAAGTAGCATTAAATATTTTATACTTATAATAGTTGGACATATTTAAAAGAAGATAAGTGATATTTACGTTTTACTAATAGTCAGCTTTATGCTTTTTTTATTTTATGTCTCATTTTGTCACATACTTGGTCAGTCTAGAGGTTTAGCAAATAGTAGGGAGATTTTATGTCAAACAGCATAGGTTAAAATGAGAAGTGAGATCATAATCAGCATGATTTATAACAAAAGACTGAATGTTGTCCTTCTGCTGCTTGTCTATAAAAAGACCTGCTGATTGGAACAAACCTGAAAGGCCTGATGTAGTCACGGTTGGCAAGTTTTGAAAGTTAGTCACACTGGTAGTGATATTCCAGATGTCCGCGGTTCGATTCCCGGCGAAGGCGTTGTTAACTTTTTATCTTTCCTGCTTTCAAAATACCTAATGTCTCTACAAGCCTTCTCAAACATTTTGGCTAGTTTATATCGATTTCCTTCTCTTTAATTATCGATCTTTTCTGACAACAATTAGAAATTTGTCTGAATATGCAAACCAATGTTCTCGTTACTTTCTGTGTGCTTTATCACCTCTCCACAATGTACCTATGAGGGTTTACTTGATCTGGTAAAAGTGAAATAGTTCCCCCCCCCCCGATAGACATGAAGCAAATTATCACTGTATCTGAAAGTAACTACAATATCAGACAAAGAACTTAGAACATAAAGGCATGTTTTGATGCTAACAAAGTCAATTACAGCTCACGATGACGTAATTAAACAAGAACAGTCAAATTCAAACTAAAAATGTGGACTAGTAGTCAAAGATAATACAATTTAATTTAAATTTAATCTGGCTCAGTAACTCTATCATATGAGGAAACAGAAATGGGAAGTTATAGTAAAGGCTGAAATGATAAACAATTGGGTAATTTACATAATAAAATAACTGCACATATCTACGAAGAATAATTTTCTTTATGTATTCTGTTTCTCTCTTCAACGTGTTTCCTTTTAATTTTAGAATTTTTGGATTTAATTAAGGATTTCTGTTATTCAAAAAAACACTAAATGCATTTAGAATGTACAGAAAAAGCGGCTAATTTGATTTCTTTAGTAATATGAACATTCAAAAGAAATATGAAATATATATGGTAAAGGCCGGTTACAAAGCAGGTGTGGCAGAATTTTTAGAATTTAGTGACACACAGAACAACAAAATCTAGAAATAGCAAAACTTTTAGAATTTAGAGCAGGGATTGGAAGCAGAATTTAGAAAGGCACTAGGCAGCAGAATTTAAGGTCCCCAGAGACTGCATCAGGTGGGAAAATGCCTAGTGCCCCCTGTGTATTATGCATTAAGACATATTAGATGAATCTTTAAAATTGTCAGCTTTCAATTTCTTTATTAATAAAAGAATTCCTTTCTATAATGCCTGTTCATATGATAAGATTAGTATTTTTGATATTTTCGTTGCCTGTGTCTAGTGAGTAGAGAAAATAAAAGGAAGATAAAAATGTTAAGAAAAAGATTCTAGTATCAGAAGTAAAACATTCAACTACTATATTGTTTTCATTGTTCTTCCAGACATTCTCCAAAAGTAAGAAATTCATTGCAAACTTTCTGTAAAATGCATCCATTACGTGTTGATATGTTGCTACCATGGAGACATTTTTCATTTTGTCACATATTTCTCGAATCTTCTAGAATCGTGGGTCTATAAATCTTGCCTTCAAATCCTTCTAAACTTTCCATACTGCAATGTCAAAAATACTAAAGAAAAATTATCCCAACCAATTCTGTAACAGCAAAAAGCCAGAAATATTTTGGGGGAAAAAAAAAGGGGGGGAGGAAGGAAAAAGTGTAAAATTAATTTTATAGAGAAAACTGATGCATATTCTGAGAATTTTGAATAATCTGAGACAATTACATGGGCAAAATGCTTACCACGAAAAAATTAAAAAAGAAGACATTTTAATTAATTGCATAGCTAATTTTGCTTTTACTAAGAGCTGTTTTGTAAATTATGCTTTATAGCATGTACCTTGTTTATTTTTCAGATTTAAAATATTGTATAATAAGTTGCCAAAATGAAACTTTATAATATGACAGTGAAAAATAAAAATGCTTTATTTTAATGTTATTTTTTAAATACAATTCTAATATATTACCATTATTTTAATGAAATTTATCAATGTTATGACAGTGAAAAATAAAAATGCTTTATTTTAATGTTATTTTTTAAATATAATTCTAATATATTACCATTATTTTAATGAAATTTATCAATGTTATGATGTTTTAAAAAAATCGTCGAAAAATTCTCAGATCTCGGAATTAAAAATTTTCTATAGAAACTGATCTTAAAATCGCCAAAATGTTGACAAGTTGTCAAATTTAAAACCATTTAATAAAAGAATTCACAACCCCAAAAGCGAAAAGTTGTTTAAGAGCTCTTTATTAGAAAAAATGAATTTCAAAATGCTAACGTTTCACTTCTTGCTTAGAAACTCGAGTATCCCATCATTTATATTAGAAATAGAAACAAATTATAACCCATGAACCCATTCAAAAGAATACGTCAGTGAATTGCCAAAAATGTTCCTCCAAAATGCTAATTCACACTCAAAATGGCAGTCGTAAAAACAGAGAAATTTCAGATGATTAAAATTAAAGACCTTCTACTGATTTGGGCCAAAATTAAGGACTTTTAAGGACCAAAAATCGATTTAAAAAAATTTAAGGACCATACGAACCCTTGTAAAAGTGAATTTTAAAATCTGTCATCGATAAGAGTGGGACTGGTGGCAGCAAATAGAGAATACTGACCACTTGGTGATGGCTTCTGTTTTACCTATCTCCTGCCTAATATGAACGTCAAGAAGTAGAACAGGAGGTGTAATGCTTTATTTCAGTGAGGCAAAACATAGTGTTCTTAACCTACCAGCATGTACGTATGCGCGAAATTTACGACAAATTCAGCTTTTAATGCACATTTTTCGCATATTGAAGCCGAGACATCTGAATGTCATTTCTATTCCTCCTTTCTACCCTTGGAAATGCTAATGTGCTAACAGGAAGTCATTTGACTTTTTTTTTTTTTTTTTTTTTTTTGTAAATTTTATATCAGTTTTCATGGCAGAAAAATATGTGCAACTAACTGATTTTGCTCATATACATAGCAATAAAAATACTTTGAGGCCTTTGTCTGCCCAGGTAGAAGTCATGTTTCAAAAAGTGTAGAAGATGTTAAGATTTTCACCAATTTTGATTGCTCCATTAACACACATACTCAAGACAGGACATAGATTTTTTTTTTTAATGGCAAGCATTAGCCATTTTTAGGCTTTTGCCACTATTATGGGCAGAAGTGGTACTCATTTTATTATGGAGGCACCCAACAGGCAGCCACCATTATCTCCTGTGAGGGGAATGCTTACATTCATGCCTTCTCTGGGATTTGAACGCAGGCCCTTCGGTATTGGAGTCAGCTCTCTCTAACCACAATACCATCTAGGCAGCTGGACATAGAAATATCAATCTCTCTGTATTCGTTATGAATAATTTAAAAATATTTGTTTGTTGTTTTGTGGCTGATAATGTTCAGACATATTCATAACAGCAATGAATGAGAAAAAATCATACACGAATGAAAAATGAATATTACAAAACATGCTCTTTTATGTTCTATTTTCACAATAAATATTTTGATGTGAAGTACCATGAAGTTTGACGTGAAGTATCAAACTATATATTATGAATTTTTGCTGAAAAATTTTTAAATGTTTATTTTTTACAAAAGGGATTAAAATTAAATTCGAAACAAACTATGCACACCAGTCGTAAAGATTTCAACAATACAAACAGAATATATAATAATTTTCATGTATTCTGTTTCAGTTGCATTAAGATCAGAACCAAAGAAGTATTCAGCAGACTTGGCAATTTCTGATTATCCATATTGCTAGTGAAATGTCACAAACTCTTTGCAACTTTGGAAAGAAACATTTTGGTATTTTTACATCTATTGCAACAATGCATCCAATGCCGCCTACTTTACACACTTTTTTTTTCATACAAGACACACACACACACACACACAGAAAACATTTTTTTCAGCACTGTCGTTCTTCCCATATACATAGCAATCTGTTTCCGCTAAAAAGAAAACTAGAGAATTACAGAAACTCAGCATCACGCACAATTTCCGCAACAAAAGCCCAAGATGCAATGAATAAAAAATGCTGCCTGATGCCTAAGTGAGCTCCATTATACAAAAAGCTAAGTCTGAGATTTTGGTGAAGACAATAAAAACTAGAGCATGTGATCTATTACTATGCTAAAATTCCCACAGGAGGGAGGAGGGAGTTCATCAATGGTTGAGTGATAAACATCAGTGAACATGAGTACTTTGATTGAGGACGAACAGGCTGGCTGCACACATATTTTTATGGATTTCCCCTACGTATAATGCAGATATAAACCAGTTTTTGTTAGTAGTATTCCATGAAGGCAATAGCCTTTTTATGATTGTTTTGGTTTATGACCAAAGAAGTATTCAGCAGACTTGGTAATTTCTGATTATCCATATTGCTAGTGAAATGTCACAAATTCTTTGCAACTTTGGAAAGAAACATTTGGGTATTTTTACGTCTATTGCAACGATGCATCCAATGCCGCCTACTTAACATACTCTTTTCCGTACAAGACACACACACACAGAAAGCATTTAAACCACACTCAAACCAAACAAATTCATAGGTTTCATACCAATTCATACTTTAATCAGCCAAGATGTAAATTAAAAACACTAATTTTGGCCCCAATTTTTTCGAGTCGCAACAGTCTTGCACACTGGAAATAAAAATCTGTTTTATTCCGAAAAGTATTGCCACAGCTCACTTTCAAATTGCTCAATTTCTAAATAAAAATTTAAGTTTATAGAATATAAAATAAAAAAATAGCATTTCCAAACATTAAATACATTGTTCTTGTGTCCAAAAATTCGTGGAAAGCCATTTTGCACATTCTCATCTTTGTACAAATTTAATCAGCCAAGATATTAATTCGAAACGCAGAAAACCTTAATTTTTGCACTCCATTTTTCCGCGTGGCAGCAGTCTCATGCGTTGAGATACAAATCAGCTTTATTTCAAAAAGTGTTGCCACTGCTCACTTTCAAGAAGTCTGTAGAGTCTGTTAACAAAAAATTTGTAAGTTTTACACAATATGAAATAAAAATAATTTTTCCAAACATTAAATGCATTATTATTATTATAAGGTCATGTTCTGACATTACAGAAAGCATGCGATTTCATCTGACGTCGTTGTATGTCAAAAAGTTTTTGCCAATATCAGCATTTTAAATAGCTACTGTTAAAAATTTCATTTTTTTTTTTTTTTTTCCAGATTAAGATAATTCACATGGTATGTTATTGCAACATTAATTATTTTATTGATATTGACAAAAGGTTGTTATATTACATTAAATTTAAATCATGATGTCATATGTATTAACCTGAAGTGTAAAATGTTTTTGTTTCCTGGTTTGATTTAAAAAAAAATTACGAATTAGTTGTTGCTTGGAAAGAATGAATAGACTTCATTCATACTGAAATTTTTTTTTTTTTATGCACTTTTATTTCAGGTGTACACAGACCTCAAATTTAGCTTTGGTCGCAGCTAGCAACTTTGTATACAGTGCATTAAATCAATAGTTAATTTTATTTTCAGTACATAAAAATTATAAATATTGCTTTGGCCGTAGCCCACTAGTATTTAATATTTTTTTTTTAAAGAATATTAACCATTACTCTTATTCACTTTCTATTCAGCATGTTTTTGGAAAGACGAAGCTGTCTAGGATGTGCTATACAGAATTATTAATTCTTAACTCTCATTTTCTTTAAAAACGCCAGAATTAACTTAACTGACAATTTAAAATATTCAGGATATATTGTTTAAAATATTTGTTTAAAAAAAATGTTTCACCTTTCCATTAAGTGATGGAATCTAGCTACCTCCAGCAGGTAACTGCATAAAAGTAATAAATTGGGTATCTAATTTATATACATAAATTTTTTATTATTATTATTATAAGGTATATACATAAATATAGAACGGTACTTTTCCGTTTTGCCGCGCAGGCGATTAATGTCATCAATAATGGTACAACTGATGACAAACAGAATACCCTCACTGGTAACCTTTTACGCCTGATTTTCAAAAAGGATCGCAGCAATTTCTTATCAGATTGATTGTTTCTTTCAATACTTGCATAGAATTTTTACCAGATAGTTCAATTTTATGCCCTATGGCCATTCATGATAATTAAGTCAATTAAGATGCAATCATACCACTCAGCCGAAGGCGATAATAATACAGAAAAGGCAAAGTCAAGGGTTAAATTTATCAATTCTAATAAGAATGCACTAGCAAAGTAAAGCACTGCAGTTTTACACAATTTCTGAGTAAGCTATTCGTACGAATTGAAATAATTCTTGCATTTACATTTGTACTCCCAATTAAGATTTAACTTGAAATTAAATGTAGATTATAGAATTAGATTTTTGCAGCATAGTTTACGTGAGATGAGATCACTTGGGGTCACGTGATATGAACCGGCAAATCAGGATGGTGAACCATGAAAGCATAGTACAGTGGGTGATTGGTTAACGATCATAATCCGTTCCAAGATTATATTCGCTATCCGAATTGTTCGTTAACCAATCACCGAGTTACCATATATGTAATTGGGAATTCGATTAATTTGTTCTGGAGATCCCAACAATTAAATTTAAAAAAAATGTCATGTACAAGTATAATTTCTTACTAAGTTTATTTATTACAAATATAATACATACATATAGTCTTACTTATTAATCAGTCCTTTTTCTTTGGGCATTAAAGAACATGTCCAATGTTGATTGTTTTTCTCTCTCCTTCAGGATTTTCAGAAAATGATTGATAGCAATGTAGTTGTAGAGATCAGTAATGCTATTGACATCAGCTTGGTTTGGATGCCATTTTAAGACCGTTGCTCTGACATCCTCCCACTTCCTCAAAAGATCTTTTAATGGCAGATGTCGGCATTGCTTCTCTTTTGTCCTCCTCTTTTTCAGAAGGAAACAAATTCTGCTGAGTTTCTTTGTGTTCTTCATTCAAGATTTCTTGGAGTTCTGACGTCAAGTCACCTTCATGTTCCATTGAGCTCTCAAATGCCATCCTCGTTCATCTCCAATTCCAGATCTCTCGCAGTTGTTACAATTTCATCCATAATTTCAGGGGTGTCACCCTGATCACCTCTGTCTCCTTGAACGAGGGATGGACACAGCTTTCGCCAGGCAGAATCCAACTGTCGTTGAGCTTTCTTAGCTAGGATTGTGCCTAGTGTAGACCTACCTGTTCAAGCCATACTGCCTAGCAACATCAGTCATTTTTATCTTTAGTTTTAATCTCTTTTCTGGTTTTTATGGCGAGCACAGTTCTTGACACTGCACTCTTTTTAGGTCCCATAATATTGTCAGATTTTCAGATTTTTTTTATAAAGTGTTCAGAGAAGCACATACGGAAATCAAAAGGACAGAAACCAACTATGGTAGACAAAGTATCATCGCACACTACCGTATGCGTCGTACGGCGCTGCCTCACTGCTACATAGTATGGATGATGATGTGCCAGTGCACTTGCACATCCAATGATGACATGTCAGCACACGCGCACATCCATTTTCAGGACGAATTGAGGATTGGTGTTGGGTGTTCCGACAGCCAAGAGGTTTCCGTTAGAATTAGTTTTTGTTCGTTGTTTGAACACAAAAATCTTTCCTCAAAGTGTTCGTTGTCTGAACTGCTCGTTAACCGATCACCCACAGTGCTTTCTTAAATTAATGTCTTATTTACAAATTTATAGTCTTTATTTATTGGTTTCTTACAAAATTTTAAATATTAAAATGTTTATGCCTTCAAAATAAAAAATTCTTAGAACTAACATATGTTAATATTTTTTATCTGTATGTTGTCGCCAACAAAATGTGCTTGGCGAGATTTGCAACGGCGAAATGGAAAAGTACCTATATAATTTATGTATATACCATAAATTGTATATAAATAAATTAGGTATCTAATTTATTACATCAATATAACTGCATTGGAAGGAAAATCTTAAGATGGGACTATAGAAAAGTAATTCAAATTTATGCTGCACATAAGAAATATCATGTAATTAGTCTACTTGTCAAATTCAAGATATAACTGATTTTACAGCTTGTGTTTCAAAATTAGTTTTGAATATAAATTCTGCACACATTTAACAAAGTCTGCCCTTACTGTTAACTTAGTTACTTCAAAGATGAAATTATACACTTCATATGTATTATCAATGTATGTGTTTTTCACATCTATTTACCACAAAAATGTACAAAATTTAGTGCGAGACTGAACTAAATCAGCAATTGCATGGAAATGCAGAAAAGTTTAAGATTTTCCAGTTATAAAAATTCTCCCAAAAGCACTTTTCATTTACTGGATTTTTATTTTAAAAGTTTAACAAAATATATGAGAAAGATTCCAAATGCATAAAATGAGATCTCTAATGGTGACATTTAACAATAACTACTGATAACTACACATACACCAACACACACTTTAAAAAATGCATAGAAAATACAAAATAGAGACATGGTAAAGTTACACAGTGTTGTTATAATATTACATAGCAACATTTAAAAAATTCCACAGTTAGCCATCAAAATACATAACAGTGCATTTAGAAGTGTTTCATTTATATAAGAAAATTACCAAGAAGTTGGACTTAGAACATTCATATCAAAATTTGACAAAGCATATTTTGTACGTTTTCTGGAAGAATGTGCAGATTTCACCTCTAATTTATCTTGATTAGTTACATGACATGCAGGAAGGGCCTGTTGTTTTGCCTCTTGTTTTGATTTTGGCATCCAGGGTAAGGAGCATCTTGCCACTGCCACACCATCATCATTAGGTTGTTTTAATTGTTGGAGTAAATCATTAAAAAAATTCGTCTGTTTACAAAGGGAAGGCATACTTCGTTTTTTAGCAGTACTTTTACCTAAAAACAAAATACAAAAATGTAATGAATTCTAACTTTAGTTGTAATAAAATTAGATATTTTTATATATAAGAATCAAAAGGTAAAGTACAGCTTCAGTGTAAAAAAATTAAGTAGAAATTTTTATGTTCTTATTTATACATATCAAGTCATACCACTTCGCCACCCAGTTGGTATAGCGGTCAAGGAAGCTGACTGCCATGCCAAAGGGCCTGGGTTCGAAACCCGGAGAAGGCATGGTTGTAACTGACAGTCCCTTCATAGAAAAGGCGATCATGGCCCACCTATTAGGTGCTTCCATAATAAGGAGACCGCCACATCCGGCCTTGTATAGATTAATGGACTGGGTTACATTTGTAATTGTTCACAGTCTGCCATTGGGGAAAAAAAAAAAAAGTCGTACCACTTCTAACTGTTTATCCATCACTGGATAGCAACAGCATTTTGGATTAATGTTTTAAAATTTCCAAAAACCAATAAAAAATAACCAAAGAATTAAAATCGTATTTGTACACTATATTTAAGGAAAATACAAAATCATACAAATTAAGAAACTAAGGAAAAAATTTTAATTTTATATCATGAAATTTCCTGCTCTAAAATTTATTCAAATAAGTTTACAGCCATGGATTTATATTAATACCTCCAAAAATTTTACTACACAAATAACTACTGCTATACCAATTATATACTACAGTACAAAGTTCGTAATCTGGACGTCCGTTATCAGGAATGATCTATAATCCGGACCTCAAAGCCACAAACTTTTTTTTGTATGCTTTATGCATGCGCGTAATCGGTTTACGCATGCAAGTGTAATGTATAACGGACAGTATAAGCTAAGCTAAAATTATCTAATTATCCATTTCAGTTAATGTTGCAGATTGCACTGTTCCTTAATCTTCTAATTGGATCCGGCTTATTATTTTTTGCAGACTGTTAGAGCAATTTTATAAAAATTAAGCTTGAACTTTTGATTATGTCAAAAAAAGAGTTTCCAATTCTGAAGCTGCTAAAGGATTTACAAAGCAAAAGCACGTTTCGATGTCCATCAAACGAAAAGTGGAATTGCTGCAAAAAATGGATAAAGGCATATCTGTCTCAAAATTATTCGAGGAGTATAACATTGGAAAGTCAACTGTATATGACATGAGCAAAAAGAAAAAGGAACTTTTTGAATTTTTCGTGGATTTTGACACCCCACTTGCAATGAATAACAGAAAAAGGGTTCATTATGCTAAAAGTGATGATTGAATGGGTCAGACAGCGTCGCAGCGAGGGCATGCCACTGACAGATCCAATGCTAATGGCTCAAGCCAAAATATTTCATGAAGAAATGAACTTAAACACTGAGTGCACATATTCGACAGGTTGGTTAACCAAATTAAAAAGTCGTCATGGTATAAGACAATTAAAAATTTCAGGTGAAGAAGCTTCAACTGATACTGAAGCTGCTGAAGACTTCGCAGATGAATTCGTTGAACTCATTACTAGTAACAAATTTACAACGCTGATGAAACTGATCTTTTCTGGCAATATGTACCGTGAAATACGTTGGCAATGTCTACAGAAAAGGCTCCAACTGGTGTCAAAGACTCAAAAAAAAAAGCGAGACTAATAAATTTTAGCATGCTCAAATGCTGCAGGAGCGCATAAGTGCAAATTTTTCGTAATCGGAAAACATGCACAACCTCGAGCATTTAAAGGAGTAGATTCTCCCTGTTATATAGTGCGCAAATAAAATTGTACGTCTATCATTCAGCCTATGGATATGGGAATAGTGCACTGCACAAACTGAAATGCAAATATAAAGTAACATTTTTAAAATCTATGTTAAATTTCTTGAACAATGGTAACACTATTTAAGACTTTTTGAAATTTTTTAGCATACAATCTGCTGTGTGGGGCATTGCAAGATCGTTGGAGGATGTCTCTCCAGATGCATTAAAAAGTGCTTGGCATAATTTATGGCCAGCTACCATATTGTACTTGCAAATTAAACTTGCAAAAAATCTAATATTCACTAAATATAAAATATCCCAAATTTTCTAGAAAATTTTCACCAAAATTTACTACCCCAACTCTGAATAATATAATCACACACACACAACACACATATACAAAAAAGTCATCCAGAAAGATCTCTTTTTACTATTTTCTGAATTAAAAAAATATTTGTGAATTATCATTAAAGGCCTATTGCACATTTTGTCCTTCACCGTTCCCTACACATTTGGTTAGGAGAAGTAGAATGAATGAAAAGAGGAATAATAAACATTTTAAAATCTCCCAAAACCCATCCTAGGAAAAGAGCACAGCTTACATTCTATTAAATAAGTTTCCATTAATCTTCCCAATTTTGTTGAATTTGCCAATTTTAACATTTAAGACGAGATACAAAGGAACTGGCACATGCATGTCTTATTCTAATCAAATGTTACATTGCAATTTGTTTATTTATTTGAAGCAAGTTTTGGTTTGCAAAACTCAATAGACATTTAATCCGGACATCACATGTAACTGAAGAGAATAGGAGTAACAAAAGGAATGCACGATCTAACAACCTACATTTGTGTTTGGACACCTTCTTTCCAATGTGAGCTAATACAGTATCTCCATTTTGGCTTCAAGTCACATTTTAATTTCACAACATGATCATTCATACACAAGCCTTTTTTGCGAAAAACAATCTTTCTTGAAGAAACAGCAGTTTTCCATGCAGATTCCAAGTTCTATAATCCACAAAAGTGAAAAAAAGGGGTGAGGAAAAAAAAAAAGAGGAGAGAAAGCATCTAAAATATTGTTGCAAAAGTGATGATAATTATCACAAGGAAAGAAACCAACCCAAACTTGAAACACACTACATGGGGAAAATATGCCGAAACAAAAAAGTGTCAAATAATATGGCTTTAATGAAAATTAATACTTGCGTATTATCCCATCATCCATAAAACTGTAGCCAAGCAGGGCAATTTAGATAAATTGATTGTAAGACCGACCATTATAAGCCATGTTTCATTTTCATAAACTAAGATATAAATTAATTGTGCAGTTTATTACTTTCAATATTAAGAGACCCCATCATTTAAAAAAGTGTTTGTTAACCCTTTTCTGGATGGGCACCCCAAACATGCATTACTGAAGAATGCATGTAAGGGACAGATGATGCATATATAGATTTTAAGCTGACACATTTTTCAAACACTAAATTCTGTTCTGTGCCCATTACATACTTATGCACAACACTGATAATGTACAGAACACAAGTGTGTAATTTTCTTTTTTATGCTCAGTCCTTTTTGTAAATATGTTTATTGTATTCTGAGTATTTTTCAAGTGTTGTGATTACCTCTTTATAATGCATCATACATCTCGGTTAGCTTAAGGCTCCTTTTATTTCTTACCTTCAATTGGGTTTCATCATATTATAGTTATTTTCCTTGGCAATTCACCAGATCATTGTACTTCCTTGTATGTTTCTAATTACTTCCCTTTCAGT
Source organism: Stegodyphus dumicola (assembly GCF_044657685.1). Classification (NCBI taxonomy): domain Eukaryota; kingdom Metazoa; phylum Arthropoda; class Arachnida; order Araneae; family Eresidae; genus Stegodyphus; species Stegodyphus dumicola. Next base: position 283,244,499 of record NC_140768.1, read on the forward strand.
ACTTCATGTCACCAGCTCCAGATGCTTTTACTTTGATGCCATTCAATTTTTGGGTCACTCATTAATCAAGTCATTCTTGTACTGTTATGCCTTAGTTTACCATGATTTTTACCTTCTGTTTTCTACAATATTAAAAGGAACACAAGTGTTTGATCTGGGATAGGTACTTCGGCCCAGGCACCCTGGTGTACCAAAGTACCGTTCCACTAGAGGCGATACACACTAATATCGAAGTTTCCCGTTGCCGCATATACATACTGTCATATATATACTGTCTGCACAAACAGTTCCCATAGGCATGTTTAATCATATTTTGTCAAATAATTTTTGACATTTGAAAGAGACTTGCATTTGAACACTGCGTTGCAAAATTTGTAAAAAATTATCATTATCAGGAACTATCACATTACCAGATTAGAACCATTATTTACTTCCAGTTCTATTGCAAAAAGTCAGTTACAGAATGCCACCAAATGATGTATATAGCTTTAAATACTAATGTTGTATCATATGAGACTGTGAAGATTCGGTACGAAAAGTTCAAAAGCAAGGATTATGACATTCAAGAAGCAAAGTGCTCTGGCCTCATGTTGATGAGGTCTGCCTATGAGAAATTGAGGAAGAAGATCAGAATGCAACCATTTGAGAGCTTGTTAAAGATTTAGACGTTAGAGCCATGCCCATTAGTCACACTATGCACTGCATAAACTTGATGTACATGTTCAACTTCTGGGTGCTGCATGAGCTGACTCAAGCAGATAAGGCACATTCTAGCCTGCACTAATCTGCTCTAATATCAACACACAGATAAAATTCTTGAACAGATCATCATTTGTAATGAAGAGTGGATTTACTTTAACAACACAAGACAAAAAGGATGTTGGTCTGTGTCCAGTGAGCCTGTTACCAGTGTTACAAAGTACAACTTGACTAATATCATGCTTTGTACCTGGTGGGATAGCTGTATCATCCACAAAGGGTATCTGGAAAAAGGTAAAACCCTCAACAGTAAGGTGTACAATGATGTTAATCCGTGATGCTGCTCTCAAGGAAGAACGTTGAACTGAATTCCGGTGCAAAAAGGTAATGATCCATTAAGATAATGCAAGACCAGATGTATCTATCTACATTTACTGGCCAAACTCTGTACAGACTTAAATGGTATCTTCTGCCACAACCACCATGTGGCAATATATGTTCTGTGCTGGTTTTTGGTGTAATGTTACTTGTATGGCAACCCTTTTGATATTGAAACTATTTTGCTGGAGTTGTTTGAGTTTGCAGGCAAATGGTTGCAGGTAATTTTTTCATGTGCGAAAACTAGGTTTTTGCAGACATTTTAGGCTTAAAGTTTACATATTGCAAATTTAGATAGTAATATTGCACCGTGGAGTTTCTCGCCAAACATTTTTGGCAAAAAATTTGTCGCCAAGCGAGGGCACGTATGACCGTAGTTAGTTCCCCTTGAATCTTGCTATTTATATTTTATTTTTTGTCTGTTGTTACTTAAGCCTTAAATCATTCATAAATAATTAGGAAAGGTAAATGTGCAGCTGATTGAATGTTACCTTTTCTTTACAAAAAATGCCTGGGCAGTGTCATCAGGTTATTAATCAATGAGCTCTACAATACTTTATAATACAGTCCAAACTCTTAAGGATATGTCCAGACGAAATTTTTTCTTAATTTTTATAAAACATTTTGCATTTGTAACAGTTTAAACCTGTAAAAATAGACGAAAACATTCTGTCATAAAAATCACAAGACATGCTCGCTCGTGAAATAAATGAGAACGCGTCCACTAGAAGGTTAAACATTAAATGATGAATTAAAACTACTTACCAAATGCAGAACTAAGGTTACCAGCTGGAATGAAATAATCGTAATAGCCAAAATAGGCTGAAGAAAGTGGACGAGATAAATTCTTTTTTAATCCAGTAAATGAAATGCAGTTTTCAATACAGTCCATGCTATTCTGAAATTAAATTTACAATCAGCAAATTACATTTCTATTAAAAGAAACAACACTACAGTAATTTTTTAATGCCTATAGAGATATTTAAATATTTACAATTCTAATTCTTCATTTAATTTTGACTTATTAACTCTCCAACTAATTAAAGGTTTGTCTCTCAAACCGTACACTTTCCCAAAAGGCCTCCAATAAGTTATTTCCTTCACTGTAATTCCAAAAATGATCCTCCTCCTTTATACATTGACTCTTCTTCAAATATATATACTATACTAGTTTAATTTTCTGGACTGAATACAAGATGCCTGTCTGTATATTTAAAAGTGGTTAGAGTAGATTTAAGGATGCCTCTTGGATTATCAATAAGTTGTTGTTTCATTTATGATAACCTGAGTAGTTGAATGCTATGGAAACGTTATTTTGACGTAATTAGTTGCAAGGTTGCGGTGAATTTGAACGATGGGAAAAGATATGGAAGGCTTGTTTGTGTGTCCGATTTTGGATAAGAAGTATATAGCTTGTTTTGTGGTTTACACGGCAAAATGGCTGAAAGTGGCAAGATTATTTTGAAATTTCTGTACGATTTGGAATGAAAGGGAAAAAAGCATAACCATTATAAGTGTCCTGTTTGTAGGAAGGAAATGAGTATGGAGGATATTTTTTACTCTTATTTTTGTGAATTTATGTGGCAATGCCAGTATACAGATTCTAGTTCATATAATTTTAGGAAGTTTTTGGATGCTGTTAAGGAATTTTCTTTGACTGATGATGGGGAAATTTATAAACAAGGTAAGCGGAAATTTCCTTTGTGTTACTTCATTGTTTGCTTAAAATGTAGTTTCTTATTGATATTATATATTTTTTTGTTAGCTGCTTCTTTGACTTTTTAAGTGAGTATAGATTGATGTGTACATGGACAAAGTGAGTGCGCAATGCCTAGTTTGTGCAATTCTCTGACGTTTTTTAAGTGAAAAGAAGTCGATGTGTAGATAGATACAGAGATTGTGCAGTTCTTTGACTTGTTATTTTAAATTTGTGTAGTGGTGATTTTTGGCACAAAAATCGCCGCTACATAAAGCCAAAATAACAAGTCATAGAATTACACAAACTCTGTGTCCATTTACTGCCAAAAATCGCCAAGGGGCACCTGTACATATATTTTTACTTTAAAAGTTTTATGAGAAATATTTTTGAATATTGGAAAGCTAAATAAACAAATTATGAATAAGAATAAAAAGCGGTTGATGAATTAAAAGAAATTTTTGATACTTTAAATGAGCATACCTTATTAAAATGTTATAAGTATTTATCACCAGCTTGAACTTGATAAAATTCTTTGCTACTTTTTAACGACATAGAAAAATTCACTGCAAGTTAGTTCATTGCTAATTTTGAAGCTTAACAAAGCTTTTGCGATAATTCAGCTATTCTTCGTTTTTCTTCAAATTATATGATATTCATTACTGAAAATATTTTTTCAACTGGTGCAGATATGACAGCAATGCTGAAAATGCATTCTATTATCTGAACAAGATTAGGCAATGAAACCTTTTTTCTTTGAAATTACTGAAAAGTTCTACCAATTTTTCTCTGCAACTTTTATTTTCCCCAATTTCATAACCCGACAAAAAAGATTTTGTAATCACCTTCACCAAAAAGTTGATATACATTTATTATATTTATCTGCGCAGTTTCAATTTTTTTCACCCGAAGTTTCAGTTTCAGATCATATTAAATCACCGCTGATTATCCAAATAAAAAATTCTGCTCCACCAAAACTATTTTCATGTAGCTCAATGTAAAAAAGACAACTGTCATAAAATGCTACAAACTCTCATAGGATTGTATTAGTATTATGTATGGGTGCCACCCATAAATCTGTTATAAATTTTCACAAAGCTGTTAGAAACAGTAGCTCAGTCACATTAAAAATGATATCTTCATATATTCTTGCTAGTCTAAACTTTGTTTCAATGAGTTCTCATACGGATTTAGATGAATAATTGGCCAAAATCGTAAATAGCAACATGAAATGCAAAACTTAGCTCTTTAGCTGCTATTAAGAATTTATTATTTTAAGTCGCCACTAACAGGCTTGCCTTATGTTTCGCAAATTTGAAGGGATTTGTCATCTTGAATGCCCACTATGAGGAACTGAAAATTCAGGCATGGTTCATATTTCAGTTTGGTTAGTCAATATTTTAGGGTACCCACTGGATTATCGCCAAGTTGTTGTTTCATTTATGGTAATGTAAGTAGTTAAATGTTATGGAAACCTTATTACAATGTGATTGTAATGCATGATTGCGGTGATTTTGACTGTTGGGAAAATACAGCGTGTTTCACGTGTTTAAAAAAGAATTTACCTATTTTGAGTGCATATATTTATTTAAGTGTAACCTCTCAATTTCAGATTACGGATGTTATAGATGTTCAATATGTCCTCCATTAGTGACACGAACAATATCACATCGATATTCAAATTCCTCCCATACTCGGACAAGCATGACCATCGTCACTGATGTTATGACAGTACGAATCCGGTTCTTCCCCTCTTCCAGGTTCTGTGGGAATAGTGGTACATAAACATAGTCTTTAATGAAACCCCACAGGAAGAAGTCACAGGTGTCAAATCCGGTGACCGTGGAGGCCAGCTGAGACATGCTACGGCAGCAGCTCCTTGACGACCAATCCAATGGTTCGGTAGAGTTTCATTCAGATAATCACGCAGTTGGCGACACCAGTGAGGGGATGCCCCGTCTTGTTGAAAAATGAAATTGTCTTCGTGCAGCATCGGAAACAACCAGTTTTGTAACATAGCGAGATACTGTTGACCGTTAACCATGTTTCCATCAAAGAAGAATGGGCCGTAAACAGATGATCGGGATATCGCACAAAACACATTGATTTTGGGCGAATCTCGTACATGTTCAATGGCTGCATGTGGGTTCAGTAGGCCCCAAATTCGAACATTGTGTTTGTTTATAAGACCACTAACATGAAAGATCGCTTCATCACTGAACATGCAGTGCGAAAGTGTTATCATTGTCAACAGCATCAATGATCTCGTCACAAAATGCCACACATTTGTGTTTGTCAATCAGGACGTAGAGCCTGTAACAAATGTAACTTTTGTACGGCTTCACAATCAACCAACATCTCAAAACATGCCAAATTGCTGTTGTAGGTAGTTGTAACTCGCGACTGGCAAGACAAGTTGATTTTGAAGGACTACGTTGGAAAGCTGTTTGAATTTGTGCAACATTTTTGTCAGGAACACGAGGGCGGCCAGGACTCTTTCCTTTACATACACATCCTGTATTTACAAACTATAGATACCATCTGCAAACGTTCCACCCATTCCAAAGATCACTTTGGTACCTCAACTTGAAAAGTCTGCACTGTAATCATGGAATTGCACTTCGCAAACTCGAGAACACAAAATGATTTCTGCTGTGGAGTAGCCATATTAAATATGTGACGGTTACCACGCAAAACAGAAGACAACCGACATCTAGCAGCTATTAATATAAACTAGACTATGTATTAATTTCACCAATAGCCGAGTTAAGGAGCTGTGATCGATAGTTTGGACAAAATAACACTTTGTAATACGTATATTCTTTTTTAAGCACAGTATATTTGTAAGGGCTTATTTATGTGTTGGATGTTGGTTACAAAGTATGTTAGGCTCAAGTGCAGAATCACCCACTTATATGGCGCGTATGGATGTGTACATGGACAAAGTCAAGAGGGTGCACAATGCCAAGTTTGTGCAATTAACTTGTTATTTTCAAGTTAATGAAGAATCGTCCACTTATAGGGCATGTATCAATGTGTACATGGACAAAGTCAAGGGAGTGTGCAATGCCAAATTTGTACAATTGTTTGACTTATTTTCAAGTTGGCAATTTTGAGAAATGCACGAAACAATGGGCGATTCTGCTTTTTCCTCGTATGTTGTTTACTTTGTGCTTTATACTGTAAAATGCCTGCTGATGGCACGATTAACCTGAAGTTTTTTTATACTTTGGAATGACTGGGAAAGATAACATCGAGTTGTGTGCAAATGAAGATTTAAATGGCTTCAACCTCCTCTCAGCAAATTACACAGCGAGATTTAGGGATTTGGAAACCACAGCTCATATCAGTACTATGGAAGCTATGTGGAATGTAATGAAAAATGATTTTCGAAAGAAATGCTACTGACAGTCCAAAGGATAATTTTTTTTCTTTGCGAATTTATATACGATGGCAGCATAGAGATTATAGTTTAGATAATTTTAAATAGTTTTTGGATACTGTTAAGGAATTCTGTGTGTCACACATACCTAAGAAACAGAAACTTTTAAATAAGGTAAGTCGGTATTTCCTGCGTAGATTAGATAACATACATTTCCATTCTACGTTATTTCCTTGTCACATTTAAAATGAAGTTTATTAAGATCATGTTTTGGACGCCATTTTTGGGGGAGGGGGGCGTTAGCAGTGTTTAAATTGCACCGGAGCCCACAGGAGCCCGGTTCCGGTACTTCTCAATTTTTAAGATAAATTAAGATTCTAGCTGGAGTGCACCAGAGCCCTAAATAAGATGAGCTTCGGTACTTCTTTTTATAAAACTGAACCACAATTTAAAGGGAAAAAATTTAGAATTCCTAACATTTTAGTTTAACAATAAGCAGACCTTGCAATACTCTATTTCCCTAGAAATATGAACTCATGAGAACATGAGACGTTCAAGTAAAGTCCTCTCACTCACATGCGGAAACCTTTTCCTTTAAGAAGGGCAATAAATTTGGGGGAATTTGTTTAGGAACGCGTAACTTTCTCGTCATGCCATCATATCTAGTGTATCGTTATCGATGCTTACAGTTAGTTATCCTCGCAGCAAGGAAAATTTGTGTTCTTAAATGTGCGTTAAGTGACAGCGAGTACAATAAGAGTGAAATACTGAGATAAACTGCTCAAGCACGTCTTATACATCGTCTTCCCACATTATCCACTAATGTAACCAAATACGGGGGGTGAAAAGTGTAACCAGCAACTTTACATTCATCCTTAGAAGTCAGATTCAGGACTCAATTTAACTATGACACACATATGCTTGATCGCTATAATTATATCAGCAAAAAGCCGCGGTCACAGAGAACGTTATCTCTCACCAAGATTCTCCTCATTTTTTGTTTCCATCCACTCATACCCTCATTTTCTTTCGCTCTGGAATCTTCACCAGCTATACTTTAAATATATTTAATTTTTATGATAAAAGAACTCCCCCCCCTTCCTTACGATCAGAACTTAAATTGGGCTGGAGCCCACCGGATCTCTGCTCCGAAGCTTCTTAGTTTTTGTAATAAATCATAATTCTAGCTGGAACACACGGAAGCCCTGAATAAGAAAGCTGCGGCACTTCTTTTATGTAATTGAATAACAATTTCAGTAGAAATTTTATCTCGAAAATTTTATTTTAATAATAAAATTGTATTAAAAATCGCTTATTAAATTTAAGTTTATCTCTTTACATTCTATTTAATTTTAATTATTTAATTACTTCAATCTTTAATTATTTCAATAAATAATTAATTTTCTATCAATTATCAATCAAATTATAATTAATTATATAATAATTATTGATTAAATAACAATTTTAAAACATTAATTAAATAGCTATTAATTAATTTGATAATAATTAATTATTTAATTTTAAAATTATTAATGAGTTTAATTGTCATTTTATTTATTTACTCTACTCCTCTTTGCCGACTGTCCTCCATAGGGCTCCGGCACTTCTAATCTTAGAAATTAAGCCCTGGGCATCAGATGTAAAGAGAAAAGGTGCCCCCCCCCCCCAAAAAAAAAAAAAAAAACGCACGCTGAAATATATTTTACTTTCAGAATTTCAGTATACTCACAAACCTTTGGCAAAGATGGATAACCCTTTTCTTTAATACATCAGTTTCTTTTTGGCATTTTAGAGATTAATTTAATGTACAATAAAAAATAATCACAAAAGACAACTTGTAATGTAAACTAAGATATGCCAAACTGTGGCACAGCAACTGTATGTGCCAATCAGTAGCATAGCTAGGATTCCAACACGTGGGGACAACTGAAGAATTTGCACCCCTTTCTGTGTGCCAAGAATGGCAAACATTTCATTAAAAAATTTCTAGCATCAATTTGGAGCCGCCTAGATGCTGCGTGCGAGTACAGATGTCCCCTTCTTGCCACGGCACTGGTGCCAATCTAACTTAAACAAAATATCTAAAAATTTAAATAAAAATATCTGGATCTTATAGGCTACATACTATTAAAGATTTCTGTGAAAAAATAAAACATCTCATTCATTAGGGCACATGTTATAATTTTTGGAGAAAACATCTAGACAATACTAAAAGTACTCAGATCTAGATACAAAATATTTAGCCTGGTAATACAGAGTGGGATATTTTAATTGCGAAATTGCTATTTTATGCATTTTTATTTCTCCTATATTCAGTACTTATAAGATTTTGCAACAAAAAAAGGGGAGGCACAAAATGACAAACTGGCTAGGACGTAGAGGCTATTATCATTAAACTGGGCTAGCTCAGGAGGAAAAAAAAAAATTAGGATATCTTCATAAGCATAATTATAATGATAACAGAAGAAAATTTATGCAATAATAGATTGCAATGCTACACTGCAAGATTCTGATAGAACTATAACAAATATTTTAAATTTTTTTAGATACTAAACAATATTTACTTGTATAAATGTTATGTTTTTCTTTCCTTTCCTTCTTTCCTCCACCCTTTTTTTTAAATTCTATTAGCATTTTTGTCTAATTCATCAACATTTAACCAGCCTTAACATTACATATTGGAGTCATTATATTACATACCACTACTTGGTTAACAATATATATTACATGCATATTATATGCATGTACAATTTTCATGAATGTTGCATAATATACAATATCACATAATTATTTCAATAATTTTTTTAGTACACCTTTTATATTTTGGGGGGTTCATTACACAACAGTTCCCATTCTCCGGGTCAAAAAAAAAAAAAAAAAAAAAAAAAATGACTCTGTTTAAACATTACACAAGGTAAGAAATTATTGCTATTGAAAATGATATTCCCCGCTGGAATTATGCCTAGTTTGCTATTTATATAATTAAGAAAATGATATACTAGGACTGTTTGGAAAATTCATGACCATATGCTGAAAACACATTCATTTTGATTCTGTAAAGAATTGCATAAAGTCTTCGTTTCGTGAGAACATGAGAACAATTACATAAAATAATATTAGTACATAGAACAAAGGGATAATTACACGCGCAATCAGAAAGTACTGCAAGATGGTAAATGTATTGTATTACGGCAAAATATAAACTATTCAGATTCTTTAATTAATTGCATATAAATACCCTATATTAATATATTTTGTGGGATTACATAAAAATACGAATTAATTAAGTAGAGCAAGGAAATAATGACTACATATGCATGATATCAGAAGTTAAAACTATTATGGCAAAATAAAACGCAAAAACAAAATATTCATCATATAACACATAAATAAATAAATATGGACTGAAAGGAATTAACTTAAAATTCAAAGGAAAAAAAAATCGAATCTAAACGCATTCCACAATAATTTCATCTTCAGCCTGGAATATGACATCTACCAAAATATTTTAAAATAAATTAAAACTTACGTAGCTAAACTTCATTGAACTTTCATAAAGATATAAAAACTTGTGACAAAATGAAAAAACTTGAATGACTTTCGGCTAGAGAAAATTCCATTTTTAAAGACATATTTGCAATTTGCAAGAAAGTTATAATACAGACTACTAGCTGGATGATGCAAAAGGAAAATCACGCAATGCTATGACGTAGGTGAAATGAGCAAGTGAGCATGCGCATTACGTGCAACAAATATTTAATCGGAGAAATCAATCATCGATATAATCAAGTAATGAATTTATATTTTCTGCTTTTTAATTTAAATTTTCAAATATTTCCGATGTTCTAAATTCTTATCTTTGCTAATCAACAAATTCTAGCACAACTGAGATTTCTAAAGCCATAGTAAAAGTCAAATTTTTCTCAGTCCTTCGGAAACATCGCGTACATAGCTTCCTAAAAAAAAAAAAAAAAAAAAAAAAAAATTTGAAACGTACTTTTTTGATGAACTTCTAAGAACATATAGTGAATTTGAGTTTCAGAAAGCAGCGCCTTCTTTTACTCTATATCACGTGAAGAACATCAGTAAAACAAAAGACGAAAGTAAAAGTCAGGTGGCCGCCATCAGTCGACGAAAAAGGTGAGTGTCTGGTTGAAGGTCCAAATCAGTAAACTGAAGCATCTAGTATAAGTAAAAATTGTTAAGGATGGAGAATGTCAGATGGATATTTGTGCTTTTCTCTGGGAAATGGAGAGCATCTAAGAGAGTTGATGCAGTTGTTAGGATGAGTGAGAACTGAAAAGAAGAAATTTCTGGCAAGTTTTTGAATATAATCTTGAATTGTATCTACTTTGAGATCACGATGGATATAAGAATTTGGAATGAACCATGGCGCGTTGATGATCTCTCTGAGTGCTTTATTTTGATGATGTTGGTGATGAACTTGGATGTGTTGAAGGTGAGTTTTGGCAGCGTGGCCCCAGACGGGACTAGCATAGAGTAATGCTGGTCGAAGTATAGATTTACATAAGAGGAGTTTATTAGAAACGGACATATGACTTCTTCTGCCAAGAAGTCGGCGCATAGTTGCAAGCGTGATATTGATTTTTTTCACTGTTTCCCTGAAATGTTTCTGAAAAGTAAATTTTTTATCAAAAATGACTCCTAGATATTTAACTTCGTCAACCCAGTCAATTTTTTCATCAAACAGAAGAGGTCTAGGTGGAGTGAAATTTGTTTGACCTTTGAAAAATTATTGCTTTTGATTTTTCGGTATTAACTGCAATCCTCCAATGAGTGAGCCAATTTTTTAGATGATTGAGATAATGTTGAAGAAGGAGCTGGACATCAGTAACAGTAGAAGCTTGGGTCATAAGCGAAAATCATCAGCGAAAAGAGCAATGGTAATTTGTGGGTCCTTAGGAATACCGTAAATGTAATTGTTATATAAATATGAAGAAAGTACAGATCCTTGAGGCACTCCATCGAAAATTTTTCTCGTGGAAGAAACAGAACTGCCAATTTTCACTGCAAAGATTCTGTCTTGGAGATAGGAAGCAATAAGTCTAATACAATGATCGGGGAAGTTTAACTTGATAAGTTTGTATATAAGTCCCTGGTGCCATACCCTATCAAAAGCTTTCGCAATATCAAGGAAAATGGCTCCGGTAGGGAACTTACAATTGAAACCGTCAGTAATATAGTTGATGACACGAAGCAGCTGGTGATTAGCACTGTGAAGATGGCGGAAGCCAAACTGTTCTTCTGGAATGTAGGAGCTCTGTGGAATAATTTGAGTAAGATGATAAAGAATATTTTTGATGAATTGCAGTCTAAAACAGGGACTCTCAACCAGGTAAGAATTCACCCCTAACGAGAAATATCACAGTTTCAGCGGAAGGGAATTCCCGTCAGCCTTTTATTTACCTGTTAAGTATTTTAGCTTATGTCACGTCTTACCTTCATCGAAATTCGAATCACCATTCCACAGAAATCTGGGTTAATGCAAGCATGAAGATGATACACTTAGTTTTATATTTATTACTTTAATTAAGATTAGAAAAATACATTAGCTTAGTATATATGCAAAAATAACAAAGATAAACCGCACATGTAAATTATTCAACGCAATCAATGATGAGTTGCTGCTGATAGTGATAATGAGTGCGTCTTGTGTTAAGAATACATTACTTATTTTAATGTTTATTATATTGTATTTTATATTTCTCGGCTCATGAGAAAGCCTCACTTAGATTTTGTTAGTATAGTTTAGTAATTTGTGTATGGCAACAGTGTCAGATATTCAAGTGCTAAAACGATATATTAGCGTTACTGTTTCTTTCGTGATAGTAAAGTTTGTTTTAGTTGAAACTGATTTTATTCTGTGAATAATCACAGCAGTTATAGTTTTTTCAGGATACTGACTATTTTAAACCTATGATGCGAGTCTTCAATTAAGGCTGCTTCATGCTGAAGGGTTATTTATACTTTTAAATACTGAAACCTAGAAATGTCGATGATATTTGTCGTGTAAGCTTTAACACCTTGCACGTGCGTTGCTGCCGTTAAATACAGCAACCCTAAGAAGACGATTTGGAAGAAGCGCAGAGAGAGAACACAGACCGGCTGTCTAAGAGTAGTTTGCATATTTGAAGTCTTGAAATTAATATAAGTTTTGGAACAGCTTTACTACAGCCCACCCAGAATTTTAACCAAAAAATATCGCCAAGAATGGCGATGAAATGATGTGCCAACCCATACGTTTCAGCAAACGCAATGTAAACATCCGTAAATTTATGATTTCTAAAGAGGATTACCGAGATAACCGTTTACTCAAAGTTGTTAAGTGCACGTGCCCCTGTATTCTTACTTTTCCGGCATAGCTTTCTCTTAATAAAATTTGTCTCCCGCTGCATTGCATGGGGAAATACAACATTTTAAATTTGAATTCTACTAAAATCTACTATCTAAGCACAATCCGTAACACTATTTTCGGCGATTGTTTAACGGTCAGATATTGTGGAGAATACTGTTTTGGGGATATAGGCTAGACACCGGTCGAGATCGATATCGGAAAACCAGTCGGGATTCTCTTTCCACTCGACAGCAGACAAGAGAGCGAGTCTGATCGATTCAAATTCCGTCCGCGGAAAGAGAAGTGGAAATTCCGTGTGGAAGTGACTTATATTGCATAGCAAACCGGTCTGAGTTTTTTAGAGTCTGAGTTTTTAAGTCTGAGTGGTTAGAAGTTCTTTGGGGATAGTTTGCTGTCAAAAGTGCTGTTTCGCACGTGCTGAGGACAGTGGTAGCCCAGGAAAAAAAAAAAATCATCTACCAGTTTAAGTAGATGGTGAAATTTTTCGAAAAATTCCGCTGCTCTCAAGCGGTAAACTGATGGGATAAATGGGAAGAGTTAATAGATTAAACGTAAAACAAATGGCCTTTCCAAAACTTCAGGTTTGTGAAGAAACATAAGCATAATTTCACTTATGATCTTATGCCAAATGGAAACTTACTAAAAGATTACATGCTTGTAAACTATTTGTTAACAGGAATTTTACGATTAAATTTTTGTCTTTAAAGGATATGCAACAATCTCATAAATCAAATCATTGAAATATAGCATCGCGTACGCGTGTTTAATATTCCTATTGAATTTGAATAAAAAATTTTTTACATTTTTAGCAACTCAGGATTATATTAATAATTTTATTTATTAATGTCTTATACTTATCACGTAATATATTTATATATGTATATTAATATAACAAATGTTCTCTCATCCGTATAAAGCTAATTTTCAAAATTTAAATTTAAATTAGCTTTATACGAATGCGAGAATATTTGTTAAATTTAAATTTCATTCCTTGCAGCAAAAGCACAAGGGAATTAATTAAATTTAATTTAACTTTACTATTTGTTCTTATATGTATACATTTAAATTTATTACATTAATTAAATTAATTTAACTTTACTATATTCTTTTGCAAAAATATATATATAATGGAAGGAAAAATTACACAACAACTGCACATTAAGCGAATGGAAGGATTTTCTGCTTATATAAATGAACCTTGGCATTCTTCCGTGTCATTAGGTGCAATTATAGATACCAGTTACACCGCTGATGACATCAGGAAATCCAAACTTTCGATTAAATCGTAATTTGATTTTATTTTGTTGAAAACTCCTTACCGTAAATTTTATCCGTATGGTGAAAATACCAGAACAAATAGCATCTGTAACTTCTCAAATAACCCAACTGATATATTTCTGGTTCAGACCTATATATCTGTTATTAACAACATATCTCTGGTAACTTCAAGAAGCATAAAAGTATAAGGCACACAAAACCTGTTCTAAATAAATATATAAATATACACACATATATATGTAAAAATTGTATTATAAATATATTAACATATGGAGTGAAAGAAATTGCAGTACATATTCCTATTTGTATCCTTTTTAAATTGTTCTCAACAGCTGCCGTGCGGTAAAACCGCTGAACACTTGTAGTTCCGTCCGAGTTTCGAATCCCGCGAAGGTGCTGGCTGCATGGGCGTCATTACCAGTATATCTGTCATTCCCAATATATCTCTGATAACTTCCAGAAGCATAAAAGCGTAAAGAATATAAAAGCTGTTTTAAATAATTATTGGTCTTTTTTCGTTTGTTCTTAGAACTTTACTTATAATAATAATGATAATAATAATAATAATATATATTTATATATATAAAACTGTATTATAAATATTTTAACATATGCAATGAAAGAAATTGCAGAACATAATCCTATTTATATCCTTTTTAAATCGATACCACTAGCGGCCGGCCGAGTGGTGAAATCGCTGAACACTGGTAGTTCGGTCCGAGATTCGAATTCCGCGAACAGGAGGGTTGCATGAGCGTCATTACCAATATATCTGCCATTACCAACATATCTCTGGTAACTTCCAGAAGCATAAAAATTAAGGCAAACAAAATCTGTTTTAAATAAATAAATAACTATATATATATTTCACGAATAGAGAATATTTGTTAAATTCAAATATATATATAAAACTGCATTATAAATATATTAACATATGCAGTGAAAGAAATTGCAGTACACATTCCTATTTATACCCTTTTTAAATCGACCGACTAGTGGCACAGCGGTTAATTCGTTGAACACTGGTAGTTCGGTCCAGGTTCGAATCCTGCGAACGAGCTGGCTGCATGGGCGTCATTACCAATATATCCGTCATTACCAACATATCTCTGGTAACTACCAGAAGCAAAAATGTTTAAGGCACACAAAACAAACCTCTTTTAAACAATTAAATAACTATATACATATAAAACTGTGTTATAAATATATTAACATATGCAGTGAAAGAAATTGCAGTACATATTCCTATTTATACCCTTTCTAAATCGATTCCGCCAGCGGCCGAGCGGTAAAATCGCTGAACACTGGTAGTTCGGTATGAGGTTCGAATCCTGCGAACGGGGGCGGCTGCATGGGCGTTTTCGTGGTTTTTTCCATGTGTAAAGTGTATACCAGCTAGTTTCCCTTATGAAGTCCTCCCCGAAGGCAACCTTTACCTTAAGCAGATAACCCTCGAGGCCTTGCCTTAATAACATAAAACTAAAACCAAACACTTTTTAAATCTGAATAAAAAATAAACAACACAGATATAACATCTGAAAGCAGATCACATAAAAAAAATCTGGTAACTAATTATAAATCGTGCATTAATATATTTACGAGAATTTAATTTAACTGAAAATTATACAGAAGATTCTAAAAACTGTTGGAAATTGACATTCATATCGGTACAGTTAAAACTTCTTAAATAATTTTTTTAACTCAAAGCAATTTAACATGAATGTTGAATTTAGGCTGTGCATAATTTGAATACTGCATATTTATTAATGCATTTGTTAATGTATTAAACTTTTATACACTACAAATTAAAATAAAAATGTAGGGAAATACATTATAATCTAAAACATAAAATTTCAAAATTACTCGTCAAAACATGAAATTAAGTACATTAATATATACATAAGTTTAAAAATTACAATTTTAAATTAAAAGTAAGCACTCCATCTTTTTAGGTAGGAATACACCAAATAAGGAAAACACAAAATATATTATTTTCACTAAAATTTAATTAAAAAATTGCTTATCTGATAGATCTATAACCAGAAGCCTATATCATTCTGATATGAAAACAAGCGAATTATTCCCGACCTTTAATTCAGAAGTTATTGCTGTCTTTGATGTGTATGCTCCGGTAAAAAAATGGCCTAATTTATTGATAAGGGTCCATGCTATAGGTTTGGTAAGTTGAAATAATCCAATAAAAGTAGAATCTAGAATCGTTAGCATCAAATGCGTTATATCTATCGCGAAACATTCGCGTTTTTCGAAAATCTTAAAAAATTAAAATATCCATTATGTACACTTCCAAAAACTATCCGTGACCTCCGCCGCCTTAATTTAGCTCAAAAACGACCAGTTAGAAAGTTAAACAGCAGCTACACAGCTAACGGAAAAATTTCCGAAGCTTCGATCTCTGTAATGATCGATGACACCAGACTCGCTCTCTGTCGAGTAGATCGCAAAAAACGATCGGTTCTTCCATCTCGACGGTGTCCAGACTAGGGCCCTAGGAGATAAGATTTTTGCATTTAATTATGATTTGCTCTAAACCTGCTTTTAGCGATTTCGTTATTCAGGATATTTTAAAGGAAAATTTATGGTGGGAGTTTTCAAACAAGCGTAAAAGTTTGGGAAAGCCAGGCATTCCAAACAGATATTTTATGTATGAATTAACAAGACAGTATGAAATTTTTAGAGGATTTTTGATGTAGTGTGGATTACTGAAGGATAAAGTTTGCTGTGAAAATGTAAGATACCATGTAAATATATCTTGCATTTGGGAATTGGATTATTTAATTATGGCAAAGCACACGAGGGCTATCTGCCTAAAGGGAGGGATGCCTTCGTGGAGGGATTTCTAAGGAAAACTGGCTCGTATACACGTTACACATGGGCAAAACCACGAAAAAAACGCCCATGCAGCCAGACCGTTCGCAGGATTCGAACCTCGGACCGAAATGCCAGTGTTCAGCGTCTTTACCGCTCGGCCGCTGGTGGGCCCCTTGCATTTGGGAAAGCCAAGCAAAGGTGAAATTTTCCGCATTGTTTTCAAAATTACATCCTTTTAACCTTAACCATTTTCATTAATCATTCCTTAATATTTTTTTCTTTTAAAACCGTGTATGATAGTCGTATATTTATTTCTATTATCCACAATTTCTGGTGAAATCAAGATGGCCGCCATTTTTGAAATACGGAGTTTCGTCGAAAATCTCGATGGTAACCATTTTTCTAAACAACATATTTCACGCGCTTTGGCGCCAAAAAAATTCGCCAAACTTTGAAGGTGGGCTATACTGAAGCTTTTCCTAAATTTTTATTGAGTATTATGTCTGATTAAAGTTCTTGATGAATGTAGTGAGAATATTCAATATGATATGGGCAAATAAGATCAGCTGGATACCCCAATGGTTACTACAATGATGACCCGGATGAGATTTGAACAGGCAACCACTTGATACAATACGTCATCTTTAACGCTGGAATTCAACCCGCGTGGAAGTACCATGATGGTAATATTCTTTGTGATATTTCTACAGACGTTCCTTGTCCATTCTTTCCGAACTCCTTTCTCATCTTTAATCATCTGCTTTCTAGCATATCCATGAATTCCAGTTACTTCGAAACTCATTTCTGTCATTATGTATCGTCCTATATGAAACATCGTATCAAACATTGGGTGAAATCCCATGAATCTTGCCTGAGATCGGAAATAACAGGCATACTGAAGCACCACTGGGTACATTCTCTCTTCCTTTTACGTATCTCAGAAATTCACTTGGATATTATTGGCTTGTTACCACCATCAGAAGCAAACATGTACCTCTCGACTGTAACAGACAGATTTTTCAGATGGTCTGATGAGATTCCTATCCCCGATATGAAAACATAAACTATCTGTAGAGCTATTTTCAACTCATATCTCGCTTTGGCTACCCATTGGGCATAACAACAGACCAAGGTTCCCAGATGAGATACACGAATTTTAGGTACAAACCGAACTACAAGTATAGCCTATCATCCATTATCAAATGGCTCGGTTTAACGATTTCATCGACATTTAAATTCATCTCTCAAGGCTCACAAGAATATTAACTAGATTGAAATATTTCCAGTTGTATTGCTTAGTTTGTACTGCTTAGCTTCCTTCCATTAAGGAGGATCTGAAGACATCTTGCGCCGAACTGTAGTGAGGCACAACTTTCAAGCTGCCTAGTGATATGATAAAGCCATCTAAGATATCTTTATATGATACTCAATTCATCATTGATCTTCGGCATAGAATGCAACATGATCCCAATAGTGACATCTGCACATTGTCAGGATAAGTATTATGTAAGTTCTACCTTAAAACCATTTATACATGTATACTTGTGTATCGATCGAGTAAAGCTACCGCTATGCCAGCCGTACTCAGATCTGCACAAAATCCTTACCAGAACGAATAAAACGTTCACAACTGAAATAAACGGTCTTAAATCTTAAACGTTAAACGCAGTGTAATGAAAGCGCATTTAAAGAGCAAAGCGTGTCTAAAGAGACACAATATAGAAAATTGTGTCTTATACACTTGCCAGGAAGTCTTCCTATTCTTCAGGAAGTGGGTAACTTCAGAGAGGGACGAGAAAACGTGGGTAAAAATTTAAAACCATCAGAATTGCTTTCTGCTGTCACTATGTATATCTTTAAGATATATTAGTTTCTTTGGCAACTGCAGAAACAATGTCATCAAATTGTTGTTCGATTGTTGACTGCAGACATTCTTCTTCTATTTGCTGTACCACAAAGGAAACTGTCAAACAGCAAATAAAAGATTAGTTTTTCCTTCAAGTTTCCAACCGCCTCTATTCTACCTTCCATAGCCTCAGATTTGTTTTCTATTTAGCAAGTTAATGCAGTTAATTTGTCTTTTTATTTCCTCCTGACCCGATTCAATCTTTTCTTGAATAGATTTCGCACGTCTTTAACGGTTTCTTGGGCAGCTTCAACAGATGTCATTTGTTCTTTGACGGTCTTTTGGTCAGCTTCCAGAGATTGCATCTCTCCTTTGACGGACCCTTGCCCAGCATTCATCTCTAGTTTAACGGATATTTGACCCGCTTTCATCTCCTCTTTGAATGCAGCAAAGGCTACCACCTGCTGTTTTAATTGCTAATCCATAACTCTTGTCACTGGCACTAACGCCACTCCTGACTTCGAAATTGTTGCGTGAGTACGATTTCGAAATACACTGCTCGACATTGAAAATGCAACACCAAGAAGGAGTGGTCAGAAATTTATGCAAATTTTAGAGTAGGCATACGTCACTGAGTTTTGCGAATGATGTGAAATGCGCAGCTCTCTGATTCACGTGAAGTAAGATATAAGGGAAGGAAAGTGCAGAATGGGCAATATTCGTGTCGTTATTTCTGCCAGACGAATTATCGAAGAAAGTTGGATTTTGTCCCGGATGATGCGTGTAATAGGAGAGAATGCCAGAACGTCGTCAACGAAGGCACTTCCAGCAGATAGACGATTTTACGAGGGGTATGGTGATCGGAATGAGAAGGGCGGGTTGGTCCTTACGTTAAATCGCAGTTGATACCCACATGGGTGCGAGCACGGTGCATCGGCTATGGCGAACATGGTTGGAACAAGGTAATGTGGGAAGAAGGAGGGGTGCAGGTGCAGCCAGAGTGACGTCAGCACGCATGGATGGCATGGATCAACGCATCCGCCGACAAGCTGTGGCGGTCCCGCAAGTCACTTGCACCGCAATTCTGCTGCATGTGCAAGATACCCTGGATGTTCTCGTGTCGACCAGAGCCATTTCCCGTCGAGTGGTTGAATGTGGCCTGCACTCACGGCGTCCGTTAAGAAGACCGCCATTGACCCCACAGCATAAACGCGAATGTTTAGAATGGTGTCGGACTGGAGCGATGTGGATGACAGAATGGCGAAACGTCGTGTTCTCAGATGAGTCACGCTTCTGTTTATCCAGTGACATACGTGTGAGGCGTTGACGTGGAGACAGATCTAATCCGGCAGTAACCGTGGAACGCCCCACCGCTCGACAACGTTGCATAATGGTTTGAGGCGTTATTGCCTACGATTGCAGGTCACTTCTAGTTCGTATTCAGAGCACTAAGACGCCCCAACGATACTTGAATAATGTACTGCGGCCGGTAGCAATCCCCTACCTTCAGGGACTGCCTAATGCAATTTTTTAGCAGGAAAACGCCCGACTACACAGTGTTTGCATCTACCAACATGCTCTGCAAGGTATACAGATGCTTCCCTGGTCACCGTATTCTCCTGACCTGTCACCAATCGAACATGTGTGGGATGTGATTGGACGCCTTTTGCAGAATCTGCCCCTGCTTCGTTCAGAAGACGAACTGTGGCAAATGGTTGAAAGGGAATGGAGAGCCATTCCTCAGGACACCATCTTTTATTGACTCTATGCCTAGACGTGTTTCTTCGTGCATCGCTTTCCGCGGTGGTCCTACATCCTACTGAGTCGACGCGGTTCTCGCTCTGTATTCTGACTATCATTTTGAAATAAAGATCACTTATTGCTGCTTGCTGTCACTGTCGTTTTTTCCAAATTTCATCACTTTCTGACCACTCCTTCTTGGTGTAGCATTTTCAATGTCGAGCAGTGTATATTGGATAAATACAACTCCCATGATTGGTTGATAAAATTTATTTCATTAAAAGAAACACTTCAGAGACCTGGAACTTTCAGCAAAAATAATCATACTGGTCTTCACAATATCGCGGAGTACAATCAGTAGTTATACTTCAACTACTATGAACGTTAAACACAAAGCAATACAAAGCGCATCTAAAGAGCGAATCTAACTCCGAGGTATTTCAGTACTCCGATTCACGCTGAATTAACAAACTACAACAAAAATAACTGAGGTCAAATGCTGTCTTCGGCCGTATATAGCTTTCACCCGATAGTCATTTAATCAATGTTAAACAGACTTGTCCCCGTATTCTTATTTCTCCGGCGCAGCATTATCCTTCTAGATTCTCATGTTACATTATACTGAAAAATGTAAGAATTTCACATATAGTTTCATTAAAATTATCCGTATAAGGTGTTTTCTCCCTCCTTTTTGCATGCCTTCGTGATGTAACGGTGGTACACTCGGCTCGTCTTCGAGAGATCCAGGTTCGAGACTCGGCAAGAGCATTTCTCAATTTTCATGTTACTTAAAAACCCCTTATGACTGTACAGTTGCGCCCGAACTAAAACATGTAGTGGATAATGATTCTTCACCACCAGGATTTGGCGACTGGGCCCCCTAATCCACAGTCACCCTTTAAAAGGGCAAGTATATAAAGTATTTTTTATTTGCTTTCTACTACTACAACGGTAGCTCACTCTTGCGTATTCGAGGGGTCCAAGTTTGAGTCCCGGTGAGGGCATTATTAATGTTTCATGTCTCCTGCTTTAAAAAAACCTAATGCTCTACAAAGTACAAAATTTGTAACAATAGTATCACTCCGAGTAGTTCTTCCCTATGTGGTCTTAAGCTGAAAAATTATACTAAGATGTTCAAAATTGTTAATGATACAGTCCTGCGTGATAATGATAATGGTTTTATATACCTTAAACTTTAACGTGCGGCTAAACTGGTTAAACGCAAGACCAATCTGAGCAGTATAGAGACTAAGGGTCAGGATCAACCGACACAGGCCCCTGTCCTCAAGATTAAGCCTATTGTGGTGATACCAAAGTTCCCGTTTTCTAAATTTTTGAAAATTTTGAGAAATGATATTAAAACGGAATTTTAAGTCTGTATTAACGATGAGTTCCTTAAGGTTATGTCAAAGATAAAAATACACATCACTGCATAGGAAATTATTTAAATTCGAAAAGATCAAACATTATGTTAGTTCTATGACAAGCGAGAAACCTTTAAAATTGCTGTCAAAGGGGATGCCCTCGAATTGCCTATTATGATGGTATTGTTAGTGAAATAACTCACAAGATCTTCGTGTTATTAAGGTAACCAACATGCAAAATGATGTTAAAACCAGAGTACCAATGCCCTTATTTCTAGTACAACTTTCTAATGCCTCAGGTGTGAAAAAAAAATTGTTACGAATTTTCTACATAGATAGATGATTTTAGTGAAATTGTATGTGATATTGTTTTACTCTTCTGTGTAACGTAATATAAGAAAAATAAACGAGCATTGCAGAAAAACTCTTATTCTAAAAAGAATATTTATTTAAAAATAAACTATTAACTTATTTAGGCTTTGGTTAAAAAGTAATTTTGTTTCTCCACACAATTAACATAAGGATCGACATACTGAGATCACTCGAATCTTTGTATCATAACCTAAGAAATCTTTAAAAATTTCTTCCGAAAACTTTGGAATAAATAACTATTTTTACTGATTTCCAGCAAAGAAGAATTCACCAAAAAACATGATTGCAATTTCAGTGGTATTTGAATAATCAGTATCTCGCATGACGGCCTTGACTGATATAGTATTTTATAGTGGCGGGATCTGCCAGAATTTTTTAGTAATCAGTTAATCAGTACACTGCGCATCATTGAAAATTTTCGAAACTATCTTTCGAATCGTCCCAATAATTTTGCTGTTGTTGTTGTTACTAATACTCGAGTCCAGCTTCTACTAGACGAGGACTACGAGTTTATTAAACTTCAAACACTCATAAACTAGCATAGGAGACTTAATTAGGTCATCGTAGGACAAACCCAGACACCTAAGGATATGTGTCGGAGAAGCCTGCTCATTGTTGCATTTCGGACTCATCGGGTGTTTCTTTTGACCTTCCTGGAAGGCAAAACTTTATAAGGTATTTCTCCTGCTTTCCAAGTGTCCTTCGTGGTGTAGTGGTTCTGCACGCTGGGCCGGTGTTTCAGAGGTCCGTGGTTCGATTCCCGGCGAAGGCGTTGTTAATTTTTCATCTGTCCGGCTTCCAAAAAAACATCCTAATGTCTCTACAGCTTCTTAAATAGCCGATGTAACAGACCTATTTAAAGTGTAATTGAACTATTTTATTCACGCCATGAACTCATGAACTGTAACCGAAGTATTTTATTTAAACGCCATCTCGTGGCGATATGAAAAAACGTCAGTCGAACTCCAGCCGCCATGATGTTAGTTTACTATGTCTCTGTTATTCAACTGTTTGATGTTCCATTTGGTATATGTTTCATTTTTATGTATATTTCTTTTGTTTGTAACCGTTCCTGTGTGCTCTGTTAATAAATCCTTTTAAAGCTAGCCGGCATTAGTGTCTATTGAGGAACGGCTACATCACATTGGCGCCCAACTAAATTTGAATCCAAAATGGCGCAACAAAATGTTTAGAATTTCTGTTTGGCTTTAACAAGCTCTTACTCCCGAATTTAACTTTTAGTTGCTGAGATCGGCTCAGTTTCTTTTCAGGTGTGGACTACTGGTCAAATATTCTGGAAACCAATTCTGGAATTAAAATTGTCATACCGTGCTGCTAGCACATCGAATCATCAACTGGACAATTTCAACAGAAAAGATAAGTTTCGTTTACATTATCGTTTAATCTGAGTTTAAAGTTCTTTTAAACTGATTATTTATTATAAGCTGCTTCTTAAAGCAAATGTAAATTCTTTACTGAAATCTCATTTATTGATACTACATAAGAGTATTAAACGAAAGCAAACGGCTTTCTGTTAACCAAACGTTATTTCTTGAATTGTAATTTGTTATTTTAAAATGTTAATGCGCATAGTAATTAATTTATGAATAATATTGTTTCACTGAATACATGTTTTGATGTTAAAGTTTGAATATATTCATGGACGTTGTTGATTAGAATTTATTAGTTTCGATTCTGACATACAGCAGCAGATGTTTTCCCCCCGCGGAAATGTTTAGACTAGCGATGATTTATGATGTGTTTACGTCAAATCTCTTATTATTTTTATTTCCTTTGAGTGCTGTTGTTCCTTATTAAATGTTTTATTCTACATAAAATAAAATATTGTACTTGTTGATTTATCTTTCGACGAACATTTTGAGAAAATGATTCTAGTATAATACTTTAAGAAAATACGATTGTTTTCCTTTAATGAATGCATGTCTTGAAAATATTTCTTGAAGCGAAAGAAAATAATTATGAATAAAATCGAATGACTATTTAAATAAAGTAAAAGAGTTACTAAGTGTGTGTTGCTTAATTAGTTTAATATTTTGTTAAGATTAAGATTTCGAAGAATTCAGCTTAAATATAAAAGCTTATGGTAAGACATTTATGTATGTTTTTGTATGTTTTGCTCAGTAGTAAACAATTTTTGAGCAATTTATTATATGTTATTTTCTTGATACAAGTTGAATTTATGAGGGCATTTTATGACATTTTTAGGACTCCGAAATAATAAACTTTGTGAGTATTATTGTTTACATTTATAAATACTGTTTAATAGTGGTATATAAATGTACGAGTAACATTGTTTACATTCATACATGCTGTTTAATAGGGGTATGTACATTTTACTTAAAGGTATAATTATTAATTCTAAAATACTGTGTTGTGAATAAAATCGAAATAACAACAAATTCAACTTCATCTTCCCCCCCCCTGACCTCTCATATAATTATGGCTTACCTTGCCAAAGCACGAAAAGAGGATTGAAAAACTCTCGCTGCAGAACTGGGTTTCACTGTAAACGACACTATGCGAGTAATAGATTATTGTCAATTCTGACGCTTATGATGAGGCTTTTACCAGGAATCTTCTGGAAACTTTAATCGAAACTAGACAACAAAAACAACGTGAAAGCAACGATCTGGAGACACGTCAAAGAAAAGAACAAGAACTTTTATTAGAATTGGAACGTTTAAAATTAAACCTGGCAGCTGCTAGCTCAAACCCTAACTATGCCGCCTTTGCTTCAAATGCAGCTATTGGGACAAATATTCAACACCTAATCCCTAAATTTACAGGAACTTCTGACATTGCAACCTACCTGCAAATTTTTGAAAGACAATGTGAGAAAGTTAATATAAAACAAATAGATTACATCACTCATCTCCTACCTCTTCTGCCTATAGACATTTCGCAACTTATTTTAAGAGAACCAAAAGACAAATTAGAAGATTATTCTTACATCAAGAAGATTCTGCTACAAAGATTCAAATTAAATGCTGAATCATTTCGAATTAAACTTACTACACACCAAAAACACCCTGGGTCTTTATGGAAAGATTTTACTTACGAATTAAACAATTATCTCGAAGAGTGGCTTCATAGTCTCGATGTTACAGACTTTGAATCACTCAAAGACTTGGTCCTGACGGATCAGCTTAAAAGAAGAGTCAGTAGTGACGTTAAGGAGCATTTTATTGATACTTGGGGAAAAATAAAGAGTTCATCTGAATTAGTACAGAAATTGGATGATTATGAAGCTGTACGTGTTAAAAATACGAACTATAAAACTGAACTTCCTGGCAGGCGGAACTATTCTTACAAACCGACTAATCCATCCAAACACAAAGTAGAAAATCGAACAAGTGACATACAGGGAACTCATAAAACCTTTTTAAATCGTGGTCAGCAACAAACAGAAGGAACGCGACCTCCTTTAACATGCTATGGGTGCGGAAAAACTGGTTTTATCAAGTGTAAATGTCCAGACTGTAACCCCCCAAATACTTCAAATTCATCAAATTTTGGCACTATCCAAATCCGATCCTGTTTATCTTCCCCTCGGACTGCTGTATTTCGAATTAGTATTGGTGGTGTTTCCGGTACAGCTTTCGCCGACACTGGTGCTAGTCACTCAATTGCAAGTGAATCCCTCTATCATATTCTGCAAAAACAAGATGCAGTATTTGAAAAGACAACACTACAGGTGTCTTTCGCTGATGGTTTGGTATCTGAAAAAGAGGTACTTCGCACCGAACAAATCATTCTTCTCGAAGGCAGAGAGTTCAAAACTCCGCTCCTTGTGTTGCCTGATGCCAAAAATAACTCGACTCTGTTAGGAACTGACTTTCTTTAAAAAGCTAAAATTGTTTTAAATCTTGTTGGAAATAAGTGGAACTTTTCTGATGAACCTCGAAGAAAATATAGCTTCGTGAAACCTCATCAATCCCAAGTACTGGAAGAAACCACAGTTGTTGTAAACAACTGCCGACTACGAGAAAATGAAGGACAGCAGTTAACTACAGCCCAACGGCTTGCAACTGATGCATTGCTTAACAAATATCACACTGTCTTCAAAGTAAGGGGAGAAGCCTCTAATCAAAAGCCATCTGGCTTACTTCAAACTCCAGTCTATGCTCAACGTTTTGAGACCTTGTCAATTGATCTTTTCGGTCCCCTTCCTGAAACATCGTCTGGTGAAAAAAGGATTTTTATTGTGCAGGACTGTGCTACGAAGTAGACAGAACTATTTGCTTTAAAGGAAGCCACGGCCAGAGAATGTGCCACTATTCTTTTGGAGGAAATCGCCCTTCGATTTGGGTTACCCAGGAAAATAATAAGTGATAATGGTACCCAGTTTACTAGTGCTGTTATGCAACAACTATGCTATATTTTGAACATTGATCAAAGTCTTACTCTTGTCTATCACCCACAATCTAACCCAGTTGAAAGGAAGAATAGACATCTGAAACCACGTTTAGCAATACTTGTTGGTAACGACCATGAGTCATGGAAGGATAAACTGCCATTAATAAGGTTTTCCCTTTGAATACAGCCAAATGTGATTCAACTGGACATTCTGCTTCTTTTCTTCAATTTGCACGAGAGTTACGAACCTTAGATGATGTAAAGCATGATATAAAAGCCGTAATTGAGAACGATAATTTTGTTCCCGAAATTATTCCATATTTGAAACGATTTGCAAGAAATGTACAACAGGTACGAGAAAGAGTCGAAATGCATCAAGATAAGCAGAAACGATATGCTGACAAAAAAAAAACGAAGAGAAACACCGAAATTCGTTCCTGGAGATAAAGTTTGGGTCACCCTCCACCCAATCAGCAAAGGTCCACTGAAGAAAACTGCTAAATTCATGCCCAAGAGAGATGGTCCTTATGTGATAGTGACTACAAGATCTCCAACCACTTATGATACTGCCGATCCTCATGAACCAGACAAACTCGGCAAGTATCATGTTTCAGCCTTGAAACCATATCAAGATCGAAATAAGCAAAACTCAGCTCGTGTAATTCCAGTGGTTCCCTTAAAGAAAAGACGACGCCCGAAACGTGTAATACCATCCGAATCTGCACCTGTTGCACAAGGTGCTGGTGACGCAAAATCTACTCCTCGTGAAACTGGAGCCCGTTCATCTGATTCTCCGCCCGCTGCACAAAGTAGACAAATGTCAGTTCCCGACTTCTTGCCGAGACGTCTACGAAGTCAGAGGGGGAGGATGTGACAGACCTATTTAAGTGTAATTGAACTATTTTATTCACGCCATGAACTCATGAACTGTAACCGAACTATTTTATTTAAACGCCATCTCGTGGCGATATGAAAAAACGTCAGTCGAACTCCAGCCGCCATGATGTTAGTTTACTATGTCTCTGTTATTCAACTGTTTGATGTTCCATTTGGTATATGTTTCATTTTTATGTATATTTCTTTTGTTTGTAACCGTTCCTGTGTGCTCTGTTAATAAATCCTTTTAAAGCTAGCCGGCATTAGTGTCTATTGAGGAACGGCTACATCACAGCACTAAAATAGCGGGAGAGCGCCGTCTGAGTGCATCTGTCACAGTTCATAGTGAGGGATCCACCAAGGGATTCAACCTGGTACCAAGAGCGTGTCGGAGGGACAAGCCAAGTCATTTTATCAGTATGTTTTCTGACAGAATACAGTTCAAGTAAGTCAGACAATTGGAAGTAACCAGAGTGTCCTCGGCACCCTTCTTTGCCAGAACGTTTGCCTCTTCATTTCCTCAAATGTCCACATGTGAGGGAATCTACTGAATGTGCACATCACAAGAGGACGAGACTTGTTTTAATTTAGTGAGAATTGAAGTTCCACGTTTGTCAGTAACGTTACACCAGTTTGACAAATATTGGATGGCATTACGACAATCAGTCATAATCCATATAGCTTTAGGGTCTAAAAATGACATTATATAGTTCAGTCCCTCATCGATAGTAAAGAGTTCACTTTTGAAAACCGAGCTAAAGTCAGGAATTCTTTTCTTTATTTTGAAAATTCCATTGGGATCTCTGATAAGTACTTCAACATTGGAATCCTCATTTTTGCTGCCCTCAGTATACATAAGTGTAGGGGCGTTCGGAATGTTATTTATAATTTCAAGGGTAAATTGTCGAAGGCAAATCGGCATATAATTTTTCTTTGTGACCCTTGATAGTAGTTCAGTATGGAAACTGACCCTTGGAACAGAACCACTGAGGGGTCAATGCATTGCTTCAGAAGCATTGCTCTACCGTAGGGTCAAGTAAGATGCTGTTCTCAATCTGACTAAACGGGCTGTGTTTCTTAAGTCTTTATGCCAATGCCGCAATAAATACGAGGTCCGATTTAGGAAACCATAGCTGTAAAGTTTATTGTAATACTTCACTAGGCTCGAGTTCCTTCTGAGACTCAGAGGCTGAAGGTCCTCCTCAAACAACAAAATATCATTTGAGCAGCTGTTACGTAAGCCAGTTATAACACGATAGGCACTAAGCTGCACTCTCTCCAATTTCTGGACGTTAGTTGCAGACGCACAACAGTAAATAGGAAGGCGGTATTTCAAGATGGGACGGATAATAGCCAAATAAGTAGCTCTTAAAGTTCCTGCGTCAGCACCCCAATCTCGTCTCGAGATATATTTCAGTATATTAAGCCGTTTCCTACTCTTCAGCACAATAGCCTCCACATGCTTGTTGCTAGTAAATTCAGGATCTAGAGTAAAACCAAGATATTTAGGATGCTTCTTGAATTTGAAAATTTTTGGTTGATAATTATACAACCGCTTATTAGTAGTAAAAAAGCTGACAATAGATTTAGTTGGATTAAAAGTCAGCTTATGATCTTTGAAAAAGCTCCACATGTCTGCTAGGGTAAAATTAATATTAGACTCAATTTTGTCCACACCTGAGCCAGAGCTCCAGAGGGCAATATCATCTGCATATATATCGACTTCCATCTCAGCTTTATTACCTTTTCAGAACCAGCCAAATACAGGGAGAAAAGAATAGGGCTCAACACTGAGCCTTGAGGCACTCCATGACTCATCTTAAAGCTATTTGACATGGTAGTATTGAACTTCACTCTGAAGAGTCTGTCTCTTAAGAAATCATAGATACAAGATAAAGCCTTTCCATTAATACCAAAAACTTTGTATAGTTTAACAATCAATTTATGTTTCTAGACACTGTCAAAAGCTTTTGACAGGCCCAGAAAAGCAGCCACTGTATGATTTGTCGGACGCAGGTTTTGAGCATCTCTGATCTTCTGGCAGAGATAGAGAACCTGATCTGTTGTAATGTGACCCCTTCTGAATCCATATTGATCCTTTGGGAAAAGGTCGTGGTTGTCAAGATGATAAAGAAATCGTTTCTGGACCATTTTTCTCTAACTTTGAAAGATATACAAGTTAGAGCAACGGGCCTATAATTATCGGAAGATCCATTCAATTGCCCTAGTTTTTTGATAGGAACTATAATGGCTTTTACCCATTCCCTCGGCAGTCTCCCGATAATTTTGGACATAGATAATGAAGTTCAGCCGCATCATTAAAAATTCTCGAACTATCTCTCGAAACCATCCTGGTAATTTTGATCATATACTAAATGAAATTCATGCGCATCATTGCAAATTCTGAAGACTGTCTCTCGAATTGTATTTGCTAATTTTGCACATAGATAGCGAAGTTCATGCGTATCATTGAATCATATGGAAACTATCTTTCGAATCATCCCGATAATTTTGGACATGGATGGCTAACCCGCGGCACGCGTACCACAGTGTGCCACGGTGGAGTTTCAAGAGTGGCACGCGAAGACTTATTGAAAAATTAAAAGATTTGAGAAAGTAATAATACCGTCTATATGAACTCCCTCGATAGATACATACATAAACACATTAGAATAAACATAATTATTCATTTTCTCAGCAAGACATTAATTGTTACTCAACAGAAATCCAAACCGAAATTATTGACCTACAGCAGAGTACTGCACTGAAAAGCAAATATAAGTAACTTATTTCAACTGCAAGTGACCCAAATTATATTGAATTTTGGAAATTTGTACCAACAAGCAGTTTTCCAAATTTACACGATTTGATTATCAGTTATTGTTCTATGTTTGGATCAACATATGTTTGTGAATAATATTTTCTATTATGAAACATAATAAAATCTAAATATGGTTCAAGATTAACTGATATGCGCCTCAAACACCTAATTTTGTTAGTATCCTCAAGAACTAATCCTAATATAGATGATGTGGTAAAAAACTACATTTTCAAAACCCACATTAAATTAAGTACTGACTATTTGATAGTTATTTAGAATTAAATGTTCCAAATTATTCATTTTTATTTCACCACCAATTAAAAACACATACAAATAGTTCCGAACTGCATGGGATAAATATCTCGGTGACTCTGGTATTTCAAAAATAATGAAATTAACGAAGAACGTAATATTACTCAGCAATTTGCCTGCTATAATTTTGTGGCACACAATTTTCATTGAAGCCTTATGAAAAATAATAATAATACTATCTCGATATATAAATAAATAAAAAATCTTAAAAGCTTTCAGATTTCATATTACGTTCAAAGGGGCGTTTTTGTTTCCTTTACGCACACGCATAGATGTTTCGAGAGAATTTGGCTAATTCCCTTTGGGTTAAAAATATTTAATAACATCATATCTTTAGAATTTCCGATAGACAGTCGGAGAGCTCGAGATAATTTTTATTCCCATACAAAGTTGCTGCTGCTCGCTTTCAAAGCATTGATTTTGTTAACCAAAAATTCGTTCAAGTTTTACAAAATATGACAGAGGTCAAAAAACAAATTCCAAATTCGGGCTTCTGGTGCTCATTTTCGGGTAGGGGATTAAATTTTGAAATATTTGGCTCTAGGTGCCCCCGAGAAACATAGATACATTAATGCAGATTCTTCATTATTTAATTTCTTTAAATATAATACAGAACGATAATATATGAAAAGTGATTGATCAACAATTTGAAGAATGACACAACGCTTTTAGTTATTCAATGCAAAATGCCGTATCGAAGCTAATAGCCCTCCTGGGCTAACGCCCCTTTGAGTTAATAGCTACTGTTCTTCAGAAAATGTCAAAAGACTTATGGCCATACTTAATAACTTAATATAGATGTCATTGTAGCGTGGTTATTCCACTTTTAGGTAGACACAGATCAAATCTGGCAATAAGCGTAATGAAATAATTTTCTCGATGCAATTGGCATCACTATTTATGTTTAGGATTAATTTTGTTTTAAAGAATAAGTTCGTAATAAAATTCTAAGGAAAAAGTAGATTAGTAATCTATCCATTCTTAACATTGTGGTGATCTATGTAAGATAAAGGTAAATTAAAGATAAAGGTCAGCGAATTTGTTAATATTGAATTTATTTATTTAAGATTTTGATTTTATGGAACATAATTAAGACACAATAACACGCCGAATAAATATTAATTCAAAAGTCAAACAACAAAAATCAGCGTTATTTATAAAATTTTCACTGGACTAGTTTCGATGGTTTTACCGAACCACCATCCTCAGCTGCAGAACCGCAAATGAACAGGATAGGAAATAATGATTAGATAAGATAAGAAAGCCTGGACAAGAATAAGCAAGTGGCGCCATCTGTTGGTGAAACCAAAACTAAAACATAATTTCTTTAAAGGCCGAAGGCAAAGTTGGATTGGAATTAGGATCGTTAACTAGAACAGAAAGATTTTTATGAATGTGAAATGCCTCTAGAAAATCCAGTTCTCCAATGGAAGATGTTTTTTGAATAATTTTGGCAGCAGAAAAATTGAAAGTGTGATTTTCGGACCAACAATGTTGAGCAACAGAAGACTTCTGTGTTTCCTTTTTTCTAACATATGCCTCATGTTCCTTGACGCAAAATTGTAAGGCTCTCTTAGTTTGGTCAATGTAAATTAAACCACACTGGCAAGAAATCCTATAAATGCCCCAGGAATTCATATCCGGAATGGGGTCCTTGGGTATGGAACTCGGAATTTTATTGATGGGAGAATAAACAACCCGAAAGTTGGATTTCGGCAAAATATGTGCAACTTTATAGCTAATTGATGGAAAGAAGGGAATGACAACAGAATTTTTATAATCTCCTAAAACAATAGTGTGCCTTTTAGTGTGTTGAGATGAGAATTTTTTAACTGCTTGATTAATAATGTTGGGCGAAAAGCCCCTGTCAATAGCTATTGCTTTTAAATAATTTAGTTCTTCATCAAGGGGTAGTTTGGAGGAGCAAACTTGAAGAGCACGGGAAACATAGGAATAAAATGAAGCTAATTTTTGTTTAGTCGGATGACATGATTTAAAGTGTGGTGGAAGGCAAACCGATGAAGGTTTACGGTAAACCGTAGTACTGAAGTTGGATGTATTACGTGTGAGCAGAATGTCGAGAAACGGAAGAGAATTGCAAGTCTCAAGTTCAAAAGTGAACTGAATAGCAGGATCAATAGAATTCATTGTTGAAAGAACTTTATTTAAATCATCTTTATTACTTTCAAACAGGGTAAAAGTATCGTCTACGTAGCGGAACCATGCCGGGAAGTTTAGTTTCAAACAATTTTGATTCATAATAATACATGTAGATATTAGCCAGGATGGGACTGAGGGGGCTTCCCATGGCTAATCCCTCAGTTTGCTTGTAATATTTATTTTGGGAAACAAAATGTGTTTGTTTCAAACAGAGTTGAGTGAGAGAAATTAGCTCATCAATTTCGATGCAAGAGAAATGAAATTCGCGTAGTCTGGTTTCTAGACATCTTAATGCACCCTCCACCGGGACATTGGTGAATAATGATTTTACATCAAAAGAAACCATGAGTAAATTACTAGGAGAAATGCTTTTAAGCTTTTTTACAAACTCTATTGAATTTTTTATGGTGTAAATGTTATTGTCTAATAGATTTGAAAATCTAGAAACTAAATATTTAGCTAATGGATACGAGGCAGTACATAAATTTGATACAATAGGGCGGAAAGGAATACCACTTTTATGAATTTTGGGAAGAGCATATAATCTGGAACAATTCGCAACTGATGGGATAAGCGAATGTTTTAAGTTGCTTGAAATGATTTGCGAAGATTTGATCGCAGTTTTTATTTTTGACAAGTCCGAAGGTGAAGGATCTTTAGGGATCGGATTATATGGTCCTTCGTTTAAGAGTTTAGTGACACCATTGATGTAAGTGTTCTTATCCATGACGACTATCTGGCCACCTTTGTCGGCCTTTGAAATGATAATATCCGGGTTAGAATGAATTTCGCTCATTGTAGCTCTTTCTCTCGCCGTTAGATTTGGTTTTAAAGGTTTATTATTGGATTTCACATTATGAGCGATAAGATGCCTAATCATTTCTTTCTGTGAATCTGAAACTTTACTGAACTTGAAAGCTTTTTCGATAGGAGCCAAAATCTTTGGAATCGAGGGTTTACAGGTTTGTGAGAAGTTAAAATTATATTTTAGAATTCTCTCTTGTTCTTCTGAAAGACTAACATTAGAAATATTAACTATTGGCTTGATGTTTACAATGGGAAGATTTTTTGAACTACTTGAACTGGAAGACGGTAAAAGGAATTTTTCGAATTTAACTGCAAGGGTGTTTTTATGACGGTTAACTGCATTCTCCGTTCTAGACCAAGACTTTTGTTCAAGGGCAGTGAATTTTGGGTATGATTTAGCGAGTTCCAGATGAAACTTATAGAGTTCATGTTCAATTTTGGACAATTGTTGACGTGTATCCCTTATGATGGACCGAAGTAAGGCAAGCTTGCAATTTAACAGAATTCTTGAAACGCGACACGAAGGTTTTTGATTAGATTTGATTTGAATAAAATTGGGGATCAATTTTTTACATTTACATTTAAGTAAAAAGTCAAGATGATTCGGGAATTTTTGCCGTTTCAGGCGTAATTTAGTGAAACAAATAACGGATGAAAGCATGATAAACAAAGCAGAAAATCAAACTAAATTTTTAAAATAAGCCTGTTTGGGGCTTCTATAATTAAAACACAATAACACGCCGAATGGCTTATTTTTTGCTTTCTTTTTTACACGTGGTGTTGCCGCCATATTGTGATTGCATGGGTTTCGTGAGGGATTTTTCTGCTGTTTTGTGTGTGCTTTATTATTGCTTAGTTAATTTAGTTTGATTTTTTGCATTGTTTAGCATGCCTTCATCCGCTAATCGTTTCACTAAATTACGCCTGAAACGGCAAAAATTCCTGAATCATCTTGACTTTTTACTTAAATGTAAATATAAAAAATTGATGCCCAATTTTATTCAAATCAAATCTAATCAAAAACCTTCGAGTCGCGTTTCAAGAATTCTGTTAAATTGCAAGCTTTCCTTACTTCGGTCCATCATAAGGGATACACGTCAATAATTGTCCAAAATTGAACATGAACTCTATAAGTTTCATCTGGAACTCGCTAAATCATACCCAAAATTCACTGCCCTTGAACAAAAGTCTTGGTCTAGAACGGAGAATGCAGTTAACCGTCATAAAAACACCCTTGCAGTTAAATTCGAAAAACTCCTTTTACAGTCTTTCAGTTCAAGTAGTTCAAAAAATCTTCCCATTGTAAACATCAAGGCAATAGTTAATATTTCTAATGTTAGTCTTTCAGAAGAACAAGAGAGAATTCTAAAATATAATTTTAACTTCTCACAAACCTGTAACCCTCGATTCCAAAGATTTTGGCTCCTATCGAAAAAGCTTTCAAGTTCAGTAAAGTTTCAGATTCACAGAAAGAAATGATTAGGCATCTTATCGCTCATAATGTGAAATCCAATAATAAACCTTTGAAACCAAATCTAACGGCGAGAGAAAGAGCTACAATGAGCGAAATTCCTTCTAACCCGGATATTATCATTTCAAAGGCCGACAAAGGTGGCCAGATAGTCGTCATGGATAAGAACACTTACATCAATGGTGTCACTAAACTCTTAAACGAAGGGCCATATAATCCGATCCCTAAAGATCCTTCACCTTCGGACTTGTCAAAAATAAAAACTGCGATCAAATCTTCGCAAATCATTTCAAGCAACTTAAAACATTCGCTTATCCCATCAGTTGCGAATTGTTCCAGATTATATGCTCTTCCCAAAATTCATAAAAGTGGTATTCCTTTCCGCCCTATTGTATCAAATTTATGTACTGCCTCGTATCCATTAGCTAAATATTTAGTTTCTAGATTTTCAACTCTATTAGACAATAACATTTACACCATAAAAAATTCAATAGAGTTTGTAAAAAAGCTTAAAAGCATTTCTCCTAGTAATTTACTTATGGTTTCTTTTGATGTAAAATCATTATTCGCCAATGTCCCAGTGGAGGGTGCATTAAGATGTCTAGAAACCAGACTTTGCGAATTTCATTTCTCTTGCATCGAAATTGATGAGCTAATTTCTCTCACTCAACTCGGTTTGAAACAAACACATTTTGTTTTCCAAAATAAATATTACAAGCAAACTGAGGGATTAGCCATGGGAAGCCCCCTCAGTCCCATCCTGGCTAATATCTACATGCATTATTATGAATCAAAATTGTTTGAAACTTTAAACTTCCCGGCATGGTTCCGCTACGTAGACGATACTTTTACCCTGTTTGAAGGTAATAAAGATGATTTAAATAAAGTTCTTTCAACAATGAATTCTATTGATCCTGCTATTCAGTTCACTTTTGAACTTGAGATTTGCAATTCTCTTCCGTTTCTCGACATTCTGGTCACACGTAATACATCCAACTTCAGTACTACGGTTTAACTTAAACCTTCATCGGTTTGCCTTCCATTACACTTTAAATCATGTCATCTGACTAAACAAAAGTTAGCTTCATTTTATTCCTATGTTTCCCGTGCTTTTCAAGTTTGCTCCTCCAAACTAACCCTTGATGAAGAACTAAATTATTTAAAAGCAATAGCTATTGACAGGGGCTTTTCACCCAACATTATTAATCAAGCAGTTAAAAAATTTTCATCTCAACACACTAAAAGGCACACTATTGTTTTAGGAGATTATAAAAATTCTGTTGTCATTCCCTTCTTTCCATCAATTAGCTATAAATTTGCACGTATTTTGCAGAAATTTAACTTTCGGGTTGTTTATTCTCCCATCAATAAAATTCCGAGTTCCATACTCAAAGACCCCATTCTGGATATGAATTCCTGGGGTATTTGTAGGATTCCTTGCCAGTGTGGTTTAATTTACATTGGCCAAACTAAGAGAGCCTTAAAATTTCGCGTCAAGCACATGAGGCATATGTTAGAAAAAAGGAAACACAGAAGTCTTCTGTTGCTCAACATAGTTGGTCTGAAAATCACACTTTCAATTTTTCTGCTGCCAAAATTATTCAAAAAACATCTTCCATTGGAGAACTGGATTTTCTAGAGGCATTTCACATTCATAAAAATCTTTCTGTTCTAGTTAACGATCCTAATTCCAATCCAACTTTGCCTTCGGCCTTTAAAGAAATTATGTTTTAGTTTTGGTTTCACCAACAGATGGCGCCACTTGCTTATTCTTGTCCAGGCTTTCTTCTCTTATCTAATCATTATTTCCTATCTTGTTCATTTGCGGTTCTGTAGCTGAGGATGGTGGTTCGGTAAAACCATCGAAACTAGTCCTGTGAAAATTTTGTAAATAACGCTGATTTTTGTTGTTTGACTTCTGAATTAATATATGGAACATATTATGAAAAGAAGAACACCTGTTAGAGCAACGTTTGTTTTTCCAATTCGTTAATAGGGTTAATAGGTTAATGAAACAGCTTTAAAACGTGAAGAAACTGAAATTAAATCTTCTTCTTTGGTGCGAATTGCTACAGACTTGGCTGAATTGGATGATAAAATATTTACTGCTTTAATAGATGCCAAATCTGAAAATTTTTATGTTGAATACGAGAAAAACTGAAGAATATTCAGGAAAATTAGATGTAGCTCATTAATACTAAAGCATGTCTGATAAAATTTCTAATTTTTGTGAACCATTAGCCACGAATGCATGAGGGAAAAAAAAAAAAAAAAAAAATCTAAAACTCCCCGAAAATTTAGCAGGGAAGTGAAAGACTGGCTCACGTTTTGAAAGTCATTTCAGTAGACAACAACATTTAGAAGAAAACATGATAGTGAGTCAATTGGTTATGAAGGTAAATTCCAGTGTCTCATCCAACATGACTGTTGAATGTAGAGCCAGAGAATGTAGCCAACTCCTGATAACTACGCAAAGGACATTAATAGCCTAAAAACAAGGTTTGGCCACAAAGAGCCACTTGTTGCGAATTATGTCTGCGAACTTGTATCATTGGTAGTAAAAATGCTATGAACGTGAAAACAAAGAACACCATACAACTGTATGATAAATTGAAGTCACATTTGAGCTCGATCAACATAACTACTGACAAATATGCTGCCATGTTATTCCCATATCTATAATTTTTCTGGTTTGGTAACTATTGGTTGACTATTTACATATTTATAGGGAATTTTTGATTTTGCTAGTTTTGGATTTCATTTCTTTCATGCCTTTGTGGATTTGATTCTAAATTTCTTATTTCTTACATATACGTTTGGTACGACCGATTGCAACGGAGAAATGGAGGTGCACAATTACATTTTAAAGCAGTACCATAAAACCATATTTCAACATTCTACGGCTACTCATCTTTTGAGTTACGCGAGACACAAACATACTTACGTACAGACGTCCCGCAAAAAATCTCTTTTGAGTCCATTTTACAATGAATATACCATGATCAGAATGGATTATTTTTGTTGGACTATGATGCCCGAAATTTTTCGCGATTATAATACTTCTTTTCCTTCGTACAAGGAAATAAAAAACGCCATATAACACTGTGATTGGGAGTAAAAAATGTGATGATTTGAGGAATAAGGTGAATTTGAAATAAAACTCCACTAATTGATTCTGAACTCATTAATTCAGAAATTCATCAGTTTCCAAGAACAAAGAAGGAATAGAAGATAGTGTTATAGAACTTGTAAATATGACATGAGTTATGGAGGAACCACAAGAAAGAAATTTTGCTTCTAGTTTCAAGCAGTATAATCTGGAGAACAAGCTCTTCTGATTACATAAATTAAAAAAGTATTCAAAATAAAAGGGATGCACGGTAAGTGCAAATAACGGGAGAAGAAATATCATTGGGAAAGAAAAACCTAAATTATTAATGCACTTAAAAAAAAACATTTAGAAGATAACTTGAACTCGAATTCGCATAGAAAAAGGTCAGCTAGAGCACTTTTTAAAAATAGTGTACAATGTTTACATTTTCCGGATTACATACAATTAAATTACGTACTATTGTGCATAAAAACCTACAGTAGGAGATAATCTGCTATCACTGCTGTTATATGACTTATTTTTTTTTGTTTCTCTTTTTAGCCTAAAGGGTGTTAGCCAGAAGGGCCATTAATTTCGTTCTGGCAATTTGCGTCGAAAACTTGTCCATTTCACTTTTCAAATTATCGCCTTCAAATATTATCGCCCTGTGTTACATTTAAAGAAATTAAATAATGAAGAATCTGCATAAATGTATGCATATTTCTCGCATTGTGATAAAACAACAGGACCTAGAGCCATCAAATTTTGAATAACGTAATCCTTCACCGAACATCTGGAAGCCCTAGTTTGGAATTTGGAATTTGTTTTATTATCGATTTCATATTCTGTAGCACTTTCAAATTCTGTAACGAATTTTGGATTAACAGTGTTAACGACTTCAAAGCAAGTAATGGCAATACCGTACGGAAAAAAAAAAAAAAAAAAAAAAAAAAAAAAAAAAAAAACATTTTTATTTCAAGCGCGCCAGATTGTGTATCGGAAATTCTGAAGATATGCTCATTTTAAAATTATTTTGCGATATTGCTGTTGAATTCAATTTTATAGTTTAAATGCGAAGAACACGATATTTAATAAATAAAAGTAACACACAAAACGTCAAAAAAATTCCAATTTAGGCGTAATGCCTGAAAGCTTTCATATTTTTTTTTGTTTGTTTTTGTTTTTGTTTTTGTGTGTGTGCGTTTTCCATTTACAACTTTGTTTTACTGATAATCATTGATAATAGTTTTTCTACCTTCTACAATTAACAAATTTGTTTTTTTCTTAGACAGAGTTCGGTTAATCTGAAACTTAATTAATCCGCTTCCGGGTTGTTTGGAAGTTGATGATAAAAGTATTAAATATTAATCTAGGTAGGTATATTCAAAAGGAAAACCCGAAATCCGTTTGAAATATGAACTGCACAACTTCGAAACCGCATGAATAAGATCTTCATAAAAAAAAAAAAAAAAAAAAAAAAAAAACTCGTTTGCATTATGTAATCCGTATCGCATTCCGATGACACATCAGGATCAACATAAAATTCTTTTTTATGGGAAACTTAATATTTTATACCGATAACATTCATGTTTTCAGCTTCAACAATTTCATTATCCGACTGAGAGCTGCTGAGCAATCAAAATACGTGAAAGGGATATAATTTCAACAATTATTACATAGTATACTGAATATTTTATGTTAGAAATTCGGACCTCTCTTATAGGGATCGATTACAAGGAAAAATCCCCCGAATTTCATTTCTAAAAACATTCTATTTAGGTTTTTTGTTATTTTGCAATCATTACTGATGATCATATTTTTGGTATTCATTGTCACCCGTGTCATCAGTTTTACCATATGCCAGCGCTATTCTATCTTTGCCATCAAACCTCCTACCACAACCCTTAAAGCTCCAAGATATTATTTTTTTCTTCTCTATTTTACAAATTCATTGTCATCTAATGCATCAAAATGTTTCAGTTCTGAGCGGAAATATCTGTAGAAAAAGATATAAAAATATTAAAATAACAAATTGTACATCTATAACAAAACGCATTGATCACATGAACAAAAAATCATAAATATATTTGTAATCGAAAAAATTAGATTATCATAATTAAAAATCAGAAACAAATTTCGAAATATTTTCTTTTTTTCTGAAACATTTTATTTGATGCACCAAAACATAATTTAATATAGCAACACTGGAACTAAAATTACTGGAACACAAAATCATTACGGAATTTAAAAAGGGCTTGTTTGATCGACTACACAACATAACACATCGAGAATATCTACCTAAAGGAAGGATTACCTTAATTGAGAGCTTTCTAAGGAAAACTGGATATATTGATACACTACCCATAATTAAAATCACGAGATCTATATAGCCAGTCCATTCGTTGATACTGTATTTTTACTTTTATTTTTAAAACGAAACCTTCATATTAGATACGTATTTGTTAACATAAAGCTACATCATAAAAGGTATTCAAATATATCTAACTTTTTATGATTTCAAAGCTAAAATGCTGAAGTTTTAATGATAAAACATTAAAATCTTAATTTGAAAGAAAAAGGTAATCGAATCACTAAACTATTATCAGTTTACATATTTTGACATTCTTATGATACCAAGCAACTGACTGGAACATGAACAATCGATCCATCAAGGGAAGTTGAAAATGACGTAAAAAATTGCACATTTTTGAAATTAAATATACCGGTCAACTGTTAATGTACGGAAGTCAAACTTCTAATTTTTTTTATTTTTTTTTTATTTTATTTATTTTTTTTTTTTAACAAATATAAAACTTTCCTAAATATAAGAACCAGGGGACCGCATTAAAATTTAGAGTTCGTTCGAAAATTAATTATTCTTAAAAACATGAATATTTTAGTCATTTAAAATACTTCTATAATTGGAAGTATAAGGTATATAGCATCTAGTACTATTCGCACCATCGATTGCGAAAATCAACACCGGGTAAGAATTCTCAATTTTCTGTATTGGTGCTAGGGGAGGACGGGTGGGAGACTGTCGGATCCATCCTCCTAGGTGCTGTTCTTGAAAAGTGAGGTGTACGGGTAAAGACTTCGTATAAGGAAGCAAAAATATCTGATGTAAACAACACATGACTTCTCTATACGGCCTTATTGAATTATACAAATTTTTTCTTGCACTTCATTTAAACTTATTGCCTCGAATTTCATTAGAGATATGTTTCTCATTCGATCAATTCAGTTCTCATTTCGCGGGAAGGCAAAAGTACATGAAAACTAAAACCATCTTCATTAAAATTTGTAGGGAAACCTAAAACACCAAATACAGTTAAAGACAGTTAAAAAATATGATTTTAACAATTAAAATTAAACTTTCTACGAAAAAATAAGCAATCGCATTCTCTTACTCGGCTAAGTGAGCTCGGGTTTTTATTTTTATATGTCGGTAAATTGTGCCTCTTTTGCTTTAAAAGTGATTGAATTATGTTGTTCTTATCTTCCGGTTAAGATTTTTATGCCTTTAATTAACCTTCATGTAATATTTGTAGAATTATCAACAATTTAAAAGTTGTTTAAGTGCCTAATTTAGTACTGGCTAAGTATCTAATTGGCTAAGCCTAATTTGTTTACCACAGATGCTATATTTGTTTACGTTTGTCAATTAATTCTTTCTGTACCTTCACTGTATTTTGCTAAGTGAGAGCAAAAGGAAACTTTTAGTTTTGTGCACAGAAAAATCTGCCTTCTTGCCTGTTGGCTGAATTGCTTGTTTTTGCGTAGAAACTCTAATTTTAGTTGCAAAAATTGCTTTTTTTTTTTTTTTAATTGTTTTAACTCTGGTGTTTTATGTTTTTCTATATCTTTCAATTTGTAATGGAAATATTTTGAGGTTTTATGTATTTTTGCCTTGCTGCAGAGTAAGAACTGAATTAATTGAATGAGAAACATATCTGTAATGAAATTCGGGGAAATAAGTTTACATGAAATGCAGGAAAAAATCCGTATAATTTAATATTCCTTACAAGGCAGTCATGTGGTGTACACATAATGTTTTAAAAAAAGTTTTATACTCTGAGGTTAATTATTCTTCGAGTGCGATAACCTCAAGTGATTAGATAAATCTGGTTGCGTAAATTGCAGTAAATTTCAGACTTTATAATCTTATTGGGTTACAACATGACAATCAGAATTGATAAAGATCAAATTTCTTTGCTGTGATAGCAGATAAATAAATCATTGGAAAAAGATGGGAGGATGAAACTTAAATTTTAAAGTAGTAAAAGACTCATAACACTTTAAAAGTTCGTGATTTCGTTAGTTAATGAGCTAAACGTGTTCACGAGGAAACAGATATGGATACATAACTGAGTAGTCGTCTTCAAACTTAATTAACTTAGATAACCTTTAACATTGTTTTGTTGACTCCAAGCACCCATAAAAACTGTTTAAAAGTACGTATTTCTGTAGTAGTAGAATGTCTACAGAAAAGCAAATATTAAAAAACCTGTTTTCGGCACAATGTGACTTCTTTATACGGTCTATTAAATTATACACACTTTTAGCTGCACTTTATTTAAACTTCTTTCCTCGAATTATTCTAACATAAGTAACTGATCCTTCAAGGAAAGTTGAAAATGATATCAAAAATTGCCAACTTTTTAAATTAGATATCTCAGTTAATTTTAGTCGTACGGGGGTCAAACATCCTATAATTTTACGTTTTCATAACGAGTGTAAAACTTTCTCAAATATAGTAACAGGGAGACCGCATTAAAAGTCAGATTTTGTTATTTGCCTAGATTATTTTCCTTAAATTTTACGTTGCCCAAACATGAATTAGAAGTTATTTAAAACACTTCTATTATTAAAAGTACTATATTACTACAACCAATGATTGCGAAAATAAAGGTCGGGTAAGGACTTTTATGCCGAGTAAGTAGGCGCATATATAAACACGCACCAAATATATATATATATATATATATATATAGAGAGAGAGAGAGAGAGAGAGAGAGAGAGACAAAAAAAAAAAAAAAAAAAAGTAAGAAATTTAGGCCTTAATTCACAAAGACAATGAAAAATAAAATCAAAACGAGTAAAAACTTCAAAATTTCCCAATAAAAAACAGCAGCTAATTATTTTTAAACCAGAAGAATTTCCAAAAACAATAAAAAAAAAACTCTTTAAACAAGCAATATTCCAATTCAATAATTGGGGTATTGCTTGTTTGGTATTAGCATTTAATAAATTCTTTATCAAAATTTATTCATTTAGTTGTATGATCTTAAATTCATTTAGTGCGAAAACAAGTTACTACTACTTGCGCAACTGCTGCAAAGTAAGTTAATAATAATTTATTTACTAAATAATATTGCTTAGTTGATTATATTATCTCCTAAGTTTAATTAAAGTAGACATTAAAATTAATCATGCGATCTAATGTTACCCTTAATGCAGATACGTTAAATCACCAAATTGTAAATCAAAACTAAGAAACTGAAACTTTTAACTTCCTCCCTTCTTTCTATGAACTGATGCGTCACTTTTTGTTTGTGCTTTCCCCTTTGCCAGATGCTAAAATTGTAAATGCTCCTTAATAGGAACGAGTAGAGTGCCAAGTAATTTTGGCTAAAAAATGTGAATTTAAATAAGAAAGGAATTTTATCCAGCTCGACTGTTTCTTTTTCAAAATGGATGGACGCTCTAAGCATCAAGTATCTATGCAATTAGTATTTCTACGCATCTACGTATCAGTGTTCTTATTTCAGTGCCTCCAAAATTGTTCTGTCATTACATTCTTCGGCCAGTTCTAATTATGAAAAAATCTACACGAGTTTGTTAAACTATATTCATAGTGATTTAAGGAAAAAGTCCTGTTTCATCGAAAATTTTAATGGAAGTTTGTACGGCGTTCACGATCAAACCATTCATGTCGTGTCATCGAACCACAGTTTCATTACATATTGTATATATATGTACACACACACGTATATATACATATATATACGCACGTATATATACACACGTATATACGTGTATACACACGTATATATGTGTATATACGTGTGTGTATATAAGTGTATATATATACATGTATATATATACACACACATACGTGTTTATATACATATATATATATACACACACGTTTGGTGCCGCCAATTACAATTAAAAAAGGAGGTGTATAACTACATGTCATAACAGCCCCCATATACAAAATTTCAACCTTCTGAGGCTATTCCTTTTGAGTTGTGCGAGGTGCGTACAGGCTTCAAGGAAAAAAGTCTCTTCTAAATCCATTTTGCAATCCGTGTTG
This sequence comes from Stegodyphus dumicola, assembly GCF_044657685.1. Taxonomy (NCBI): domain Eukaryota; kingdom Metazoa; phylum Arthropoda; class Arachnida; order Araneae; family Eresidae; genus Stegodyphus; species Stegodyphus dumicola. The sequence goes on from NC_140768.1 coordinate 283,288,693, forward strand.
GAAAAAAAAAAAAAAAAAAGAGTCCTTTATTCTCTCCATATTCCAGGCGTTATGCAACGAAATTGTCCAAACTGATTTGGGAACTCTCAACATGGATATTTCCGTTGAAATTTGATACCCAAAAGTTTTAGCGATTACAATACGTCGTTTACTTAGTACAAGAAAGTAAAAAGCATTGTAAATACGTCAGCGTTACGTGTATTTTATGCGTGAAAGTGAAAGGCAAATCATTATTTCGTTATGCTACTAAAACGGTTCTAGTACTTCATCTTATTTTAAATAACAAATAATAGAAAACAAAAAATGTTTAATTAGTTATTTTTACACATTTAGTTTTGCAATCAGCGTGATATTCAACAGTTCTTTTGAATTTTGATTTTGACTTGAGGAAATTATGAAGAAGTTGGTTAGAATTCCAGAATTTCGTGGAAAAGACCACAATAATATTGTAAGCAGGATTTAGTTTCTAAAAGTGGAAGCACCAGAACCCTATGGAAAGCCATTAGTAAAAGTAAATAAAAACAAATAAAGATGCAATAGTTGAAAGTAAATGAAGTGTAACGAAGTAAAAAAAATAACAAATAAAATTAAGACGCATAGTGAAAAAATAAATAAAAATGCATGAGTTCACCTTATATAGGACTCCAACTTGGTTCATTAAAAAACTGAGAAACAATTTAAAAAATTTAAAAACGACTGAGAAGTGCTAAAGCTAATGCTCCGGTGGGTCCCTATTGAAATTAATCTTTCAATTTAAAAATTCTGAATGCATATTTCATATTCATTATCGATGACTGTAACTGAATAAATGTTTAATCGATATCAGTAAGCGAATGAAATGTTGCTTTTTATAACCGGATCTTCGTCAAACAGGAAGATTCGAGAAATCCGAGTATTCGAATCCGTAATTTCAGAGATCGTCTTCTTCTAGTAGTGTCGTAGACTTCAGAGATATGAAGGCAATAATGTTATTTTTCTGTAAGTAAAATTTTATTATTAATTAAATATTCATTTACTACTCATGAAAAGATATTTTTTTGAGTATTTAATGAAGTAGATTTTAAGAAATATTTCCCCCCTCTCAGCTTAACAGTGATATTAACTTTTTAATAGCTCCTTTTCAAAAACTTTAAGCTTCATTGTATTAAAACCAAAACATAACAAATTGATTAGAAGTTTCACAACACATATAATAAAAATATGATTATCTGTTTATAAATGACAGCAAATATTGTTGCTAAGTCGTTGAATACCTAAAAACAATTCTGGATTATAATTATAATTTGCAACTTAGTTAATTAATAACATTGTAAATTAAAAAAAAATTAAAAAATATCAAAGGAAATAGTTTAGTTTAATAAATAGTTTAGTTAGCTAAAATCTCAGCTTGTCAGCAAATTGAAATTAATTTGATGAAGGACACAGTTTGTTGTTTTTAACTCTTAAACTAGGATTTAAACGAAAGTCCGGATTCGAAATTTTGAGTTTAGTATGTTTAATTTCTTATGCCTATTTGAAAAAAGGTAATAATAATAATAATAATAATAATAATAATAATAAATCATAATTAAGTAATCTAAACACAATTAATTAATTAATTAATTAAAATTAAAAACTAATTCAAAAATAAAGTATTCAAATAACCGTTTAGATCCAGTTTGCTTTTAAGAAACAGTTTAATTTTTAGAAAAAGAGGGAAATCCTTGAAATTATAGAAATGAGTTTACAGAGACACAGTTTATGAGATGTATATTATTTTTACTAATAACTATTAATCCAAAGGGGCTTTGTCCCTGAGGGACTATTGTTTTCGTTTTGTGATTTTGCGTCGAATCACTCTGAATGTCCGTTTTACTTTTCAAACTGTTGCCACCAAATATTATCGCCTTGTATTATATTTGAAGAAATTAAATAATGAAGAATCTGCATAAATGCATGTATTTTTGTTGCATTGTGATAAAACAACTGTATCTAGAGCCATCTGAAAGCCTAACTTTGAAATTTGGAATTTGTTTTATCATCGATTTCATATTTTGAAAAATTTTAACGAATTTTTGATTAACAAACTAAACGATTTCAAAGCGAGCAATGTAAGCACAAAAACTGTGCTGTCTGTAAATAATTGAGTTCAATAAAAGGACCTTTCACGCCCTTTCCCTGTTGTATTCATGTTCTATTGTTAGCGATAAGTCGCTAACAGGCTTTCAAGGAGGTCTAATACCAATTATGCTAGCTAAGAATGCTAGATTTTAAAAGTTATTATAAGATTAATATCAAGAGCAATGGTGATAACGAATGTCCTAATGGCATAACGAATGTAGTCCGTTACTGGCTGATGTTTGTTTATACAAAACGCTTGGTAAAGTAATAATTTTAATACAAGGCCAGACCCAAATTTCAGAACATTACAAAACCGAGGACTTTGGAAATGCCAGCAAGGTAATAATTTATTAGTTATAAAATATCACATACCTAACAGGTTTTCTCTGCAGTTTAGCCTGATCCTTTCACTGGAGAGGAGGAACTCAGGCTGTTGTTGACTTTCTTACACATCTGATTTTAGTTCTTTGGGAAATCCAGATTGAAGACATTGTTACATAGAAGTTACTTCTTTTCTTTCAGTGGGCTCTTGGTTGCTATTATTAGTTTCATTAAAAGATCTGTCACTCTATTCATACTTCACCTCGATTACGATGCATTCTTTTACTCGTAGTTTGCACCTTTTTTAAAAAATTCTTTCGTGACTGTAGTAGGCTTAGACTTTTTGTGTTGTCCTTCTACTCACTAAAAGAAACTTCGTCTGCGCTTCCTGACGTTAATGCTTTAGAAAAACTTAAAATTCTTCAGTGGTAATATATGATTAAGAAATAAGTTTACTTGCCCACGCCTCTATTTATTGCATTTATGCTTTAAACTCATTTTCTATATTGACACGTTGCCAAGCACAAAGAAAACCAAACTTAGCTAAGTTAGTGCCATTAGTAGAGTAAAGAAACTATGTTAGTTCCCATGTATTTTAAGCAATAACACTTTTCGATGAATTTTTACCTAGCGTTCAAAATCATTCGAAGGAACATCATGTGAACTTCTTTTGAGCCTCTCTCTATTCGAGTGTAGATTTTTACGCGAATCTGAGGTTTCTTATTCTACTTTATGCGAAAAAGAACGAATTAGTTTCACTGTGGTAACGACCATCTCCTTAAGATAATCACTTTAAAAAAGTAATCAGTATTTCTGAGAACTTAAATAAACCATGCTACTGAACTTAACCCTCTCAAAGACATCCTTTAACACTGAAGATCAAAATCGCGTGGAAGATCGTCTTAGAGATCATGAACTCGTAGGAGATCGTTTTAGAGAGGATTATAATTTTCTTTCAGATGTAGTCTCTTTCCATGATAAACCACGATACATCATTGAGTTTTGCATTTAATGTATTGAGAGTATATTGCATTATTTATATGCTGCTCGTTAATACAGTACAGAGTTCGTTATACAGTAGCATTTTTCGGTTCATGCTTACATTCGTTAACGTGGGACTTTCATGTGCGAGACGACACTGTGCGTTTCTAGATGTAGGGAAGCAATTTCATTATTACACTTTTGCTTGATTTATTGCTCTTACAACAGACCTACTACAGAAGATGCATAACTTTTTTTTCCTTTGTCCAATGACCAGACACTCGTTAGCGAACAGTTTGTTGGAAATGACCGAATTCATCCCTCATTCAGGCGCCTTATTACCGAGAACATTGCCACAGATACATAACAGAGAGAAGACAGATATCGCACTCGCAACCAGAGGAGAAACAACCAAGCCTTATATGTGAGTACCTTGGAATTCAGACTAGTAGTTAGCTTCTATAAATAATCCTTATATATTCAGAGTGATAATTGCATAGACTACTTTTTAATATTTTGTTAATCGAATTCCTTTTTCCGCTTCCTTTTATTAATATCAATCACTGTTTCTTACCTCGCTGCTAAACTTTTTCATAAAATATCCTGTATTAATTTTCCTAGAAGATGCTGACTCTAGTGAAAATCTCTAAACAGATCTTTTAATTTTTAAAGTGTTTTTTTTTTTTTTTTTTTTTCTTATGAATCAAGCTAGCTCCGGATAAAGACACATGTAAATTAGCTATGTGAAGGAAAGGCTAGGGGAAAATATAAATAAAGGGCATTATTTTCAGTTTATAGTGATGGGAGGTATAACCATGATTATAAATACAAAATAATGCCCTTTATTTATGTTTTATTTATCTTTATTTATATTTTCTTTTCGATTTTAAGAGCACTGTTGTGTACTTATTCTAATCTTCCTCTCATTGTTAGTTTAAGTTTGAGCAAAGACTTCAGGAAGTAAGTGATGATTTCTAAACTTGTTACCAACAAATCAGGAGTAAAATAGTTTCAGGAGCTTGTATTAGATAGGTTTGATTTGATGCATTAGAAATTAAATTACACATTTAAACTGCATAGAGCAGATTCTGTTACATGTCTATTACGATTATTTGCTAAGCTTATAAGGTATTGCCTCTCTCTTTTCCGTATGCGTTCGTAGTGTAACTGGAAGCACACTCGACGCATATTCGGGAGGTCCAGAGTTTGAATCCCGGCAAGGGCTCTGCACATTTTCCCACGTCTCCAGCAACAAGAAACCTAATGACTATACAGAATCTGGTTATATTTCACAATAATTAACATCCAAAGTGTTAAATAGTTCATGGTGGTAAGTGAAAAAGCATGAAAGCAAGTAATTTATTACAATTTATTCAATAAATATCACTACACAGAACTGGAATATGGAAACGCGTTACATGCAACAGTCACAAGGGATGGAATAATGGGTAAAATTAGAGTTTCATTGTACTTTGTATTCTACAGATGGAGAAGAAATTTGGAAGGAAATTTTAACGGAAAAGTGCAGCTTTGAAAATTAAGAGGGAAGAGTTGAAGACATTCTGGTTGCGATGCCCTGTTGGTATAATTCTAGCCGTCAAGAAAGCCGGCTAACCTTCCTGCAAACTAGAGTGCGTGCTACTAATGTGGATTCCCGCCTGTGTATGTCATCTTTATGCTTGCCTGAACACATGCATATTTCTACAAGATCACTGATTAATATTGAATGTATTTGTGTTATTTTTCACAATGAGGGAAAACTATTTCAACATTAAAATTTGGGTACTTTTCTGTTATCGAGACCGGATTCAGAAATGTATGTATGAGTGCACATGGGTATGTATGTGTGTGCGTGTATGTATGCATGTATGTGCGTATATATATGTATGTGAGCATATGTGCATATGCAGAAATTTTCTCTGAATACGATTCGGTAACAACGTAAGAATATAAACGTAAGACAAGTGACAGCAGTGGTCCTCCCGTTTGGTTACGTCATTCAGAAAGTCTCTACAGAAGCTCTGTAGTAGGAAGTTACTATCGTGGAACGTGCACAACCAGGGAATCACTTTTAGTACTTTTAGGAACATAAAATTTGCCCACTCTCATAATTTCATTGCACATCCTGGCACAAGCGTTTGACATACGATTGGAGGGCTTTTCTTTCCTTAAAACTCTCAACCTCTGTGCAAGGCCAGGAAAAGACAGGGAGACATGCGAGGGAAAGACAGAACTGCATTCAGAACAAAATTAAAACAAAATTTATGTGTTAAAATTGGGGTTGATTTACATAAAAGATGGGCCGGAGTCCTTTTATAGAAGGCTCCCATGGACTTGTTTTTGAGAAATCTTCTGTAGACAGTGACCTTATTCTTGTTTTGGAGATTGAGTGTGGCAAGTTTCATAAAGATCGGAATTTATATATAAAAGACAAACAAACATTTTCATATGCATAGATTAGCAATAGCGCAAGGTTAATCAAATTCGTGACTAATTTTATGTGTTCTTTTCCTATGTTTTCAGTTTCTTTGTACTTATTGATGGGCAAAATGGAATGCAGATGGCAATTCCAGACGTCTCAAATCATACCACCTTCTGCTGCTACGTCTTCTGAAAACGGTTTCGCCAGATGTCAGTGTGGGAGCAATAAGATATTGGTTAACAAAACTTTGGATACGTACGTAAATTAAAAACTAGTCGTATTTTATCAGCTTATTTATATATTACGCTTATTCCTTTTTTTAACAATAGAAAAGTATCAAGTAGAATCAAGAAAGCCTGTGCTGTCCAGCAAAGAGCAGTTTTTCCCCTGCTTGGTCTCAAATTTTCAAATTTAAACCAATCAGCAAAAAAAAAAAAAAAAAAAAAAAAAAAAAAAAAAAAAAAAAAGGGGGGGGGGTCCAATTATTTTTTATTCGAAATTTAATTACATATCACAGCTCTTTAAATATATTTTATATAATGCCATAATTATTTTCCGAAGCGAGAGATTTTAGAACTTCCAAATTATCACACGATAGTTTCGCATTAGAGCAAACTGAACACTGTCTTAAAACTAATCATCTATGTGCCATATGTTGCCAAGTTTATACCAATAAATTTCACACAAAATCATTTATCGACCAGTTGTACGGAAACTTACTGTCTTAAATACTGTTCTTTGGCTCGCTCAAAACAGTCTAGCAATTTTCGTCCCGTTCTAATTCTTCAGTCATGTAATACCAAGTCAAGACAAGATTTAAAATAAGCCTTTGCCTTTGTTGATCTTCAAATCAACACAATTTACGCAGCTCGTGTAACAGCAAAAATATCTGCTGCTTGTAGGATTAAATGTACAAAAAATTTAAAATGAAACATAAGCATTTAAAATATGATAGTCACAAGACAATGTCCCTCTTGAAGGTTTTGTTTAGGTCCTTGACTTACCCGAGCAAACATGTGTACAAAAGCTGTGTATGTATAGATGTATATGCATTATTTAAATAAATAAAATTTTAAATTTATTTTGCGAAAATTGTGATTCTTTGAAAACAAAGTCAAAGAAATTTGAAATTCTTAAAAAAACGTCATATCCGGCTGTGATTTTAATATAAGACATTTCAGGTCCGCGAAGAAAGGCTTTTCTTATCAACTACTCTGTTAGGATATTTTCTATTAAAATCAACAACAATTGTGTTACTTTGACGACGCAATTGACATAAGCATTTTAACTATCTGTATTCTAGTCGACTGCCCTTTTTCTTTATCTTAATGTCCTAAAGAAAAAAGCGATAACAACTGTTATGGTTGTCCACATGAGTTCCATGCATTTTTTTTTTTTTTTCTTTTTTGCTATGTACGAAGACATGCTTACTTAAAATATAAGGGTTTTAAATTCATTTTAAATATTTTATCTATTTTAGGAGCACAGCTAAGCATATTTTTAAGAAATTAAGATTAAAAGGAAATGGCAGTGCAAATATTACCAGCTATCCAAACGAAGTGGACAGTTTCTTGGAAAACTGTGAGGCTTGTGAAATCAGTTTTATTGAGTGTAGGGGAAATCCTTTAAACAAGAGTGATTATTTCTGTATTAAAAGTAAGTTTGCCTTCTATCATATTAATATTAATTCCTTACTATTAGATGCATAATTTTTTGTTTTGTTTTTAAATCAAAGAAAAGAACTGTGAAATCAAAAGCAAAGTTATTTTGAAATACGTCTACTTTAAAAAAATAATCTTTCGTTTCTGGAAAAGTCTTCAAAGGAAGCACTTTGATTAATAGAGATTAGGTAGTGAAAATTCATTGTAATTCTTAACTTGTTTATGCATAGGGATTAGGGTATATATTGTTAAGATAATTAAATTATCATCATATTTGAGTTTTACTGCATACTAAACTCAGACATACATTTTATTAAATGTTGATAAACTTCTCGGAAATGCATTAATTATTCCAGTTTCTGATGGGTTGATATTGGCAAATCCATTTGTCAGAACAGGTGTATAGAATGGCACTGTGCCATCAAACTAGACGGGTTTTGCCAATGCAAAATATATAGGTCTTTCGTACCGTTTTCTTCATATATCCTCATATCCCCTGGGAATAGAGACTTAGGGATACACGCAAATTTTGTTATGGTACGCACTTAGTAAAATCTTTTTCCTAATGAGAAATCTACCAAGTGTTCCCAAATGACAATGAAATGACCAATCCGTACTACATGCGAGTTAATCTATAACAAACAATTGCATAGTTGTATGCAAGGCTAGCGCCACAGCCAGTGCAAGCGGCTTCACCTTGAGGGAAAAATTTTTGAAATTTAGGGAAGTATTGTATAACAGAATTTAGGATTTAAGGAGATTGCACCGAGCGGCGAAAAGCCAAGCACGAGCCCTTTCAGTATGATATGTTAAATGCATTATACATGAGGATTAACTGAGCATTCCTGTAACAAAGAAATAAATTTGCGAGAAATGGTATCAGAAATTGCTTATATAACCGCATCTATTTGGGAAATTAATCTCCTAACAGGTAACTTCTTAGTCTGCAGTCGTATCCAGATCATCAGATATTAAAATTATAATTCCTTTCAAACACTTTAATTTCTTTTTACGTATTAAGTATCCTGTACTCCGCATTAAGGTACACCAGTTGAAAGATTGATACTATATTCTTTTGCTGGAGAAGGCAGCGGGAACTACGAGATTTAACGACAAATAATGTATGTTTCAATGGGTATTATCATAGTTATAGTTTTTTAAAAAAAGTAATAGAATATTATTGGTTAATTCTCATCTTCTGTAATTATTTTATTGACGTAAACCAGCGTCACCCTGTTTTATAATTTCTCAATTTTTGTTGCCATGCTCATGTTAAGAATAATGTAGAATAATTGATAACCATATCTGTCCTACAGAGTTGCATGTTTCTCAAATCTCAAATCTCAAATCAAACATAGTTCAGTTTGCTTTATAAATGAAGCTAGCTATTCAACAGAAAATTCTTCAGCATGTGAGTGCATAATTCAAGCATGTGAGTGTTATTTGTCAAAAGGGAGGAGTGCTTTTGTGGAGGACTTTCTAGAGTGGTATCCAAGTTACACATTGGAAATTTGCAAAAATGCTCATGTAGCCAACCCTAACGATTGGAATCCACATCAGGTCAAACTATTAGTATTCAGTAACTTTACTGCTTGGCCACTGATGGGATCCAAATCAAACATATGTTTAATTATTAAAATGAGCTATTGAACAGAAAATTCTAAAAGAAACGATAATTACTTATCCAAAATATGTATCCTACAGAGTTAAATCTGTGTATGAATAATAATAATTTTAAAAAAGACAACTACAAATAAATAACCAGCTATAGATGTGGATATGTATTTCCAAAAGCAACACATTATTCTCGTGGTGTTAATATAAATTTAATTTAATATCTTTAATACTGTTATATTGTTCTAATTATTTTAATTATTATATCTTACAGATGTTGCTAGTTTTGACAATGCAGAGAACGGTAAGGATTTCTCCTATTCATTACCTTTTTAGAGCTTAGCTCTTGCATAATTTTGTTTAAATAATTTTTGAATACACTGGAGTGCCACTGAATTAGGATAGACAATATAATATAATATAGCGCTGCTGTCTCATTTTTGCTCATGTGAGGACACTGCCGTAATATATGTCTAGCTGGAAGTGTACTCCTATTTAAGCAATATTTAAACCCAACACAACGGGTAAAATTCACGATTGCGATAACGTAGACGGAGGACAGATAATAGGTAGTTGAAGCATAGGTCCTACAATTTTAGAAATATTTCGATAATTGGAGTTTACTGTTTCGCAGTATCAAGATTATGGCGAGAGTACACAAATATAGAGGAGGGAGACAAAACGAAAAAGCAAACGGGCAAACTGTTAGGGACAAGCCGTTTTGATTTATTGTGAATCATCGAAGAGTGAGCCATATTTTAAAAGCCAACGATGTTTACCAAACTTTAGCTCAGATGATCATTGAACTGAATTTAAGTTCCAGTCAGCAAAATAACTACGCTAGGTTCACATATTCGTAGACTTAAGAATGAAAAACCTATGAGATTACCGCTTCTTACTATATAAGCCATAGCGCTCAATACGTTGCATGGGCCTCAGAACACCGAGTCTGTACCATCAAAGAATGGAAGTGATTAGGACTAATCTATTTCTACTGCATCACGCTATGGCAGGAAATGGATGGAAATTGAGTGTACTAGCTGTACAGTCTTGCCTAGTCCTGGTTAACTATCACTTTGGTTCGAGGGGCACTACACTGAATTCTTGTTGCTGAAACGGTCATCAAGAAGCTTGAGCTTAGGTTCCATTGAACAACTTTAGTATACTCTAAAAAAAGGTTTGTAACAGCATTATCTAGATGGGAAATTCAAGATCTTTGGCACTCCATACCTTTAGAATAATTCCACAGAATTGTTAAATACGTATTTTCTCATGTGGCAGCAGACCAGTCAAGTCGCTAAAGCTCCAGGCAAACCGGTTGGTGCATAGGCGTTTTCGTGTTTTTCACCAAGCGTAACATGGACACAAGACAGTTTCCCTTTGAATGTCTTCCACGAAGGTATCCCCTTTTTAGGTAGATAGCCCTAGCATGCTTTGCCATAATCAAATAAACCAAACTAATCAAGTGGAAATATGACAGGTCTTATCAAGGCAAAAGGAGCAGTAATTCATTTATTGATCAGATATTTCTTAATTTAGTGACACTTCAGTGTCACAGTTTCAAAAAGTAGGTTGTAAGAGATGGGAGAAGCAAACTCTTCTCAATATGATACAGAAACAACCAAATACATTCACAAAATATAGGATGGTTATAAAAAACATTCTTGATACATGAACCCCTAAGGTATTGCCGTAATTTCGCCTAGTATTGCAGCCTTAAATTTGTTAACGGTCCACAACCTTTGTTAAGAGATTTTCGCTTTCATTTACACCATAGGAAGAAATTACAAATTACGTCGACCATTTCATGCCAGTATACGGTGACATATGCCAGTAGATGAACCAAGAAAAAAGTCTCTCAGATTTTGCTGTTGCTGTGTAGAGGGAATGCGGCTAATCTTATACCATCGCAGCACCTGCAGTGGTTCAGCGCTGATGAACACAAGCGGTACATCATATGCTTTTTTTAATTTATGTCATAAAAGTAGAACTGGCTCTTGAAATAAGTGGATTTGAACTCTACCATTTGCAGGTAGATAACTTTCGATAAACATACTGAAAAATGACATGCAGTATGGGCTAGTAGCTAGATCTATTTATAACACAGATAATAATAATTAGCCCAAACGGCGTTAGCCCAGAACTGCTCTTAATTCGTACAAGTAAAAAGAGCTTGGCTGTCTTAGTGATATTTTAGGCCAAAGGGGCAATTTGCCCGGAAGGAATATTAATTTCGTTTTGGCATTTTGCGTCGAAAACTTTAAAAGTCTAAATCATTTTGCAAACTGTTGCCATAAAATATTATCGTCCTATATGTAAAGAAATTAAATAAGGAAGAATCTGTATAAATGTATGTATATTTCTCCCACTGTGATAAAACAACGGTACCTAGAGCCATCCAATTTTGAATAACGTATGGGCATCTAGAAGTCCGAATATGGGCATCTAGAAGCCCAAATTTGGAATTTTTTTCATATTTTGTAAAACTTTAATGATTATTTAATTAACAAACTAAAAGATTGCAATGCGAGAAATGCTTATACTGTACCGAAAAAAAAAAAAAAAAAAAAAAAAAAAAAAAATATTTATCTCCAGGGCGCGAGACCATGTACGAAGAACATGATGTTTAATAAAGACCATGTACGAAGAACATGATATTTAATAAATAAAGGTAACATACAAAACGTTAAAAAAACGCCCCTTTATGCGTAATGTAAAATCTGAAAGCTTTCAGATTTTTTTTTTCTTTAAAAAAACTTTTTTTTTTTTTTTTTTGTTAACTTCTTTTCATGAAGTAAATGAAGTATTGTAGTCTTAAAAAAATTCGGATTTTGGATTTCAGAGAAAGAATCCATGGTGAACGCTGCTGAACCAATTATGAATATCGTTTTGTGCGACGTCTGTACGTACGGACAGAATAAAGAGCTTTTTGCATAACTTCTGTATGCACGGATAGAATAAAGGCTATTTCAAAACGAATTGTAAAATGGATTTAAAATAGATTCAAAATAGATTTTTTCGTGTCGTCTGTATGTACGCATATATGTATGTATCACGCATAATTCAGAAACAATTAGCCGCATAACTTTGAAATTTTGTACATGCGACAGCTATAAAATCTAGCTGTGCAAAAATCTAATTGTTGTCCCTTTTTTATTGCAATTGGCAGTACCAAAAATGTGCGTATGTGTAAATGTGCGTATATATATGTCCACTTCATTTGTTCTTATTTAAAAGTAAATTTATTTTGGCAATTTTTTCACTAACTGCTGTATTTTAATTTTTTATAATTTTTACAATTTCAATTTCATTTTTTAATTTTATTTCTTTTTTGTTGCTAAATTTCTTTTACTTGTTAAGTTATAATTATTACTTTACAATATTTATTAGTTAAATCTAACAATTAACATTCAAATCACAGGACACTTTTTCACTTTCTTTGAATTTAGGTGAAGTCAATCATGTTAATCGCAGATTTAGGAGAATTTCTGATGATGGAGGCATTCATATTATAATCCCTATGCGTAAGATATAAACTTTTATTTTACATTACTATATTTATTATGTTTTATACATTTATTTTTTAATTATAAGTATCATTATTCTATGAGTAGTCTTGAGTTACACACATTTATTTTTATACAGTCAATGTGATGTTTAGTATAAGAAATTATGAGATTACATGATTCTTTCCCCAGAATGCAGCATACTTTGTATACAAGTATATCTTTGTTGTCTGCCGATTTCTTCATTTTATAAATTCTTATAAATATAACTTAATTTATAAAATTCTTAAAAAGTGTAACTCTGCTGATTCCAAGCATTGCTACATAGACATCATGTAGAGCTTCAAATAAATGATTCTTGCAAGCGATTGCAAAATAACTGTAATATTTGGTAAATCTGGCTTTGAATGAATAATAGGGCATCGGAACTGCTGGAGTTTCGAGTGGGCTTCATATTTCAGTTCTAAATTTCAGGATTTTGATTTTCGTATTAATTTTTGATTTGAATATGTTCTTTAATTTCTATACTTTGCTTTGCCCCCTCCCCCCTAAAAAGACATAATCAAAGTCCAATGAATCCAAAGAAGGAAAATTTGTTTTACATCCGTGGCAGAGAAATGCTTACTGTGAAGATTTTGCATTTTCCGTACATATTACATGTATAGAAAGGCATTCATTAATATAGCATCCAGAAAAGGCATGTCTGATACATTTAAGCGTATTATACTTACTATTTATACTTACTATTACAGTTTCTTCCTCTATAAATTTTTCATACATGTACTACTGGTAAAACGTTTAGAATAACAATTTTAAATATTTCTGATGTTGCTGAGCAACGGTTACAGGATACAAATGTGGCGTTGCCACTCCAATATCAAGGATAATAAATATAATTATCTGTTAAAAACTAAAATATTACAACCTCTCCCCCGCCAGATATTAATTGATATTTTTATAAATTAAAGTTTACAATTTTTTTTCAAAACACAATACGTAATTGAAATACAACAAATAACATAATAACATACAGTCAGGAAAAAAAGGAAAGAATGAACTAAATTTTTTATCTATATACAGTAAAAAATTCTTTAATAAAGCCAGGGCGTACGACTTAATGCTCTACATTTTTATCGTTTTTACCACTTCGATGAACGACAGTGTAATTCTAGGGTTGTAATATTATTGCCCATCTCATAAGTCACAGATTTAGACCATACATTTGTTTTGAGCCAAACTAGGGGATTATGATCGGTCATGATGAGGAATTTAGTATGTCCGTCTAAATAACATTGCAGTTCCTTTACAACGAATATTATGGTAGCGATTCCTTTTCTGTGGTAGAGTACTTTTTTCAGTTTCTGTAAACTTCTTACTGAGGTATGATACTGAATGTTCATTGTCTCGTTCATTTTTCAGCTAAAATGACACCTATACCAGAGTTTGAAGCATCAGTTTGCAAAATAAACGCTTTATTGAAATCAGGTGCACGTAGAGGCTTTTGCGGCAGTTTACAACTCGCTCTTGTCTGTTTAGTTTCTTTACAAATTTCTTGATTTACATCTCAACTGGAGAACTTGGAAATTCGTCTAGAATTTTTAACTGAGAATCGTCTAATTTTGTCAGGTCTTTTTTTTTTTTTTTTCAGATAGTTTTTGCTCCTTGCGAGATGAATTTTTGTTTTTATCTGCTACTGGCATTCTCATTGATTATGGCAACTTTGAGTATCCTTTATGATGTTTATGCCTCTAAGTTTTCTGACGCGTGCTTAAATTGTGAACGTATTTTTAATTTCTCAGCTTCAGAAGCACCTTCATGAGTTTTATCAGCGGTCCTTTGATCTGCTGTTAACAAACTGTCAGACACATCTTTACTTTTTGGAAAAGAAAGAACTGGGGAACTTGTAAGGAAATAATCACACACACTATCCATAAAAGGTGAATCACCAGATGAATAAAGTGAGTCAACTACCATATCAATAACTTCAGTTTTCTCACCAGGAGGTGAACGCTTAGATTATTTGTCAGATTTCTGTGAAACATTGACAGAAGCTTGCCTATTAGGAGGGTGAGCTAAATTACTCTGAGTTTTAACACTATTATTTCTTTGGATCTGCACCAAAGATGAATAATTCTGCATTTGATACCTATATTTTTCAGGAATAACAATTAATTCCCTTTCATATCCATTTTTATCTATTTCCGTTCTCACCAACAATCCGTTTCCTTTTACTTTCAAATCATTTGTGTTGCTGGAATTTTCACTTTTAGCTTCGCTAAGCAATGAGGCCAGATCTCTGCTTTGATGTTGAGATTCAACTAATTCCTAAGAATTAACATTAATTACTTTCTTAATTTCTTTGTCTTCCTCATCAGCTTGCGGTAAAATATCTTCGTCAATCTCAATAAACGCCAGTTCTTCTAGTTTCTCCATTTCGGTTTCTCTACTTCGATCTTCTTCACGAGATCTTTTTACTTGAGTTCGTGTCAAAACCACATTTACCTTTTCTTAATTAAAGAAGGATTTATGTCTGAACAATTGAGCAGTTTTATTACCCAATACATATCTGCCGGGATCATATGTAACAACAGTTGCCTTTGTGTTTATATGACCAAGTTCACAGTTAACTTCAACTTCCGCTAACAGACGACACAGTAAATGGTCATTTAAAAGATATTGGTACCCAGACATGTTCTCCAGTCATTTTTAAGTTATCTATGTATTTTCGTGAAACAACATCTACTGTGGTTCCTGTGTCTCGAAGAATAGGCATTTCATAAGAAGAATAGGCACTCGAAGAATAGGCACTAAACCGTGAATTGTATATGTGTCTAACAAGTCATCATTCGAAAATACGCAATTTACCTTTTCATTTCATTTGGTTTCAAGCGAGAGCACTGAGGCTTCAAATGTTTGTATAACCCGCATTCGAAACAACGTGGTCGATATCTTTTGTCATATAAATTTTCTTGGTTCTTGTTTTGGAACTGATTTCTTTGTCGAACATCTCTTTGTCGATGATCTTTCTGGTATTTTAAATCATCCCATTTATCAGTATGCTTAAAATGAGGAGGATGCTGTATTTTTTTCAAAAAATTATCGTGAAGAGGTTTAAATGATCATTTGTTAATTCTCTCAGTTTGATTGGCAGAAAATTTCGGTTTTACTGTTTTTCTCACATCTTCAAAATCTTCAATTTTCTTAACCATCTCAGTAGTCTCAGTAGGTGAAATGATGTAGTCCATTCATCCATAACATGTTCTTTGAAATCAGGAGAAGTACGCTTTTTAATTTGATCAACCAGCATGAGATCTTTTAGCTGTTCAAAACTGTTAATGTTTAACCCGTTAAGCCAGCCTTCTAAATAATTTTTTAATCCATAGTAGAAATCATATCAAGTACTTTCAGTAGACTTTTGGTGTTTATTAAATAGTTGTCGAAATTGTTCCGCACTCAATTTAAATCGCTGTAATAGTAGAGCTTTTACGTATTCATACATTTTCGCGTCCTCTTCTGGTTCTCTAGCAATAAGCTGAACAATATCAGGAGGCAGCAATGAAATAAGTTGAGTCACTTGATTTTCAGCAGGTATATTTATAATTTTAGCTCCATACGGTATTTCTCCCGCCTTTGTGGTGTGGTGGTTTGCAAGCTAGGAGCGTATTCCAGAGGTCCGTGGTTCGATTCCGGCGAAGGCGTTGCTCATTTTTCACCTTCCCTGCTTCCAAAAAAAAAAAAAAAAAAAAAAAAAAAAAAAAAAAAAAAATACCTACTGTCTTTACAGCTCAAATAACACCAGAAATAAATTTATTTCATCTTCTTTAGGGTTAAAACGTGGGATGATATCGCGAATTCTGATTTTTAAAGGCTGCTCAGGTAACTGTGTAGTTTCTACCGGCTGTGTTCTTGCAGCCATTGCTTCCAATTGAAGTTTTTGTAGCTCAAAAGCTCTAGTTCGGTCTTCTCTTTCTCGTTGTTCTTTTCTTTCTCTTTCGCGTTCCTTTTCTCTTTCTTTCTCTTTCTTCTCTAACTACAGCCAGTAGATCTAGAGGAAATTCCTCATCATAACCGGGACTTTCAGTAATCAATTTATGCAATTGAGCAATCTTAAATTCAGGTCTCACGGTTAAACCTAACTCTTCTGCCAGTACTTTTAAATCCTGTTTTCTACTCCTAGCTAAGAATGACATGTTAAACAAGTTACCTTTGATAAGCTTTCCTTAAATTTGAATCTTACAAATCGTACTTGTATTAATAATATATAATTTTTGGTAAGACTTAGTTTGTCAAATACGAAATTCACACTAACAAACTGGAGAGAATTATTTAAACAACTTTGCCAGTTTGGCACAAAATAAAATAATACTACGCCGGGTTGACGTTTTCACTCACTATTCACAAGCCTCTTTGGCGATAACTATATAAACATCTTTGCCAGTTAGGTAATACAATAGAATTTTACCCACGTCAGTTTGACAATTTTATTATCTATCTGCACTCCTGCTTGGCGATAACAAAAACAATTTTTTTTTGCCAGTTTGGCAACACAATTTAGCTGTAATACGTCAGGATGACGTTATTATCTACCACACTCCTGGATGGCGAGAACTAAGAAAAGACTTGCCAATTTGGCAACACAACTCACACTACGTCAGTTTGACGTTACCACTTATTTTCCACGCGCCTGCTTGGCAACAAATTCAAAAACATAGCTAGCAATTCTCTCTCTCTCTCTCTCTTTTTTTTTTTTAAATAAATGCCGGGATTTTAAAATTCTTCTTTACCACAAATATCAATTATAATTTTAAGCTTAATATTTTAAGTATCAGTAATTTTAAACAAAAACTTACACTATTTAAATATAATTCTGAAATGAAATACTAAAATTCAGTAAACACTTTTTCATAGAAAACAAACGTTAATCTTATCTTCGGAGATCAGCAATATCCTGTTCTGTCTATTCTTTGCTCGGACGCAAGTTATACAAATACAGACGATAATCTTAAAATGATCCGCTTCAAAAAATGGCTTTAAAACGGCAGACTTCTGATATCCGTTCCTCCTTGAAATAAACAAACTCAGAAATTGGTACTAGCAAACTTGTTCTCCAAATTTCAGCAACTTTCTGGGATTAGGAGACCAGCACCATCGAAATTGATAATTGTACTTCTCATTTACAGGATCTCGGTGGAAACTCCAATTTTATAAGACTGTAACGTGTTTTGCAGTTTTTATTGAAATGAGCTTTTTTGTAAAACATAAAATTTTATCCTCAGTTCACAAATATATATAATTTAAATACAATTCTATCCGTTACAGCTTCACAATCCAACTTACTATCACAGTTTCTTTCTCTATAAATTTTTCATATATCTACTACTGGTAAAACTTTTAGAATAACAATTTTAAATATTTATGGCGTTGCTCAGCAACGGTTACACGATACAAGTATGGCATTACCACTCCAATATCAAGGATAATAAATATAATTATCTGTTAAATACTAAAATATTACAGTACGGACAGACTAAAGGACTATTTTCCTAAAGCGGATTGTAAAATGGATCCAGAAGGGATTTTTTTTCCGTGACATCTATATGTACGTTGGTATGTACATCTCGCATAACAAAAAATCGGGTAGCTGTAGCACACTAAAATTTTGTATATGGGATTGCTATAACATCTAATAGTGCACCACCTTTTTTCGTTGCAACCGCCCGCACGAAATGCATATACATGTTCTGTTACCCGGCTCTGAAAGATCACTTTTTTATTTTTATATGTTGGTAAATTGTGCATTTTTTGCTTTAAAAGTGTGAATTATGTTGTTTTTATGTTCCGCTTAAGGTTTTTATGCCTTAACCGGAACATAAAAATCCTATGCATTATTAGTCTGCATGCAATATAATAAAATTATATTAATCTGCATGCAATAGTTGTAAAAGTATCAATAATTTAAAAGTTCATGTGGCAATGGACCTAACGAGGTCACCATTTGTTTACTTTTGAAACTTTTACCAGAATAGTGAATTAAGTCGTTTGGTACACCAACTTCAGTCTTTTTCGCTGATGGGACCAAAAGTTAACTTTCACTTTTGTGCACCGAAAATTTTGTCTTTCTAATTTCAATAGAATCTCTAATTTTAATAGTAAATTTGCTTTATTAAACTGTATTCCGCATTTTATGTTTTTTGTATTTTACAATTTTTAATTAAGATGTTTTGAGTTTTTATGTATTTTTGCCCTACCACGAAGTGAGAAACGAATTGATTGAATGGGGAATGTACC
Source organism: Stegodyphus dumicola (assembly GCF_044657685.1). NCBI lineage: Eukaryota > Metazoa > Arthropoda > Arachnida > Araneae > Eresidae > Stegodyphus > Stegodyphus dumicola. Next base: position 283,307,586 of record NC_140768.1, read on the forward strand.
TCTAATAAATTCGAGGAAATAAATGAAGTGCAGAAAAAATGCGTATTACTTAATAAGCCGTACAAAGAAGTCGTGTAATACTCACATCAGATATTTTTTATTAAAATATTACAGCAAGCACGTGAAAACACCAGCGATTAGGGCTGAAAACTGAGTGTAAAAATGTGAGTGTGCTCATGCTCTATGATCGTAGAATTCTCAGTTTATAGCTTTTATTTAAAACTAAATAAACTAGTCCTATTTATTATAAAAACTTCGTATTTTGATATGTACGCATTTTACGGTATAATAAAAAATTTTATGTAGTTAAGAAGTACCACAAAAAAGTGATGGAGTAGCAGAAAATTCGTAAAGACATAAATTTTAGTAGAAGAGGTTTGTTAAAAAATGCAAATGTGCGAAAAATCGCCCAATTTGGCAACATTGTCCGCCCACCAATGTAAAGACACATGGCTTTCTCAGAATGTGAAATGTGAAAAATCAACAATGCTCTCGTCAGGATTTGAGCCACGGATCTTCCAGTTGCTAGATGGAGTTGCTAATTATTTACACCATCAAGGAGCTCACGTCGAAATGAGATAATTTCTCAATATTAATCAATGTACAGAAAGATTTATTACACAGAAAGACGATCTAAAATCAATTAACCCTTAGAAAAACCGAAGCCTTCGCTAACCTATATCCTTAAAGTACCGAAACCCTCGTAACTGTCCCGTCCGTTTCCTTCCCTCCCCGTTCATTAAGGCACAAAGGGGCGTGAAGATTTCAAATGACATCCTTTCTACTTCCTGACAAAGAAGCTTCCATTAGCCTTTTAGGACAAGATGTCTGTAATAAACTGATACAATGGATTTGGGGAAACAGCACCTTAGGCATGGAGGTAGGAAGTAAGAAGGAGTCGCCCTAAACAAGTTTCTCCGTACCCTGCTCTGAAGCACCGGCGATCCCTACGTGGTGACCAAAACATTGGGTCATTTACCATTGAGTTCTATGGGATTTGACGCGTTCGGGTGTAAATATTTTGTAATTACGTCGCAAATATACATATAAATGTATATATTTTCTTTTTCTACAACACTTCAGAGTCCTAAGTATGTGAAAACAACATATTTTTAAACAACATTTCATTCTGAACGGAATTAAATGCTATACTTTTCACAGGACAGTTTTCTCAGAATGGTTTAATTTGAATGAAATATTTTCACAAGTTTTCGTTAATTACATTAGAAAAAAAAATTAAGGTAATTCGATTTTATTCGGTTAAGGCACAAAAATTAAGATCAAAGTTTATTGCATTATTAATATTAAAATTATGCATTATTTCTTTTCTATTTATAGAGCTTCTTCCTAAAATACTTTCTTAAATATGACATGATTTTTTGGCTTCTGAGGCATCTTTTAAATCGAAAAATGTAAGTCAATTTATAATTAATGCTCTATTCGGTTCATTTTAAATTAGAGAATTATTAGGAATTAGCGAAATACTTTAAATAAGTATTTCGCTAATTCCTAATAATTAAATAGGTATTAAATAGTATTTGACTTTCTCTGAACATTTCTGAAAGGGAATAAAGTAATTTTTTTTAAGTATTATTTAAAACTTGTAACTGAGTTATTATAAAATGTAAGGGGAATAATTCTTTTAATTATACTTATCAGATTTTTTTTTTACTCTTCATTTCAACAATACATATTCCAAAACTCTTTATTACGTTCTTAAGTGCGCATCTCATAGCATTTGCTTTACAATACCTTTTAACAGATTGCTTTCGAATACGAACAATTCTTGCTTAAATAGTTTTATAACGTATTTGTCAACAGGATTTCAATTTATGTTTACAACTCAATATTAAGGTTATTATATATTTAGATAACATTTATAATCATTATAAATTAGATACATTTAATCATTAGATTTCTTCACAGTACTTTCACAGTTGTTTATAAGTGAATAAATTCTTCATTTCAAATACATTTATAAATAATTTAATGAATATTTAAGTATTTTGTCAAAGGCAGATACATGCTTTTTGCAAGCACATGCATAAATACCCATACATATTTCCTATTTTTCATTTCCGGCATGTGCAAATCTTTAATTTCTGTGCATTCACTATATTTTTCGTGTAAAGTAATTTACACTAATTTAGCATACACCCGAAAATTTTACATAAAAAATATATATGAATATAATTTGAATGAATTTCTATGGAACTGTCGTGTGTCGAAATACTATCAGAATCTTGTCAAGCGAGCTTCTGAATGTAAACAAAGAACACCCCCTCTGGTGACCCAAGCTTCGAAGCAGTGCTTCACTTCTAGCGCGGAATGGCCCCTCCTCCCTTTCCTACCTCCATGACCTTAGGAGAAGGGAAGAAAACAACAACTTAAGAAAACTTAGGATCTCGGCCAGCCTCACGGGTTGAATGAAAGGCTATCGCGGGCGTTTTGGCCTTCAAAGGATTAACAATAGTTTATTTTAAAGTAACTTATTAGTTCAATCTTCAGTTTTTGCTTCTGAGGTTACTTCATTAAATTGTGAATATTTTATATAATCTAGAATTAAATCTGCATGGCTAAAGACATTAAGTCAGAATTAAATCAGGTTTGGCAAACCCTGTCAAAGACGACCATCCACGATTCCAGACAGTTACATTCTTCAACAAAAATAGTCGTGATTTAGACACGCATAAGAGAAGAAAACTGTCAGGGGTGACAGTTATCAGTTTTCATGAGAAATTTCCCCGTTTAAGACTGTTACAGCCTGTTAAAGAAAAATAATGACCCAAAAGTACGAGATATTTGTTTATTAAAAACATTATATTAATAAAACACAAATTAAACGCAAAGACTAATGTAGCGAGACAAAATCTTAGGAAATTAATTACTTAATGTTTATTTATTTATTCAAATATTTTGAGTGAATAAAACTTTCAAGCTTGAAAAATATCTTTTGTTTAAGGCAGATACGGAAAAAAAGATCTTTACAGTATAAATTTTGTTTAGTAATTCGAAACATTTCCTATTCTGGTCATAAAATTAGTTTTTTGAGTGTTTGTACGTCATCGTGCTTTTAATAATTTCATTGTTATAATTCTTTCTCTTGTATAAAAATATCTATCGATAATTTATTTTTTAATAATTTTATGGTTGATCTGATCGTAATTATTTATTTAATAATGTGAAATTCATTTATGTTAAACGTCTGAGGCATGTGTACATGTATTTTGAAATTTCTCCCATGCTTAATACTCTTAATTTTCACATGCAAAAATTGCAAGTTGGTTTCACTTTATAGTTCTGAAAATACTATCATAAAGTTTTGTTCCGCTTGTTTTGTTCTCTGTTTTTTTTTAATATTTAATTTCAATAATACTGACTTAACTGCCGATTATATTTCAGGTAACAAGAAACCTACTCGCGTTCGACGTCATGCGCCAGCTTGTCCTTTCCCATCAGCGATGGAGACTGCGGAACTGCAATGTGTTCTTTACCCCAGTTCGATGTAGGCTATTTATTTTTAATTGATTGTTTTACTGGGAACAAAAGCCTTGAACTGGCATTTAATTTTCTGATATTTAGTATTCGCGAAGCGAAATTTTATATAAATGATCTTACATTAAATTTGCGGTATTTGCAGATATTAAATTGATACCAATAATTTTCTCTGGGAAATAAATAATAATGTAAATCAGATTTACATTGGCCAAACTAGGAGAGCCTTAAAATTTCGCGTCAAGGAACATGAAGCATATGTTAGAAAAAAGGAAACACAGAAGTCTTCTTTTGCTCAACATTGTTGGTCCGAAAATCACACTTTCAATTTTTCTGCTGCTAAAATTATTCAAAAACCATCTTCCATTGGAGAACTGGATTTTCTAGAGGCATTTCACATTCAAAAAAATCTTTCTGTTCTAGTTAACGATCCTAATTTCAATCTATCTTTGCCTTCGGCCTTTAAAGAAATTAAGAAATTATGTTTTAGTTCTGGTTTCACCAATAGATGGCGCCATATGCTTATTTTTGTCCTGGCTTTCTTATCTTATCGAATCATTATTTCCTATCTTGTTCACTTGCGGTTTTGCAGCTGAGGATGGTGATTCGATAAAACCATCGAAACTAGTCCTGTGAAAATCTTGAAAATATAACGCTGATTTTTGTTGTTTGACTTCTGAATTAGTATTTATTCGGCGTGTTATTGTGTCTTAATTATTCCAATTGTGTCTTAATTAATTAAGGTCCCTTTGATGTAAGCAGAACAACCTCTCATATTAGAATACACTCCTAAAGCTTATTTAGACATAATTGGTGTGACATGATATATAGTGAATCTAATAAATGTTAGTCCATCGCAAAAGCTCAGTTATGTATATGGTACATTAATCATCCAGTAAAGTACAAAGTCTGAGATCTAGAATCAATATTTTCATTAGAATCAGAAAAGCCTCCGATGTCAGCACTTTTCCTTTTAATCTCTCTCACAATATCTTCATCACTCGGATCTTCGCAGGTAAGGAAAAATTCCATATCACATTCCGAAAATAATAAAATGCTAGGTTTTATAGTCACTTAATGATAGGCAAATTCTTGTTTTCGTTATCATTTTCAACCTCACTTACTAACGCAGCATACGGAAAACAATTTAAGATGTTTGATTCTGTAACAATTCGCGAAGTCTTTTCTAGCACTAGCGTTTCGTTAAGAAGTGAAACATGGTTATTATCTGGATTCTCGTACTTCTAGAAAATGTTATAAACAAGCTGCTTTCTATAATGACACTTCAAGCACATGGTCATGGCTTTTGTCTTTAGATTTAGGATCAAAATTACATTTGGGGATAAGAAAACAATCTTAATTCATTCTAACTTTTCGACGGCTGTGTGTAGTACAGTTGCAAATCAAGAGTATAATTCTTAGCTTTTGCGCCAAACGTTCTTCTTCCCACTATCATAGCTCATCATCAATTCCGATGTCTTTCGTACTTTGCAATTAGACTAATAGGAATAAGGAAGACGTTCAAATTTCTAAGCATCTTCACTTTTAAGATCTTCCAGAAAGCAAAATCCTGAAGTTTAATGCCTATCATACTGGCCCACACAAAGCTGTATTTCGACAATTACGTATTTTCGACAATTTTTCGTCAGTGTATCTTCGTTCTTTAAATTTTAAGGTTTACTTTAACATCCTCTTGTGCAACAGCTCAACTCTTTATTGGCGCTGAAAACGTCTCTTTCTTCGTACTGGCAAGAGACATCATCTCTAATAATACTTTTCGTTCCTTGATAACTAATTTGGAAATGCTCCCTGACTCTCCGACAATTTTTCTTGAAGTAGTATTGTTGTAGTTCTTGAGCCTATCCAACCAACTATTTGAACACGAAAAGGTAGCCTCCCCGAAATGCCTGTTTCTTGTTATGAAGCTTCTTTGGCTTCTATCTGAAGTAAGTGTCTATTAGCATCCACGTGCAGATTAGGGATACTGCATCTTCTTTGAAAGGTAAATCATTTTAGCAGCGCTTTTTCAATATCTTTATGTTCGGTCTTTGCTAGCTTTTACCTCATTTTCACTCATTTTACAATCAGTAGAAATTATCGGGTCTCGATTTGGTTTCACATCATATCAACTGTAGATTGCCAACGATCCCAACTGTAGATTTCCAGTCATACCAACTGCAGATTTCCGGGCAAATGATCCAGCTACATCCATTCTTCACTTTTTCGAATAACATTCATCTTTTCTTGAATGCAGAATGTTGTAAGTTTGCAGGTTGGGATATAGATGAGATTTTAGCATATAAAAGTTTTCCAGTGCAGAATGAAAAGAGATAGACTAAAGAATAAACGAAACTTCGCCCTTCTGGGAATATGAAAAACCAAAATAATTTCATCTCTAACGACATCATATTCAATGTCCAATTGATTTCTCAGAAGATACGTATGGGTGCAAAGTAAAGGTGCAATAGCATTTAAAAAGAATATTCTAAATATTGCAAAATATCTGCATAAAAGTCCTCTTTCTCTAAATGAGAACACAAAACTTGCTAGATTTATAAACACTGAAACAAAACATACTATTAAGGATAAGCATTTCCATTCCCTTGACGAATGACCTATATATCCCTAAACGTCTATTCATTGCTTCTTTTTCTAAATAGCGGAGATTTCAAAAATTTAGTCATGGCAACAGTGTCGAATAGAGCTCTGAAAAATGAATCAAAGAAATTGATTGGAGTTCGACAGCCTACTCAAGTGCCTTGATTCAATGGCCACGGACACCATATGATGTCTTAACTTTGATTATTATGTGGCCTGGTTCGTCTAGAATTAGAGTTTACACCTGTCTCATATAAACCTTATTTAGAACAAAGAGAAAATTAGTAGAAATGAAGGTCAAAGAACAGTAGCACTGGCTCCAGAGACAGTGCTGTCGCACCGAGACGCATAATTTAGAGACAGTAAAACTTTTAAAATTTAGAGAAGCAATGAACACCGAAATTTAAGCATGATAAAATTTTTAGAATTTAAAGGAGGCCCTAGACAGCAGAATTTAAGAACGACAAACCGTTTTGAATGTATGGTAGCAGAATATAAGATTCACAGAGGCATAAATGCCAAGCACCAGCCCTGAAGAACAGTAATGTAATAGTAATTTTCATTATTATAGCATGAAGCTCTCTACAGCTATATAAAATAACACTAAGAGTATAGGAAATTTGGTCAGACCAAAACGACCACTCCTTAAAACGAATTCGCTGTAATAGGGTTTGAATGCACTTATGCAGAAAAAAAATTAACCTGACCTACAATTCTCCACTCTACGTCGAAGAGTTTAATCCTCTGACCATGAGTACCGTGCAGATTCAGAACAAAAAGGGTAAACGCTTTATTAACGGAACCCGCGTTCGGAGAATTAAAAAGACTGAAATCTTTTCATACCTTTAATGAGGAGACGCACTTGATGCGCTAATTTTTTATGGTAAAAACGGAAAATTAATCTTTTTTTTTTAAAATCAGTCTCAACTGCCGGTTATTAAAAATTTTTGGCTGTTTTAAATGGCATTAACCCTCCAAGCGGCAAGGCTGTATATATATGGCCTAGAATATTTATTGTGATATCTGTAGGAACGTATATATACGTGCATATTAAAATATGTCAACGAAATTAAGGCAATATATCAAAAGATGAAATACCAGTAGAGTTTTTACATTAAAATCAAAAAAATAATTTGTTCTCATAGTAGTTTTGGGAAATTTGTGCTTTCTTGCCCAGAGGGTTAAAAAGTCGTAATAAAAGGTCATTAGTTCAATTTAAACAGCTAAACAGCATAGGAATAAACAAAACGTTTAAGCAGATCCGATTAAGGAGTATAATATAAGCGCATTAAAATAACGGAGTTTAAACCATAGAAAATTGGTATTCATCTTTTTGATTAAAACTAGTGACGTGAGATCTTCTCATATACTATTTATCCTGCTTGATGGATACAATGCTAGGGTTCAAGAGAAGTTTATGTATTAGAAAATTACTCGGCAATTAAACATATACTTTTAGTATATACTATATGGACATTATTATTTTTAAACTAAATTTTATTTGAATTATAATGCTTTAAATAAATCTGAAGTGTTAAATATTACTTGCAGTAAATGCATACAGAAATGTGGTTTTGGTTACACTCTGAAAGCTGGTCCTCAAGTAGCAATGAAATGTGATTACAAAGAAGATAAATGGAAGCCATTTGGATTTAAGGAGTGCGAGGGTAAGTTCAGTTATATTCGCAATTTTTAGCTAATATATCATTTGATTTATTCATTTCATCAGTGAAGGCAAATCTATGTACACAGAAAGAAATAATACACAGCCCTGTTCCTTACAGCTACCCGATATTCATTAATTCCAATCCTACAGTCTATGTCAGACATGACCAATTTCTATCTCGTTGTAGCAAAAAGCGCTGACAAATCGGATCCAGATAAATTTCTTCGTAGAACAGGATGAGGAAAATTGTTAGAGAGCTCTGATGTTTCAGCGTTTGCTAGTATAGCGATTTTCATGCATCTTTTGTCGTAAAATATAAATTTTAATTCATTCCAAGGACATTCAAACCGTTTCGAGATACTCATGGATTGAAACAGGAAAACTGAAGCAATTATTGAAGCTTTTCGAATTTTTAACACAATCAAAAGATTAGTTTTCCTTTAAAAGCATATATAGTTTTATCCAGTGATGAAAATGACGTCATTGAGATGGAGAATGGTAGGTATTTTGGAGGCAGGCTAGTTACAGGCTCAGGTGACTACAGAGCCCAATGTCGTTTGCAAATTTTGGAAACAGTTTCAGGACGCATGATCTATATCAAGAAGACCTGGACAAGGTCGACCAAAGTATCCAACGACGAATGAGGATCATTATTTGATACTTACTGCTCAGCCACACAGGACCGCTATAGCTTCACAGCTCTCGTGTGAGCTGTATGCTGCCACCAGAATCAGAGTTTCACGGTTGCCAAAGGCTTTTTGAAATAAGCCTGTATACCAAAAGACAAGCTGTTTGCGTCCCACGCAGTGCAGCACACAACAGGGCGCGTTTAACATTGTGCAGACCATAACATGCGCCTTGGACCAGACTTCAGTGGAGCTCCGTTCTTTTTATAGATTAGTCGAGATTCACCTTAGACACTGATTCTCGGCATACCTGTATCTGGAGAGAGCCTGGAACACGATACCATCCCTCCCTCGTCAGGGACGGAAAGGGACGGTTATAGTACGTAAAGGATTACGGTTATAGAGGGGTAATGCTTTGGGCAGGCTTTATGTTAGACGGCCGCACAGTCCTACATATGCTTGACAAAGGCTGCCTGGCTGCTGTGAGGTATAGATCGGAGATCTTAGAGAGCTCTATTTTCGACTTTTCAGGCGGGCATTTTGTCATGTATTCCTGTTAATGGGCAATGCTTGTCCAGATAGGGCTCAGCTCGTCGCCGATGGCCTGGAAAGGGGAATATTCTCCGCATGGACTGTTCAGATCTTCTGACCTTACCCTATAAAGCATGTTTGGAACGCTCTTGGGAAGGCAATTTCATCTTGACATTCCACTCCGAGAACTACCCTGGAGTTAAAAACTGCCTTGCTGCAGGAGTGGGACCGACTGTCACAAGGACCTTCTCTCCAGTATGTCGTTACGTTGCGCGACCTTTCTGATTATGAGAAGGGACCATACCCAAGATTAGACTGATTCTCAGTTCGATATCACATCGTAGATTTTGGACATCCCTGTACTATGAGTTTTACTGATTGCCATGGTTACATAAAATGACTTTTAAATGATACATATCTTTCTCTGTTATAAATGAATATTCATACCAATTTTCATTAAAACCTGTTCATTAGTTTTCAGAAATTCGACATAACATGCACAGTCAATTAATTTAGCACACGAGTGTAGGTGCATTGACTATAACTTAACATAAACTCTAGGAGTCTCAGAAATTTCTCAATATGCTGTACGTAACAATGGATATAGACACTCGGAAGTCATCTTCTGAAAGCAGATTTTTTTTCCACATTCTTTCTTTCTTTTTGATATACACGATATAACGAGGTCACTTACTTTTATTGTATAATATGTATTTCCCTCTACAGAATGAAACAATGGGAAAATAAGGGAATAAAAAAATTAAAGATGAGCCTCTTATTTCGGACATTTTGATTCAGCACAATTTTTCATTACTTTTACGGTCAAGTGATTTTGTTCTTTTCCCGTGTATGTGTGTAATTTTTGTGGATACAAGATTTAGAATTATGGCGATTTTTCAAAATATTGTAGTTGCTAGAAAGAAAGAAAATTTGATTTTTACCCCCCAGTTACCATCTCAGATATAATGTTAAATTTTCATAGCCTTTTATTTGTACTTACCATTTTTTGAAACACAAAATGTTAAGCCCCAAAATCTTTCTTAATCATCGGCACAGCTTTAAAGGGATTGAAGATTACAAGTGCCCCCTAGAAAAATATATTGCAGTAAGAGGCAGTAGCTTCTTCAATAATGAAGTTCACTGCAACTAACTAGGTTGCCTTACCAATTTTTACAGTTTTTTATTCATGAATTCTAACGAACTTTTCCTTACTCTTATGTTATGTGAAGAGGAATATTTGTAGACAATGAAATGCATATAAATGAACTATATATTTGTGCTCTTTCGCACGCTGCAACACACAGCGCTTGTTATTTTGAAAACGATCAAGGTGTTTATGTAAAGTTTTTAATGTTACTGACGTAATATAAATAATCTATTTTTGGAAGAAGTGAAAATGAATGAATTTAGTTTGATCAACTTTATAACAACACTTAATTATTTTTTTCTTTTTTAGCATACATAGATTGTTCGCTGACTTTAACATCCGGTGGTTTTGTAAAATGCACTTCAGCATCATTAAAGGCAGGGCCCTCATGTACCATTGAATGCGACCACTATGAAGACAAACCAGCAGTTCGAAAAAAGGCATATTCCTGCACTAAAACGGGAGAGTGGGAACCAAGTTTACCGTTTTGTGTTATATCTGGTTCAGGTACTTATACTATGAACATATTTACTTATTTATTCATTTATTAGTCCAAAGGGGCAATTTGCCCAGAAGGAATATTAATTTCCTTTTGGCATTCTACGTTGGTTGACTATAAACTGCGTTTCGCTCTTCAAATTGTTGCCACTAAGCATTAGAGCCCTGCATTATATTCAAAGAAATTAAATAATGAAGAATCTGCAGGTATTTAATCTATGTTTCTCGCACTGTGAAAAAACAACATTGTGCGGTGGGGGGGGGGGAATCTTCAGAGTGCGAGATTGTGTATCTGAAATTCTAAAGGTATGCTCTTCTAAAAATGATTTTGTGATATTGCTAGTAAACTGAGTTTTATGGTTTAAGTGCGAAGAACATGATTGTACGCACTAATGTACACTAATCGAATCAACGAATGGCGCTTCCTACGTATCTAACTGTGAATCTAAATGCAACATCTAAATTCTATAAGTGGTGGTTCAGTTATGATTCTATGATCAAAATACTCAATCTAGTTTCAAAAAGAATTTATTAAAATAGTAAACAAATTAATCTAATCTAGAATCAAATCTAATGTTATATCTCACGTGCACAGGGGCGTAGCTAGAGGGGGGCATCTGTCCCCGGGCGCAGAATCCAAGGGGCGCCAAACTGATGTTACGACATTTTAGAATTAAATGTTTTCCATATGTTTTCCACCCTTGGCAAGCAGTAGGGGGCGCGAAATCTTCAGTTGTCCCTGGGCGCTGAAAACCCTAGCTACGACTCTGCACGTGCAGCGCTCGAGCTGCGTCATAACAAATCGAAAGTCAAGTTCTCACTGCTGCCATTCCGAGGCAGAGAAAAGTTTGTTTCTAATCAAGCCGGAACATCGGCAGAGGAAAGTTTCTAGTCAAATTGGAACAATTATATTTAATAAATAAAGGTAACACACAAAACGTTAGAAAAACGCTCCTTTGGGCGTAATATAAAATCTGAAAGATAGATTAAAAAAAAAAAAAAAAAAAAAAAAAAAAAAAAAGTCGTTTTTGTTTACTAAACAAGAGCAACAAGGCGATGTCCACTTTTAATCGTGGAAGTTGGGTCGAAAAGGAAAACAATGGATTTTTAGCCGAAAATTCTGCCCCCCCCTGCACTTAAGGAACATGTGCGAGTAACAGGATTCCTATCAGCTGCGGCCTGACTGAACAGTTTTCCTTTACTCCAAGTTATCCATACGCACAACTGTCCCCGAATGTTCGATTTCCTTAGTTTGATTAATTTCAGAATTTATATTAATACACTCTTTTATGTTGAAAAATTATATACTGAAAATATAAATTTTAAGTATAATTTCTAGAATTTTAGCCGCCTTTTTTCTTTTCAAGGAGCTTCACAAGGAATTCGATCTTCTTCATGTATCAAAAAGTTCTTTTTGTATTCATTAGAAATAATTAAATTTTGCCATTTGAGTGATAATGAAATAGCTAAAGCTTTAAGATGATTTCTATTTATTGCTTGGCATAATAGATTTTTTAATTTGAAATCCAAATCTGTATCAAATAACCTGGAAAAGGATTCTTCATAAATCTGCCAAACAAATTCTTCGCAATATTTTTATATTTTCTATTTTTGATAGTGAAATATAAAAATACCTTTTTATATTTTTCTATTTCTGATAGTGCAGTGTGTAGAATACATGAGCAATCTTGCCTTTTTTAGACTGTTTTTCTTCCATTAATTCCATGATGTTATTCAGTAAGCTATTGGGTTGTCTGAAAAGTCATGATGCATTTTTCTCTATGTTCTTAAAAAGTCTTTTATTCATATAATGGAACAATGAGCAGTTAATAGTATATTAATAGAGTGTATTCTCAACGTATATGTCGTTTATGATGCTTCGATAGTTAATGTCTATTCTAAAAACAATTCCTCCAATTCCAGAAAAGATTTTTTTTTTTTTTTTTTTTGTCTTTCGTTTATCCTTTATTTAATGCTCTGTATGCATTTTAAAATTATTATATGCATAATAATGTTATTAAAATATTACATTACTGATACATATAAATACTACCGACCTACTGTTTTCATGGATTTCTGAAATAAGTGCTATTTATAACCATTAAGTAAAATTTCAAGTATGAGGAAGGGAAACGCATGTTACGTAAAGAATCATGCTTTCAGAACCAATTTAAATGAACCAAATAAGCTGTTGATGTATAATAAGCGCATAATTTATGCTGCGATTTCGAATATTACGCGTATAAACAAAAGTCATAGCGGGAAGATATTTTCGTTAAATTTTAATTATGTTCTTCATATATAAAACTACTACTTATTATACGAAATGAGCTGCATGTGGCTTTCCAACTTGCTGGAGCAAATTTTTGTGAATTATAAAATTTCCGACCATACCACAAGAAATTATGTATAAAAACTTATCAATGTTTTGCATTTTAGTTTGTTTGTTTAAAAGCTTATGACAAAGCATTATTTGCCTAGAGGGATGATAGGATGCCTTAGTGGGAGAACTTTTAAGGGAAAAATGGCCTCCATTCACGTTACACATGGACAAAAGTAAGAAAACTTCTATGCAATTAGCTAAATCGAGACCTACTCATTTTCTGAAACGATGAAAATTTTAATAAACTGAAATGCAGTTTTAGAAACATTTCTGTTGCAAAACGTGTAGAAAAACAAGTTTGTCTTATCCCTTAGAAACATATTTTTATTAACTTTACTACTCAGTTCTTTGAGTGGCTTTCTCATTTTATTGGAATGCTTTGCATAATTAATTAAATGACATTTTTTTTCCTTTTTTCTTTTTTGGTATACTTACATTTCATGTTTAATTTCCTTTTCCCGAGATAAATTACTTTGAATCAATTTTCCAAAATTCAGTTTTAGAAATCTTGTTCTTTTATTTTGAACTATTTTCAGTATCTTTAAAGCTTTTAACAATTCATTAATGCTGGTTGCAATTTCTGTGCTTAACACTGAAATATCACCTATGATACTGAACTAAAAAGTCAGAACGCAGCCATTTGCCATTCATGTTATGCTTGTTACTCCATTTCATTTAAAAATAATAATAAGAAATCATAACACATATCAGTGAATCAATTTTTATATTTTCTGCTATGAAATTTAAATAACCTTAAATTAAAATGAAGGTACCATCTTTCAAGAATAAAATCTGAAAGCTATACCATTGGCTTACCTTTTCTATAAATAGTATATCGAAGACAGAAATACCAAGTTTGCTGAAAAAACTAACTACTGTTAATATTTATTAAGTAAGGGAAGGAGTTATATAAATCCACACAATTTTGTTTTCCTTAACTTCATTTGTTGGATTTTGAAATCAAAATTACAACAAAGAACATTTTTAGTCTTTCCAATTCATTTTAATTTCAGTACTTAGTTCTAAAACCTGATCAAATATAAATAATTATAGTGCAGCTTGGTAATTTCGTTAAAAATATTATCGAACAGAAAACACGTTAAGTAATTAACATACGAGTTAATAGCATTAATTATACGCTATTAATTATATAAGATATAATTAATAACATGTTAGTGCTATTAATTAGTATGTTAATTTTGGCAAATTTAAACCAGTTAAAGATATTGGTCTTAAAGCCCGAATAAGGCGGGCAAGATTGCGAGGTCTTGGCTAAGTGGGAAGCGTTTATTTACTTGCAAACCCTACTTAATTTCCCCTTCATGAGGGGAAGGAATTTCGACTCAAAGTACAGGATTTTCCCTATCGACTAATCTTCCACCGACTAAAAGGCCAACAAACCGAACAACACACAGGATTTTTCTTTCGATTAAAAAATCTCGATTGAAATATTCATAGTTATTGAAATTTTACAAACTTCTGCCTATCTAAATCTCCCAGAAGTAGGCCACAAGTATTCTTAACCACATTTCTAATTTGATATGAAATGTACTTAGGGTTAACAAACGACCAATATATTCAAGTGCAACAAACGAGCAATACATTCTTTAAGAATTCTTTTGAGGCGATACTTCATCTGCTTCTGCTTCCTGACATGCGCTTACTATTTAAGTTAAAAAATATCAGCATTAAAACATAATAATAGTTTATATTAAATGGAACTCATTGTAATAATAAACTAAACTACATTTTTCAACAATCCATAAAGTCATACTTCTTACTGCATATAACTTATACATAGAAAATGGTACAACATTACTGCAACTGCCTAGGATAACTGAACTACCTAAAACCAATCTTGCAATTTTTTTTCATAATTTAGATGTAGGATTATCTTAATATAGTTTCGCATTAATAATATTTTTTTTGTTATTTCATAACTAAATACACACTGACGAGAAAAACATTATGGTCATCTCCACATTTTTCAATGAACTTGTCTGGATGACGTGGAGGGCACATGATTAAGTGAGGATGATATTTAAATACTGCTGGAGAAGGTAAAGAATCATTCTTTCACTTACTGCAGGAGACGGACAAACTGCATTGCGATATGGCATTTCGGCCATATTTCATCAGTCAGTCAGTAAGGAATCATTCTTGCACTTACTTTCGCGAGTGATGGCGGTGATCTAAGCGAATGTGATACATGGCAGATTGTGAAGGCCTCGAAGACTCGGTACGAATATCTCCGAAACTGCACGACTGCCAACTTGTTCACGATCTGCCGTTGTTAGTATTTATGCAAAATGGATAAATGACGTTTAAACCAGGAGTAAACACACAGGTGTTGGACGTTCACGTGTGATCAAAGAAAAAGTAAGTCGGAGACTATCCGACATGGCACAGGAAATTCGGCTCCAGACCGTGATTCAGCTGACAGCTCAATAAAATGCAGGTCCAAGCGCAAGTGTTTCGGAACACACAGTTAAGCGGACATTGTTGGATATGGGACTACACGCAGCAGACGTTCCACTTGTGTGCCTCTGCTGACCAAGCGTTTTGGTCAACTACTCCCAAAGTGGGCCTGCGAACATCGAGAGTGGACCATGGATAAGCGGAAGACAGTTGCTTGGTCGGATGAATCATGATTTTCCCTTCATTATATTCGTGTCAGCGTACGCCGTCTTCCAAGCGAACAAGTACTCCCCCTGTACAGCAGGTCATACACAAGCTGGTTGTGGCAGTATTATGCTTTGCGCGACGTTCTCATGGGCAGCTCTGGGACTCTTATTTGTGGTAGAACAGACCATGGAATCTGCGGACTATCTAAACATAACTGCGGATCAGTTATACCCTTAAATGGCATCTGTTTTCCTAACTGGAAATTGAATCTTCTAGCAGGGCACTGTGTTGGAGTGATTCGAGGAGCATAAGGATGAATTCCAATTAATGTCATGGCCACCTAACTCGCCAGAGTCATGGTCATAATGTTTTGCCTCTTCAGAGTATTTTAGAAACTTCGAACTCATAGTATAAGATGACTTAAACTATTCTCATACAATTCTCTATTTTTTTTTAAAAAAATTATAATTAGTATTTGTACATGTCTAGAATCAATGTTCAAAGAAATAAAGACTTCAGCCACTTTTCATGATCACTTTGTGCATGCACTGATTTATTTCAAACGGATACTCATATTAATTCTATTCTATAATTTACTTTCTCATGTTTTGTTTTAGGTTTAGAACTTGTACCAGCACCATAATAAGTATGCTCTGGAACTTTATACAACTTTCTGACAGAAGGAACATCGGATTGATTTACAAAAAAATTTATAATTCTTTAACATTTGTAGATTCTTTTTGCTTTTTATGTATCATACAATTATCTTTCCAATTCTTCACTGCAATTTAAACTGGTATGAATAAACGGAAATTAAAAACATGCATAAAATTTGGCATCTTTATTTATTTAGAACTTTATGTTTATCATGTTTATACATTTTTATTTACATTATTTTGTATTGTAATATGGAAATCTATTAATAATAAAGAAAAAACTTAGCAAATGCTTTTGATGAAACTATGCTGTGTCATAACATAGTTTCATCAAAAGCATTTGCATTACAATTGATGATACATACTCAACTATCAACTTCCAATGGACTCCTTGATCATCGCTGACTACTCTTAAAAAATCTGATCTTTCTTTCTAAAATATTATCTTTCTGATTATGAATAATTAATCTTTCTTTCTAATTAAACACATATATTTTTGTTATATATAAGAGTACTGAAAGCACAATAATAAAAGTGTAATCTGTACTGAAAAGCTATAAAGCATTTTACTTTATATACATTACATACTTTATTTACAAAAAATAATAAAGTATACAATATATGTTCATAACATCATCAGTAGCAACAATATAATACATTAAGACAACGAATCAATAAATTAATTAAAATTAGCTGAATCATCACAAATTGATCAATTACTTTGACTGCAAATATACATTGTAATGGCAGTAATTAGTAAATAACTTAATTAATTAATTTATTATTATTATTTTTTGTTGCAATTTTCACATTAAAGAGCTTTAATTTAATTTTGCATAAAATGATGACTACTTAAATCTCTATGACTTAGTTATTATAAATTTTCTTTCAAAATAATTATAAAAGTTTTAACATTTATTATTTACTTGTATTTAAGTAATCTTTTGAAGCATCCATACATTGAAATATTTCAAATTGTATTACAATTTATTTAAGATAATTTCAAAGGTTAAATGTTTAAAAACACCATAAACAAATGTACAAAATAAAATGATGATTTCACTATTATTATTTAGATATCATTACACACACAGCATTTATACTGCAATACTCATATTTACATTAAAAACAGGTGAATGGTATACATGAATGATATTTATGAATAATATACAAGGGTGATAAAAAGCATAAATAACAAATACATTAAAAGACCAGTTTTCACTGCCACTAAAAGACCGGTTTCAATTACAAATATATTAAAAGACCAGTTATGAAAATATTAAAGACCAGTTTTCACTTCATTTCCTTCAAATACAAGCTCAATACCTAATAGAAAGATGCTTATGAATCTAATAAATAATGAACTAATCCATTACACTTTGTTTATTAGCAATAAAAAATGCTTGTATAAATTGAGGTCTAGGACAGAACAGCATAACCAGTTCAGTAATATACAAAAAATTCAGACAGCAGACTTACATGAATAGAATTATGTAGGTACAGTTAACTGGAATGTATTTTGGCAGTAAAGATTTACACCCCCTCTTTTAAAATAAGAAGGGTTTTTAAATGCATTTTTAGATGTTACAAAGCATGTGACAGTTTGTCAGGATATCACCTCGTCTAGTCATTTATATCTGTGCGAAATCTGTGTTCAGGTAGAGTAAAATCATTATATATATTAGATGGAAAAACATTGTTGGCATCTTTTGAAGGAACAAAGTCAAAAGAAAGGTCTTCAAACCGTACTGCAGAAGCTGATGAAGGGTTTGCATTAATGAAATTTTTAATACCACTTGATAACTCACTTCTTGTAGAAGTTACTACACCTTCATGCACAAAATGTCTATCACCAGATTTGTAAATATCAAATATAGAAGAAACACTAGGCATTTTAATTTTTGAATTAAATTGTTGATTTGTTGAGCCACCTGATGGAATGCTTTTATTGGAACTCACAATAGGAGTACTTCGAAAATGCATCTGAGGAATGCAGATATTTGGCACAGAAGAAAACGTGTCTTTTGAAATATCCTGGAGGACTACTGATGTTAGTTGTTGATGATAATGAGATAAGACTTTTTTCAATCTCTCTGCTCCTCGTTTTCTGAATTCCGCAAAATAGCTGTTAATTTCCTCTAAAAAGTTCAGAATAAAAAATTTTTTTAAACTGAAAATTTCATCCAACATAGGTAATATACAGATATACAGACCAGTTTATTTTGTAAATAATATTAGAAGCATAAAAAAGGGCTTCTCAAAGTGTGGACTGCAACCTCATATGGGATCCGGTAACTATATTTTGGCAGATTTTAGAAAAACAAAAAAATTTCTGGACATGCAATGCCTAAAATTAATTCAAAACCAGTTTGGAACTCCTATAACCATAACTTGCCTGAAAATTTATGATAGTGGAGAAGTATTTGTTCAACTTGCTAGCTGCAACTGATTAACTTACCCCTACTGACTAGCATTTCAAAAGAGATATAGCTCTAGCTGGTTGTAAGTAAAATGTCTAAGTGAATTATGTATGCACTTTTTGTTTTTTCCCCCAAACCTGACAGTAAATGTATGCAGATGACCACATTTCTATACGA
Organism: Stegodyphus dumicola; assembly: GCF_044657685.1. Classification (NCBI taxonomy): domain Eukaryota; kingdom Metazoa; phylum Arthropoda; class Arachnida; order Araneae; family Eresidae; genus Stegodyphus; species Stegodyphus dumicola. The sequence continues at coordinate 283,326,408 of NC_140768.1, forward strand.
TTAAAATGGAACACGGCATAGAATGAACAATGCTAAAGTTAACATTGACATACACAAATAAGCAAACAAACAAAAAACAGCCTACCAATATCTTTCAGTAATAGAACCCATACAAACAGTTAAGCATGCTTAGAGGTTAAAGATATTTCATTATAATTGTATTTATCTCTGGTAAAGGTATGTTACACAGCATTTTAGCCTTTCTACACCTTACCATAAAATGTCTAATACTTCATGATGGTTTTCTATTGAGAAGCCATTCTAGCCAAAAATATATCACCAGACATAAATACTGCACTTTGTGATGCTATCAAAATCATTACTTTCATAAAAAGCTGAGTCGTTAACAATCATCCATTTTCGAACTTTTGTAAAGATATGAATTCCAATTAACAGACCTTACTGCAATATGCAGAAGAATGGTGGCTATCAGGAGGATCATGTTAACACAGATTATAATAATTGAAAGATAAAGTTGTAGTTTTAATCAACCATAAATTCAATTTTATTTATTATTTTCACAATGAATTATGGTATTTTAATTTATTATATAAACTGTATTATTTATGATATATTTCAAGGATTGCCAATGCTTTAAACTTCATGGAAATAACTTTAATAAACATATGTTAATATATAAAATTGAAATATTTGTTAAAAAATGAACGTGTGGAAAAACAAAGTGGAAAATGGATTTTAAGAAATGTTTATAGCTACAGATTCTTTTATAATTGAAAAATCATTTTTCAAAGATTAATTGATCATTTGAAGTGTCTGGGAATATACTTTTAAAAATACTTCCCTTCAAATGATGATGCTAAAAAGGAAACTGGATTCATAAACCAAAGTCAATATATATCTATATTTAAATATATAGCCAAAAACCATTCCACTAACTTTTTGGTAATCTGGTTTTTAATGGTAATATAGTAGTTTACTGATCAAATACATATTTTAGGCATTAGTGACCATAATGCCACCTCTGTATTCCATACATCTTAATAGATATATGTCAACCTACTACATTACATGAAAATTATATATAAAAAAACTCTGCAGTATCTCATACTTCCTTCTCCACGTTTAAAAAAAAGTATTCATCTCCCTCTGGCAGTATAAGACTGTGGAAAAAGATCATTTATAAATAAGTTTGGCTTTGGAAAGGAATATGGTAACTGCATTATGTAGCAGATATATACCTTCAAATAACTAAATGTAAAACATACGTGTATGATATTGCAGATAAACTCTCTATAGCCATACTTGTGTGGCATTTGGGATAATGGCGTAGGATGTCACTAAATTCCAGTTTCGCTTTGTCTACTTTATTTTCCTGATGCATTGAATTGTCATAATTATATAGAGGATTTTAAGGGTCTAATATTGTCCCTTATTTTCAGGACTTGCCAGAGGGCTAACTACCAACAAGGAAATAGTAACTCCATATGAAAATATGCCACCTCTCCTAAAAGATTACTATGTTCTATTATAAATGTCAGTCATTTACCAATAAGAAAAGTGTCAAGTTGGACAAATTTAAAACTTGAGTTTAAAAAAAAAAAAAAAAAAAAAAAAAAGTTAAATGAATTTTGTTTGGGTATTAGGATAAAATTGCCAAAACTTTCTGAAATGGTTCTAAATACATTTCTAACATTTTATGCTACATATGTATGTTAGGTTAAGATTTCCAAAATTAATGTTTCTTTAAAAACATCAACTGTGTCAATAAAACACTGAAGGAGCGCAAGAACTGCAGTAGCAAATATTCACAAATACTTATCCAAGGTTAAGGCCTTCGTGTAGAAGTATGCTATTAATATTTGGTTTTGTCTCAAATATGTGCATAAAATGTAATTTTATAAATAAATGTAATTTTTATAATAATGTAATAATGTAATTTTATAAAATATAATTTTATGCACATCACAGAATTGTTTTTTAATATCGTTTTCTGAAATTTATTACCAGCAAATGTTTTAATTCATAACTCTAAATCCAGAGTGAAAATAATATTTGTTGAGGTAAAACATTCTGCAAATGGGCAAGTTTGAGAAGTCCTTGTACAGTGAACATATAATTAAATAAATATCTTGTATTAATAATCAGATGAATTACATTATAGCCATTTTCATTTATTTCCATTATTCACAAGAAAAGTTTTTTTTTTTTTTTAGCATAGATAAATTACAGATCACACTTCGAAAATTAACAGCATATTATTATTAATAAAAATGTACACCAAGAACGACTATTTTGTAATTACAAAATAGCATTATATTAGTTTATAAGGTAAAATAACATCGAACAAAATACTGTCTAGTCTAAAAATTTACTTATAATCTGCTATTTACAAAATATGCACAGTACTTAAACATATTTTACCCCAAAGTTCATCAATACAGTTTATTCCAAATGTTAAAAGTTAATAACAAAGAAAAAATTTAGTATGAACTTTGGGGGAGGGGGGGGGGAGGAAAAAACTAGGATCTTGCACAGCAAAGTAAAGGAACCACAAAATGTTTTAGAATTTAAACATGTAATACGTAATGACTGAAACAAAGAAAATGTCTCAAAAACATACTACTGCTTTATAATAAAATTCCAGAATGATGCAGAATAGTAACTGAAGTTTGCAATGGATTGCAATGTACATTAAATTTTGTGTTCCTGTATATACCTCAATTTCACATCTTTTAGAAAAGAGCTGAGATTTTGAATTTTTTTTCTGTTCTTAAATTATATTTATATTTAAATATATAGCCAAAAACCATTCCACTTTTTCGGTAATCTGGTTTTTAATGGTAACATAGTAGTTTACTGATCAAATACATATTTTAGGCATTAGTGACCATAATGCCACCTCTGTATTCCATACATCTTAATAGATATATGTCAACCTACTACATTACATGAAAATTATATATAAAAAAACTCTGCAGTATCTCATACTTCCTTCTCCACGTTTAAAAAAATGTATTCATCTCCCTCTGGCAGTATAAAACCGTGGAAAAAGATCATTTACAAATAAGTTTGGCTTTGGAAAGGAATATGGTAACTGCATTATATAGCAGATATATACCTTCAAATTACTAAATGCAGAGTTGCCAACTCTCCCGATTTAGGCGGGAGACTCCCGATTTTCGACCGCTCTCCCGCTAACCCGATTTACAATATATTTCTCCCGACTTTTTCTTAGTCTTAATATTTCTCACGATTTTTATGGAACTTGGCTTAATACTTCGTTATATGAACAAACAAACAAAAAAAAAAAAAAAAAAAAAAAAAGTGATTTTGGACGTTTGAAAGCAACTGAATTTTCTCTAGATTATATCTAAAATGAAACCTTGCGAATCAGATGAGAATTTCTGCTTTGTGATCGACAGCATACGTATCCAGAAACTTCGTTCTCCAGTTGTCCAATGGGCATCGAGCTCCACTGCGTGTCATCTGGCATATATTAGCCAATGAGCACAAAGCAAGCTCAAGGCCGTTGGCCGTTCTTTGGATGTTCTTTCGCTATTTCGTTCATCTTGTCCTGAGTTGTGTGAGTACACGTGCCTTTAGGAAATAGTTTTAGAAATTATCATCTTTTGATATGTCTGCGAGAAAGGTGAAATACTCATGCACGTTTCAAAAATTGTACACAGTTGACTTTCCTTCCATTATTTCTTCAAGGAAATGTAATAAATTTGCGAGGTGTACCATCTGTCGTTGCGATTTTTCGACTTCGCTTGGTGGAAGGGCAGATGTTCTCAAACATGTGCGTACACAAAAACACAAGGACAACATGAGTTGTTTTGAAAAAACGAAAAATTAAATTTTTCTTCGGAAACAAAAGACCAAAAAGTGATTAATGCAGAATGTCTGTTCTCTGCCTTTTTACTGGAGCACAACCTGCCACTGAATGCATCGGATCACGCTGCAGCTTTATTTAGAAAAATGTTTCCCGATAGTGAAATCGCTAAGAAATACTCAAATGCAAGGACCAAAACAGGTGCAATTGTTAAAGAAATGGGTTTGAAAAATAAATCTTCAGTTATTGATTGCATTAAAACAGCTCCATCCTGCCTCTTTACGAATGGAAGCAATAATACCGATTCAAAACTGTATCCATTTGTTGTTTCTTTTTTTAAATCCAGAGTCTTCAGAAATTGAGTGCAGTTTACTTTCTGTCCCCACTTTAGAAGGACATTTGACAGGCTTTAATATAGCACAGCTAATTATTAAAACTTTAAAATAAAATGCAGTCCCTCTGGATAATTGCTTAGCGCTTGGTGCCGATAATGCACCAGTAATGGTAGGCTTGAAGGCTGGTGTTGCAGGCATCTTAAGAAAGGCAAATTCAGATTTTCAGATTATGAGGTGCACCTGTCACCTCTTAAATTTAGCAGCTGAAAAGGGGGCAGCTTCTTTACCATTAAATGTGGATGAACACATTGCTGATATTTATTATTATCTTAAAAGGAGTTCTAAAAGAAAGGAAAAATTGAAACAGTTCCAACAGCTGCATAATACTGAAATGAGAAAAATTTTGATTTTTTGTAATTTCTGCATCATTCAGCAATTCAACTGGCAGTTCTCAAAATAATACTGCAAAATATAAGCGTAAAGCTGATACAAATTTCTCTCAAAATAAAAGAAAAAATTGCTCAACACACGAAACATTTTCCGATTACTGTAAGTTTATCTTGTGAAGAACGAATATTTATGTTTTTTTCTTCGGACCTTAACAAAGCTTTTTGCTTTTTTTTACAATTCATTTTGCCATCATTCGATGTTCTGAACACAATTCTACAAAGCAGAATTCCATTAATTCATGTTTTGCAATCAATGATTTATGATCTGTTTAAAGACATTTTATCAAAGTTTGTAAAACCAGTCTGTGTTTTGTCTTGTAATTCTATATATGATACGATTTATGGTGAAACAGAAAATCAGAAGGAAGATGAAGATTTGGTAATCGGAGCTGCAACTACAAAAGTAGTGGAAGAACTTTCAGGAGAAGACAAAAATAAGTTTTATCTTCATGTTAGAAGTTACTTCTGTCGAGTATGTGATTACACACTACATAAATTTCCAGTCAACGATGAAGTGATTTTGCATGCTAAAGTTGCTGATGTTTCTGCTCTAGCAAATGCATCTTTTTTTTTATACAAGGTACTTTTTGAATAGATTTCCTGTGTTACTTCGTTTAGTCATGAAAGATGATGATATTGATGTTGCTACTGATATACTGCAGTCGCAATTTTGCAGTTTACAATTAGAAAACTTGGATGAAGTTATAAAATCAGCTAGGATTGACACCCAGTGGAGGTTAATTGGAAAATTGAAAGGTGCTGATGGAATTTTAAAATATAGTGAACTCTCTAGAATTATGTTGGCCATCTTGACAGATCCCCATAGTAATGCAGAGTGTGAGAGGATTTTCAGTGTTGTTGCGAAAACGAGGACTAAATTTAGATCTAATATAAGTGATGACACATTATAAAAACTTTTATTTATATTTTTCTTTTTTAATTTTTTTTTTTTTTTTTTTTTTTTTTTACGATGAAAGTAATAAAAATGTTTTTTATGTTTAAGGTATTTTTGTTTTGCTTGCATTTAAGACTTAGTAACTATTTAAAGTTAATTCATTATTAAAAACTATATTTTTATCATTTAAAAAGTCTTTTTAACATTGTGAAAAATCTCCAGATTTCTTAAAAAAATCTCCTGATTTTTGAGTGTCATAGGTTGGCAAGTATGTAAATGTAAAACATACGTGTATGATATTGCAGATAAACTCTCTATAGCCATACTTGTGTGGCATTTGGGATAATGGCGTAGGATGTCACTAAATTCCAGTTTCGCTTTGCCTACTTTATTTTCCTGATGCATTGAATTGTCATAATTATATAGAGGATTTTAAGGGTCTAATATTGTCCCTTATTTTCAGGACTTGTCAGAGGGCTAACTACCAACAAGGAAATAGTAACTCCATATGAAAATATGCCACCTCTCCTAAAAGATTACTATGTTCTATTTCTTAGTCTGCATGCTCACAGAATTACTTGTGCTATTGGACACTTCTATTTATATTTCACTTGAAAATATCTATAGTTATAATAATTCCATACTTTGGTGCTAAATAAGGTATTGATAGCTTTGGTCTTTCAGAATAATTGCACAACATAGCAGACATGCACTTACAGAATATTTCTTTTCTAGACATAGTTCAAAGATGGAAGTACTGTAATATCAAAAATTACATAAGTAATGTGCTCTCTAAATCCTAGTGGAAGCTTTCCATAAGTTGAATTTGAAAATTACTCAAGTGTAACTTCCTAAAAACCTGCAATATTTATCACATTTACTCAGTATTATAAAATATTGGTAATGGTAATGCTTGTGCATTTCAGTGTTATTTGGACTTTCAGCAATGCAAATTTTACCTTTTACTGAATTCTGAATGATTTAAAATCTGAACCTCTAGATCACTAGCAACCTTTTTTTAAAAAATGTTTTTATGCACATTCACTGGCACATTTGATATTTTTTTTATAATAAAACATGTAGAGAGTACTCTTCATTTCACTTCAGCACTGATGCCAACATGGCATTATTTTCACACTGCAGCTTCAGAAATGACTTATGCAGTGATGTCTAAACATTTTTACTTATTTTTTATATTAGTAATTGAATATCAAAGAGCATGGTAACTTTTGGTGCTGACATTACAATTGGTAATGATTACAGACTTCAGCTAACTCTGGTGTGAAGTGTTGAGTGTGTTGACAAAAAGAAATTTAACAGAAATTTCTTTCTATTTAAAAAAAAAAAAAAAAAAAAAAAAAAAAGATTTTGTAAATGATTCTCAAATGCCAAAAGATTACATTTAGTTCTGCTTGAATTGAGAATAACTGATTTTTTTATTAAGTACAGGACTGATGAAACAATCAGAGTGGACATACCAGGCAGCAGAATTAAGGAGAGGCAAACTTTTTAGAATTTAAAGAATCAAGCAGCAAAATTAAGGAATAGCAAAATCTTTACAATTGTGGGAAGACAAAATTTTTAGAAATCTGGGAGTTGTTTGGCAACAGAATTTCGGACCTGCACAGACTGCAACTGCAAAATGTCCAGCACCAATCCTGGATAAGCCAGGGATGCAGCTGTACTAGTGGGAATTTATTTGTTTCAATCAAAGGCATTACTGCTAGGTGCATTTTCTAAACTGGACTAAATACCTTGGTTACATATTGCTATACATTGTCTCCTTTGCTTTCTTTTGCATCATATATGATAACATATTTTTTTCATAAAACAATTTTATTTTTGGACTACTTATTATTATTTTATTAAAATTTCTAGTTTGCAAAATTTCAATAATACCTAAAGAAAAGAAACTCAGTCTATAATATGAATGAATTAACTTGCAGTAAGGATTTGCTTTTAAAAATATTTTCTAAATAACAAAAACACAAAGATATGATGCAAATTATATATAGGAATAGTTAACAATCATGAAATATAATTCTTTTTCTTTTCTTTTTTTTTTTTTTTTTTTTTTTGAGTTATGTGAAAGTTGATATCAGTTAAACAGTTGATTGTATATTGCCATACTAAGTCGAGAGCAAATATGAATATAGCTAATAGAAAAATGATTTTGCTTTACTAAATGTAACAAATAACATGAGGTGACAGTTTGAACAAATAAATGCTACTCAGATATTATTATGCAAGTTAAAAATTTCAAACAAAAATTAATGACATATACATAAAATAATATTCAATGTTCTTTATAAAAAGCAAAATAAGTGAAACAAATTCTAGCAAGAGATGCATCATGCAGAGAAAAGAAAAATTTGTAACTTAAAAATTCAAGAACATTTACCTTTTATTTCTTTGATGCATTTTTCATACATCTCCTTGGGAATAAATTTCTCCACTGTCTGATATAGAAACAAAAACATTAGACTTGGCAGCAACAGGATAATTTACTGATAAATTGTTGAAAAGCACGCAGCTAAATATTGACTATCCCAATGAAAACAGTTGAAATAAAATATAAAGTTTAATTCAAACACTAAAATTACACATGACTGACTAAAACGTAAATCATTTATAAGTTTTTAAAATATCTTTATCTTATTTATATTTAACTAGCTGACTAAAATACTTACTATAAAAAAAGAAAAATTATATAATGATTTTAATGAGTCTAGCTAGTAGTTAATAATAATAGAGATAAAAACTGCATTTATCACATTTAAATTGCTTAGTTTGTTAATCAGTAACAGAAAGATTAAATTTGAACGAAAAATTAGACATCTTATGCTTTGCCTAATGACAAGTCCCTGGTGCATGAAGGATATATTTTATTGTGGGAAGTGCAACACATTTCTTTTAAAACATGAGCTTGTTGATAAACTATGAAAGACAAATATCTTATGCTTTACCAAGTGGCAACCACATTTCTTTTAATTTAAGTTTTCTGATTGAATTTGAAACATACCTTATGCTTTGTCGAGTGACAACACACTGCTTTTAAAACGCTGAGTTTATTATGCAGAATTTCTCTAAATCTACACAAAATCTAAAATGAATATTCAAGGTGCATCTGTTCGGATGGAGGACTGCATGTGCTAAAAATTTGATAGCTCTAGGTGACACTCTTTTCCCACAAAGCAAGAAAATACATATATCTATATATGGATTCTTCATTATTTAATAACAGATGATATCAATACATAGTTGTTTTCAAGTAACAGCAAGGGGGAGACCAACTATGTAATGAATTTCATATGATATGAAATTACAAAATTCCATGCATGTAAAAAAACACTGCGAAAAAAAGGAAAAAAAAGGTTCAGTTCTACATCTCCCGATCTACTGGGCCGATTGACGAAATTCAAATTGTGTTTTTCATGTCTCGAAAACGCGTCTTAGATTATACATTAGATTTATATAAAGCTTTGTTCTAACATAGGTATTTTGACATAAAATCCGACTTTTTTCTGAAATGACATATCGATTTTTTTCCATATTTCGATTCTATGACTCATTGTGCCTAGATAAGTAGGCTATTCAGAAAGTAAGAAACGTCTCCGTCTGACGTCGCTAGGCGCGCGCCGATCACATATATTTTGGTGTCTACGTGCTCGGCATCTCAGTCAGCATCCAGCCATCACAACGGGAACATTTCCATGCTGACCGTTTTTTTGATATTCAAATTAAAAATGTGCGCTGCAATTGAAAATCCCGTCAGTTGTGAGGTGCGGTCTGTGATACGGTTTTTGTTGTCAAAAAATCTAAAACCTATGGAAATTTATCGGCAAGTAAGTGAAGTGTGCAGAAACAACGTAATGAATGAAAGTTCAATCCGGAAATGGTGCATTCAGTTTAAAAATGGCCGAACTAATGTTCACGATGAAAAGAAGATGGATGCCCTAGCATTGTGACTGATGAACTGGTCACTAAAGTTGATGAAAAGATTCGTGAAAACTGCAGTTTCACAATAACAGAGCTTTTGCCTAGTTTTCCACAAGTTTCACGGACTTTGTTGTTTGAAATTGTCACACAAAAGCTAGGCTGCTGCAAATTTTGTGCAAGATGGGTGCCGAAATTGCTTACAGACCACCATAAAGGTCAGCGAATGGGGGTAGCTTTGACATTTCTGGAGGCCTATGTCAGACATGGTGATTCATTACTGGATCAAATCGTAACTGGTGACAAGACGTGGGTAAGACACGTGAATTGCGAGACAAAATTACAGTCCATGCAGTGGGGGCACACAAGTTCCCCCAAAAGACCAAGAAAATGTTTGCAAACCTTGTCACCAAAGAAGATTATGGTGACTGTGTTTTGGGATAGGCAAGGTGTGCTTCTGATTGATTTTCTCGAACGTGGTGCCACTATAAATTCTGAGCAGTACTTTCAAACTTTGTGCAATTTAGGAGAGCAGTTCAAAACAAGCGCGGAGGAAAGTTGACGCCCAAAATTTTGTTTTTGCACGACAATGCCCGACGTTACACGACAAACCGCACTCAAGAACTCCTTAATTCATTCAAATGGGAGGTTTTACCTCATCTGCCCTATAGTCCCAATCTTGCACCTAGTGATTTTCACTTGTTTCCAAGAATGAAGAACTGGCTAGAACCACAGTGCTTTGACGATGACAAGGAGCTGCGGGTGCGCGCCACTGAGTGGCTGAGATCGCAGGCGACAGAATTCTATGACGAAGGAATTTCAAAGCTTGTCCACTGCTATGATAAGTGCCTCAATTTGTTTGGTGACTATGTAGAAAAGTAGAATTTTAATCGCTCTTCCTGATGCATGTAATATTTTTTTTTTCTTGTACTTAGTTTCTTTTTAATTCAAAAACGTTCCTTACTTTCTGAATATCCCTTATATTAAATTTTGTAATTTTTGGTGAGACATTTAAAAATTTATCTTGGAGAATTTTTTTCAGTTTGCATCAAGAATAATTCACTTGGTGAACTTAATTTATAGCAAACTATTTTCCTTTCCTTTTTCTTCATTATCCATGAGTGGAGAAAATGTCATGGTTCATATTTTCAAATAATTTTAACAAAGTGCATAAACCACATTCTTGTTATTACCGCTTATAATAAATAAGTAAAATTTCAAAATGCGCCTAAATGTAAATTCACATATATCTTAGGATTTATTCTTAGATTTTAAAAAACAGCAATTTTTTGCAGGTTTGCTTAGAAATACATCTACTTTAAGATAATGGCTATACTTACAGGTTATAATTCAAAATGTTTTTCAAAAATTTATAAACATTATTTAAAAATACATATTTTAAAAATAAATTATAAAAAGGAGGCAAATTTTATTTGGAACGAACCTAAATTTCGAAATATGAAAGGAAGAATAATAAGTTTAATAAAAAAAGAGATATTAATAAATATATATCAAATTCAATTACCATGGAAGAGCTAAAATTTTGAGAGCTAATTTTTTGTAAACTGCTAGTGCAATTTTTACAAAACTTGGCAATTTGGTATAATTTGAATCATAGAATTGAAAGATTAGTAGAAAAGTTACCATGTCATTTCAGAAGAAGTCCTATTTTATGTCAAAATGCCTGTATTAGAACAATGCTATATATATAAATCTAATACATATCCTAAGTCATGCTTTCGAGACATGAAAAACGCAAGTTGAATTTCGTCAATCGGCCTACTAGAATGGGAGATATGGAATTGTCTCCCCCCTTTTTTTGGCGCAGCGTACAATGCAAGTTTAATCTAGGTAGTGCATACATGAATCTGCATTTAAATTTAATAGTCACAGGCACTTTTGTACCTGTATTCATTGGTGCCGCATGAAGTGTATATAACTCATCTAAACTGAACTTTAACATGTATTTTAGAAACTCAAAATTTTATCACAGCACTCCCTATCTTTGTTTGTAAGAACTGTAAATACATTTCATTTCTGGCAGCATATACAAGCTTGCCAGACCACATGCAACCATCAGGTTGAGTATGGATGATCTAATCTTTGAATGATAATTGTGAGCAGTGTGTTCATGGTCGATATTTTTTAAAAATTTTATTTCTTATTTATAAATATATAATATATATAATATTTTAAAAATTTTATTTCTTATTTATATCATATTTAAGAACACATTACACATTTTTAATTCCTTAAACAACAATAAAAATTCAGAAAATGGTGGTTTTTCCACCAACTATTTTTATTCTCTATTTTAAATACACACACACACACACACAAAGTATATCTTGCCAAACTGGAGGGCGGGGGAGACTATGTATATTATTAAACTGAATTAATACAAGCAATAAAAACTTTTTTTTAGTCAATATTTGCCACTTTGTGGTAAATTTTAACAAGTGAGATCACTATACATGATAGGGTTACATACAGGTAAATTGCTAAAATGTTGTATGCTAATATAAGGAAATATGTAATTATAAAATAAAACCTGCCAGCAGTGATTCAATGTTGTTCAGAACGCTATGGAGGAGGGGAGATCAAACTTAAGATGCAAGACAAAATTCCATTTACGAATTTTCATCTGAAATGAACATCTTTGGTTCATTCTGTACTTCACGACAAGCTAACTTGAGAACACATACAAGGCTAGAACGACCTTTTCACGGCTTTTCAACCTGCTCTTCAAGTTATCCATATGCACCAAACTGCCTGTGGATATTCAACTCCTCCAATTTGTTGCACATTTGGCAATTTCTTGCCAAATCCAGCGTATTTAAATAATAATCTTTGTATGCGATGCAGCTGCAGTTTAAATTGGTAGTTCATTGCAGTGTAAAATGTACCAAACGTTATTCATTGTCTTAATTTATGGAGATTCTCCACTGTTATCTAAATGTGACATATATGAATTTGATTTAAAACTCGAATTGTTACTTGAAACAGAACAGTTACCAATATGTTCTTTGTAGTTTGGGTTAATTCCCCCCCCCCCCAAGAGCGTTTGCTTAATTAAAAGTAAAACATATAAATTTAGACTGGCAGTAAGTTATTTTCTCTTAATTTTTAAGAGTTTACACAGTTTGTTGCTTCCAAAACAGTGAACCAAGAGAACATTTTCAATTTTTATTTTCTAAAGACATTAATTTGATTATAATTTGCGATTGTTTAAAAGCTTCTGACTATATTTTATAGCAGACATAAAAATTATATCCTGTATTAATTGTCTCCTAAGACACGTTTTCAGTCATACCCAGACAGTAAGTCTTATACTATCTTTTTATTACCGTTTAAAATCAAAAATAAAATAAATAAATATAGTGGAAACTGAGACCTTCAAAGTGCAGTCTAATAACTAAAGAATTTACCATTAAAAACGTCTTTTGTTAGTTAAAAAAAAAGTGCAAATGTTCATAAGAACTGAAAAAAGGTATAACAACATTAAATGGTTAAGAAGTGCATTAATTGCTTTTAAGACATTTACTATATTAATGACTAGTTGCTTGTATTTAAAAAATAAATTAGAAGTTTTTATGAATAAAACATCTATGCACGACAGGGCATAAAAGGTGGATCTTCACTCAGGAGAATACACTGCTTTTACATCTCTCATTTTATAAAAAGCAGGCTGATTCAGCTCTCTGAGAACCCACAAATTACATTTTATAGGGTAGGACTGCCTAAGTTAGATAAAATCCATAAATTCCCTGGCTATTCCTTTTTTTAGATGGAATAATCTGCAATATTATTGACAGAGTTGCTTAAGCTGTGGAACACTGGTAGTGTGCAATGAATTTGTTTGTAATGACTACAAGCTCTGAACTGCATGGGAGTCTCTCAGTGTATTGCATATAAGAGGTCCTTTACCCTTATAATGCTCCCATGATGACATATCTTCCTTTAAACAGAAACCCTTGTTCCTTCTACCATAGTTAACTGTACTGATCAGTACTTCTGTATTGGTTAGGTGATTTGAATATGCCAAAGCACATAAGTGCTACCTGACTAAGGGGGTAAAATGCATTCATGGAGGACTTTTTAAAGGAAACAGGCTCATAATCATGTTACACATGGGAAAACCCACAAAAACAGGCTATGAAAGCCCACTTGTTTGGGTTCAAACAATGCCAAACTACCAGTATTCTAACTATCTTAACTATTTGGTTTCTAACTATCTTAACTAACTAATCTTAACTATTTGGCTACTGGTGGCTCACTTTCATATTATATTTTCAAAGGGATGGTAACTTGTATTTATAACTCTTTATCGTTCTGCCTTTTTTTCAATTTGTGGCCCTTGTATTTTTAATTTCTGGCTCTGAAAAAGGGCCTTTTTATTTTAACTGAGGTATTTAATCCCACTAAGATTATTGTTTGAAGAATCTGAGCTATCTGACTCATCAACATTAAATTTCATGCACCCAACAGTGTTTGTCCTCCATCAGAAAATCTAATTTCTATAGTTTTTCTTCTTCTGTTACGTGCCTCACACATTTAGCTCATTGCATAGGAGTCACCAAATTAATTCTCTTCTAAAAAAATTTATGTACTTTGTCTTTTTAAAAATTCTGTTTTCGGATTACAGTACTCCATACAAGTTCAGTTCACAACAATTTGGTGGTAAATGGAGCACAACATACATTAAAAACAAGAACTAAAAGTTCTGATTTCAATATATCAGCTTCCAAAGGAATATGTTTTTCTGTAAACTAAGTTTAATGTCTGCTTTCATTGCACTTGAAGAAGGAATATTTTCAGACAAAACGCTGTGATAAAGTGGATTATTCAACTCAGTTATACTTTTCGATTGCAGGTTAGGCAGGAATTTTTTTCAAACCAATTTTTATAATATTCTGCATTCATTTCCCCATGATAATCTCCTTTCTTTTTCTTAGCTTTAGATATATCACATGCTTCATGAATAAATCCATGGAGCGAATCTTCAGAAACTTCTATTCATTGTGAGCCTTCTCCTGAGGAAGCAATTAAACCTGGTAAAAGACCGTTCAAAAAGGCTCTCTAAGCACTTTGGGACTAAATTTTGGTTTTGGAATGCACAAAATTTAACCAACTTTCATCAGTGTAATAAATTGTCCTACGCTGTGAATGATATTTTTTTTTATATCTCTTAGACATCTGTGCCTCCAGCATTGAATATTGTCACATTCAATCAAAACTAACTGGCGTTTTCGTTTTCTGCATGCAAATCCTAAATCACTCATCATTGCTAAAGTTAACTCACCATATCGTTTGATTTGTGTTTGCGAACTGACTTTCAGAGCTCGTTTTTTACCTGGAGTCAAAAATCCACCATTTTCTTTCAATTTGGATTTCATGTGACTTATGCTTGTCACAGAAATGCCAGTCAAATCAGCAGTAAAAGTAACAATATGGTTATCGGATTTATTAGGAAAATGCTCCCGTAATTTGACAAAAACATTCATAATGATAATGTTAATGGAACTGCGCTCTGGCTTTCCAGCTTTAAAAGAATGAAAATTATACATATGTTGAAGATGAAGCAGATGCCATAACAATAGCTTTTTTCTCCTCCCAGTCAGTGAATGAATGAATGCTTTAATTGCTTTTCTCATCGAGAGAGGGGTGAGGTTGGGGTTGCTGAAATTTGCAGTTTTGTCAATAATGCCAAAAAAAAAGGCGATTTCTTCTTGCTAGTCATTGGATGACTCACATGATTTAGCAAATTTTTAAATAGAAAACATGGATGCAATGTAATCTATCTACACATTTATTTCCTTCTATTCTCTTTTTTCAAGAGTACTCATATTTCAGAGCACAATATTTACAATGTTACTTCTTGAAATGGTAGAACTATATTCTACGGTGGGCGCATATACACTCTCTATTATATCCAGGTTCTCAACTTAGGTTGACATGTAGTACAGTGAATGGAATCTGATCATTAACCTATTATTTAGATATTGTTAGTTGATATCAGATATCAAAATATTTTGAAAAGTATTTAAAAGCAACAAATCTCTTTTCAAATCTTAACTGACCTATACAAATAGATCATATAAAAATAAAATAATTTAAGGTCAGATAAATTTAATATTACATAACTGTACACATACATAAACTTGATAAAATAAATCTTAAATTGAATTACCTGACTTTCACAGCTCCTATGAGGAACAGTGTACTTTCTTAAGCTTTCTGTAAGGCTAACAATTTTCTGCTCATATTTTTCTTCAATTTCCAGTATCTGATTTTGTTTTTCATAAATGGATTTATTCAGTTCAGAAATCTGAGATTGTAATTTTGAAATTTTCTCTTGATGTTCTTTCTCGAGCACAGAAACATGCTTCTGGTACTTTTTTATTTTGTCTCTGAGCTTTTTCTCCAAGTCTTCAGCTGATTTTAATGCTTCCTTTGCTATAAATTCATAGTTTTGATATTCAGTTTTTTCTTTTTCCCATACTTCTTTCTGATGCAAAAGATCATTATTTAATGATTCAAGCTTATTTAGTCCTTCATATTTTTGTGATAAGTTATCCTGAAAAAATATTTAAATGAAAATAATACTAAATAAATTTTAGGTATTTGTATTCACATTACAAGATTTAATTTAATACAATGCAATTCTGAATAATTTAAATCTAGAAACAAGGATATTAAATACATTCCAAAATTACTTCAATATCACTTCTACTTGGAAAAACCTATAAACATACTTAATTCAATTTATTTCACTAAAATAAAATAAAGAGGGGGAAGAGAAGGAGGAAATAAAATATAAAATTATAACAAACCACATAAGTAACAGATAAAAATCTGGCTAAAAAAATTAATATATGAGGAGGACAACAATAATAATAAAACTATGACAAATCACGTAACAGATGAAAATATGGCTAAAAATTAATATAATGATCTTGAATATGATAATCACTTGATAATTACAGCATAATTTAATCTGAATGTTAAAGGAATTCTCACAGAATATTTAATTTTCTTAATCATTGTTAAAGGAAAAATTAAATCCACTTAAAGAATCACGACTATGCTTTGCAAGATATCATTTGTTTACACAACAATTGCTCATTTTTAAAATTTGTTAAGAAGTAGGGTATAATTGCAATGTTTCAAAGCAGTAATGAAGGTCAATAGATGCAGATGTATACATTCATTGTATCTACAAAAGTCCTTACCCAGCTTTAATTTTTCCAACCATTGGTTGTAGACATATACTTACTTACAATTACAAAAAGGCATTTTTAAATTTAAAGAAAATAATTTTGTAAAAACTATAATATTGAACTTTTCACATGTTCTTCTGGTTCCTAAATTTATATTTAGGAAAAAAATTATACTCCTTATAAGAAAGAAAACTCAAAAAAAGTTTGACTCACATACTGAATTTACTAAGATATTTGAGTTTGAAATAGAGAATCATATTCAATGCACATAAACAAATTAAAGAGTGAAATTTTTGCATTTGCAATTAAAATATAAAATATCATTTAGAAAAAAGTGTTTGATGTAAAGAGATTACATGTCAAACATTCCTATTGAGGTTATTGGAAAAAATATTGATCAATATATTTTTTTTTCAAAAAGGAGATCTTATTCACAGAACGTTTGTTCTAGAAAATACCGGCAGGTTTTAGTATCAGCAAGCAGCTAACTCATAATATTATTAGCATTAATTAAAAATGAAAAATATTTATATGTTAAATTTTTTTTACGATTATAAGATTATGATTGTAAAGTAATAAAACTTCATATAAATATTAATAATGTAACTTTAAAAATTATTTGTGTGTAAACTCTTTCGGCATTCTAGGTGTAAAAAAAATTATAAATTAAAGACATTAATAAATCACAAAAGAGTATCATTAAATGGCATCTAAGGAGAAAAAAAAAATCAACCTCGAATTGTTTTAATTTATTTACTAATCGACTCCCCCAATGTAAAGTGCATATGAGGCTAGAAATGGCAAACTGGACTTAAATATCTTGGTCATACAGGAATAAAATATTTTGTGTTTTATTTTTTCATAAGGAGTAAAACATTTTCCTGAATATAAGTACAAGGACTGCAGAAACATATAAAAAGTTAGACTTCGTAATTTTCACAAAACTGATCTTTTTAAATGTAAAAATGCAAAAACATCTTTGCATCATTTAAAAAATTTTGGTTACTGGAAGTATATGTCTATGATTTACAGTTGCAAAAATAAATGCCAGGTAAAGACTTTTGTAAACATGGTGTATATAACATTGCTCTAATTTATACAATTTGACACGAAATCAAACGTTTTTGACATGATACATCAATTTTTTCCCACAGTTTTATTCCACATTTCAAATTATGCAGGAATATTAAATTTTATAATAATCATAGATGTCATTTCCATGATATTCGCATTTAAAGCTTGCTGTAATTTGTTTCCATCGCTCCAGTGAATGGCAGTGAGTTAAGAAAAGGTTCTTTTAAAATTCCATTTATTATCAAATACAATTTGACACACAGGATATATCAAAGATTAAAAATTTCAACTTAATATATAATTAAAATGTCTCAGTATAAGTGAAAATATAAATATGCATGGAAAGTACATTTTAAATAGATTGGAATTCATTAATCTTATTTTTACTTTTTAATTGTTTTATAGTAATGTATGAAATTTAGTGACATAATACTTATCACTATAGCCTTTATTTATGTTTTATTACAGCAATGTAAAATTATATGCAATAAATGTTAACAGTTAATAAATGTGTATTTCATAGCAATCCTCTCCCTAAGGAAAATTTTACAGCTAACTTTTGATTTAATTTTGGATGCAGATGCTAGTATACAAAAGAATTATAACTACAAATTTTGCAATTGGTAAATAAAGATTTTTACTTAGAGCGTTACAAACATTTGCTTAGGGCAGCAGTCTCCAACTGGCAGCTAATTAATTAGACAGACAATGCAAAATATTTACAAACAGAATAGGACATAGATCTAATTTTTTGACTAACTATTCATATGTATCAGTCAATATTAAAATGTAAAGCAGTATAGACCATAATATAATGATGTTTAAAATAGTAATATTAGATAAAATACCAACCTTTAAATTTTTAATTTCATTTTCCAGACTTAAAATTTTACTTTCAAATTCAAATCTAATAGATGTCATTTCAAGCTCATGGTTCTTTTGAATTTTACTTATTTCTTTTTTCCAGTTAGACTGCATTGTTTGATTCAATGTTGAACTAAACTTTTCTTTTTCACCTTCATATTGTTGCTTCAAAACACTAAACTTTTCTTCATATTCTAACTGCAATTTTTCTTTCTCTTTTGCCAACTGCTCTTGAAAAGTTGCTTGTTCCTGAAAGCAAATAGAGAAATTAGAGAACAAACAGACAGCAATACAGAACTATGAAATTACAATTTGCCTGACCATTTGAAGAAGGTGGGATTACTTTTTGGTCTATAATTTCAATGCATATTTTTTAATTTTATTTTAGATGTAAAGACATATGACAACATATTTATAGTACAGTTCCAATAATTCAAACCCGTAGAGCAATATTTCTTAACCTGTATTTTGGAAAAAATTATGAAGAAAAAGCAAAGTTTGTCTGCTTTTATGCATTTAACATAATTTAAAACAACTTTTAAAAGAAATTTAAAGAGAAAAAATGAAATAAAGTGGTTTTAATCACAATAATAAATTTAGTTATGTAGCATGTTACCAGATGACTTATGCTGCCAGTGAAGTATATGGAGAATGCACTTTTATTAGCAGTTCTTTTCTGATTTCAGAAGTAAAGAAGTGTTCAGTTCTACTTTAATGTTTTAAAAGCATTTTCTTTGGACTTATTTCTTTTTTATCATTTCATCTTCTTTTTAAATTGCTAAGAAAATATAAAATTTTTATTAATACAAATTAATAATGTAATGTTTTTCATTGTTAAAGTAATACTGTTTTAAAAAAGTGAATATCGATGTTTTCCTTTATGATAGCCACATACTATCAAATTTACCTTGTTACTTTGCAGTCACATTCTATAATAAAACAGCCTTAAATTTTATCTGAAATTTGACTCAAACTTTTTTATTAGCTACGATTAAAAGGAGTTCAAACATTGGCCTTGTTTTTATGCTTCATAGAACTAACTGCTAATTTTGCCATCAATTACCATCAACACATTATCCTATAAGTAATTTAGTCATCATATATCACAAGTCTGTTTGTTTTACTGGTATTTGTACAATATGTGTATAATAACAGCACTGAAGAGTATGTACGTTTGTGTATGCTTCCAATTTAGAGCAACTGTAGATGATATATGTAGAATTTGACTTGATTCACAGCATGAGAGCACGAAGTAATATTTAAATGGTTTATTTAATAGAAAGAAATAAAAGTATATAAAGAAAAGTATATAAAGATGAAGTTAACGGTATGCAGGATTAACATAATGATGTAAAGGCATAACATCGAAAGCGCAATTAAAGTTCATAAACTCTTGAAGACGTGTGAGCCGTCTGCTCACGTCTGCCATCCACTCTCGACCAGGTCTCAGCGCTGTCTCGGATGATTCTTACTGCGCTGGGCTGTACTAATGACGTCATCTGGTATTCTAATTCGGCATTGGATGTTGATGACTCCCACAGCTTCGGCCAGCCTGAAGAGGCATCGTCCTCGATGTCTGTTGAATGGACATCACTATCATGTACCTGCAAAGATAATAATAAAAAAAGAAAAGAAAAAAGAGAGTATCAGGTCCTTAGGTTTTGAGCTGATACAAACATCAAATCAATTTGACCATGGCTTCATATGGTCAGCCGCAGTAGATGTCAAATTTGGTCCTTCATGGCATCCTACTTTCTCGACTTCATATCTATCATTTAATCGAACAGATATGATTTTATACGGTCCATGAAACTTAGGTCGTAGTTTCAAACCAGTCCCATATTGAGTTCTCTGAATGGCTACCAAGTCGCCAATCTTGTATAGTTTCGGTTTCTTACGTTTCTTGTTGAATTGTTTACGATTCTCTTCTTGTATCTTCAAAATGTTGTTTTTCGCATCTTCTCTCATTTCATCATGTTCTTGCATCAATTGTTTTAGATATTCTTCATTCAATATCTCACTAATTCTCAAATCTTCTTTATTCTTCATTTTCGTGCCTATGAGAAGCTCAAACGGTGAATATTTCGTACTTCTCATAGTTGTACTGTTGATTATTCTCTGAACATCTGGAACGTATTTAAACCATTTCGTTGAATCTTCATGTGATAATTTTGACAAAACAGGAATCAAAATTCTATGAATTCGCTCAATTTGTCCGTTACCTCTTGGAATACCGGTAGTAATTTTGACATGTTCTATTCCTTCTTCAGTACAATAAGCTAAAAATTCTTTCGATGCAAAGGCACTACCTCGATCTGAAATGATTCTGGCTGGATTTCCAAATACAGTCTGTTGTTGCTTCAATTTTGAAATAACTTCTTGTGTAGTTGGTGATTTCACTGGATAGAACCAAGTAAATTTCGTAAAAGCGTCGACAACAGTTAGAATGTGTTGGTATCTCTTGTTCGTCGATGGAAGAGGTCCAATAAAGTCGATATGATACGTACTCGAGGGAACGTTTTCTTTCGGTACAGGATGAAGAAATCCTTCTGCTTTTCCTTGCTTCTTGTTGTACAGTATACATTCTATACAGTTAGCAATTACTTTTTCAACTTTGCATTTCAGTCTGGGAATATAGAATTCTTGCTCTACAGCATTCACAGTTTTATCTACAGCAAAGTGACCTTTTTTATGTACCTTCTGTATGATTTCATTCTGTAAGGATTCTGGCACTACTAGAAGATCTTTACCATTTTCAAATTTGTACAAAATATCATTTCTCACGAAGAATCCATTTTCTTCTCCCTTCTCAACTAAATTCTTGATTAATTTCACATGTTCATCTTCATTCTGTTGTTGAGCTAACCGAATCTTCTCAGTTACATCGGATGTGTATGATGTTAAAATTAAAGCATTTCTACTTAAAGCATCAGCATGTTTCATTTGGCTTCCTGAACGATGTACAATTTCGTAATCGAATTCTTCAATAAACATTGCCCATCTCGCAATTTTAGGAGTTAAATCTTTCTTATCTAAAGTTTTCTGAAAAGCACTACAATCAGTTACAATTTTGAATTTAGTCCCTAACAAATAGTTTCGAAATTTCTTCAGAGCTTCTATTACTGCAAGGGCTTCTAATTCGTAACTACAGAGTTTCTCTTGCTGCGGTGAAGTCTTCTTACTCATATACTGGATTGGGTGATAATTACCATCATCAGACAATTGGAGTAATACCGCACCAAAGCCTTGACTACTAGCATCAGTATGAAGTTCTAATGGATATCCTTGCCTAAATATGTGTAGAACAGGTGCCTGAGAGAGAATTTCTTTTAATCTGCAAAAAGCTTCCTGTTGTTCGGAATCGAACTTAAAACCAATACCTTTTCTAAGTAAGTCACTAAGAGGTTTAGCTATTTTAGCATACTGAGGAATGAATTTACGAAAATATCTCGTTAGTCCTAAAAAGTTTTGTAGTTGTTTACAGTTACGCGGTTGTGGAAAGTTTCGAACAGCAACAGTTTTGGAAGGTGATGGTCGAATAGTTCCGTTTTCAATTACATGTCCCAAAAATTCAATTTTACGTTTTAAGAATTGGCACTTTTTGAAATTTATTTGTAATCCATACTCCGAAGCAGTTTTGAATACTCTTTCTAATTTGTCTAAACATTCAACTTCATCATTAGCCGGTATGACTATATCATCCATATAAATAATTAGTACACCTTCATTTAACAAGTCACGAAATACTGAATAAATGTACCTTTGAAAAACATTTGGACTAATACATAAACCAAAAGGAGCTTTAAGAAATTCGTAGATACCATTATGTGTTACAAATGCGGTATATTTGGTGCAATTTTCGTCTATGTCTACATGGAAAAAGCCATTTTTCAAATCTAGTGTCGTGAAAACTTTTGACTGTTCTAAGCGATCAAGTACTTCCGGAATTAAAGGCAGTGGAAATTTGTCTTTAATAATCTTCTTATTTAATTTCCGATAATCTATACATAAACGTTTCGAGTTATTACGCTTGTTACATAACACAATAGGCGCCGAATAATTAGAATTGCTAGGCTTTATTATGCCCTCTTTTAACCATTCCTTAATTTGATCGTCAACAATTTTTTGTTCCGCGAAAGACATGTTTCTTCTATTTTGACAGACAGGAATATCATCGCATAAATTTATTTGCATCTTGAAGTCAGATTGTCTATTTTTCCGAGGCTGGTAAGAATTAATTAAATTACACAGTCTTTCTTTATGTTCTACATTCGAAATATGCGATAAATCAATCTCGTTGACAGAAATAGCATTCACCAGATGTGAAAGGTAATTAAACGTCGAGCTACTTCCGCTTTCGGGACTTTTGTTTACATTAACAGAGACGCCAGACGATCGCGAAGGATCATAAGCATTCTTCAATGAGATAGCAATATTCAAATTTCCCATAACGCAACGCACGTTAGAATTTCGAGATGACTCAGCAGTTATCAAGTTTACATTACTTTTATTCCGATGAGAAATTATTTGAAGGCCATTCTCGGTAAAAGAGAAGTTAAACTGACTCAATACATCCAAACCTAATACAATTTGATTACATAATGACTTAACAACATAAATTTTCGTACGAAGTAAAAAACTATCAATTGAAATATCAGAAATGAAAAAGCCGATGGGGTACGTTTGCTTTGATTCAATTCCGTTTAATGTGATATCGCTACAATTTAAATTAGGAGAACCAATCTGCTTGTGTAACTCTACGCTGCATATCGTTACATCTGAACCAGTGTCAACTAAACTATTAACTAAATGATTATTTATTTCTACAGTCTTCATAATTCTATTCTTGTCACAAATTCGTTGTAATAAAGCTGCTTGATGTGTCTCGGGGGTCTGCTCTGGACAGTTCGTTGAATAATGCCCGAACTTCTTACATTTTATACATTTTACACCCTTTGATTTGTTTACACAATGCTTAGAATAATGCCCTAATTCCTGGCAATTAAAACATTTGACCTTATTAACGTTAGATTGATTTCGGTTTGATGACGAAAGCTTACTTCTATCTTTAACTTGAGTGTCTACTTTCGGTTTCGGATTTTTAAACTTATCATTGTCCGATCTCATTTTATCATAAATTTTAAGCCTTTGTTTAAATTCAGATATTGTTCCGCAACCATATAGTATAGTTTTCCTAACCACAGAATCGGGAATACCATCAATAACTTATTTAATTAATGAAGCATCTTCAATGTTACCTCGCGAACACATTTCTTTCATTTTCAAAAAATACTCATCTAAAGATTCATTAGGCATTAATTTACGTTTACATAACATTTCATGCAACTCAGCAGAATTAAAAGCTTTACCATATTCAGATTTCAAAAGCTTTTTTAACTTACACCAGTCATTAACTTTAGGTTCACTCTGAATAAATAGTTTCGCTTTACCTTTTAATGATCTTTTAGCAAAAACTAATTTATGCAAATCACTTAATTTCAAAGAGTTTATAACATCTTCAAATTCATCAATCCATTTATCAACATTTTCATATGCATTACCAGAAAAAGGATTAACAATACTTTCAATATCAGAAAAACTAAGATGAGGTTTAAAATGATCTTGAATTGGAAGCTGCATACTGTTATTTACTTGAGATTCGTTAAAACCAGGATTGTCTCTTTGATTATCATCAAGCATTACTTCAGAAAATTTATTAATATTTTCATCTTCAATATCACTATTCTCTTCATGCAAAGTATTTTCAAATAATACAGATAAATCACATAGGAAAGAGACAATTCGGGTTACGACTTCCGTTTTTAAACCTTCTGAATTTATGCACAGTACATTGCAAATTTTAATTAACTCATTCAAAGTAAAACTATTCTGCACTGCATCTATTTTCTTATTATATTCTTCAGAATCTGGTTTAAATATAAAGCCAGAAAATTCACGTAATCGTTTCCGGTTATTTCGGTCTCCATCAGTATTAAAAATAAGCTTATGCAAACTTTTGATTTCAGAACTTTTACTGTTCTTTAAAGCTGCTTCCAATTCTGGAATTTCTACTAACTTCATATTGGAAAGAAAGTTTTGTACTCACCCGACAGATGATCGTCGTCAATTGGGTAATCACACTTTATACGAGTAATCCAATAAATCGAATAACTTGTGACAACAGTTCACTCAGTTCACAGTTCAAAGCACAGTTCTACTACTCGCACATTTTGGAATTCGAGGCCGCACGGTTGGTCGCCATATTTTTTTGTAGAATTTGACTTGATTCACAGCATGAGAGCACGAAGTAATATTTAAATGGTTTATTTAATAGAAAGAAATAAAAGTATATAAAGATGAAGTTAACGGTATGCAGGATTAACATAATGATGTAAAGGCATAACATCGAAAGCGCAATTAAAGTTCATAAACTCTTGAAGACGTGTGAGCCGTCTGCTCACGTCTGCCATCCACTCTCGACCAGGTCTCAGCGCTGTCTCGGATGATTCTTACTGCGCTGGGCTGTACTAATGACGTCATCTGGTATTCTAATTCGGCATTGGATGTTGATGACTCCCACATATATTTAACTGGAGCCTTGTTTTAGTGCCTGAAAATTTTAATTACATATGTGTATATAACACAAATATTTATTATATATTTAAATTGTTTATATAAAAATGGCATGCACTTTATTCTTCGATTTTATCTTCAAAAAATTATATGCTTGTGCTTTGTCTGAATCAAATAGTCCAAATCCTCTGCTCTTCAGAATGCCTACATTCATACTGCCCTAATGGCATGGTGGTAGGGAAGACAGCTGCCATAGCCTTGGGTGTGGTTCAAATCCTGAACAAGACATGAATGTTTGTAAGTATGCAATGTGTTTGCAGCATGGGCACACTTGAAAGCTTAAAGTATTTTCAAGAAGTTGTGTGCAAGGAAAGAGGGGCGGAAGATACTCGGATCTGTTGCAAGAGAAATTCTTCATGAAAACTGATATGGAGTTGGTAAAATCATGCTGTCATTGAGATTGTCATGGCCTACACCAACAACAGACGTAGCAAGAAAATTCCACGATAAAATTCATGAACTTGATCTCACCACAGCTTCAGATCAAATGGATTAGAAACAACAATGATGCCTCTAAAATCAATTCATAATCACACAAATCAGCCATAATATGTATATTTTGTCACTTAAGTAATGCCTTTATTTATTTGATAACTCCACCTGATAAAGCCATAGATCAAAGAATAGTCAGCTTTTCAGCCTAAGGTAAAACAGAAGTAAAAAATGGAATTCTTATGAATTTTCTGGCATTATTGTGAGTCTAGACAGAACTGTTGCTTTCAACACATGCTTCTCGATATCTTCATAAAGTATATGAAAAAATTTCCATTTCATTATATTTATGCCACAGATTCACTCCTTTCTGCAGTAGTGATCTAAGTTTCAAACATTTTATTTGATATATGCATGAAAATATATGCAGATTTGTTTGATTTCCTTATATTATTATTTAAGCTTTACCCCAATATTGTTATATTAAATCAAAGCTTGAATATGGCAGCTTTTCCCAATTGCAAAAATCACATAGCATAACATACTTCCCAATTTGTTCTTCTTATTGCCTGCATTTTTGAAGCCATATTGCTTCAAGACTTTAATGACTTTTTTTTTTTTTTTTTTTTTTTTTTGAGGCATTCTGCAGATGTATATGCAATCAGTCAACCCCTCTTTTATATTTGCTGTATACTTTAAATACTTCTGAAACAGGTTGGCTTTTTTTTAACATTCTTATGAAAAAAAAAAAGAGTATCAACTTTTGTTTCATCAGCATTTGGTCAGAATAAATTAGTGAAATGATTTTGGTCATGATACTGCACATCTTTAGAAGCTAGGCATTTTAAAAGCATGAAAACGAAGATAAACCTGTTTTCATCAATACTGAAACCATTTTTAGGAGATATCCATACACCTCTTTGGATAAACACTTGAATCATAAATAAATTCAGTTGAGCATTCTTATTAAATTCTCTTAATTAAAACATGCATAGGAAATGATAGGAATCTGAAGCTGTTTGCAGACTTTTTTAAATGACTTTGATTTTCTATAATACAAAATTGCTTGCTTGGAAATTTTTTTTAATTGCAGCTATATTTTCCAAAATACAGGCTATCATCTGCTACTTGACAATTTTGTTTTCAAACAAACAGAATACCAGCAAATATAACTGACGGTTCATTTGCACTATGACTTGGGTAATTTAAAAACTAATGCATTAACTAATCTTCAACTCTCCTTTTTGTGCCTAAGAATTTAATAATATTTCAAATATTTTCATATCAAATAGTAAATTAGAGACTAACTTGGCTTTCAATTTGAGTGGTCTCATCAGTGGCCAAGCAGTTAATGTTTGCTGAATATTGGTAATTTGTCCCAAATTCTAATCCAGGCAAATGAGATGACTGCAAGGTTAATTTTTGCACTTTCCCCCAAATGCTACTTGAATATTAACCACTTTCCATTAGAAAATTTCACCATGAAAGCATTTCTATCCTTAGATAGATACCCTCAAACTGCTTTGCCATATTTAAACAACCAGTCAATGCCATTTATGCTCAATTTGTAAACTAGAAAAGACAGAAACTTACCAAAAACCAGTGTAGTTGCCCAAATATGAGACACAGCACCAATGGTTTAATTGCAAATACTCTCTACATTTAGATTTCCATTCCTTAGTTAAACTTATTTCGTTAGTTATTACATTTTGGTGGAGTTGAAGGACAGAGTAGAAATGCAGCCGTTAAAACCTTGACTGACAGGAAATTACCAAATATGTGCACAAATAGGGACAGTTTTTACAATTTTTGAATTATTTTATAAGAAGAATTTTAATAAATTTTAATAACAGTAAATGTAACAGAAATAATAATAAAGTGAAAATAAATGTTACAATAATTATCATTTATCATATTACCATAGCTGCCAAATTGAAATAAAAAATACCAGAGGGCTCACCTACTATAAACTGGGAGTTTCCAGGAGATTTTCAAGCTGCATCACAACAGCATTTTAAAAGAATTCAAAATTGATTTTAATTTTCTATTTAATGTATGATTCAATTTATTCAACTATTTACATTATGATTCTGTTCCAATAGATATTAATTACCTATTTTAACTTTTACATTCTTTGGCTAATATCATTAAGTAATTTCCTTAAACTTGAGATAATTCTGAGTAGGGATGAAAGGCTTCAGTTTAACAAAATACTTTTAAACCTGTTAAAAATAAAATTAAAAAATATATATACTCTTGTATAATTACATTAAACACTGTTGTATGGATAAACTTAGTAATGCACCATATATTTGTAAGACACTTTTTCCGTCCTCACCATGTGCCTTCATGATGTAACTGAAACAAATCTGGCTACCAGTCAGGAGATTTGGAGTTCATACAATCTCAATGACAGCAATGCCCATTTTTTAAATTTCCTGCCTCTAAAAGACTGAAAGATTGATCTACAGTGGCATAAACTAATACAGTCAAAAGTCGTTAATTCGGACACCCATAATCTGGAATGATCTATAATCCGGACCTCAAAGCTACAAACTTTCTGCACATGCGTCGCGTTGACGGCGTAAGACCTTTACGGCTGCGAATTTGCGTGTGTGCAAAATACGTTTATGAATGCGCGTTTAATGTATAACGGACAGGATAAGCTAAGCTAAAATTATCTATTTCAGTTAATGTTGCAGATTGCATTGTTACTTAATCTTCGAATTGGATCCGGCTTATTAATTTTTGCAGACTGTTTGTTAGAGCAATTTTATAAAAGTAAGCTTGAACTTTCGATTATTTTAAATAGAATTTCCGATATATATTTACTAATATGTAAAGGATATACAAAGCGAAAGTATCTTTCGGAGTCCATTAAACAAAAAGTGGAATTGCTGCAAAAAATGGATAAAGGCATATCCTTTGTTTATCTAAACTTTAACGTTTGTTTATCTAAACTTTGTTTATCTTTAACCCCGTGATGCGATGCGCAATGAATTGGAAGTTGATCTGTCAACACTATCCTTATCTTAAGGGCAGATGTTTTTATTTTATTTGGCTTATAATTGCTTACTAAATGTGGTATTTCTTCTCGATGTACTCCGTCTTTGATATGATTTAAATCAAATGCCTCGTTATTATAATTCGCTTCTGATAGTGAAGAAAGTGACAGAGGTTATTGAAAACGAAAAAATTTCGATTGACAAATTAGTCGGTATTCTCGACACAGCAATTATAGGACTTGAACAGCGGAACTTTGTAACTGAACAAGAAATTATGTCTGTTTATGGAATTAAAGAGAATGTATTATCACATAAAAAACGAAGCAACTTAAACAACCTACATTGAAAGAAATGTTTAATAAAGTAAACAAATAAATATTAAGCTTTTTTTTTTGTAAATTTTGATACCCTTTAGATCATAATTGTTTATTATTTCGTAAATTACGGTTTCATATTTTTAATTTTATAATTTCTGCATGCCATTTTACCAGATTTAAACTGATGATCTATAATCCGGAAAAATCGATAATCTGGAATCACTGAAGTCCCGACGAGTCCGGATTAACGACTTTTGACTGTATGTGGTGAATGATAATTTGTCACCATCAGGATTAGCCAATTATGTCCAAAGCTCCCCGCTGTGATTTTGCAATGTATTTTAAATATGCCCTTCTAGCAATTGGATGACAGTACTGCACATTTTTTACATTTCCTGCCGCTAAAAAACTGAAAGATTGCTCTACAATGGCATAAACTAATATGTGGTGAATGATAAATCGTCATCATCAGGATTAGACAATTAGGTCCAAAGGCACCTGTGCTTTTGCAGTATATTTTAAATACACCCTTCTAGCAATCGGAACATCTGGAATTTGAATTCCAGAGAAGATGTTGCATATTTTTTCTGTTTCATGTTCCAAAATGCACCTAATGACACTGCATAGTGATTAAAACAAAATTAAATACAAGTATTCACTATTAAACATTTGGTTGAATCTTCGTATAGCATTCTATAGATATCTACACAGATTAAGACAATTCAGACAAAATAAAATTGAATAAGAAAAATTATACTGAAGACCACTAGGGATAAAAGAATGAAATTTGCACAATTTAGGTTTCATTAGTTCAATAATGAAACTTAAAATATGCAAATTTTATTGCTAAACACATGTTTTAGTAATGGCTTAGTTAAAAACCAGGAGATATGGTAATCTACTAGGAAACCGGATTATGTATTGAAAAACTAAGACAGTTGACAGCTAGCTATGTATTACTAATTATTCAAATTCAGGTCTTGATTACATTATAAATTCAGGTCTAAATGCATTATAAATTAGAATTTTAAATATGTAATGAAAATATGCTACATAGAAAAAGTTATTAAGATTAAAAAAAAAAAAAAAGTATTTTTAGATTATGCTCTTGTTGGCTATCAAATCCAGAATAGCTGCAGGTGATTTCTAAGTAACATTTGAAATTTCTGTTATTTGATTAATTAATTTGATTTGTATTATATGATTATTTATTTGAATGTTTATTATTTTATTATTATTTGGATGTTTATAACCTAATTTGACTTTTAAAAACTGATAATTCTAAATCTTAAGTTTAAACAAAAACATATCATGCTTTGAAAAAAGGGTTTTTGATTATTAACAGCAGTTTCTAATATAAAGAATTTATTTAAAAATATATTATGCAGTTAATGGCAAAAATATCTTTTGACATAAAATAACATCAGAATAATTTTATTTGTCGCACTTGCTATACATAGAAAAGAGAAAAATTTATATTCGAGTAAATTTTATCACTCTAAAACATCTAGAAGATGTTTTATTCACAATATGTTTCGCACATCATATGAATTATTAAATACATATGTGATACACCATTCTCAGATTGCAGATAAATTTCCTTGCTCATAAAAGAGCAGCTAATAAAATGGTATAAAGATAAAAATTTACTCTTACAGAACAAAAAAAAAAAAAAAAAACTTTAAACATTAGATTAATACTTGCTATTATTTAAAAAATTACTTTTTATATATCAAATAAATATAAATATTTCAAAAACAAATAATAATTAACATTTTTTATTCATAATAAATACTTATTATTCATCATTAATAAAAATTAGAATAAAGAAATTCTATATGAATATTCCTCAGCAAACATTTATTTGGAAATTCAAGGTTCGTGAACTACACAGTCACTATTGCAATTCACTGAAGACTATTATAAACTGCATAAACCACATTTGGCATTATTATGGCTTATAACATATTTGTTATAAGTAACGATAATTTCAAAATGCACCAATGTATACACCCCTTATATCTTCGGATATTTTGAATAAAAAATTCTAATTTTTTGCAAACATGTCTAGAAATACATCTACTTTAAGATGATGATAAAAATTTTATAGGTTATAATAAATATTTTTTTTGAGAAATTCATAAAAATTAAAAAAATAAAGCAGAAAAAATATATTAATTTTATTTAGACTAAACCTAATTTCAAGTTATGAAAGAATAAATTAAGTAAGTTTAATTTAAAAACTGATATTATTAAATATTGTCAAATTTAGTTAGCACTGCGGGGTTAAAATTTTGACTGCTAATTAAAAAAAAAAAAAAAAATGCTGCTACGATTTTTTAAAAATTTGGCATTTCGGCATAATTTGAATTGTAGAACTGAAATTTAGAACAAAATCAACATGTCACTTCAGAAAATGTACAGTTCCACTTTTTTTTTAACTCGTGTACATTATCTTTTACAGGTTAAATTTTCTTTTTCCCAGAATGTTCAAGAATTAACTTTATTATCACAAACTAATATTTTCATTTAGATATAGATGGTATTAATTTATATTTAACTTATGCACAGTTATACTACAAACCATAAAAAAATAAGCACCTTTTTCAAACAGTTTTGGAACTCTTCATCAAGTTTTTGTTTTGTAGAATCAATAAAATTCTTGATATCAACCATTTTTTGCTTTATCCAATCAACTTGAGCCTTTTCAATTTCCTCTATTAAACGTGCCTCAAAGTAGTCATTACACTGCTTGTGCAATTCCTCTTTAGCTTAAAAAAATCACATCATGTATAATTTAGTCGATAATATTTCAATGTAAATTAATGATACATTGATTGTCAAAGAAATTCAAAGAATACATTTAAAAATACATTTGATTCTTGTTGGGTTTGAACTGCCCAATTTTAGATACATGTAATTTTCTCCAAATACAGTCAAATCCCACTTTAATGCACTTCATAAGTTTTGTTTGCTGTATCAAATCCAATAAAAAATGGATTATCTTATAAAAACATGTAAAAATTGAATGATGAATAAAGAAAAATCAGATTACCATTGTAACATCTATCGAAAGACAGTAATAAATCTGATTTAAAAAATCCATATTAAGATTTATATGGGACTATTATTATGTGCAATAATAAAATTTGCTTTTCATTCTTTTCAGTCCTTTTAAAGTTGTGTAAGATATGATTACTGTATCCTCATTCTCCTGGAGCTGGATACCATCCTGTCTCATACAGCCTTAGTTTAAAACACAGAGAAATATGAGTCTTAAAATAAAAGAAAAATAATGTATAAGTGATTTTCTTTATGGATGTAATGTGAATCCTAATATCCTAAACATGGATGATTTTAATTATTACTTATTTTTTCATTAAAACTTGCAAAAATCTCAGGGGGGGGAATTCAATGAAGGATGTCTATACAGTTTGTTATATTCAATTTTCATACTCCAAGAGGTTCATTAAAACAGTATAAAATAATATTAATTACATAGGAAACTGGATGGGACTGAAGGTTTGTTCATTATATCCAGAGGTTCATTACAGCAAGATTTGAATGTAAATTTTCTGAGAAATTTTGGGATATTAAAAAAAAAAAAAAAAAAAAAAAAAAAAAAAAAAAAAAAAAAACCCACTGATAAATAAATTATGAAGTAAAAAAATATTAAGAGTACCATAAGTGCATAAAATATATGCAAATATTAAACTATTTTATCGCTCAATACCACAAAATAAATGCAAAACTCTTGAAAATACTAAAATTCATTGGAACAAATACAATTATTAGAAAACAGATACTTACAGACTTCAACATAGCACAGTTACCAGTGAGTTAAATACAAGCTAATGCAAGATAAACCATAAAATTAACTGTAGTAGTACAAAAAACCTTAAACAATATGATAATGAGCATATGTAATACATTTATATGGGTAACTTAACAAGTAAAGAAAAACAATGGCATTTGAAAAAAAAAAAAAGTTGATTTGTTAATATGTACTTTATGCTTTTAGAACAATTAATTTGTAACAAAACCTCATTTTTGACATCGAGTGTTAATAAACACTATTTATGGTATTTTGTGATCTGTAAAGATAACATTAATGTAGCTGTTAAAATACAAGCAATTCATCTTGTAAACAGATGGTTCAACAGCAAGAAAATTAACTGTGAAGAAGTCAAAAACTATACATGGAGTTAGAAGAGTGTAGGCTCTTAGTACTCCCAGCTTCTTGAATAGACAATTGTTCAAGGAATAACTGTATAAAATAAACTTATGGGGGAGGATTACTTTTATGCACTTTTTCAGTGTCTGTAGTAGATTAATAACTTCCAGATAATTACAGAAGAATTAGCAGAAAGTTATTTTGTTTTGCATTAATATACATAGGGACATGGGAATAAATTTACATCCCATGAGCCACTACAGCAGATTCATGATAGCACTAAGGGGGTGATAAGCCCCTATTGGGCCCCAGCTGATTTTCTATATTTGTGGTATAGAGAATTAGATGTATGTAGTAAATATATAGGTATATAGGTAGAAATTCAAAAGTCCTACCTATGTACCACTGAAGAAAAAAAAATAGTTTCATCTCAATACTCACTTACGTAAAGATTCTACATTTGTGGTACTAAAGGTTCTAATAGTTACAAATGAGTATGAAATAATAGCATGAATATTTTTTCAGTATTTTTATTTATACGAAATGCAGTTAAAAACAAAATATTACAAAAAACTTAATAATTACTACATCTTTGTCATTCAACTTTTTAGTCAGACCAACCAGCAGCACTTTCTAATAAATCCAGATAATGCATTATGATTTTAATGTGTGATGCCGAGTGTGTCTATAATAATAACCAAGAAACCACTGTATGGACGCAATATGAATGCAACAGCCCACTATACAACCTCTGACTTTGCATTAAACGTCAAATTGATTATACTGAATCCATAAAGTATATACTTTCGATGATGTATGTTTGATTTGAATGAAAACCCTTTTTCTCAAAGCATTCTTTATGAATAATCAGCTTGTAAAGACCATGTTCTTCCATGTTCAGTCCTATAATTCTCTGGTTGCTTCAACTGATAGATGGTCAGTCCATTGTCATCAAACCACAGCCAGTCCTCTCAGTTCTTCTATTGTTAAATGTGGAAAATCTGCCAAACATCTTATCTGTCATTTCTTGTCAGATAACTCACTTTTTACTATTTACTCGTTTTTGTAAATCATCTGAATGATATGACAATGCCAACATCTTTTCTGCAATTATTCTATCTTCATCATCTTCTGTTATTCTTGGAGATCTAAATAAATACTACACACTGTTTTAACATAGTCATCTATTTATGGCACTTGTGAATTAGGCATTGCATGATTAAGTGCTTTAAATGTTTTTATTAGCTCATTTGCAGCTTCTACCACCCATTTTGGATCTCATTAATTAAGACTCAGTAGCTCCTTCAGTAAGTATGTTGGTTTTGGATCTGCAAAAAATGTCACACTCTGATGATCAAGATAAGTTCTCCATTAGTTTGATACTGCCTCTAAATCCCCTGTCATCTATTATAATATCATCTTCAAATAAGGAGTTTCTTAATTCTGCCTGTTTTCTTATGTAATCTGTTATTGTGGAAATATCATTATGTTTTCTACCAACAAAATAAGGCCCTAAAACATCTACAGCATATCCTGTTGTACTCACACTTAACAATGGTTTTATAAGTGGTCTACCCTGGTGTAACGAACAGGTTTTTCTTTGAAAATTAGCCGTTAAAATTCCTTTCTATATATGATCTATATAGATGTTTGAAAAAATAGTAATTTTTTAAAGCCTAAAAGGGTTTTATCGCTCCCTTCCTCCTTAGAGCTTTCTTTCTGCATTCTTAATTAAGCCACATCAGTTACCAGAACTGAATTTATCTCTTAAGAGATAATGATATTTTACATAAAGGGTCTTTAGCAATAACAAATTTATATGAAATTGGTAAACATTTTACAAAAGTTTCCTAGTCGTTGAAGTAAACTTACAAACAGTTTTTTTTTTAAACTGAAAAGAAAGTTACATACATCTGATCGCTGAAGATTTCAGTTTCGAAAGTTTATATCATGTGATTTTGACTGAAAATTAGTTGCGTCATATTATTGAAAACTTTATGCACAGTCTAGTATAAGCAAAAAGAAAACCATTACTTTATCATCTAGGAAATGACAGATTGTAAAAATGCTGAAGGAAACTTTTTAAAACATGCCAAAACAGGTGATGGAATATACTATATAATATTGAAATAAAGATACAGTCATGACAATGAGTGGAAAAATCATTACTGAAACTAAGAAATATATATCAGAATAAATTAAATATCAAGATCATTATTTTTCAGCATTGGAAAACCACAGTTATTTTGAGTTTGTTCCCCATTATCAAACAATTTACAGAGAATGCTTAAGATGAGTGATAAAAGCGACCAAAAAAATGAACAACAGAATTAATAGCTCACCAATATAAAGCTCTTTCCTTCTTTCCTATTTTTTCAATGCATTTTTTGATGAATTATAAAGGGATTTCTCTTCATACTACCTGATAACACTTTGTATTAACGAATTCAACACATTCAGAATCACTACCTCAATAAATATTACAGGCACGTATATCAGCAAGTACTCAGTGTCAGTACTTTTTAGAGCAAAAGTAGCCATTCATATGAATTTTCTGTCTCATGGTCTCACCATTAACAGTGATTGTTAATACACAACCTGTAACTTACAGAAATCCTGCTTTAACTTAGTGTAACTTCACTGCAGTGGATCTCTCTCTAAGTGAATTTCACTTGTTGAACTCTTAAAGGAACTTAATGTATTTATGTAAAAGAGACACTAAAAAATAAAAATTATTTTTATTCAACTGAACGTGTTTTCTTATTGTGAAAACTAAGTTTTTCTTTAATTTCTCTTGAAGACTTTCAGAAACATAACTAGGATTATTTTAAAAACAACTTCAAATTTTAGTACTTTGGATAAAATTTGTAGTTAAAAGTATTATTTTTAATTATCTTATTTCACAAGGAAAATCTGTCTAATGCTTTAAAAACGTCTGATTTCTGTTTTCTTTGATTCAATACAAATGATTCTCTTTGTCTCTCTCTCTTTTAAAAAATAAATAAATAAACCTGAAAGTTTTCAGATTTTAAATTCCTTCCAAAGAGGTGTTTTTTTTAATGTTTTGTGAGTTACCTTTATTTATTAAATATCATGTTCTTTGTACTTAAACATAAAATTCAGTTCAACAGCAATGCTGCAAAATAATTTTAAAATGAGCATATCTTTAGAATTTCCGATACACAGTTCCGCACGCTGGAGATAAAAAGTCATCCCCCCCCGGTAGAGTGTTGCCATTGCTCGCTTTTAAATTGGTTGAGTTTGTTAATCAAAAATTCATTTAAAGTTTCACAAAATATGAAATCGATAATAAAACAATTTCTGAATTTCAAATTTGGGCCCCTACTTGAATTCAAAATTGGATAGCTCTAGGTACCGTTGTTCTATTACAATGCGTGAAACATACATTTATTAAGATTCTTCATTATTTAATTTCTTCAAATATAATACAGGGTGATAGTATTTGGTGGTAATGATTTGAAAAGTGATGCAGCCTTTTAAAGTTTTCAAAGCAAAATTACAAAACGAAAACAATAGTCCTTCACCTTTGGACTAATAATGTAAAGGATAAATTTTATTATCTACAGTTTTGACATGGTCAACTTCTATCTAATATTTTTATTCTTTTATATTACTGCATCATCCTGTCTAAATAATTTAAGACCGGGTTTTTCTTCCAATTAGTAAATTTCAAAAAGATGCTCTAAAAGAATAAATCAGAAATTAATATTGTTCATAAAGATATAAAAAGAATTAACAGCAAATACAAGTAAATTGACTTCTTTAAGAAAAATGTAAGTAAAAACTACGATGTTAAACAACATGACAAAAATTTAAATGAATAAGTGATATTACACAAAATTTAAATAACTAAAGTTTACAACAATTAAAATAAATAAAATAATTACATTGCTTTAATTTCTTTTCATATTCAATTTGAAGTTCCTTTTCAATTTCTTCTCTTTCTTTGGGCTTAGTAATGTTATCTAATTTTAACTGCAGGGATTTATTTTCTTCAATCTGATTCAAATACAGAGATTTCGCATCATGTAATTGATCATTCAAAAATTGTTTCTCTTTCCTGTGGAGATAATTTTAAATACAAAAAATTAATAATGAATACAAGCATGCAATATATACACAGCTTATATTAAACTTTATAATAATAGAAGTTAATAAACAAACAAGATAAACAAATTTGGAGCCAATGGCTATTATAGTTTCAAGAAATTAATTTTAATAACCATTAATTAGGGAAGGGAAAAAACACTCCAAATACGTCTCTTGTGGGTAATAAGACGACTGTAGTGACTCTACTGACAATGTTAAAAAAATTTGCATAATCTGTTATTCGATATATATGTTACATCTCCAGTTGATCTTTTTAGAAACAAAGTATTAAACTTTTTATAAAGCAATAATGTAATTACTATTATAAGGTTTGAAATGTTAAAATACTCAAGAAACTGATTCAGGTATCAGATTTAAATATTATTCTTAGATTACTAGATTATGATGACTTCATAAGGTATTTAGTATCAAGTAGCATCAAACTGATACAGAGTCAACTTTTGATTACCCAGATTTCAAATTAACTGGGCTCTATTTTTTTTTTTTTTAAAGGGGGTACATTTGTTTATTGAGAATGATGGTAAAATTATTGTCGTAAATCATTAGGTAAAACAGAACTGACTAAAATATGAAAAGGGTAAAAAAATGTATGATATGTGACAGCAGATAATGTCATAATCATTACACAAGTTCATTTCTAACGGTGTTTTTTTTTTTTTTTTTTAAATTTTTTACAGCATGCTTTTCTGCTTTAAATACTGATTTAACCCATGGAATCAAATGAACTTAAACACATTCAACTGCTTAAAAGCACAGGTAAATTATTGATAGCATTTTTTAATAATTATAATATGAGTAAATTTCTTGTGTTTCTTGAAAACTGCCCTTGGATTAATCGTGATTTTGAATTAAACATTTATGTCATCCTTGGTACTACCCTGATGGTTACCTGTGAAACAAATACCTTTTATGATGACATCATAAGGTATTTATTCCCTCCTTCCAGCATGCCTTCATGGTGTAACAGCAGCACATTCGGCACACGTTCGAGAGGTCCAGGTTTGAGTCCTGAAGCAAGGTGGTGGATTATTATTCTTCATCACCAGGATTTGGCAACTGGGTGCCCTAATCATCAGTTGCCTTTAAAAGGGGGGTTACATGAGGTATTTTCTCCCTCCTTCCAGCATGCCTTCATGGTGTAACAGTAACACACTTGGCACATAATTGAGAGGTCGAGGTTCGAGTCCCGGTAAGAGCATTGCCAATTTTTCCTGTCTTCTGCTTCATAATAAACTTAATAACTTTACAACTTTAGCTCATTTAAACTGTAACTTTAGCATTTAATTATGAACTGACAGATAAAATAAGCTCTTTAATTAAATTAATTTATTAAAATTTTGCATCATCATAAAGAGTTTTCCAGAGAAGTCATGGAACCAACTGATTAACTTTAGCTACTTTAATTAAATTTCCTAAAAAACCAATGAATGACTGAGAATTTGAGTTTCTTTATTACCTCAACAATCAGTTTTAGGAATCATCACAATACTTTTATGCTAAATAATATAATATGTTTATATTATTTAACACTATAATCAAAAAACGTTTTTATTTAAGTAATATGTCTAAGGCTTAAAAATAAAAAAATCTCATTTTTTTTTCAATAAGATAAGGTATTTGCAGTCTACTTAAAAGATCAAAATCATTAAAAAGAATTATTCCCCCCCCCTCGGCTAAAAATCATATATATACAGTACAAAGACTAAGATCTGGACTCTGTGATTCTGGATTTGGTACATTCTTCTGCATATTAAAGCATGAGTTTAAATTTAGTAAGATAACAGATAGAAATTATAAAACAAAAATGTGAAATAATGAAGCATTTATGAATTTGAGGGAATTAAAACTTAGAAAAAAAGTTCAATAGTTATTTGTTTGTTTTAATTAAACACTTCTTTCAATGTAAATTATTTAAGCCTTGAGATTGCTTCCTTTTTTTTGTGTCAACACTTTCTCTTTAATTCTATAGATAAGCATAATTTTTTGTTCAGTTATAAAATTCCACTGTTCAAGTCCTATAATTGCCATGCTGATAATTCCCACTAAATTCCCAGTTGAAATTCTTTCATTCCCAGCAACATTTTGTCACTCTCGTCACTATTGGTAGTGACATTTTTTGGATTTTCTGCATATTTCGCTGTTCATTAGTTAATTGGGGCATTGCCATAGAAATGAAAAACTTATATCATTTTCATTTATTATCACTTGTTCACATTTCTTCATAAAATTCCTCCATTAATTGGAAAATTTCACCTTTTGTTTGTGATGATATCTGAAAACTTTCAAACTCAAGGCTATCATCATAAAGCACAGCCACTACATACTATTGATGATGTATCATTTGACTAGATACTAAAGAGGTGTGGCTCACTAAATTTTCTTCTGCTTCTATTGCATGCTGAAGTTAGCTCAGCATTACAATAGTTATTCATTACACTTATGTCTATTTCCTGCATATACTTTATGCTTATTAGAGTCCCAAATAAATAAATTCTTATATATACTTAAGGTTTAGCTGCACAACAAATCAGTTCCCATTAATTCAAACAGGCCAAAATGTAATCCTTTGGTGTACGAATATCATTTATAAAATCTGTTTTTTGCATATGGAAAGAAATTTCTGTTAAATTACTCCTTTTCAACATACTTAACATATCAAAGTGCAGTTAACTGAATTATCACCAAGCGTTATGTCAACATAAAAGGTTACCACATTCTTTGGTATTGAATTAGTAATGTGTGTGTGTGTGTTTATATATATATATATAAACATATATTTCATTTGAAATTTAATTCCTAAAAATTCTATTTGTTTAAATTTTTTTTTAGTAATTAACAACATTTGGTTTTATTTTTGGTTTTGAATTTTCATTTTACCCTTGCCCACATGTATGATGAAACACGAATTGAATAATTGAAGAGTTAAGTTTGGAGGCAACTTCCTCTTGATAAGTCTGTCTCCTGCCTGCTCAACAATTATTCACTTATGCATTTTTTATAAATTTTTAGGATTAAAAAATTTATTGGAATTATATTTTTATTCATAGATTTTATACTTGCATTTTATTTACATATGCTCTCAGAATTTAAATGATATTGTAGATTAATTCACAGCAAATATTCATATATTTGTAATTCAATTTCATTTAAAATTTAATTCACTTTAAATTTGCTTTTTACGAATAAAGAATGCTTGTTATATATATATATATATGTCAAAATACAAGGATGTCAAAATGCTCATATATATATATATATGAGCATTTTGACATCCTTGTATGAATCATTTCTCAAGCTGCCATATGTCACAATAATCATGTAGTGATGAAAGCAAAAATATAATGAATAAATAATCATTTGCCATTTTGGCATCAGGCATATCAGTTATTCAGTAAATGTAAAATCAATGATGCTTCAGTTTGAGATGTGACAAGCAAAAAGGTGACTATAGAAATCAATACAAATCCTAGAAATCCTTTTTTTGCTGCTATGCAAGGACTTTTATGGTTACTGTGTGGGGGTTCTATTACACTTTGCATTGCTTTTAATGCTTATACAGTACAAATTCCATAATCTGGACTCGTCAGGATTTAGGCGATTCCGGATTAGGGGTTTTTCCAGACTACAGATCATCAATTTAAACCTGGTAAGATGGCAAGCAAAAATTATACAATTTAAAATACGAAATCGTAATTTATGAAACAAAGAACAATTATGATCTAAAGAGTATCAAAATTTACAAAAAAAAAAAAAAAAAAAAAAAAAAAAAAAAAAAAAAAAAAAAAAGCTTAATATTTATTTGTTTACTATATTAAACA
Source organism: Stegodyphus dumicola (assembly GCF_044657685.1). Taxonomy (NCBI): domain Eukaryota; kingdom Metazoa; phylum Arthropoda; class Arachnida; order Araneae; family Eresidae; genus Stegodyphus; species Stegodyphus dumicola. Next base: position 283,367,484 of record NC_140768.1, read on the forward strand.
TTTCTTTCAATGTAAGTTGTTTAAGATGCTTCCACAAAAAATTCAAAAAGTTTTTTTTTGTGTCATATATAGTGGACTTTCCAATGCCACACTTCTCGCATAATTTTGAGACGGATAGGCCTTTATCCATTTTTTGCAGCAATTTCACTTTTTGTTTAATGGACACTGAAACATGCTTTTGCTTTGTAGATCCTTTGGCAGCTCTAGAATTGGAAACTTTTTTTGACATAATCGAAAGTTCAAGCTTAATTTTTATAAAATTGTTCTCACAGTCTGCAAAAAATAATAAGCCGGATCCAATTAGAAGATTAAGGAACAGCGCAATCTGCAACATTAACTGAAATGCCTTAGATAATTTTAGCCTAGCTTATACCGTCCGTTATACATTAAACGGCATGCGTAAAGGCATATGCATTTAAGCATGTGCATAAAGTTTGTAGCTTTGAGGTCCGGATTATAGATCATTCCAGATTATGGACGTCCAGATTACAGACTTTGTACAGTATTTCACATACTTCCCTTTTTATTTTCGAAAGCCTTGACTTCAGTTTACTATGGGGAGCAAACGTTATTTATGAGAGGAAAGATATACTCGCATAATAAATGAGCCAATTAGTGACATGGATGAGAGTAATGGTTCCTTTTCTAAAGAATTACACAGCGATATATCTAGTAATTCTCATGTGAACATTCTGTCAGAAACTGAGCTCACTGAATGTCTGTCTTTCACTTCCTGTGAAAAATTTTTTTACTTCTTCTAAACAGTCATTCTTGTATTTTTTAAATTAAGTTTTGGGTTTATTAATGTATTTTATCAGTTAAAACTTTGGAATAATCTGAATAGTGCTTCTGAAAATTATATCTCAAAGTAAGCAATTTATACATATATTCATGTAAAGTAAAGGGAAAAGATTATTAAGCGTTAATTTTAACATTACAAGACAGCTTAAGTAATAATTTAAAATAGTGTCAAAAGTTATGATGTTAGGACTTAAACCCTTCATTTGTGATTTTTTTCCCTAAAGGTAGGCTTAGTGATGCAAAAGCCCCGCCATGCTGGACGATTCCTTTCGATTCCCATTTGTCCCAAGGGAACATCTTAAGCAAAGGTGTGCCGTCTCCGAAAGAACCAATAGTAAAGTTTTCTGTTAGCATAAAATAAAACACTTATTTTAGATATTATTCAATTAAAATTAATGAATACAGGAAGATAATTTTTAAATCTTAATTTACTCATTTTCTTAATAAGCACTGTAATTTTGAATTTAATCATTAATTTATGACTATACATTAAAAAAAAAAAACTGTGTATAATAGAGATACTAAAGCAAGTGAATGGCCTTCATATAAACCCTGATGTCAAGATTATCAAACATATTTAGAAAACATTGGTCAGCCAGGTGCAGATCAGACTAAATTGTCCATTATTACTGACTGAATTCTTTAACATTTCTATGGAAGAATGGCTGAAACACAGGAGGCAGCAATAATTTAGTTTAAAATAGTGTCATTTTAAGGAAAGAAATTCAATTGCTATTATTTGTCTGATTTTATGCAGCTGGTACATACCGACTGTTTGAAAAGAAAGATGGGAAAAAGTATCCTTTGCTTAATGCCACTTTTGGCAAGTAGCTTATTGCAGATAAAAAATACACCAAGCACTTGCAGATTATCTTCTATTCCCTGAAATAAAATCTCACCTTAAAAGGCAAAATTTTATGAGCATTTCAGAAATTCAGTAATGCAGAAAACTGTAACAACTGGATCAGAGCTGACTCTAGGAACTGTCTTCTGTAAAGCAATGCACAAGCTCTAAGAATGGGCAAATGTATACCACTATCTGGTGGCTGCTAACAGCATCCAATCGAATTAGGTTTTGAACAGTTTTTTTACTCTTGTGCTCATTGTGTATACATATACTTTGTGCACCTTAAAAAATGTACACAGAAATTACCAGTGAATAATTTATTCTATATTTTGTCTTTTTATGAATTCAGTTCTAATAATGAATGAATGAATTCAGTTCTAATAATGAAAAATGAATTCAAGATTAATTTATATGAAAACATTTTAAATTATAAACTTGACAAAGAAGAATCAAAGAAATACTACTTACTCTAACTCAGTTATTTTAGTTTCATAACTAGTGCTCAGAGATTTCATTTCCATAGCTGATTTTGATGAATGATCTTCAGTTAGTTTCTTAATAGCATTCTGATGAAATTCTAAATACTTCACTCTGCACCTGGAAAACAACAATAAATTTAGCTAATAATAATTGACAGACTAATACTATCAATAATGATGATTATTATAGAAAAAATATAAAAAAATCATTCACACTTTAATAATTAGAGCAATCTTACTAGTTAAATTAAACATATATCTATCAAAACTAAATAATGATATACAATGACGATGCATAAAATTATTAAACTAATCAATGTTGATATAACATAAATCGGTGCATATATTTCATCAATTTCAAATAAATTCAGTTCTATATCAGGCAGCAAAAGAACATATAATTTAAAAACATATAATTTTTAATTACAGATAACAGTTTGTTGATAGAGAGTCAACAGAGATATTTTTCATAATTTATGTACTTAACATCAAAAGAAATACAAATTGCAAAATTAAGTAAATTAATAGTAACAAATTAAAGAGGCATTTAAAAATTTACATTTAGGTTTTACACATAAAAAACAAATGGCTAAAAATCAATTTAACTTTTCCAGTACAAAATATATTACACATTCATAAAAAGTAGTATTGTAAAAATATTTGAATTACAGAGTATGAAGTTTTCCAAATCCTGATTGCTTAGCAATATCTTTACAAAATTGTATGTATTTGTAATTTTGTATATATATACAGTCAAAAGTCGTTAATTCGGTCACCCATAATCCGGACCTCAAAGCTACAAACTATCTGCGCATGCGTCGCGTTGACCTTTACCGCTGCGAATTTGTGTGTGCGCGTGCGCAAAATACGTTTACGAATGCGCGTTTAATGTATAACGGACGGGATAAGCTAAGCTAAAATTATCTAATTATCTATTTCAGTTAATGTTGCAGATTGTGTTGTTCCTTAATCTTCGAATTGGATCCGGATTATTATTTTTTGCAGACTGTTAGAGTAATTTTATAAAAGTAAGCTTGAACTTTCGATTATGTCAAATAGAATTTCCGATATATATTTACTAATATGTAAAGGATATACAAAGCGAAAGTATCTTTCGGAGTCCATTAAACAAAAAGTGGAATTGCTGCAAGAAATGGATAAAAGCATATCCTTTGTTTATCTAAACTTTAACGTTTGTTTATCTAAACTTTGTTTAACTTTGTTTATCTTTAATGCCGCCGTTGCGTGCAATGAATTGGAAGTTGATCTGTGAGCACTATCCTTATCTTAAGGATAGATGTTTTTATTTTATTTGGCTTATAATTGCTTACTCAATGTAGTATTTCATGATTTAAATCAAATGCCTCGTCATTATAATTCGCTTCCGATAGCGAAGAAAGTGACAGAGGTTATTGAAAACGAAAAAATTTCGATTGACAAATTAGTCGGTATTCTCGACACAGCAATTATAGGACTTGAACAGCGGAACTTTGTAACTGAACAAGAAATTATGTCTGTTTATAGAATTAAAGAGAATGTATTATAACATAAAAAACGAAGCAACTTAAACAACTTACTTTGAAAGAAATGTTTAATAAAGTAAACAAATAAATATTAAGCTTTTTTTTTGTAAATTTTGATAACCTTTATATCTTAATTGTTCTTTATTTCGTAAATTACGGTTTCATATTTTTAATTTTATAATTTCTGCATGCCATTTTACCAGATTTAAACTGATGATCTATAATCCGGAAAAATCGATAATCAGGAATCGCTGAAGTCCCGACGAGTCCGGATTAACGACTTTTGACTGTAGTATCTCTTGGCATTACTTGCATACAAATATATGTAATGTTAAATATGCTGGCAACGTTCACATTTAAAGACACTGTGCGTTGAAAATGTTTAAGAAGTTTAAGCATCCTATTAAACAGAATTCTTTATTTACTTCCAGATTGTAAAAAATGCAATACAAGAGAGATTCATCTTCATATCTGTGAAGTGTATGACTGGATGCCATTAATGACAGCAAAGTTTACAAATGGGTGAAAATATTTAAAGAAGGTCAGAACATATGCGACTATCCATACTTAGGCTGGCAATGCGTAATTACCATTAATCTTGTGTAAACAAGACAACATGAACCATAGAATTAGAAAAAATAATTAATCATTTCATGTTTCAAAACTTGGATTAGAGGAAGTTATGCTCTTCATGAGTTCAGAAAATAATTAACCAGGAACACAAAGTGCAGAGCATAAATGGTGTTTTCATAATTTTGATATCATACTATGAGAAAGAGGATTTTTCTCAGAAATAAGATTCAAACAGTCTCATTTCATTTCTCACTTTATAATGTGAGTAACCATACTTTACCCCTGTACCACACCTCACAGGAGACTGGATTTCATGAGAAATGAGACTTGGCTGTGTCATGTGACCCCCGAATCAAAGCAGAAGCTGCTGTAGTGGTGACATAAGTCATACCAAAGAAGAGTGAAATTCAAACGGACATTCTTAATCTTCAAGTTTACAACAATTCTTAAACAGACTACCTTAACCACAGGCTCAAACCAACAGGAAAAGCTTGTCAGTAAGTCAATGTGTGAGCATTTTTGCAACTTAGAAAATACGCATGTAACGCGTACTTTTTTGAATTAACCATCACAGACACACATAACTTTATTAATGTTTAATTGTTAAAATCCACAAGTCCATAAATATAAAAAACTCAATAATTAAAAACGGTTCTTATAAATTATACACATATTTAATTAGAATTTTCATTTCATCACTCAAGCAGAAGTATCGCTAAATCTATTAATACATTAGAGAAGCAAATATTTAAAATTATGAAGTTATAGAGGAAATTAGGATCCATAAAAAAGTACATCTTTGAGGTTTTTTGATTCTGATTTCTATAGGGAAATAATAATAATAATAATAATAATAACCAGATAGAGACAAGAAATACACATACAATCATCAACAAAAATACTTATAATTCATTTATAAATTGCAAATGTAAAGATTTATAAGAAGCATGCTCAATAAGCTTAAATTCTGAATTAGATAGTCCATTTTTATAACATGGCTCTTCATTTGTCTCCATGTTTACTTTAATTCAATGAGAGCATCTTCAAAGAGTTCTTGTACCTAAATTTGATAGAAATAGTGTCTGATTTTTTTTTCTTTTCTTAAATAATAGAAAATATTGTTTTGGAGGTTGCATTTGAATGAGGCATTTTTTTACTATGGCAGCATCCAGAAACATTGAGTTTTTAATTTTTTGAAACAGAAATTGGAAAATTTGAGCTCAATTAAAAATTAAATAAAATAGCACTTGGTTTGTATAACATCTGTTTCATAGTCTTTTATGAAGAGCATTGATTTTCAGTTTCATAGCATTAATTTCTTTATGACTTTGAGAAAATAATGCTGCTTACTACTGTTTTCTTATGCCATGCACAACTGAAAAATCCTCCTTACTAGTACAATGTTCATGATTTACAAAAACTTTAGATACTCTAATGCATGGAAATTCTGTAGAATATGAGCTTTTAAATTTTTGATTTTATGATTTTAGCTTAGTCTTCTGTGGCAGCATGATATATCAACTTAAAAAATTTCCAGTTTACTTACAACTCAAAAGAAGCTGTAATTAAACTGGAAGTATTAGATGTTGCAGTTACCGTATTTGACGGTATATAAGACGCACATTTTTTTCCCTAAATTTGGTCTCAAAAAAGTTACCTGCGTCTTATACGTGAAGGACACAGGTTAACTTTCAATACTGAATGCTATTTTTAGCCCGGATAAAGGTCTAGACACACATAACTTTTTCTACATCTGCCATAATTATTTTGTGCATGTGTGAAATATCTATCGCCAAAAAGTGCCAAAGCTCGAAGCTGATGTCGAAGTTCGACGGTCACATTACGTCTATGGAGCCTTTCCTTCTTTACATAGACTTTACATAGGTTTACTTCTTTACATAGGTTAAGCTATACAGTCAAAAGTCTTTAATCCGGACATCCACAATCCGGAATGATAGACTTTCTTTGACTCAGCCGACACATGTGTCAGTATCGGTGCTACTCTGTATAAACGTGTCGGTATCGGTGCTTAAAACTATTTGTTTTAAAAAAATACCCTGGAAAATATGACTACAGGAAACAAGAGGTTAAGCTATACAGTCAAAAGTCTTTAATCCGGACATCCACAATCCGGAATGATAGACTTTCTTTGACTCAGCCGACACATGTGTCAGTATCGGTGCTACTCTGTATAAACGTGTCGGTATCGGTGCTTAAAACTATTTGTTTTAAAAAAATACCCTGGAAAATATGACTACAGGAAACAAGAGGTTAAGCTATACAGTCAAAAGTCTTTAATCCGGACATCCATAATCCGGAATGATCTATAATCCGGAATTCAAAGCTACAAACTTTCTGTGCATGCGTAAATGCATTAATGCATTTACGCATGTGCATAATACGTTTACGCATGCGCGTTTAATGTATAATGGATGGTATAAGCTAAGCTAAAATTATCTAATTATCTATTTCAGTTAATGTTGCAGATTGCGTTGTTCCTTAATCTTCTAATTGGATCTAGCTTATTATTTTTTGCAGACTGTTAGAGCAATTTTATAAAATTAAGCTTGAACTTTCGATCATGTCAAAAAGAATTTCTGATTCTGGAGCTACCAAAGAATCTACAAAGCAAAAGCATGTTCCGATGTCCATCAAACAAAAAGTGGAATTGCTACAAAAAATGGATAAAGGCATATCCTTTCATTCTCTAATCATTCCAAAATATGTTTATCAATTTCATGCTGCTCTGCCGAGGGGGGGGGGACGTTGCAGCGCGCAATGAACTGGAAGTTGATCTGTCAGCACAATCCTTATCTTCAGGGCAGATGTTTTTATTTTATTTGGCTTATAATTCCTTACTAAATGTAGTATTTCATTTCGATGTACTCTGTCTTTGATATGATTTAAATCAAATTCCTCGTCATTATAAATATCACAAATACACATCAAATAGTTTTCTGGTTGCAATTTTCTAATTTCGACTATGCGTAACGTATGCTTTATGCATGCACACGTTAAAAGAAATATTTAATAAAGTAAACAAATAAATATTAAGCTTTTTTTTGTAAATTTTGATACCCTTTAGATCATAATTGCTCTTTATTTCATAAATTACAGTTTCATATTTTTAATTTTATAATTTCTGCATGCCATCTTACCAGATTTAAACTCATGATCTATAATTCGGAAAAACCGATAATCCGGAATCGCCGAAGTCCCGACGAGTCCAGATTAAAGACTTTTGACTGTACAATTCAGTATAATCTAGGAGTGTTAAATTATGCCAAAGTGCATGGAAACAGAGCAGCAGCAAGGCATTTGGTTCACCAAGTACCGAAAAAATGATACGTACTTGGCGACTGCAGGAAGATCAACTGAAGACTGCTAGAAAACAAAAACATAACCTTCGATACCCAGCTCCATCTTGGCCTCAAGCATATTTCATGACAGGCAACGTTTTCCTTGAATCTGTGTTTTTTGTTGTTTCTGCTTTATTTTGTATTATGTTTAATTGTTTGCCGTTCATTCATTTACTCATTATTGAAATTTACATATCTTGTTCAAAATAGCTTGCTGTTTTTTAATTTTCCTTAATAAAAATATGTTTGGTAATTGCATTCAATGATTGTTTATTTGGCTTTTATGAAATGTGAGAACTAAAAGAAACCACATTTTAAGTTACTGTGGTACCCTGCTGTCTCACGGACTATTGAAACTTTTTTTCCTTGTGTGTGGCCTTCTAAATAAGGGTGCATCTTATATGTCAGTGCATCTTATATGCCGTCAAATACGGTAATTAATTTGCCATAATATAACCAAATGGGATCTGCAGGGTAAACAAGCCTTTCACTGCTGGATACTTGAATGTGTCAGAATTTGCTGAATTACAATTGGTTATTCTTTAAAATCAGCAAGATCATCAACTTGACACCTGATGCATGATGTAATGAGCATTTCACCAATCATTGGAAGAATAAGTTGGCTTTGTTTTGAGTACCACTTCTGACCACCAGAAGTTAGGACTTTCTTTCCACAAGAAAATCAGTTTTCCAAAAGTAAAATATCACTACATTTATATTATTACATAGTTAATTTAAAATGGTAATCCTGAAAAACTGAAATTCCATTTTACTGATTTTAATATCTTACTTACAAAGATATGAGAAGAGTTGATACATTTATGAATTGAAAATACCATCAAATGATTATTTATTTGCATGCTTATAAATCACTGTTTTAAATTTGTTTTAAAATAAATACAATAATAAATTTCACAGCCCATTTTATTTAAAATTGATGATGCTGGAAACTGGTACGTTCAGTAAAAATACACAGGATACGTTTAGAGAAATTATAATGAACAAGCAAAGAAACTTACTCCTCAACAGCTTTTATTTTATCATCAGCATGTTGCTTTACCATTTCTAGTTTATCTTTTTGTAATATCTCATTGTTTTCCCTTATTTGTTTTTCGTTGAATAATGCAATCTTTAGCCTACATTTTGCATCCTAAAGAAGAATATTCATATCTTTTAAAATCTAAAGTTTGCATTATTTTTTTAACAATATTACAATTTATACACTAACATTTTTACAAAATACATAAATATAAAATATGGCACAGAGAGACAGACTTTTTATCATAACAATTCATATTTACTTGTGTTTTAATAATCATAAAGATAAAAAATACTTTTATGAAGACTTTAAAAAAGTACTTCGGGGGGGGGGGATAGTAATTTTAATAACATTTTCAGTACTTCTTATCTCTAGCATGAAAACTTTAATGTATTTTATAGCTCACAATGCAAATTACTAACTTACATGAAGTTTCTTTTGCACATCATGGAGCTTTGTTTCCAAAGATCGCATCTTACTTTCATGTTCAGAAAGGGCAACAGTTTCATTTAACGAAACTACTCTTAGCTTTTCTTCTAATTCCTTTGCTTTATTCTAACAAACATAGAGAAAAAAAAAGTTACTAGTTATATAACCATAAGATTATGCAAGCTCAAGTTTTAAAAAATTTTCTATCTAGCACAATCTGCTTGAAAAAGTAAGCAATTTATAAATTAGAAAAATACAATTAAAAACAATAAAAGCTTGGAATAATTTGCAGCAAAAAATGCAGTGAGACGGTGAAAACTCCATTCCAGAGAAACAGATTTTGAAAATAAAATATTTCAAGATGTACAGTTTAAAAAGATGTGTTTGTTATTGGAAAACTTTTGCCAGCTAAAAAGCATTTTTTTTTTTAAATAAAGGACCAAACAGTATACATTTGTTACAAGCTTTCATTAAGTTATGCTTCAGAATAACACTGAATTAAAAAAAGAGGGGGAAATTTAGCAACAGAAATTAAAATTTATATATTGAAAAAATAATATACAATTAAAATAAAATAAAGGGTGAGTAAAAAGACTTTCTTTGATTAAAAAAAATACTACACAAAAACTATTATAATTAGACATATATGCCTTTTTTTTTTGGAAATGTATGTCTAATTATCAAAGAATTTATTGGAAATTTATTATTAGTATTATCATTATTTGGAAATATCTGTCTAATTACAATATTTTTGGAAATATTAATTGCAGTAATTAAGCTTTTTTATGAACAGTACTACATTAATAAATTTCAACATGTGCTTTCTTTGTAGCTTGGAGAATGTCAAGTTGGCATTCCAATTTTTGCTGCATGTTCTTCAATATTTGCTATTTGAGAATATATGTCAGTTTTCTCATTTGATTAATGAACTTCATCAATACAATACTTACCCACTTCAATCAGTGAAGTGACACGGCAAATCTGGACAGAACTTCATGAACAGAATGTGGAGCCAATATGAGATGGCTTAAGTAATATACTGACAATACCATTTTAATCCTGCTCCTCTGGACTGGGCATTTAGTAGAACACAAACACTTGACACTCTAATGTACAGTTTTCAAGTGAAGCCTTTGCTGTTTAGTACTGGAAGATATTGTCTTATTGAACAATTGTTTGACTTGTTTGGAATTATTTCCAGATTTGAGAAACTACTGAATGATCAATTTTCTCCCCCCCAAAAAAACGTTATCTTTGATTGAATGTTCCACTTCAATGCCAACAGCACACTAATGCTCACTATTTGCTGCCGGTCTTCTTTCAGCAATAGAAACAATCATAAAGAATGATTCTACAGAAATTCTAAATGTTTCAAATCAGCATTTAAATGCACCTTGTGGTGTAGTGGCCAAAACCGCTATGCAAACCCTGGGTTGTGACATCAGGTTCAAAACAAAACACAGCATAAATATTTTATTGAATGAAAAAAAAAAAAAAAAAAAATTGGCTACATACCATTTGACAACAGAGAAACTTACTATTTTAAAAAATCAAATTCTATACATTTTACATGCGAGAGCAATTTGTGGCTCTCGAGCTTGCGTTTTTTAACATTGCCATTGATTTAATTTTTTTTAATAAAGACTATTTTAATAACTATTGAAAACGTATTTGTAAGTTAAAAAAATAATAATAATTTTCAGCTTATTCTCACGAGACATCCTTGTCCATATTAATCTTCAGTCTCTTCTTCTTTTATGTGACCTTATCACAACTCATAAAGAAATCATAAGGAAATCCTCATAAAGAAATTTTTCTTGACTATGGAAGGAAAAATTCTAAATACATTTCACTGCTTTTAAAACACAAGTGGTAACCATTTAAGTGATAATAGAGAAGCCAGCTACATTACCCTGCACTTATTTCTAGATAACAAAAATGCAAAAATACAACAAAAAGATTTAAATTTTCAATCTACACAAGGTACCTTTTCAGTTTACAAAATGCTAATACTTAACATTTGATTCTAACCATTTTGAAAATGAAACACACTATGCAAACAAATTTACATCTACAAAAATATAATTCCAAAACGCTACAAAAATCATTTTTCAAACAACAGTTTACAGAACAAAAAGGACTGGCTCCTCCATATACTTCATATGCTAAAGTTTCTGCTGTCCGTAGATCTGCTCTCGAATAATCAATCACTGAAATAAGACACTCTTCAACATTTACAATTATATTTGGATGAGGTCCCAATTTCTTTTTCTTGACTTTATGATTTGTCAGTTCATCCAAAGAAAACTCGCCAATGACTGGTAATGTCTCCTTATACATTGCACGCCATATAGCATATGCATTTGATTCAGCATTATAATTGAACATCATTTTTAGAGCAAGGTTATTTGGAAGCAATTTTTCAGAAGAAAACGTCTTCATAGAAGTGGGTTTTTCGAATATCGAATTCTGCAGACCTTGTGTTCCTTCAGTATGCGATATAATAAATTTTGTTTGGTGTTGAAGATTATCATAAGTTTCTGTTGCTTGTGCTTCCGGGAATTCTGCTGGCGAAACATCCGCAAGGATAGACCTTTCTTCTAAACTGATGTCTGCAATTTTGATTGCCTCCTCCGTAATACTGGTTAACTTCCTTTCTTCCGAATGCTCATTATTGACGGCCCTTTCACCTTCTCTTTCTTTTCTTCCGATCTGAATCTAAGTCTTTTGCACTCGCTCTCTCTAAACTCCTGCGCGCATGTGCCTGACTACGAGTCTCCACAGCATTCAAGAGAACCGGTCGTTCCCTAATTTCCTCAAGCAACTGTGCAGTTTTATTCCCTAACAAATAGTACTCTTTATCTAACTCTATCGGAATAACTGCTGCCTTTGTGGTGACCACACCAAAATCACCTTCAATGGTGACTTTCGCCAAAGGTAAACATTTACATTCTGTATCTAAAGGCTGTTTCACCCATACAGTTTCCCCTAATAAGTCACTAGTACTATTACACAGATCTATACCAGCTCCAGTATCTCTCAGATATTCTCTCTCTATCCCATTAATTACTGCTTTCTTAAAATACGGCTCAAAACATTTTCCTAAACTCTCCGTTCCTAGATTATTCACCGGATTAGAATTATTCTTTTCCAGCGATGGACAGTTAGGTCGGATATGTCCGTCCTTTCCACATAGCTAACACCTTATTTTCCACTGTTTCTCGAAACCTGCTTCATTGAAAAATTGCTTTTTTTTAGGAGCCTCCACTTTTCTATGCTCCTCTGATTTAATTCTTTGATGACCACTACTTTTCTGATTATAACTACAGTTAGAATTTACATACCAGTCTCTATCTTTCTCAAATGGTTTCTATACCCCGCTCTCTGTTCTAACTTCCTCGTATCCCTTCGCAAAGCCTCATACTTGTCGCATTTCTCTGCTAAAATGGATGCTGTTTTAAATTCTTCCCAATTGTCTAAATAGTGCTCTCTTATTTCTAGAGGGACTCGCCGCTTAATTTGCTCAGTGAGCATAAGTTCCTTAAGACTTTCAAAATCTTGAACTTCTACTGAATCCAACCAATTCTCTAAATACACTCTCAATTCAATACACTAAATCCACCCATAACATTCTGTTTTTTCTAGAATGTTCTTCAAATTTTGTTTTTAGTGCCCAAGAACTAAGCTTGAATCTCTACATTAATAATTTCTTAACATGCTGATAATCTTCCCCTTTATCTGCTGGTTCTCTCACTATTAACTGGGCTACATCATGAGGTAATAAAGGAATTAATTGCGAGACCCAATCAATCTCATTAACGTTCTCTTTTTGAGCTTGTTTCTCAAACAGCATAAAGATTAATGAAATATCTATATTACTCGGTTCAAAACATGGTACTAGATCTTTCAAATTAACCTTTTTTTCTCTAGATTGTTCAACTTTCGAAACCGTGGAAGCTAGGCTATTAGTCTGAACCACATTCATCAGTTTTAACCTTTCCAATTAAAAAACTCGCTCCCGCTCCCGTTAAGCTCTCTCTTGTTCCTGTTCCCGCTCTGCTCTCTCTTGTTCCTGTTCTGATCTCTCTTGTTCCTGTTCTGATCTCTCTTGTTCCCGCTCTGCTCTCTCTTGCTCCCGTTCTGCTCTCTCTAGTTCTGCTATTTCTTCTGCTTTTCTCTGCTCAGCCGCAGACCAAATTCTTGCCGCGTATTCTTTCGCAGCTTCTTCTTCATAGTCCTCGGCATTTAGAATAGCCTGCCTAATTTCTCTTCCTCTATTTGCCTGAGACACATTTGTTTCAAACTCCTCCGCTAACTCCAATAGCAGAGTTTTAGTAAATTTCCTCATATACTCACCCATTATGGAAAATTAAAGAAAAATAACCTACCCCGAAAAACAATAACACAAAAACAACAATCTCTCCAAAATTGAATAATTCCCTAACAACTCTGAATACAAATTGCCTTACAACACTTAATGATAATACCTATGCCTATAAACAAAGCGTATATAAAAAAATGCCAATTAAGAGGCAACCTTTTCCTGCTCTATATCCAAAATAAGCCTAGTCTCGAATAACTGGCATAACTTCTCCAAAATCACAAAAATGGTAGTCACCAATTTTGAAGATGCCTTCGATTGACTCTCCTGGCACTACTTGGATAATCTTCCGGGAAATTTCACTATTTTGCGGCACTAGATCACACTTCCTCCGGCGTTCCCTTCTGACACACTGTCACTTGTCACTGAAGAGGCTTCCCCACGCGAACTGTCCTTGCACGCAAAATTAGATCGTTCTTGAAGAGAAGAAAGTCTTTACTGTTCACATAAAACTCAAGTGCACAGGCGAAAAAGTCATTTCCTAAATTTACTCTCAGGAACAATCCCTAAAAGCTGCCACCAACTTTTAATATTTACTGCTGTGGTGTATTGGCCGAAACCGCTCTGCAAACCCTGGGTTGTGACATCAGGTTCAAAACAAAACACAGCATAAAAATTTTATTGAATGAAAAAAAAAAAAAAAAAAAATGGCTACATACCATTTGACAAGATAGAAACTTACTATTTTCAAAAATCAAATTCTATACATTTTACGTGCGAGAGCAATTTGTGGCCCTCGAGCTTGCGTTTTTTAACATTGACAACGATTTAATTATTTTAATAGACTATTTTAATAACTATTGAAAACGTATTTGTAAGTTAAAAAAAATAATAATTTTCAGCTTATTCTCACGAGACATCCTTGTCCATATTAATCTTCAGTCTCTTCTTCTTTTATGTGACCTTATCACAACCTTATCAAACCCTTCAGAATGGTGGCATCTTCAAAAATTGCCTAATTAAAATATGCTCAGACAATCATTCATGATTGGCTGTAACATACGATATCTGCTTATTGTCATGTGTACCCACAGCGATTTTCAGCCTATTAAACTAATTCAACTATGCTTTCAAAAATTTAAATTTCATTGCATACTTAATTTTTGGAAGGCAGTTTACTGAAAGATGTATAACTGACTCATGAACTCGTGCTAGTTTCCTAGCAATAATTTTTAATTATTTAAAGAAAGTGAAATCATCTATTTTGAAACATTCAACCAACTTGACATTTCTACAGCTGTCTAACCTGACAGCTCTCCACCTCAAAGATTCTCCCAGGTAATATTTTGGCATAATATAACTGCCTTAATTTAATGTGCTTAGATCAAACCCTGAATTACAGAAAGTTTGCAAGGAAATGTACTCAACAATTATGTTCGCACCTGCGAGCGCAGAGCCCTGGTGAGAAAAAATTGTTACTGTCAGTCAACAAGAGTACGAGATGGAGTAGGTTTAATAAATGAGTGTCTTTACATTGAGTGCCAGTTTTGAGTGCCAATGAGTCTATAACAATATTATCTTTGAGAAAGTGAACTGCCCAACATATTGGTTCTTAAGCTGGAAATAATTATAAATGAGAATCGTCTTCAAAGTGTATGTGGATTTGAAGGGTGTGACAATTTCTGGATCCGAGAAAAGAATATTCAGCAGTCAAGTAGTGTGATAATTTACTGAATTTACTGTTTGAATTATTTGAGATTTAATTTGAGCTAATATCTAAAAGTACTGTTGTGAACTTTGTTGTATTTCTTACAAATTTGAGTTGTGTCAGAACTAAAAATGTTTAAAGGTGCAGTTAAAAAGGATTTAAGGCTTATAGCCTTTGAAATAGGAGTTGAGCTAACAGATAAAATGACAGCTTTAAAATTAAACACAGCCATGAAAAACAGTGATCCGTATAAATCTGATCCAGATTCTGTGAATGAAATTGCAAACATGATTATTGAGAGGAGAAAATCTGAGGAATCCAAACAATTAGAGCTTGAGAAAATTAAGTTAGAACATTCTAAAGCAGAGTTAGAGTTGGTTAAAATGCACGCGAAAATAAAATCAGATGTTCCTAAAATCAAAAGTAATAATGAATCATTGGACACTCTTATAAAAAGCATTCGTACTTTAACTATGAAAATACCTACTGTTTTGGCCTCCTCGGTGATTGCGGTGATTTGTGCCCAGAGGGCGCACCGCACAAAAGGTTAGTTGCATTACAGAACGTAAGGGAAGCGGACACGCCAAAAATGTCGGGCGTATTACCGCTAATTGAGGTAATTGCATCGTATCTGTCAGGTGGCAGAAAACTAGTATGATGTATCAATTCACATGCCAGGTGGCAGAATATGTCTATCATGTACATGCCAGGAGGCATAACGCTTGTAAATATGCCAGGTGGCATACGACTTGTAAATAAATTGTAAATAAATGTACAGTAAAATATCTTGGTGCAATAGATCAAGAAACACGCATCAACAACCTTCTGATCATTTGGATACGTACATTTTTTTCTGGTGACCCGGACGTGATTTGTGGAGATGAAGAATGGACGAAGAAAATTAGTGAGTTCATGACTGAAAATCCAGGATTTAACGCGAAGAAATTCGAGGTAGGCCCTTTTTCATTTTTCCAGTTTTGAATAGAATTGTTGAATAAAAATCTTGGTGATTATTATAGTTGATAGAATCTAATGGTAAAATGGAGGCTATGAATAAGGCAAAGAAGTTGCGTACGGTGACGCGTAACTTAACTACCAAGTTGATGAGTAAAATAGATTCTGCATTGTTAGAAGAGGGTGAAACCGCGGATGAGAAATTAAAAGAATTACTCGAAACGTTACTTGAAAAATCGCAGTTGTTGAAACAATACGATTCTGAGATTGAAAAACTTATAATTACGGAACAGGAGTTGGAAACAGAAGTAATTTCCGCGCAGGAATATCAGGAAAGAATTATAAGTTTTAAATGTAAAATTCAGGAAAAATTAAGAAAAAACGTGTGTAAAGTTGAATCTAGAAATTCTAGTGAGGAAACTATATTTCCGAAGTTGAAAACTTGTGAAGTTAATACTTTAAAATTGCCAAAATTAACGATTACAAAATATTACGGTGATCCTTGTTCTTGGCTTGAATTCTGGAATCAGTTTAGTAATTCCATTCACCAAAACGAAAGTCTCAGTTCGGTTGACAAGTTTTGTTATTTAAAATCGCTTTTGGGAGGTTTAGCTTTAAATGCTATTAGTGGATAAGTACACCTACAGTACCAGAAGGTTGAGGTTTTTTCCTTTTAATCTTTGGAGAGAGCATTTGTTTCTAAGGAAATACCGGAAAAATACAAAGGGGAAATTTTGTTGAATTTGTTAGGTGATAAGGCATCTAATATTATCACTTATATAGAGGAGAAAGATTTAATTAATTACACAAAAGTAAAAGAAAGAGTATTATGAGAATTTCAACCAACACCGTATTCATGTTTGGAGCAATTTAGAAAAGCATCCAGACTACAAAATGAAACTCATGTTCAGTTTGCTTTGCATTTAACTTCTATTTGGAACTATTATTTAAAACTGAGAGATGTAAAGGATTTTGAGCCATTAAATCAACTTATAATATCTGATAAAATTTATCAAACTCTTGATAAATAAACAGCAACTCATATTAATGTGAGACAAGGAGACAAGTGGTTTAAACCCAGTGAAAGCTCGTTAAAGAGGTGGATTTATTTTTCACATCTAAAGGAAAATCATTTGCTGCAAGTTCTAATAGTTAAAAGAGTTCTTCGAAAAATGTTTCGAAAGTATTTCTTTCAGATACTTCCTCTAATTGTGTGTTATGTAAAACTGAATATCACCATTTATCTAAATGTCCAAATTATCTAAAATTATCAGTGAATGATAGAGTGGAAGTAGTTAAAAATATCAATCTGTGCTTTAACTGCATGTTTAATAAACACTCTGTATCAAATTGCTCTTCAAAAATGTCTTGTTTCTGAAAAAAGAGGCATTATAAAACATTGCATTTTCCAAACCAAAATTCAAATGAAAATCGTAACATATGTAGAAAAAACAAACTAGCAATTAAAAGTGAGTCAGCAAATACTGTTCAAAGTTCAAGGCCATCAACAACCCTGGTGTGTGAAGATTGTAAGTTTCCTGAAGTAGAAGCTCAAGAGTTTTTACAAAGCTTAATATTCTTGAGTAATCATTCGAATAAAAAGAAAAATAAAGTGTTACGAAGTACCGCGATTTGTATTTTGACAGACGCAAATGGAAATGAATATAAATTACGATGCCTTTTGGATGGGGGAAGTGAATCCTGTCTATTAAGTAAAGAAATCGTAGATATCATGAAATTAAAAAAGGAAAAAGTAGATATAGTAGTTTGTGGCTTAAATGATTCATCTCTAAGAATAAAAACAAGAGTTAATGCGAATATTTGTAATGAAAATAAGAGTTATGTTAAAAATATAGATTTCTTGGTAGTTCCGAAAATAACGACAGACTTTATACCTTCACAGAGAGTAAACATTTTTCTTGAGAATTTTGGACATATAAAGTTAGCAGATGACAAGCTTAATATTCCTAAATGTATTGACTGTTTTGCTTGGCACAGAGGTATATTTACAGTTGCTACAACCAGGTCAAATTCGATTTGATAATTCTAACATCCTTCTGCAAAACAGTGTGTTTGGATTTTTTGTGTCTGGCAGTTATGTAACAAAAAAAGAGAGTGGGGTTCAATGTGGTATGATAAAAGATGAAACACATTTAGATAAAACACTAAAGCAATTTTGGGAACTTGAAAACATTGAGGCTACAAAAACGGGAAATAAAGAATTGGAATTCTGTGAAAAACATTTTAAAAACAACTATACCCGTGAAAAGAATGAGAAATACATAGTTAAAGAAAGTGCTGTTTAGAGAAGATCCAATGTGTTTAGGGAATTCGAAACAAATCGCTCTTAAAAGGTTGAACTCGTTTAAGCAAAGATGAAAATTACTTTTTATGTACTCAGATTTTCTACATGAATATAGTGAAGTATAGTATATATATTTCTACATATTATATTCCACACCTTGGGATTTATTACCCTGAGAAAAATTCGACACCTTTGAGAGTAGTGTTCAATGCTTCAACTGCAACATCAAAAGGTAATTCGCTGAATTCAATTCAGTGTAATGGTGGTGTAATTCAAGAGGACTTGTTTTCAATTATGGTACATTTCCGAAAACATATTTATGCTTTTACAGAGGATATCAGAAAGATGTACCGAATGATATCGATTTATCCTACTCAATGGCAGCTACAGAGAATTTTGTGGAAAGAGTCAATTAATGGTCCAGTTAAAACTTTTGAGTTGAACATGGTCACCTATAGCACAGTAAATGCACCTTTTTTAGCTATGAGAACATACATCAGCTTGCTATAGATGAGTGCACAAATTTTCTATTATCAGCTGCATTTCTACAGAGATTTTTACATGATGTATTTAATTATGGCAAAGCTCACTAGGGCTATCTGCCTAAGGGGAGGGATGCCTTCGTGGAGGACTTTCTAAGGAAAACTGGCTCGTATACACGTTACACATGGGGAAAACCACAAAAACACCCATGCAGCCAGCCTGTTCGTGGGATTCGAACCTCGGACTGAACTACCAGTGTTCAGCGACCTTACCGCTCGGCCGCTGGTGGGCCTGATTTTTACATGGATGATTTTTTTTTTCTTTTTATACATGGATGATGTGCTAACAGGGTCCAGTTCATTGAATCTGGCAAAAGAGCTACAGCATGAATTAATTGAGATTTTAAAAAGTGCAACTATGACTCTGCACAAATGGTGTAGCAACAATCCTGAGCTTGCAGTTAATGTTGATGATGAATACACATTTCAGCGTACAAATGAAGTTTCAGCTCTTGGTGTTTCCTGGAAAGCAGATAAAGATTGTTTTAATTTTAAAGTGAAAATAGAAAATGAGTGTGGAATTACTAAAAGGCAAGTTTTGTCAACAATAGTGAGAATCTTTGACCCACTTGGTTTATTGGGTCCCGTGATAGCTAAAGCTAAAACATTTCTTCAGAGACTATGGTTTTTGAAGCTGAATTGGGACGATCTTCTAGCTGAAAAAGAAGCCAAAAGAATGGCAATGGTTTTTCTCAGAACTGCCACATATATGTAATTTAGAAATTAACAGATGCATTCTTGTCGCAGAAGCAATTGTTATTGAGTTACATTGATTTTGTGACGCCTCCGAGTTAGCTTATGGAGCTGTAGTTTATTGTAGATCCATCTCCCAATATGGTGAAGTAGTAATAAGGCTTGTAAAAGTAAATCAAGAGATTTTCCTATAAAGCAAGTTATCATACCAAGATTAGAGTTATGCTCAGCTGTATTGCTTGCGAAGTTAATGACTCGAGTAATATCTGAAACTTAATGCGAATAATGTATTTTTCTGAAGTGACTCTACGATAGTCTTGTCTTGGCTGTGAAAGGAGCCCTGCTGCATGAAAGCGTTTGCTGCTAATCGAATTTCGGTGGTTCAAGAAATGACAGATGTGCGACAGTGGCAGTATGTTCCATCCGGTGAAAATCTGGCTGATATTATCTCGAGGGGATTTGACTCAATCAAGCTTGTCCAAAGTGAACTATGGTGGAAAGGTCCTGGTTACCTGATAAAGGATGAGTATCCATGCAAAGTGATTACTACTGAAGTTATTGTAAAAGATTTTCCTGATGAACTCAAAAAACTTAATGACTCTAAAATTTCACTTAATATAAAAGTCAATTATTTCCTAAGTGAATTCTTAAATTTGAGTAACAACTATGTTAAACTTTTGCATATTTTAAGTTTTATTTACAGGTTCTACAATAATTGCAAGGCTAAGAACAAGATTAGCGGTCCTCTTAGCAGTGAAGAAATTAAACATGCGGAATTAAAACTAATCAAAATCGTTCAAGAAGAAGAGTTAAAAAAGAATTGGCTAGTCTCCAGAAAGATGGTAAAGTGGTTCCAAATAGTAAGTTAAAAATTCCTTTTTAGATAAGGAAAATATTTTGCGAGTAGGAGGAAGACTAGCCAATAGTAAGTATAACTTTGAAAGAAAATTTCCTATAATATTGCCAAAAAACCATAGATTAACGATCTTAATGGCATAGATGATCCATAAAATACATGCACATTGGACCTCAAGGATTATTGTGTAATATTAGACAAAAAGTTTGGCCTTTAGGTGCTTGTAATGTTTGTCGGAAATTAGTCCATGACTGCGTGATTTGCTTTAAAGCAAAACCAGTCTCTAGTGAGCAGCTCATGGCCCATTTACTGCAAGAAAGAGTTACACCAAACTTCCCATTTAATTGTGTAGGAGTTGATTTTGAGTTGATTTTTGCGGGCCATTTATGATAAGGTACAAAAATCACAGGAAATGAGTTCTTAATAAAATATATTTATGCACTTTTGTTTGCTTTGTAACAAAGGCTTGTCATTTGGAGCTTGTTACAGACCTTTCTAGCAAGGCCTTTATCGCAGCATTAAAAAGATTTGTTAGCAGAAGAGGTAAGTATGCACGTATCTTTTCCGACAATGCGAGAAATTTTGTTAGAAGTAATTTAAGAATTGAAAAAACTGAACAAGTTGATCAACAAACCAGACGAGAAGTTGGGTAATTATTTATCCATTAAGGGCATTGATTGGACTTTAAGTCCTCCATGTGCTCCTAATCACGGAGGACTCTAGGAGGCAGCCGTCAATTCTGTCAAACATCATCTCAAACATGTGGTGGGGAATTTAAAATTAACAATGGAGGAATTTTTAACTATAATTACTCAAACTGAAGGGATACTTAATTCAAGCCCACTGTATCCTATGTCAGCCGAGTTAGATGACTTTGATGTCTTGACGCCTGGTCATTTTTTTATTGGAAGACCAGTAACTGCATTAGTAGAACCCAGCATTTTAGATGCAAATGATAACATGTTAAACTGGAAAAAATTAACAAAAGTAATTCAGTCCATCTGGAAATGTTGGTTAAATAATTATTTAAGTACACTTCAACAAAAAAATAAATGGTATTATGGAAAAAATAATGTAGAAGTTGGTACTATGGCCATTCTGCGAGAAGATAATACACCTGTTTGTACTTGGCCACTAGGTAGAATTGTAGAAACGCTAGCAGGTAAGGATAATAAAGTAAGAGTCGTAAAAGTAAAAACAAAAAATGGAACTTTTACAAGGCCAATTTTTAAAATTCGCATTTTACCTTTATCTAAATGAGTAAAATTACAAGTAATTACAAGATATATATCCATAAGATTTATGTTATTATATTGTAATTAGATTGTGTTGTAATGCTATACTTGTGAAAATTTTAAATTGTTGATTGTAACCATGTCAACGCGGGCGGTATGTTCGTGCCTGCGAGCGCAGCGCCCCTGGTGAGAAAAAATTGTTACTGGTGAGTCAGTCGACAAGAGTACGAGATGGAGTAGGTTTAATAAATGAGTGGTCTTTACATTGAGTGCCAGTTTTATTTACAGTCCATTTTAGAGAATGAGTCTGTAACAATATTATCTTTGAGAAGTGAACCGGCCAACAAGTTACTTGCCTTGCTTCTGGATATGGTCTGCCATTCATTGTACTTCAGAAAGAATTTGATCAAACTGGATACAATAATAAAAAATTAAATTTCCTCATTCCATAAGAAGGTAAATCATATCAACTTCATGAAATATCAACATTTTTATGTATGTAAAGAAAATTTACACCAGCTTATATTTCCATGCAGTGAAATCAAAAGAGTGATTAAATGCAATATCACCTTAAATTTAAAACTCATACTGTATCTTAGAAAGACTGAGTTGAATTGAATTTGATTTTATGCTAGGAAAAATTCAACAAACAATTCTTAAATTTAATAAATATACAGATATTGATCAATCTGCCAACAAATTTTGTTTAGATCTCAGTTTGTTTGTTTTCTGATACAAGGAAACACTACTACCTCATATGTTATTTCATATATCTGATTACAGCAAAGCACATAAAGTCTCTCTATCTTCGCAGAGAAAGCTTTCATGGAAGACATGCAAAAGGAAACTGACTTCTGTCTGTATTATACATAAGCAGAGTAATAAAAATGCATCTACCAAGGATAGAACCTCAAAAGAAACTATCAGTGTTTGGATATTAAAATCACATGACAACTGACAGGCATTCCTATTGTTCGGTAAAAGGATCTCTGGCATAAAATACTTGCATTTGCATTAGCTCAGCATGAGGTTTGAAAACTGACAACAAAAGAAAAGATACCTTATATTAAGTTTTATGTTTTTCTAAAATGCAACATAGATCTAGATTATTTGTAGTTCATCCCTTTCCCTCATTCATTTTAACATAAAATTTTGCAGAATGTAATGAACGCTGTTAACAATAAATAATCAAGTAACTACATTTTACACAGCCAAAAATGATAAAATAAAAAGCCATAAAGACTATTAATGACAAACTGAAATGTCGTCAAATTTGTAGCCATTATCAAAATGGATAACAATATTTAACATTTTAATAAAGTACAGAGAAAGGAATAACTCCTCCTAGCAGAGTGGTGTCAAACACCAGGGTACCTGGGCTCAAGGCCCTACACCTTATAGAATAATTAACTTTTTGAATTTTAAGGCAAATAACTTGTTAAAGATCAAATTGTAAGGGCTTTCTTTTCAAAATAAATTTAGTGGGTTTAGGAAGTTAAATGGTTCTGAAAATTAAGCAGAGCTATTTAAGCAGAGTATTATCAAAAGTTAGAGGCCTTACGCCGTCGAGTTGGTGAGAAAATAATAATGATACGATAAAGACTGTAAAAATTTTTAAAAAAATTATGCTATTCATAAATTTGGAAATGAATTTATTTTTTCCTGCAAGAATAAAAGCAAAAAAAATCTGCAAAATGGCATTATTTTGATGTTATTTAAGTAAAAAAGATAGAAACATTTTACATAAATATCTACACAAATATACAACTTTTAGCTCAGGATGTGTATGCATTAAAGATGATTCATATAATTTATCTATGAATGCACATATCATGTCAAAAATCATTACGAGAAAATGCTATCTATTAACGCATGCATCAAAGTATTACACTTTCTGGATGATTTATGGCATTCTGTCCTAAATGATTTAGAAAGTATAATAATTACTTGCTTTAAGAAACAATCAACATTAATGAAAAACCATACTATTAAAGGCTGCTTTTGCTAAGGAAAAAGGTTAACACACACACACACACAAAAAAAAAAAAAAAAAAAAAAAAAAAAAAAAAAAAAAAAAAACATTTTTCAAATTATGATGTTATTGCTAAAGATAAAACTTAAAATTTAATGCAAAATGGATACAGGAAAATAACTTTAATATGCAAGTTACTATTAATTAATACCATACTGAAGTACTATTAAATTGGTGGTTAAAATATTGAAATAACAATATTCCATTTGTCTAAAAGCCTTCCAAAAGCAATTTTCTAATAGAAAAAAAAAAAAAAAAAAGCAGCAAGGGAAATTTAGTTCTTGACATTAACGAATAGATGAAGTAAAGAACATGAACGTTTAGGTAAGAAAATCTGTGTGAAACCTGATCAATCAAATAAAATGTAATAAATGCATAAAATGCTTCAGTTTAAAAAAGATTTTACAACTATTTGAATCATATATTCATTTTGAATAGAAGTAGATTACATTCTCTTTTATCCAAAAAACTTTTGTCTCTTAGCTCCAAAAATTTTACTGGTATGAGAAAAGAACAGATTGAATGTTTTACATCATTTTAATCTAAAAGATTTGAAAAACTTAAACCAATTATGATGGAGAAAATTACAAAATCACAATGCTTAGAAACTTAAAATTAGTTCTAGTACAATAAAAAACAAACTAAAAAAAATCATTTATAATTTCTGAAATTTGGCAAAAAATATAAAATTTATGACAAAAATGGATCAAGACAATATGTAAAAATATGTATTTTAATAAAAAACTTACCTTCATTAAAAATAATTATAAATAGTTACTCTACCCATACTGCAATCAAAGGGCTTAAATTAATTGAAATAATTTAGCATTTGTCATCTGATGTTATGAGTTGCAACCTCTTAAATATGATGTAATAAAGAATTTCAAATAATTCACTATTACAGCTTATTGAGGGTAATGTTACATAAAGAATTTGCTTTTGTTTCTGTTTTTGTTGTTGTTTAATACATCAATTAATAATGGCATTATGTTTCATATAGACAGGCTTAAAGATGAAGCATCAGAAATGAATAAATGTTTGAAAGATGGCAATTATTTGCCTCTCTTTTTCCCTGGGAAAAGAAATTAAACAGGTAAAAAGAACTTTTCAGCAAAAAATATGAGGTTTAAGCTAAAATTAGAAAAGTGAAGAATTTTTTAAACTGAATATCAAAACTGGAAATAAAAAATTCTCTAAATATTACAGAAAGGGGGGGGACTTCAATTTGTGTAGAATTAGTATGAACTTGTATTTTATGTATTTTACTCAATTCCAAAAGTTCTGAAAAACATTACCTGTGCTATTTGCTAAAGAGATCATTAAACAGAGAATTCAATAGAACTCTGTAACATTAAATACTGAATAGACAAGAAAGGGGAAGGGAACACAGAAAAGGGAGAGGGAAAAACACTACCTTTTTTTTCAAAAAAAAAAAAAAAAAAAAAAAAAAAAAAAAAAAAAATGGAAATTAACTTGGTACTATGAACCTCTGAATATGTAAGACCTTCTGATACATAAGACACATCACAATCATGTGAACAATGTTACTTACATTAAAGTATCACAACACCTAAATTGTTTAAATAAGTTTGGGCTACCCTTGCTTGGATGATGAAGGTGGCTAATGTAAATCTACACAAGATAATAACCAAAATTATTTTTATATTGTAACGCTAAATGTTTTGTAATTAAAGAATTTAAAATGCATGTAATACATTTATTCTATCACCTATATGTGAAACTGAATTACTTACTTCTGAATCAGATACACGAGATTCAAATAGGTTTGCTTTTTTCTGCCAGAGTGGGAGCTCTTTATTCAAATATTCTAACTGTTTCTTTAATTCATGATTCTGGGTTCTATAAGCCTGCAAGTGTTTCAATGCTTGTTCCAACTCACTCTGAAAATCTGCACCCCTAAATGAAAGAGAAATTAATTAGGTCTTAATTATGGAAAGTTTTTTTTTTGGGGGGGGTAAAAAATAGTACACTATTTACCTAAAAAGATATTTGAAATAAATACAAACAGGACTTTAATTCAGCCAGAACAATCCAGTACTTCATAATTTTAAATGAAACTGAATTTCATCAAGAATGCATTGAAGTAAAGATTAAGATGAGCTCTGGTATTTTGTTTTATGACTGAATTGCACTCGTAAAAGAAAATCATGTTATTAATGCAATGTTTATTTTATTAGCTAGTAAAATTGGCAATGATACTGTATGCTGAATACATGTCTTATTTCCCTATGAAGAAACAAAATATATATATGAGGAATATATATGAGACCTAGGGAAGAACCTCTGCTTCCATGTGAAATTTGATTTATTCAGAAAGAAAAACATTTATGTTATTTATTTAGACTCCTCTAATGATTATAACATTCAGGGGTTTTTATTTTCACCTATCTAGATAAACGGTTGTAAATTTAAAGCTAAAATAAGAAAGCAATTTTGCTTGAATATGATGAATATCCCTAACAATAGTATTTAGCTTTCTTCAACCCACAGCACCATGTCTCATTATCATTAATCAACTAACCTTTCATTTTCTTCTTCTTCTTCTTTTTTTTTTTTTTTTTATTTATTTATTTTTATTGTATTAATATTTTATCCAATTTTTGCAATACACCATTTTAACTTTTATTTATACTACTCATTTAAAAAAATACGTTAAAGGATGATCTAAAAAAATACGTTAAAGGCACCATTAGAGATTAGTTGATTAGAGTATTCAACTAATCTCTAATGGTGCCTTTCTTTTGCCTATCTATTTTTTGCCAATAAATAATTTTCCACATAAATTTTAAATAAAAATGCCATTTCTGGAATTAAGAAAAAACTTTTTTTAAAAGACTTTTTGAAATTTATTGTATTAAGAAATAACTAAGCAAGAAATAAAACTGCTCAAGAGAGAAACTCATAACAGTTATATAAGCAAAGCTTAATGAATTGCTTTTATCAAAATAAATGTAGAGTTATATTTATATTACCAAATTAACACAAAAGTGTGAAACCAAGACATCAGACATTATTCACAGAGTTGCATGCACACTATGTTTGCATAATTTTTCAATGTTGTGAAAAAATCTTAAAATCATTTAAGAGTGCATTAATTGATAACTGTGGGTTTGGATAAGATGACAAGATAAATCGACATAGCACAAATTAGCAAAAATTTAGTGCATATGAACAGTAAATATTATTTCACTGGTGTAACAAGAATTTCAAAAGCATCTAGCACCAACCGACAGGAAGCCAGATAAGAAAACATACCTAGACCTCCTGGTAGATGATATAAATTTTTTATATGAAAACTTTATGCATATGATTTCACATACAAATTTTTGATGCTCTTTGCCTTATAATGTACATTTTGGCCTTATTTTATGGTTTTATGTGACCCCTTCAATAGCACAAATTGCATAATTTACTACTAACACAAAGTTTATGAATACCATAGATTTTACACAATCCATTAACTCTTTTGCATCGAAGTCGCCCAAAACGCCTAAGCATTCAGACATCAGCTGGCGGCTGAAACACCTGAATAATTTCCTACCTAATGCTTCCCCCCATCACATTACTGCCTTACTCATTGCTTTCAGGTGTTGTTAAATGACATGTCAATTATTCTTTTGAAGCTACTAAAAGTTTTTGTTGTTTGACTTCTGAATTACTAAAAGTAGTTCTATTATTTTAATGCACCTTCTCTTTCCTTTGTTTACTGTCAGTGTTTAGCTTATGATGCACAAAGTTGCAATCTCGTCCCAAGGGGGAACTTCACACACGGTGAAAGCATCCAAGAAAGAAGTTCTCACTTTACTTAAGTAGGTTATTGTTAGCGCTGTAGTATTGAATTTGTCATGGGGAAAGGAAAAGCATTCCAGGAGAAATTCTTAGACACGGGCGTTTTCGATGTTTGGGGAAAAGAGATTTTGCCCTCTCTCGATGCGAAAGAGTTAACAAGTAAAGTATTTTTACCTAGATAGTTTTACTACTAACCTAGATAGTTTTACTACTACTTAAGTTTATCAATACCATAGATTTTACACAAATAATTCATTAACAAATAAAGTATTTTTACCTAGATAATACTTTGTCTAAACTTTGTTCACTATTAGATTTAACCTTTTCTTGAGAATTAGGTGGTAAATCACACTTTTGCCATGCTTGTGCTGTTTTCAACTCAGCTTCCAATGATTTTATTTCATCCTGTTTTAAATGAATGCTTTAATTACTTCTAATGCTAAACAAAAACAACAAAGATTTTTTTAACTACAAAATTTTCATAACATAAAGTCTAAATCTAGCAGATTTTTTTTTTTTAAAAAAAAAAGACTTATGTTTTTTTAGTCTAATAGTATGGTTACAATATTTTAATTAAACCCCCTTACAATAAAAAATTAAAAATACAGCATTAACTTAGACTGAAATACTATTTCACATTACAGAATGATGGACTACATAATTATTGTTAATTTTGAACAGCTTGAAGTAACCTTTCAAAGCATCTTGTAAACATTAGTTCATTTAAAAGAAAGCAGAATTAAGTATCATTGTCAGCACTGTAATAACCATTAAAGCAAGAGATATATAGCAGCCAGCACTTATAAAAGAGGAATACAGTACAAAGTGATCCGGAAGTCCAATATCCGGAATAATCTAAAACCCAAACCTCAAAGCCACCACCACCAAAAAAAAAAAAAAAAAAAAAAAAAAAAAAAAAAAAAAAAATTTAAAAATTTTTTTTGTGTATGCTTTACGTATTTGATTTCCCCCATCATAATAAAACATGCCCAGAGTCCCGATTCTTAATCTCACTTTGGCACTAAATAAATACATCATTTTTGAAGAAATAATCATTTTAGCATAAATTTGTGTGATCAATAATTTGACTGCGTATCTGCTAGCCATGCATCTCAAATCAAAACATTATACATAGAAACATTTTTGATTTTACACCAACTAACATTTTAACCCTTGATGCCAACCTGGTGAATAATTATTTATTATATTTTTCTTTCATCACTGCATATTTATCAACACATGACAATTTAAGTAATGACTCATGCAACAACGCCTTAAAAATTTTTTTATATTAGTAATTGAATAAAGAAGAGTACAGTAATCTTTTCTGTTGACATTACGCTTGGTGCCGATTACAGATGTAAGTTAGAAGTAGTTAAGAAATGTTGACGAGGAAAGATTTAACAAACTTTTCATATGATAAAAATAGATTTTGTTAATGATACTCATAGGCCAAAAGATTGCATTTAGTGCTATTTGAATTAAGAATAACTGATTTGTTACTCACATAAAGCCTTAGCTCGCATGGCCACACCGGGCGGCAGAATTCAGGGAAGAAGAGTTGTTAACAGAAGTTTTTCATTGCAATGACAACGCCATAATCATCAATCTAAAAGGATGGTGAAATCTGTAGTATGGTTCTAGATCACAGATGTAGTATGGTTCTAGATCATGATTTCATATGTTCAATTTTATAATTTCTGCATGCCATCTTACTAGATTTAGACTGATGATCTAATATCTGGAAAAATCCCAAATCCGGGATCACCGAAGTCCTGATCTCGATTTTTGTACTGTATATACTTCAAATTGTAGTTTACATGACATACTGGACTATGAAAAATTAAAAAGAACCAGGGCGAAGTCCCTTTAATTTTACTAATCAGTTATTTAATATTTTGGATCTGTACTGTCACTTCTCCCTTAAATTTAGTTTGCAAGTATTTAAGGTTAGTGTTTTAAGATAGTAAGACAACATGTTCTGCCCCTTGTGGCCACATTACTAGATTGCTATTTTAGTTAAGAGTTCTTGCCTTCAGCCTTGCATTATAATTACCAATAGTTAAAATCCATACTGCTTAAGTGCTGAGCCAACTTCGTGTTAATTTGCTCTGAGTAATCTTTGACTACTAGTTTATTTAAATATAAGTTTTACATTTTGAACTCATTACTTTGAATTTCGTGCCATAAATGCTGGCAGAGTTGTAATCATCAGCCTTCTGTTCATATCATTTAGTTTTAAATAGTCTTTTACATCCAAGTTTCAGTAGTTATTTAGACTTAGTAATAAGTTTCTTAACATCTACCAAAGAGCTTAGTCCTCTTGGATGATACCCAAATACTTTAAACGCTACAGTGGCACCCAGACTAAAGTAAGGACTATGGCTCAAGAAAAACCACCATTTGGTCTAATACCCTCAGCATTGCAAGCTTTATCAGCAAAAGTAAATCCAATGGAAGGATTTGGCTTCATCATGGATATGATGCATGCAGCAATGAAACTCACGGTGACTTTTGATGGAAGAAATTTGATATTGGTTTTTCTTGAATATTTAAATTCATATTTTTTTGCATCATCCAGTACCAGAAATTCAAAAATTTAATATAGCAACTGCCACATTACGAGGATGGATAACTCAGTTGGTACAAATGCATTAGAAAATTCTTGCTGAGTGAACCAGAAAGTGAAACCTATAAATTTGAGGTTTTAAAAACTGCTTTCACAAAATTCACAAAAGCATTCCCTATAGTAAAAGACATGGCCAGATTAGAAGTAGAACCTTCTAGTAAATACTAGAAGTTGAAGGTTGGAGAGCTGACTGACTTTATATTATGAAAAATTCAAAATTTTAATTTGCTATATATCAAAATCTATGTATGCATTATCTATATTACTCAGGCCTGAAGCAGAGATAATTCAAATTATTTTTTCTAGACTGCTAACACAGTTTCAAGATTGCTTTGAGTTAAGAACCTCCAGCACACTCGAGAGTTTGTTTGAGCTTGAGGTAAAGTTTGAAAGAAGGAGGGTTGCAGAAAGTATGCACACAGCAGAATATGATCAGAGGTTGAACATACACTTTTATGGGTCTGCATCACACGGAAGGCTACAGTTAGATGATAATAAACATTTTGAAAGTAGACAGGAATTTTCAACTGCAAGTGGTAATCACGAAGAAAAATGTCAAAAGAAGAAACAGGGAGAAAGAGGCAAGCAGAATTTAAACTAATAAGGGGTACTGGAAGTAAGAGGATACAGTTACTTCAGAGGCAAGACAATCCCTCTAAGATTCAATTAAATATGGTACTTATAAAAAATTTGGCTCTACAGATATTGTTAAATAATGTTTAGCAGATGCACTATTGGACACAGTTACTAAAAGCGGTTTCTTAGTGGAAAACGTTTTTCACCAACATGATCCAGAATGTTTGGGACTGATGGAGCAAAAGTATTCTTCATTGAGAAAAATCTAAAAGCTGTATTAATTTTGGAAACGGAATTTTTAAAGGGGGGCTAAAATAAATTTTCAGCAGGCGACAATGCAGCTGGATATAAAGGAAGATGAGAAAAAAGAAACCCACCCTCTGGCCATTGAGATGAATCACCTGTCAGCTGGAGAGAAAAACAAGCTGGAACAGCTGGTACATCATTTTTCTAACTTATTTGCTCATAAGCAAGGGCTCACTCTAATTGTAGACCACAGCATATATACAGGAAATGCTTCCGCTCCAGTAGAGCAAAGCCCTAACATTATGAAAAAGTCAAAAACGAAATTATGAAGAAACATATAAAGACACTTAATTTAATGCGAATTATATGGTTACAGAAAGGGAAACTTTGGCAGTTCAGAAGTTTTAAGTGTATTTGGGGAAAGTACTTGTTAAAATTATAAAGATCATGTCGACGTGGGTCATTTGTATTCTGGGATAAATTTCTGGGCAAGACTCATAAGATGGGTCTTTAAACTGCAAGAAAATCACTTAATAATTAAGTATACTCCCAGGAAAGAAAACGTAATTGCAGATACTCTATCTAGAATTAAATTAGATGATGAGGGAAATGAACTCATAAATGTGCAATGTTAACATCAAAGATTTCACATTCTTGCAAAACTATTTTTTCTGATTTATAAACAGATCTAGAATTTTAAAATATATATGCATATTTTAAAGATGCTGATCATTTTGAACACCCCGATATAACAGCTATCAGGAACAGAGCTGCTACTTATGAAATTGACTATCTTTTGTTTTAAAGTAACAAATGAAAGTAATGAATTAAGACCAGTTATCCTAGCAAGTTTAAGATTTAACATTTTGCAAGAACTTCATGATGTGCCAATTTCAGGCCATCTCGACATAAGATAAATGGTGCAGTGAACTCAGGAAGCTGTCTATTTCCCACAGCTACAAAAATTTGTTAGTCAATATGTCAAGCCCAGTAACATTTGCTAATTCATTAACAATGTTCATTTTAAATTGGCCATGTATATAAATAGCATAAAAGCTACTTTTCCAAATAAATTAATATGAATTGACTTATTAGGTCCATACCCACATAGTGAGAATAATAAAAATAGATATTTACTCATTATTGTGGAGCACTTTTCAAGGTGGGAAGAAATAGTTCCCCTCAAAAGAGCCTCCGCTAAAATTGTTGCACATTCCTTCTTAAATAAATTTATTTTAAACTGTGGGTCCCCACTAAAATTTATTTAATACAATGGCTAACAGATGTTAGTCAAATCTTTGAGGATTTATAGCTTGGCACAGAACATATAAAGATCGAACCCACAGTATGCCACAGGAGGAATTAGAAACAGAAAAAGATAATTTTAATAAATAACAAGTACTAATGCGTAATATGCTACGGCAGCGTTTGACAAATGGTTTCCCATGGGTGCTTGTAGTTTTATGAATTAAAGGTTTTCACAAAAAATAAAATTAAAAAACAATAAAATTACAAATACTTACATTATTAAAATATTACTTATAGTCTAGTCATGTGCTGTCATTCAACTAGAGGGACTAGACTAGTCCTTAGCAATTTTTAGTAATCCTATTTCCCAACAAAATTTTATCTAGCATTTAGAAATTCCAAAATGAAACTAAATTTTCATTTTAGAAATACTTGTATACTATTCTCAGTCTGCAATCGGATTGTAGACAATCTGACAATATCGATGTGAAAGTATTGAAAATATACTGCATGAGAAACTGTGAGAGAAAATATCCAAGAAAGGGACTGATATCTGAGATGCAGTAGCATGGTATGGGCTAGCATCATGATCAACAGATGCATGCCCTAACATGTGGTTGCAACTGGGAGTATGACACCCCAAGAGGCACACTGATGAAGTTCTAGTATCTTAAGTTCGTCTTTTCTATGGTATTTTTAATGATAAATTCCTTTTCATAGATGAAAACATACCATGCCACTAAGCACTTGGTGTTCAAGACTACCTAGGACAGAATATATGTCTTGTTTGGCCAACAGGTTCCATAAAAACATTGAAATGCTTAGGATGTTCTGGAAAAACACCTTGCTGGTTGAAAATATTCTCCAATGACCAGAAACATCCTTATTCCTGCACTGACAGATGAGTGGGATCAATTGCCACAATAGTTGCTGGATAATATTATGTAAAGCATGAGACGACATATGTAAAGTTGCATTGCACTCTATGGTAGACACAGCTTATGCTGACACTTTTCTGAAAGGTGCTTACTTTTATTCATATGCATTTTACCATTTCTCCATGCATAGCATCAAAAAGACACTTCTTTTATTTTTGGCGTTAAAAAAAACTTCTGCATTTTCCAGAACAATAAACATTCTTTATTTTAGTGTCTGAACAGAGTCGCAAAAATACTTTATTCTGCTTTTTTAAAAATTTGGAAAAAAGTGCAAAGCACATATGTATGCAGATAGGAAGAGAAGCATGTCAGTGTAAAACCTAAGAAAAAACCGCAAACTTATTATTATTTTTGTCTCCTAAAAAGTGTTTGTTCATCCTTGATATAATTTAATTAAAATTTAGACCAAAATAAGATTGCTTCTTTGCTTAGTTTTTAAGTATGCATGTATTATTTGCAATACATTTTCTTTTGAGTATAAATTTGAAAACATAGTAATGTAATAATGTTTTGTACATAACCCTCACTTTTGGATTCATATTGTTTAGCCTCACTTCTGTTAATTTCAGTTTCAATTTAGTTTTTAGTTTGGAACAACAAGGATTTTGGAGAAACACAAAATAAATAAGACATGTTACTGAATGTCGAAGAGACTCAAAAAGCATTGCATAAAACATCTAAAAAAGTCTCCCCCCCCAAAAAAAAACCCCCCCTCAAAATTCAGTCAAAAGGCAAGAAACAAGGATAGCATTTCATTAAAAACTAGGTTTTCAATGCACTGAATTCATGCTGAAAATAGTAAATGTCACTGATTTACAGTGTACAATAGTTTCCTAGCTGATTCATTTTCCACATACATCTCTTTTCACCCAATCTCATTAAAAAATGGCAGGAAAAGGTTTCACTGTAGATAAAATGGACATTAAAACTTCATTTCTTGACAAAATGAAATGAATACCTTAGTTCAGAATATAAAATTGATGCAATGATTTAAATCTCACACTTAAAGTTTTTAAAATTAACACTTAAAGCATATTTAATTAATCATAATTTTGTAGAACTCAAGCTTAAATTCTTCCGTGCCATTATACAACATGCTTCATCGTTTTCAGAGAAAGAAGAAGAAACTGAATAATTTTCTGGAAAAAATATTCTAGCTGCACACAGCTTATAACAATTAACAGCTTAAGGTATAGAACTTTTTTTCCTTTTGTTTTTAATACCTGTAATGCAAATCCAATTACTCATCAACCTTGAAAATTCACAAGAATTTTTATAAAAAAATTGTTGATAAATATATAAAGCAGCCAAACATTTTCATTTTTATTATCAGTTAACCAAATGTGTATGACCATTAGTTTAAAGAAAGTTAAAAGAAACACTGAGAATATTCTTAATGCAATCTTCTGATTAGGACTTTTTTTTTGGGGGGGGGAAGTAAAGAACTATACTGCTTACAATGCTTATAAGTAGAACAAACAGGGGTTCACATACACAGAATTTATTTTAACCTGAAACATTACTGCTTATATTAAACATTCGGTTTCAGTAAAATATCATTCACAAAAAATTAGAAATTTTAATAAAAATATTTTTAGATGATCATACTGAAAGAATCATCAACAAAAATGTATTCTCACTTTTAGTTCAGAGTTCTGCAGCTCTAATTTCAATTTTTCTTCTCCTAAATGCTGTAACCGGAATTCCAAATTACTTATTTCCGCACTAGGCCCTTAAAAGCAACATATAAAATTACAATCTGTAACTGAACAGAATGAAAGCTGTTAGAATTTTTCAAGTAAGTCAAATACTTAATTCATATATACATTGCTGGCCATAAAATTGCCACATCAAAAATTATAAAAAATTACATAACCAAGTTTATTTTACACTGTTTCTCATAATACAAAGATGAGATTATTAAAATTTATGGTATAATGGGCAAACAGAAAATGCTACGATTAGTATAAAACATGTGGAGAATCCTAGTTTTTAATTTCACTTTGATACTGATGCCAACCTGGCAAATCATTATTTATAATATTTTGTTTTTATCCCCACTTGACTATCAACATAAATGACTAACCAGCCTGAGAAATGACTAACCAGCGATGACTAAAAATGTTTTTTTAAAGGATAGTACTTGAATACCAAAGAGCATGCTAGACTTTTATGTTAAAATCACACTTGACGATGATTACAGACTTCAGTTAACTCTTCTGCTAAGTGTTCAGTCTGTTGACGAGGAGAAATTTAACAAAAATTTCTTTCCATTTGGAAAAAACAAATTTTGTAAACGATGCTCATAGGCCAAAATATTACATTAAGTGCTGTCTGAATTTAGAATAACTGATTTGCCATTCAGATAGACTAGCATCGATACCAGAGCTGGTGCACCCAGTTGCATTAATACATAAATAACTATTTATTTTGAAGTTTATATCTACAATCTATTTTTTATAAAAGGTTGGAAACACCAACTCCAAGAATTAAGTATCTTAATTCCTAAATAGCATCCTTTGAAATTATAATCGATGAAAATGAACTTCAGGTTGTAAATGTGAGAGTGCAGATTATTAGAATAACATTTTAGCAGTAGAGTGGATTTTGCTTACAGGCTGAATGTGAGAAAATGAGCAAATGTGATGCTACTTGAAGTTAATTTGACAACTGTTGTGTTTAATTTAAGGTTAGTGTGTGGGGAGAATAAGTTTCATTGCTGTGTTTTGACTTGAAAATAAAATTTACCTTGAATCAGAATTTAAATTAATATAGGAGTCTAAATCAGAGAACTACTCCACCAAATCTGAAAACTTCCTGCTTTCTTGTACACAATTAATTAAATTGTTTCCCCTCATTATTCTACAAGCAATAAAGAAATTTACATTCAGATTTTCTATTCGAACATCTGTTTAAATAAATAAATAAATGATTAATTATTTCTTTTAAATCTGAGTTTGTTAATTTAAGCAAATATTTGTCAATAGACTTGCATAAAGGTGCATACTCACTTGATTCTAGAAGTTCTTCACACTGTCTTTGACTTGCTGCTAAATTTGCAGAGAGTTTATTAAAAAGCTCACTTTTTTCAAGCTGTAGGTCTTCATATTTCTGTTGCAATTCTGTATTTTTACTTTTTAATTTTTCTGCATCTTCAACCTTATGGACAAAAATACCTATTTACACATATACAAAATACATGCATACCATATAAAAATATACAATAGTGGTCACTTCATAAAAATCTCACATGTGCTTCACCTCAAAAAATTCTGGATAGGGAAAGTGAATTACATTCAAAATAAACTTATCCCAAACTAATTTGTATTTGCTATGGTAATTGCTGAGCGCAATTTGAATGCAACTTGAATTTTCTACCAGAAATAATATTAAAATCTCTCAAATCATTCCTAATACCATGTCTGTCTTTCGGAATCTTTGCTGGTCATATTATCATTTAAAAAATTAAAGCCACCAGGAAACATACAGCCAAATTTGGTACACATTTTTCATGGTTTTAATTTTTAAAAAGATAAAAATTTGGCACACATTTTTTATGGTTTTAATTTTTAAAAAGATAAAAATTTGGCACACATTTTTCATTGTTTTAATTTTTAAAAAGATAAAAATATGATATAAATTTTAAATGCTTTCATGGCATAATTATTATTTTCCATTATTCAATAATTAATGTCATTGTAATGAGAAACACTATTAATTGCACTTCAACTTCATATTTAAAATCTGCATATATTGTAGAAAGATTATCTTGAGGTATACTAGCACAGCTGTTTTTATATACCATTAGCCCAATTCATATCAGTCCATTATTTATAATGGGAAACAGTTTTATTTAAAATAATGTTGTTTTCATAAGGTTATCGATTATTTTTTAGAATTCTTTATCAATATCTTGGCAATTTCAACATTTTTAGATAAAAACACAATCAACTTTTTTACTTATCTTGCTGGAACATTCTGATCATGTACATACACTTTAACTGTTTATAATAAATATTATCAAATAGCTCATTCATTCAAACTGCTATAGCGAAACAACAATAGCACATTTGCCTAATTTAAATACAAGTAACCCTCGTATAACACAGTAGATAAGTTCTTAGAAAATGCCATGTTGTGTGAAACCCAGAGCCAGTATAAAAAGGGGGTTTCGTTCCAAAAACTTATTAAAAAGATACATTTTTTAATTCTACATAAACAACTTAATTTTTATTGAACATACATGTGTATATACAACACAAAACAAAAAATATTACATATTTAAATTTAATGCGACTTTAGTTTAATAAATTTGTTGTCACTGCTCAGTATAATCAACCTAGAACAATTTTTTTTTTTTTTTTTTTTTTTTTTTTTTTTTTTTTTTTGGCGGAATGAGATTGCTTTCACTTTCAGAATTTCTTTTTTCATTTAAAGTTTTGGCATTTTCTTCTCTCTTTAAAAAAAATCTGTAATTTTACTTTGCTTACTAGTTCTTACCGGGTCATTGTAAATTTATTGATATGAAGCTAGACAGTTTTGCAGCTCCCTTTTGAATTTTTGGCTTATTTCAGTGGAAAGGTCTGCACTCAAGAAAAATGACTCGAGATTTTCAGCTAAGCTTAGGCCTGCTTTTAATTTGTTTAATGTTAAATTATTAACTGCACAATCTTTATCGGTGCTAGTGTCCTCAGAATCAATTTGATTTATGGCTTTGGATGCCATTTCCATCAAATCTGCTTTGTCAATTTCTAATTCTGCTAATAAATCTTGAACATCGTCAATAGCCATGTCAACAAAACCTTCGCCACCGATTGATTTATCAAGTTCAAATAAGCCACCAATTTCCTTTTCTGATGATTCATGCACACTCCTATTTCAACTGAAGAAGGCCATATCTTCTTCTAACATGCATTTAGCATTGATGCTTTCAGTTATTTCAGAGACAAAGATATGATGTTGATACACTGCTTGATTGAAAATGTCTTCCAAGCCTCCATTACATTAATTAATTTTGAATCAGTTATGTCTAAGATCTACTAGAATGCTCGTCTTATGCAATATGTTTTAAAGGTATAAATAATACCTTGATCCAATGGTTAAGGTAACAAAGTAGTGTTAGGAATAGTATTTTGACATTGGGATGATTCAAATCTTCTAGGTGACATAGAGCATAATTTAATAGTAATAGAGCCTTGAAGCTCAGATTTTTCTGCCTTAAATAACGTTCAGTGCCTGGCACAAAATTAAAAAAAAATCTTTAAATATATTTCCAGTTATCCATGCTCTTGGATTTGCTTTCCAATTTACTGGCAAGGTGTTTTTATTTACGTATTTTTAAGTGCACAAGGGTTTAAAGATCTATAAACTAACAAGGGTTTTGTCATAAATACCCCTCATGCATTACTGCACAAAAGTAGTGTTACAGACAATTTTTAGATACCTTAAATCAGGATACAGATTTTTTTTTTAATATATAAAGGTTCTACTGGGCACTTTTTTCCACTAAAGCCCAGTTTTGTCGGCATTGAAAACTTGATCTACTGTGTATCCTTGTTCTTCTATAATATTTTGAATTTTTTCAGGATACATGCTAGCAGTCTCATAATCAGCCATTACAGGTTCTCCTTGAATTCTTATGCTATGAATTGTAAAACGCTTTTTGAAATTTTTAACCAACCTTTACTTGTCACAAAATCTGAGTTGAAAGAGGTTCTCATTGTTCTTTAAGGTGCTTAAAAATTTTGAGTGCTTTTTGTTTAATTATATTACCATCCAACGGAATTCTTTTGTGACAGCTATCATCAATCCAAATGCTGAGTGCCTTTTCCATCTTCTCAATTATTGGCGCTCGGGGCAAGCTGCATGTTTTGCGGATGCCGAAGATCCTGCAGCAATTGCACGTCTTATTTCTTTTTCATTTTTCTTAATAATCCAGACTGTTGCTTCATTCAAATTAAAACTTTTTGTAATGTAAGATGCCTTTTCTCCTTTTAAAAGATAATCGAAGATTTGTATCTTTACTTCTAAAGAAATAAATTTTTTCTTAAACATTGTTATTTTTATCTTTATCGGACATGTTTTGTTGCTGAAACTTAATGTTTTAAAGACAAAAATGTTATTTTTTAACACACTGTGGCTCGCAGTCTGCCAACCAGCACTTTTGTTTTCAGGCCACGGGGATGAGGATTCAAATTTTGGAAGCCGAAAGTGCAAGTTATGCATTTTAGAGCACTTATTGTGACCTCATGTTGTTCACCTTCTGCGATAGTGAGGTTTCTTCATAGTTACCTGGTGATTGTGCTCTCTTGAGACTGGGTATTGTTTCTGTTGTGCTTTGAAGGTCATGGAAGGAAACGATTTTCCTTCGTTACCAGTTAAGAATTCAACGGTCTTCTGCACCACGTGGCTTGTCTTCCTGAGGACATTTGTTCTTAAGGGTATCAGATCTTGGAAGATAACTGGCAGAACTTATGATACGAGGATTCTTATGTGTGAAATGCCTATATGGGCACTTTGCTCAATATGGAAAACTTCGTGTGGAGTTTGTTAAAATTTCTTTGGATTGCTTGGGCAATTTTCTTATCGTATTTAGAGCAAAACCATGTTATAAGTAAACCATGTTGTAGAAGGATTCTCGTAATTTATGGATCGTGTTACAGGATGCTGTGTTTTAAGAGAGCTACCTGTATTAAGTAAAAATGGCCAGTAATAGTAATATTTCTGTTTATACGAACATTCTAGGTTATCGTCAATTTAAGAAATTACTTTAGGTGGAAAGATACATTCTACACTTATGTTTTCTATACAACTGATATACAAAAGGAAAAAAAAAAAAAAAAAAAAAAAGGAAACATGAAGAATTATACACACTTTTTTCTGTAGTTCATCTATCTTTTCCTTTAACAGAAGAGTATCTTTCTGATGTCGCAATTTTAAATTATTGATCGCACTGTCATACTGTTTTCTTAAATCTGAACTATTTGCAGTGTGGTTTTGACACTCTTGTTTAAATAACTGAAAAGCAACTTGCTCCCTTTCTAACTGTGCTTGAACCTTAAATAATAAATACATTTTTAGATATAAGCATTTCTTGTAGTAAAAACATATATTCTTTTGTAATAGATAATAATAAACAGTAATTATATTAAATATATGGTAATAATAATAATGGTAATGATCTATTGTAACACTATTAAATATCATTAATATGTAATAATGATTTTAGTTTGTATTTTTGCCATTTTCATCTGCTTTAAGGAGGAACAGAATTTTTGGGTGAACTATTCAGATTAAAAAATATATTGAAATGGTTCATCAGCTAATTCTGGATACAGAAAAGTAGGGATTTTATTTTGGAAGGGGAACTGTAATTAAGTTCAACATACCTCCGCTTGACGTCGTTGTGTTGAAGTTGATTGAATTTCTCTTCTTTACATTTTAAAATATACTAATTTCACATTTATAGGATTTTATGAAGTTCATCTGAATTTCTATATTTAGCCTTTGTGAAAAATTGGTTCTAGAATTTCTTTCTTTGTATATTTACTGATCAATTTTCAGTTGATAATGCACGGAAATTCTTGAAGGATTATAAATTTTCCTTTTAAAAAAATATTTGTATTTCTGTAATAATATTAAATATATACCTTTTATAGCAGATAATATTATACAATAATGATTAATAGATAATAATATATTTTCATTGCAACCACTCCTTAATCCAGTTGAGACCATCAAATAACAAAAATATTTAATTTTGGAATTCATCCATTTCCTAATACTATTATACAAATTAGAAAATTTATCTTCAACATGTTTAAAAAAGGATTATAAACTCTTTTTTTTTTTAATTAGATATTTTTCAGAAGTATTAATTTTGCCCATATCTCAGCATAATGCAATTTTAATCTTCTAGGTTTATTTGTGACAAATATGCTTTATGTTGCTTATTACATGCCTGATCTACAAAAAATATCTTCCATTTCTTGTCTGTACAGACTGATATATACTAATATAGATAGACTAACACAGACATACTCACAATAGTCACAACTGCTAATGAAAGATCGTGATATCAAGAACATTCACAATACTGATGAGATTTTTGTTATTATTTATTACCTAGAGGCTAACGATGATTCTTGCCAGTACATTACTTGGAGATGAAATTGTCATTAATAATAAATAATATTTGATAACCAATGTAATGTTGTACAACATGGGGCTTATATAAGTAACTTAGTTAAAACATTAAAAGTTACATGCATAAATAAAATGAACAAAAACAGAGAACTGCAATCTAGACTTCATAAAAACAGGTAAGTTCACTGGCCAAGCTATGCCAAGCTTTTTCAAATCATTCTGGAAGCATAATCTAGGGCCATCAAAGGTAGAACAAGAAAACAATTAAATGCTCCACATCTTGAGGCACGTTTTTTAACACTCACATAAATTATTTGATGTTAGATTGAAACAAAACAGGTAAATTGTAAATTTACCACGGCCAGATAAAAATTGAGCTACCTTAAAATGAATAAAAAGACTTGGAATGCAGTCTATGGTAAGCAGAAGAGGAGAACGTTTTGGTGCCCTCAACATTACAAAATGAAATATATTCATTTCACTTAGAAAAAGCTTCTTATAATAAAATGACTTCCAATAACTCTTTGGAATGCTAATATGGATATCAATGGGTAAACTTAAAGCCTCTTTAGTTCTTTCATTTCTATAGAATCTATGATGACTGCACACAAAGGCAAAATAGACATCAATTTCCCTGTTTCTAAGTCAATTTATCAGCCAACAGAGTTTCAATTACTAGTTTGTTGCTGCTGGTAATACTGTTCAAAAGGTGAAGATACTTACAATACTTATAATTCTAACAAGATCCTTACAGTATTTGAGAAAATTGATTTTCAAGAAGCACAAAATATGTAATTTCCCCATTTGTTCTTTAACGTTATTTATAAATCAACTTACTGCACTTCTACACCAGTATCTTTCTTTAAGACTCCAATAGCTACAGACAGACTGAAATCATTAAGCAATAGAATAGATAAAAATCAACAGAAAAAAAGTAAAATCATTATGCAAATCAAAAACTGCCATCACTGATAGTCTGCCTTCCTCGGACAACCACCTCCACAGAAAATTGAAATTGTCTAGAGAATGTGAGAGGATTTCTTAGATAGGTTTACTGCATTTACTAAGTCAAATAAATAAATAACAGAAATTGTTACAAGGAATTCTGACATAATGTATTATGAAAAATTTCTGTTTATATCTATTCATATATCTTCTTAAGCGGTCGTGGAATTGTAGTGAAAGTACATAAGGGGACAATCAAAGCAAAACTGCTTTTA
Source organism: Stegodyphus dumicola (assembly GCF_044657685.1). Classification (NCBI taxonomy): domain Eukaryota; kingdom Metazoa; phylum Arthropoda; class Arachnida; order Araneae; family Eresidae; genus Stegodyphus; species Stegodyphus dumicola. Next base: position 283,409,992 of record NC_140768.1, read on the forward strand.
AAAAGTTTTAAGTTCATGATAAAGTATAAAAATAAACACATTACACAATATAATTTAGTAAGATTTTATTTGGAACACAATAGATTTAGTAAAATTTTATTAGGAAGAATAGGTGGAATCTGCATCTCTAATTTAAAAATAAACTTAATGCTGATTACTGTAAAAGTTTCAGGGTGATGGCAGAAGCAATTTGATGAAAAAAAAAAAAAAAAAAAATGTTTAGGAGAAAAATGGGTCATTTTAAAGGGCCATTCACATGCAGCCTATCTTACATTATTATTCAGAAGTATTCCAATAATTTTTTTTTCTTTGTATATAATTTTGGCAATTTGTGATGACAAAATAGAGTTACATGAAAATACTTATTCATTTTTTCCCATTATTTATTTTCAAATTAGCAATGCTTGTGTAGAAATGTAAAAAAATTTTTTACTGATGACTTTTATTAATTTTCAAATCTTTCTGAATTACCTGCCTAAGGGAAAGGATGCTTTCTTCCAGGATTTTCTAACGGAAACTAGCTCATATACATGTTACATATAAAGAAAATCCTCAAAACTCCCAAGTAAGATCAAAGTTATAACAACAGCAAAGTTACACATCATCACACAGAGGTATACCTGGTTGTCACTTGGAATCTACTTCAAACAAAGATTAGAGTATCAAAAAGGTTGTTGTTTTTGTTTCTTAAGCCACTTGATCGAGAGCAACATCTAGGTCAAGTCCATTAACCCGCAGATTTTCAAACAACAAAGAACTGCATCTGCACTGGAGTATAGCTGGCTCTTCAGGAAAACAATACATGATAAGACATTTGCAGGAGTGGCCTGGGTCAAATTGCATTCAGGCAAAAGGAATAAACTTAAAAGCCCAACACATGTCGTTGAGAACAAAGACGACTACTGCGGAACCAAGTGAGAGCTGTCTTAGCAGCACTAGGACTATTACAATCGTACCACTCTTGAATAGAGACCTTGCTCCAGGTACAGTTAATTTCTAGTTTCACCTGGGAGATGAGTTCCAAGAAAGTAAAGCCACCATTAGTAGAACTCTTAAGACTGCCCTCCCTGGCCAGTCGATCTCCAATCTCATTACCACAAACATGTACATGTGATGGTACTGTGGTGTAGTGGCCGAAACCGCTATGCAAACCCTGGGTTGTGACATCAGGTTGAAAACAAAACACAGCATAATAAAATTTATTGAATGCTAAAAAAAAAAAAAAAAAAAAATGGCTACATACAATTCTGCAGAGAAAAACCTATCTATTTCAAAAATCAAATTCTATACATTTTACATGCGAGAGCAATTCGTGGCTTTCGAGCTTGCGTTTTTAACATTGCCAACAATTTAATTATTTTAATAAAGACTATTTTAACAACTATTGAAAACGTGTTTGTACGTTAAAAAATAATAATTTTCAGCTTATTCTCACGAAACATCCTTGTCCATATTAATCCTTAGTCTCTTCTTCTTTTATGTGACCTTATCACAACTCCTCCCCTCATAAAGAAATTTTTCTTGACTATGGAAGGAAAAATTCTAAATACATTTCACTGCTTTCAAAACACAAGTGGTAACCATTTAAGTGATAATAGAGAAGCCAGTTATATTACCCTACACTTATTTCTAGATAACATAACCGCACAAATACAACAAAAATAATTTAAACTACACCTAATGTGTGCCTTATACAGAGCATATTCCTCAAATTTTACGCAATGCTAATACTTAAGATAAAACATTTAATTCTAACCATTTTGAAAATGAAACACACTATGCAAACAAATCTAAATCTACAAAAATATAATTCCAAAACGCTACAAAAATTATTTTTCAAACAACAGTTTACAGAACAAAAAGGATTGGCTCCTCCATATACTTCATATGCTAAAGTTCCTGCTGTCCGTAGATCTGATCTCGAATAATCAATCATTGAGATAAGACACTCTTCAACATTTACAATTATATTTGGATGAGGTCCCAATTTCTTTTCCCTGACTTTATGATTTGTCAGTTTATCCAAAGAAAACTCGCCAATGGCTGGTAATGTCTCCTTATACATTGCACGCCATATAGCATATGCATTTGATTCAGCATTATAATTGAACATCATTTTTACAGGAAGGCTATTTGGAAGCAATTTCTCAGAAGAAAACGTCTTGATAGAAGTGGGTTTTTTGAATATCGAATTCTGCAGATCTTGTGTTCCTTCAGTATGCGATATAATAAATTTTGTTTGGTGTTGAACATTATCATGAGTTTCTGTTGCTTGAGCTTCCGAGAATTCTGCTGGCGAAACATCCGCAAGAATAGCCCTTTCCTCTAAACTGATGTCTGGAATTTTAATGTCCTCCTCCGTATTACTGGTTAATTTCCTTTCTTCCGAATGCTCATTATTAACGGCCCTTTCACTTTCTATCTCTTTATTTTCTTCCAATCTGGAATCTAAGTCTTTTGCACTCACTCTCTCTAAACTCCTGCGCGCATGCGCCTGACTACGAGTCTCCACAGCATTCAAGAGAACCGGTCGTTCCCTAATTTCCTCAATCAACTGTGCAGTTTTATTCCTAACAAATAGTACTCTTTATCTAACACTACCGGAGTAACTGCTGCCTTTGTGGTGACCACACCAAAATCACTTTCAATGGTGACTTTCGCCAAAGGTAAACATTTACATTCTGTGTCTAAAGACTGTTTCACCCATACAGTTTCCCCTAATAAGTCACTAGTACTATTACACAGATCTATACCAGCTCCAGTATCTCTCAGATATTCTCTTTCTATCCCATTAATTACTGCTTTCTTGAAATACGGCTCAAAAAATTTTCCTAAACTCTCCGTTCCTAGATTATTCATCAGATTAGCCTTATTCTTTTCCAGTGATGGACAGTTAGGTCGGATATGTCCGTCCTTTCCACATTGGTAACACCTTATTTTCCACTGTTTCTCGAAACCAGCTTCAATGAAAAATTGCTTTTTTTTAGGAGCCTCCACTTTTCTATGCTCCTCTGATTTAATTCTTTGATGACCACTACTTTTCTGATTATAACTACAGTTAGAATTTACATACCAGTCTCTATCTTTCTCAAATGGTTTCTATACCCCGCTCTCTGTTCTAACTTCCTCGTATCCCTTCGCAAAGCCTCATACTTGTCGCATTTCTCTGCTAAAATGGATGCTGTTTTAAATTCTTCCCAATTGTCTAAATAGTGCTCTCTTATTTCTAGAGGGACTCGCCGCTTAATTTGCTCAGTGAGCATAAGTTCCTTAAGACTTTCAAAATCTTGAACTTCTACTGAATCCAACTAATTCTCTAAATACACTCTCAATTCATACACTAAATCCACCCGTAACATTCCGTTTTTTCTAGAATGTTCTTCAAATTTTGTTTTTAGTGCCCAAGAACTAAGCTTGAATCTCTACATTAATAATTTCTTAGCATGCTGATAATCATCCCCTTTATCCGCTGGTTCTTTCACTATTAACTGGGCTACATCGTGAGGTAATAAAGGAATTAATTGCGAGACCCAATCAATCTCATTAGCGTTCTCTTTTTGAGCTTGTTTCTCAAATAGCATAAAGAATAATGAAATATCTATATTACTCGGTTCAAAACATGGTACTAGATCTTTCAAATTAACCTTTTTTTCTCTAGATTGTTCAACTTTTGAAACCGTGGAAGCTAGGCTATTAGTCTGAACCACATTCATCAGTTTTAACCTTTCCAATTAAAAAACTCACCCCCGCTCCCGTTCCCGCTCTGCTCTCTCTTGTTCCCGTTCTGATCTCTCTTGTTCACGTTCCCTCTTTGCTCTCTCTTGTTCCCATTCTGCTATTTCTTCTGCTTTTCTCTGCTCAGCCGCAGCCCAAATTCTTGCCGCGTATTCTTTCGCAGCTTCTTCTTCATAGTCCTCGGCATTTAGAATAGCCTGCCTAATTTCTCTTACTCTATTTGCCTGAGACACATTTATTTCAAACTCCTCCGCTAACTCCAATAGCAGAGCTTTAGTAAATTTCCTCATAAACTCACCCATTATGGAAAATTAAAGAAAAATGACCTACCCCGAAATACAATAACACAAAAATAACAACAGGTCTATCTCTCCAAAACTGAATAATTCCCTAACAATTCTGAACACAAATTGCCTTACAACACTTAATGATAATACCTATGCCTACATACAAAGCGTATATAAAAAAATGCTAATTAAGAGGGAACCTTTTCCTGCTCTATATCAACTATATAAATATTGTCCTCTAACTCTGGACTGATTTAACTAAATTTTTCTAAAGCATACCGTTACAATACTTCATACAATTTAAACAGTTACTAAAACAATAGAACAAACAATTTAATTTCAATTAGCAACAGTAACCACAAGAAAACACCAGAAAACTTTTGATCCCCCAAAACAGAACTATATCCAAAATAAACCTAGTCTTGAATAACTGGCATAACTTCTCCAAAATCACAAAATGGTACTCACCAATTTTGAAGATGCCTTCGATTGACTCTCCTGGCACTACTTGGATAATCTTCCGGGAAATTTCACTATTTTGCGGCACTAGATCACGCTTCCTCCGGCGTTCCCTTCTGACACACTGTCACTTGTCACTGAAGAGGCTTCGACCCGCGAACTGTCCTTGCACGCAAAATTAGATCGTTCTTGAAGAGAAGAAAGTCTTGACTGTTCACATAAAACTCAAGTTCACAGGCGAAAAAGTCCGTTCCTAAATTTACTCTCAGGAACAATCCCTAAAAGCTGCCACCAACTTTTAATATTTACTGCTGTGGTGTAGTGGCCGAAACCGCTATGCAAACCCTGGGTTGTGACATCAGGTTGAAAACAAAACACAGCATAATAAAATTTATTGAATGCTAAAAAAAATGGCTACATACCATTCGACAAGAGAGAAACTTACTATTTTCAAAAATCAAATTCTATACATTTTACGTGCGAGAGCAATTCATGGCTCTCGAGCTTGCGTTCTTAACATTGCCAACGATTTAATTATTTTAATAAAGACTATTTTAACAACTATTGAAAACGTGTTTGTAAGTTAAAAAATAATAATTTTCAGCTTATTCTCACGAGACATCCTTGTCCATATTAATCTTCAGTCTCTTCTTCTTTTATGTGACCTTATCACAGTACAAATTCGATGTTCCACAATTACAGGGCTGTTACTAATTAAAGTTATAATTTTGATTAACATATCTCTCTCTATACATATATATATACACATATGTTTAATTTTCAATAGACATGATTCTCATATTTTAATAATTTATAATACTGACATATTTCATTACACATTGTATTTTTACATTCTATAATAATTAAAAATGATTGTTATGATAAATTAAAATTGCAAATGGCAAAATCAAAAAAGTAATTTAATAACAACCTATAGCATAAATGAATGATACAGAAATTACCATTGGAAAATTTCTGTTTGAATGTTTTAATTTGCATCAGTCAGTTTCAAATAATAAATAAACTGCTCACAAATTTCATTGCTTATGTAAATATTGCCTTAGTTAATTTTCTTAGTCAGCCTTATTAGAGAAACACTTAAACTACATTTGAAAGAAAAACTCAAAACTTTTTTCTTTGCAACCATTGCTAGAGAGGATTTGTTTTTTCAGTTCCTGATTTTAAAGATACGTGTAAGATTTTAAACTCGTTTTATAACTACCAGTAAATCTTACAATTCAGTTTGATTGTTGATTTTCCACTAATTACTCCAAATAGATTGTAGGCAATTCGATACTCACATTTTCTTTTTCTTCTCTTAGAGAAGAAACTTGCAGTTCAAGGGCTGTCAATTTCCCATGAAGAATATTGTTTTCATGTCTAACATCTGATATTACTTTATGAGCATTTTGCAGATTAGAAGTCAGGTGATCTTTTCCCTCTGTTAAAAAAAAAAAAAAAAAAAAAAAAAAAAAAAAAAAGCACAGTTATTAAAAAAATTCTATTAATTCCCTCTCCCACAGATCAGCAAGTTGAATTTAGTTATTACCATAATACCTAAAAGGGAACATAAAGTAGCCTCTTTTTAATATGAAATACAAGCCCCAAAATAAATAAAAACTAAATTTTCTTTACATTGGACAAAGAAATACTTTAGTACATATGATGACGAGTATAAAAACTAAGAGTCCAATAAGGGAGGGAAAAATTAAGGGAAACTTAAAATAAATACTAATAAGTGAATGAACATAAATTTATAAAATTATGAAAACTTGCGTAAAAAACAGAAAATCAAATAATTTTAAATATTCTGTACATTATTTTAAAATTCCTTAAGCAATCATGTTTTTTATCATAAATTTAATATTAGAGTTATTTATACAGAAATGACTGAAAATAATATTTCATGACAGTACAATAGAGTATTCAATAGAGTCAAATAACAAGGAAGCTTGATATATTTATGATTAATATATGGTAATTTCTATTAAAAAGGGGCAGATTTTCTAGTACTTATCATGATAAAACTACACCCTTTTGTTGAATGAAAAAAATTAAATATTAAAATTTACCTAAAATAATACACTACTGAGAATCTGAAATATCAAGATAAAACAAAATTGAATTAAATAAAAATTATAAAAACGGCGACCTTACACTGGTTTTAAAGTAATAAGAAATTTGTTACCAGTTAGAAAGTTAATGGAAGAGGAAATAATTTCTGTTTTAGACGTTGTGTAAGAAATAAAAAAAAAAATATGAAAAGGAGATTTTTATAGATCATGTGCATGTGTCTGTGCATTTATATGTGTGTAAACACATGTATATATATCCACATACATCCTTATATACATGCATACATACTTTTTTTAATCCGATCCCAATAACAGAAGAGTACCCTAATTTATTATATAGATTAATAGGAATAAGAGATTAAATAATATTCTTTACAAAATTCATTTACAAATTTATATCATGAATAATAAAAAAAAGTCATGCCCTATATATATTTTTGACATTGGAAATCGATTGTTTGATTTCGTTACTTAAGTGTCTGCACTTTTATAATCCTTGATATAAATTGCACATAAATATTGTAAAGAAGTTTAATTAATCTCTTGTTCCCATTAAAATATGCCATAAATTATTTTTTGCTTTTGGCTTATTAAGAATTTTATAAGTTTTGAATAAAAGCTTATGTTATAAAACTTTAAAAATTTTTATCTTCTTAATCTTAATAACTCATTTTCAATGAAAATTTTCAATTAAAAATCATTTTTCAAAAATGAATAAAATTTTTTTTTTTTACTTCCAATAAAGTAAATGAATAACAATGAATACTATTTTTTTTTTACTTCCAATAAATGTCTCAAATAATCGAAAACATTTTCTGATTTATCACTCAGAAATCGGAAGTTATGTTAAAAATATCATACAAATTTCAATTAAAAGAATATTTTACGTCAATGCAAACGTTAAAGTTTTCACTTTTGCAGTTTGTCTTGCAAATGAAAATATGTGCAAAAATTGTGTCAACATTAAATTAAAAAAAAATTTAATTAATTTAATAAAAATTTAAAAAAATTTAATGGAATTTTATAAAATTTGTTTTACTATATTGTATTACCATCCGCAATCAATATGTTTACAAAATTTGAACTCGTTAGCTTATCAGGAAGTAATATAAAAATCTTCTGCTCATAGCCCCAAATCGACCTTCTGTTCATAGCCCTAAATACCAAGAGTTAACTAAATATGTGCTACTTCTTTGCAGAAATATTATGCTGTTTGAAAGAGGCCATCAGAAGAAATTTCGCATATTTTTAATTATTTATATAGCTACTTATACTTCGTGCATTTTGCAGCAATTCTTTCATTTAAAATCTTGTTTCGAAATCTTCTACCCTAATTTAGAGTGATAGTTGTCGTAGTATGAGGATTAGGGTCATTTAAATATAACAAAGCATATGAGAGCTATGGGCCTTCGTGGAACTGGGTTACACATGTAGAAAACCACGAAAAACAAATAGGCAGGAATCACGTCTCTGAGAAACAGAACTGATTATTTTCCTTTAATCTGAAACAAATAAGATAGAAAACAGCGCTTTTCGGAAGAGCTGTATTCAGTATACGAAATTTATTTAAAATAAGCTGTAAGCTTTAAGTACAGTTTTTGTACAAGCAAATAGTAGTTTACCTATGCTAACTGCCCCAGTGGATTGGCTGCCTCATTGTCGGCAGAAAAAAAGAAAGTAGTTTAGCTTTCGTATGTAACTAACATGCTGACCAGCAGATCACCCTGTATCATTCTCTATTAATTCATTAAATGAAGACTGGATCATCAGATAAATTTTGGTTCTTCCAGTGCCAGTTACAAATCGTACAGCTGTTCAATAACATTTACACTATATCATTAACGTTGCATATTGCTAAAATGTACTTGTTCTTTAAAGTCCTTGATCTGTTCTAAAAATGGTACAGCAGAAGTTTCAGAAATGAAGTACAATTTAAAACTACTTAACTTTTTATGCGTATAAAAAAGTAAAACTGTTTAAAATGCATATCGTTTAACATTTCTTGTTTTATTTGGAATAATATTTCAAAACTAGAACTCGTGTTGGTTATGACCCAAGCAGTACTTAACAAGATAAAGAGCCGTAGTCTGATAATGCTAGGATCATGCATTCAGTTTTCGTCGCTTTAATAAAATCTATTATGATACTTATGCTGGTAATTATAAACTGCATTTATGTATACAGAACTATGATATACACAGAATATATGCTTTTTATGCTCTGACAAATTTTGTCAAGATACCAATTTACTTATGTTGGTAATTTATAAACTGCACTTATGTATACAGAACTATGATGAATACACTAATATCACAGAATATATGCTTTTTATGCTCTGACAAATTTTGTCAAGATACCAATTTTTAGTTCATATACAAGTCGTAAATTCCCTAGCCAGATTCCATTTTTACATAAATAGATGCATAAAGGACATAATGGAACAGTTAATTATATTTTTTATTCTTTTACAAAATTTAATTCTTTTAGTTATAATTTTTAAAGGTAAACAATATTCTGTTAAGATATAATATACAAATTATTACTAATAATAATTTATATCCTAATATTTATATCCTACTTTAATAATATTTATATTCTAATTTATATCACTTAAAACAGAATTGGAAAACTCATTCAAATCATATTTAATCAAAACATTTTACACAGTTTTGGAAAAAAGGAATTTTGGGGTTTGTTTGATTTTTAACGGTGAATTCAATCATTAAAACATTTTTACCGTGTTTCCTCATCCATATAAAATTAGCAAAATAATTTACTAAATAATTTTTAGAATGTAATAGTATTCTTGTTTATCTTTTGTTATATGACTAAAAATAAATAAAAAAGTGGCTGGTATTCAATATTTATTTTTATTTAATTATTTAATTACAAATGCTTGGCTATTGGTACTTAAGACATAGTCTTTCCATATTATCACTTTTGCATTAGGCCTTGAAATCATGTTAAGGTCCTAATAGAATTCGGAAAATCCTATGATTGCATAAAACTGCGGGAGGTGCTAATAATGACAAATTTTAAATGAAAATAGAAATTTATTTAAATTGACTATAATTATTCTCATATTCTATATCATTTCAGTACTATAATTTCAGTTATTAGCTTAAATACTGCAAGCAATTATTATTTTCTGCCACACAAAGTAGATTCCGATAGTGCTCTCCACCAATAAGAACCATTCTGACATTCTCTTAGAATTCACCAACAAGTACCGTGTTCTCTCCTGAATTTACTCACCATTTATAGAAGACATTTCCAACATTGCCTCTTGCATAGACACCGTACTACAGCACAACCAGACCTCAAAAGTAATCATAAGAAGAGACTTCAATGTCCACAACATATGCTGGGATACCCCTCTAATGACTACAAGGGCATCGATTTAGAATATTATATCGATAGTAAAAACTTCTGCCTCCTGAATCAACACACATCCATCTTTGACAGTGGTCATGATAGAGACAGATTTAACCCATAAACCACCAAAACTACAAGGAATGTTTCTTTTCTCATGAAAATAATAACAAATATTATATTAAGCATTTATAACATAAATTTACATTGAAAATAAAAAAAATGCTCTTACCTGTGGAAAACGTGAGTGTTGCGGAATAAGACTATGGATGTTTAGTGAGTAGGATTGTAATCGTGTGATGTTTCTTTTGAGTGGAGCGCAGGATTACTTTTTAGCTGTATAACGTTTTATAAATCTACAAATCACTTTACTTGTAATTAATTTAATATTAAAATATACATTGTATTTCTTTTACAAATACAGATTATCTCAATTGAAAGATTCAATCATGAAAAGCTTGATTACAATCATGATGTAAAGCTACATTACATACTTTGCATCTATAAACCGTCTGGCTATGGTACTCTTTACAACAAAGTCTTTTGTTATCAATGGACATTACGATAAAATGTCTACCATCTCCATGCAATGGTTTTTGAATACTGAATTTACTAGGTCTTCCTGTTGCTGATCTATTTCTGGCTAATTCTACACTCTTAATAGGAGTTTGCAAAAGGAATAATGCATTCTTGTGTCTGAAATCTAAAAGAGATTTTATATTTCCAGTAGTAAAAAGTGGTGATATTTAGTAAGTTTATATACACTCTCACCTCATATAACTTATCAGTATTGTCAAATGCAAATTCTGCTTCATATTTCTGTACTGCAAACATGATATCGATTCTCATACAACAGGAACAGAAATGTCCTTATCAAAAGACCAATACATTTTTTCTTGAGATAAAGAATAATATCCTGTAAGCAATAATATTCCAATAAATCTTCTCATATAGGCTTCCAATGCAATAAATTCTGGGTTCTTTTTTTTTTTCTGAGCATATATATTTGTCTGTTCAACGAGAAGAGAGTAAATGGCTAAACCGAAACGAAAATCGAAAATCTGTGCACTAGTTTTACTTTGTATTTTGTCTTTTATAATTTCTCTTCTATCTCTTTCTTCATGCTCTTCCTGAGACATAACTAACAGTTCCTTTTTTATCCACTTCAAGTTTTCAATCTTCTGCTTTTTAAACTTTTTAGTGTGACTATAACTGATTTTAGAAGGCTGAAACTTACTTCTTACGTGAATTTCAACTTCCTCAGCAGTATCATTTGCTAAAATATCATTATCATTATTTAAAACATTGCCATTCCTTTCTTCTTCATCACTAGTTTCTGTAATTTCTGGGGGGAACAACAACAATATCAGTTTCATTCTGGTCATTATTAACATTATCATCATCTGTTTCTTCATCAAAAAATCTTTCAAGGGCTTCTTCTAATGTAAGATACCTCATTCTAGGCATTTTTTAAACAACCAGAACATGAACAAGAACATCGAAAGGAATGAGTGAAAAAGTAGATTGACTACCCTTTTCCTGCTGACGTTGTGTCAGCGCAACACCTGTTGCTTCCCAACACAAATATAAACATCTGACTGATGTAATGTTCTGATAAACGGTGACCTTGACTAAAAATAGATCACTCATAAAGACGGCGATTCTTTCGTTAAATATTTTCAGCAAAAATACCCGATCGCAAATTTTGCTTAAAGTATGAGATTAATTATTATAAACAAAATGATTATTGAAGGCAAATATTTTTTTACAGAAATAATCTTCATAATATTCCCTACACAAAATCATCTGCTGGTATAATTTATCTTAGGTAGTTATATTTATATACGCATTTATTTTGACCGTTGCATCAATGCAACACCAGCGGCTAATGGGTTAACCCTTTCCAAACGGGTGGTCAACAATCTCATACACAACTGGACAGTACATGATGATATCAGTGCATCTGACCACAAGTATATTACTTTTACCATCGAGACCTCTATAGAAATTTCCATCATCAGGCATTGTAAATTGCAAAAAAACTAAAATAGTTCCACTAAAATGTAAGCTTCATTTGCTACTGGCCTCAAAACTAATGAGCTTCATGATTGTACCCACAATGATGCTTTGGACACATACACAGATCACCTGTTATGAGACATCCAAACTACTTGTGAGGAAATTCTCCCGACTAGGAGCACAAAATGTATTGTGTTGCTTAATTGGTGGACAAAGGAGTTATGCAGAATGCAAAAATAATGCTGTTCACTTCACCGGAAAATCCGTAGCAGCTCACCAGAGGAAAAAAAAAAGCAAGACAATTGCAATTCCAACAAGCAAGAGCAGTGTACAAGAGAAGTATGCTGTCTTCTAAATGCAGAAGCTAGCAGCAGTTTGTACTACCAACTCTGATACTTACGGAACACTGCACAAGACAGCAACAAGCAAAATATTCACCCCTTCTCAAATTTGCAATCAGCTCAGCTCCCCTGCTACAGAAAGTGTTACATCAGCATTCTCATAGATGCTAGCTTTCCTACAGACGATGCTTCCAAAAACACAGATTCCCGATCTCGGACTCGACCCTGCAATTCCAGCAACATCACATGATGTGCCCTTCATTAATAAGGACCACAAATTAGGACTGCTATTCCTCCTTATCTGCTTTGAGAACATGAAGTGTCCTGACTAGACAGTGAGTTTGACGACAAATTATGTCCTATGGAGTGTAGAAGAGACATCAAGATGAGAAGGGTTTAATTACCCTTTATTTTCCACGATATTACAGGCGCTCCCGCACTTTGGGATACAAAGATCAAACACTTGTGGTCTGAATGTAAAAATATAAGAACTACTAACTAACTAAATTTAAATAAGAGCTAACTTTGAATACTTTACACAAATGACTAACACTAAGACTGGCCTTTCAAATTATTACGTATGTAGTACACAAACTGCAGAAAACTACAATATGTCTTAAATATCAAGAGGACTAAACGTCTGGCCTTAAAGGCATACAGCAACTGACTGAAAGCTCGCGTGAAGTATAGGGGCAAGAAGGCTCACTCTCTCCCCATCTAACTGTTCTTGGCGAAAAGCCATACTTAAGCATTAGCAAGTAAAATTTGCATACACGATTTAATGTATTTATTCTGGCCAGAAGTGGAAAATAAGAGAGGATAGTAAAGTTTTAAAACAAAATAAATGTTAGTCAACTTAAGATCCTAACACACCTTCCACTTTCTTCCCAAGAGACGAGCCCTGGAGCTCGTTTCTTGGGAACGTTTTTCACCATAATATTATCAAGATAGCAACTCTCTCTCACCCAGATTTCTTTTTGACATACTAGCATTTCATCCCTTTCCAAAAGCTTTTAAATCTGGACAAGTTGTCTTTTACACTAAGAAAAATAAAGAAAAAACAGTCTCTTCCTCATTATGGCCCATCTCTTTACTTTTTGCGCTAGGGAAGACTTACATGAGGTTGCTCATCAATAGATAAAAACACCACATAGAAAACACAAATTACTTAAATCCATGACAATTTGGATTCAAGAAAATCCACTACCCATGCACTAGCAGAATTTCAAGCAGCAATTCAAAACAACAGAGAGCAGAAACAGCACTCAATTGTCATCTCCCTAAATGTAAAGGGAGCTTTTGACTCCATATGGTGGCCTGCTATCAAGCAGGCACTTAGGGATGCCCAGTGTTCAACTTATCTACACAAGACTTTTTGCAACTATCTTGCAGACAGAGAACTTCTCATCTCTACCAACAATGGCATCATACGACAACCACAAGTCAGAGGCTGCCCTCAAGGTTCATACTCTGGAAATTCACATTCAACGAAGTGATCAGTCACCCCTGGCCATTGTATGCAAAACTAGAAGAATATGCAGATGACGTCACCTTTGTCATTAGCAAGAATACTCAAAATGAATTTGAGCAATGTGGTATGGAAGTATGCAACATCTTTGCAAATTTATGCCACAGTATTAAATTAACAATCTCCGAGACCAAATGTACAGTGCTGCTCATTCCTAAAAAGAGAAAGAATCCAGTCAAGAAACAATGTTTTCCTGCCAATGGCAAAAAATTAAATTTTGCTATGAAGTCAGATTTACGGCTTGTGTGGGATAAAGGCTACCTCACATAGCATACCTTAAAAAAAAAAAAAAAACACCTCAAGCCATTGCAAACAAAATATATCGATTTCAGGGTGCTACTTGGTAAGTAACCCTCGCTTCCAAAATGTACTGTATAAAACAGTAATTGAAAAAATAGTTATTTATGCCGTAGCCATCTGGGCATCACCAATGGAAGGATACAGAATTAAACAGTTACTCTCAGTACAACAGCCATTTGCCCCACCATAACAAGAGCCTTCCAAACAACTTCCACAGAAGCACTCAACGTTTTAGCCAGCCTGCTTTCCCTCCACATCAGTGTTGAGCAAAAGTCAGTGCTAGTGAAGTTACTCCTTCTGCAACAGGAAACAACCTACCATGGCTCCACTTTCGCAATGCCAGAGTTTGCCTACGATGTACTGCCTCCCACCCCCATCCAGCAGACAGAGGAAAAGGCATCGAAGTTATACATACACAGCATAGTGGCTCAGAGCTGACCTCAGCCATCGTCACAGATGGCTCAAAATCTGATACAGGTGTACAAAGTGCTCTGTAGAAAGTGCCTAAATCTGTACAAACATATCACTGGAAGAGTCGGAGAACATAACAGCATCTTCCAGGCAGAGGCCTTAGCCTTGGAGCAAGCAGTTTGCTATGCCATTACACAGAATCTCCAAAATATGCAAATAATCTCAGACAGCTAGCCTGCAGCTAGAAGCGATCCACAATCCTTCACAACCAGTAAAGTCTGTACAACAATTACTTCACAACAACACGTATCTGAACATCATGCTTCATTGGATCAAAGTACACTGGGGGGGGGAAGACAGTTCTATATCTCCTATTCTACTGGGCAGATAGATGAAATTCAAATTGTGTTTTTTCTGTCTCGAAAGTGTGACTTAGGATATGTATTAGATTTACATACAGCATTGTTCAAATATAGGTATTTTGACACAAAATTGGACTTTTTCTGAAATGATATGCCAATTTTTTCCTATATTTCGATTCTACAACTCAAATTATGCTAAAGTGCCACGTTTTGTAAAAATTGCACGAGTAGCTTTTAAAAAATTAGCTTCTCAATATTAATTCAATTTGGTATGTATTTATTAATATCTCTTTTTTTGTGAAACTTATTTGATTCCTTCCTACACAGTTTGAAATTTAGGTTTATTCCAAATAAAATTCACCTATCTGTTATGATTTGTTTTTAAAATTTGTATTTTTTAAATAATTTTTATACATTTTTCAAAAAAGCTTTTGAACTATAACCTATAAAATTTTTACAATCATCTTAAAGTAGATGCATTTCTAAGCATACCTGCAAAAAATTAGAGATTTTAATTCAAAATTTCCGAAGATACATGTAAATTTATATATTGGCATGTTTTGAAATTTGCAATGTTTGTTGAAAGCGATAATAACAAAAATGTGGTGTACGCACTTTGTTATAATTATTTGAAAGTAGGAATGATGCGACTTTTTTTTCCACTCCTGCACTATGGAAGGGAAAGGAAAATAGGTTTCTATATAGTAAGAAGTTCACCAAGTGAATTATTCTTGGCTCAAACTGAAAAAAAAATGCGCAAAGTTAAATTTTTGAATTTTTCCATAAATTTCGCACGAAGTTTTACAAAATTTAATATTTAGGCATAATTTGAGTCGTAGAATCGAAATATGGAAAAGAATTGGCATGTTATTGCAGAAAAAGGTCCCATTTTGTGTCAAAATACCTATATTTGAACAATGCTATATATAAATCTAATACGTATGCCAAGTCGCGCTTTCGAGACATGAAAAACGCAATTTAAATTTCGTCAATCAGCCCAGTAAAACCTTTTTTCCCCCGCAGTGTACATGCAGTACATGTGGGGAATAAGCTCGCTGATTTTCTAGCCAAAGAAGCAGCTTCTAGTATAGGGGCAACCCAGTGCCACCTTCCGGCACCTAGATGCTATCTTAAGTGCTGTATTCTGAACATTTCCCTACAAAAATGGCAAACAGAATGGGACAAAAGTGGCAAAGGGCATTGTATGCATGATTTTCTTCCAAATATCTGCATAAATAGACTCTACTCTGCCTCACAACTTACTAGATATATCAGTGGACATGGCCCATTCCCTGAGTATTTCTTCACCCTAGCCATCATGAACTCGGTCGAACCTTTGCATTTGCAGAGCACAAGGAAGTCCCGAAAACTACGTCACAGAATATCCACTAACCGAAAGGTTCCATATCAGAATGCCTGGTGGTGGTGAGAGTGCCAATGAGTGCCACTAGAGACAGAATTGCAGCAACAGTAAAATGAGCAATTAATTAAGCATTCAAACAGTAACATATATAAGTATTCAAGCTTATATGAATTTATGTATTCAAGCCTATATGAATTTACATATTCAATATAAACTATTGAAATTTATAGGTACTTTATATATCCAAGAATTATTGTGTATATAATAATTCTTGGATATATAAAGTAGCCAATAACTTACATAAATATATATGTCAACAACCATATTCAAATACTCATATAATTAATATATATAGGTTAATGTAATCAATTTATCAAGTGTTTTTATTGCAGTCAAGTATTCAAGTATATAACTAGCATTCAAGATTATAAACAGTATTCATTTAACATAATCGCGTATCTATTATATCAATGCATGTAAGTACTCAAATAATGCAAGCTCCCAAATAATGAATGTAAACAAGTTTAATGTATTCAGGTATCTTACTGTATTCAAGCTCTCAAGTACATAACTAACATATCCCTGTAACTCAATCATGTAGCCAATGTATTAATGTATTTAATTGATGGATTATATTTAATGTAGTAGTGCAAGTATTTGATGTATTTAAGAATTATGGCAGCATGTGCCCAAGGGCATCACCAATGCATATTAACAGCTAACACTTATACGTTATTCATATAGCTAATGTATTAAAGTATTTAATTGACAGATCACATTTAATGTAGTATTGCAAGTATTTGATGTATTTAAGAATAATTAGCATTATTGTTACAAGTATTTGAAGTATTTCAGAATTATAGCAGCATGAACCCAAGAGCAACGCCAATGCATTTTAAAAGCTAATGCTTATATATTTATGCAGCTAACGCATTCATGTAATATCATCCATGTCCTTGTCTGTTCATGCGATTTTACAGAGAAGCAAATGCATTTCCAAGGCAGGCTTCCTGGGACTTGAGACAGCTGCCAGTTCAAGGTAGTGGAGGGTGTAGGACAAATACCTATTTCCTTTGTTAGGTACCGAGTGTCCCCGTCCTCCATCACCTGTTAAAGATGATTGACCATTTCATGATTTTTGATCAGAGTCGACAGTTGCATTGATACCCCTTTATCTCTCTTTAAGAATATCAAAGATAATCAAAACATAAAAAGACAAAAGCAATCTTCAAAGCAAAGAAAATTAATGAAACACTTTCTGTATATTACCTTCTAGAACTGTGATTTGTGACTTCAGGGAACTGATTTCATGTTTAACATTTTCTCTGTAAATTATTTCTTCTCGTGTTCTTTCTTCCAGTTCTTTACTTTTTGTTTCATATAATATTTTAAGCTTTACATACTCATCTTCTAGAGCTAAAAATTATAATTGACAAGATGATAAATATATTAATATTTGTAAAATTGTATTTGAATTAAAAAAGAGTAATTTGCTCCAGAACTTTATAATTTTAATACTGGAAGAGCTAAGACATTATGAAATTAAAATAAATATGGGATTTCCTTTCTTAACATAATGCACCTAACCCTCGATTTACATGGAACACAATTTCTGCCCAAAACCCTGTAAATCAACATCTTGGATTTTGCTATGTAAAACAGTGTAAAGCAAAAAGCACACAACATGTGCATAATTTAGTTATTTATTTACATAAAAAAATAAGTCATCTTAAAATAAATAGCAGTTATACTTCGTTTAAGTTATACTTTGTTCATAAAATAGAAAATATATGTAGGTAATAGAAGTACATATTTAATTTATTTTACATTAGGAAAATATAAGATCATTCAAAAAATTATTATGAGTTTAATCACTGTCATCACTTTCATGAACTAGTCTTTTATTCTTGATTGGTGTGATATGACTTTCATCAATTGAGTGTTCTGGATAAGATTCTGCTTCAATGGTTGACGAATTAGGGAAGATCTCAGCTCAACAAGACTTTGTAGTGAAATTCGTAATTAGCAATTGCCTAGATTTATTCTTCCTAAACCTTTGTAAACCTTCTCGTATTGATTTAAGCACTTACTAAGCTCCCATCAGAATCGGACAGCTAGTTCAACATTCATGTCATATTGAAAAAAATGATTACAGTCAAAAGTCGTTAATTCGGACACCCATAATCCGGAATGATCTATAATCTGGACCTCAAAGCTTAAAACTTTCTGCGCATGCGCCGCGTTGACACATGCACATAGGCGTTTACGCGTGTGCGTAAGACCTTTACGACTGCACATATGGGTGTGCGCAAGCGCAGAATACGTTTTCGTGTGCGCGTTTAATGTATAACGGATGGTATAAGCTAAAATTATCTAATTATCTATTTCAGTTAATGTTAATGATTGCGTTGTTCCTTAATCTTCGAATTGGATCCGGCTTATTATTTTTTGCAGACTGTAAGAGCAATTTTATAAAAGTAAGCTTGAACTTTCGATTATGTCAAATAGAATTTCCGATGCTGGAGCTCCCAAAGGATCTACAAAACGAAAGTATGTTTCGATGTCCATCAAACAAAAAGTTTAAATGCTGCAAAAAATGGATAATAAGGCATATCCTTTGTTTATCTAACCATTCCGAAATCTGTTTATCAATTTCACGCTGCTCTGTGGGGGGGGGGGGGGACGTCGCGGCGCGCAATGAACTGGAAGTTGATCTGTCAGCATTATCGTTATCTTCAGGGCAGATGTTTTTATTTTATTCGGCTTATAATTCTTTACTAAATGTAGTATTTCATCTTGATGTACTCCGTCTTTGATATGAATTAAATCAAATTCCTCGTCATTATAAATATCACGAATACAAATCAAATAGTTTTCTGGTTGCAATTTTCTAATTTCGGCTATGCGAAATGTTAAAGTAAACAAATAAATATTAAGCTTTTTTTTTTTTTTTTTTTTTTTTTTTGTAAATTTTGATACATTTAGATCATAATTGCTCATTATTTTATAAATTACGGTTTCATATTTTTAATTTTATAATTTCTGCATGCCATCTTACCAGATTTAAACTGATGATCTATAATCCGGAAAAATCGTCGAAGTCTCGACGATTCCAACAGACAATATCTGCTGTCCAACGAAGACAACTTCTTCAATATCTGCCTGAGCTCAATCCTCAAAACCTTCTCCTATAGTTTGGACTAATTTAGTGATCTGAGAATATTCATGCTCTAATGGTAATCTATCATTCTCATCATTAGCAGCATCTGCTTTCCAACACGCATTGAGTGTTGATTGTTTAATCTGAATATATGACAGTCCAGCATGCTTAACACCATCTAAGATTGTAAATTTCTTCCAAGCATCTATAAGAGTAAGAGATTCACCATTCTTCATTCGTTCTAAAATATACCAGAAGATTTGTTTGATATATAATGCCTTAAAGTCAAAATTATTCCTTGATCTAACGGCTGTAATAAGGAAGTTGTATTTATTGTTAAAAAGACAACTTCTACATTTCCATGTTGTAAATCTTGAGGATGACCAGGTGCATTATCAATTAATAGATGAGCCTTAAAAGGCAATCAATTTTTATTTAAAATAATTTTTTGAAAGCTATGGCAGAGGCCCATGCTATCTCATTAGCCATCCAATAAACGAGAAGGTCATTTATGGTTATTCCTTTAAATGAGTGTGGTGTTTTTGATTTGTTAATAACCAATTGTTTCATTATATAATCACCTGAAGCGTTACAACAGAAAAGAATTATTATACAACTTTTCGCTACCTTATGCCCACTAGCTGATTTTCAAGCTTTAGCTTATATAGGCTCTTCCAGGCATCTTTTCTCTGGAACAACCCGGACTCATCGGCATTGAAGATCTGATCAGAAGTACAGGAGTTGGCAGCAATAATTTCAGCAAATTTTACTGGATATTGTTGTGTTGCATCTGAATCAGCAGATGCTTTTTCTCCTTTCAATTTTAGATTATGTAAAGAGAGTCTTTGTATAAATCTCTCAAACCAACCATGAATTGAGGGAAAAGATACTTTTATCTGACCACCAATGGTGACTGACTAGTATCAATTGGAATACGTTTCTTATTTTGGTCTTCTATCCATATCACTAATGTTCTCATATTTTCCATTGTATCATCTCTTACATATATTTTTATTTTTAAAGAAATAACTTTTCTTTTTTTTAACGTTTTTTTTTCAAAACTTTTGGAAGTATAAAACCTTAAAAAATGACATAAATTATAAAAATGCCCCCAAAAATATAAATGTTAAAAACTTACCACTAAACATTCAAATATGTAGATAAAAATGATGCAAGCTTTGCAGCTAAAATACTGATACTGCATTAGTTCACATGAACCAAACAGCTTTACTGTTGTGAAATACATATACACACTAGGAGGATTCCCCGTTTACAACATGGGGAATCCCCATCCTTGTTGTTGCCACCAGTGTTACCAAAGGAATGAGATTCAAAAATGACTTCAAATATATGTATTTGTGTATATGCAGCTGAATATGCATTTTTATGCAGCTGAATATGCATTTATATACAGCTGAATATGCATTTTTACCAAGTTTTTGAAAGCTGTTAATTTTTAAATCATGTAAAATGAGTACCATGCAAAATCGAGGGATAGGTGTATTCCTAAAATAAGTAGAATATAAGCAACTTGACAGTCAGATAATTTAATAATTATTAAAAAAGGAAGATGTTTTATACCTGCATTCTCAAAAAGGAAATACACTACCAAATGGGAAGGAAAAAGAAACTCAATGAACTGAAACAATCTTAGTAAATATCAATTATTGTAATGTTTCATATTACACAAATAGAAAAGATTCAATTTCATAAGATGGTAACAAAAAACTCTCATTTGAATGCAATAATACAGTTAATGTTAACCCTCTGAGCGGCACAGGATTTTAGATCCGTCATGAAGACCTGTATTTAAACAGCATTTATTAATTGAGTTTGTATAATTACTTATTTTAGTCTGTATTTTCATAAACTTACATTCATTAAGATGACATTTACATTATTAAAGAAAGTAAGAAAGGAAATATCTTTAATTATAAGCTAATATATGCCAAGTAGCAAAACTTCTGATGACCAGATAAAGCCGGTCATAATGCTCAGAGAGTTAATAACAGATTATATGTGCACAATAAATACATAATTTATATTTGGTACTGTTAAAACAACCCTTCTGTAGATGATATGTGTGCCTGGAAGAAATTTTTCTCAAGCCCCCTCTGATGTAGAAAATTGTGCTGACTTAAGGGTTAATAATATCCAAGACTTGCATACTTTTTCCACAGTGAAAATAAACGGCCAGAAAAAATGGAAGAAACTAATTTTGAACATATTTCCTGCTTATATTATTTTATTTATATTTCATTAATATACGAAAGCTTATATTGCAATTTAAATATTTTCATTTTCTGTATAATTTAAAAAACCTCATTTGTATGACAGCAATAATCTTTTCTTGAAACATGCATATTGTGGTCAGTGTGATTAATTAACTATTAAAAATCCATTAAAGTGAGTAATTTAAGAGAATTTATCACATAAATTGGTTGTTATTAATAATTTCAAACAACGAAAGATAAGTGTAATAATTTCCAATGTGTTGTTCAGTTTGAGATTTGCATCATGCATGAGTATGCTTTCCCCACATCATTTACTTATCATGCAAGTAGCTCGATATTTGCTCAGATGATATCTGTTGTGAGCACCCTAATTTATTTTTATTTGTTGGCAACAGCCAGACAAAAATAAGTTGGTCGTTTACTTTAGATGGAAACATCTGCATTTTTCAATATGCTCACAAATATTTTGAGACTGATAGTTTTGATTGTTTACTGTGTTGAATGTCAATTTGATGTTGCTTTCATTAGCATCTGCCAGTGCATATGATTGTTTTGAAATGTTCATAAATTTTATTCTATTTGCAAACACAATGGATGGAGATTTAAAATATATACAGTCACGTTTTACACATAATTTCAAGATGCTCAGATTTTTAAAAAATCATTAATTATTTACAAAAGAAAATAATAGTTCATTTTTTGCAAAACTTAATGTGAGTAAAAGGAAGACTTCTGGCAATTCACGAGTAATTTATCAATGACTATCAAACTATGACATTGTAAGAATTGTAATATTGGAAAATTCATCATTCCAGTTAAAAATGAAAAAGAATCAGTTACTTCTTATACTTTTGTGAAGAAGTAATTTTAATTAACTCATAAGATTCACATTGCAATCGGCCATGGAGGGCAAAACTGAATGATGAAAGAGGTTAAGACAAAGAACATCATAGTCGAAATTGTAACCATGTATTTAAATCTTTGTAAGCCTTGTTAAAAGAAAGAAAGAAAGAAAGAAAATGTCTTGCTGTTAAACCAATTAAAAGCAGCAAGTCGGATTTGAGGTGTCGAGGTGAATTCATCGGCATGCAATCATAAATGGACAGAAACTTTATAATGGTTTATTAAGAAACTTACTAAAATCTATTTAATTAACAATGTTAAAAACAAAACCAGCCAAGGTAACTACTTATCACCTATTGGATATGTTCACAATATTTGGAGCACTTAGCAAAGTGCCGATGGACAATAGTTTGGCAATAAAACTGTTAAAGAAGTTTGTGAATGAATTCAGAATTGTTTATGGAATGCCAAATTACAGTAAATTACAGTTGAAAGAGCAAACCAAGATACCGAAAAGACATTATCTTTTGGCTGGAAATAAACAATACAAAAAAGTGGTCAGAAGGAATAAAATTCATTCAATTTATGAAAAATAGAGTACATCACTCTGGATTAGATTACAATCCATATGCAGCTATAGTTGACTACATAGCTAAAGTAAGAAAAACCATACTGCCAGTCAATACTTTGTAAGGAATTACAAGTGACCAATATTTTCCTGTATTAAGAAATTACTTCTCAAAGGATCTGCCTTGAGCAATGTTTCCCAAGAGGGGAGTGGCTATTGGGGCACCACCAATCTGAGTGGTTTGCTTTCCTTCACGCGACAAAGCAGATGCTGGAGGTACATTGTTTTCCAACTCATAAAAACGTTCTCAGAAGCGAGGATTTTGCTTCACCTTCGAAATAAACCACAATGGTGTCATCTTGTTGGAGAAGGTTAGTGTGAGCACAACACATCATCAGAATGGTGATATACCTTACAATGCTGTGAAACTGGCAAATCTAACCTATGTAATAAGAAATCAGTAACTAATAATGTCAATTACGATAGCCAACTTCAGAGAGTCAAGGATGTCAAGGATGAGGATATAGGTGCAATGAGTGATGATAATATGGAAGACGAACTGGGTAATTCAAGTGAAGATTTAGAGGTAATAACTGCTGCAGGTTCAGTCAAAAACAGAAATAAAAGTGTTGGTCAAACAGAAGGAACACAACATAATTCTGTCACAGGAAAGACTGATGATGCAAAGAGGAAAGCAAACAGTTTTGTTAATGTTGAAATGGAAGATTGTGTTTGTGTGTGGGAGGGGGGGGGAGACTTTTCTTTTGCACTCAATAAAATCTCAAAAAATATTTAAGCTCTACACTCTGTTAAACAGTCACCAATTAAGCAAGAAGAAAAAATTTTACAGCTTTCAAAATTCAGATTTCTAACTGCAAATTTAGGAAAGGGTTGCACTCACACAGAAGAATGAAATTCCCTGATTTTCCCAGGTTTTCCAGCTGTATTTTAAGAGGATTCCAATCTATCCGCATAGTGTGTGTTGGCTGTTCTGAGAGGTAAATTAATTTTGGTACCACTTGAAAGCACAGAAATTAGCCAGTTACACATGACATATATATATATACACATATATAACCCGAAAGCATTACTATTATAACTATAGTAGGAATTGTTTCCTCCACTGAAGACTGAGATTAGAATCTGCCCAATCTGTATTAAAAAATTTCTTTTTTTGCAGACATTTCACAGCTAAACGAAAGAAAGAAGTCTATTTAATGATATTTTTAAATAAGTTCAGGTATTTTATGTTTATTTAGCAGCACATGTAAGAAATATGTGCGTGATAGTATGTCATCGTACTGCTAGAATTAGTTTCAGGCGTATGCCAGAGAAAATTGCTTGAAATCTTAAAGTATTATTAACTAAGAATAAATAAATTTAGTAGGAAGAAGCCACATTAAATAACACGAATAACATTAAAATAAAGTTAATTACTTAAGATTAAAAATTGAATTACATTAATCAACAATATATTGGTGAATATAGTTATATTAAATGGTTAGTCTAGATGAATGATCACTATTTTTTTATTTTACAGCAAAACGACAAACAAGTTATTTCAAGATTCTCTAGTAAAATCCTAGTATATGGTATGGCCTTGGCATGATTTTGAAAATTGCCAATACCAAAATGACCCATTTACTGCTCATCATATTGTCACCAAATCCCGTGTGTACCGTATACCTGGATTAAACCGATTTTGTTTTATACGAGAATAGGAAGGTATTTTCTTTCATTTCAACATGCACTGCATATGTGTGTCTCTCGATTATCAAGATTACTGAAAGCTTGCTTTGCCTTTCTAAAAGACAATCTGACTTTAGCTGTGAAAACTAGCTCTACACCAGCTGCCTGAATGACATTCACATGATACCATAATTCAACAAGAAAATGATCGCTTCTATCGTTGGTGCAAAAATTAGTTTTTTTTTTTTTAATCACCATATGAAATTCCCAGACTTTTCCAGATTTTGACTAAAGTATTTAAATTCTCTGATTTTTCCAGGTGGCATAGCAACCCTGGGAGGAGGATAAGTTCAGATAAGAGAAAGGTTAATAGTTTGAATATTGCTGTTTTAATTTTTAAAGAAAATGAAAACTTACATAAACTAGATATGGGATATAGCATTTTAAACCAACTCTACACAACGATGATTTCACTCTCTGCAAGGAAGTTTTTATTTCAGTTAATGAAGTTCCAGACATCAAAATAAGTCTCAGCAAATGTGTTAGCAAGAATTTTAATTTAAGTGGTTAAAGATTTCAGAAATGCAATTGTACAGGTGACTGTAATTAGTAACTAGATAAAATCCCATCAGACAAAAGCACACATGAACAAAGCCTATAAGAAGAACCTCACTGTTATAATTATCAATGTGAAAAATACCCACATAGAGATAAAAACGCTCATGAATAAAAGAACACATGATTTTTATTAATATATAATGCACTTATGATTGTTAAAATGGAATGTTTCAGTAAGTCTGTTTATATTTTTTTTTTCTGTTTTATATAGTCTGTATTTTATCATTAGTTTATTTCTTTATTTTATTTGGTCAATTACAAGCTTTCCTGGTTTCTGATTGAATTGTTGGGCACAATGCTTCAATGATAAATCTGAAAATTTATTTTACTTGTCAATTTATTATTTTTTATTAAAATATATTTATTTATTTTGGACGTGCATGTTAAAATTAAAAATACCAATGTAAAGCTCTACAAAAGCCATTTTTAATGTTATGTGGCTCAGATGAATTAAATATAGATTTCAGTAATTAGGATACAATAACATGCTGAACAAATATTAATTTGGAAATCAAACAACAAAAATCAGCGTTATATTTTTAAATTTTCACAGGACTAGTTTCGATGGTTTTACCAAACCATCATCCTCAGCTGGGGGAAAAAAAAAAAAAAAAAGCTGAGGATGATGGTTTGGTAAAACCATCGAAACTAATCCTGTGAAAATTTGAAAATATAATGCTGGTTTTTGTTGTTTGACTTCTAAATTAATACATTTCGGTATTAAAACATGGAAGAAAAGGAATCAAAGAAAATATTAGATTATTTTTAAAAACAGAATTAGATTAAACAGATTACTTAAAACAGAATATTTTTAAACCCTCTTTTAGTTCTTTAACAAAAATCTAAAGCAGTATCTTCAAGGATAAAATTCTAGGATAAAAACTTAAAAAGCTATTTTTACACTCATCTTTGTCTATAATTAATAAACACATCTGTTATTTTCATGATGATAATTTATACCCTATGGTGCCAAATATTAAATTATGATTCTAATTTTTAAACTTGAAGTAAAAATCAAGAATATTATCTTCTTTTAAAGAATGTGACTCTTTTTTTATTCTAGTTTCATGATAACTGCATGATTTTCTATCTTTTCTAAATAAAAATTGTTTTAGAATATTAAACTATTTGTAAATTTGTAGTAATTCCTTTAAGCACAGTTATTTTCTGATACATTAAATTCTTTTCAAATTTCATATATACTTTTGCTGTTTGAAAATTTGACGCAGGAAGCTAGTATCCAAATACACTATTCAATGTAATATAAGTTTCTTGAAAAGCTAGTCTGGGGCAAATTCTGTTCACATTCAACTGTCATCTTGATGACTGCTGCTTATGAACTCTTCTTAGGTGCTTGTGGTAATAGTTTCTAAATCTGTGTAATTCTGCTTTTAATTTAATTTATCGCTGTTTTATGTAATTCTCAATGTTTCATTATGGATGTTTCTTACATTTTAAATTTCATTATCTGTCGCTATTTTACATAATTTTCAGTACACCAACATTTTTTTTTTTTTTTTTTAATGGCTATTGTTTTTCTCATTTGAGGTTGGCAAAATGTTGGTCACCAAAAAGTGGCCCTCTATAGGAGGACTGTGTGGATAATACAAAAGCACCAGTAAAATTAGCAGCTATTAATCTATAAACTGATAAACTAATGATAAATATATTGAAAGTGAAATTAAAAAAAAAAAAAAAAAAAAAAAAAAACCTCTCAAGAGACACAAGCAAGTGTAACAAAGTTTAAGTTCTTGGGGCACTTTTAAGGAAAACTTGCTGGTATTCATGTGAACTCCTAGTATTTAGCAGTCTTAACCATTCATCCATTAGTGAGATCTAAAATTATAAAGAATAGTGTGTATTTAGACCTAACTTCTGAGTTTGTTAGAGTAATACTGAACATACAATATTGAATTATCAGCAGTCTTAACAACACACAAGGATCAAAACAAACTATTGCTCAGAGAAAATAAAAGCAATTAGAAACATTAAAATTGTGATTTTTTTATGCTTTAAACAATAACATATTTATTACTTGAATACTTGTTATACATATGAAATTCCTACTTGAGTTAGCAATTAAAAAATTATTTGTGCTATGTAACACTAAACAAATCTCAGGAAATTGTTCACTTCTTTTGTTTTAAATTGCCACTATATTGCACTGCTTGAAACTTTTTTTAATACTAATTATATTCAATTACAAGTAATATCAGAATCATTTCTCAGAAGTATAAACCAAAGCTGAAAAGAACTGTTTAGATAAAAGATACTTTATGCTTTGAGAATTCTGGCTTAAAAATACATTCTAAATGAATAAATTTATTTGAAAGAATGAAATATCACTGCAAAAAAAGCAAATTAGACCTTGATGTTTGAAAAGAAGCCAAGAATATACCTTTAAACCATAACAACTTATGAATGACAAATTGTACTTTTACTGATTTTCGTTTAAAATCAGACAGCAAAAAAAAAAAAAAAAAAAAAAAAAAAAAAAAAAAAAAAAAAACCTAGTTTTACTATCTAGATAACCGAGCAGCAGACACAACTCTGATTAGCATCTCGTCATGCAAATACAACTTTTAACATTCAGCTTTTAGATAAGCTTTCAAATGTCATTACAAATGATAAACATAATAAACAAAATTGAATCTTTTGAAAATGCAACTACTTTGAAGCAGATAAGAAGTCAATATCTGTGCTAGAGGTCATGCATATTATAGTTAATGCAGCAGAAGAATCTCTTAAAACACAGTTAAAAACTGTCTTAAATGAGGTTTTTATGTAAAAGAAACCTCACAGGAATTGCAGAGGATAATATTGAGGAAAAAAAAAAAAAACTGACTGTGTTAAAAGAAATGCAGAAGCTGACAGTGAAGGGATGCAGAAAACTGTGATAACATGTCAAAATTAATGATGTTTAGAAAGATATTGCAAATTGTAAGAAAATCTCTTGAACTAAAAGAAACATTGAAAATACAACCAGCAGTTTTATGAAATGGAAAAGCTGCTAAATAATACAAAACAAATAAGGATACAACAATTGTTAGTAAGAGTTTAAAATTTTCATCAAGTATGTAATTATAAAAATAATTTTATATAACTTTTTAAAATAAATTTAAAAATACATAAATAACTTAATTTTTGCTTTCATTTCTAATTATTATTTTAGAATTAGCTGTTCATTATTATTTTACAAGATAAATTTAAAACTTATATTTGTGACAGACAAATTGCCATTTACAGTCAATTAATAAATACTTGAAATAAGTGTTTGGTAATGTATATGTTGCAATAGATTGGAAACAGTTGATGGCACAGATGAATAATAAAACAGAGCCTTTTCAGGCCTAAAAAATAGTAACTGTTTACAGTATATTTAGTCTAAATTGTGCCATTTCAAAATTAATATGCATCATAAGATTATACAACATGCAGCAATGCACATAATTTTTCTGCAATCGGATTACATATATCACTTGAAACTGAAACTTTCTTACTCTATCTCTCACTCTTTTCTGAATGCACTGGAACTTCCTTTTTGCTTCACTCTTGCTAACACATGCCACTGGCTTCTCTTTATCATCTATTACTTGATGGTGTGCTCAGCTATAAAAAATGTAGGGTGCATATTGCCTCCATAATAATATAAATGAGATTATGTATCCTATTATGCCAATAATAAAGTTATGTTGAATCTATGGCTATATCTATCTGTAAGGTGTCATTGTTCTATTTACAAAGTAAAAACTCGCTAAGTTATTATAGTGCAATAAAACTCTCCAATCCAGCGATCTTACAGCTGTTGCCAAGTATAACATATATATGTAATAAAAACAAACTCAGAAGTAGTGACCAGCAGGAATTTTGAGGGTGTAGAGGTGTTGATTCCTAATGAATAGGAAACTGGAGGTGAAGGCAGATTAAATCTTCATTTTTTATTTCAGCAAACATGTTGTGGCCACAAACAAGTTGCACATTAATTGTGCCTATTCCAAAAAGCTTACGTTTTAGGTAAATTTGAAGCAAGGTAGAAGGAGCAGACAGGAAGCAGTCCAGCGAGGCCAAAACGTTCAAAAAGCGATATGCTCAGGGTGAAATCTTAATTTAGACTGATTTAGGTTTGATTCTCAATGCATTTTGTTGGATAGTTAATATTGCTGTAAAATTACTAGAGTACAAAGTCTTTAATACAGACGTCCATAATCCAGAATGATCTATAATCCGGACCTCAAAGCTACAAACTTTCTGCGCATTACCTTTACACATGCACATAATACGTTTACACATGCACATTTAATGTACAACGGACGGTAAGAGCTAGGCTAAAATGATCTAAATATCTATTTCAGTTAATGTTGCAGATTGCGTTGTTCTTTAAGCTTCTAAATGGATCTAGCTTATTATTTTTTGCAGACTGTTAGAGCAATTTTATAAAAAGTAAGCTTGAACTTTTGATTATGTCAAAAAGAGTTTCCGATGCTGGAGCTCCCAAAGGATTTACAAAGCGAAAGTATGTTTCAATGTCCATCAAACAAAAAGTGGAATTGCTGCAAAAAATGGAAAAAGGCATATCCTTTGTTTCTCTAACCATTCCGAAATCTGTTTATCAATTTCATGCTGCTCTGCGGGGGGGGACGTCGCGGCGCGCAATGAACTGGAAGTTGATCTGTCAGCACTATCGTTATCTTCAGGGCAGATTTTTTATTTTATTCGGCTTATAAATCCTTACTAAATATAGTATTTTATCTCGATGTACTCTGTCTTTCATATGATTTAAATCAAATTCCTCGTCATTATAAATATCACGAATACACATAAATAGTTTTCTGGTTGCAATTTTCTAATTTTGACTATGCGTAGTGTATGCTTTACGCATGCATGCGCTGAAAGAAATGTTTAATAAAGTAAACGAATATATATTAAGCTTTTTTTTTTGTAAATTTTGATACCCTTTAGATCATAATTGCTCTTTATTTCATAAATTACGGTTTCATATTTTTAATTTTATAATTTCTGCATACCATCTTAGCAGATTTAAATTGATGATCTATAATCCAGAAAAAACCCCTAATCCGAAATCGCGAAATCCCGAAGAGTCCGGATTAAAGACTTTGTACTGTATTGGCTGCTTGAGTTTTAGTTCCACTTACATCATCAGAATTGTAAGAGTCATATGACATGGATTAACCTAGAAATGACGCAGGGCAAATAGAGGTTACTATTTTTAGAATGCAGAAGGGACTTTAAGATGCTAATTTGATCTTTTACATATTCCTTATTTTTCTCATATATATGTATATACATGTACATATATACGTGCATAATCAGCATGAGATCTCTTTCATTAAGTGAGAAGAATTAAGGCAGATTCTGAATCCAAATTTCTGTTCATATCAAGAATAACAGCAATTAGAAAGAACAGAAAACAAAACTGAAATAAAAAAGAAAAGGAAATTCCACAATTGAATCTGGATCATCATAAAAACAGTGTAACAAAACAGTTTAGAGGGGGTTATTGCAAACAAAAATGCAAAAATTTAATCTAATCTCACTGAACTTTAATCTTAACTATATAAATAGTTGATATTTAGTTTAAAAAATGATACATTCTTTGCTACCATACAAGACTGTATGTACTGCAAATAGCATCACGGCAAGGTAAATTTTAGAAATGGTGTAGACATCAGATTTAGCAAGCTTCTTCTGTGGCAGAGAAAATAAATCAGAAGAAATTATTTTCTTTTTTATTTATTTAAATGCAATATAGTTATATTTTATTTATACAGTTGCCATTTAATGTGATAGCAATTAATTTTACCATGCAGATATTGTTATTGAATTGCCAGAGTCTCGCCCATATGTGTCTGAAAACATGGAAAATGCATGGCTACAATTTAGTTAATATCACAGAATGAAATTTTTTAAACTGAAGTGATGTTGCTAAATGAGATTGAAATAGAGTGTAGAAACTGCAAAATGACAGAAATATGTTTCCAGGTAAAGGATTAAGTCACCAAGTACCTTGATTCATTTAAGCCAACCATGCACAAAGAAATCCCTTTAGGAACATCAAATGCCTATTCACTTTAATGAAGCAAAATTCCAAATGGCCATGCTTTCTTATATCAAAAGAATCTCATTAGCTGTCTTGAACTTTGCACTTATATAAATGTTCTTTTCTAGGAAATGCTCATTATTTTATTCTGTTTAGTCATTTTTATTATGGAATCTAGTGAAAGGCATAATGATATGAGTCTAAGGCAGCATTTCCAAACCCGTGGTCTATGGACCACAAGTAGGCCTCAAAGTTTGCCTTTGTGGTATACGTAGATTTGCAAAAATGTCCTGTTATTTGTAAACAAAATTAACAAGATTTTACATCATTTCAAGCACACTGGCATATCTTTCAGATGTATATCCTCAGAACTAAATGCTACAAATCTACACGGTAATTTTACAAAGTAATTCTCAATGCCCATAAGAAATTAAAGACGTCTGAGAAGAAACTTGGTTTTCAGCTGTATAAAATAGAAACATTTTTCACCATTTCTAAGCTTAAAATCATTTTTAGTAGAAAATTATATTATTATTGGAAAAGAATTCTACAATGACATAATTTGAAACGCATTAGGAATTTTCACTGGTTCTTGATCCTTTCCACTGTGATTTTGAAAATAACAAACAATCATTGACTGAAAAAGAACAATTAATTGAAATCTCTTAACCAGACTTAAAATTAAATTCCAAGTAGAAGGTGTGGTTAATTTCTAGACCAGTGAAAATGGAATACAACGAACTACAGTCAAAAGTCGTTAATCTGGACTTGTCGGGACATCGGCAATTCCGGATTATAGATCATCAGTTTAAATCTGGTAAGAATGGCATGCAGAAATTATAAAATTAAAAATATGAAACCGTAATTTATGAAATAAAGAACAATTATGATCTAAAGGGTATCAAAATTTACAAAAAAAAAAAAAAAAAAAAAAAAAAGCTTAATATTTATTTGTTTACTTTATTAAACATTTCTTTCAATGTAGGTTGTTTAAGTTGCTTCGTTTTTTATGTGATAATACATTCTCTTTAATTTTATAAACAGATATAATTCCTTCTTCAGTTACAAAGTGCCGCTGTTCAAGTCCTATAATTGCTGTGTCGAGAATACCAACTAATTTGTCAATCGAAATTTTTTCATTTTCAATAACCTCTGTCACTTTCTTCGCTATCGGAAGCGAATTATAATGACGAGGAATTTGATCTAAATCATATCAAAGATGAGTAATAAGCCAAATAAAATAAAAACATCCGCCCTGAAGATAAGGATAGTGCTGACAGATCAACTTCCAATTCATTGCGTGCCACAGCGTTAAAAATAAACAAAGTTTAGATAAACAAACGTTAAAGTTTAGATAAACAAAGGATATGCCTTTACCCATTTTTTGCAGCAATTCCACTTTTTGTTTAATGGACTTCAAAACATACTTTCGCTTTGTAGATCCAAAATATACTTTCACTTTGTAGATCCTTTACATATTAGTAAATATATATCAGAAATTCTATTTGACATAATTGAAAGTTCAAGCTTACTTTTATAAAATTGCTCTAACAGTCTGCAAAAAATAATAAGCCGAATCCAATTTGAAGATTAAGGAACAATGCAATCTGCAACATTAACTGAATTAGGTAATTTTAGCTTAGCTTATACCGTCCGTTATACATTAAACGCGCATTCGTAAACGTATTTTGTGCACGCCCACACGCATATTCGCAGCCGTAAAGGTCTTACGCGCATGCATCAACGGGACGCATGCGCAGAAAGTGTGTAGCTTTGAGGTCCGGATTATAGATCATTCTGGATTATGGGTGTCCGAATTAACGACTTTTGACTGTAACAGTAAAATGGTGCTTTAAAACTTTATAATTTAGTTTCTGTCTGCAGTTATGCAGTTTATGTCTGTAGTTAGTTTCAACTGTGTAAAAGAAGGTTTTTGCTATTAAGTAGTTCATTCAAATAAAAACAAAGAACTGAAATACACTTGATGTATATGCAAATTTCAGACTTAAACCTACCGGCATACATTTAAACAAAGAACAGCTGCACAAGAATCGGCAAGTAGCTAATGTGAGTATCAACATTTATTTAATTTTTAGTTAATAAGACAGAGATTATCCAAATTATAATAGATTTAAGCCATTAAAAACAAATATAATTTTTCTTCAATCAGTTTATCATTAGCAATATAAAATTAAATATGTTTCAATTAATTATATTTTTAAAATGTAAGTATACCAATAATAATATATGTTAGATAAAGTGTTTTCAAAGAGGACAAAAGTAAGGTGCTCTAGAGAATATTCTAATTAATTAAAGTGGTCCCTAGTCGATAAAAGTTCAAGAAATGCTGGTCTGAGGTATAAAGGTGACTTGTTGAACTGCTGTGACACCCAATATAAAGTGTTTATAAAGAGTTTGAATTAAAGAAAAAAAAAAAAAAAAAAGAGTGGGATACATACTAAGTTCTTGATCACTAATTTGAGAAAGATGTGGTTGTTTGAGTGTTGAGTGGTTGTTTGATTGATGTGGTTGCAAGTAGTTGTTTGAGTAGGCTGAAGATGAGTTTGAAGTACAGCTCTGCTCTGCAGGATGCCTTGTCTGGTTTTGAAGTGACTTTGAAGGCACTCGGCAGTTTTGGTTAATGATTTGCCTCCCATTAGCCCTTTCTTCACAGCTGTCCACATCAGAAATATTTTCACTATTTATGCTATGAGTTGCACCTTGAACAGAATAATTTTTACCACCATAATCATTCTGATTATTTTTTCCTCCCTTTGGATATGGACTGGAACTACTGTCATATAAACTTTCTGTAACTTGACTGCATTCATCCACATGATTAGAATTCAATAATTCTGCCTAAAATAACACGAAAAAATAAAAATTCATAAAATTAATCAAAAATATATTCTGACTATTAACTTCATTTATATTAATATTTCAGGCTCATCTTTAGCTGAAGTAAGATTGAGTGTTTAGAGCAACTTTAAAATAACTTTAAAGCAAAAATGTTTTAAAACTGGCTTTTTGAACTTTAAATACCTTTCAGTATACACATGTTGCACATTGCAATCATGAAAATTTATTTTGCTTTAGCACATAAATTTGTTTTCAAAATTTATAATATTTTTCTTCTTTGTTAGTTTAATGCTTTACTAACCTGCTTGATGATTCGAATTTTGTTTAATTACCGTACTCAAGGATAAAACTCAATAGCCAGTATCTAGAGTTTTATATTCTTCATTCAATATTATATTCATGAGTATAAAGGAAATTAATATAATTTCATTCATGTGGTTTTGTGTTGCCAGATAATAATCAGCAGAAACTCTCAGTTAAAATAATAAATAAATAAAAGCAGTCAGCAGCCTTTTTGCCTCATGTTATTTCCTCTAACATAAGAAAAATTCTGAAGAACATGAAGCTCCATGTTATGGTTATTCTAATATATTTCATTATGCTTAGCTAATAATAGAGTACTCTAAAAAACTTCCTACTTTTAAAACTGTTCTAGTAAATTCCTTAATTTATTTGGGGGGGGGGTACTAGTGGCATATTATTTTCTGATTTTATATTATAATTTATTTGGTGGCGTTATTTGCAAAAATTTAAAAAAAAATTAACATGTCAGTCACATATATCAACATTTATTACAAAAGGTCTTTTAATTTCTCACTTGAAAATATATACAGATGCAGTACAGAAATTTAATAAAAATTAGTCAACAAATTTACAGAAAAAGAAAATTCACTGCAGATTAAAAAAAAAAAAAAAATTAGGTAAAACTTAACCTTAGATTGACAAAAGTCAATGCAAAATCAATTTCAGATTAACAAAAATTTTACAAAAAAGCTTTAAGCATTTCAAGGGATAATGTCACAGATCCTTTTCCTTCAAGCAGCAAAAATATTATAGCATAATTTTCAGTCACAGACACTAATTTAATATTAGAGAGATTTTTCTTCATATATACAGATACTGAAGAAATTCATAACACTATTTCAAAGTTCAAATACTAAGGAGGTCTGAGTTATGAAACTGAAGTTTTAATTATGTACTATTATTATTTAATTATTTATAATTACGAGGGCCATCCAGGAAGTAGATTACGTTTCCGTCTGTGTCCGCTAGGGGCGGGGCTAGCGCGGCCATCTTGGGGTCAGAGCGTTGCGCAGCTCAGTCTGCATCTAACCGTGCTAGTGAGAGGTTCGTGCTGTGCTCCGTTCAGATACTGTGACGGTTTGAAATGTCTGCGTTAATTGAAAATCCCGCGAGCTGCGCTCAGTAATAAGGTTTCTGACTGCAAAAAACTGTAAACCGATAGAAATCTATCGGCAGCTTCGTGAAGTGTATGGGGACAACATTATCACTGAAGGTGGAGTGCGTCAGTGGGTCATAAGATTTCAAAATGGCCGAACCAATGTTCACGACGAAGATCGAAGTGGGAGACCCAGCATAGTGACCGCCGAACTTCTCGAAAAAGTCGATGCTAAAGTCCGTGAAAATCGAAATTTCACAATAACGGAACTTTCTTTGAGTTTTCCACAAATTTTGCGAAGTTTGTTGCACGAAATCATCAGCGAAAAGCTTGGTTACCACAAGTTTTGTGCAAGAAGAGGTAACGAAGTGGTTGAAGGCGCAGGCGGCCGAATTTTTCGACGAAGGAATTTCCAAGCTCGTACATCGCTACGATAAATGCCTTAATTTGTATGGTGACTATGTAGAAAAGTAGTATTTGAGTGTGGCTTTCATCTGTATATAATAAAATTTGTTTCCTATACTTTGTTTATTTTTTTATTCCAAAACGTAATCTACTTTCTGGATAGCCCTCGTACTATTACTATTTATTACTTAATTAAAAGTAATTATTTATTACTTAATTATTTATTTCCTTTAATTATATAAATTATATATTACTTAAAATCATACTTTAAATGGAAAAAATAACTCCATAATTGTAGAAGGAACACATAGTACATTTATTTGTCATTTAAATGCAAGTAACTGGTGATAAGTAAAATTAAAACAGAAGCGAAATTTCTTACTGCATTAAAGGATAACTTAAACTGAAAACACAAGAAACACATTTAGAATGTAAAAACATATTTATTTCATTAGCTGTAGATAAGTAAAAACATTGTGTGGTGATAAAAGCACTATAAACTCTCCATTCGCAAATGGTAGTATAGGGTCAAATGTATATGTTTCAGATAAAAATGGGTGAACATAAACATACAGTAATGGTTTTAAATCAAATCATAGAATTGTCAATCAATAAAACACATATCTTATGACCTTTTTACTAAGAAATGGTATAAAATTAAACTGAAAATGACACACTAAATACATACTAAAAAAAAGCAGAAGCATCAGATTTCACATAGTAATTATTGTCAAGTAATCTTCTCTCCTTTTTGGATTTTCTGTAACTAATATTTTTCACGATTCAATGAAAATACTTACTTTATGGGTCTCTTTACAATCTTGAAAAATAATATTCTGAAATATCTAAAACTTAAAATCATTATTTTTCATAAATAAAATATTAAATGATTATAAGAGATGAGCATAAGTATATAATTGCTCATTTCTGCAAACATTTATTTCATTTAACTTAGTTTTATCTACATTTATAGCATTGTGCATTGTTTTTACTTACTTTATTTATTTAGAGTACAGTCAAAAGTCGTTAATCCGGACTCGTCGGGACTTCGGCGATTCCGGATTATCGATTTTTCCAGATTATAGATCATCAGTTTAAATTTCGTAAGATGGCATGCAGAAATTCTAAAATTAAAAATATGAAATCGTAATTTATGAAATAAAGAACAATTATGATCTAAAGGGTATCAAAATTTTTTAAAAAAAAAAAGCTTAATATTTATTTGTTTACTTTATTAAACATTTCTTTCAATGTAAGTTGCTTAAGTTGCCTCGTTTTTTATGTGATAATACATTCTCTTTAATTCTATAAACAAATATAATTCCTTCTTCAGTTACAAAGTTCCGCTGTTCAAGTCCTGTTAATTGCTGTGCCGAGAATACCGACTAACTTGTCAATCGATTTTTTTTCATTTCCACTAACCTCTCTGTCACATTCTTCATGTCTTTATCCATTTTTTGAAGCAATTCCACTTTTTGTTTGTTGGACATCGAAACATACTTTCGTTTTGTAGAACCTTTGGAAGTTCCAGCATCGGAAATTCTATTTGACATAATCGAAAGTTCAAGTTTACTTTTATAAAATTGCTCTTACAGTCTGCAAAAAATAATAAGTGGGATCCAATTCGAAGATTAAGAAACAACGCAATCATTAACATTAAGTGAAATAGATAATTACATAATTTTAGCTTACACCGTCCGTTATACATTAAACGCGCAGGCGAAAACGTATTCTGCACTTGCGCACACACATATGCGCAATAGTCAAGGTCTTACGCGCACGCGTAAAACGCCTGTGCGCATGTGCTAACGCGGCGCATGCGCAGAAAGTTTTTAGCTTTGAGGTCCGGATTATAGATCACTCCGTATTATGGGTGTCCGAATTAACGACTTTTGACTGTATTTTGATTTATGCTTAGTTATTGTACATTGGGGGGGGGGGAATGGGACAGTTCTATATCTTCCGTTCTACTGGGGCTACTGACAAAATTCAAATTGCATTTTTCATGTCTCAAAAGCACGACTTAGGATATATATTAGATTTATATAAATCATTGCTTTAATATAGGTATTTTGACCAAAAATTGGACTTTTTCTGAAATGGCATGGCAATTTTTATCCATATTTCGATTCTACAACTAAAATTATGCTGAAATATTAAATTTTGTAAAATTCAGTGCAAAATTTGCAGAGAAATTCAAAAATTTATCTTGGCACATTTGTTTCAGTTTACACTAAGAATAATTCACTTGGCCAACTTCTTAATACATGGCAACCTATTTTCCTTTCACTATTTACATTGTGCATGAGCGGAAAAAGTTACACCATTCCTACTTTCAAATAATTTTAACAAAGTGCCTAAACCACATTTGATGTTATTATCGCTTTCAACAAATATGCCAAATTTCAAAATGTGCAAATATATAAATTCACGTATATCTTCACAAATTTTGAATAAAAAACTCTAATTTTTTGCAGGCATGCTTAGAAATACATCTACTTTAAGATGATGGTAAAAATTTTATAATTCAAAATTTTTCCGAAAAACTTATAAAAATTATTTAAAAATACAAATTTTGAAAATAAATCATAAAAAAATGGACAAATTTTATTTGGAATGAACCTAAATTTCAAAATGTTAAAAAGAAGAATCAAATCAGTTTAATAAGAAAAAAGAAAGATTAATAAATATATACCAAATTCACTTAACATCAAGGAGCTACAATTTTGAGAGCTAATTTTTTAAAAACGTGGCAGTTTGGCATAATTTGAGCTGTAGAATCGAAACACAGAAAAAAAAAAAAAAAAAAAAAAAAGGCATGTCATTACAGAAAAAGTCCAATTCTGTGTTAAAATACCTATATTAGAACAATGCTATATATAAATCCAATACATATCCTAAGTCGTGCTTTCGAGACATGAAAAATGCAAGTTGAATTTTGTCAATCGGCCATGTAGAACGGGAGCTATAGAACTCTACCATTTTTTTCGCAGTGTACATTTTATATAATTTTGCATTTGTGGCCATTTCTTGAATTCATCAGTGTTTATTTCACATATTATGTTAGAGACCTCTTAATTCCGAGTTCGAGAGACATTGGAATCTTGAGGATAACTCAGGTAGAATCAGAGATAGAGGCAGAAACCCTTTTATTTAGTCTTGATGATAATTTTTATAGCCAAGGTGTTGACAGTTGCAATTTCTCATTAACCTTGCAGCATTCTGAAGCTTTTCAGAAAGCATGTTTTGAAGTTCAGAAGCAATTTTTCTCAGTACCTCCAAAAACTTTTACTTTCCTCGAGTAACTCTATCAAAAGGAGATTGTGAACAACCATGTTGAAGAAAATTTTGCTTTATGGCTGCTTTTCTTCTAAGGTTATTTATTCTATTTATCTTGTTTTAAGAGCTGTTATCTATCCTAAGTGTTCCGTATTTTGTGCGACTCCAATCAGCCTATGATTTTTGAACATCTAAATAATTGTAATGCACTTTCTCTGTATGAAAACATTGTTAAAAAATAGTGGCGAGCCCATGAACTAATGGCTTAAGTGCTAACATTTAGCATTTGTAAAATAAATTTATCTTGAGTTCAAGCCTTTCTGCTTTTTTAGTATCGTTATTTAACCCTCTGAGTGATACGACTACCTTTATACAATCATGAGATTTTTTTTTTTGTCTCTTAGTATATATTAGTTTATAATTTAAAATATTCCTCTTTCTTACTTTTTTAATGATGTAAATATCATCTTAATGAATGGAAGTTTATGAAAACAGAGACTAAAATAAGTAATTATACAAATTTAGATATTAAATGGTTTCAATACAGGTCTTCATGATCAGATCCGAAAGCCCATGTCAATCAGAGGGTTAACAGATTTCACAAATATGTAGCATGAAAGTAAGATAAGATGTTAGATAAATGTACTAAAATAAATTACAGTGTACTCTTGATTACAGTCAAAAGTCGTTAATTTGGACACCCATAATCCGGAATGATCTACAATCCAGACCTCAAAGGTAAAATCTTTCTGCGCATGCGCCGCGTTGACGCATGCTCATAGGCGTTTTACGCATGCGCGCAAGACATTTATGACTGCGCATATGCATATGCGCAAGTGCAGAATACGTTTTTGCGTGCTCGTTTAATGTATAACGGACGGTATAAACTAAAATTATTTAATTATATATTTCAGTTAATGTTGCAGATTGTGTTGTTCCTTAATCTTCGAATTGGATCCAGCTTATTATTTTTTGCAGACTGTAAGAGCAATTTTATAAAAGTAAGCTTGAACTTTCGATTATGTCAAATAGAATTTCCGATGCTGGAGCTCCCAAAGGATCTAGAAAACGAAAGTATGATTCGATGTCCATCAAACAAAAAACGAATTGCTAAAAAAATGGATAAAGGTATATCCTTTGTTTATCTAACCGTTCCGAAATCTGTTTATCAATTTCACGCTGCTCTGCACGCGGGGGGGGACGTCGCGCCGTGCAATGAACTGGAAGTTGATCTGTCAGCACTATTGTTATCTTCAGGGCAGATGTTTTTATTTTATTCAGCTTATAATTCCTTACTAAATGTAGTATTTAATCTCAATGTACTCCGTCTTTGATATGATTTAAATGAAATTCCTCGTCATTATAAATATCACGAATACACATCAAATAGTTTTCTGGTTGCAATTTTCTAATTTTGACTATGCGTAATGTATGCTTTACGCATGCATGCGCTGAAAGAAATGTTTAATAAAGTAAACAGATAAATATTAAGCTTCTTTTTTTGTAAATTTTAATACCCTTTAGATCATAATTGCTCATTATTTTATAAATTACGGTTTCATATTTTTAATTTTATAATTTCTGCATGCTATCTTACCAGATTTAAACTGATGATCTATAATCAGGAAAAATCGATAATCCGGAATCGCCGAAGTCCCGACGAGTCCGGATTAAAGACTTTTGACTGTATTTGGATAATAATTATCCGGTTTGCAGATTATCAGTTGGATTGTGTTACCCACGCATACACAGTCAACACTATGCTCTAAAGTACGCAAAACAGAAACATGTGCAAGATTGACCATGCTCTAAAACAGTTGAACGGCAACTCTAGGTTTAGTTTCAAGGATTACTTAAAACAATCCTTTCTGCACATGCATAGTTGAAGGCATTATCATTACATTAGTCCCAAGATAGCAATGACTTCTGTTTGACTCTGTTGACTTGGTCCATGAAAAAAGATTCGAATACAATGAGAAAACAGCACTTCGAGAAATA
The DNA here is from genome assembly GCF_044657685.1 of Stegodyphus dumicola. Lineage (NCBI taxonomy): Eukaryota > Metazoa > Arthropoda > Arachnida > Araneae > Eresidae > Stegodyphus > Stegodyphus dumicola. The sequence continues at coordinate 283,451,354 of NC_140768.1, forward strand.
AGCAGTAAAATTCCCCAGAAATTTAGGTTTTCTAAAAACCAAAGTAAAATTATTAATTTTCTTAAGAAATACACATACAATATGCATAAGAATTGATAGTTTAGATTATCCTTGCTTTTAAATTATACATGACCTGCTTCCCAACATTAGTTTGGATAATCGAGAGTACACTGTACAATGGAATTTTTGAAGACATACATATACTGTCACATATTTATAGATTTAAACATTATGAGAAACGCATTTATTTATTACATTCTTTCTCTGACATACCTCATTTACACATGACTGTCTTACTGAAGAGTAATCACTTTCTGACCTATCAAATAAATAGAAATTTATTAATGTTATGTTGTAAAAAATGTTACAATAAATATAACAATTTTTAAAAAAAAATAATATCACATATCTACATATATGACAGGAACATCCACATACAGTTCCCTTGCATTTTGTTGTGCATTTATTCATTTCGTTAAAACTTACACAGCAGTTAATATTTATAGGCAATTAATTGCTTAGTTATTTCTGAAATTATCAATGTAATCCTATTAATCATTGAATATTCCTGTTGACATTAAATTAGCTGATCCCCAGTTTGGAACTCCTAACAAAGCAGCCAAGTTACTAGGGGCTAAGCTGTGAGATTTTAAAAACATAGGAAAATTTCAATTAGAAAATCAACTGTTAATATTCCAAGAAACAGTTTTTGGATACATTGTGCAGGTTCATGCATGAGTAATTCAGAAATAAATTACTGTACCTTAGTTCCAAATAATGAAGAATGACGTCAGAAAATTTTGCAAAGATTTTGGGAAGTTGAATGCACTGAAAATATTAAGGAGTTTTAGAAGTAGAAAAATACTGTGAAGAACATATCAAGTATCACTATGAACAAAATTATGGAACATATGTTGTACAGTTACCCAATAAGGAAGGTGTGGAATTAGGAGAATCAAAAACACTTGTGAAGAAAAAATTACATCAAGTGTGGAAGCGATTTGAATATGAAAAACCTTGTATAAAAATTTTATAAAGGACTATAAAGCTTTAAATCACATGAAAGAAGTACCGTAATTTCGCGCGTATAGTCCGCGGACTACCTGTGTTTAAAATGCGAATTTTTGAAGCTGCGGATAATACGCTGGTTGTTCACAGTTAAAATTGTTGAAATTTTAAAAACACACTGTCGTGAACTGCCGATGATCAAATATAAAAAAAGTCCGAGATTCCAAGAAAACATTCGTATGTATCGTATCGATAGTAAACCATAGAGCATAGTGCAGAACGAATGAGTAGTAGCAAATAGAGCTCCTAAAAGTCTTGTATCAAAGTATCCTTCGCACTGCTTTAGTGCAACTGCCGTGAGGGGGGGAAAGTAGTTGATGCGTTAGCTCGGTTTTAAGGAGCCTTAGTAGCAAGTACTTGGAGTACAAAAAAAAAAAGCATGATTCGTTTACTTATAGGGTGGTTTGGCAACGAGTGAGTGGGGTCGAAGGTCACATTTCATTACCACTTATCATGAGTAAAGCACGTTGCACAGTATTTTGTTTTCGTATTTTGTCTTTCATCTTCGATAACGTTAATGAAACATTGCCGGAGTTTTACTGCTGAGTTTAAACTCAAGGTAGTTGAGAAAGCTGAGAAAGATGGAAATAGAGAAGTGGGCCGTTATTTTGAAGTGGACGAGAAAGCGGTGAGAAATTGGTGCAAACAAAAGGAAGTGTTAAAAAGCATGGGAAGAAAGGGATCCAATCGGCATGGAAAAGTAAAATGGACAGCTTTAAAGGAAAATTTACTGAGATGGGTTCTCGACCAAAGAAATGCCGGACGCTCCATTTCAACAATTAAAATCCGTCTCCGAGCGAAGTCCATGGCAGAAGAGACGCAGATAATGGATTTCAAGGGAGGAATAAATTGGGTTTACCGCTTCATGTGTCATAAAAACTGGAGAGTTCGCAGCAGAACGACAATGTGTCAGGATGTTCCGGACGACGTAGATGAAAAAAATACTTCTTTTCTTCAGTTTACAAGGAAAGTTATTGCAGAAGGGAAGTATTCCTTAAAAAATATTATAAATATGGACGAAGTTCCATTAACATTTGATTGCCCACCAAATCGCACCGTCGATACTTGTGGAGTAAAAACAATATCAATAACAACAACTGGTCAAGAAAAGACCCAATTCACAGTGATGCTCGCCTGCTGTGCTGACAGCACAAAGTTGAAGCCGCTGTTAATCTTTAAGAGAAAAACAATTCCCAAGGAAAGTTTCCTCGAAGCGGCCTAATACGGTGCAATGAAAAGGGTTGGTGCAACGAGGACATTATGCTCGATTGGTTTCAAGAAGTTTGGAAGAAGAAAGAAGGTGCCTTTTTCAATTCCAAAGAAGTACTAATTATGGATTCCATGAGGGCACACATAAAAGACAGTGTAAAGGCGGAAGCTAAAAAAAAAAAAAAAAAAAAAAAAAAAAAAACATCAGTGCTGAACTTAGCGTTATTCCAGGAGGTTTAACAAAAATCCTGCAACCTCTGGATATTAGCGTGAACAAAAGTTTCAAGTCCCACGTACGTGCTTGCTGGGAGATCTGGATGTCGGAAGGTTTACATACTTTCACAAAAGGAGGAAATATAAGACGCGCTTCATACACTGAAGTTGCCGAATGAGTCGATAAATCCTGGAAAAGTGTTAAAGTGTCAACTATCCGATTGGGATTTATAAAAGCCAGGATTGTTAGTGAAAGCGAGGAAATCACTGACAATGAAGATAGTGATGCTGAAAATGAACTTTCGGACACTCTTCTGAAAATATATTAGAACTGTTTAATTCTGATATCGATGAATCGGACTTTGACGGTTTTCGTGAATGTAGTAGAATGTGTGATTAATTAGTAAGCACTGTTTTTTATTTGTATTTAGTGTTATATTAGTGTTATTTATATTGAAGGTATATTAGTAAGTAAGTACTTTTTTATATTTATACTTAGTTCTTTGTTTCTAAAATACATTAATATTGCCGTATTAAAAAAACGTAATTTCGGAGGTATAGTCCACGGACTATCCGGTGGTGCGGACTATCTGACGATTTTTGAAATTGTTTTATATAAAATCGTGTCTGCGGACTATACGATGGTGCGTACTATACGTGCGGAATTATGGTATAGGAAACTGAAACATCATCCTACAATTTTCTTAATCATCATGGAGTTTATCTCTACACAGAAAACCTCTACCAAGCTTCATATCGTGTTTTGCATCAGCAGCTACTGCCAGGGAGCAGTTGATCTGATGGAAAGAGCCGACTGGCAGCCCTGCTCAGACTTATCCTCTGAAGACTGTAACATATGGAAGAGCAAGTACACTATTCCTCGCAAAAATATTCCTGAAGCAGTTAGCAGTGACTGAATTTCCTCATGCCTCATGAGCCATACTGAAGGACATTACACTGAAGCTAATTTGCTGTAAGAAGTCAAGGAATTGCAGACATAGTTAATCCATCTTCTTCTAGAATATGATGGAATGAAGGTATACTAATGTGTTCAAATAATACTGAACTACTGAAGAATAGAGAAAATGCAACTCAGGATTATTCTTTTCAAGTTATTGATGAGCCCCAGGTCTCAAAGGCCTTGGAAATGTCATGGAATAGGGCTACAAATAGTTTCTCTTATGACTGCAAGATACCTGCATTGAAAAGACAGTAATGAAAAGAGATGTCTTGTCAGCAATAGGTCTCTTCTTTCATCCATTAGGTTTGATTGGATCTGTTAATAACAAATCTAAAATTATTTCTACAAAACTTTGGCTCTTGAAATAAATTGAAACACACCTTTTCCTGAAAGATGATTCTAAAGAATGAAAGGCATTTCTCATAGTCTTAGATTAGTCAATGATTTTCACCTCCCTAGCTTTATTCTAACTGATGGAGCAGAGTTAATAGAAATAATAAGATCATGCAGTGTTAGTCTGCAATGCTACTGATGCTGCAATTAATATGAAATGCATATCATCTTCGAATGAATGTTCATCAAGACTTCTCTATACCAAGTCTTGTATTTCACTTTTGAAGTAAATTACCATTCTTTATTTGAAACTTTGTGCTACAGTTCTGTGTGTTGTTATTGATCTTACTTGTCTGACCTCACCAGAAAAAGCCCATGAAGTTTATTGTGGCGAAAGGTACAAGATTATGTATGCTATTGGCTAGAGCATTGGGCACCATATAGGTGACAGTACAATTTTGCCCAGTTTCACCCCAATTTTGAGAGCAGCCCAGGGAATGGATTTGATGGTCTTCCCCTATCATCAAACCATATGAGAGGAATTTCAGTTTGTGATATGTTGTGCATTTAACACAGTTAAGGCATTTGAATACACTATCCTTTATTTAGATTAAAGAATTTTAAGTTAGAATAACCTTAGAATCTTTATTTAACAAGTTAGGGAGTTTCCTTAATTCAGATAGAACACAAGTCAAAGTTAAAAGTCTTTATAACATTTAAATCGACAAGTTGAAAATAAAGAACTTGCAAGATACTCATTTATAAGTTTTAAATAGCTTCAGGCTCAATTATCAGGCAATATTATTAGGAGTATATTCCATAAAAGAAGGTAACATGCTGAAATGAATGAAGCATAAACATAATGCAAATATGAAATCTTTTTAGGACTTCTGCTTCTGAAACATAAGTAGAATATTCTTCCACTGATATATATTGTTTGGCGCTCGTTTCCCCCTCCCCAATTGCCGATTTTCATTATGCAAAAGTGACACTAATTTATTCTAACAGTCTGCCATACACTTAGAGTTCCCCTATACCAGTGGTGCGCAAACTAGGGGTCGCCAGAAGTTTTTTGGGGGTCGCACAAATTTTTATGAAATGCATTATGCCTGCATGCTGCATACCATACAGTGTACATATAAAGAATGAAGCGCCATCACTCACTGTTTAATTGCAATTTCATGCTGTCCGCTCTTTCTTCGACCGTAATGCGTAATGTATGTAAAGTGTGAAGACGCAAGTTTTACACTCCGGTAGATAGCACCCTCTTCGTGGTAATTCGCCAGTTTTCCTGAAAAGCATCTATTTGACTAGATGTTAACCGCAGTGAAAGGGAAAAAATTCGCTTCCGTGATTAACCAATCAGATGGCGAGGCACGCGATGTATATGATAGTCAGAGTAAAGCCGTGAAGTGTTCGCATGAAGTTGTAGCAGTTGGGCCTGCAATTGTTTTAGTTGATCCTTGAGTTTTATCATGTGACGTTGTGCAATTATGATTTTTTATATTTTTATCGGGCTTTGCTACTCTTTGTTATCAGGTATGTACTATCATTAGAGAAAGATCTCTGTTAATTTTATTGAAGTTCTCAAAAAAATGAGAAAATTTTATATATTATTTGTTTTAGTTTAAATAATTTAACCCCTATCTTCATAATGGATAAATGGGTAATATGTACACTAGGTACATCTTCAGCTAACAAACGAACAAATACTGATGAGGAGTCGCAAAATACTGAACTAAATGCCCAATCTAAAAAAATAAGAAAATACAATGAGGAATTTATTAAGTATGGTTTTACATTTTGTGTGAAGAACGCCCGCTATGTGTCATTTTCAACGAAAAGTTAGCAAATGAGAGCAATGAACCAGCTAAATTAAAAAGGCACCTGGAAACTAAACATAAAGAACTTCAAAATAAACATGCTGATTTTTTTCAAAGACGAGCTGAAAATATGAAAATTCAAAGTGCACATTTAAAGAAATTTACAACAATACCTCAGAAAGCATTACGAGCTTCTTTAGAAGTTTCTTATCTAATAGGAAAATCAATGAAACCCCACACAATTGGAGAATCCCTTATCCTTTCTGCAGCAACTAAGATGACATCAATTATGCATGGCGATAATTATGGAAATGAACTAAAAACAATACCATTATCAAGAGATACCGTGTCTCGGCGTATTTCCAAAATGTCACGAAATATCGAGTCAGAAGTCATAAAGTGCATACAAAATTCAGAAAATACAAAATTCGGAAAAAGTTTGCGCACCACTGCTCTATGCCACAAAGCCACTATACATTTACAAACATCCACTGCCTTGTCCAGGATTTGCACGTGGACACTTCAGTTCGGTAGTCAGAGTCACTAACCACTATCTCGGTTGGGCAGCGGTGCAGCTTTCTTAGTAATACTAGAGGCCATTCAACTATCCAAACACAAGGTGTATTATTTTACTGATACTTCAATAGTGTTAGCATGGATTAAGAAGAAATCTCATCATATCATCTCAAGATATTTTTTTGCTAACAGAGTATCTGTTATTTGTAGTATAACAGCTATTCATCAGTGGTGTCATGTTAGCACTCATAACAATCCAGTTAATTTGACATCATGTGGAGATGAACCTAAAAATCTTTGTCATAATGATTTAAGATAGTAAGGATCAAGGTTCTTAGCTAAATTGTAATGGAAAAGCTTTAATAGGTTCTCTAACTATTAAAGAATTGAATGATGCTGAAAAAATTATCATAAGATATATACAGTCACAAGATTTTGAGAGGATATTTTCTCCTTGAAAAATAAGAATTATATTTCTTCTAAAAGCAAGTTAATATGTTTATGTCCATTTTTAGATAAGGATTTGCTTCTGAGAGTAAGAGGTACAATTACAAATAATAATCTTATTTATAGTAAGAATTTTTGTTATGTAATGTCAAAAGATAATATATTTACAAGATTAATTTTTTATTATTATCATGTTAAGTATTTGCATCTTGGTGCACAAGTTTTACTGCATATTTTTAGCAAATTTTGGGTTATTAATGGTTGAGATATAGATTGAAAGGTTGTACATAGATGTGTAACATGTTTTAAGATTAAACTACATGTACATGAACAACTTATGGGAAATTTACTTGGTGACAGAGTTAACCCAAAGTTTGTCTTTAATGCTTGTGGGCTTGATTTTTCTGTCTATTCCTCATAATGTACAAAAATCAGAGAAAGGGTAATTGTGCAAAAATGAATGTTGCAATATTTATTTGTTTAGCTAGTAAAGCAATACACTTAGAGGTAGCAAATGATTTAACTACAGATGCCTTACTTGCTACTATTAAAAAGATGATGGCTAAACATGGAAAATGTAATAACATAATACCAGATAACAGTACATGGTTGGTAAAAATCAGAAATGAAAAAATTGCATACCTTGGTCCTTAACTGTAATTCTGACACTGCAAATTTCTTAACATGTGAAGGTGTAAATTAGAAACTGATTCAAACTTGGGCACCAAATTTTGGTGGTTTATGGGAAGCAGGCATTAAGTCATTCAAATCCCATCTCCAGTGTACAATCAGTAAATATAAATTGATTTTAGAAGAAATCTGGACACGTTTCATACTCCTTCAAAGCAAGAATAATATCCCATAAAAGACTATATAAATGTAGTGATAAAGACAGTACTTTATAAATGTAGGCTAGGCAATGGAAAAGAATGCAATGGAAGAGGAGTAGAGCAAAATATCACTGCTAACTGTAAGAAATGCTTTTTTATCTTCAAATCGAGCATCAACTGACAGTTCAGAGAAAAGGCAACTAATACTTAATAACTAAAACTTTTTCTAGAAATTTATAAATAACTTTAGTATTACTGTATTTTTCTAGAAATATTTATAAGTTTCTTTCTGATGCAGATATGGGTTGCATATGTTCTCATATCACTGCATGGATGGAAGCTTATGCAATAAATAGGCAATAGTGAAAGCTTATTGCAATGGAAAAAACATTTTCTCTATTTTTTGAAATTTAAGAATATAGCAAAATCTATTTTCTAGTTATTTATTCTACTACGGCTGTTCGCACAATTTTTAGATGATTTTCAATGTATTTACAGAAATATTTTACCCAAAATTCATGTGTTTTAAATGTCCCATTTGATAACTCTTATTCTTCACTATCTTTCTACACCATAATTTCCAACATGATAAAGCTTCCTTCAGTACCAGAAGAGGTATTTTATCTCATTTCTCTTGAACAGCTTTCCAGAGTCCAAGAAGAGTTGTAGAGCAACATCTGGACAAGTCCAAAAGTGGAAAAATCCGTGGAAAAATCCGATGACATCAGGAGATTTAGTAGGGACAATAGTGAAGGGTATGATCTTGCTACACACTTCTTATTCCCTTTTTCTTGGAAATTAAAAGTGGATTTTTGACGTCCGACTGCTTGCTTTGTCTTGATGCAGTTTTACTGAATGTTTGCACTGTGGGTAAAAAGAGAAGCTATTTCATATTTGAAAATTGGGTATAAAGTATGTAACTGATAATATGTGGAGTTGACCTTAACAGTTTTCTGCACTCTCTTTATTTTTAATTTGCCGTTATATGAAAAACCAGCAACAATCATAGATCCTTCTGAAAAACTTTCTTTAGATTCTATGAACCATGATCTAAGACTTTTTCCTTCTCTTTGATGATAATAAATGGATATCTTTTTATTGCAGTAATTTAAACGTATCCAAGATTCATTTATTGTAACAACACTTTTCCATTTTTGTTTGAATAATTGTGTGTCATAGAGAATTCTGCAGCACATTCTGCTTTCAGGAATATGTGGAGAAAGACAATCCACATTGTTTTTTCGCCTTTTCGAGATTCAAATCAACATTAATCACTTACAACATTAATCAACATTACTCTTGACACTAAACATTTTAATGATTAAGCAACTGCCTTTTGAATTTGAAGGTGTTCTTTTAACATTAAAGTTCTTATCTTTGCAATATTCCAAGCATTCCATTTTCTCCCTTTCTTATTGACAATATTATCTCTTGTTGCTTTAGATACTGAAAAATCATGGCTTTCACAGCATTTTTTAATAACTAAATACTAATAATTTTCTTTGGAAAGAGTACAAACATAGCCTTCCGTCCACTGCTTCTTTAAAAGCAGCATTTTGCATAAAAACAAAATTATCAAATAGCAGATGATAATTTATACTTTAAAAAAAATATAGCTGCAGTTAAAAATTTTTCCCCCCAAGCAGGCGATTTTTTTAAATAACAAAGCAAAGTTGTCAAAAAAATGTGCGAACAGCCTCTGTAATATTGATAATAAAATTGAAAAATAATTTAAAAAAAAACCTTTGTATCACCTCTCTTCATTATCGTCAGATTCATCTGATGAATCAGAAGAAGCTTCATCCGGAGAGAAATCTTCATAATTATCTATAGCTTCATCAAGCTGAAAACATATACAAAATAAGAAAGTATTTATTAGTCAAAGCACTGTTATGTTACACTAAATAATACTATTTACAAATATAATACATTGACCAAAATTATTTAAATTGCTGCTATTAAAATCAGGTCAATAATTCCACAATGATTAAGTAAAATTTCTATTTTTAAAGATTTTAATAGGTGTATAGTTATTTAAGCAATTTCTTTCTTTATTTTCTTTTTTATGAACCCAAAGGAGTGTTAGCCCAGAAGGGCTATTACCTCAAAAGCTGAATTTTGCGCCAGTTCATTATAAATGGCGTACCTCTTTTTAAAATTGTTACCACCAAATTATAACTGCCCTGTAATATACAGGGTGGTTATAATTAAAGTTCTACTTTTGAATGGTCATAAAAGGAAAAATACTAGACCAAATGTTATCAAACTCAGTAATCATGTAAAGGAGGTCATGGGAATTTATTTTCATCGAAAAAAAAATTTTAAAAACTCACCACCAGGGGATAATAGTTCTGTATGCAATATTGTTAAACAAAACAAGACAGAAACAAGGGAAATCCTCTCCCTGCAATACTTAATCGACAGCCTCCTGGATCCTGAAATACAGAAAGCTCCTCGAATGGCGGATGTCAAGGATGTAAAAAGCGCTCTAGTGTACACCATGAAATTCAAGGCAGCCCAGCAAGCAACTCGTAAAGATTGCTACCCAGTCAGAGCTGCGCGAGTATATGAGCCAGTGGATCAATTGATGGCTCGTTTAGATGAATTATCCAGATGTCAATGCTTTGATATGGGAAAGCAGTGAGAAGAAACTGACTCTAAAGTGTTGGAAATGTGGTGCTGAAGGCCGCATATGAAAGAACTGAAGAACACCCTGGGCAAAATAAGATAGACTATTTAACTGCAGAACATCCCAGGGCTCAGAGAATAAGAACATTTCCCAGCAACAATGCTGGAAATAAGTTAATGACCATATCACGGATCGGAGTTTAAACAATAGTGAAAAACCCCATTTTAATAAGCACTCAAGATTTCTGCAGTGAGTGGTAGCAGTGATGGACTATTCATCAATGAACATATCAATGGAGTTCCTTGCAATATGATCATTGGCACAGGAGCTAATGTTACCTTCATTCGGAAAGATTAAGCTCAACAATTTACAGATAAATTCATTTAGATGCCATCCTGTGTTACCCTCCACACTGCATCTGGTGATAAGATCAACATAGGTGGGAAGTTAAACATGAACATCATATTTAGAAGTGTTGCCTCACACGGCGTGTGTGGCAGGGATTACAGATCCTTGCATACTCGGATTGGACTTTTTATGGAAATAGAACTTTTCCTTAGACTTCCAAAAAAAAAAAAAAAAAAAAAAAAAAAAAAAAAAAAAAAGCAAATTGTGATATTGTATGAATATCTCTAAAGAAATTTCAGCCTTTTGTTTTATTTTTTTGTGATAAGAATAAATTTTATTTACTTTTCATCAGACTTGTGCATCCAATTTATTATGAACATATACGCATGGAACAATAGTAATATAAAATTAAAGGAAACAAATATACTATAATAAAACACAAAATGATTTATAGGAATGTTATAGGTTATACAAATAGGTTATGCAATACTCACTCTCTTTTCTCGTTCTAATGCTTCAGCATCTTCAGACTCGTCTTCAACAGAGGCAAATGTACCAGCAGGCATGTCAAAATTCATGCTTATTGGATTAAAGGTACTTAAACTATCATCCATATTTATATCTAAAATAAAATGAATGATAATTTTTTCTAAAACAATGTCTGAAATTTCTCTTGCATATATTTGCAAGCAATAAAATTTAGGAAAATATATATCAGTAAAATTTTGTTGGTAAAGATATCAAGGATGAAAAATTGGGAGGTTTTTCTTGTAAAGACGCATTCAATATATATAGGTGCTTATATACACAAAGTATGACAATAAAGTTTGCTGAAAGACATCATATGATGGGCACACATGACAGTGGGTGAATGACAAAGCATAGAAAAGATACTCCATGACATGTCTGAATATGTCTGAGAGCAGCACACGAAAAAGCATCATGAATTTCTATTAGTAACACATTAGCTTGCAATGTAGCTGTGGCTGTAAAACAGAGCAAGGAAGAGGCTCAGTAAATCTGTGGAAAAAGTCATTACATGCTTAAATAAGTTTAAGGGCATGGAATTGTTCTTTTAAAGTGAATTTACAGATGATTTAAACCTCTTCATCGGAGGGATTCTACTGAATATGTTGCTTGACGTGGTAGTACTGTGATGCTTTGTGTGGATGAAAACAATTGAAAAGTAGTTTCTTCTCCACAACGATGCTTGTCTGCATGTGTTACTGAAAGAGTTTACGGCCCGTACAGAAGATCTAGCCCCCGATAAACAACCATATCACCTGATCTGATGCCAGTAGACTTTTTTCTGTCCTCTTACTTCAAACAAGTCTTAAAACAGAATGATTTTTCAATATTCCAGAAATTCAAAACTATGTGACACAGGTTCTCCCAGTGCTCCCAAAAGAGGACTTTGCTTGAAGTTTTCAGGAACTGCAAGCAAAGTTTATTATCAAAAATGCATTGCAAACAATAAACATTATTTCAAAAGAATAAAAATCTTTATTTTGGTAAATCACTAAACTTTGTCATTCCTTGTACGTATATACATATATGCCAATTATATAAAATAAAAATATATAAAGCCAATCTCTAACTTTAATTTGATATAGCCCCTTAACTCTCCAATTTAATTTGGCTATTTCCCCTTTCTGCCTTAAAAACAGTAACTGCTGATAGTAAATTTCTCTAAACTATGTCATTTCAAAATTAATCCATTATTATATGGCTGTTGCATAATGCTAAAAAAGCAACATTAATGATGCAGATACATACATAAGATACTTCATACAACAATAATTTCAGATGCTTTAAATTAACCAAGCAAAATATATCTAAACTAAAATTAACTCATTCTGATTCTCAAGATTTCTTCTTGAACACATTACATTCTCTCTCTATCTTCTATACTGTCAACTCACTTACCTACTGCTGTGTCTTATCTTTGAAAACATTTCAAAATTATCATGTAATTTTTCAAGAACAGGCATGATTGGTATACTACTTCATCTCTGTTGGCTTGAAAAGTTTTGTAAATGAACATAAAAAGGAATATTAAAATCAGACATAATTACAAGCTTCTTTATGCATCTACACTGTCTAATTTATTTCATATATAGATATGTGTGCGCATGCATATCCTTTTTTATGTTTTGTCATTCACACACTGCCATGCGTGCCCATCGTATGGTCATAATGTCATGGTTCTTCAGTGTTTATATACATAAAACTAACAATTTATAATTAGAAAACTTTCAATATACCATCTCCAAGGAAGAGAAATTTAATTAAAATACATACCTACACGCACACATATATATATATACTCCAACTCCACTTTATACACTCTAACATAAGCTGCGCATACATAGTTTTTTGTACCTGGGCGAGCCCATTTTTATTATTGTTAAGATGATTATAATGTCATGGTTCTTTGGTGTATATATACATATACACTGGTGTGCAAAAATTAAGGACGAGACAGTTTTTTCAATATAACTTTGTACAAAAGATTTCCAAATCAACACATTTAATACCGTAAGATCCCCAATATGTAAGGACATGAGTAATGTAAGCAACACTTACTAAAAGAGAAATCAGAGGGATAAAAAGAAGCTTTATTGAAAAAGTAGCATGGAGCACAATGCGACTGAAGGCCGAAACATCCCTGTGATGGGTGGCCAGCAAGAAACATCCGGTCTTTAATAGGGGATATGATCTCCCCTGACTGCTAGGCAGGTTTCACAGCATCTGCCCATGCTGAGAATGAGGGTGTCAATGAGTTGTTAAGTCTTGCAGCACCAATCGAAGCTCCGGAATCATTACTGGTGGTAAGGTAGGAGCTGCCAAGCGTTTGCCTAGAAAATCCCATACATGCTCGATGGGATTGAGATCTGGAGATTGTGCCGGCCAATCCATACGTTCAATATCCTCACTCTCTAAGAGCTGTTCGGCAGCTACTGTGCGATGACATGATGCATTGTCATCCATGAAAAGAAACTGCGGACCCATAGCGCCTCTAAAAAGACGCACATATGGAAGAAGAATCTCGTTACAATAACGGGTCCCGTTGACTGAACTTGCGTCGAAGATGTGAAGGTCTGTACGACTACCAAGCATGATGCCTCCCCAAACGAGAACACCGCCACCTCCATACCTGTCCCTTTCAATGATGTTCGAGGGATGATTGCGGCTTCCCCTCTCTCTCCAGATGAGTATGTGATGAGAATCGTTACTCAGACTGAATCTGCTCTCATCTGTATAGAGTACTCGTCCCCATTCATTGCCTCTCCAATTCCGGTGTTCCCGGCACCACAGAGAACGTCTTCTCCAATGGGCAGGCGTTAGAGGTACACACCGTACAGGGCGTCGTGCAAACAGACCACCACCGTGCAGTCTTCTGGCCACGGTAAAACGCGATATCGGTCGCCCAGTCGCCTGTGTCATGTGTCTAGTGATTTCTCCCGCTGCCTGCCGCCTGTTTCTTCCGGCCTGTAAGGCAATATGCCGGTCATCTGCGGGTGTGGTTCCTCGTGGACGACCACTACTCAACTCCCGGATAGCTGTTCCTGTAGTTTGAAATTGTCTCCAAAGTCGTGAAACGATGCTGTGAGCAATTCTGAACTCTGCAGCCACACTTGTCACACTGCGGCCTTCCTCCAACTTCCCAATGATTCGACCTCGGGTAAAAGCATCCAGATGTCGTCTAACAGATTGATTATTCACCATTTCTCGCTGAGGCAGCAACTCGGTGTGATTTTAACTGCTATACGGCGTGCAATCTCTTTGCCAGAAATACTGATCTTACACCGACAACATGCTTTATACTACTCAGATGCTCCCCATTACGTCTACCTGCATATCTGCGCATGTGCTACCGTACAGCACCTTACTTAATCTCCTGATTGGTCTTTCTGTCTGCTCTGCCTCTTCGTTCAGCTGATATGCTAATTTTTCGACTTCGTCCTTAATTTTTGCACACAAGTGTATATGTGCACATGCATGTATATAGTACCTAGTGCTTACAAGAATCCATGCCTGACCTTTATTTTTACAACTGTCAGTTGTAGTAAACTGTCATGTACTTCCAGTTACAAAAAATGTTTCAAATGATGCAAATATTCATGTTTAGGTCTTCTTAATTTAAAAAAAAAAAATAATAATAATAATCATAAAATTTAGCTTTTTATATGTTTTTCCAGTTTATACACTTTTTTTAAGGAAAATTTTATGCTCATTATAAAAAATATAAAAAAAAAACATGCGAGTCACACACAGTAAATCGACCAAGATTTCAACCCTTTTCTGTTTGTTATTCTCACTGTAAGAATGCAAATGATGCAAAAGAAATATGCCAATAAACATGCAACCCAGCTTCCAAAACTTCATGAAAATGATAAAGTGTGGTTCAAAGGGAAAATTAAAAAACCTTGGAAACAGGGTATGATCATGAAGGTCCTCAACCAAGATCTTATGTCATAAAAGCAAATGATGGAACTGTGTATAGAAGAAATCGACATCACATTTGTAAAGACAAGTCTATGTGTAAAATGACAGAGTGGAACAGAACAGCAGAAGATTTGTTTCGACTTGGTCAATCAACACTTGATCAACCTGTTCTTGTAGATGATGATAAGCAGGATCCACCTAAGGAACAGGAAAGTGATTCTACTAAACATTCTCAAATTCCAGGAAATGCGTCAACTGAACCAGTATTAAGATGATCAAGTAAAAATAGAATAAAACCTCTTTGATATAGAGACAATTAGGAAGAACTTATTGATGCCATAAAATTATACTTTATTTATAGACTAATTATGGAATTTAATGAACTGTTCAGAAGTCTAAAAAGTATCAGTTTAATTAGTAAGTCATAATTTTAAAGATTTAAGTGAGTCATCAAGGTATGTAATTTTGCTATGTTCTCTAAAGATAACTGTTAAGTAATAATTTAATGTAAAAATGTTTTCTCGAGTTAACTGTTAAGTAAGTAAAGATTTAAAATAACTATTGTACTAAGTTAGTAACATGCACTAGTCTTGTTCTATAAATAAAAAGGGCATGTTAGATATTAATTACTGTGCTTGCCGATAGATGGCAGTGCCTCTAACCTCACTAGCTAGGCAAGTGCACGGTATTTGTGCTGCGTCACTCTCATCACTTGCCGCCGACTGTGTAGCATCAATGTCTCTCTTATGTATAAGTAATCTAATTTAATCATATAAATAAACAGTAATTTATCTATGTTTGACATGTCAACATACATAACAATAATCTAGGAAATCCAAGGACAAAAATGACAAAGAGGAAAGTATTCTTCCTCCTGCTGATGGAACCTGCTTGCTTATTGAGACTGCAGTGGAGCAAGAACAAAGTGAAGATGTTGAAATGAATTTCATGGATTTTAGGGCACTAGCACCTGAATGACAATATTCTCATGCCAAAAAGAGAAGCAACAATTTTGATAAGCTAGATAAATTGTTTCCACTAACAAGTCACTTGTCTGAATGATTTTTTACCATGCTTAAGCCAAGTAAAAATCAATCATTGAAATGAAGATATGAATCTGTGATCAAACTTAAAGGAAGAAATTCAGTAAAACAATAACATGCCAAAAAAGCTAATCAAAAGAGGATAAAAAGTTTGGATGCATTGTGATGGCTATATTTTATAATTTGAAACATATTCAGGAAATTAAAAGGAACTTGAAAAAGTCCTTAAAAATTTCTGTAGAGCAAGCATTATTTGGGAAATATTATACGGTGTGTGTGGACAGTTACTTCACAACTTATGAACTCTTTCGATTTCTTGAAACTAAAAATATGAAACATTTAATCTAAACAAGAAGAATCAGCCAGAGGGTCTTAATGTGGATAAAAATCTCAAATATAGTGACTTTAACTGGACCATAAGCAGTGATGTAGTAAAAGGCGTGAAGTGGTGATATATATAAAAAAAAAAAAAAAAAAAAAAAAAAAAAAAAAAAAACTGTCTCCTTGCTATCTAGCATTAGTGCTTGCATAGATTCCTCATTCATAGACAGACAAAATTCAAATACTTTCTCAAAAGGTAACAGAGATTATGACAAACACATGGATACATAGATTACTGTGACGAAATACACAAAAAGTGTAAAAAATGGTGGCATCATATATTTTTTCATTTTTTAGATGCAGTTGCAGTAAATGTTTTTGCACTTTATTGTATACTACCAGAAAGCAATGCAGATCTAAAAAAAAAAAAAAAAAAAAAGAAAGAAAGAAAGCATTTAGAACAGAAATTATCCATGGTTTGATATCTATGAGATGTAGTGAACCCATGATCATATGAAAACTATGTATTCCCATTACCATAAAAAAAATTGTGTTAGATGAAAAATGCTTGAAAATTGTAGAACATGTGCTAATAAAATGCAAACCAACGAGATGTGTCTTTTGTAACGCAACATAAAACTAGATTTATGGGTACTATTCAGTTTCGAGGGCCGTAAAAAAATTGCAGCAAAAATGTATGCGGGAAAGCGCCAAATCTAGCAAACACGTCCATTTAACAGCGTGCCAAATCTCGCGTACGCGCTGATTTCAGATTGCGTAACTTTATGTAGTTCTATATTTGTTAAGATGCCATTGAAATACCAGTTTAATTTTTAATTCCTTATTTGATATCCTATGGATTTAACAATTTGGGAATTTCCTATGATGAAAAGTCTGCGATAGAATTCTGGGTAAAGTGCAGAATCACCCACTGCTTGACGCGTTTTTAAGAATTACACATACTTGGTATCCATGTACACATCGACTTATTTTCACTTTAAAAAAAATCCCAGAATTGCACAAAAATGGCACTGCGCACATCCTTGACTTTATCTATGTACACATCGACCTGTTGTCACTTAAAAAGTAAAAGAAAATTGACCAAATTCCAATTGTTTTTACTCTTGTAAAAAGCGGCAAAGAAATAAGCGGGCGATTCTGCACTTTACCGAAAATGTTTTCAAAGAAAAGGCATCATTCATTATAGAAAATTACATTTGAACAACCAACGAGATGACATTATGCTTTAGCGATAACTCGGTAGCGAAATATTATATGAAATTAAACTTTCATCTAAATTAAAACATCAATATTTAGATAGTTGTTTACTATTATACTTTTTTTCTTGCGTTAGGGTGGCCGCATTATTTTTGGCAGCACTGGCATCAACAATAGTTTGGCGATTATTTACGGCCCTCGAAACCGAATAGTACCGATTTATGTATCACACTTGAAATGCTGGATTATGCATGTATTAAAAAATACAATGCTTCTTTTTATTAATACATTATTATTAATTATATGTTCTGTTTTTATTATAACATACTCTATTTTTGTTATTATCATAGATTTTTGTATAATTTTGCTATTAATTACAAATCGCATTTTTATCATGTATATATCAGTAAATAACATACTATATTAGTAAATATCTAATAGTATACAGATCTAATTCTATAAAATGTGCTATATATTTTATATAGCTGTGTAATGAAAAAATATACATATTAAGATATTACATTTATAAATAATAATTTTTAATGAAATATTTAATAATACTTCTTTATGGAAGAATACCTTTAGAAGAGCTTTCTTTTTACAAGATATATGAAAATGTATACCATTTGGAATAACCTACGAAATGTATGTATGATGACAGATAAGTTCCCCTCTGCAATAGCAATATTTCTGATGCACTACATGCAATGCCATTCACATGGTGAGAATGGCCCCCCTTGTGTGAAAATGAATGGGCTAATTTTTTTTCCTCACCTATAGAAGTCAAAATATTAATTATATAGCACTATAAACAGGTAAAAGTGTATTTATGGGTATCCCTTGGCAAAAATTGGTGATTTTTGGTGGTACATGGATACTGAGCTTGTGCAACTCTTTGACTTGTTATTTTGTCTTTGTGTAGCAGTGATTTTCGTGCCACTACACAAAAACAAAATAACAAGTCAAAGAATTGCTTAGACTCAATATCCATATACACACTGACCTATTTTCACTTACAAAAAAAAAAAAAAAAAAAGTCACAGAATTGCACAAACTAGGCATTGCACACTCCCTTTATCCATGTACACATCGACCTATTTTCACTCAAAAAAAAATCAGAGAATTGCACAATCTTGGCATTGTGCACTCCCTCGACTTTGTCTATGTTCACATCAATATATTTTCACTAAGAAGTCAAAGGAGCATCCAATTCTAGGTAAAAGTATATTTATGGAACAGTCAACTGCTCAGGTTACCATAAATGAAAGAATAACTTAGCGATAATACAAGGCGTACCCTTCAGTCTACTCCAACCCTATAAACATTCACAAAAACTTAAGAAAATACTGGTTAATCTTCGGATTATGGTAACTTGGCGATTTTTTGGCGACCAACCCTGCTACAGCAACCTGCTAGTTTATTTGGGGGGATGCCATTTTGTTTTCACAAACTAAAGGCATGTTTTTTTTTTTTTTACTCAACATTTTTTCCCAACAATCTGCTAGCTGAATTACGCTTATGCTAGAGCTTTTATGGAACAAAAGTGCTTAATCATGATGAAGATTAGGTGCGAAATTGGGAGAAAGTGCAGAATCGCAAACTGCTTGCCACGTTTTTAAGAATTGCACATACACGGTATTCATGTACATGTCGACCTATTTTCACTTAAAAAAACATCCTAGAATTGCACAAAAATGGCATTGCACACACTGTTGACTTTATCCATGTACACTGCTAAAGTCCTAGCTAGTAACCTTTATCACCTTACCAAAATGTCGCCAAACTACCTGTTACCATATTCCAAAGATTAGGCAAAATATTATGTAAATCAAAGGGTTAAAACTTTGCTTGTACAAGAGCCAAGTTACTGAAGTAGATATAATCTTAATCCATTAAGTATTGCAGTAATAAAAAGCTTTTAAGTGATAAACACTACCAAAAAGGCAAGAATTAAAACTTCTGTGAAAGGACACATTTTGATGTTTAAATTAAGATAAATCATTTTATAACAATTCTGGTGAGGAGGAGGAATTGGTGCATATTCACATTGGTGAAAAACAACAGTTACTAATTTGCACATGTATTCGTGATTTATGTTTCTTCAACTAATGTAAAATTCCTCTTTAAAATACAACAGTTTTTCATTGTTAAAATATTTTAATATGTGCATTTCCATCTCGACAAGAAACACATGGCTCCAATTTGTATGTAAGCATATGATTTACATTTCTGCACTTAATGAAAACTTTCTCTTTTAAAATATGTTTTTGTTGTTAAATATTTAATATACTTAATATTTTCCAATCTGTCATCAACATGAAAACATGCTGTAGCCCAAAAGCAGAATATTTATGAGGATCAGGGAATGGCAAAACAAAAACATAGGGTCATGCATCAAGATTTGAATTTAGTAGAATTCATATACAAGCATTCCGTCAACCATGATAATACATCTGATGCATTATTAGCAGCAATTGATAAACTAAGAAAGGCCTGCAAAAATGAATCTGCATATATTTATATATGTATTAAAAACAATGCATTATATATTTTAAAAACAATGCATCCAAAATGTATTAAATAAACAAATGTATATAAAATTGTTTGTATATGCAAATACTGAATTAATTGCTCATTTGCAGACCATCTAGTCAACTTTATTTTCATTGATGTTAATAATGTTTGGCAATAAATGGCACTTTCTTAATCCCAAATTTTTCAAATGTTCAATTCAAAATGCTATTTTCTGTCATCGAGGCTGCTATAAAAGGAAATACAGTCAAAAGTCGTTAATCCGGACTCATCGGGACTTCGCCGATTCCGGATTATAGATCATCAGTTTAAATCTGGTAAGATGGCATGCAGAAATTATAAAATTAAAAATATGAAACCGTAATTTATGAAATAAAGAACAATTACGATCTAAAGGGTATCAAAATTTACAAAAAAAAAAAAAAAAAAAAAAGAGCTTAATATTTATTTGTATACTTTATTAAACATTTCTTTCAATGTAAGTTGCTTAAGTTGCCTCGTTTTTTATGTGATAATACATTCTCTTTAATTCTATAAACAAATATAATTCCTTCTTCAGTTACAAAGTTCCGCTGTTCAAGTCCCGCAATTGCTGTGTCGAGAATACCGACTAATTTGTCAATGAAATTTTTTCGTTTTCAATAACCTCTGTCACTTTCTTCGCTATCGGAAGCGAATTATAATGATGAGGCATTTGATTTAAATCATATCAAAGACGGAGTACATCGAGATGAAATACTACATTGAGTAAGCAATTATAAGCCAAATAAAATAAAAATATCTGCCCTTAAGATAAGGATAGTGCTGACAGATCAACTTCCAATTCATTGCACGCCCCCACAGCGTTAAAGATAAACAAAGTTTAGATAAACAAACGTTAAAGTTTAGATAAACAAAGGATACGCCTTTATCCATTTTTTGCAGCAATTCCACTTTTTGTTTAATAGACTCCGAAAGATACTTTCGCTTTGTTTATCCTTTACATATTAGTAAATATATATCGGAAATTCTATTTGTCATAATCGAAAGTTCAAGCTTACTTTTATAAAATTGCTTTAACAGTCTGCAAAAAATAATAATCCGGATCCAATTCGAAGATTAAGGAACAACGCAATCTGCAACATTAACTGAAATAGATAATTAGATAATTTTAGTTTAGCTTATCTCGTCCGTTATACATAAACGCGCATTCGTAAACGTATTCTTACGCGCATGCGTCGATGGGACGCATGCGCAGAAAGTTTGTAGCTTTGAGGTCCGGATTATGGGTGTCCGAATTAACGACTTTTGATTGTATAACACTATGATTGAAAATCCATTATCATCACATAAATGAAATCAGTAGATATTCTCGTTTAAATAGAAACTTAATTGCAACTATCTGATTGCATAAAAGTTTTTTAGTAATAAATTATATTCTGCTCTGACTAATTTTTTAAAGTTTTATGTATATGTTCATGTATTGCACAAAAGTCCAACATATTCACTTTAAATTTGGCATATTAATTTTTATTAAGACTTGTTTTCTTACATGTAAGTCATAACAAGAACCAAGGAACATATTATTTGTTGTTCGCTGCTTTGCAACTGATATGCAACTCATCAGCAGCCAAACAGTAAAGTGACTGAAGTCTGGTAGTTTGGTTAGCTAAGCTAATGGGCAAGTTGTATGATTGTTTTCATGGTATTCCTAATATGTAACATGGATTTGAACCAGTTCCCTTCAGAAAGATCCCCTTGAAGGCGTCTTTCCTTTTAGGCAGATACCTCTTCCATACTTTTTATTTAAAGTCCACATTTAATAGCATTACAAAAATTGCAAATATGGTCCAAGTTAGATCATTTTAAATGCATATATTTATATTAATTACACTAAATGCATATATTTATTATATGAATATTTTAAATGTCTATTTTATCATTAATTATTATTAATATATTTATGGACAACATTTCTTTTTTGATTGTACTGTTTACTTTATCTTTGATTTAATTTCACTTTTAAATTTTCACACACCATAATTTTATTAAAGTCTCTTGTCAAAGTGTTATTGTTATTAATATATTTATGGACAACATTTCTTTTTTTATTGTACTGTTTAATTTCACTTTTAAATTTTCACACCATAATTTAATAAGTCTTTTGAAAATTAGTCACGGTTTCACTCAATCAAATCTGACAGTGTATGCTATATATAAATCTAATACATATCCTAAGTCGTGCTTTCGAGACATGAAAAATGCAAGTTGAATTTTGTCAATCGGCCATGTAGAACGGGAAATATAGAACTGTACCATTTTTTTTTCCCACAGTGTACATTTTCCCACAGTGTACATTTCCCACAGTGTACATTACAGAGCAGCGTGAAATTGATAAACAGATTTCGGAATGGTTAGATAAACAAAGGATATGCCTTATTATCCATTTTTTGCAGCAATTCCACTTTTTGTTTGATGGACATCAAAACATACTTTCGTTTTGTACGATCCTTTGGGAGCTCCAGCATCGGAAATTCTATTTGACATAATCGAAAGTTCAAGTTTACTTTTATAACATTGCTCTTACAGTCTGCAAAAAATAATAAGCCGCATCCAATTCGAAGATTAAGGAACAACGTAATCATCAACATTAACTGAAATAGATAATTTTAGCTTATACCATCCGTTATACATTAAACGTGCACACGAAAATGTATCCTGTACTTGCTCACACGCATCTGCGCAGTCGTAAAGGTCTTATGCGCATGCATAAATGCTTATGCGAATGTGTCAATGCGCCGCATGTGCAGAAAGTTTTTAGCTTTGAGGTTTGGATTATGGGTGTCCGAATCAACGACTTTTGACTGTACCTAATTTACTATTTATATTGTGAATGTCAATAATAATTTTGAAAAATTATCAAAACTAAAATTCTCAATAGGTAATGAGAAATGGAAATCATGATAATAAATGCAGAAACAGAAAGACACTTGTATTTTAAGATCAAACATTGCCTGAATGCAGCCATATACAGAGGGTTAACAAATTTAATTTGTTGGTCATTACACTCAGCTTATGATCAGAATGTTTACTCTATTCTGTGATCTATAATTTTATAAATAGTTAAAACATATCTTTATATTTTATAAAAATTAATTTTATAAATAGTTAAAACATATTGCCATTTGAGAAGCAACCAACTCTCTTTCTACTGAATTTAAAAATCAGTGTTTATAAGTAACAGCTAAACAAGACACATGGATTTAAGTATACAAAGTAAAGGACATAAATGCAAGATAAATCCAGATCACAAATTTAAGATATAAATAATTCAATAAAAATTTGAACTAACCTCATGGAAAATTATGTCAGTATAAAGTTAATATTTAAAAAAGTATAAAATTTCACACTATACAGTTAAAAGTCTTTAATCTGGACTCATTGGGACTTCGGCGATTCCGGATAATCGGTTTTTCCGGATTATAGATCATCAATTTAAATCTGGTAAGATAGCATGCAGAAATTATAAAATTAAAAATATCAAACCATAATTTATGAAATAAAGAGCAATTATGATCTAAAGGATATCAAATTAAAAAAAAAAACTTAATATTTATTTGTTTACTTTATTAAACATTTCTTTTAATGCGTGCATGCATAAATACGCATAGTCGAAATTAGAAAATTGCGACAGGAAAACTATTTGATGTGTATTCGTGATATTTATAATGACGAGGACTTTGATTTAAATCATATCAAAGACAGAGTACGAGATAAAATACTACATTTAGTAAGGAATTATAAATCGAATAAAATAAAAACATCTGCCCTGAAGATAAGAATAGTGCTGACAGATCAACTTCCAGTTCATTGCGCGCCGCAACATTTCCCCCTCCACCCCCGCAGAGCAGATTGAAAGATTTCGGAATGCTTAGAGAAACAAAGGATATGCCTTTATCCATTTTTTGCAGCAATTCCATTTTTTGATGGACATCGAAACATGCTTTCGCTTTGCAGATCCTTTGGCAGCTCCAGAATCGGAAATTCTTTTTGACATAATCGAAAGTTCAAAGCTAACTTTTATAAAATTGCTCTAACAGTCTGCAAAAATTAATAAGCCGGATCCAATTCGAACATTAAGGAACAATGCAATCTGCAACATTAAGTAAAATAGATAATTAGATAATTTTACCTTAGCTTATACCGTCCGTTATACATTAAACGCACATGCGAAAAGGTATTATGCGTAAATGCATATGCGCATGTGGATATGCGTATGCGCATGTGCAGAAAGTTTGTAGCTTTGAGGTCCGGATTATAGATCATTCCGGATTAACGACTTTTGACTGTATATATATATATATACAAAGGTTTGGTTTATTTTAATTATGGCAAAGCACACTAGGGCTATCTGCCTAAGGGAAGGAATGCCTTCGTGGAGGACTTTCTAAGGGAAACTGCCTCTTATACACGTTACCCATGGGGGAAAACCCCGACAACGCCCATGCAGCAAGCCCGTTCTCGGAATTCGAACCTCGGACCGAACTACCTGTGTTCAGCAACTTTACCGCTCAGCCACTGGTGGGCGCTATATATACAAAGGAAAAGACGGAGTAGTGTCGATGCATAAGTAGATGGCATACTGCAGAGGAAACAGTTTGATTGCATAGTATGCTAATAGACTTTGTAATATCTAAAGAACTTGGCAGTCGAGGTAGTTTTAATTCCATTTTTATTTTCCAGTTGGCGTTTGTGGCGAAAATCACATGGCACTCTAGTCGTGCCTTTTTACAGAACATTTACATTTTTAACATTATTGCAATAGCAAGCTAGACAGCGAAGTTACATCCTAGCAGGGTAGAAAGCGAAGCTAAAGTACGTAGTTATGCAAGATGGAAGTACACGAAGAGAAAGGTTTTGGTTTGAGTTAAAAAGTTTCAATTTCCAATTATTACGTCATCAGCACTGCACAGGCCATGCAAAATGGAATGATCTAGAAATGACGCAGCTCAGAGAAGTTATTACGACTTCCAGAACACAGAGGGATAATTAGAGTTTACCATTAGTTTAAATTATAATTTTGATTCATATATTTTTATCTCTCTCTCTCTCTCTCTCTCTCTCTCTCACACACACACACACATATATATACAGTGCTTTTTTCTGGGGGAATGCATCTCCCTAGACAGATTATGAATCTAATGGGAGAAAAGTAAAACTTTAAAATGTTAGAATTTTCATTAAATCAACACCAAATATATTATATAATTGTATATTTAAATAATCTGTTAGATTTCATGTAATGCATATTGGCACTATGTGAAAAATTATGACTATACAAAGTTAATAATAAAAGAAAATTGCACACAAACTTTTAAAATTAGAAACAATGCTTTCTGATGATTGGTTAACCTTTTGCAGCACAGTATGCTCAGTCTGACACACCTAAAAATTTCCTTCTATTTGCACAGAAAAATTGAATGAAAAAGGATTTATAGGTTACTCTGAACCTCCTTTATTTATAGTAGATGGCAGCCCAAGACAAAAAAGTTTAGCCATGTTCAATTTTTTAAGACCCTCATTTTTTAAAGAAATCTTTCAGATTTTTTTTTAGGATATAAAAAGAATTGTTTGAAAAGAAAGTTCTATGTTATTTTCTTGGCTGTATGCTAATCTCTTTATTCTATATTAGTTTTAAATTTTTACCTTGAAATCTTGCCTAAAATCGAACAGCGAACATCAGGTGTTCCCAAAGTGGGCTCACTCAAAGACTAGGACAAGACCAAAACTCTACCTTTGTTTCTCTGCAGCTCATCAGTCAGGTCATTTACAACAGAAAGGTGCATCCACATCTGTGTTTCATTTTCTGTTTTTGTCATTTTTTTTGGGGGGGGAAGGAGAGGTTTGGTTATCAACTAAGAAATTGTTGGGGTGATTTTCTGAAGGTCAGAGGTTATTTTATCAGTTAGCTGTTTGGTTTTTTTTACTTGAGCAGTTCTCTTTTTCTCTTTCACTCTCGTTCAAAGAAGTTTTGTTAGCACTACATTTAATAGTTGTGAGTTGTAGACATTTATTTAATTTTATTTTAAAGTGTATCTATGGGTACCCCTTGGCAAAACTGCGATTTTTTGTGGTACATGGATACCAAGTTTGTGCAGTTTTTTGACTTATTATTTTGGCTTGTATAACGGTGATTTTTGGCAATAACAAGACAAAGAATAGCACAAACTCGGTATCACGTACACATCGACCTATTTTAACTTTAAAAAGAATCCCAGAATTACACAAAAATGGTATTGTGCACTTCCTTGACTTTATCCATGCACACATCAACCTATTTTCACTTAAAAAAAAAAAAAAAAAAAAAAAAAAAAAAAAAAAAAAAAAATACAAACATCAGAGAATTGCACAAACTACCCTTGACTTTGTCCATCTACACATCGAACTGCATTCACTTACAAAGTAAAAGGAGCAGCCAACAAAACAATATATAATCTCAATAAACTACATTTTAAATCAAACAATGAAATAACATAAAAAAAGAGAAATTCCTTATAGCATCTAAGCACTACACAAAGGAAATATCCACTTACCTTATTTGCAAATTAACATGTTTTCAATCAAACAAAATTCCTTAACAGCATCCAAAAGCTTCTTAAAATTATCTGAACTAGAATCTGTATTCTGGCGTCGTCACATAAATTCACAAAATAAGAGTAAAATATATCCTCCATAGCGATGTTCGACCGTACACATTTCCGACGTTCAACCATACGCATTTCCTTCCTACAAACAGGACACCTAATAATGGCTACTAAGGAATAATGGCTACTAAGGAAACCTTCATTTACACATCAGTCAAGTAATGCTCTTTTTCCCTTTCTTTCCAAATTGCACAGAAACTTCAAATTAATCTAACCACATTCAGCCATTTTACCATCTAATCCAAAAAACAAGCAATATACTTCCTAACCAACACACACACCACAAGCCCTTATGAATTTACCGCAATCATGCAGCCAATTACATCATAATAGGGTTTCCATAACATTCAACTACTCAGGCTACCATAAATGGACAACAACTTGACAATAAATGAAACAACTTCATGATAATACAAGAGGTACCCTTCTCTTTACTCTAACTTTTTATAGTTTACAATTTCAAATTGTAGATATAATATTAGTTTATTTTTTTCAGATTTTTAATTATTTTCCAAATGAATTGGAGAGGGCTGATCATTTCTGAAGCATTGAAAGTACCACACGAATTGCTTTCAGATAGTGAATCTGCTACGGATCCCAGTACATGTGTGAAACATGCAATAATGGGCTGTGCTTTTTCAAAGATCATGTCACTTTCCTCAAAAAGTACCACTATGAAAGAAATAGACAAAAGTGTAAATATTAAATGTAAATAATGAAAATATCGGTTAGAGTAGACTTCAAGGTACCCCTTGTATTATGGAGAAGTTGTTTCATTTATCGCCAAGTTGTTGCTTCATTTATGGTAGCCTGAGTAGTTGAATGTTATGGAAGCCCTATTGTGACGTAATCGGGTGCATGATTCTGGGAAATTTTGAATGATGGGATGTTTTGTAAGCACTTTTGTGATGTGTGTTGGTTTTATTGTTTAGACAGTAGAATGGCTGAAAGTAGTAAGATTAATTTGAAGTTTCTGTACGATTTGGAACGAAAGGGGAAAAGAGCGTTGACTGGTGTGTAAATGAAGGTTTACTTAATAGCCATTATAAGTGCCCTGTATGTAGGAAGGATATGCATCTAGTCGAACATAAAAACTGTTTAGATGATTTTGAATGGGTTTGTAGGAAAAAAGGTTCAGATGTGGTGACGCCAATATACGGATTCGAGTTCAGATAATTTTAGGAAATTTTTGGATGCTGTTAAGGAATTTTGTGTGCCGCAGACTAAAGACGAAGGAACATCTAAATAGGGTAAGTGGATATTTGCTTTTAGTAGTGCTTAAAGGTATAACATGTTTTTCCTTTTTTATGTTTTTTATTGTTTGGTTTAAAATGTAATTTATTGAGATTATGTATTTTTTTTTTTTTTTTTTTTTTTTTGTAGAATTGGGTGCTCCTTTGACTTTTCAAGTGAAAATATATTGATATGTACATAAGTGAAGGGAGTGCACAGTTGAAGTTTGTGCAATTCTTGGAATTTTTTCAAGTGAAAATAGGTCGATGTGTACATGGATAAAGGCAAGGAAGTACACAATGCCATATTTGTGCAATTAAAGGAAATTTTGAAGTGAAAATAGGTTGATGTGTACATGGATACCGAGTTTGTGCAATTCTTTGTCTTGTCATTTTGGCGTTGTGTAGCGGCAAGTTTTGGTGCAAAAATTGATGTTATGCAAGCCAGAATAATAAGTGAAAAAATTGCAAAAACTTGGTATCCATGCACAGCGAAAAATTGCCAAGGGGTACCCTAAAATATTCTTTTACCCTAAGTATCATATACTCAAGTTACTTTTTTTCCATTCATACGCATGTAGTCATCATATAACCAAGAACAGCTTTTTTAGGGGGTGTAGAGTGGCAGGTAATCCCATGGTACACCCTGGGTAATGCTAAATCTAATATGGTATTCAGAATTTAATGTTTTTTAATCATAGGCAAAATCTTTTATGCGATTCCCAGCAATGCTTGCTTTAGCACTCTTTTCATTTTGTGTGCCTGCTTCAGGTAAATCCACAGAACTAAAATGATAAGTGCTATCTTCATAAAATTTTACCTGTGTACTCCTCTAGGCCTGATTAGACTGCCTACCTTTTTTTTTTTTTTTTTTTTTTTTTGTCGAAATTCCAACTTTAAAAGGTAGCATGCCGCAAAGGGTTAAATGACAACATGATATTACCTAAAGTCACAAAAATTTCTCATTACATTTTAGTAGACTATAAGATTGGCAACAAAGACAGTTATGTTTCAACTCACTAGTTAACTTTTTAAAATCAAACTGGCCATTTTGTTTTTAATATAATTATTTTTTTGTATACATATATCTATTGTGAGAGGATTTCTTTCATGCAGAGACAAAAATAGGTTGCAAATATCCAAAACTATGTGCCATATTAAATAACCAAGTGGGAATAAATGTTAAACATAGCTGAATTAAAAACTACCTGAACTAGCTTTATAGTATTTCAACAAATGGTGTAGCATAAAGTTGCACTAGCAGCTATAATGACCTTTAATACTGATAACACAGTGTGCCATGAAACATCACTGAGTTAACCTCAGGAGTTATTGTAGTAGTGCACCTATAATTATACATGCAGTAGATTGCATTTACATCGGATACTAAACCTTATTATCTACAAATTTTAAAAACAGAAAAAAAATTAAATTTCAGAGAATTCACTGAAAAATGGGACAATCAGTTGATAAGAAACCTGGGTTTAATCCTACTGTAATGGTACACACAGACTTTGGTGACAATATAATAAGTAGTAAACGTGACATTTACGATGAGCAATAAATGCATCATTTTGGAGTTAGCAACATTTTTCAAAATCAAGCCAAGGCCGTACCATACACTAGGATTTTACCAAAAACTGCATCGGTTCATTAAAATTTTACATAAGTCTGAAAGCCTGGAGAGAGAGCTGACATTTAGCAAACGAAGATACTTAAATTCCACAATAGGATTGCATTGCAAAACTTGGCCAAATAACCCATTTTAAGCTTTGGTGAAACAGAAATAATGAACTAGGGTAAAAGATTTGAACTTCCAAAAAGACATATCCCACAGGTTTTTCAAGAATATCTGTCAAGAAAGAAAATTCTATGATCTCTTATGTGTCTTTTAAACACAATCAAAATTGTTTTAATTTCAACAAATGAGAATAAGCGTGGCTATTCAGAATTTCATTACATTTAAATACTATAGCAAATTTAATATTTATAAAATTAATACAGACACCTTTTTAAGCCTTTACAGCATGCAAAATAATATCGTTTTTGAAAGAATGACATCTGGCAATGGATACCAAATGCCCACAGAGGAATTGGGAAGATGTTAATGAACACAATTTCAAACCAGTCTGAGAACCATTGTAAACTGTGGTAATGCAAGTTTTTGGCAAAATCTTTTCCCATTTACTGACCCAGGGTTTGAAGTGACAAATAATTTTCTTGAATCGCACTGAGAACCCCTAAAATAGTTTTCTAACAAAAAAGGCATTACACGTGTGTTTATTAAGGTGACCAGATAAATGTCCCCGATTTTTAACAACTTGTCCCACAGCGTTTTAAAAAATCTTGATTTTTGGAAAGAATGCATAACGCGGTAGGGAACGACGGGAGAATACAGTTTTCGGCTGCCATGTGGCTACTTCGCCAGAATATGAGTCTTATATTATTTTTGTTAATTTTATAATGTTAAATTTTTATAATAACAAATAATTGTTAACAACTCATTATCGAGAACTGCTTATTAAAGTTCGCATTATTGATCAGTTATAAGAATTCGAGCACCATTGTTTGGATTTGATGGCATTTTTTGGCATTGGCAATGACGAAAACATTTTGGAACTGTCTCTCAGACGATACACATTGTACTGAGTGTTGGTGCTAGTTAAACAAGTGATATCAACAAATCAGCTATTCAGATAATTTAGGTACGTAATTTATTTATTTATTTCATAAACACATAAATTTTCGGCTAATCTTTGGAATATGGTAACAGGTAGTTTGGCGACATTTTGGTAAGGCGATAAAGGTAAATAGCTAGGACTTTAGCAGTGTACATCGATAGAGTCAAGAGTGTGTGCAATGCCATTTTTGTGCAATTCTGGGCTGTTTTTTAAGTGAAAATAGGTCGACGTGTACATGGATGATACCGTGTATGTGCAATTCTTAAAAACGCGGCAAGCAGTGAGCGATTCTGCACTTTCTCCCAATTTCGCACTTAATCTTCCTCATGATTAAGCACTTTTGCTCCATAAAAGTTCTAGCATAAGCGTAATTCGACTAGCAGATTCGACTAGCAGAAAAAAATTTTGAGTAAAAAAATAATAAGGTTGATCTTTACAATATGGTAACTGGTAGTTTGGTGACATTTTGGAGGCGATAAAGGTTACTACCTGGGACTTTGGTAATAATGTGAGCAGTACTCAGTTCTGATTACGCATTATTTTGTGTGAGGGAAATGAGAGATCATGGGATATGTCATGTGATATTAATGGACGAATTACGGTTCTTTAATCGGAAAAGGGGGGAAATCGGGAAAAAATCTGGAAATTTTGTATTTGGCTTTATTCTGTGTTGTGTGAAACAGTGTTCGTGAATTTTTGGATCCCATGGCCGTAACTAAAGTGAATTTGAAATGGGTATTTATGTATGTATTAATTTAATGTATGTGCTCATTTATATTTTAAGTAGTGTTTTTGAATTTAATTATATTTTAATTAAATGATAGTTATTTTGTGAATTTTATGTTTGCCGGAATTTGGTATACATTTTAGTTGAAGTAAACGTACATGGAAATAATTTAAATTTTTGATACTAAGTATTTGTAATGCTTGCGGTATGAATTCGTTGGTGACGTGTATAATGTAATAGATGATTTAGAGGTTTTTGGATATTTTATTTATTTTATATGTGGAAATGTTCATATTTGGAAAGGGTAAATACTTTTTCGCGATCAGGTAATTTCATATATGTTCTTTTTACCGGGTTTAAAGATTGAGAAAATTGTCATGTATTTTCGTGAAATTTTTCTAATTTATGAGAAAAAAGCAGTGCACATGGATATAGTGAAGAGTGTGAGCAATGCCATTTTTGTGCAATTCTGGGATGTTTCTTTAAGTAAAAATAAGTCGGCGTGTACATGGTTTATGTGTATGTGTTATTTTGAAAAACGTGTAAGGAGTATGGTATTGTGCACTTTTTCCCAATTTTGCAGTGAATATTTGTCAATTAGTGATTAAGCAGTTTTGTTAGATAAAATTTCTAGCATAAGTGTAATTCGGCTAGTAGATTGTTGGAAGAAGTGTTCAGTAGATAAAAAGAAAAGAAACATGTCTTTACTTCGTGAAGACAAAATGGCGGCGGGGAAAAAAAATAGAGGATTGCTGTAGGAGAGTTGGTCGCCAAATTTTCGCAAAAAAAAACGCCAAGTTACCATAATGTAAAGATCAACCAATAATAATAATAATAATAATAATAATAATAATAAAGTAGCCGGTTGGGTTGATCAACCAATAATAATAATAATAATAATAATAATAATAATAAAAAACTAGCCGGTTGGGTTGATCTTTACATTATGGTAACTTGGCGTTTTTTTGGCGAAAATTTGGCGACCAACTCTTCTACAGCAACCCTCTATTTTTTTTCCCGCCGCCATTTTGTCTTCATGAAGTAAAGACATGTTTCTTTTCTTTTTATCTACTGACCACTTCTTCCAACAATCTACTAGAGGAATTACACTTATGCTAGAAATTTTATCTAACAAAACTGCTTAATCATGACAAATATTCACTGCAAAATTGGGAAAAAGTGCACAATACCATACTCCTTACGCGTTTTTCAAAATAACACATACACATAAACCATGTACACGCCGACTTATTTTTAGTTAAAAAAACATTCCAGAATTGCACAAAAATGGCATTGCTCACACTCTTCACTATATCCATGTACACTGCTTTTTTCTCATAAATTAGAAAAATTTCACGAAAATACATGACAATTTTCTCAATCTTTAAACCCGGTAAAAAGAACATATATGAAATTACCTGATCGCGAAAAAGTATTTACCCTTTCCAAATATGAACATTTCCACATATAAAATAAATAAAATATCCAAAAACCTCTAAATCATCTATTACATTATACACGTCACCAACGAATTCATACCGCAAGCATTACAAATACTTAGTATCAAAAATTTAAATTATTTCCATGCACGTTTACTTCAACTTAAACGTGTACCAAATTCCTACAAACATAAAATTCACAAAATAACTATCATTTAATTAAAATATCACTAACCATGTACACGTCGACTTATTTTTACTTAAAAAAACATCCCAGAATTGCACAAAAATGGCATTGCGCACACTTTTCACTATATCCATGTACACTGCTTTTTTCTCATAAATTAGAAAAATTTCACGAAAATACATGACAATTTTCTCAATCTTTAAACCCGGTAAAAAGAACGTATATGAAATTACCTGATCGCGAAAAAGTATTTACCCTTTCCAAATATGAACATTTCCACATATAAAATAAATAAAATATCCAAAAACTTTTACCTCTAAATCATCTATTACATTATACACATCACCAACGAATTCATACCGCAACCATTACAAATACTTAGTGTCAGATATTTAAATTATTTCCATGCACGTTTACTTCAACTAAAACGTATACCAAATTCCTACAAACATAAAATTCACAAAATAACTATCGTTTAATTAAAATATAATTAAATTCAAAAACACTACTTAAAATATAAATGAGCACATACATTAAATTAATACATACATAAATACCCATTTTGAATTCACTTTAGTTATGGCCATGGGATCAAAAAATTCACGAACACTGTTTCACACAACACAGAATTAAAGCCAAATACAGAACTTTCAGATTTTTTCCCGATTTCCCCCCTTTTCCGATTAAAGAACCGTAATTCGTCCATTAATATCACATGACATATCCCATGATCTCTCATTTCCCTCACACAAAATAATGCGTAATCAGAACTGAGTACTGCTCACATTATTACCAAAGTCCCAGGTAGTAACCTTTATCGCCTCCAAAATGTCGCCAAACTACCAGTTACCATATTGTAAAGATCAACCGCAGGTTGCTGTAGCAGGGTTGGTCGCCAAATTTTCGCCAAAAAATCCCTAAGTTACCCTAATCCAAAGATTAACCAAATTTTTATGAATTTAGCAGACAGTACTCTTTTTATTTATATTTTATAGTGGCGGGAAAAGGTCTAGTGTTGGCCTCGGAAGTGATGCTTACGACTTACGTTAAGGTAAATTCAAAGGAAGAAATATAGGATTAAATTAAAATAATTTTCAAAATATAGTTACTTTATAAGAAATAAATTAATTTAATTTTTTAACTAACAATAAAATATGTTCATGGAATTATGTACCTACTTACTGTGTTTTTAAGCAATACATATAGATAAAAATTTATAAATATACAATAAATTACTTATTTAGATTTCTAACATAATGAGTAAGAACAGAAGATACAAATTCAAAGATGATCTAAGAAGTAAATTTCCTTTTGTTAAAAAAAACCAAAAGCGATTACATGGCAAAATGTGAGAAATGTAACGGTGAGTTTTCTATTTTATCCGGCTGGAAGAATGAGATTTCAAAGCACTCGGGGACACAGAAACAAAAAAGATATTTAAACAGTACCTGCATCTTCCTCCAAAATGCAGGAATTCTTTCAGAAAACAATTTATGGAGATGAAGAAAAGAAATTAGCATTAGCAGAAGACTTAATGTCTTTTCATGCTAATCACAATCATTCCTTCAGATCTTGTACATCACAAGTTCTCCAAAAGTTATTCAACAAAAAACGACATCAGTCTACTAAAAGAATTCACCGAAATGAGAAATATGCCAAAGAATAAAATAATACTATACGTAAATTTTAATGTATTATATTTGTAATTTGTACTTCTGTTCAAATTAAATAAAATATATTACAATACTATTTTTGCATTCTATTAAAATTTGTGTTGCTCTATATAGACCAAATTTTTAAGCAAGTATCCCCCCCCGGTAAATGGTGTCCCGCTTTACCAATGTTAAAATCTGGTGACCTTAGTGTATTATGTATATATGACAATACGTAAATTACGAAGATGTGGTTCTAAATATAGATTAAAATGTACGACACTGAGTTTCATCTTTTCAAATTAAAAATAAACTATCACTGATTATAAATAAACAAAAACAACAACAATATACCATATTAAGTACTTACTTAATATTAATACATTAAATGTAACCTAGCTAGAGGGTGAAAAAGTAAAAGAACCACAAGAAATATTTGTTTATGATGAATGCCTTTCTTTATAAGCTTTGCACAAAAATTTACACGATCTTCTAAAAAAAAATTACAGAAATAGCAGTGGAATTTTAATACTTATAAAAAAATATTGAAAAACTTAACGCGCGGCACATTTGTCTTGTTTACATATCGCGCGAATAAATTCTGACGGTTTCAGTTACGTGTTTAAGCCATACCAACATTAAAAATAAGTTATAATTCATTTTGAGAGTGCAAGTAATGCGATTCACTGCAAGCAGTACGGATTTTTTTCCATTAATTCAAAATGAAAGTGTAGTTAATAAGGAAGGAATGTAGCTGTAGAAATATTTAGACCACTCCGAGTTGATAATCAAGTTAACGTAAATGAAAGATGACGATTGCTGCAACTGCTGGTCAACTAAACTTGTCACCATGAATTGTACTGAAAAATGAAAACAAAGTAATTTTGTACAATTGTTGATACGGAAATAACAATGCTGTTTGGGAATGTTTTAACTCTTTACATCTCGTTTAGTGCAATCGATTTATAAATAATTGGAGTCATTTTATAAATTGGTAATAATATCAAAATGTCTGCTGTGCCTGAAATAAGAGTTTACTCCCCAACAGATAGAGAAAATAGTGGTGACAAAACTAATGTTTTTACCTGGCACACTCCAAAGTTTGAGGTAACAACTTCCTATGCATCCAAGAGTGAAAACCAACAATTGCGTTTCTTTGGTACGAATAATAAAGGTGTCAATATATATTTTAAGAGTGATAAATATTCCTCTGACATATCGGACGCATTCCAGCCGTTAGGATTCGTTAAATGGGAAAATACGTTTAATATGAGGTCATATAATTTGAGTAATTTTCCAACTAGCACTACAAGTTACCGCACTGCCTACAGATCTCAAGCTGTAGCTATGCAGAGGGCAAGATTGGGATTTGTCACTGGAACTGCAAAATCCCTTGATGTATTGAGACAAAACATGCAGAAATTTATAAATAAAGAAATTGATGATATTATTCAAAAGTACGTTGAAAAATTTTTTAAGCCAGGTATTGAAAATATAAAAATCAATAATGGGGAGAACTCTGTGTCTGATCAACATATTCATAGTGTTTGTCGGCAAATTCTGGAAGAAGCCAAAAAAATGTACCAAAGTACTGCTAATAGAGGAGGTAGTCCAGCTGATTTTGTGGAAACAGAGAATGGCTCATCGAGTGAGCAAAAAGCAAATAATAATAATTTCTCCAAAACTTTATTAAAAAAGCGTAAGGATTCTGATACAGACTCTGAAGCCAGTTTTATTCCAGTGAAACCAAAACGGAGGAAAGGTAGGCCACCTAACATTTCTTCAGGACGTTCGACACCAATGAAATTTAAAATTGAACAAGTAAGGAGAGAAGGTCCAAAATGGGATCCTTCTCGATTAACTTCTGATACTCGATTCATAATGGGAGCTAAGGCAAACAAAGCTCTTGGACTTGGAGCTACTCGAGGCAGATTATATATTAAACACCCTGAGATTTTCAAGTACTCTGGTGATCAGGAAGATAAGCAATGGCTGTATGATCATAATTTAATGCCAGCTACTGGAGGGAAAGCTTATATGCTACTGGTTGAAGACATAAAAGAACTTGCAGAATCGGAGGAATATCGAAATAATCCTGCTCTTATGACTGATGAAATAGTTGGTTTTACTGTTCCTGATTCTATCATTCAAAAAATGAAACAAACTATGTTACATATGCGAACTGACATTCCTTCCAGAAAACGTGGTAGGCCACCTGCATCAAATTCTGATGGGAATGTTGATGTAAAGATTGAAGATTTTACATCTGATGAAAAGCATGGATCTGGTACTGCTTCACCTACAGATGATCTAGACCTTTTAAATTCAGATATGCGGTCTACAGATCCTTCACCGTTTAGTTTAGGTACTGGATTTGAAGATGTTAGTCCAGCTCAACCTGAAATTTCACCTGCGCCATCTGATCTCAGCACAACATTTGAACCTCCATTGTCTGCGCCATTTGACATAGGAACCACTCCCTGACTTAAACATTTAATTGATACTTACTTATTTTCACAACCACCTCAATAGGAATCACAAATGTTTCAGAACACACTAAACTCTGGCAACCACAAGCATAACAGTAGGTAACCATGCAGATGATAATTCTTCGGTTTTAAATGTTGTTTTCTTTGCCATTTTGGTATGCAATTTTTTTTTTTTTTTAAATTTCAAATTTTAACAGTTTTTAGTGATAAATGATGATTATTTTTTGTCTTAAACTTTATTTTAAAATATGTGTTTGTGGGATTTGCCTGCACTGAAAGAAAGTTGAGTAAAATTTCAACAGGAAAACGTTATTTTGCTGCAAAATCACTGTAGGACCAATGCATTGAATCTTCTCTAAATCACTGTCATCAAATTTTCACCAGCACAAAATAAACAAAAGCCTGCTTATAAAAAGTTTATTTTTTTTAGTAAATACATGGCTAAAACATAAAATATGTATATATATATTTTTTTATAGCAGAAACTAATTTTTTCTCTTCATAAAATTTGCCAAACTGAACTAAGGTGGTTGTGTTAATATGTAAGTACTGTTTAGTTTTATTAATCTAATAAAAATTTGCTTCCTTCTCAGTTGGAGATCAAAGGGTCAAACTTTTGGTGGAATATTTACTCGGCAACAATTGTAAAGGTGATAATAATCAATGAAATAATGGTAGTTTATTTTAGTAAAAAAGAAATTTGTCATCATTAATGTCCAGATATCACCAATCTGAAAATTATCCAGATTACTTATTCAAATTAATAATGTGGTATTTAAAAGGTAATAAACTTATTCAATATGCATAATGTAAAATAACCTGTAATATTCTGAATGAAAAAACGATACTCTGTAGCCTATAAAGCAGTTGCTTATTGAACATAGGCCTATTATTCCTTCTTTTCTGTACTGTATCTGTCAACTTTCTCAGTTTTCATCATGTCTTTGGTTCTCTTAGTAGATCACAATCAGTAAAAATATATTTAGGGGTACCCCTTGGCAATTTTTGGCAGTACATGGATACCAAGTTTGTGCAATTATTTGATTTTTTATTTTGGCGTTACATAACGGCGATTTTCACTTAAAAAAAATCACATACTCCTATCTATCTTAAAAAGAACACAGAATCCTATTTTCACTTGGGAAAAAAAAAAAAAAAAAAAAATCACAGAATTGCACAAACTAGGCATTACGCATTCCCTTGACTTTATCCATGTACATGTCAACATACTTTGACTTAAAAAAATCACCAGAGAATTGCACAAACTTGGCATTGCGCACTCCCTTTGTCCATGTACACATCGATATATTTTCACTTAAAAAGTCAAAGGAGCACCCAATTCTTGATAAAAGTATATTTATGGAACATTCAACTACTCAGGTTACCATAAATGAAACAACAACTTTGCGATAATACAAGAGGTACCCTTCAGTCTACTCTAAACTCATAATCTCCCAGTGTTTGAATTTTAGCCTTTATTAAGGAAGGCAATGAATGAAATTCAAACTTCATGCAAATATCATTCTCCTATCTTGGTGATTTTATTCATAATTTTTCATATCAAATTTTATTTGATTTGAATTGTCCTGATCTGCTTCAGATTTTAAGACAGTTTGGTAAATAATGTAAACATTTCTTGAAATTTTATAAAAATTCTATTAATGATTAATTAGTAAATATTTTTGTACGATTTTATCCTACAGCAACTTATGGTATATGACTAAGTTTATTTATGTATATCAATTATTAATTTATGTGCATTACTAATTTTGTTTTTATTATTTCCTTGTACAAATATAAAATACTGTAATCGGGAAAATTTTGAGTATCATATTTCAATAGAAATGTGCATTTTGACTGTTTCCAAATCCATTTCTACAATTTTTTTTTCATGACTTCTGTACATATGTAAAAAATAATGCACATTTTTTTCCAAAATGGATTGTAAAGTAGATACAAAAAGAATTTTTTCATGATGTCTGTATATATGCTTATATATCTACATATGTATGTATGTATGTGTCTGACATAACTCTACAATTAGCTGTAGAATGATGAAATTTTGTATACGAGACTGCTATAACATCTAGTCATGCACCTTTCTTTTTTTTTTTTTTTTTTTTTTTTTGCAATCAGCAGTACCAAATGTATACCTACCCCTTACTTGGCTTAAAAGTACCCAGTATCTACTTTCCCAGTCATTGGTCATAGACATTACAGAAGTGTTTTAAACGACAAAAATATTCATATTTTGGCAGTGTCAATTTAAAAAAAAAATATTCATTATCCACAAATAATGAAATCTAACTTTTAATGTGATCTCCAGGTTAATATAGTTATACTTTTGGAAAGTTTTATACTTGTTAAAATTGTAAGTTTAACTTTGAAATTTTGTAGTACATTTAATTTTAAAAATTTGCAGTTTCTGATGTCATTTTCATTTTGCCTTGAGGGCTTAGTTAATTACGTTAGAATAATATGAGGAAATGCAGTGCGGAAAATGTGTATAATTTAGTAGGCCGTACAAGGAAGTCGTGGTGTTCACATCCATTTTTTTTATTTGAAAGTACTTTTATAAATGAAAGCTTTCTATTCCTGTTCAGCATTTTATCAATAAAAATATAAAACATTTACAAAATTAACTTGGCCAAAGAAAATGAAATTCATATTATCTAATTGGATATTAATATATTTTGCATCAGATTCATATTATAAATAGTTCATTAACTTGAACCATAAAGTGAATTAAATCAATATGGAGTTCTTTTCAGATCGTATTGCTGCAAAATTTAAAAAACTCTGAAAAACTTTCTGTTTTTTACATTTCAAGACTGAGGTTAGGTTATTTAATTATGGCAAAGCCTTGAGGGCTGTCTGCCTAAGGAGAGGGATGCCTTCGTGGAGCACTTTCTAGGGTAAACTGGCTCGTATACACATTACACATGGGGAAAACCACGAAAACACCCATGCAGCCAGCCCGTTCGCGGAATTCGAACCTCGGACTGAACTACCAGTGTTCAGCGACTTTACCGCTCAGTCGCTGGTGGGCCATTTCAAGACTGAGAGCTATGCTGTAGGAATTATTGATTAGCCATAATATTTCTTTTTTTAAATTATACTGAATATGGACATGTTTTATTAGTTTTTTTTTTTTTTTTTTTTTTTTTTTTTTTTCCAACAAGGAAACTTTTGTCCTATCATTTATCATAAATTTGTACAAATCATAAATTTGTTACAAATTGTATATGCTAAAATTTAATAATACTTATTGTCTTCTTTAGGTTTCTTAGGTATGCATGCAGGTTTTCTTAAGGTCATGCATGCATATGCGTAATTAAAAATTAATTTCATAACTAGGATTTCTCCTTTTGTCAGAATATACTGTATTTATGTATGCTTTAATGTATTAACTTTTGTGCCATTTTGTAGTTTCCTTTCATTTTTAATTGAAAGTATCATAAGTAATAACTATAAAATGGCTCTAAGTATTTTATATAAAAGGAAGAGGTGCTGGTCTCTTATCCTAGGTAGAAAGACACATAGATCATTTAGCCCATATATATTAAATAGGTCCTCTTAGACGTAATGGTAAACCAAGTTATGAACCGAAAGAAATTTATATTCAAAATAAGATCTACTTGTTAAAATGATTCTGAACAGAAGTATTTTATTTATACTCTGATGCTGAACAGCTTCATATGTGGAAAAATTCTTTGTGAAAATAAGAGTAAATTGGTGTTGCTAATTTCTTTTCTATTATATTAAAAGAAATCTCAAGGCTTTTATAATTTTCAGCATTCTTCATCACTGAGGCAAAATGTGAGATCAGAGAATAAAAGCATATTATGACTAGCAGATGAAAATTAAAGTTTTAGAAAATATTTAAATTATGTGTTGTTTCTTTAGATCAAAATGCTATTGCACAGTTAAAGTTATTAAACTTTTTTTTGATTAAAAAAAAAAAAAAAACTCTTGGATTGTAGTGGTTTAAAAATCCACAATATTCTGAGGTATATCTGAATAACAAGTCTGTATTTAATGGAGAAAGTACACATTTAGAGATAATAATGTGTAAAATGTCAGAAAAATAAAGCAGTGATGCTTTTGCAAATAATCTTCTTAGTAGCCATATATATAATAATTTTTCTTAATAAAAATGAAAAATGTTTGGAAAATGATTAATACAAATAATCTGATATTTTGTTTCTATTAAATAAAGATCACAAAATTATCTTTAAGATATCCTGGTTATACGGTTATGAAAAAACTAAACGAAATTATATGAATAAGTATGTGTTTTCATTATTTTGAAATTATCTTTAATGAAGTTGGAGTTAGTGAGTAGTCATATATGACTGCCTTTGAATTTTTAGGGAATTTTGTATATTACATATAATAACAATAATTAAAATTACTTTTGAATTAGTTCATTTCAAGTAAAATGTGTCGGTAATTATTAAACATCAAGTGATAGGAGAAATATAAATGTAAAAATTGTACTTGAGGAAAATAACTTTATGCAGTTTACTTATTTGACTGATATATACTGAAAGAATAATTAAAATTATCTTCAAAGAATGCAAATTCTGTGTTAAAAAAATAGAAAGAATTAAATCTTCAGTAACGAATCATAGCTGGCCCTTTAACCACAATGTTAACTTTAGTTTTGCAAAATTTATGCGCTAAGCTGAAAAAAGCTGATGAACTGGATTTCCATTTCCTTTTACATTCATGAAAATTCTCTTTCTTTAGTAATGGCATTAATTCCAATCCAGTTCTCAATAATTTAACATCATAATATGTCAAAACATTGAAATTGATAAAATTTTATTCAAAATCTAAAGCCAATCTAAGGTTGCTCTTTTGTCTGATTTTAAATTGCTTATTAACGTGTTTCTTTTCCAGTGTGCTGTTAGGCCACATTGAATGATAGCATTTTAGACATTGGCTATTTGCTAAAAACCATGTATAAAATAAATTAAAGATCTTATGTCTCCTGCACTGGCCACATTTGCATAATCATATGGATGGTAAATGATATGATAGCTTAATATAATATGATAATGATATGGAGTAACAGCCCCAAGATTTGGAAAAACTACACTGATGATACTTCTGATGCCAAAAATTTGTTCAGATTTTTAAAATTATACTTTATATCTCAAGCCCATGTTTTCCTATAAGTTTTCTATAAAACCACAAATGACTCATTATTTTGATTAGATATATAATTAGATCTACTTCAGGGACTGCAATTACTTGGTTTAAATTATCTGTATCTGAAAAAAGGCTGTAAAGTCTGAAATGTATATATTTTGTATAATTTATTAAATGACCTTGGTTTTTGAAATCTGTTTTGTTGAAATCATGAAATGACATATTACTTTGTAAAAGTGTATACTGTGTGAAATTATTTTGTAAATGATAGACTGATGTTATAAAATTGAATTTACTTATGTTGTATAAATGATTGTTTTGCAGGAAATTCTGCATTGTTTTGAGATTTACGTATATGCATGAAAATGGTTATAATGTATTAATAATGTAATACTGTAATACCTTAAACTGCATTGTAATTAATTTTTAGATGAGTGAAGAAAACTGAGTTAAATTTCTGTAGATATTATATAGAAATGGGCATGATTTTGCTGTACATTTAATTAATAAGTTTCAACGAAGAAAATAAACACAATATCCATTCGCATTTAATTAAAAATTTGTTATTAATGGAATTAAAGTTTATAAAAATTGCATGTGATGCAAAGATTATTAATACATCATAAATTAATTATTATTAATACATCATATAATTTATGTAATTTACGTCACAATAATAAAAGTTTAATGATCTCGTAATGGGAGAGTGAAGTGTCTGTTTATTATGCTTTGAAGTCACAAACAATATTGGTTTAAGTTATCTTTATTGAATTGTAAATTAAAATTTTTAAACGTCTTGTAACTTTTAGAAACGTTTTATTGGATTTCCTGTAATGGAATGGAAATAGTTGTGTTGAATTCAGCCATTCTCTTTGAGAACAAACAGATTCGAGAACAACAGGTTCAGAACAAATAACATTCCATTCCAAGTTTTAGCTTATGAGCTTAATGTTTTAAATCTTATTGTAATCAATATGCTCATGTGATTCTTCCATTTTTAAAAAATAAAATTTGTTTGGGTATGGCACCTTTTTTTTTTCAGAAGGGGGTAAAAATTAGTTTTTTTTTTTTTTTTTTTTTGGTGCTTCTTGTACTTTGAGTGTTGTTTTTATGAAGTATGTAATCTGAAATAACAAATGCTGTTAAGTTATTCATTAAAAGTTAATCAGTCTGCTTGAAAATATAACTAAATTATTTATAATACTTTTCAGTTAAGTATGAAATATTCGTCTTTCCTGTATGTCTAAGTGCCCTCAAATTAATGTGATTTTCAGTTACCCATGAATATGCTTCTCTATATTGCTATGAGCTTGCTGTGAGAGTTGGTTCATCTCCTTAACTGGATTAAGATTAGTTTTCTCAAGAAAACTGGTTCTGTAATTACAGAAGATTATTGAATGTGAATGCATTTGCTTGATCCATGTGAAAAATTTCCTTAAACATGCCTGAATTGTAAACACATCCATTTTCTTTCTATTTGAAATTGGTGATGAAATCAAGGTACTTAAGTCAAGATATCAGTGTACATTTGATGTATATGAATATTTTCATTATTATTGCACTTAATGGTGAAAAAAGTACTGATATATTTGAGTGTTATTTTAATGTATTTGAAATGTGTGATTTTCATAACTAATCTCACTTTTTTTAAGCCTTTATAAATAGAGATTACTGGGATCACAATGACCTGGAATGTTGCCTATTTTATTGTGATAGTTAGCAAAGCAGTACATTGATAGGCTGAATTGTATCCCAGAGAAGGCATAAATGTTTGTGATGTCTGTTTCCTTTTTTATAGGTGATATATTGGTCTGCCTTATATGATACATCTTTGGCAACATTTTCTGTGATACAATTAAATGATGGATATATTCATCTATCTTCTAGCAAATGGATGTTAGAGGCAAAAGATGGTTGTTGAATTAATTATGTTTCTAAATCAGAATAACGTAGAAATAAATAACTTTGTTATTGAGATTTTTCCTGCAAGACACATTAATGTAAAAGAGCAGCATGCATACTTATTTGAATACCTGCACACTTAATGATACTGTGTTGTATGATTATATAAAAATTTTGGTACTTATGTATTATCCTGTCGACCATAAAACTGTTGCCAAGCAGTGTGAT
This sequence comes from Stegodyphus dumicola, assembly GCF_044657685.1. Lineage (NCBI taxonomy): Eukaryota > Metazoa > Arthropoda > Arachnida > Araneae > Eresidae > Stegodyphus > Stegodyphus dumicola. Next base: position 283,495,671 of record NC_140768.1, read on the forward strand.
TTCCCGCCAGTTATGGATAATTGCAATATAACAGCACTCGTAACATCTGCACTTTCATTTGATGTAACCTTGATTGATTCTCAGTAAGCCACGTTTTGTCACGTTGAATACAAGGATATAAATTATTAATTGTTACTGCTGTATTTTTTTCATAAATTTGGGGGGGGAGGGAAATTGGAACTTCTACCTACCTGCTGTAGAAAAGGAAGCTGCGAATTATTCTCAAAGTTAAAGGATCTTGCTTTGGAAATGTGTGTATTAATGGACACGATATGGTCAGCTTAATTGGCCGACTAAATAGTAATACATTGGAACAATTGCTTGCAAGAATTTTGTACTCAAATTATGCTAAAAAGAGCTTACAGTAAAATCAGAGGGCCTAACAGAATAGCAGAAACAGACAGAAGCATGTTTATGAAGTGCAAAAAGAAGTTGGTCAAGTATTGATTGCTTATTAAAATAAACAAATAGAGAAGCAAACAGAACTTTTCAAGGGGTTATTATTTAAAACTAAAACATTAAACCCACATGATTAATGAATGTCGAACACACATTTCATTCTTCCTGCCATTAAATGATTCAACCAATTATTATTATTCTTTTTTATATATATTGAAAATATTGCAGTAATGAGTGGTGCAACTTTGGCAGGATCCTCGCCAACTTTCATGGTCGATGGGATACTACAAAGGTACCAAAATTTTATATAAAATACTGTGTTATTTGGAAATAATAATTATATATTTACTTTTTAAATAAATGTATGTGAGTTATTTTATTATCAAATTTGCCCTCCTTTTTGTAATTTTCAAATTATGTAAATAACTCATAAAAATGTTCTGAAAATATATTCATGGTTTTATTTTTGTTTTCTGTGATAGCTTTATGTTTATTCAATTTAAAAGGAGACATGGGTGGAAATGTATTAATTATTCATTAAATAACCATAAAAGTGATTTATTTAAGCATATTAAATTATGTACTGTTTTAATTGTAATCATGAAGATTAACTTCGCCTGAAATAACTCAGGATTCCCACTCACCTGGAAAGTTAGAGAAGTGGAAAATTGTCCGGGAAATTATTAACTTTTTTCAGTAAGACCGAAAAAAAATCGAAACCCTCCTGCCAAAAAGTATTACATATGCTCAAATATTAGGTACGATACCAGCTGCACGAAATTTAATTGATGACCTATTTTCTTATCTAATGAGAAGACTCTTTTCTTAGTGCCAACTACCCTGCAATGACCAATAGCCAGCTTTTCCATCCCCCACCTTGTATATGGTGAGTAGTTATTTATCCCCATAAATGCAACATTTTATTGAGGCTACAAGCCTGTATTTTTTTATCAAATATTGTAAAAACTGTGCATGCAAAATAAATATTGAATTAAAAATCTGCCGTGTGCTAAAGTAAAAATGAATTTCTTTTACGCTTAATTTATAGTTTTATAACGCTTAAAAGAATAATCTGCTAGATCTTGTATATTCTCTACAAGAATTCAAAAGTTTCCAAGCTGTAGATTTTAGCTGTTGGTATATTAATTTTGAATAATAAAACTGATAGATTAATGGCATACATTAAAACTGATGCATAATCAACCAATCAAATATCGGATTTGTAAAGCACCTTAAATTAGTTTTCTAGTGTAGATAAATATTAACAAATCTTAGACAGTAGAATGGTTTTTAAATTTCAAATTTACCATTTTTGGTAAATAGTTTTAGTTTAATGAAAAAAATTCTCTTTATTAAATCTATATATTAGGTTTCTTAAGCAGTTCTAAATTCATACTAATGTTATTGTAATATATGTCTTATTGAGTTTTCCATTTTTAATCATTGAAGTTATTTAACTTTTCTTACAAATTACGTATTTAATATTAGAAACGTTTAATTATTTATTCATTTTTCCAGTTACTCTCTGTGATATAATTTGACATACATTTAATTTCTAATACACATTTAATTAATAATGATTGATAATTAGAAAAAATTCCAATTCCCTTATATTCATATCTTGGATTTTTAATTTCCTCTTAATCCATTTCTTTTTCATATATTGTATTCAAATTTTCATGTATGTAGAATTTGTATATTGTTGTATTGTATATACAATACAACAATATACATTGTAGTGTATCTGCGAGATTGGTTTTATGCTAATTTTGATTGTGCATTCGGCAATGCAACCTGTACTTCATATATAAATTGTGTGTTTTAATTCCGCTTTTTACATTCGCCGTTTCTTTTAGCGATTTTTGCTGATTTTTTTAGCACCAGTGTATTTAAAGTATCATTATATGCAACTTCAATCAAAAGTCATTATCTTTTTCTTGCAGCATTTTTCTTTGGTTATTATGACTTTATTTCCTGTGATTATTAGTTACCAATAATTTTCTGCCATTCATTAATTCAATATCAAATGAAATAAATTCGTTGGTGCAATGTTGACAGTCCTAAGCAGGGTAGTAACTTTACTTTCCACAAAGAGATGCTGCTGAGTACCAAACTTTAAAACAATTATATTAAGGTGTTAGCATTATATATAGGGTGCGTCAGAAAAAAGCATACACAGTTTGAACTGTCAAAAAATTTTGTTTCCCACCGACAAGGTTAAATTTCTGGGAAAAGTATATGAAAAATAATATACTTTTTGGTCAAACTGATTTTCCAAATGGTGTTTAAGTAAGTGTTCAAAATGGTGGTCTTCAGCATCGATGCATTTCTGAGTGCGAACACGACTGTTTGCGGACTTCGCACCAATGTGAATACTACCACACAAGTGTGTAATGGGATTTTTGCGCACACCCCTTGAAACTCATCCCAAAGTGTGCCAAGGTTACGTAGTCTGCGACGGTACACTTCATCTTTGACTGTGCCACATAAAATAATCGAGCGGTCTGGAGAGCGCGCAGAAAACTCGATTGGTCCCTTGCTTCCTATCCACTAGCCTGGTACATTTTGATCCAGGTATTCTTGCACGTCCCTGTGATAGTGCGAAGAGTCGCTATCTTGTTGGTAATAAAACATGGCATTACAGCACATTCTAGGAGACAAAGCAGACGACACTTTTGGTAAATTCTTAGCCTGTGTAACAGTAATGTGAGGATTATCTTCAATCCTGTACACACAATTATGCCAACTAACAATTCCATGAAGTCTAAAATGCGCTTCATTCGGCGAAACGGTGTTACCCATGAATACTGGTTCACGTGTAACCATCTTCTGAACCCATTCACAAAATTGGATCCGAACGCCATCCCTATGTGTCGTAAACCACGTAACGCTGTTGTGATATTCAAGCGATGCGCACGAAATTCCACTGGACATTTTGGTGCAAAGTACGGAGTCAGTCCTGACTCGTACTCAGAAATGTATCGATGCTGAAGATTATGGTATGATTATTTACTTTAAACACCACTTAGAACATTCAGTTTGACTACAAAGCATACTTATTTTTCAAATTGGAGTATAACTGTACTATTCCGAGAAGTTTAACCTTGTAAGTTCGAAAATAAATTTTCTATGAGAGTTCAAAGTGTGTTTACCTTTTTCTGACGCAGCCTGTATACTTCAAAACTGGTTGTATTCGGTATACTGGAAAGCTCCATCCGTTTTATGACAAGAATTTTCGACATTTAAGCACATATTTGGCACATGTTCAGCTGTGTATTTTTATCGCTTAATGTATAAATACTTACGTAGCAAATTAACAAAAACAAAGTTGATTCATGTTAGTCTTAAGTGTGAGTGAAGCGATAATGTATCCATGGCTACTGATAAAGTTCATTTACGCCACTGTATTTTATACGAATTTCAACAAGGAAGAAATGCTACAGAAGCATGTAGAAATTTAATGAAAATGTTTGATGAAGGTACAGTTTTTGACAGGACATGCAGAAGGTAGTTCGAAAAATTTGAAACATGTGATTTCGACCTTTCTGATAAGCCACGTTTTGGGCGACGCATATTGTGAACCTGGAAAACCTAGACCTTCCACCTCTAAACCAAATTTGACTCTGAATAAGAGAATGTTGTGTATATTGTGGGATATTCGAGTACAAATACATTATGAGATTTTAAAACCGAACGAAAAGCTCAATTTGGAGAAAAATTGTCAACAAATAGACAATTTTAAGACAGCAGTCCAAGAAAAGAGGACGGCGATGTTTAATAGGAAGGACATTATACTGCATCATGATAATGCCAGGCCACATGCTGATTTGGGGACTCTTCAAAAAATTGCAGAACTAGACTGGGAAATTCTGTCGCATCCACCATAATCTCCAGAATTAGCAACCTCCGATTATAACTTGTTTTTGCCCTTATAAAAATTTTTGAAGGGCAAAAAATTCGAAAATGAAGGAGATATCAAACAACTACTGGCTCAATTTTTCGTATCAAACGTTACAACATTTTTCAAAAATGGGATATACAAATTGCCCTCACGGTGGCAAGAAGTCATTAATAATAATGACAATTACATTATTTATTGAAGTTTATTGACGGTAAGAAAAATTTTTATTTTGTTTTATTCCAAAAACTGTCTCTGCAATTTGTTTCAGTTTCTGCAAAACTCTCTTGATGGTAAAAAATTGGCCGACCGAAGAGCCACTAAAAATCACTTGGCCAGTTTTATCGACGATAAACACAGAAGTTCTACACCGATGGAATTATGAAGCTACCCGAAAAATGGCCAAAGGTCATAGATAATAATGATCAATATGTAGTTGATTAAAATTGAGTTTCAATAAAAAAAGTTATTAAAAAATGTACGAAAAAGGGCGGAGACTTTTTATATGACTCAATATTATAGACAATTATTCTACGTAAGTATATGAACACTGTGTCAGATTAAATGAACCTTCTCGATCCTTCAGATTGCTGAGTTCTTCACTGACTGACTAATTAACATATGTTCGGACGATCAGTCATGATTGGCTATAACGTACGAGATTTGCACATTGCTATCTGCAGAGGCTGCGATTTTTAGCCACTCAGATATAACTAAGCTTTCGAAAATTGCTTATTTGCTTTGCTTAACTTCAGGAAACCAGCCTAGAAAGCTCACGAATTCAAAACCTAGGAGAACCAGACTTCTCACATTTCTGTTTTGATATAACTTCACAATACACGTACCTGACGTCACATTTTTTTAAGTATGTTCTTTTCGTTTAGGCAGAAAAGTCCCTCCACTGTTGTGTACTAGCTCATTACGAGTTTTGATTGAAACTAACTGAGAAATCACTGTTTTGTTTCTAAAGTATTCATATAAACTTTTGAAACATCGCTTCGAACAATTAGAAATATCCAAGGACAACTCTGCTTAATTTAAAAAAAAAAAAAAAATTTTTTAGTTTTTTAAATTTAGATTTAGCATGTTAATGGAATTTTACCTGTTTGTATAGTCTCAGCAGACTGACTGAAAAATTTCGTTGTCTTCATTATTGCACCTTTATAAAGGTTTGCAGATATTTTCATTTGTTGCTTCAAATGAATATCTCTTCTAGATTACTCTGTCTGAAGCTCTGCTTCAATAGTATAACAGCGAGATTTTTCGTTATTTTAAAATTGGTACTAATAGCACAGTGAAGTTGCTTAATTCATTCTTGATCTTAGTATTGTCAAACAACTGAAAAGGACAAAGCGAAAATCTTACTTTCACATGAAAACTACTAAACGGCTACTTTTTATGTATGTATATAGTTTGAAAATGTCTTCTGTTATTACAAGGTGTGGCTATTAATTTCCAGGACTGCTCTAATAACACCAGAACAGATGGTGTGAAAAACGTAACCTTTTAATATGTTTTGAAGTAATCCCATCTGCCGTAAAACACTTCTGTGCTCGGCTGTATAAGTTGTGGAAACAACTTTTAAAGTCTTCTTTCGGAAGGCTCTTCAATGTCGACATCACGTTGCATGACAACGCCCGCTCCCACATTGCGTTGCCAGTGAAGAGGTTTTTGGCCAAGCATGAGGTCATGGAGCTGCACCATCTGCCATACTCTCCTGACTTGGCCCCGCAGACTTCTTTTTGTTTTCCATACTCAAAACTGTGGTCAAAGGAACACGTTTTGTGGATGTTGAAGACATCAAGAAGAACATGACGTCAACATTGAAGAGCCTTCCGAAAGAGGAATTTAAAAGTTGTACAATTTAGTTCAGTTGCAGAATGTACAGGTTCACCATTGGACAAGTTGACCAGTTATTAAAAAATGTACGAAAAAGGGCGGAGACTTTTTATATGACTCAATATTATAGACAATTATTCTACGTAAGTATATGAACACTGTGTCAGATTAAATGAACCTTCTCGATCCTTCAGATTGCTGGCTTCTTCACTGACTGACTAATTAACATATGTTCGGACGATCAGTCATGATTGGCTATAGCGTACGAGATTTGCACATTGCTATCTGCAGAGGCTGCGATTTTTAGCCACTCAGATATAACTAAGCTTTCGAAAATTGCTTATTTGCTTTGCTTAACTTCAGGAAACCAGCCTAGAAAGCTCACGAATTCAAAACCTAGGAGAACCAGACTTCTCACATTTCTGTTTTGATATAACTTCACAATACACGTACGTCACATTTTTTTAAGCATGTTCTTTTCGTTTAGGCAGAAAAGTCCCTCCACTGTTGTGTACTAGCTCATTACGAGTTTTGATTGAAACTAACTGAGAAATCACTGTTTTGTTTCTAAAGTATTCATATAAACTTTTGAAACATCGCTTCGAACAATTGGAAATATCCAAGGACAACTCTGCTTAATTAAAAAAAAATTTTTTTTTTAGTTTTTTAAATTTAGATTTAGCATTCCCTGCACCCAGGTATCTCCAGTGTCAACGCCTTTCCATTCATTCAAGCTCTCGCCGTCCTGACGCTAGCACGCAGCAAAGATATGCCTTATTGCTTGTTAAGGAAACAGTAGCTATATTGCATTTATACCATGGACATACTTAGGAGAAGTAACTAGCGCTACTGTGCAGGAGATCACGGGCTCAAAGATTGCACAGCTCAAACACCTGAATGCATCAACTGTGGCGAAGCCAATAATCATTACGGTACCAGATATGACTTCGCCCATCCCGCCTACCACCCCGATTGTCCAGAGTATCAACGTCGCGTCCAGCTCATCAGGGCAAACACAGACTACTAACTTCAATCCTTATAGTCTAGCATCAGGTAACTTAGTATCTGATTCTTCATTGGATCATATACAAAAAGATCTTAATACCACTCTTCTGCAACGAACTTTACCGACGGAATGTCTACAAATAAACCTTCAACATGCTCGAGCTGCGACGGCACAGACTGTAGAATATGCTACTTCTGAGCATATTGACTTCATCTTAATCCAGGAGCCGTATTGTCTAAATGGTAAGGCGGTTGGCTTTCCACTGCACTGGACACTATATCAAAAGGAAGATCCTGTACTTCCACCCCGTGCAATTATTGTCAATTGTAATTCTTCCTGGTCTCCTTTACTTGTCACTGCGCAGCGAGATATTGTTGCTGTTCTTCTGGAAGTTCATCATCTGACAGTCCTCCTGGTTTCCATTTATTCCTCACCGTCTTCAGAAATCGAACCTGTGCTCTCTGCGATGCAAGATTTACTGACCTCAATTCAAGTTCCAAATTTGCTCTTTTCTGGTGATTTTAATGCTCATAATGTTTCGTGGGGATATGCTACTACGGACGTAAAGGGTAGAATTCTGGAAGATTTTATATCCAGTTTTAATCTCGTGAAACATAATTCACATGATGCTCCTCCGACTTTTGATCGTCAACATTCACATGGTTGGCCAGATTTGACTTTGTCTACTTTGCCTATGGCCTCTCTTCTTCAAGATTGGCGAGTAATTGAGGGTCTAAGTCTATCAGACCATAACTATATACGTTTTTCACTCGCGGGAACTACAGCCACCTCCATCGTACGGCGTTATAATTTACCTGGCCGAAAGGTCAGACAGTTTACTGCAGCCATTCAAGCCAATTTGGCCTCTTATCATTCTCGTCTTCAATCTCTGCATTCTCGTGGAGATCTACAAAATTTTACTAGTGATCTTATGGCTACCATTCGAATAGTATGTGATAGTGTTTTGCCTATTCGTACCACTAAGAAGTTATGTACATTAAATTGGTAAAATGCTCAGTTTCGTACTCAACAACAAAAATGTAGAGCTCTTCGACGTCGGCTAAAGCAAGAACGTCGAAATAATATCATCTCCAATACTCTGCTTCTTTACCGACAGGAAAGAGCATATTACAAACAAATGATTATACGTGCCAAATTAACTAGCTGGCGCAAATTTTGTTCTGAGACAACATCTGTTTATGGTATTCATCATAAGATTGCGACCGACAAGCTGTTTAAGCCAGCAACTTTCCATCTTTTACCTACACTTAGTCCTAATAGTCACCTGACTGAATCAACTCTATCAGAAGTCCTTGACACGGTTTTTTCTACAGATGATAATTCAACTGATTCCTCCTTTCATCAGACTATTCGAAATCAAACTTCTAGTCTTCAAACACCAGACGATGTTATTTTTACTACTCAAGAAATTCGGCAAGTCTTACGCCAACTCCCTAATAAGCGCTCACCGGGTCCAGATGGTGTTGACTACCGTATTGTCAAATTGATTATTAGCACCAATCTCAGTCTCTTCCAAAGCCTGTTTAATAAGCTATTCAATAATGGAACTTTTCCTCAATGTTTTAAAATTGGCCAGGTGATCTTATTTTTAAAGAAACACCGTGATCCAGCCCGAGCCGATTCTTATCGCCTTATTTGTTTGTTGTCAGCTTTTGGCAAAACTTTTGAAAAACTTCTTATGGGACGATTGAGATTTCATTTGCACTCAACAAATTATCTGTGTTCTTTTCAATACGGTTTTCGCACCAAAAGATCAACACTGCATGCTTTAAAGGAAGTTCAAGATACCATCCTGCGCAATAAGTTCTCCGGCCACCACACAGCGTTTATCTCAGTGGATTTAAAGAGCGCCTTCGATACGCTGTGGTGGCCGGCAGTTCTATATGCATTAAGAGATGCCAATTGCCCCCGCAATTTATATAATACTCTTGCACATTATCTGTCCGATCGACATTTGATCATTTCCTATAATGGAGGCCTGGTACATAGATGTCAGACTCGAGGGTGCCCACAGGGTTCATGTGCGAGCCCCTTTCTCTGGAATGTGACATACAATCTTATCCTTAAGCAGCCATGGCCTGCATATGCACATTTATTATCAAGTGCTGTTAAATATCTGTATATATTGAATTTGCATATTTATCTGTTGCATATGTATTGTCCTAATAATCTCTTTGCTGTCCATAGCAGCTATCAATGTACTTATGGTACATTTTTTACCAGGTGCTGTTAAATATCTGAATATATTAAATCTGCATATTTACCTATGAATAATAATGTTATTGTCTTTATTTTTATCTTTTGCCCGTGTATTATCAAACATGTAACTGTCTGTATTCCCTCATAATGCACTATGATAATATCTACATTGAACGTATTTTGCGTTTTTCACTGTATAATAGTATATAATATCTTGGCATATCTAGTTGTGCGTATTAATGATACATTGTTTGCCAGTTGCTGTTAAACATCGGTATACCATATACTTGCATATTTGGCTATACATTATACTGTTACTGTCTTCTTTTCATCAATTGCCCATGTAATATCATACATTTAATTCTCTGTGTAATAATAACACTGAATGTATTGGGGTCGCTAGAGATTTTCATTGTATAATATATCCAACCATTATCCATTGTTTTAAATATATCCATTGTATTTATACCAACATTGAATGTATTTTGTGTTTTTCACGGTATAATATATGTTCATAATTTGTGGCATACTTAAGTCTATATTTCATCCTTTGCAAATGTATAGTAACACATTTAACTGTCTGATCAATTTATTTGCTGCATAAGGATCACAGGTGTCATGACAATTTTAAATGTATATTTTTGTTACCAACACTGAATGTATTTTATATTTTTATTGTATAGTATTGTAGTATATCTACTGTATCGTATCGTATTATGGTATTGTTTAGTATTGTATAGTATCTTATATCAGTTGGCTTTATACAGGTTAAATATGTTAATTTTTATTCATTATAATCGTATAATTAGCTTTTGTATTGTATTGTATTGTAGTATTGTATAGTATTGTATGGTATCTTATATTAGTTATCTTTTATGCAGGTAACTGCATCAATTTATTTGCTGCATTAGGATCACTGGTGTCATGACAATTTTAAATGTATTCTTGTGTCACCAACACTGAATGTATTTTGTATTTTCATCACTAGTGTCATGACAATTTTAAATGTATTTTTGTGTCACCAACACTGAATGTATTTTGTATTTTCATTGTATAGTATTGTATAGCATCTACTGTATCGTATTATATTGTGGTATTGTATCTACTGTATCGTATTGTATTGTGGTATTGTATAGTATCTTATATCAGTTGGCTTTTAGTACAGGTTAAATATGTTAATTTTTTTTGTATTGTATTGTATTGTAATATTGCATATTATTGTATGGTATCCTATATTCGTTAACTTTTATGCAGGCTAAATATGTTATTTTTATTCCTCATAATCGTATAATTAGCCTTATTGCATGTTTTTCCCACAATACCACGTGATCAATTGTATTGTACCGCTATTGCATTCTGTTACTAAGTTTGGTACGAATCCTGTACCATAATTGGTAGTAACCAATGTATCGACCTTTGTATATCTTAAACACAGTTGCATGCTAAATATATTTTGTATAACATATTCCTTTTTCCTAACCATTGTTGTACTATAGGGATTGAATAAATTATATTGTACGCTACCTACTTCTTCTGTATCACATCACTACCTGCGGTATTGTAACATGACTTTGTCATAGCGAATATCCACTTTATTACACTGACTCTCAATATGTTGCTTTGTCAAATATATGTACTTGGCTATGCAATGTATCCCGATTCAGTTGTTAGTCTTCTGAATTAAGTGGAATTCTGAATGCTTTACGCATTTCTCATGTATCAGTACTTCCAGTCACACACTGATGGCTATTGTATTCTTTTATTTTTATTTCTTTTGGTATATCCTCTGTGTATTGCTGTAATCATTTACATTCATTATGTCACTATGTTCTCTATTTTTATGTTATATTGTCATTAAGTCTAATTCTACTGTCTATATTTTACTCATTGTATATTATTGGGCTGCCCAACATCAGACTGTACTTTAGCTTATGTATATTCTATATTTGTGTGTATTACACCTTTGTAAAATTTTTGCTTATTGTCAAAACTCGCCCTTTTTGGCCCTGCATGCTTTTGTTATTTTATTTAATAAATGTGGGACCTGGGCGGTTGTTGGGACTGTCTTTCGTGGGCATTTGGTCTGTTGGACTGTCCCCGGGTTGAATTTGGCTCTGGGTTTGGGCGCCCGGTGCGTGGCGTCTTGTGATTCCTCTTTAGGCTCTAGATATAGGTGGACGTGGTGCTATACCGATTAACCTTTTGGTAAAGGGACAGTGTCCACGTCCTCCGTTGCTTATCGCTTATATGCTTGAGGCACTGCCCGCGATCTGGTAAAATACAAAGCGTTGCAAGCAACGCCTGGCAGGATCCTGTGCGATGTAATTTATCTGGATATCTAGTGTGGCTGGACAATACCCACATTGCCAATGGTTAAAGAATAGGTGTCCACCACATTTCTCCATATCCATATCCATATATGCTTGAGTTGAAAACAATGATGTTTTCTCCAGTCTTAAACTGGCGCTGACCCGACACCCGTGCTAATATGCATTTATTTTAATACGTATTTTGATTACACAGAAAATTTCTATGTCAGCTAATTAGCTCTTATAAATCTGTAATTCGAAAGGGGGAGAGAAATTCTGCTGTACTTAAATATCTAATCATATGTATATCTTATTTTGGGTCAATTTTATTGGTAAACTTTTACGTGATCTAAGTTATTTTCCTTGCTCTAGAATAGTGCTGACCTTTTAAAAATTTAAATTACTTAATTTCGTTAAATATTTATCAAATATATGTCAAAAGTTAGATTTCAATTAAAAGATGGCAACATTTTAATAGCAATTTATCCATAAAATATTTTTTGATTAAAAATTCTGATAAAAAAACGTTTTCTAAAATTTTAGTTTTCACTAATTTGTTTCATTTAAATGAATGAGAAATACGGATAATGTTAATCTTTCTTTTGCATTTCTACCTAAACATGGACAAATTTTGACAACTCTAAAATCGATGATTCGGTGCATAATTGCCAGTTAAACATAGTTACTAAGGATTATACATGTTTGAGTTGAAAAACAGTAATGTTTTCTACAAAATATAGCATAATTAATTCAATCTGTTTCGGTCAATTTTACACTAATTTCACGTTAATATTCTAGCATGTGAGTATAAGTTGTGTACCTACATAACTTAGAATTCATATTTTTTAGAATTATTTACTGTAGACATTTATTTATGTATAAAGAGCAAAATTCAAATTAATATTTCTTTCAGGAAATTGTTTATATACATTTCAGAAATTTCAAAAGACAACAAAGTATTATAAAATAAAATTTTATTATACTTTGTTGTCTTAACATAGGTAAGAAGTTTGTTAAATTTCAATTAAATAATTTGGTGACATAAATCAGTTCATACACTTTCTTTTAATATACCATATGAAACCTGCCTATATCTAAGCCAAGGATGATAATTTTAAATTACATTTTGACATAATTTCTTTAAATTAAAGCAAAAATAAAGGAATCCAAATACATTTGAGCTGGATCAGTTAAGAGGAAGTTAGAAGACTGCAGCAGACCTGCAAGATAAGAAAAAGATATCTATAAGAAACAGATTAATTTTAAACTTTGTTATGAGATTATTTTATTGAATTGCACTGATGAGATAGAAAGATAATACAAGATTGGGTATAATTGCCAATTAAAAATTCTATAAAATAAGCATAAACGTTAAATTAAATGCTACAGAAGGTAGAAACATGTACTTGCGCCTTTTGCAATAAACAGAATACGAAAAATATGGATAACTCAAACACATAATTGGGTTCTTAGATAGGCTTATATTGTAAATAAATTCGTGAGCAAGTAAGCTTTAAATCTCTCTCAAAGCTTGCTAAATCTCTCTCAAAAACACCATTTCAACCAATATCAGTATTGGTAAATATTTGGTTACCTGGAGTCTGGACTATTGGGTACGACCAAAGATTTAATTCTTCAGTGAAATGCTACATCACACATGGAAGCGATTTCTGTTTATTTCACAAACAGCAAAATGAAGTCTCTATGCATTTGCAAAGCGACTCACATTTCATCTGGTGTTAACCAAGAATAAATAATTACCGCTAATTGATACCTGTATTGGAAGTACATCATACGATCAATATATTGTGTGAATGCTCGTCTAACTTCCTGTTCCAGCAGAAATCGTATCGCCTGTACATCCAAAGTAGGGCCCAAATGATTGCATACATATTTTTTTTTTCACTGATAAATCAAGTTTCAATTTCAGCATTTAATCTTGAGTACTTTTTATGAACGCCCAGTTTTTCATTGAATTTCAATACCCGTCAATGGCACACTTCTCTAGTTGGTGGTTTGCTTTCTGAAAATAATTGTGATTTGTTGTTATATTTACTTGCATATTAGCAAAAGTTTGCGATCGGCAAATTTTTGCTAATATTTTAATTTAGGTTTAGCGCGAACTTCCATATAAATGCAGGATCCATCTACTATTTTACCCCGAGTACGTAGGTGAAAGCTCCTTACTCTAACTATCCAGATAAATATCACTTTCCTGGGATCCACGGTGCCGTTTTGTTGCCGAGGTGATACTGGTGTTTGCTGCAACCGATAATTATCGCAAATATTTATCAACAATTATCGCAAATATTTACTGCCACAACTGGCGGTGTCATCAGTTGTTTCATTTTGTGTTCGGATTTGGGCTCATGGGACATTTACACCGCTACCTGGATGTTACAGTAAATATTGTATACGCCCAATTATTATAACAGGAGCACGTTGCACTGCTGCTTAAGTAATATGCTAGCCTGTGTTATGCTATGTTACGTTATGTGCGCGTAGCGTTCGCTGTGCCTAAGGCAGAACAGATACCAAAAATTCTTTCCGAAGATATACACAGGTGACTCCGACATAAAAAACGGAAAATGGTGCGCCATAAAAATTTATCTCAATGATTATGATACAAAGGACTTCAAATTTCAGCTCGATGTAGAGAATAGCGTATTTCAATAGGAAATATTCGCGATCCTATAAGTAATCCACAGAAGCATGCGTCAGCATTTCCCAAGGACCTACCTCTATACAGATTGTTTCTCAGCAGTACATGCAATCGCAAACACAAGTAACAAATCTTCCAGCGCCTAAGGCCAACATTTCTTTGTAACTAGGCCTATGTTGAGCACAAAGGAAATGATACATCCAAATTAACAAAAGCAATCAATTCTTTTCTGGGGGGGGGGTCATGTATATGCTTCCTCTACAAATTTTGGAGGCACAACTCTTTGCCATATAAATAGCATGCCATATTTGTATGCATATAAAACGTCACCTCATGGTGTAATATCGACACCCCTTCTTCTCCCGGACTCAAGTCACCGTCCCACAGACACAATAACCTTCATGTACATTACAATCTCAATTGCCGTTATCATGGCACTATTTCAGTACAGCTGGTAAGATCAACCAACAATAGTTTGATACTTGATGGTAATTTACTTGATGGTATTGGTATGCATATAAAAATATAGAATATTTACTTTCCATACGTCACGAAGAATAATGAATTTCCTTCCTTCATTTTATATCAGCGGTCGCCAACTGGCGGTCTGTGATAACTTTTTGCTGGTCCACAGAAAAATTGGGACATTATTTATATTTTTATGAAGATACAGTTTAAAAAATAACGAGTAACAAAATCTAATATTGTTACGTTTTTCCTATTCTTCTGACACCAGTTGTTACGTTATTTTCTTCCTTCACGTTCTTGCGGGATTCGTGTGGATTTGGAGTGAATAACGACGACACTTTATGAAGTACTGAAACACACTTTATTTGCCAGTATTGTCAGGACAGGTCCAAAACACGTTTTACAGTCGTCGAAGATTTACTATAAACAAGCTGACACGATCAGCGACACAGCCTTCAAGTTATCAGGCTATCACGGTGGAGACAGCTTCCTGCAAAGCAGCCGACTCTGCTTTCCGGAGTACAGCTCCCGACTCTACTTGGTCGTTCTCGGAACTCCCCGTACTCTCGAGAATCTCCACGCTACAACTCGCGATGCACTCGGCGACACACGAGCACAGCTCCTGACTCTTCGGTTCACTCTTTCCCGGAGCTCAACACGCTCTCTCGATGATGCACTAAGCGCCATACACTAACTATTCTCCAACCGTCCATGGTATATCGCCAATTTTGTCGCCATATGTGGCAACCCTACCCTTCTTGCTATTTTATGGCAACCCTAAAACTGTTTTGCGGGGAAGCTATCTTACCGCGCCTTTACATTTCGTAACAATATAATGGAATATAGATTATACCTTTTTTTTTTTTTTAAATTTTAGCTACTACTTTTAGAGAAATTCCTTCTGAATTTAGCTATTTTTGCAGGTGTATCTAGCGACATTTGAAAGTGAGAGTTGGCATCCATGAATATGTTCCTGTTGTCAATATTAGCGCGAACTGGAATTCTCTTTCCTTTTGAATTACAAACATATGCTATTGTAGTCATTAATAACACAGTTTTTCTCCGTGTCAATAGGCAGCTTGATGGATTTTTATGCATGGAACTTGATGGAATTATAAACAAGAATGCAGATGATTCATTCGCATTCTTGTTTATAATTGCATGACTGGAATTTTCCGCTTTTGTTTTATCTAACTGTTGACGGATGGCGCCATTGCTGAGTAAGCGATGATTATTATGTTTACAATAATTAAAAATTGGTGGCATGACACTATCAGTTTATTGATATTGCTTTGCTTTTACCGATTTGTTCTTGCTTTCCGTGAAGTTCCTTTTCAGTGATATGGAAATGTGAAGCTTTCTGTACAAGACGGTAAGATTTTTCTATTTTTCATGTAATTTTTCAATGTGAACGAAATATGTGTAGTTTGCTGATTATTATTGTATAAATGTATTTACATTTTCTTTGTAATTCATACTAATATAAAAAATATTCCGCCAAATATAAAATTATATATATGAAGTTTCTGCTTTAGATCACATAAATAACTTCGGCCATAACTAATTAGGGAAATTAATGTTATTATGCAAGAAATATTAACAGTGAAATATTGAAATAGTTAAAAATTCATATAAACAAGTGCATAGATAGCAAAAAAAAAAAAAAAAAAAAAAAAAAAAAAAAACATCTTAGAACTAAATGTTAGATAAACTACTAATAAGCAATAGGAATCGGCGAAACGTAAATAAATTTGCAGGACTTCAGTTTCGAAGATTAACCAGAACCTTCTTCCTAAACAAATTTTTAAAATCAAATATGTAAAAGTTTCAAATGCTATGCTTATAGAGACTGTTTACAGTATTGCTGTACTATTTTTATGCAGTAATTTGTCTCATTTAATCAAAAACTTTAAGTAATTTTAATTTTATGAGTAGTTTATATTTAAGAAAGATTTCTTACCTCTCTTTTGTAAAAATTCTGTTTTCCTTATGATGATAAAGCAGGCGAAATCATTCTGTGGACAATTCTTCTGAAAAAGATGTATAATATTATTATTTAATGCTTTAAATATTTTTAACGAAAAAGGCTACACAGTAGACGCCGCTTAATATGATAACGGTTAATGTTACCATTCGGTTATCGTTATCGAACTGACGACGTCCCACTCGTTTATACAGAAACATAGAAAATACATCGCTTAATGTGATCGACAGTTCGGTTAATATGAATATTCGGTTACAGAACGATTTTTTCAGAACTGAAGTAAAATTGCCAAATAAAAGATAATGTCGCCAAATAAGGTCAAATTAGGTTATAAATTTTCCAAACATCAGAAAATATCGTTAAACAGCTTGATTTTGGTTTTAGTCAACCATTTAAAATTATGGTGTAAATTTTGAGTAAGTCGATTTGATTAAATTTTGCGGACGATCGGACCAGGTTCCTCTCCTTCAGAATTATGCAGATTTTTTTTTTCCTTCTGAAGGAAAAAAAAAAAAAAAAAAAAAAATTCTGCGTCTTACTAATGTTTTTTCTGCCTGATTTTAAATCTTACATTGGCATGTTCGCTTCGAGTTAAGTCTACTATGAATGAAGGAATTTGTTTTTCCAATAAGTTTGACGAAGATCCGCTGGATTAACTATTTAAAGACAAGAAATCTGCCAGTGGCTTTCCAAGCACATCAACTTTGTGAACATGTGATGAAATTGGTGAATTTCGTACAAATGAGATAGGGAATGCTCTTCAGTTATTAGGATTACGGGTACGGAATAGGTTAAACATTTCTCAGAAACATCATGGACAGCTGGAACTTTTATGTAACATTTGCAAACATTCCATTGGTAATGATGTTCCTCCGACAGTGGAATGCTGTGAAAGTACCTGTTTATATATTTCTAGCTATAGTTATACCAAAGTTCATTGTTATTTTAAGTGGTATCTTTTCTCATCATGTAATATTATCATTCGGTGAATGTTATCAAAATATGGACTAACGTGATCAGATCAAGCATTATTGTATCAATATTTTTCAAGGCTTTTCCTTAACTCTCGAAGGATAAGAGACGTAAAATTCCACATAGAAGGATGGCTTTCTAATTCGTTAAAGGGAAAAATTTCTGCCAGCTCTTGATGTATCCCATTTCTGTTTGGATGTATATTGGACGAAAAGGAGCCAAGTTATAAAGTGGAAAGGTCTATTTGGAATCATAATCAAGAAAATACCATTTATTCATGACAGTTGGAAGAACTTTGAAATTTCCAAATCTACTACGGATTTGAGCCAAATCCGTAGTTGTACACTATCAAGCAATAAGTATTGGGCATCCATGCAAATGCCGAAATCTGCGGTTCTGACATACGTCACGCCCTTCGCCATTAAATATCGTGCAAGAAATAACATTGGCAATAGTCGCATGCAAGATGCCTCGAAGTGCAGTTATCTAATTTCCGTAAAGGTGTAATCGTAGGGTATGACAAAAATAACCCATCCTTAAGGGGAATATCTAGTGAGCTGAATTACCCAAATTCGACAATGGCTTATGTGATTCAGAAGCGGAAGGTGAGAGGTTATTTTCGGAATGTTCCCTGAGTCGGCAGACCCACGAAACTGGGAGACAGGATTCTACGGGCGTTGTCCAGAGAAATGCACCCAACCGACGTCCCACATACTCCAGGAGTTTCAACAGGCAAGCTGGAGTGTTACTTCCATGAATGCTATCATTAAGAAAGCACATCTGCTTGTCTTCATGCTCGTGCTGCCGCTTATAAGCCCTTGGCCACAAAGTTCAACCGCACTCGGTTAATGTGTGTAGAGCATGCCGACAGTGGACCCTTGATCAGTGAAAACGGGTTTTCTGGAACAACCATCAAGGTTCACTTTCTTCCATTCGAATAGAACGGTCTAAGTCTGGCGTTTCTCCTGGTACGGACTGAACCCTCGGCCAAAATTCACGCTAAACTAAACGCCGAAGCCTACTGCACTATTTTGAATGATAGTGTACTTCCTACGTTGTAGGAGTTTTACAAGTTGAACTCATGTTACTTTCAGGATGACGTTGCCAGCTGTCATGCTGCGAGGGCCACCATGGGTTAGTATGGTGACAATGGCTGAATGGACTGACCTGCCCAGAGCCCAGATATGAACACTATCTATAACCTATAGGGTGAGTTTGATCGCCAAATTAAGAGATGCAGTAACTGTCCAACATCGCTGAAGGAACTTACTGGTCTTCTCCAAGCCGAGTGGAAGCGTGGTCATACAGCGACCTGCGGAAAGCATGCCCTGAAAATTTGAAGCTATAACTGCCACTCGTGTAGGCTTCACCAACTAATTGAATATGAATAAATTTTGTTTTTCTTTTCTGTCACAGGTCTCCAAATACTGGTAGATAGTCCATAATAGTTCACCTCTATCTGCGGGTTTCTATACCTTTTAAATAAAAAAAAATTCGTTGAGATATTAGAGAAAAATTTACAACTTTTACACTACATTTCAGTGCATATTATTGAATCAAAGTTTGAATTTTGGGGAAAATTTAGAGTCCTTCAAGACAAAAGCCGTACACTCAGACAATTATTACTTCTGTGTTCAGTAAAACATGTGCATGTAGAAGCTAGGCCAGCGCCTCCGTAGTGCCATAGGTGACTGAAAATAGAACTAGTTAACTGTTAAGTTTCCACGCCACATTTGAGGGCGAATATCTCAGAGTGGCAGTTTGGGAGTTTCCCACTTCTCTTCTCTTACCATCAACCTCTCGAGGGTATTTTCTGCTCGCCGTATATTTTCAGTGCATCCTTATCGCACAGTTCGCTAACAAACATCAACGCCGCCTCCGAGAATCAAACGCGGGCTCTTCGATACAGCAGTCAGCGTTTTCTGTTTTTATTTTATTTATTTATTTATTTTTTGTTTTGAGGAGCGGAGCGTAGCCGAGCTGCTGGCACTCTCGTTTTTGATTGGATTGGCCGGTCCTCCTTTTAGTCATATGGACGGCTTATGTCGACTAGGTGGACAGCGGTTGCGCCCGTTAATACTAACACGGCAGTCAGTGTCACGAAACAATATGTCGCCTGAGTGGCTTCCGTGCAAGGCTCTTTATATATATGTAAGATATAACAAAATATGATAGCTGTTTCAAAAAAAAAAAAAAAAAAAAAAACATCGGCGACCTCAAAATTAACATTCTAAATTTGGTGATCTGCCCCTAAATTCACCTCTTCTCACAGGTTCCAGATTTTTCTATCTTACGTAACGTTTTAATGCAGATACCTGTTGTCCAATTAAATTAATTGTAACGCAAAACACTGAACTGAAACTTTAATCTTCATAGTGCTTAAAATGATTTTTGAATTCAAAATTTTACGTATTATAATTTTATTGTTCAGAAGTTAATTAATTTTTGCGTTTGATAATTTCAAAATATTTCTCATATTTTGCTGTTCTAATGCTTTTACTCTCAAAAACTTCTCTATCGCTCCGCCTTTTTCTTTTGAAGGAGGGATACTATGATAAGAAATGAAATTAAATGAAGATCTAACACAATATGATAGCTGTTTCAAAAAAATAATTGTCGACCTCAAAATTAACATTCTAAGTTTGGTGATTTGCCCCTAAATTCATCTCTTCTTACAGGTTCCAGATTTTTCTATCTTACGTAACGTTTTAATGCAGATACCTCTTGTCCAATCAAATTAATTGTAAACCAAAACTCTGAACTGAAACGTTTCCGACTCCCACCCTTCTTGTTCTATGATACTCTTCCCTTTTCCGCATAAGCTCTCCTACTGGCAAGACGCTTTTCATGTATGCTGCTGCCACTTACTTGCTTAAAATGACGTCGTACTTCAAAATGAAACTTGTATTCGAATATAATTAGGAAATATCTTATCCGCAAAAGGATGGTTTGATATACGTAAAAAAAAAAAAAAATGAAGATTGTGATTTTTCAAGATACGTTGTGCTAAATTGCGTCATCATGCTTTCCACTCTGCCACCTTCAAGCCACTACGGTCTTCTCGGTCATTTACGCAGTATCGTAAACTGTTAAAGTTCCAGTGCCTTCATCTACGCATTTTAAAATCATTACATATAAGTAACTGATTTCACGAATTACGAATTTTTTCACAAAAATATTTGTATGTCTCTACAGGAGCACATCTGTATTTTTTAAATTATGTTGACTACATTAACATTAATGCAGTTACACTAAACGACAGCTTTGTAGAATAACTCCAGAGATACAAAAACGACTTCTTCAACCTTAAATCAGCTACAAGCTCATGTAAAAGCAGGAATATATTTAAGCTCTTGCCAAAAACGTTAATTTCAGTTTTAAAACTGTACGAACTACTTCGATCAGGCTTTTTAAAATTTGCATTTTATTAAAAGAGCAAAGTAAGAAACTTTATTATAATTAAATATTATATTACACTAAAAATATATTACTATGATGATAAGAAACAAGTGTCAACTCAGTGGGATGGTGGTTAGTGACAACCATACCAGCGAACCGGGTTCGAATCCCGGAGAAGGCATGGATATTGTAAATGTATATTGTTTTTGCGGCACGGGAAAACTCTAAATATGTGATGAGCTGAAAGTCCTCTCGTGGGGTTTGGTGGTAGGAAAAGAGGGAGGGGGAGCAGGGCCCAACTTAGCCTAACTGGGGCCCGGGCAAAACCTTTCTTGGGGGGCCCCTCTGCTTCCCTACTTCAGTAATGAACAAGCAAACGTTTTTGGAGATATTTAAATTTTTATAATAATAAATTTTCTATTCGATTTCTATTCTTCTGTGATGTGGGGGCCCGGGGCAACTGCCCCATATGCCCCTGCCATAGTCAGGCTCTGCGTGGGAGACCTTCGGAACCGTCCTCTGTCGTACTCTATCTCAAAATTTGGGGGGAGGGCGGAACTGAGCAAAAGCCGTGTTATCACCTGTATGGTGCTCAGGGGTTCATGTCAAACGACAGGCGCAAAAATTACACCCCTTGATGCGATAATATTCATGGGTTTGGTCTAAATATATCAGAGAAATGAGACACAACAGCGGAAATAACATAAGAAGCAATAAGCTCTTTTAATTTAATATGAGATATCTATTATCACAATCAAAAGAGTCAACAAAGAAGTTGGCTCATAATACTTTGGAAGATCTTATTCGTTATGTGTGGCAGATCAAATAAGAGTGTGTGGCAAAGTTATAAATAATGCTACTAAACTTTAACAATGTAAATCGAAATTAATTGTTATAACGTAGTAATATAGAGTTGTTTTACCAAGCAATTGTAATGGAGTATTACGTAAATGGGAAAAAGATTTGTGAGGTTTCTTTTTTGTTATGCTTTATCTGATGAGTATCTAAATTAACAAGCTTTATGTGAGTGATTTTACAACTAAATTGCCAGTGTGCGAATTTCCAGTATTAAATCCACTGTTAAAAGAAGATCCACTGTTAAAAACAGAATTTCTCAGAGTAAGTCAAAAATTTATGGATTATAACGACTGAGAAGTTATTAAGCCAACAAAAATGATGACCATAATACAACGAAAAGCATACTGGAGCAACGCTCTTCGCAGATGGACAGTTGTATAGGTTATTTTAAGTTTCTAACAGTTATTTTAATTTTTAAGCACGCTTTGCTGTCTGTTCTCGTTTCACACCTACTATTCCCTACCAAAGTAAGCTTTTAGTATCGCGTTGCATGTAAACGAAGTAGAAAGAGTATTTAAAGGAAGGTTTCGCTCACTTGAGCAGAACAGCTTAGGAGTCCTTAGTGGCGCTTGTTTATCGTCAGGCTACTTTGTTGTTTAAAGCTAACTACGTTCGCCTGTATTGAACGTGTTTGCTGATATTCGCCGGTTAATTTAATTAAGAGCCAACTGCGTTAGATACTTTTGTACAGTTTCGGCTAACTTCAGTTTTAGCATTAGATCAGGTTCATATTTTCTTATCTTGAGTTGAAGCCCAAGTGGAGGCTTTTCTGTAAGCCCGAGAAAGGGGCCATCTGTGTTCTTAGTTTGAGATAATAAAGGATGAATTTAACTCTTCTCTGGATTTTAAATTTATACACTTGGACTCAGCGATAAGCCGCTACATAGTTCAATAACGTTTCTACTAAGTTAAGCATAGACAAAGTAGTTAGAAACGTTACACAGAAATAGAAAGGAAGTGTGTTATGAGGGATAGCGAATCTTGCTATGTACTTTGGCAATCTAAGTGTTACATTGTATATGTGGAGAATAGAGCATGAATGCTCTATGTCGTCTATTATGGCGTTTTGTTATATAGTAAGTAGTTTCTCTTTGAGTGGTCTATGTCTATTCTCTGTTGTGGAAGGGAAAGCTACGAATTCCTTCACTTATGAGAATATACTCGATTACTATATGTTGGTTATATTATGGAAACTGTTAAGCACGTATCCATATACAAAAACATTACAACAAAACGCCCATTTATAAATTAAGTTCTGTAACTGTATGTTTTGATATGATAAACCATATATGATGGATATGATGGAAAATTCGAATAAATTTAATACTTGAATTCTTCCTAGTAGATTTATTAGTAAGATCAAGTATATTTATTCTACTTTATCAAGCAGATTTATTGATAAAGTAGATTAAATATCAACTTTATCAAGATCAGGTTTAGATTAAATATCTACGTTATTAAGATCAAGTGTAGATTAAATATCTACTTTATCAAGATCAAGTGTATAGATTAAATATTTACACTCTCAAATATTTGGACACTTGCTGAAGTATTGAGACACTTGATAAAGTAGATTAAATATCTATTTTATCAAGAATCCCAATCTTTGAGAGACACACTGTAGTCAGAATCAAAAAAGATGTGTCATTGGTGGTTTCTTTTCCTTTTCTAGCGAAACAAATTATGTTCATATAAAATTTCCCCTTTTTACATAGGATTTGATACTTTCTTTAGTTTAGTGCGGCATTGCTCAAACCTTTTTCTATTAGAGATCATTTTTACAAATTAGAATGTACCACATGTGGACCACCTTATTCTTGTCCGTTTTGAAAGCAGTTATTAATCATATGTTACTACCAATATACTTATATTTTTAAAATACAATTAATTAAAATTCATTTAATTTTATATAAGTTAATAGAAAAAAATTAAATTTTTTTTAATATTTCAAGACTGTTAGAATTTATTTAATCCTTATCTTATTAACTAAAAATTAAATATGCCCACTTTAAAAAGATGGATGAGCCTACCGATTCTTGCTTAGCTGTTTTATGTTTGGATGTATGTTAGTAGGAAACACCATAGTGCTTTAGATCTCTCTTCTGCTGCTAAGACTAGAGTGGGAAATCCGTAAGTAAGGTAAGGATTAATAAATTTAATAAAATATCAATCTGGAGAGAAAAATGATAGATGACTTTACTGCGCAACATCAAACTCAACTTCAGTATTAAAGTGGGGTATACGCAGTCAATTTCAATTTAATTTTTGGTCGCTTTTGGGAATCTACGACATCACGGGTAAGCTTCGGGGACCACAAATTGAGATAGGTTGCTTAAATCTGTAATTTTTAATTCTCTTGAAAGACGACAATATCATTTTCTGCAGTTTCTATATTGGGGAAAGCGAATGAAATTTGAGAATTATGAAACTTACTACAAAGTCCTGGATATTCTGCTGTCAATCCCGATTTCGAACAAGAGCTATCACAGCAGGAGTTTTCCGGACACGCTGAACACGTTTCACCTGGTTTGTATACTTCACCACCATTCACATTACCCCTGAAATTATAGGCATTAAAATTATTATCAGTTCATAAAAATCAGCGATTAAGCAGTAGTCCACATGTGTTGGTATCAGTGTTGGTAGTTCTAGAAAATAAGTTTTATTACACCCAAGTAAGATATATTTCTTTTAGTTATAGTATGATATTACGTCTTAGTAAACAAAATATAAAGGTACACTGCTCAAAAAAAAAAAAAAAAAAAAAAAAAAAAAAAAAAAAAAAAAGGAACAGTTTTATATCTCCCGTTCTACTGGGCCGATTGACAAAATTCAAATTATGTTCTTCATGTCTCGAAAGCGCGACTTAGGATATATATTAGATTTATATATAGCACTATTCTAACATAGGTATTTTGACAAAAAATCGGACTTTTCCTGAAATAATATACCAATTTTTTTACATATTTCGATTCTACGACTCAAATTATGCCTAAATATTAAATTTTGTAAAATTTGGTGCGAAATTTACGGAGAAATTCAACAATTTATGTTGGCGCTTTTTATTCAGTTTGGGCCAAAATTAGTTCACTTGGCGAATTTCTTAATATATGGCAACCTAGTTTCCTTTCCCGTAAGAGGAAAAATAAAGTCACCATCGTTCCTTTTTTCCAAATAATATTCTTTATATTATATTTTTAATTATAACATATTATTTTAAGTAATTTTTTCTTTTTCGAATTTCATTTTAATCGTTTAAGTTGCATGTATTTTTTTTTTTTTTTTCGAATAACTGTTTTAAAAATTGCTATTTACCTATTCGAACTGCGTAAATAAAGGTGTAGAGTTTATTTTTTCAAATAGTTTTCTTTATATATATTTTTGTCATAGTTATTATTTTAAGTAATTTTTAAATTTTTATACTTTTATTTTAATTATTCGTGTTGCATTGTCTCTTCAGGGAGTTGTTTTAAAATTTTCTACTTATTCCTTCGAACTGAGCATTTCAAATATATTTATTAATATAAATTTTCCACAATTTGATTTTATTTATTTGACTTGCGTTTCTTTCGGAAGAATACTTTGTTACCCAGACTGCGATGCGTTTGAAAACTGCTTATATTGAAAGAGAAAATACAGTAAAGCACAGTTAACACGCCTTTCAATGTTCCGTTTAGAAAAGATATATATAAATAAGAGAGATGTATAACCGACATTTTAACTTAGGATGACTTGCATACACTACTTTAAACAGTCTTATCATTGTGCCCATTGCTTTACACAATTTTATCCTACATTTGGTTTCTTAAAATGTTATTCATATTTTAGTCAAATATTTTATTTCTGAAATCGCAAGAATCAAATATCATAAGATTAAAAGTTTTTAAATTAAAAATATATATATATATATATATATATATATATACTAATACTAAATTATACGCAAAAAATTTATTTTTTCTTCTCTTTTTCTTCAGGCATTCTACTTTATTCTTGCTCTTTTTCTTTAGGCATTCTGCAAGTATATTAAAAAGCATCCAACGTTTCGAAATATCTTGATATTTCTGACAATCATTTTAAATAAAGTTATCGCCTTCCATTTCATAAAGGCCCACAAACGGTAAAGAGCGGTAAAGTCGCTGAACACTGGTAGTTCACTCCGGGGTACGAATCCCGGTAAACGGGCTGGTTGCATGGGCGTTTTTGTGGATTTTCTCATGAGTACGGTGTATGACAGCTGGTTTCACTTAGAAAGTTCTTCACGAAGTATTTCGTCAGGGCCTTTATCAGTCTTTAGAGGCTAAACACTTTAAAGGTATGAGATGAAAGTAAAGACTGGTTTCATCAAGAGGTTTTGGTTTATTTAATTATGACAAAGCAGACTAGGGCTATCTGCCTAAGGGAAGGGATGCCTTCGTAGAGGACTGTCTAAGGGAAACTGTCTCGCATACACGTTACACATAAGGAAAACCACGAAAACGCCCATGCAGCCAGCCCGTTCGCGGGATTTGAACCTCAAACCGAACTACCAGTGTTCAGCGACTTTACCGCTCGGCCGCTGTTTCATCAGGAGGGAAAAAAAAAGCGCCTTTAGGTGACATCCACATACAATACTAGATAAACTCCTGAATCTTCAAATAATTCGTCTGAGAAAATCATGGGATTCTCCATTTATGATACGATATGATGTTCTATAACGTAATTTAAATTTATAAAACCATATAGTTTAAAACCAGTCGCTCTTCACTTTAATCTGCAATGATATCGTTTTTGTCTTTTCTGCTAACACAAGCTCAATTGATGGTATTTGCTGGTGTACACGTTCAAGTGTTTTCTCTTTGAACGCCTAAATTCTTTGAAGTATCCTGAAAGTATATTCAAAAGCGTCCAACTTTTTTAAACATCTTGGTATGTCTGAAAGCCAAATTTCCCTGCAAATGTTTGCTTACTTTTCTCCCTAATTTTCTTCTTTCCTTCTACAGTTATTTTCAGTGCTCTCACACAAGAAAATTAAGATTTTTCGATTGCTAGACTTCCATAAATTTTGGATTCTTGTCAATTTTTTAAAATATCAATTACATGAATTGCGTTTCAGCTGAAGACAGCTTTTCATTTTCTAGTCATTTTAACTAAAGTTTAAAGCGAAGTCCAAAGGATAAATATTTTAATTAAAAGATTTTTGCTAAATGACAAAGAAATAAAACAGTCCAGCAGGGTTTATTCTGTACCACCGAGTGACCTGATTCTTATATAGGCTGAAACAATCTAAATTATATTAAAGATCATGTTTTTTTATACAATCTATAACGCGAGAGAAAAATTAGCTTCTTAAAATATTCTTTCTAAGAGGATTAATGTAAAAGATTATACTTATATATATATATTTTTAAAACTGGGACTTGAGCCAAATTGTCAAACTTTTCAAGTTTAATTTACACGGTGGTTATAATTAAAGTTACAATTTGAAATGGTCATAAAAGGAAAACTACTGGACCACATGTTATCGGACTTGGGAATCGTGTAAAGGAGGTTATGAGAATTTATTTTCCGCGGAAAAAAAAGAGTTCAAAAACTCACCACCAGGGGAAAAAGGCCGCTGTATACAATATTGTTAAATGAAGTAAAACACGAAAACATCTGTTTAAAATGTGTTTAATATTTTCCGAAACGTGTTACAAAGCATGTTCAATGTAGCGTCCAGCATTTTCCGAAAGCAAGTTAAATCCTAATTCAGAAGTCAAACAACAAAAATCAGCGTTAGATTTACAAAATTTTGTAAATCTAACGCTGATTTTTGTTGTATTTATTCGGCGTGTTATTGTGTCTTAATTTAAGTTAAATCCTGTTACTGCATTCTCAACAGCAGCTCTTAGCATATCAGGAGGAATGTTACGGACATGTCAGTGTATCACATTTTTCATTTCTGCCAAATTGTTTAGGTTATCACCATAAACAGTGCTTTTGAGATAACCCCATAGCCAAAAGTCACAGAATTTGAGGTCTGGTGGGAAGAGGGAAAGTGTTGGCCTATATAAGACGTTCATTCGTGAAATGTTGCCTAAGTAACTGTGCGACACACGTGAGGTGGGGCCCAGCCCTGCATAAAAATCGTAGTATCTAAAATGCCCCGTTACTGCAGTTCATGTATCACGAAACATTTTAACATTGACTCTAAGTGAGCTGAAATTACAATGGTCCAGCTGTCGACTGCTCTTCAGAGAAAAATGGTTCAGTTATAAAACTAGCTGTCATTCAACACTAAACGGTGTGGAATGACTGCTATGCAATCGAATGCAGTAGGAGAATGCAATGGAACTAGATAGATAACATGAGGGATTTCTTTGGCCCAAATCGATTAAAAGCGTATTGAATCAGTATCTTCATGTTTTAGTGCCGAATTCAGGCTTCAAAAATTACAAATTAGCGATCTGTAAGAAAACGATTTCCAGATTGTACGCACTTGTGCGAGTGATTTGCGATCTCACATTTTCTAATCCCTAATTCGTGGTTTTCACGGACGAATTTCTCACTTACACGGATGGCGCACTCGACTTTTATCGAATTTAACGCTTTTAAATGGTAATTTGCCTACTTTAAAGTTTTTTAAGGGTATACAACATATTAAACCCGTGTAACAAAAGGTTAAGTTAGATTCCGACCCATATTTCGTTTAACAATATTGCATACAGCGCCATTTCCCCCCTGGTGGTGAGGTTTCGAACTTTTTTCGCGGAAAATAAATTCCGATGACCTCCTTTACAAGATTACCAAGTTTGATAACATTTGATCCAGTAGTTTTCCTTTTATGACCGTTTCAATGTGGAACTTTAATTATAACCACTCTGTATACTATTAAATTTTAATTTGAAGCTATGCGTTATATGTATACCGTGCGTAAATTTTTCGCTTTTATGAAAAAATAAAGAATCGAAGCAAATATATACTTAGGATAATGGACCAAAACTGAAAAAATTTCCCCTCCCTCCGAAAATAAAATATTGAAACTTCAACCTTGAATTTATTGGGTTATCGAAATATTTAATTTGACTTATCTTCTAAGTCCTAGTTCCGTCAAAAATTCTGAATTACTTAAGCTGAAGTAAAAGATTTAGTATATATTCACTGTATGTTAATGAAGTAATCAGAGCGTAATAAAAATAGATTATAGAATTTACGCTGATGCAACTTTTTGTCTGACTGCACAACATGTAATGGAAGAGAAGGCTTGCAGAGATCTATTTTTGACATGCCTCTAAAAGTAGATGTCATACTTCTTTTGTCTCTTCAATGTCAAAAAACGTTCCTCTGAGAGGCAACTTTAGGTTTGGGAAAGAAACAAAATCACAAGAAGACAATTTCCCTTAGAAATCCTCAACGAAGTCATCCCTCCCTTTAGGCAGATAGCCCTCGTGTGCTTTGCCATAATTAAATAATCAAATCCTTTATTAAATATAATTGATTTGTAACTTCTATTAGAACTGACGGTAAGAATTGAAGTGCAAATAAATAATAACGTGTGCAATCTTGATTAATATAAAATTTAAAATATTTGCATTCAGACAGAAAGTTTTTTGAAACATTTGCAATTACTTTATAAGAAGGATTTATTAATTACTTATTATATTACTGATGATTAGGATTCAGTTCTTGACAATTACATTCTAAATTAGAATTTTAAGGATATAATGAAAATACGCTACGCACAAAAATACATTTTAGGATAAAAAATGAGTTGACTTTTTATGTTTTAAAAGTTCTTAAATTCATTTAATAAACATCGTATCCTCGTTGTTAATTGAATCCAGAATGTTGGGTGTCGTTTATATAATTATTCTTACTTGTCCACAGAATCTGCTGACTTATCCAGCCATTAAGTAGCTGCAGATCATTTCTACATAACCATTGAACTTTCATTAATTCAGTCTCTAGAGGGTTGTATGTTTAAATCATAATTTGACTTTTATAAAATTGATTATTTTAAATCTTATGTTTCTATAAAAATATACTGTGCATTAAAAATATGGATGATAGTATCAGCCGCTCTTTCAGCCACTTCAAAAGCAACAGTTTGTTTAGAAATAAATTATGCAGTTAATGTCATAAAATTCAAATAAACATCAAACGAAAATTCTCAGTTTTAGACAATTCGATTTAAACGAAGTAAAGTAGCAGACGATAAAACGCCGAAGGTAAAAATTTACTCTTACAAAAATTTACTCTTATTTAAAAAAAAAAAAAAAAAAAAAAAAAGATAGAGAGAAATTAAAAAAAATAGTTAAAAATTTGAATAATATCATCTATAATTTAAAAAAAAATAGCTTTTCATATAGTATTAATAAATATTTATTACGCATCATTGAGGGAAAAATGTCATATAATTAATTCTCCGTAAAATTTTACTTGAAATTTAAGGTTAAAAATAGCTGTGGCAATTCACTGTAACAAAAATCCATAGACCACATTTGGCGTTATTATCGCTCAAAAAAAGATGCCAAATTTCAAAACGCGAAAATATGTAAATTCGTGTATATCTTAGAAAATTTTGAATAAAAAAGTCTAATTTTTTGCAGATATGCTTAAAAATACACCTACTTCAAAATAATGGTAAAAAGTTTATAGCTTATAATTCAAAATTTTTTTCGAAAAATTTATAAAAATTATTTAAAAATAGAAATTTAAAAAAATAAAACACAAAAAATGGATAAATTTTATTTGTAATGAACCTAAATTTCGAAATGTGAAAGAAAAAATCGAAAAAGTTTAATAAAAAAAGAGATATTAATAAATATTTGCCAAATTCAATTAACATTGAGGAGCTAAAATTTTGAGAGCTAATATTTTAAAAACAACTCGTACGATTTTTACAAAATTTGGTATTCTGGCATAATTTGAGTGGTAGAATCGAAATATGGAAAAACATTGGTATGTTATTTCAGTTACGTAGTTTACATTAGTTTTCATTTTTCCTAAATAATTTTGACAGCTATTAATCCCGGTTATTAGCCTTATCCCTACCTATCTCGGATACTTTCATCCGAACGGTTTCTTCTAATTTAGCATTTGCAGCTTTCAACTTTGAAGGTGCTAATATTTTTTCATCTTGCTTATTAGGTGATAGTTTAGCAGAGTCGAGGTTCTTAAATATTTCCTAAGACTTTATCGACTGCAAGAGAAGAGTCTTCCTTGTTTTCTTTACAATCCTCCATTTCTATCATCAACGAAACGTTTTGCTTTTTTCTTTTGATCATTGTTCTTTTTTTATTTAAGAATTATATTGCTCCCCTTCTATTTCCCGAACACGTCTATTTCTGTTTTTGATAGAATCCGCAATAGTTATTACCTTCAGGTATCCACACGAATCACTTGATTCTAACCTAATCACCTAATTGTTATTATTGTTTGCACCTAAATCTTCATTCTCAGTTGAAATTACTGTCTAAAGTTGGATATCCTCATTAGACTCTTAATACTGCAAGATATTCTTCATTTAATTACTCCTGACAAAGTATCGACTAGCAAGTAGGTTCTTAAACCTATTTTAGCTTTACAGCCAAATATAGTTTCATATGGACTGTGATCTATTCCTGAGTGATGTGCTTTTACTGAGTGATGTGATTATTTTTCATAGAATGAATTTTGTTCCTTCTGATCACTTTGTTGTATGTTTGTTTCAAATGAAGTAGGCAACACCTTTCAATGTCTCCGCTTGCTGTTTTAATCAAGCCTTTCTTTCCCTATGTTTGACATTCCTTAAACGGTCTTGAGTTAATTCTGTATTCCATAAATTTCTTTAATGATATGATTAGAAAATTCTCGGTCATTGTTACTTTGCAAAATGTATGGTTCTCCAATTACTGGGATAGTAGTCTAGTAGATAATAAAATAATCTTTCGGCACGTTTTGATTTTAGGATTCCTAACTGAACGCATTTCGTTAAAAGGTCTTAATAAACCATTATAAACTGAAAGATTCTGTCCGCTTGTGGTTGCATGTCAGTGAGATCAACTTGAAAACTGAAATTTAATTCAATATTTTTAAAAGCAACGAAAAACGCAGAAAAAAATAATTCTTAGAACATGTTTTAGCCCAAAATGAATGTTAGTCTCGAATGGGATATTAGTCTCAAAACGACATTTTGCGTCGCACCTTTCAAATTGTTGCCACCAAATATTATCACCCTGTATTACATTTAAAGAAATTAAATAATGAAGGATTTGCATGATATAAAGCATGTTTCTCACATTGTGAAAAATAAAAGTGCCTAGAAAGTTCAAGTACCATCAAGTTTTGAATAACATAGTCCTCCAGCCGAATGGAGCTCTTAGAACCCCAAATTTTGAATTTTTTTTATTTATTTCATATTTTGCAAAACTTTAACGAATTTTTTATTAATAAACTCAACGATTTCAAAGCGAGCAATGGCAACATTGTACGGAATAAAATATTTCTATCTTCAGCGCGAGAGACTGTCTGTCGGAAATTCTAAAGATATGCTGTTTTTAAATATTTTGTGATTTTCCTGTTGAATCGAATTTTATGTGGCGTAAGCGCCAAGAACGTGATATTTAATAAATCAAGTAAACCCACAAAACGTTAATAAAAAAAGTGTTTTGTAAAGCCACCTTAGTAAGAAAACTGAACATTCATATGGTAAACTGAAAAAAAAAAAAAAAAAAGACTGGGAAAAAAAATTTGTGCCAACACTTAAGGCTGCATCAGGAATTCTAAACGTATACTGCTATACTGCTTTTGAAATTTTTGTGAATTTGCTGTTGAATTGTGTATGCCGTAAATGCGAAAATAATTATGCTTAATAAAAAATTAAAAAAATTTTATTAATTATCGTCGCATTAGCTAAAATGATAGCTAATAAAATTAAAAATTAAAAAAAAAAAAAAAAACTAGTAGGAGAAAAAGTGAAAGCTTGCATGTAGTGGAAGCCTGGGAACTCAGCGAGAGCATAAGAAAACTTAAAAAACCCTTTCCAGCTTCAGTTAAAATCTGAAATCTTTCAAATTTGTTTTTGATAAGGTTTACAAAGATTTACATATATCATAACTTCGACTGATATCTTCATATACTTTGTCTTTTTATCATTCTGTTTCAGACACCATGGCCTACTGCAGTATGAATCTTATGAATTTTTTAGAAATTCTCCTCCAAACAATTATAACGAATAATCGCAACTGGAACTATGAGTTTTAAACACAAACAATTTTTATAACGTCGTATTTTGATAATCATTTATAATCTCGGGATTTACCAGAAGTCTTCTCTTTGCTTTCCTTAGCTTTCTTTCCAAAAAGGAAAAAAAAAAAAAAAGGAAAGGGGGAAAAAAGAAATGTGCACTTTTTTTGTAAACAACTGATGATGTCCTCCCTCCTTTTTTTTTTCGATTTGAGCATGTCCAGATGATCGCCAAAACTTTATTTTTTAACTTCTAAATTATTATTCATTGTTCTTATAAATATAGTAAAAATTGTGAAAGTTTGAAATTATTTATGCGCACGCTTGTAACTGACAACGAAAACAACATCAAATTAACACTAAAGCAGAACGTAAAACATCTGAAACTGTTGAAAGCGAAGCAAGTGTGAACGTTCTGAATTGTGGCGCCTCCATCTGAGGGGGAGCGGCTTAATTCATTTTGTTTAGCTGTTGCCAACAGGTAAAAACAAACTCGAGCGCTCACCACAGATGTCGTACGTTTGCATATCTGTTAGACGTGGGAAAATCATACGCATGCATTATGGCAAATATAAAACTGAACACATTAAAAATTATTACGATTACCGTTTATTGATTGAAATTATGAATAACAAGCAGTTTATGAGATAAAGTCGCACAAATTATTCACTTTAATCGGTTTATTTGGTTGTTATTATTATTATTATTAATCAATTAATCGTATAATCAATTAATCATACTAACCGTAACACACAGAGATACATACATATATCTATATATTAGATAAACAGATAATATAAGAGGTAAGAAATTTCTTACGCTGGGCCATAGTTACACACAAAGTAGCTGCTGTACCAGTTCCCATCTTTGTACAACACCCAACCACAACCGATTTTGTGCGTAGTTGCCCAAATAATCTGAGAGGAGAATGTGAAAAATGGATGCTTTTATAACATATCTATGAAGCTAAACATACTACATATACTATTTAAAACCTGAAGAAAATCCAGTCATATGAAAATCGGGAAATAGACAGAGTTTATTGTCCTGTTCTTTAAGTAACAACTTTTCAAATGGAACTGAACAATTTATACATGCAAATGACATACTGTTACTAGAATTTTAAAAATGCACCAAGATCAGACTAAAATTGAAGTTAATTTCAAATGAAAAGTCTTAAGGCACAGTTTACTTGCTGTTCTCTTCACCGAAAGTAAATAATTCCACACCTTGTAATCTTCATATTCTTCATAAAGAATGTTCATATTATGTGTAGAAGTCAACTGAGCAGCCTCATTTAGAATGAGTGAACAACTATATTGAATTTTACCAGTTTATAAGTAGTAAAGTGTTTTTATTAATAAAATAAGGTAACTTCTTTTTTTAAATATATACAGGGTGTACTACTAGTCTGTAAATGTTTTAAAATTCATAAAAATTGAGGGAATTGGTAGAATTAAACCCGGTTTGCTAAACAGTTATTCTTATTTAATTCTTATTTAATTCTTATTTAATTATTAATTCAGTTATTCTCTAAGTTTTTTTTTTTTTTTTTTTTTTTTTTTTTTGGTAACGAAAAAAATAGCTAACAATTTCATCACTGTACGAGAGCAAATCACATATTTCAAGGAAAACTATTTGCATGCAGGCAAATGTTTACAAGCATATTATTCTTAGTCTATATGCCCGTCATACCAACAAACTGCAGTTTGTAAGCGAGTTACAACACCGTTAACTGCAGCATGTAACATATCCGAATGGATGCATGAGATTCAGTGACGAATGCATGGAATTCAGTGACGAGTCACTAAAGAAGATGGACTGCTGCGGTACTCTCTGGACTTGCCATAAGCCAAAAATCAAGTGGTGTTAAGTCTGGCGAGCGAGCTGGGCCACTCATTTCTACAGCAACGGCTAGTTAATCCCTCTTCGGTAAAGTTCTTCTTAGAGAGGTAAAGTTCTCACTTCAGTTGTGATATGAGGAGGTGCCTTATCTTGCATTTTCTCTAAGAACTGTATCATGGACATTATGCTCCAATAAGTGCGGTATTACTTTCTCTTGTACCAGTTGAAAGTAGCGTTTTCCAGTAATTGAGTAGGTCTTCTAGCCAACTTTTGCACACCGCTATTCAAAGAAAAAAGGGCACAAAACTGGACCTCTTATAAACTTGGTGCGCCACTAAGAAGGCGATGACACAAACTTCCCGTTTCATCGAAACATCGTACCAGGGAAGTCAATACGGCAAGAGTTACTGGACATGAACTTTTCTTCATTGTCTTCTGTATCCGAAACCTTCGTAAAGCTTCAGTCAGCGATTTTTGGCAGAGGTAAAACTACATAGTATTAATGGTACCACAGAAGTTCTAGATATTCTGATACTAAAAGGAATTAGCCATACCTCATATCTGGAATTGGAAGAAGAATTCAATTCAGATCATTTTCCGATTAATTTTATTTTTTATGGTTTGTATCCTCCTATTCCAAATCAAAAGAAAATTACTAACTGGTCAAAACTTAAAGATCTTCTAGAATATACCACACGTAAACCTCCGCTACAGAATATTTCTGATATAGAAATGGCAATTACGAGATGTAACCAAAATGTTCCCAAAGCAATAGAAAATTCCAGTAAAGTCATTTCATCTACAAATCACTCTGAACGTCCGGAAAGTATACTAGATAAAATTCAACTTAAAAATAGAGTCAGGAAAACATGGAAGCTTACTAGAGATCCTCGAGCCAAAAGACAACTAAATCACGTAGTTAAAGAAATCAGCGATGCAATAACAGAATACCGATCTGTAAAATGAGATGATCTCCTACCTCATATGGAAATAGATAGAAATTTAGTACGGAAAATTTCTCGTTCTCTTAGAACTAGCGGTTTCTTCGCCATTGGGAGACTTCAGCATAATAATTCTATCACATATACAGAAAAGAATATGGCAAATGTGTTTGCTGACGTTTTAGAACAAACATTAATTTCACATATGATCAGAGGCCCACAGCATGATGAAGAAATCAATTTAGAAGTCAAGCAGTACTTAGAAAATCATAACGACCAAATTATTTCTCCCACCTCATCTCAAGAAATTCAACAAATCATAAAACATTTGAATGTAAAAGCACGCGGCTATGATGGAATTTCAAATAAAACTATCAAAGAACTTCCACGCAAATGCAAAATTCTCACTGTGAATATCTTCAATGCATGTCTAAGAAAATCGTACTTTCCACAGGAATGGAAGGTATACATTATGCCAGCGATTCTCAAGCGGTGGTACGCAAGAGAAAATAGGTGATACGGAAAGAAACAAAGAATGTTTCACTGTTAAATTAAAAAACCTCGTGAAAAAAAAGAACAGTTGATAAAAATTTCCAGTGATCGAACTCTAACTAAAGATTGCAAAAATAGCACACTTGTTAACTTTTGGCTGAACTGAAGAAAATAATTTAAAGCCATTTCCAAATAAACCTATTACATTTTTATTGTCTTTTTGCACAACCTATTTGTGTGAACAAGGATTTTCTTCCATGTTATACTTGAAAAATAAATGCGGAACAAAATTAAAAGTGGATCCTAAGTTACCGTTAAAACTGTGTGAAATAAGACCAGATATAAAGAAATTGATCTCACTTAAAAAGCCCAAATTTCACACTAAGCTTTAGAACTAGAATATTATCACTTGCATTTTGATAACTAAACTTTGATAACTAAAATTGCAACCAATTTCTAATAATATAATATTTTTTATGTGCGACTATTTAATACAAATAGCCAATAGGTTGTGCAAATGGCAAAAAATTATTTTTTAAAAAATATTTCTATTGAGAAATTGGAAAATAATCATTGTAAAATGTAATGGTGGTACTAAAGGCTTTGTTTAGATGGTACGTGTTATTCAAAAGGTTGAGAACAGCGGCGATTATGCATTTCGTTATTTATTCATATATTTTCCACATAAAAAGACTTAGGACATTTTACGTTACTGTACCTGACTGAAATGTCCAAAACCATTTCCACCGCTGTAAGCTTTCATATATGTTTTGTTGAACGAGGAGACTTCATCATACAGTGACTTTACCATCCATTGCCAATCAGCTGATTCTATAGCTTCCGAATTTTTTTTGATGACGATATTTTGACCCACAGAAAATCTTTCTGTAAATAATTTTTAAAACGTATGTATTAGACTAAGCAAGTTAAAATTAAAAATTAAAGAAATATTTAAATACATCACTTTATTGTTCTTTTAATTACAGAATAAAGTTTTATAAACCCAGACATGGGAAATGCAATACTTTGAACTCAACGATTTAGCGCCCATTCTGCATAATTACAGGTAATTTTAACCCCTCTCGTGGTCATCAACGAGCGGTGTCCGCCGATAACATCGCGGCAAAAACATCGTGGACGAAAACGTCGCGGAGAAAACAACGCAAGGCGAAAACGTCGTGCTACAAAACATCGTGGGAGAAAACATCGCAAAGAGAAAACATCGCAGTTCTAAAACATCGTGGTACAAAACATCGTCTTAGAAAATAAAGCGGTTCAAAAACATCGCAGTTTAAAAACATCGTCGTCGAAAATATCGCGGTAAAAAATAAAGTATCTACAAATCATCGCATGACGATAATATCGCAGACATGCTTTTTTCAGGTTTTAATAATTGTAAATGGGTATTCCCATAATGATTTGTGAGCGCAAGGTGTAAAGAAGGATAAATTTTACTTTCACATATTTTATTAACTAATAAATTTTTGCTGAAATCGTAAGAAGGAAACTTAAGCATAGAAAATTAAATGTAACTTATAGACTATACTTTTCATGAAATATTACCAGTAAAAACTTTATAAAAACGATTTATTAATGGCCTTTGTTAGTTAACTATGTCGGTTTAAAATTCTATTAAGTGCTATAAGTTGCATTATTTTTTTATGCTTAAGTTTCCTTTTTATTTTCTCAGTAAAAATTTATTAATTAATAAAAAATATGAAAGTAAAAATTATCCTTCTTTCCATCTTGCGCTCACAAATCATTATGGGAATATCCATTTACACTTATTGAAGCATGCCTGAAAAAAGCATGTCTGCGATGTTATCGTCATGCGATGATTTGTAGATACTTTATTTTTTACCACTATATTTTCAACGACGATGTTTTTAAAATGCGATGTTTCTGAATCGCTTTATTTTCGACGACGATGTTCTGTACCACGATGTTTTAGAACTGTGATGTTTTCTCTTTGCGATGTTTTCTCCCACGATGTTTTGTAGCACGACGTTTTCACCTTGCGTTGTTTTCTTCGCGACATTTTCGTCTGCGATGTTTTTGCCGCGATGTTTTCGGCTGTAACCTCAACGAGCTCAGCTCGCATTCCAGTTACACACCGTAGTGGGTGCAAACCAACGTAGCTCGCATTACAGATTTAAGGCTGACAGATATCGGACGTATTTGGGTAGCAAGACCTGCTTAATGTCGCTACTGCCGAAGGAATAATTGAATATGTTTGTAAATGTGGGCCGAACGCAGCTGTCTGAAATAGAAAAGAAAATCGGGATTTAAATTCTAAGTAACATTTATACTATGAATCTTCGCTTGCTGTACTCCCGATGATGTAGTTATTGGAGTCTAACGTAACAACCTAAAAGTACACAAAAAATCTATATCAGCAATTGTTAATTTTTTAACACTATTTTATTTTGAACCGAAATTAATTAATGGAAATAATGATTACTAAAGAAGTAAAACAACAAGAATCAGCGTAATATTTGTAAATTTAGCATGACTAGTTTCGTTGGTTTAACTACATCTTCCTCAGCTGCCTAGTGCCCCCTTCCCACCCAAAAAAGCAAAAGTTGTTTTTTAGTCCAAAGGGGCAATTTAACAAATTAAACGAATTGAAATGTAGATTAAAAGTAACTGGAATTCATTGGCCACCGAAATGTGATGTTTTTGTACCGTCAGCTTCGGCCTACCGAGCTTTCAACGATTATGTTGACTTTTATTTTAAAGATTGTAAATGATTTCTTTATACCTTTTTATACTTTTGCATTTACCTTTTTTGTGTGTTTTTTCTTTGTGTATAATTTCATTGTATTATTGAAAATTGATGTTATTATCTATAGTTTTACCTTTCTTTACTTACAATTTGTAAGTCTCGTGTGATACTTTGTGGTGCACGATGATTTCTTTTTCTTTAAATAAAAAAAAAAGGGGGGGGGGAATATGCCCTGAATTTCGTTTCGGCCCTATTAATTTCGTTTTGCCATTTTGTGTCGAAACCTTTTAAGAAGTCACTTTTCAAATCGTTACCACCAAATATTATCGCCCTGTATTATATTTAAAGAAATTAAATAATGAAGAATCTGCATAAGTGTATGTATGTTTCTCGCATTGTCATAAAAAAACGGAACCTAGAGCCATCGAATTTTGAATGATGTAATCCTGCTACGAATATGGGTACGTGAAAGACCAAATTTGGAATTTGTTTATTATAGATTTCATATTTTGTAAAACTTTAAGAATTTTTGATTAACAAAAACTCAAGGATTTCAATGCAAGGGATGGGAACGTTGTATGTAAAAAACATTTTTATTTCCAGCGCCTGAGATTGCATATCGGAAATTCTAAAGATATGCTCCATTTAAAATTATTTTACGATATTGCTCTTGAACTGAATTTTATGGTTTAAGTGCTTAAGTGCGAAGAACATGATATTCAATAAATAAAGGTAATACACAAAATGTAAAAAAAAAAAAAAAAAAAGAAAAAGAAAACCTTTTGAACGTATTTTAAACCCTAAAACCTTTTAGAGTTTTTTTTTTTTTTTTTTTTTCGGCGGCGGACTTCGGTCTTCTTACTTGTAGGTGTTTGTCTGCTGTTTCGGACGAAATCTCCTTTGCAGCGTTCCAACCGATTCGCATTTAACGAATTCTAAATGATGCAATAAGCTTTATATTCTTCAATGAGCTGTATGTTTGAGTTATAATTCCATCTGGCGTAACGACTGCGGCCTAGTTGCTAAACCTATAGTTGCTTAAAAAGATAACTACGAATGGAAACTTGGAGAAACTACGAATGGAGATTATATGCTGTTATGCAGGTTTCTTGCTGTATTTGTTAAATTTATTACACTAAACATTTTTGAAACATTACAGCGAATTATAAACCACTCCGTCCTTCTATAAACGTTTTTCTTAGCCCAAAGAGGCATAAGCCCAGAAGGGCTATTAGTCTCGAAAGAGTATTTTGCATCGGTTCACTAGAAATGACTGTTTCAGTTTTCAAATTGTTGCCATCAAATATTATCTTCCTGCTTTATATTTAAAGAAATGAATTAATGAAGAATCTCCATGAATGTATACATTTTTCTCGCATTATGAAAAAACAACGGTGCTTAGAGATATCAAATTTTGAATAACCTAGTTCTCCACTCGAATATGTGCTCCTGAATATTAACTTGTTGGCGCCCGCCAAATCGCCAAACTCATAAATCTGTCATATTACATAAAGTCCTTAAGAACACTCCTGATGAGAAGATAGCGTCACCTCGTGATTTCAATTAATATCGCTGATTGGATGAGCCTCGTGACGCACACATATGTATAAGTAGGGCTTCTGCTCAAGAAACGCTTGTGAGATGGATGCTGAAATAAACCTACCACTTTATATTCGAAAATTTGTCTCATTCCTGTTGCCCCGGCTGCACAAAACAAATAATGTATGAGAAATTACATTTCATATATACATATATTATATATAAATCCTGCAACTATAGCAAAGGACGGGTTTAAAAAAATTATTCTAATTTTTTCTATTATTCTAATTTTTTAATTCGAATTTTTAGGCTATTTATATATTTCGTTTTATATATATATATATATATATATTGCGCGTGTTTGTATAATGTTATGTCTTCAAACCTCATTTATCATTATTTATTTATGCTCCTCCTCCCGCGCAAATCTCTACATATAATAAAAGAAAGAGTCTGTCTGTATGTGTCTTTCGTTTGCGCTGCGCGTAAGCTAATAGACCCACGGCTACGAAATTTGGTACATAGGTGCATCTAGACAAGAGCCAGTGCACCTCGAAAAGATTTTTTCGAAATTCGAATTAGATTTTTTTTTAAATTTATGTTTTGTGACGAAATCGCGTCATTTTGAGACATAATGGGCTATAGGAAAGCGAGATTTTACTCTACACACTCCATTTTCACATCGTCATGTAACGTACATACTTAGCTATTTTACGAACTTAAAATAAATTTCGTGTTTCAATAAACAGATTAAATACGAATTTATTTAACAAAGGGAGCTTAACATCTTTTCAATGGGATTTTTTCTAAAAAAGTTTATTTTTAAAAATGTACAGTTTATTTTTCTTTGATTTTTGAACACGTTGAACTTTCATCCTTGCGACTGCTTTTACAAAATGAATTTTGGAAAAATGATAATATTTTGTATTTAAAAAAAAATTTTAAATGAAGCTTGCGAGTACACTTCTCACATCTTTAAAAATGGGATTTTGGCAACAATTTTCCTGTTTTATTGTTTGATAGATTTTTGATGAAATCGCATCATTTTGAATAGTTTCATTCTTTTAGAAATATGGGTTTGTCAAAAATTTTTCATTGTATTTCTTATGTCACTGTTTTTAAGAGAATTGCATATTTCATTGTCATTTTTATTTTATATTATTTATTGCTCATTTCACTGTTTTTAAGATATTGAAAAGTTTTGAGTGATTTTTTAGGAAACAAAGTTCTTATTTGTATAAGGGATATTGCTTATTTCATTGTAATTTTGTTATAGGTAATAACTTTTTTTATGTTGTTCTGCAGAGTAAAATTCTACGCAGTTTTTAAATTTAACGTTTGGTGTTCCTTTCAGCCATTTTTCCGGTACATTTAAAAGAAAGACGAAGGTTGGCAGCGAAGCTGCTAGTAGGTAAATAAATAATCCTTGCATTGTATACAGGGGCGCACATTTACCGCTTTGCCTCAGGTGAGAAAATATGTAGGCACGGCTCCAGCTGCCACCCATCTTTCCTTGCCACCGACCTCTCGATGCTCCATGCATATTTTGAGTGCCCCATGCCGCACAGACACTAGAAATTTGCAACATCCATGCCTTCTCTGGAATTCGAACCCGGGGTTTTAGGTATGGCAATAAGTGCCGCTAACCATTTTCCCATCTGGCAGCCACTTCTATAAATTATAGAGATTACTAATTCTACATCATCAAAATAAAAATCAGGTTTGAAAAAAAAAAAAAATCGTGTAAACCCCATTCAAGGCCTTGAAGTACTTCCATGTGAATACTGGCAACCTGAAAGAGGAAAATAAGAGAACCAAGGACATAAAGGAAGACATGGTGACAAGAGCATAAGGTTTGCTCGTGCATGTCTTGTAAGGATCATAAGTTTAACTAACGCTTATTTTGTTTTAAAACTTCACTGTCCTCTCTTATTTTCCACTTCCGGCCAGAATAAACGCCTTAATTTCTTTATGCAAATTGTACTTGCTAGCGCTTAAGTATTTCAGTTGTGGCTTTTCGCCCCAAGAACAAAGTTAGATGGAGAGAGAAAGAGCCTGCTTGCCTCTGTGTTTCACGCGAGCTTTCAATCAGTTGCTGC
This sequence comes from Stegodyphus dumicola, assembly GCF_044657685.1. Lineage (NCBI taxonomy): Eukaryota > Metazoa > Arthropoda > Arachnida > Araneae > Eresidae > Stegodyphus > Stegodyphus dumicola. Next base: position 283,538,513 of record NC_140768.1, read on the forward strand.
CGCCTTTAAGGTCAGAGGTTTAGTCCTTTTGAGGTTAGTGTTAGTCATCAAGAGGTTAGTGTTAGTCATCTGTGTAAAGCTCTTATTTAAATTTAGTTAGTTAGTAGTTCTTATACTTTTACGATCAGTCCACAGGTGGTTGGTCTTTGTATCCCGAAGTGCGGGAGCATCTATAATATCGTGGAGAATAAAGGGTAAAGTTAACCCTTCTTACTTGTGTTATCCATTCCATACATACATGAGCATAGCTTGAATAAGCTCCCTGTTCTCATTCAGGATATTAGGTGTTCCCTAAACATATAAAACATCAAGCAGTCCTGATAGGTGTTCCTTAAACATATTAGAAGATCAAGCAGTCCTGATAGGTTTCCCTAAACATATTAGAAGATCAAGCAGTCCTGATAAGTGTTCCCTAAACATATTAGAAGATCAAGCAGTCCTGATAGGTGTTCCCTAAACATATTAGAAGCTCAAGCAGTCCTGATAGCCTTTTAATTCTTTTGCGGCAATGTAGGCAAAGATAAGAATTTTCATGTGTTCCATATTGTCCTTAAACTGCAATGTAAAAGTCGACCACAAATAGTCGACCATGTATAGCAATAATAACTTCTTCAGCATTGTCGTCATCCGGTATTCGAACAGTTTTAACTTCAGGAGCAATGGCCCAGCTTGCAAAATATCCGTCTCCAGGTTACTCTACTTCAGAGAGATCCTCGACCAATCATTCCACAATTCCTACGATGTCAAATATTGCCATAGCAAATCTGAGGATACAAAATGCAACAGGAAATTAAAAGGGCATGATTAATTCAATTTTCAAAATGTCTCCGACTGAATGAGCACTCAGAACGTTTTGAAATCCTCAAGCAAAAAGATTTAATTAAACTTGCAGTTAGCCTGAACTAGCTTTATTCTAAACATATATTTAGTAATCTTAGCGGTCATGAACTGGAACCAAATGCTAGATAGTCTGTCTGTAAAATATTGCACATTTTTCCTCAGTCGTCCACCCTTTAGGCCCAGATGGCAAGCAAATCTATTTAACGAAGAAATTAAAAAAAAATTGCATTATTTCAGTGCGAGAAAAAGTGTTATGAATGACGCACCCAAAAATGCCTAAGAATTTAATTAAAGTTTTGGTTTTATTTTCTTAAAATTATTATATAAGGATAAACTAAATAACAATTTTAAGAATAATTTAAAACTTTTATTCAGCATAATTAATAACAGATTAGAAAAAGTGATCATCCAGCAGCTGGACTCGAAATGAGAATTTCTCGTCAGAAGTATGTTAGATTATCAGCCATAAAAAGGGAAATTTCAGAGGTTACGTCAAATCGAAATCAAATCACTGGATTTATTTTGGAACGAGAAATGGTAAAAAACAAGAATGTCCTCTCCAGGACTCCAGTTCCAGGTCTTTCGATTGCTAACCGAACGTGGACGGAGAAAAATTCCTAAAAAATTTACATGTTAAAAGTTCCGCTTATTCTACTTGCTGTTCTTAAATCTAGATTTATTTTCGCGACATTCTTCTCAAGCATTTGCAAGTACAGTGAGCAATAATAATAATAAATTGGATAGTTCTATATCTCCCATTCTACTGGGCCGATTGACGGAATTCAACTTGCGTTTTTCATGTCTCGAAAGCGCGACTTAGGATATGTATTAGATTTATATATATAGTATTGTTCGAATGTAGGCATTTTGACACAAAATCGCACTTTTTCTGAAGTGGCATGTCAATTTTTTCCATATTTCGAATCTATGACCCAAATTATGCCAAACTGCCAGGTTTTGTAAAAATCGCACTAGTAGTTTTTAAAACAATTAGCCCTCAAAATTTTAACTGCTCAACGTTAATTGAATCTGACATATATTTATGGATATCTCTTTTCTTATTAAACTTACTTGATTCCTTCTTCCATAATTCAAAATTTAGACTTAATTCAAATATATTCGTACATTTTTTATGATTTATTTTTAAAATTTGTATTTTAAAGTAGTTTTTATAAATTTTTCGAAAAATTGTTTGCATCAAATTTCTAACATCATCTTAGAGTATATGTATTTCTAGGTACACTTGCAAAAAATTATAGTTTTTTATTCAAAACTTTTTAAGATATACATGAATTTACATATTGGAGCATTTTGAAATTTGGCATATTTGTTGAAAGCGATAACAGCATCAAATGTGTTTTACGCACTTTGATAAAATTATTTGAAAGTAGGAAGGATGTGACTTTTACCCCTCCTGCACAATGTAAAAAGGGAAAGATAAATACGTTGCCATAAATTAAGAAGTTCGCCAAGTAAATTATTCTTGGTGCAAACTGAAAAAAATGCGCAAAGATACTTTTTTAAATTTCTCCATAAATTTCTCACCAAAAATTACAAAATTTATTATCTAGGTATAATGTGAGTCGTAGAATCAAAATATGAAAAAGCATTGGTATGTTATTTCAGAAAAAGTCCGATTTTGTGTCAAAATACCTATATTAGAAAAACGCTATATACAAGTCTAATACATATCTTTCGTATTTTCGAGACATGAGAAATGCAATTTGAATTTCATCAATAAGCCCAGCAGAACGGGAGCTATAGAACATAGAACAGTTTCCTTGGGGGGGGGGAGGGGAGCAGTGTATATTCATTTTAACTTCCTCTCAATATTCATTCACAGCCTGGGTTAAATCGATGAGTAGAAGGTCATGCATATCCACTCGTGAAGGAATTAAAAAAAAAAAAAAACCATCTACCAATTAAAATATTATGCTAACAAAATTTATTTCTGAAATTACCATTAACCAGGTTTCCCCACCAAAAGTTTCAAAATGTTTTATACATACCAACTCTTCGGCAATCGCTACAGTCATGTTCAAAAACGCAGCTCTCCGCATGTTTCTGAGCAATTGCTTCAAGTTCAGGATCCCAAGTCTAAAACATTTTTTTAAGAAGGAAATTAGAAACAAGAGGATTTTTTTAATGTGAAAGAACTTGCGTTATTATTAAAGTGGATATTATTTATGAACTTTGAGATTGAAACTAATTTTCGCTTAGATAATTATGACCAAGTACACGAGAGATCTATCTGCGTAGTTTCATATTAGTTTTAATTGGGACCTGATAAGGAAAGTTTGTAAAACTTCAGTTCATAATAGTTTTGAAGAAAAGAAGTGCATTAGTTTGCTTACCAAAAACAGAAGCTACCGGACTTTACTTAACAGAATCTACCGAAAGATTTGCTGCTAAAACCCTGCAGATAAGGAGCCCAACCAACAGTGGTGCCCTCGCTTTAGCCTCTCGCGAGCACATTTCCAAAACATTAAAATTTTTGTTAAACATATTTCCAATCTTATATGATACATCTGAAATAGTAATTTCGGCAAATGGGTTTGAGATGAATAATAATATTGGTTGAACTTTATGGAAATCGGAGAAGAGTTCAAAATTTTTTTTTTCAGTTCATTTAGGTTTTCCGAGTATTTCTCTATTTCAATTGCCTTGTGATTATTTATATGGCTTAATAAATTCTGAAAATATATGAAATTTTTTCTTTCATCTGATTTGTCCACAAATTTAACTTTATCTGAAAAGCAGTTACAGTCCCAGTCAATTGAAAAAGGTTTTTTTAATTTTCCCTGGAGATCGTTCAGTTTGTTCAGTTTAGCTGTTATATCCGTGAGAAAATACAGATCGGATAACCAATTATTATCGGCCAATTCTTTATAACTTTCATTTCTGGATTCCGAAAACTGCTTTATTGGCGAAAGACGTTCTACAAATCGTTGAAGTACTTTTCCCCTGTTGAGCCATCTAACATCGGAATGAAGCAATAAGATTCCATGTTCGCTATCAAGTTCATTAGTCAGCAATTAATTATTTTATAACGTCTTGCAAGATATCTCTTATGACTATAAATGCTTACCGTATTTTAACAATTAAGAAATATAAATGAATGGATATTTTAAAAATATTTTTTGTTCATAGTATCTAATCGGGCTGGCGAGCACATACAAAACGATCTGCGAGCACAAGGTTGGGCACCGCTGCCATAAAATATCGTAAGATAAAATAAGATTTGGAAATTCATTGCTATATTTCGATTTTCGGAATTTTCGAATTCTATTTCCTGAATCCTCAGATGATCTGTCCTTAAGAAAAATATAAAAAGAAAATTTGATTAGGACACTACATGACTTTCTTGTACGGCCTATGCACAGTTTTTTTTTTTCGCTGCATTTCATTTAAACTTATTTCCCCAAATTTCACTAGAGATATATTTCTCATTCAAACAATTCAGTTATTACTTCGTTGCAAGTGAAAATACATAAAAACTCAAAACATCTTCATTAAAAATTGTAAAATGCAGAAAAATCTAAAACATTAAATAAAATGAAAAACAGTTAAAAATGCTTGTAATTAAAATCAGAGTTTAAATTAAACAAAAATATGCAGAAAGACATATTTTTCGATGCATTAAACTTTTGGCTCCACTAGGCAAAAAGACACTGAAGTTGGTGAAGAAACTGAATTCACCAAGGAACGGGCGGCTAAAACCCGCCGGGAACTGGAGAAATTCAACCAATCAGAGACAACCGTTGCGCCAGGAATTTTTGGCGTCATTTTCCGATCGCCAAACGCAATTTTTGTGCAAAACTGGTATACAAGAAAGCAGTTGTTAATGTTATGGTAACTTGTTCGTATATCTTGGGTAGAAGTAGTTCATTTGTTTTGGTTATTTTATGTTGCCCTGATATGATTTAATATTTAATTTACTGTAGAAGCGATAAGTGAAGTATGTAAATCTCAATTTCGAAAACAAATACAACTTTATATTCCCCTCAATTGGCTAACTCGATACCCAATAACTTTTCTTTACTTTTAAATAAAGGGTGAAAATAATAATTGATAAAAATTACTTACTGTGAAATTTCTGGGCTCTTTGTGTATTTGAAAATGCTTGTTGGTATCTAGGTTCATATTATTTCATGTACTCTAAACATCGTGAAATTCAATAAAGAAAAATATTTTAAGAATGTGTCTTTTTTTTTTTTTTTTAATTTAAACTACTTTTAAAACTTTTAGAAATTTCTCTTTTGTATATTTTTCCGTAGGCAAAAATCACAGTAACAAAAGCTCCTACTGAAATATAGAAAATACAATGATTATTCGGAGAATCTGTATATTAAAATGCTGATGTGGGATAACTCATAAAATAACCCAGGTAACCCAGTAACTCCCAAAAGAAAAAAAAATAATTGAAAAAATTAACATGAAACTTGTTTATGCATTATTCTCCATCGAAATAATTCTGTTTCATTTCATTGTGTTATGTAAAAATAAAGATGTAATTTTTAAAGTCTTGGAACATTAGCACAATCAAGTAATTTTTATTCATGATGAATCTGTGGGGTATTTTACACTTTATATTACACCGTACGTGTTACTATGTACATTATTTTCTTTCATTGCCAAGACTTTTCTGAATAATATGCAGTAATTTATCACCTTCATTAGTCTCCAGGGTTTGTAATTATATTTTAGGAAAACACACAGTCTTTAAGCTGCAATTTTAATTCCACTTGCTTATGATTTCAGATGTCATGTATTAATCCCTAGCAGAAATTCTGTATAAGTTTTCTTGAAATCCAAAGCATTTTCTTTTTCTGTACAAATAAAATATTCCAACAACAGCTATCACCATTGGATGCCTCTAATTTTTATTTTGTAAAGAGCAACAAATTGTATATTGTAGTCTATACATCTGCTGCCTATGTTCCTATAATTTGCTATCATTTTTGATTGTGGAATTGTGGTGAATTTTCACAATTCTGTATTATGCATATTAGAGCACGCATAAAAATATTTCAATTGGTAAGAGATTGTATAAGTGTTTTCTTTCTTTTTTTAAAAAGTTCTGTATCAATGGTAGTAATTTATTTAATTCATTATTGCAAAGCAGGAAAACAGTATCTTCTTAAGGGTAGAAGACTTTCATGAAGTATATGTTTAAAAGAATATGACTTCTGTTCATGCGGCACAACTTGGGAACTTCTTTTTTTTTTTTTTTTTTTTCTTTTTTTTCATCTAGAATAATTGTTCTTAGTAGCAGAATAACTGCACACAAAGGACTCTGTTTATAATTGTTATTCTCCAAGCAGATTTAATAAATTAACATCATTCAGTTTATTATACCAGTGTTGTATAAGAGTCAAAAACGGCTTTAAGACAAATGGGTGGTATCTGAGTATAAGTGTGCATTTAGTTACAATAATTAGTAATAATCATTTATTGTTTTACAATGGTTTACATTAATGTTATGTTTTCCTAATATCTAACATGTTAAATAACAATTCTATTTTGCTTGGTTTAAGGTTGGTTCCTAGGGACCAATGCTATATTTAATATGTTAAGAAATGACTGATGAAGTGTTAAATTGATAAAAACAACTTACTTATACATAGAAAACAAACACTTGAAATTTTGAACTTCAAGTTATATTTTGTGATTATCCATATGATCCATGCGCAAAAAATATTTTAAAATATAGTATTAAATAAGAAAATTTACAGAGTTTAAAAATTTATTAAAAAATTTTCATATTATGCTACATAATCTGATATTTTGAGCAATATATATTAAATTGTAATTTATCAACCTAGATAAAATTTTGATTAAAATATCTAGTGGTGAGCTATTAAAATATTAACAAAGAGCACACACTTTATTTTATAAAATTCAAAATACCAAATTATGTTTAATTTTTAAATGTTTTAATTTTTACAAAAACGGAAAACAAATAGTAACTGTGCATGAAAAAAAATTAAATAAGAAATATCATGGAAATTACATAAAATAGCAAATAAATTTCATGATGTGCACAATTTGTGCCAGAAGTTGCCCCTCACTTTTCTTCTCACATCAGTTGATCATTTGTAAGGTTTTAAGAACCAGCAGAGATTTTTCAAAAATTTTCTATTCTGCTAAATGTTTCCCCATTTAGCATTGTCTTTAAATCTAAAACTTCATGTGAGTCAAAGAAGGTCTTATTGTGGAAACACTTTTCGTTAAGCTTAAAGCCTGCTTAGCTTCATCTCTATTAATACTAATAGTCTTTATAATAACTATATCTTCCTTTACACTATTAGGAATTCCATTATGCAGTTTTCATGTTAAAACCATCTCGATGGAAATCCTAAAATAATTTATTTATATTTCATGTTTTAATGTAAAATTTAACGTATGTTAAAGTACGGTTACAACATGCAAGACGTTTTTCCCTGGAATAAGTAATAAGCAAACAAAAAGAACAAAGGACAAATTGAGCAAAGGACGCGTGAAAACTTCGTACATCTAATCACTGAAGATATCATAATGGACTTTTTGTACCCCATTTAATGTTGAAAACACCTAATATTACTGATACTAAGAATAGGCTAAATAGATTTCACTTGTATATATATCAAAGCTATATTTGCAGACATCTTTAGAAATTTCAAGACACTTTCAACTCAGACTAATTGTCAAGCAGGCTCATTTCCATTGTAGAACTGATGGTAATGAAAAAGCTGATTTCCTCACACAGAAAAAAAACAAATTTACTGAGTGCATTAGATTTCACTTTCTAAAGCTTTTGACGAATTTAATTTGTAAATTTTTCATGCAGAGTCATTTCGAGCACGTAATCGAAGAACTTGGAATGCTGTTCGAACAAATCCACCTGTGGTCCCAGGTTCTCAAAAATATATAGTTGTCACAAAATTTGTCAGGTCATGAATTTCAAGATTAAAATAAATCAAGAAGGCTTAGAATGATGCAGAATTTGTATAATTCTTATTAATTTTGAGTGTTATCTGATATCTGTTCTTCAAAAGGCCAGGAATAAAAACCTTTTTTCATTTTTATTGAAGAAGAGGGACCTACGTCAGTTATTTCTTAAAATTGACACAAGATTTTATGTTAAGCTGCTATTTTTGCCTTACTTTAATTTTATATGTTTTTGTCAGTTAAGTATGACATACTTTTATCTGCTCTTGAATGTCAGAAACATTAATTTTTCTAAACCATGGGTTGTATCAAAATAAAGTACTTTGGAAGTAGATTTAAGCAAAATAAGTATGTTTCAGAGAAGACTCATAAGTATTACAGAAATATAAATTCTAATTGTATTGGAAGCCTATAACTTTAAAATACATAATTACAAATGTTTGATATGTACATATTTGGTTATATGGTACCTGTCCCCATACTGCTTGATAAGAGTACTCTAGCTGATGTATTTTGTGTAATATCTACATGACACATATATTTCACTGGCATGTCGGTTTCCGCAGCCACAGTAATCTTTTTTGCAGATCAGACTTAATATTGGGTACAAATACTTTGTTTTTCATTTACCATTTTATACAGATCATCAGACCAGATAAACTAAGCAAAAGGTGTCCAAATATATAGTTAGGATATAAACCTAACTATCAGTGTTCAGCAGTCTTACCATTCATGGGCTCTTTTTCAGATGATTATCAACTGCATTATATTACATTATAAAGATCTTTCCATTTTACACTCCTCCTGTTATGCTAATGACAATTTTTTTAAAAATCTATTTGTTACATGCATTAATCCTTCACACATCCTTCTTTTGAAATTGGGAAAGAATTCCAGATTTTATTAGATAAACAAAACAATTTAATAAAATTTCATATTAACCTTTTCAAAAATACAGTACATTTGAGATTTTTACTATCAATTTATTCAACATGCTACATTTCTTAAAAATCAAATATCACACAAAAACGTAATGCATTTTAGAAAAAGTTCAATCAAATTATTTATTATTATTTAGGAATCTTCTAATATATATATATATATATATGTTCTGCATGTGGCTTTGTTGGCTAACTTTGAGTACCTAATAAATACTTATATATATATATATATATAAAGAAAGAAAAAAGCAACACATCTTCTGCACAGGCCAAATTAATAAGCCTTTTTCATGTGCATTTTTTTCTTGATGATCAAAAAATAAATTCTTTCTGTAATTTTCAGTGCCACAAAATAAAGTGAAATGTACAATTTAGCATAAAACTTTTGCGATACAACATCGTACACCTTTTTTTGAGGGAACAGGCTAGAAATTTTATTACAGATTTCACGTGATAATCCACCGAATTTTCCGTATTCACTACATTGTCTTTTATAGCAATAAAAGTTAGAAAACTATTATAAATTGATGCGAAAAAGACGTAATCAAAAGATACGAAAAGAGGAATACAAGCGGAAAATAAATCCAAAACAAACCCTTCAATTGCTGGCATAAAAATTGGTCGCCAAAAACAGTCTCCGGCGGGAGCTTATTCTGATTGGTTGAATTTCTTCAGTTCCCGGCGGGTTTTAGCCGCTCGTCACCAAGGAGGTTAGAATAGGAGGGAAGGTTCAACTCAAAAGGTGAAGCTTGGCGGCCATGTTATTGTTATCGCTGTGACTTGTGCAAGGAAGTCCGTAATTACAATATTTTTTCTTCTTTTCTTTTTGAAGCATGTCAGCTTGTGTTGTATATGAATGCACAAACAGATTTTCGAAAAAGATTCCTGAGATTACTTTTCCCGCGTAAGTATTGATTTTCTTTTTAATGTAATTTGATAAGTTAGGTAAAAAATATCACAATGTCATGCTGTTTTCTTTCCAGATGTGAAAAAAGGACTTAATAATAATCAAAATATGTTAAATACATTTTAATGTTTCTGTTTATAGCTGGCATCTTTGTTCCTTAACATACAATGATGTATGCTAGAATTTAAACTGTATAATTTGAACGTTTTAGGTAATTCGTTTGATAATTTTCATGAAAAGTAAGACACCAATTGTTACTATTTTTATGAATTATAAAGGTGTTAAACAAAGTAATGCTTTTTCTTTATGTATTAATTATTATTAATTTTTAAGTTTTGTGAACTGTTAGGAATATAATTTGTGCATTTGATCAAGATAAACTAACTTTTCTGTTGTTAAAAAAATATTTTTTGCGTAAATTTACAAATTTGTGGGAAGTATAGCGATAAAAGTAAGTAAAATATTTACACAACTGAACATGTGGGAAAGATGTATCCAAAAATATAGGTATAGGTATATTTCTGTAATTCAGCTTAATTAAAGGCAATTTCTTTGAGATTCATAAATATGAAACGCGCATAAACTGAAATCCCTGAATTCACATAAATCTGTTTTATTTTATTAATATTTATTTTCTTGTTGTTATAAGGTTGTTGGTTGTGAAAAGAAGCTATTTAAACTTTCATTTAAAAAAAATGCAACTTGTGACTATTTTTTTAGAAAATTATCTGCTATTAATTTCAGGTTAAAATTATTTTAAATGATTCTTTAATAAATTACAATATTAAGTTTTGTGAACTGTTAGGAATATAATTTGTGCATTTGATCAAGATAAACTAACTTTTCTGTTGTTAAAAAAATATTTTTTGCGTAAATTTACAAATTTGTGGGAAGTATAGCGATAAAAGTAAGTAAAATATTTACACAACTGAACATGTGGGAAAGATGTATCCAAAAATATAGGTATAGGTATATTTCTGTAATTCAGCTTAATTAAAGGCAATTTCTTTGAGATTCATAAATATGAAACGCGCATAAACTGAAATCCCTGAATTCACATAAATCTGTTTTATTTTATTAATATTTATTTTCTTGTTGTTATAAGGTTGTTGGTTGTGAAAAGAAGCTATTTAAACTTTCATTTAAAAAAAATGCAACTTGTGACTATTTTTTTAGAAAATTATCTGCTATTAATTTCAGGTTAAAATTATTTTAAATGATTCTTTAATAAATTACAATATTGTGAATAAATCAGAAATATCACTTCTTAAAGGAAAAATTGGAAAGTACACCCAACAGGTTGCTAATAAAACCTAAACAAATTCTTGAAATATGCAGAAACATTATTTTTAAAGGCTTTAATGTTATGCACATGCATTTAGATTTCGAAGTATTTCTTAATGATGTTCTGTACGTAGTAAATTACGGATATCATCTTTATAACTTTAAAACAAAAAACTAACAATAGCGAAGCATTTCATTATAAATTTTACATATTTTTAGTGGAAAATACATGCACGGAACAGCTTAAAAACACGTACGTTTCACTGCCGTAATGCAATATTTTGAAGTTACAAATATGGACGCCTCTTGTTCGGTGAAGTTTCATTCCCTGATAGTGGAGGAAACTGCGAACCCTCCCTCCTTCTATTCTAACCTCCTTGGAATTCACTACGCCACCAAGTTTCAAATGTAAACAAATGGCGCCGTCGTTGGGCTTAGAGGAACATAAACAACTTTTAAAGAAAATTCAATCACTTTTAAAGGAAAAAATGCACAATTTACCAACATAAAAGAATAATAAAACTTAGCTCACCGAGAAGGGTAACAGAGTGGGTGTATACATATACCACTCTATACTCTATATTGTAAATTATATATATATATATATATATATAATTTAATATATATATATTCGAATTTAACAAATATTCTCTATTCGTATAAAGCTAATTTACAGTTAATTTAAATTAAAATTTTAATTGCATAAATTATTGCTGCAAACTAACTTACAGTATCATTTAAATTCTAAGAGCATATGTAAATTAAGTGCGCGTATCTAAAACCATGAAAAAATATATAATATTCAAAAAAATTAATCCCCAAAAATTTTTTAAAGAATTTTTAATACTAAATTAATTTGCATAACTGAATAATTGTTGACAGGTAGGAGACAGATCTTATCAAGAGGATGAGTTCATTGATAATATGTGCGTGTACGTATGTGAAGCATTGCATAGTGTTCCAAATTTATAGTATTTATTTTCTTATAATATTTTCTTTCATTGTGAGAAATTTGATTTTTTATTTATTAATGTGCAGAATTCTAGTATATCTACAGAGAATATGACGTGATTTAGGAATTTAAGAACTGATATGAAAGCTGTGCATAATGCTCATATGGAATAAAAAATATTTCTCTTTTTTGTTAATGCGAATTTTAAAATTTTTAGAAAATAATGAAAATTGTCCAGTTACTGGTATGTAAGGGATTATGTCGTTACTTAGCAACAATAAGGTAATTTGTAAAAATGATGAAATTGAAATGTTCCATTATTATCGTTATTTTTAAGAGGAAATAGAAAGTACGCGTAGTGTAAATGCGAGAATACCATGGACCTTATAAGAAATAGACTAAACCAAATGGGTTTTCTCCCTCGTATGAGGCGTTCCAGTACCTCCTACATACAGGTATGTAGGAGGTACTGGGCGTTCTCGGCTGTCACCTTGATCACATCCGAAGGAGTAGGGACGACTTGCAGAAATTTAACAGTGGTTGCCTATTGCAGCGTGTATAATTGTCAAGAAAAAGCTGGTTGTAGCGCCTCATTTCACAAATTAGAATTTCTCCATATTTTTAGTTTTGAAATTGAGCTTGATTTTTAAAAACTTAGCATATTTATCAAGCATAATAAACGTTCCAAATAATTATAAAGCTATTGCATGCTTTCAGGGCTGGATATTTTTTTAGCTTTTCCTATGCTGTAAGGAAATTTGTAACTACTGCTTTTAGAAAATAATATTTTAAATCTGAACTAATAGAAAATTTCTCTTGCAATTTTTATGCCTTTTATTGGTGTAAATAAGTAAAAAATACTAAAATATTTTAAAACGAATTTTTGAAAGTTTTGTTTAAAATTGTAAATTGTGCTGCTTTTTTAAAATTATAGAGGAATATTATAGCACAATTTCTATAAATGAATTTTATTTCAATTACATTTCCTAATACATCATAGTGATAAACACTTTTGACTCCTTAATAATTTTTATGCATTTAATTCTAATATTAAAATTGTATTTAAACGTAATAATTAATTTTGCTTGTATTTTATAGTGATTATTTTTTAAATTTATTTTTAGTTCTGCATAAGATTTTTCTTTATTTACTGTTAATTTAGTTTATTAGCCCAAAGGGGCGGTAGCCTAGAAAGGCTGTTAGTTTCGAAGCGGCATTTTGCGCTGTTTTACTATAAACGTCCGTGTCTCCTTGCAAATTGTTGTTACCAAATATTATTGTCCTGTATTATATTTAAAGAAATTAAATAATGAAGAATCTGCATGTATACATGTATGTTTCTCGCACTGTGACAAAAACGACAGTATCTAGTGCCATCAAATTTAGAATAATGTAGTCCTCCACCCGGACATGGGCATTTGGACGGCTGAATTTCGAATTTGCTTTAATCTATTTCACATTTTGTAAAACTTTAACGAATTTTTGATTAACAAACTCGCGCGCCCCGTCCACTGGGTTAGTCTATCTCTTATAAATTCCATGGAGAATACATTGTAACGTCACAAGCTTAGTCCCACCCATTTATGGACGTCACACAGAATATTCCATAGACCTTATAAGAGATAGACTAACCCAGTGGGCGGGGCACGCGTCACCGACATGTCGGCAAGAAAGAGTAGGGACGATCTGGTTTACTTTAACACTGAAACCTATGGCGTTTGTATCACATAACTCTTTTTAATTATTAAATGTGATACGTTGTATAGTGATGAGATTATGAAAGCCTCAGTTTTTCCAAATAGGATTTAATATATCTCATTAAAGCACTTTTCACTGCATTTCGCGCATTTTTTTCACGCGCAATTCTTGTACAAACATCTTTACTTTGGTAAAACGGTAAAAATTCTAGGCACAAAATTTATGAACTTAATTTTGCGTAAAAATAACGTAAAATTAAATAAGATTGATAGTACGTGATGCTTTGAAATAAATAAGGTAAAATTGAACAAGATCTGTAACTTTTTTAAAAAAAAATTTAATGACCATTTTCAGGCAGTGATTTTCAAAACTATAATAACATTACAAAACAATCATTTATTTGATTATATCATCATTAACTTATTAACATTAAAGTGGAATATTTATTTTAGTAATTTATAAAATTCGGAGCATAAAATTTTCTGAGTGTGAAGAAGGGAAAAAAAAAGTAAAATAAAATCTAGAAGCACTCAGATTTTATATTACGCCCAAAAGGAACCTTTTTTTTTTTAACGTTTTGCGTGTTACCTATATTTACTGAATATCATGTTCTTCGCCCTTAAACCACGTACATTTGAAAACAGCATATCTTTAGAATTTCCGCACTGGAGATAAAACAGTTATTTTCCGTACATTGCTCTCTCTGAACTCTTGAGTTTGTTAATCAAAAATTCGTTAAAGTTTTACAAAATATGAAATAGATTAAAACAAATTCGAAATTCAGCCGTCCAGATGCCCACGTTCGAGTGGAGAATTACATTATTCAAAATTTGATGGCTCTAGATACTGCCGTTTTTGTCACAGTACGAGAAACATACATGTATTCATGCAGATTCTTCATTATTTAATTTCTTTAAATATAATACAGGGCGATAATATTTGGTAACAGCGCAAAATGCAGCTTCGAAACTAACAGCCTTTCTAGGCTACCACCCCTTTGGGCTAATAAATGAAATTAACAGTAAATAAAAAAAATTTTATGCAAAACTAAAAATAAATTAAAAAATAATCACTATAAAATACAAGCAAAAAGAATTATTACGGTTAAATACAATTTTAATATTAGAATTAAATGTATAAAAATTATTAAGGAGTCAAAAGTGTTTATCACTATGATGTATTATGAAATATAATTGAAATAAAATTCCTTTATAGAAATTGTGCTATAATATTCATCTATAGTTTTAAAAAAGCAGCACAATTTAAAATTTTAAACAAAACTTTCAAAAATTCGTTTAAAAATATTTTAGTATTTTTTACTTATTTACACCAATAAAAGGCATAAAAATTGCAAGAGAAAATTTTCTATTAGTTCAGATTTAAAATATTATTTTCTAAAAGCAGTAGTTACAAATTTCCTTACAGCATAGGAAAAGCTAAAAAAAATATCCAGCCCTGAAAGCATGCAATAGCTTTATAATTATTTGGAACGTTAATTATGCTTGATAAATATGCTAAATTTTTAAAAATCAATCTCAATTTCAAAACTAAAAATATGGAGAAATTCTAATTTGTGAAATGAGGCGCTACAACCAGCTTTTTCTTGACAATTATACACGCTGCAATAGGCAACCACTGTTAAATTTCTGCAAGTCATCCCTACTCCTTCGGATGTGATCAAGGTGACAGCCGGGAACGCCTCAGACGAGGGAGAAAACCCATTTGGGTTACTCTATTTCTTATAAGGTCCATGTAATATTCATAAACACTCCGCCTTCTCAACTTTGTTGATGCAACCTATTCTACTCTTATTTCTTTCATTAAAATATTGCTTTGCAGTTGTTAACATTTTGACACAATTTATATTGCTTTTGTAAAAATAGCAAGACATTTTAATTATCTGGTAGAGTTCAATAAGAGCAACGAATTTTAAATCAAAGAGATCATATAACGACTTTTCAGACTAATGACTTCAGGATAACTGCTTACTAATTATATTACTTACTATTTCCATCATGTTGGAGGCAGTCGGTAACCCTCCAGCAAGTGGTTCTTTACCAGTGGCTACTTTGCTTCTGTATTCGTTATGGAGTTTCGCAATCAAACTCTTCTCTTTGGAATCAACTCCTTTCTTCAGGAAGTCACACGAAGAACTAGCCGGTTTACAGAAAGTGTGGTCTTTACTGAAGCTTAGGTAGGTTGGAGGACATTCCTCAGAATGAGTTGAAGATACAAGTGCAGCAGATACAAAAATTAAAATCATCGCTTTAGTTGACATTTTTCATTAGAAACCTGGAAGAAAAAAACCCCAACTTGAAAAATTTCGATTTTTGATTATGTATTAACTTTCCTCCAAATGGTCTCTTTTATAATACAAGATCTGAAATTTTGAAAATATAGCTTTTGACATAAATATAACTTTTCTACTGTATAAAAAAAGGGGGCGCTTAGATGATCGTTATAGATCTGTTATGTACGGTAATAAAAACAGTTAAGGCTATTGTTTTTAGATTGTAATATTATATGCATTACATTTCAATCACATTTTTCTTTTTAAGATTTTTTGATTCAGAAAACATTTAAACTAATATGCAAAATTTAAAATATTTTATTTTACAGACTATTATTTTAAATATTTAACGAAGCAAAAGTTTACGGAATTCCACGTTAAATTATTTCGATCAAATACAACTTCGATAAAATCTTAGGAACAACTATTTATTGAATTTTCAAACCATGCTCAACATTTAAATTTTCTTTGTGAAATACTAACCATGCCTTTCCATGACGACATGATGCTCCAATAATTATCATTAGTTCAAATATTTAAGAAATAAGTTAGCGAAGAAAGGGCATGCTTAACAAAATATTCAAATTTTTGAACAAAGCAAACATAATGAAATGATAAAGAATTGTTCATGGAACTGCATATATAACATATAGAGTTTTGCCCAGCTATGCAAAATGTAGTCCTCTTATGGAAACTACTTAAAAATAATTAAAAATTTTAACTAAACAATCTTTAAAGTAAATTCTTTAGCAAAACTAAACTAAACCAACAAACAAAAAATCAGAACAATGCAAATAATTTGAAACTCACATAATTTTGAAGGGAACAGTTAATGAAGGACCTGTGATTGTTTCACCTTCACCAAATGCGATACACGATAATGGTTTTAAAAGGTTCAACTGCCCAAGTCTTTTTGAACCGCTGTTCTACCTCGTTGTACCATTTTCATTTAAATTAGAGACGAAACGTCTGACAAAGATAATGTTGACATAACTGGAACCAATACTAGGATAACGCTTTTTATCACGTTTGTATATAATCCGCGCATCAGAGGCCAAATTTCTGTAAACTGAATTTTAATTGACTATATCCAGAGGCAGATTTATGGTTTTGCTTCCCGTAGCTAAAATTATTCTATCTGTTCTACATTGCATTTTTCCGCTTTATTTACTCGCTTCTGTTTATAAATATTATTTTGGGTAGAAATAAGTCAAAAAATAATTTTATTATACGCAGAAAGAGGCAAAAGTAGGCATACAGCAATCATGGCCAAACTTCGGATCGCAAGCTAATAATAGCAATTTAAGAAGCAATAATTTTACTTTTGCAATACCTTTATCTGGACATCAAGCACTTTTAACAGCTATTAATTTCATTTTTTAAATGTGTTGTGCACTGTAAAAAAAAATCTGTAAAGTTACTAAGAAAAGTCGTGGAAACTGGGATGCCATGGATTATTTGAGTAATCAAAACAGGAATTTTCTTAGTAACTTTACAGAGATTATACCTGTAATGGTTACAGATGCTTGACATGTAATGTTACAGGAAGTTATTCTGTAGGCATAACAAAGTTTTTGTATGTTGATTACCGAAGCATATGCCTGTAAAGGTTACAGATCTTTGATCTGTAATGTTACAGGAAATTATCGTGTAAGTATAACATGTTTTTCATATGTGATTTACCAATGTAAACATCTGTAAAGATTACAGGAAATAATAGTGTAAGTAGATCGTAATTTTTGAATGTGAATTACTAAAGGGAATATTTGTAGATTACTAGTGTTCTGCTTGTAAGGTTATTGCAAGTGATTATGTAAGAACATGTATTTTCATGTGAAATTTTAAAGGATATATATTGCAGATAATTTACTTAAAAGTTCTTCCAAATAATTATGCATATAGAACATATTTGTCTTATACAAAATACAAAAATGATGTATTCCTAAATATTAAATATTTTGATTGTAATATTACTATAAGTAATTACACATGTAGAACATATGTTTTATGTGAAATGTCTACAGCTGCTGCTTGTAACAAAATATGCTGCATTTATTTATTTGTGGGGAAAGGGAAGTTATGTAACTTTAAATATTAAGTTTTTTTTTTAAGGAAAAATACCTTAGATTTTCTAAAAGATATACAACATTTTCTTTCAAAATATTCCCAATGTTAAAAAGAAGCTCAAATTTTATGTTTTTCTTACATCTGCATTACTTTCCTTTATTGAATTTTAAGACATCTCAAAGTTACATATGCATCACGAAATAGCTGGAAAAAAAAACTTGTGTATTAGACTTAATGGTTTTTTGGCAATAAATTAGTAATGTTCTAGAATTCCCCCGCTGTACACTGGTAGTTCGGTCCGAGGTTCAAATCCCGCGAATGGGCTGGTTGTATGGGTATTTTCATGGTTTTCTCCATGTGTAACATGTATATAAGTCAGTTTCCCTTCGAAAGTCCTCCACAAAGGCATTTCTCCACTTAGGCAGATAGTCCTAGTGTGCTTTGCCATACTTAAGTAAACTAAACCAAATCATTCTCCTTATATCCAACAGTGTAATCTAAAGAGACTGCAATTGGATATGATTACAGTAAAAAAATATTTTAATGAAATTGTTTCAATAAACAATTCTAAGTATTTTTTCAAATTCTAAAAAAAATTACTTATGTAACTCAACAATGAACTTAAATTCAGTTATCACAAGTTATCCAAAATTATTTTCATGCTTAATTGCATTATTCATTTTAATTACAACATATAATTCTTTTAGGCATAAATGCTTTTTAATCTCTTCTGCTACTGACCATTAATTGAAATAATAGATTAATTAATCGGACAGTTGTACAGGTATTTTCCCAGATTTAAAACTTTATTAATAAATTACATTCTTCTCATTGAATACAAAATTGAAGAATTAGTTAGTCCTAAATTTAATTTTTCAAGCATTCCTTCTACTAAAACATTTATTGCCTACAGGCAGCCAGACAGTAAGCTGAACACTAGCATTTGGCTCTAGATTTAAATCCTAGAGAATGGGCTGCCTGTGTAAATGTTTGTGTAACATGAAGTTTTCCTTAAAATATTCCTTTCCTTGGACAGATGGCCCTCTCTTGCTTTGTCATATTTCAAATAATCAATTCAAGCATTTAATGTAGGTATGACTTCACAACTTCGTCCCAAATTCTAACTGAAAAATTGAACAGAATCCCCTGATACTGTGTCTATAATACATGATGAATATAGAATGATCTTAAAAATTTAAGGAAGAAAATATAATGTATTTGGAAATGCCTTGATCCTATAATTATATTTTTCTCTGCTATGCCTAGAAAATTAAGAAAAGAATGTAAAAACTGAAGATAAAGAATTCAGCATTAATAATTGATATGATAGTAGTAATAAACTAAAAATTTTTTAATGAAAAATTGATAATGCATAATGGCTCCTTAAAATTTTAATTTTCTATCCTACTATTAATGGAACTAATTTATCACTATAATCAAAATGACTCAGATTTTCTTTCTTTAACTGATGTCAAAAATACGATGATTATTTCAAAATTCCTGTGGATGATTTAATTGTTCTCAAAATTTTTTATTCATTTATTAAATGGTTCAGATTAATGTTTTTGTTATCATTATTTCAAACGACTTTTTAAATCTTCGGGAAAAATGTTTAAATCTTCATTCAACAAAATTATATTTTTAGATAGAATTTTATGGAATAAAAAATTCTGTAAGATAATATTCATTCACACAAGATATTAACTTTGTATTTGCTCATTACTTTACAAGTATTCGATGAAGCCTTTTAGTGTAACATACAGGTTACATAAGGAACCATTTCATTTTAACGTAATATTCCTTTATTTCAAAAAATATCATATTTTGAAAATATTGGATATTGCAATGGATTTCGACTCTTTATTCCAATACACAGAATATAGAAACAAAAATAGGTTTTTTTTTATTTGAAAACTATCCAAAAGGAAAATAAAATAAAAAATAGGTAAAATTTATATTATTGTTATTTTTAATTAACTAGTTGTGAAGGTGCAGTCCTCTTCTTCTTAGGATTCAAAGCATGGCTCCTAAATAAAGAAAAAATCACATTCGTTAGAAGTACATAACATATTCTAAATTTGTTATGTGACATTTTAATTTAGAATCTCTTCATAATAATTGCATGCACTTGCACATATTCCAAATGATTTATATCTTTTTTTAAATTAAATAATTAAATTGCAAACAAGATTCCTTTTGGTCCTTTCATGAAATCATAAATTGCATGTATCATCCATTTTTGAAGCAAAAACAGTACAAATTTAAATAATTCATTTTGCAGAAAATAATTTGAGGTTTATTAGATATTTACTATATTTATTTGTAATATAAAATAAATCTGTAAAGTAGTTTTAATAATGATCAGATTTTTTTTAAGATTAATTTCTCTAGAAATTGAAATATTAAGGTAGCACTTCTCAATCTGTGGATCATACAGCTTGCCCTCATGGTCCTCCGAAGTTTCCAAAGGAGACAAAAAAATTTAGTTGAAAAATCTCAGAGTTTAAAAAGTTACATATGACAATCATCTATCACCTTTTCTCGTAAGATAGACATTTTATGAAATTTATTATTGGTTACCCTACTTACAGACTTCCCACTCAGTCTTAGCAGTAAAAGATGGATTTAAAGCACTATAACTGTGGTACTTACCACCATATATCCAAATATACTATCATATATCCACTAAGACTGTGGTCTTACCATCATATATCCAAATATAGAAGAGCCATGCAAGAATTACAAATCATCCTTCTCATTAATAATCTTGAAATATTAGAAATATAACTTTTCTTCAATGGACTTAATTATGAAATATAACGGATTTCAATTATATATTAAAATATAAGTGTACTAGTAGTAATATATGCTAAAAAATTGCTTTCGAAGGGAACAGCAGCAAGGTGATTCACAAATTATGATAATTCACATAATCTCTATTCGAAAAAAGTTTGAGAAACGCTGAAACAGGAAAATAATTAAATTATGGTTAATACTGGTAATTTCAGCCATATGCTTTAAGCTTGATGATCAACATTAAAAAATTCTCAGAAAGTGTTAGATCAAAAACTACTTTTCCACATAATATGAACTTATACGTAACAGCATTTAATACTTAGCTCACTGGCAAAATATACAAAATTTTGAAATGCAAGTATATATATATAAGGCCAATAATATAGTTATCAACAATTAATGCATGAACTTCAATACTTACACAATTAACAAACACATGAACAATGATGTTACATGCATTCATCCTCTGAATTAACTAGTCAGTTTGGGTATTTTCTATCTTAGATGTCGCAAAAATTGATCGTGGATTTAATATTTTAAATGTTCCTCTCATAGACATTTTAATACTTGTATTTTTTACATAGAGTGTCATCTTTAGTTTTACAGATATTCATTTGTTCACTTATTACGATTAAGTTTTACAGACAGAACAGATGATACCTGATTACATTAAGTGGTATTTAAGGTAAACTTACTTACTGGTACTTAACACAGTTGCTAGAAAAATATTACATAGTGAAAGACAGGGTACAAAGTCAGAATCTGAAAACTTATTGACTTACACTAAGCTATTTAATGCTTGAAATATTTATGATTAGATAATATCTTTTACATCATCAATATCTAACAGTGATATGATATACTTTAAGTATACAGTAAAACCACTCTATAACTTTTCCATAATTTTATACAATTTTGATATTTAATGGAGGTGGTTACTTCACAAAGCATGATTCTCAGTGATAATTAATATCAATGTTTGTATCATCAGAATACTTGACATAATCACTTAAAGAGGTATAGTTGCTAAGGAAGGTTTTTCTATACTTCAAACAATGGTTTACATATTTTAAAAAGTATATTTTTCTGACACTGTTATTTAAAAAGTGTATAACTCCTTCTACTCTTAAGCATAAAAATTTGAAATTTTTATGCTTAAGAGTCATTCATTTAGTTGTAACTTACAGGAAGATATCTTAAATGCCTAAAATGTTTTAATTTATGAAAAACAGCAGTTAGAGTATATTGAAGGGTGCTCCCTGTATTATCAAGGGAGCGCAAGTTTGTGCAATTCTCTGATGTTTTCTTAAGTGAAAATAGGTCGATGTG
The DNA here is from genome assembly GCF_044657685.1 of Stegodyphus dumicola. Taxonomy (NCBI): domain Eukaryota; kingdom Metazoa; phylum Arthropoda; class Arachnida; order Araneae; family Eresidae; genus Stegodyphus; species Stegodyphus dumicola. Next base: position 283,560,547 of record NC_140768.1, read on the forward strand.
TACATGGATAAAGTCAAGGGAGTGCGCGATGCCAAGTTTGTACAATTCACAGATTTTTTTTTAAGTGAAAATAGGTCGATGTGTACATGGATACCGAGTATGTGCAATCTGTCTTCGTGTTTTTGGCACACAAATCGTCACATGGTCAAAGAATTGCACAAACTCGGTATCCATGTACTGCCAAAAATCGCCAAATTTTGCCAAGGGGCACCCATAAATATGCTTTTACCAAAACAAGCTTTAAGGCATACTGTCAATTACATTTTAAATTCCAGTGATTTTTCAACACTAGTTCAAATACTCTAAGCATATGTTTGCATAAGTTACATAACTTTTGCATCAGCAAAATTTATAACTTAGCAAATATGAACTATGAAAAAAAATATTTACCTTGACCCTTGGATTTACTAAATCTATGACACTTTTAACGCCAAAGAAATTCGATGACCGAAAATACGCGATGATTTATTTAATCTGGTTTTAAAATGGGTCATTTTAAGTTTGGCTATATCAACAACATATTACTCAGTATTGTTGGATAGTGAATTTGTAATTCTTTTTCATTCTTGAAATATATACACATGACAGAATTGGAATAAAAATTTTAGGTTTTTCAGATGAACTCATAGATTGAACTAATTTGTTGAATTTTATCAAGTAGTTCTTAAAAATACAACCAACGATTAATTAAAACCAACTGCAATTCAAATGGATACTCTTTGTCAAAAAGGAGCAGTAGAACTTATTTTAAACATTCAGCAATAAATAGTTTTCTGAATATATTTTTTAGCTTAACGGCAGTTTCAAACATAATAAAGAGAACAACATTCATTCTAATGAGGATAATTTTGAAAATAATTCACATTAAAATATATCTGAAAGAGATTTTTAAATGAAAAGATGACACAAAATAATTATTTTCAAAAAATACATGTTATCTCAGATATAGAAGAAATTTGGCATTGAGCTGAGTATTGAAATTAATATATGCAACTGACGTATCATTACTAATATTTCCATGATTTGATATTGAATGCTATAACTATTAAATATTAGCAAATGCATTTTATAATGAATTTTGCACCAAAATTTATAGTAAATTTATATGTAAATTTACATTGTAAGTACTAGAATGAATGTTGTATCATTTTATTAATATTTTACTTTTCAACAAGCATAAAGGAAAAAATAGAATTTTTTTTCTTTAATGTTCCTAGTATGTTACATCATAGTTAAAAATATGTCAAAGTCACGGCATTTCGATTGCCTTTTGTAAATGTTGGTTATAATGTAACTTAATAGATGCTTTATAAGTTGGTAAAGACTGTTCTGGATTAAAACTATCTTTAACACAAAAAATAATATACATTGAATACTTTTACAAATATGTAATTGCTATCCGACTATATAATCTTTTAAGGCGAACTTATGGCATGTATTAATGAAATGATATTCCATTTTTAATGTATGTTAAGTTATTTTGTCGAATTTTTTAAATATATTACATTTATTTTTTCTTTTTCGTTGAGATTAATAATAACATACATAGTGTAATAATGCTCTGAAAAATATTCTAAAGCAGTTCACGCTGGGATTAATGATAACATGTATGGAATAATAATGTTACATCTGTCAACAAAATGAAAAATATGAATATTCTAACGCGATATGTTTTAAAAGATATATAAATATTTAACATGAGAAATTATTAGACTATAGATAGAACATTAATATTAAGCTTATTTGTTTTTAAACTAACATATTAACAAATTTGTTTCTGTTTATAAATATGAGCAGTTTAACTGCAGACACCTGCAGATGTAACGAATAAAAGTTGTTATTTTACTAAATGGAACACAAGCTCTGTGATTTGAACTCTAACAATAATTCAACACAGGTTTATTTAGGAGCATTAGAATTATAAGCTAAACATTAAAAGAATTTAATTATAGATAGTGTAAAGAACATAACAAATACATTACATAAAATTAGTAAAATACACGTCAAACACTATTTCGAACTTATCTCGACCATAGCAAAAATAATGGCTAACATGGCGACTATCGTTGAACTCTCCCGCTAAGACGCTGTTTTTCCACCTTCTTCCTGATTGGTTCTTCTCTCTCAGCCGTTTTAAGCCACGTGATCACACGCTACGGACAAAATCCAAGCAAAACTTCTTGAAAAACTCCTGTAGAGTTTACAGTTTCGTTTGGTTCTGTGTTCGTTACAGGTATTTCCTTCGTAATTGTTCGCATTTCTGTAACTATACAAGACTTTTGTCTGTAAACTTCGAGGTTTTTTTTACAGTGTGGAGTCATTAGAATTTTTGAAGCAGTTGACATGAAAAATGAGCAATACCCTCGCCGGGACTCGAACCTGGACTTCTCGAATACGCGCCGGGTGTGCTACCGTTACACCATTAAAGCATGTAGAAAGAAGGAAGAAATACCCTACACACTCCCCCTTTTAAAGGGGAGCTGAGGATTAGGGCATCCAGTCGCCAAATCCTGGTGGTGAAGAATCGTCATTCACCATCTTTTAGCTCGGGCGCCACTTTGGAGTCATTACGATTTTTGAAGCTTAAGAAAAGGAACAATGCCCTCACCGGGACTTGAACCTGGACCTCTCGAATGCGCTTTGAGTGTACTACTGTTATCAGGACTTGTATTTCTCCTGATTTGTTTGGCGTGTCCTGACTAGACAATGAGTTTGACTACAAACTGTGTCCTATGGCAGGGATGGGCAAACTACGGCCCGCCGAAAGATTCTATCCGGCCCGCGGATAGAATTTTAATTTGCCGGTCCAAAGCAAATTAATAGAAATGTATTATATATCCATCTCCTTTTGTACTTTGTTTAAATATTATTTTTCTCCTTCCTTTTCTTCAAAGGCCTAATGACCTTTTCACTTTCTCTATTTTTGTTCTACAAAACACAGATTTACGGAAATAGCAAGCACATACAGCTTTCAATCGAGTTTCAAGTATTAAAAGCCGAAGTTCGTTGTTAATTATAGCTGTATCTTGGTGCCAACAAGCGTTATCTCTTTCTCGGGGAGCATACTCATGGGAATCCCATATAAGTGAATTAGACCTCTTAGAAAAAACTTAATCTTAACTTAAAACTTAATAAGAAAACGTAATCTGTTTGCTGGGCAGCTAGCTAAGAACGACTTGTCTCATTTCCCGAGGTTAAATTCAATACCCTCAGTAAATGAAAAGAAGATTAAGAATTATGAAGATGGCTTGAAAAAACTGCATTTTGAGTTCGAACGCAGATTTCAAGATATCTGTGCCATTGAAATAGAATTGGATATTTTTACCATGCCTTTCAACGTAAACTGTGAACCAGCGAGGTCAGATTTGCTGCTTGAATTAATTGATTTGCAATCTAACAATCATATCAAGCTGTTATTTGTAAATATGCCAAAGTGAGAGTTTTGTAAATTATTATCGAAAGTAAGTTTCCAAAATTTAATATCTCACGCCCAGAAAATTAGTGCTATGTTGTCTTTATCTTATATATGTGTGAACAAGTCTTTTCAACTGTGAACCTTAGAATGAATTATTTCAAAAGTAGAGTGACAGATGAGCATTTATCCTCGTTCCTTAGAATCAGTATTTATCCTCGTTCCTTAGAATCAGTATATCTCACTTCGAACCTCAATATAATGAACTTTTAAAAATGAAATCGCAATTTCATTCATCTCATTAACATATTTATATTGTAATACTTGTATATTGTTTTTAAAATTTTAGAAAAACTTATCTTGGCCCGCGAAACTTTTTTTTTTCCGATTTTCGGCCCACGACTGGAAAAGTTTGCCATCCCTGTCCTATGGAGTGTAGAAGGGACTAAAAGATGAGAAGGAGAAGGGTTTAATTACCCTTTATTTTTCACAATATTACAGGCGCTCCCACACTTCGGGATACAAAGACCAACCACTTGTGTTCTGAACGTAAAAATATTCGAACTACTAACTAACTAAAAATTTAAATAAGAGCTAACTTTTAATATTTTATACCGATGACTAACACTAAGACTGGCCTCTTAAATTACTACGTATCTAATACGCAAACTACGAAAAACTATAATACGTCTTTAGCTTTCAAGAGGACTAAAACCTCTGGCGTTAAAGGCAGACAGCAACTGAATGAAGCTCGCGTGAAGTATAGTCGCAAGAAGGCTCACTCTCTCCCCATATAACTCTGTTTTTGGCAAAAAGCCACAGCCTAAATACTTAAGTAAGTATAAACAAGTTAACGCGTTTATTGTGTCCGGAAGTAGAAAATAAGAGATGATAGTAAAGTTTTAAAACAAAATAAACGTTAGTCAAACTTAAGATCCTTACACCGTTACACCTCAAAGGCATCCAGAAAGGAGGGAGAAAATATCTTATAGTACGTAAGTTTTTAGATAATTTCACATTGTTCAGTAACTTTGCGACTTATTTAACAGTAATACCTCTTTTAGAATAGGTAAGGGCTCTTAAGACAGGGGGAAATAACTAACAGATTTTCGACTGAAGGTTTAAGATGTCTGAAAATACAGTAAATATTCCAAGCTAATATATCATTAAACTGAATGAAGAAAATAATTTTTAACAGTAAACTAAAGAAAGAAGAAATAGCTGAAGATAATTTTCTGGGTAATACGGGAAAGCGTGAATGTATAGTTAATATTTAGCTTTCGCATGTTTTAATTTTAGCTCACACGTGCATTAGCCCAGAAGGGCTATTTGTCTGGAAACGGCATTTTCCGTCGGATCACTTTAAATGTCTGAATCACTATTCAGATTGTTGCCAACAAGTATTATCGTCCTGTGTCAATTTGAAGAAACTAAACAATGAAAAATCTACATGAATGTATATAACATTCTCGCATTGTGAAAAGCAACGATACCTAGAGCCATCAAATTTTGAATAACCCAGTTCTCCGCCCTAGTATGCGCACCTGAAAGCCCGAATTTGTTTTATTGCCCATTTCATATTTTATTTTGTGAAATTTTTAACAAAATTTTGATTACAAAACTCAACAGTTTTAAAGAGAGCAGTAGCAGCTGAACAAGACAACTATAACGAATAAAACATCTCCATCTCCAGCGCGCGAGACTGTCTATCGGAAATTCGAAAGATATGCTGTTTTTGAATATATTTAGCACAATGTGGCATTACCCCAAATGCTTTCGAAACGTGTAAATATGAACAAAACTGCCGTTTGGGCGTAATATAAAATCTGAAAGCTTTCAGAATTTTTTTCCTTCTTCGAGTTAAATTAAAATTAAATTATATTCTTTTTATCTTTCGCTTTCAATATCGGATGAAATTTTTACTTTTGGATTGTTGTATTGTCACCTCAATGGAGAAATATAGTGGAGTAGTTTTTCTTTTACTTAGCTTTCTAGTAAAATGTTTGCTTTCATATATTTGTTTCTCGGGGACTGTTTTTGTTTAATTTAGTTTTATTTTCGTTTAGGGAGCCGTTTAGATTTGTCTGCTGTTTTAGAACTTTAGCTTTTTATTTCAGACATTTCTAATTGATGGTTTGCGGAATGATTAAAAAAAGAATGTTTGGTTTCCTTATTACTCGATTTTTCACATTTAATTGCAGCAGCAGATTCTAGAAAGTCTACAGTAAACGCCTTTTTCTATTTTTTTTAATAATTCAATTAACAATGGGCATAAATAAAACAACTGGCTCAAATGTATATAATTTCAAGCTAGACTGAAGAGACATTAGGTATTTTTAGAAGCAGGCAAAATGAAAAATTAGAAAACGCTTTCGCCGGGAATCGAAACACGGACCTCTGGATACCGGCCGAGCGTGCAGAACCATTACACCACGAAGGCACTCTAGGAAGGAAGGAGAAATACCTTATATACTCCCCCTTTTAAAGGGCGACTGGGTTTTTAGGTCAAATCCTGGGTGAGGATAATCATCATCCAATACCCTTTTAGTTCGGGCGCAACTGTAGAGACATTAGGTATTTTTGGAAACAGGCAGGATGAAAAATTAGCAAACGCCTTCGCCGGGAATCGAACCATGGACCTCTGGATACCGGTCCAGCGTACAGAACCACTACACCACAAAGGTACGCTAGGAAGGCGGGAGAAATACCTTATAAGATCATTATCTGGTTTATCAGTACAAATACTAAATAAACACGTAAAAATGCATAGAATTTCTACATTTCTGATTTTGAGTTATATATAATTTTATGTTAGAGATTCATAAACTCGACGACAAATTTACTCACTTTTTTTATCCCATGTAGTTTGCTTTTGCCGCGGAAAATTTTTGAATGTCCCAGATTCAATACAAACTTCCGACGCTTTTCTTCAATCACAAATTTAAGTCTTGTATTATAAATAGAGTTTATACCTCACAAACACCCAATTTCTTTGTAATATGAAGAAACTGAAAAAACGCAATTAAAGGGCCTTTTTCGTTGAATCATAAACTACGAACAATGGGTACACGTTCCAGGTGACCAATTCTAAGATATATTTTATGCAATTCAATGAAAGTTAGCTCATAATTCAGGAGTTAATTTCCGTTTGTATTTGATGTATGGGCATGTATGTTTAAGCCGACGTCAAAAGATGCGATGCGGGTTCAAGAAAGGCCAAATTTGTTGAAATTGCGCATCATGGAAGAGATATTAAGAAGACGTTACGAAAGAGTTATTGCAACTGTGTTACTCAATCCTGTCATTTAATTATTTTTTCTACTTATGGGAGGGATGTATCTCCTATACTATTTGGAAATACTAAGGCTGTCCACACATTGCTTAGACAGACGATTTTCATTGTAATTACAGGAATATTTTACCTAAAATTTTTTTGTTTTAAATGTTCTGTTTAATAAACCTTATTCTTCACTATTTTTACACAATGTTATTTCCAAGATAATAAAGCCTTTTGTAATATCTGAAGAGATATTTTATTCCATTACTGTAGCTTTTCATTACAGTTTTCCAAAGCCCATTACATTACAGCTTTACAGCTTAGCCCATTACAGCTTTCCAAAGTCTAAAGAGGTTGTTGGTCGGCGTTTGGACAATTCGCTTTTTAAAAGTCCAGGAAGCGCAAAAATAGATTGGTGATAGATCAGGAGGTTTAGTAGGGATATGAGTGAAGAGTATGGCTTTGGTACCCATTTCTTGTTCTATTTTCTCCAGGACATTAACAGTAGATTTTGACGTATCGTTGCATGCTTTGTCTGGACGCATTTGATGGCCTTGTGTGTAAAGAGGAGGAGTTTCATATTTGAAAACTGGGTATAAAATATGTTTTGATAATAAGTGGAGTTGATCTTAACACTTTTCTCCACTCTCTTTATTTTTAACTTACCGTTGTATGAAACACCAACAACAATCATAAATACCTTTGAAAAACTTTCTTTAGATTCTTTGAACAATGTTTTAAGATTTTTCTCCTCTTTGATGATAGTAAATGGATCTCCTTTTATTGTGGTCATTTAAGTATATCCAAGATTCGTTTAATGTGACAACATGTTTCCATTTTTGTTTGGATAAATATCTCTCGTAAAGAATTCTACAGCGCGTTCTGTGTTCGGCAATATATCGTGGAGAAAGACGATTCTCATTATGGTTTTTCGGCATTTTAAAATACAAATCAGCATTAATCACTTTGTTTAGAGTTGACATTGAGCATTTCGATGATTTTGCAAGTGTCCTTTGACTTGGCGGATTTTACTTTTGCATTAAAGATCTTACTTTTGCAGCATTAAAAAATATCATAACAATATATAACATATATCCTTTGCAAATGTCTTACCTCGGCAAAATTCACCGTACGTATATCATTCTAAGCCATTTATGACATTTAATACATAAATGTATACTGTGTTTTAATACATAAATAATCTATATTTAATACCTAATGTATACTATGTTTTAATACATAAATGTATGATTTTTTAATACATAAAAGTATTAATAAGCTGATCACTTTGCGCAAGAAAAAAAATGGTTGTTGCCACTCGAAAATTTCGAAATGTTTTCTCAGCAACCGCAATCTTGAGAGCTCAGTTTTCCGAATAATAATATCCGAAATTTCATTTCGATCGGTTGAGCGGATAGTTTTTTTATGACCACCCTGTATAGTGTGTTGTGTATATTCCTCACGTATGGATGTCAGTCCTTTGCAAACTGATGTTACGTGTGACGTTCGTGTGTGATATGTTTCACGTAAATTTGTAACATGTCTGGGAATTATATTTTTAAATCTTAATTTGCTTCAAACGTGGTTTAACTGAAAATTTATTTTAATGATATTCAGTTGTATTTTCTAAGAGGTTCAGTTCTAGGATATTCAGTTGTATTTCTATACTTATTTTTTATTTATTTTCTCCGAGGTTAAAATTATATTATTCTTTCTTACGGTAAATTTTTTTTTTTAAAGATGCTCACAGGTATTTGTCAAAACATACTAAATAATTGTAACAATAATTATGCGAAGGAAAAAAATGACATTTACATTTTTGCGAAGTTTATATTTCTAGCAGAAGTTTTCCGATACATGAGTATTTCAAATAATTTTAATGTATTGAATTAATCACTAATTTACTTGAGCTATAAAAATAAGGAAATTTTATGAGAACTTTTCAAATTTCCAGAGAAAATTAAGTGGGATAAAGCCTGAAAACAAATAATGAAACCCTATCTCTTTTATTTATTAAACTTTTCTTCAACACATGCAGAAAAAATATTTCTATGTAAACAATTGTAAATAACTTTTTCTTACTAAAAGTTAACTCTCGATTGCATTTCAATTTTGATAACATTTTTAGCCTCGGAGAAAAAAATTCTAGAAACTATCTTCGTTATGGATTGTAGACTCTCATTGGTCAAGTAGGTTCTTTTCTCGCACTTACTCACTTTCACCTGCAAAAAAAAAACTTTCCGCGTATAAATGTACTCCCAAGCAAATCGATCACTCTTAATGCAAATATTCATGACTGAGGATAATTATCTTTTCACTAGTACGATTATTAAAAGTTAATCAAATCTGTATTTGCAAACATTTGAATAGGATTTGTATCACACTAGTAAATTAATAAGCTCGAATTTCCTGGTGAGATATTCGCTCGCTTTAATAGTAATGAAAATGATATAAAATTGAACTAAAAATAATTCAAATTAACATATCTTTCTTCAAATTTTTATCATAATAATGATAATAAATTGTCGTAAATGATAATTTTTTGATTTCTCATCTGAAATAATAGAATAGGATTTAAGATGTAGTAAATGTAAATATATTTTTATTCATGTGGTGCTTCTCGTAACTGCAATTTAATTTAAAAAATTTTAATGTAAGCATTCATATTAAAGATAAGTTAATTCTTTTCTTGTACCTCTTTATTGAGAATATTTAAATGCCCATTCAAGTCAATTTGAAATGTTAAATTTGGTATCCATGTAACATTATGTAGCTCGTCGATGTTTTTATTTACTAACTTTTTGTGTGTATATGTCATAAAAATTTCTTATATTATATCAAAAAATTGCTTCAATACAGCTCTTCGATTTAACTACCTCACTTCATTTTAGTAAATAATTTCTCTGTAGTCACTTTCAGTTTCTTTAAGCAATGTAACAATTGCAATGACTCACAGTTCCATAATTTTACTATCTGCAAATTTTTGAAGTCGTGTTATAAGTTATTTTCTCTCTCATTCCAGCATGCCTTCGTGGTGTAACAGTAGCACACTCAGCACGTAATCGAGAGGTCCAGGTTCGATGCCCGGCGAGGGCATTGCTTATTTTTCGCGTCTCCTGCTTCAGAATGGTTTACATGTGGCCCCCGAACCAAAAGGTGATGGAGAATAGTTCCCTACCACTAGGATTTGGTAACTGGGTCCCTAATCTCCAGTCGCCCTTTAAAAGGAGGAGTGTATAAAGTATTTTCTCCCTCATTTTTGCATGCCTTTGTGATGTGACGGTAGCACATTCGGCACGTATTAGAGAGGTCCAGGTTCGAGTCCCGGCTAGACATCGCGCGTTTTTTCACGTGTCGTGCTTCAAAAATAACCTAATGACTCGACAGTATTTACAACAAATACATAATTAAAATGTACTTTTGTTTCGTGGTTTACTTTTGTTGAACAACTGACTATAATTGCGTTAATATAAGAAAATAAGATATCCTCGAAGACGCACTCTCGTTGCTTCAACTAATTAAGCGTCATCACCACCTTTAGAAATATGATGTGGCGGGTTGAACGTATCGAAGACTTGCCTGCCACAGAAGTCGGAGTAATGATACTATCAGATGATTATATTGATTATATTACCAAATGGTTCTAGCAAACGTCTGTAAACTAAACGTCAGTAAGAGGATAGCAGCAGGGCTAGGATAAACATTTCCTGGAAAGATTATGCGATAGTGAGAGGTGATGAAAGGATGTTGACAACTTCGTTACGTAACATTCAATTTTCACATATAGTGGACATGTAATATACCCGTTGCAAAAAGTTTGGCAGAGGCTAAATTTCACTGTCACTAGTTCATGGATATCAGCAACAATGTTCATTGCAGGTAGGTGTCTTATTATCCCATGGTATTATGAAGTGGCACATAATATCTGGCTTTATCATTTTAGAAGCTGTTACTTAAAGACACCTTTCATCACATGTAGTGATCGTTCACTGAAACAAAGTCCCGATGATTCGTTTATGACGTCTTGGGGTTTGTTATATTGCCAGTGTTGTCCCGTGTGCCGGAGATTGTCTTTTAAAATGCCAGTTATCGTCGCTCGCAGCAAATGCCTTTTGATAATGTGTACAAAGTATTGCAAATCTTTCATTCGCGTATCATATTTACAACTCTGATTTCAACCAAACACGCATGGAACATGTTAGGATATCGCTTGCAGTCGTTTTGTAAAGTGCGGTTGAAGAGCACCTTAGTAGCAAATTAAGTAGGACAGTATTCGGCGTTAAGAGTCCATGGTCAATGGTATGTATTGAAGCGTTATCACCAGAGGCATAAACTAACGCGCATTATTCTAATACGGAATGGTTCTAGACCTATATTTACTCAGTATATGGTCTGATTATGCATTTTACTGGCTTTGGTTTCTACCTTATTAATGTTCATTAACAGTTTTATTATCAACTGTCTCCTAATCATGAGTTTTCATTCATTTATTTTTTTGAAATATAACATAGATTTATCTAAAATTTGTTGTAAAATTGTAATATTCTAGCTAATTTGGAAGTGTTTGAGGGCTAGGATATTGAAGAACTGCATAGCGACTTATCGCAGAGTTCTAGCAAGTAAGAGTTCGAAGACGGCTTAAATTTACCCTTTATTCGTACTTAAAATAAATGAACAAATTGCCCCTCCTCGGGCTTACGGTAAGCCTTCACTTGGGCTTTAACTCAAGACATAGAATAAGAACTAATCTAATATTAACTAAAGTAAAACCAGCCGAAGCTGCACAGAAATAAATAATGGAGTTGGCCGTGATTTAAGATCACCGGCAGGCACATAGCAGTACGGCCGAATAGTAGCAAAGTTAGACTATTAGCAACACAAATAGCCGGAAGGCAGAGCACTTTTTACTAGGTTCTTCTAGTGAAGTGACGCAGACTTCAAATTAAATACTTGTTTCTACCTCATTTAGACAAAACGTAATCCTAAAAATTCTTTCTGGCAGGTAAACGTAGGTGGAAAACGAGAAAATAAAGGAAAGACTTGCTCCAGAAAAAAAAAAAAGTAACTATTAGAAAATTAATATAAACCCTGCAAGATGAATGATTCAGTAATTTAAATTTTAATGCAGAAAAAGGCATTTTAATGCATTAAAATAAATCTTCATTTCTAACATTTGTATACTTTCATTTTTTAAATCATTTCACTGGCATAACAGTAAGAAAAAATTCTACGCAGATATAATATGCATTTTATTGCAGTTACTATACAAATTAGCATTGCAAAAAATGTTCAATCACAGAAGCGTTTTTTTAATCACATATAATTAAGGTAAATATCATATATAAATTTATAAACTGATAATTTCATAAAAAGAAAGTTAATTGAAAGAAGAAAGTCAGTTCATAATACAAAACAGTAATGTTGCTTAAATTGGGAATGTTACTGATATTTATCCTGTTGTAAAGAAGTTGATTCCGTATAAAAGAGAAGGGGAAAATATCAAACTCTAAACTGAGTGAGATATAATTTACATAGGAAGGATGACAAGTGTTGCTTGATTGTCCTTGATTTATGAGTAAATATCTATTATGAGATTACTGTTTTATACTGAGAAGTATCGAATCCTTAGACCTGAAATTAAATAGATAAAAATGTATTAGAACATCTTAATTTATTTATATTAAAGAAACTGAATAGTAAAAAATGAATATAGAAAAATTATGTTTAGATATATAGTAAAAATTCATATATAACAACATAAGTTCAAAACCTCTTAAAATTTCATTAAAATATAAAATTCCTAGTTTATGAATATTATTAATAAAACTTTTACTAAAATTGCATGATTTATAGTAGCTTTATTTGTATTTTGAATAATAATGGTCTTTTACCTCATTTGAAACTTTGAAAAATTTGAGGAAGTATGACGGTTTCATAATTAAATGTAGGGGTTTAATATAATAAATATGTAAGATTCCAACCTGTGTGCCTTTAGGTTAAAGTGAGGAACCTTAAGAACTGATAAGCGAATAATCGCTTGAGTTCGTGAGACAGAGAACAAAACGTCAGAAGGGTTAAATTGTAGAGATATTAGGATTTTTTTGGAAGCAGGCAAGATGAAAAATTAGCAGTCGCCTTCGCCTGGAATCGAACCACTGACCTCTGAAATACCGGCCCAGCGTGCAGAACCACTACACCACGAAGGCACGCTAGGAAAGTGGTAGAAATACCTTATAAAATTACCCTTTATTATTCCAAATAAAGTTTAACAGATGACTCCATTCATGGAGTTACAATAAAACCTCCACTCGGGCTTGAACTTAGGAAACTAGAAACTAAACTAATCTTAACTAAAAGCCGCATCTATCAAGATTCTAAGAGTTGGCCTCTTAATGCTAAATAACGGCGAAGCTATCAAGGGCCTAAAGTACGGCCGAGCGTAATAATAGCTTAAGAGAGAATGAGTAGCCTAAAAAGGTGAACGCGCGCTAGTCAGAATCTATGCCTCTCTAACGAAATCGGTAGAACTTCACAATAATAGCATGAGGATTCTTGAAGACACTGATTTAGACGAGCACTGAGTAAAAACTATCAGAATAGTAATAAAAATTGTCATCAACCACAAACTAGGAGTTCCTAAAGGAAGTAATGGTTATAATCTGGCATAAGAAATGATAAAAATGTTCGACGATATGTTACAATATTTACTATCATTCACTAGAATTTTCTTTTACGTTTTCGAATGCATTATTTCAGAGCTCTTTTCATATGTTATTAACTGAAAATTTTACTGAATATGAAATCTAACAATTATGAACCTTTAAAAAAATAGCTCTTCATAGAAATAAAATCTGCAACCATTGATTTACCATATGCAAGCGAAGTATTTATTGATGTCTTACAACGACTATGAGTTTCTAGTATATTTTATAAGGTTGCTGAAGGAAAGCTGAATGAATATAAAATACAAGAAAACTCGAATGTCATTATTTTCAGCAAAAACCTTAACTAGAAGAAATAATATATCATGCAAATGATATACTTATTTTAAACCCATTTCTTACCTTTTTTTTTTACTTGGAAAACCTCCCAGATCCTTTTGTTGAATGAGAATTTAATTGCCTTTCACCATCACTAAAATGAAAACAAAATGGTAAATAATAATTACAATAAAAATTAAATAAATATTAGAAACTAGGTAAGGAGAGAAAAGCAAGAAAGCAAAGCATAAAATCTTTTTCAAATATAGGTAACTCTGTTTTTTTTTTTTTTTTTTTTATCGGTGCCCTTATGATAGTATTCGCTTATGACTGTTTGACAGAAATTTGAAAATATTTATTTAAGTCTCTCTATTTGGAAGACGAAAAACTGAAGACAGATTAGATTGAAAGAAGATCTTGACAACTTATGTGAGCAAAGTGAAAAGATATGTACAATCTACTGAGGGCATTATTTACTTAATTTTCTCGTAATCTCACGAATATAAAAGCTAGTGTGTATAAGCTAGTTGAGAAAATTAGTGTGCATAAACGCGGCCAATGTCGCTATAAATCCCTTCCTAGATTTCACTGTGAAATATAACCACTTGTAAATATTAGTTAGTTTCATCAAATGCACCTTAGTATTTTCTGTCTCCGAGGAACATCTCAATTTTCATGGAAACTGCTGTAAAAAAGTACTCATTTTTTAATCGAAGTGAAAAAAGGTATTTGGGGAAAAACATTTAACATTCAATAGCAATTAAGCTTTTACATGAAATATTTGGTTATTTTTCATTTTCCGATAAAACGTTTTAGAGTCATTAAGTTTTTTGAAGCAGGAGACTTGAAAAATATACAGTATCCTCGTTGGAACTCGAACACGCATGCAGAAAGAAGGGAAAAAAAGATCTTCAGTGCTTCAGATTAGCAACAGCAATGGCTAGACAAATATAGCATTCGAAAAACAGAGACTCAAATTTCAACAGAAGAGAATGACGGAAGTGAGTAGCAAAGGGTCTAAACCAAGGGTTCTCAACCGGTGGTACGCGTACCACTGGTGGTATGTATGAGAAAAAAAGGTGGTACGCAAAGAAGCAAGATATTTTTAACTATTAAATTCAAAAATAAAAACCCCAACATCCTCCTCATTAAGGTTTTTCTCTAACACTCGTAAATTTATGTGATGGTACTTTCAATTTTTGTTTAGATGGTCAATTAATTTTTGTTTAGATGGCTGTCAAACGGTTGAGAACCGCTAGTCTAAACTGAAGTCTTCGAAGTCATTGCAGAGTATATAGCTTGGAATATACAATCTTGCCTGAAAGTGGTATGGGAAATAGCGTTCAGGGAGATGAGTTTGATTAACTGGATTATTTAATTTAAGCATAGATTATGAGGAATATGTATATAAGCTCTATTCCACTTTTGATCTTGAGCATCCCAGAGAACTGAATTAGAGGATCTTGTGTCTCTCCTTTCCTAACACAATACTAATCTCTCCAGATCAGCGATTCTCAACCGATGGTACTTGTACCACTGGTGGTGCACAAGAGAAAAATAGGCGGTACGCAAAGAAACAAAGCATTTTTAACTGTTAAATTCAAAAATGAAATACCAGGATGTTGTCCTTTTTCTAACATTCATCAATTTATGCGATCTGAGCTTTGTTCAAAGTCAATAGCCGCTCATAGACTTTAGCAAAATAATCTGTGTTTACTTTCACAAATATTCTCTTAGCCATAGACATAACAAAATTTGTCACCAATGATATTTTTGTTCCTATAAAACGATAATAATATCTCATTAATTCTTTTATAGTTGTTCGATTAATTAGCATGTCTACACTTTATGCCGCCACCATTTCATAGCTCATACTGCTCTATTTTTAGTTAGAATGCATGTTTTACGTCGCTTTGCTGTCTCTAACAGAAGCTATATTTGTCTTCTTGTTGCTTTGTATTTCTTACGTTTCAATACGATTTGAGAATATCATCATTTGAAGAACTCGTAATATATTGTGCATTTAAATATTTGTGAAAAAATAATAAACATACCAGTTTTTCAAAATGGAAAGCTTTGACTAAGCAGAAATGTGATGACTCACAGGTGATGGATCCAGAACAATCTACTAACGTAAGAATATTGAAAAAAAAAAAGAAAAAATACTTATAGAAAAATGCAATGAAAGTTATTTATCAATTGGGTTTACTTGGAATGGAGATGAAATGGACCTTCTGCCTCAATGTGTTGTTTGCGGGAACTGTTATCCAATCAAATTATGAAACCATAGTTCCATAAAAGACATCTTGAATCTAAGTATGACAATTTTAAAGATAAATCTGAAGAATATTTGAAGAGAAAATTATCGGAGTACAAAAATAGTAAACATACAATGAAAGGTTTTGTTATTTCAAGTGAAAAAGCTTTGGAAGCTAGTTGCCTGGTAAGCCTAAGAGTTGCCAAGACTGAGCAGGCTCCCACTATTATAGAAAACCTTATATTATATTATATAAGGATATCGTTTTAATAGTATTCACCAAGAAAGTGGCTAACGAACTTAATAATATTTCGTTAACAAATGGTGCAATAAATCGACTAATTTATGAAATGGCAAATTCCATAAAAGAGACACTTATTCAAAAAATAAAACTGAGTGAGTATTTCGCATTGCAGTTGGATGAAAGTACTAGTAACTTTGTTCAATTATTAGTTTACATACGTTTCGAAGCAGATTAACGAATTAACGAAGAGTATTTATTTTGTGAATCGCTTCATGATAGAGCAACTGCAAATGAAATTTGCAAAGTAGTCGACAATTTTATGTCTGAGAAAGATATTTCTTGGAATAAGTGCATTGCTGTATGCAGTGACGAAGTTCGGGATTTAACAGGAAAACATTCCAGTATTAGTTCTCAAATAAAGAAAGTCGCACCTGAAAACTAAATTGACTAAAAACAATCTCCGAAAAACTGAAAATCGTTTCAAATCAAGCTGTGAAAGTTGTCAGTTTTATTAAAAGCCGAGCTTTAAATTCAAGTATATTTACGATTTTATGCCAAGAGATGAGCAGTAAATATGAAATTCTTTTGTTATATTCCGAAGTAAGGTGGTTATCCAAAGTTTTAAATCGCTGAATGTCAACCAGAAATTCAAATTCTCCTCTGTGATTCAAAATCTGAATTGCAAAAATGTTTAGTGAATTATTGTTGGCGTGATTAGCATATTTAGCTGATATTTTTAGAAAGTTAAACGAATTAAATTTAGGATTACAAGGACAAAGGGTTAATTTATTTACCATTAGAGATAAAATAAATGAGACGATAAGAGAACTAGAGCTAATAATTAAGGAATTCGATTATAATATTTTAAGATTTTTACCCCTTTTAGGAAGGTTTCTAACCGAAAATAATTTGAAAAGAAAAGGAGAAAAATCGTTGTTTTTCATTGATAAATAATTTCAGCATGTATTTTACAGAGGATTATGTTAAAGAAGGTTGGATAAGAAATCCAAAATGTACCTCAAATGTTATCTCGTGAAGACAACGAACAGCTGATAGAAATTTTCGGCGATCGAACTCTAATTGAAGATTTCAAAAATAACACATATGTTAACTTTTGGTTGAACCGAAAGGCATTTCAAATAAAGCTTTTACAATTTTAATGCCCTTTTTACACAACCTATTTGTGTGAACGAGGATTTTCTTCCCCATTTTATTTGAAAAATAAATACAGAACAAAATTAAAAGGTGATCCTAATTTACGGCTAAAATTAAGTGAAATAACACCAGACAAAGAAATTGATCTCTCTTAAACAGGCCCAAATTCTGCACATAGGGAATTGAAACCAGTATTATTTTCCATAGGGAATTAAAACCAGTATTATTTTCCATAGGGAATTAAAACCAGTAAAACTTTTCCATAGCGAATTAAAACCAGTAAAATTTTCCTGTAAACCTGTAAAACGAGTTACAATCCCGAGATTGGAGCTTTGTGCGCCAGTCCTACTTGCAAAGTTAATTGTTAGAGTATTATCTGCATTAGAGATTCCTGTGAACAAAGTGTATCCTGTGGAGTGACTCCATGATCGTGCTTTCGTGGATACAAAAGGAGCCTTACCAATTGAAGACGTTTGTTGCAAATCGAGTGGCAACAATTCAAGACTTGACTAATGATCATCAGTGGCGTCATGCGTCATCAAAG
Source organism: Stegodyphus dumicola (assembly GCF_044657685.1). Taxonomy (NCBI): domain Eukaryota; kingdom Metazoa; phylum Arthropoda; class Arachnida; order Araneae; family Eresidae; genus Stegodyphus; species Stegodyphus dumicola. The sequence continues at coordinate 283,578,416 of NC_140768.1, forward strand.
GAGAATCCGAGTGATCTTATATCCCGAGGTGTGGACCCCACTAAACTTCTACAAAATGATATGTGGTGGAAAGGCTGTCTGTTCCTGAGAAACGGCGAGTATCCAAATAGAAAGATTCCGGTGGAAGTCATTGTGAAGGACTTTCCAAACGAACTTAAAATCCTTAGTGACTCTAATATTTTTCTTAATGTGAAAGCTAACCCTTTCATTGAGGATTTCTTAAATTTAAGCAATAATTACTCTAAAATTATTTGTGTTTTAAGTTTTATTTTTAGGTTTGTAAACAACTGCAAGGGGAAGAACAAAGTTTCAGGTCCTCTTCAGAGCTGTGAATTAAAATTAGCTGAACATAAACTGATTAAGCTAATTCAAGATAGTGAATTTAAAAAAGAAATCTCAAGCCTTGAAAAGGAGGGTAAGGTACCTCCAGATAGCAAGGTAAGAAGTACTTTTCCCCATTTTTAGATCAATATGGAATTTTACGAGTTGGAAGCAGATTAACTAATTGTAGGTTGAATTTTGATAGAAAATTTCCTATAATCTTACCAAAGAATCATAAGTTGACTAATGTAATTATTGTGATGTTTCATACATGAAAGAAAAAATACAGAAATACATGCATATTCGTTCACAAGGCTTACTGTCTATTGTTAGACAAAAGTTTTGCCCTTGAACGGGCAGAACATTTGCAGAAAACTAGTACATGAGTGTGTCGTATGCTTTAAAGGTTTACTGGTTTTAAACCAGTTCCCTGTCAACAACTTACGGGTCAACTCCGTCAAGAAAAGTCAGCCCGAATTTTCCATTTAATTGTGTTTTATTTAATTTAATTCCATTTAATTTTATAAAATACCCACGTCAGAGAAAAGGTCGTTTTAACAAGATGTATGTGTGCATTTTCGTTTGTTTTGTTACCAAAGCTTGCCATCTTGAGTTGGTAACAGACCTGTCTAGTCAAGCATTTATTGAAACCTTAAAGCGTTTTTTTCAATAGGAGAGGCAAGTGTGCATACATATTTTCAGATAACGCAACCAATTTTGTTGGTAGTAACGTAGAATTAAAGAAATTGAATTGGCTAGTCAGCGAACCAGATAACGAATTAGGTAATTATTTATCGAGTGAGAGTATTGATTGGTCTTTCATTCCTCCTAGAGCTCCCAATCATGCAGGTCTTTGGGAGGCAGGTGTCAAATCTGTTAAGTTTCATTTGAAACGCGTAGTAGGCAATTTGAGACTAACCTACGAGGAGTTTCTTACAACAACTTTTGATTGCTCAAATTGAAGGCATTTTGATTTCTAGGCCCTTGCATCCTTTATCATCCGAACCAGAGGATTTTGATATCTTGACACCAAGTCACTTCCTGATAGGCAGACCTATCACAGCTATTGCAGAACCTAATTTTAAACGTTAATGGTAATAGATTAAAGAGCTGGCAAAAATTGACTAAAATAGTGCAAACAATATGGAAGTAATGGAAAAATAATTATTTGAGTGCAATGCGAGGAAGAACTAAATGGTTCTCTGAAAAAGATGATGTCAAGGTTGGAACTATGGTAATTTTAAAGACTGATAATGTTCTTGTATGTAATTGGCTTCTTGGAAGAATCATAGAGATATTCTTAGGTAAAGACAATAAGGTTAGAGTAGTTTCAGTGAAAACGAAAAGCGGTATTTTTAAGAGATCAATTAATAAAGTTTGTGTTTTACCTCTGCCAAAATATGTTTGTAATCAATTAATGTATTTTCTTAGTATAGCAGTTTGATGTTATTATTTGATATTTACAATTATCTACATGTATTTTGTATTGTGACACTATGTAAGATTCCATTGTAAGATTTAGTTTTGAATGATTACATCATGTCAAGGCGGGCGGTATGTTGCGCCTGCGCGCGCATCTTAATTGCTAGCGTCTACGCATGCGCTTTAGCTCTTAGAAATTGTGACATGAGATTGTGAGCTAAGAGCGTGTGAGAGAAGTCGTGGCTTCGAGTGGCCATGAACGATGTAAATTAATGAGAATAAAAGTGTTATATAACTGTGGAACATTCCATTGTTCCACAGTTTATTATAGTGTAGTGCCAGTGCAAAAGATGTGCTATTTTTGCCTTTTCCGTTATATGCTACTTCTACTATTACAACTACCTTGTTGTAATGTCACTCATTGAACATAGTAATATCAAAAATCTGATGTGGGCACCACACGACTTCCTTGTACGGCCTATTAAATTATGCACACTTTTGGTTACATTTCATTTAAACTTATTTCCCCAAAATTCATTAGAGATGTATTTTTCATTCAATCAATTCAGTTTTCACTTCGCGGCAAAGATAAAATATATAAAACCTCAAAACATCTTCCTTCAAAATTGTAAAATACAGAAAAATCTAAAACACCAACTAGAGTTCAAAATCGTTAAAAAACTTTTTTACAATTAAAATTAAAGTTAATTAAAATTAGGCAGAAAGACAGAATTTTATGCACTTTTGGCTCCACTCGACAACGTTCTGAGGCTACTCGTTTTTTAGTTATGCAAGATACATACATACGTACGGCACGTATGTATATACGTACAGATGTCACGAAAAATCTCTTCTGAATCCATTTAAAATCCATTTCACAATCCGTTTTGGAAAGTTCTTTATTCTGTTCGTACGTACAGATGTAACTCAAAAACATCTTTCAAATAGAATCGACAGAGGTCAAATGGATATTTTCGTTGAAATAACGGTGCCCGAAATTTTTCCCGATTTCAGTACTTCCTTTAATACAAAGAAGTAAAAACGTATTTGAATTCTATGGTGTCTTTTGTAAATCTACGCATTTGTTTTCAATTCATTCCGGGATTGGTTTTCCACGTATAAAACGCATATTATTTGACGTATATGGAAAGTAAAATTAAAGATCAGAGTGAAATAAATAATATCTTACTGCAGAGTTTTGAATATTTAGGTATCACATCATATTTTTGGCTGCATTCAGCACCACAGCAGGAACCTTCGGGGCAAGCAGAGCAAGTTTTGCCTACTTTATACATTTCTCCATCAAACCAGTTCCCTCTGTAAGAAATCACAGAAAGAACGAAAGAATTAAGAGTAGATAGAATTTTTTTCACTTCGTTTTCATTTTCTATCATATGTGCTAGTCTACTCTAATAAAGAAATCAAATAACATACTAATTGAGCTTTAGAGACATTACTGCATTCAAATACAAAATTCACTTTTAGTTTACTGTTTATTGCTTTACTTTGAATTTATTGTTTTAGGTAAAAGTCAATTCATAATAAGAAAATATTTTAAAGCAAGTAATTATAAAAACTGGTTCATTAAACTTTACACAACTGAATACTGATTTTACTATTTATCAATATATAATGTTGAAATGTTTTCAGATAACATTTTATCACAAATAATTTTATACTAAGATCTTTAAATGGGAATTAAAGAGTACTCACTAAAACAAGTTTTCCATTAGTTTAGGAATTTTTCTGAATACTGACAACTAAATATACATTCCATGTAACGAGATACGTCCCTCAAGAGAAAAAGAGGAAGAATGACCTTATTAATTTACATTAACTAATATCTAAGTCCCGTGATCTCTGAGGTTATCTACATTGTTTGTTAACATTAGCTGTACATAAGTCACGTGATCTTTGAATTATCGGGATGTATCTCAACGGGTTACCCTCAACAAAATCTTGGGGGGGGGGCAGTGTTTCCAGTGGTAGAGTGGATAAGACATGAGATGCTGAATTTCAATGTTCGACACAGATTCAAACCCAGCTAACAGGCCAATTTACATTTTCGGAGTTTGAGCTAATTCTGTTACAATGTACGAAGCCTACGTTGCCTTTTTTAGCAGATAACCCTTGCGTGATTTGGAGTAATCAGTTAAACACCATAAAAAATACAACCAAATACCCAAAATACCAGATAGATTTTCTTCACTTAAAAGGTTGCCGTTTAACCGAATTTTGATATATTAGATAGCTCCAATTCTCGCTGTTTGTTGATCACATGTTTATTTTAATATAATGGTATAAGATAATTTACTGAACGCAATGTCGCTCGGCAGCTACAACCTTTTTCATTTTTCGGGTAATAAACCGATTCCGTGATAAAAAAATTCAAGCTTTGTTTATTTATTTTATTTTATTTTTTTATTTTTATTTTGAAGTGATGCACTCATTGAGCCAGTTTTCCAGATCGTTAAAATATGTGAAGCATCGGCAAAAAGGTTATTCTGCATGTAGATGCTTCAACTGTTAGCAAGCGTTTAAAAGCAATGGGGAAGATTCAGAAATTGAAAACAAGTGAGTATAAGCAACAACAACCATACCCAGTTGTTGCTGTTGTTGCTTATGCTCACTTGTATGACGTAGTCAGCCGAAGCCCACGAAATTCCTCTTGGCAAAGAGAGCTAGATTCGTCAGCCTTTGGCCACAGCCTTGAGCACCATTCAGGTGACAGTGTGATTTAGCATAGTTCCGCCTCCAATTTTGATGGAGAGCGCCAGGGGGGACGGGTACGAGGGTTTACCACCTTCTCCCTTTCCAATAAACCACACGAGAGGCTCACCGCATGTTTGGACTGTCGTCATACCGCACCGACACTATACATTTGTAAGCATCCATGCCTTCTCCGGCATTCGAACTCGTGCCCTTCGGCTCGGCAGTCAGCAACGCTAACCACTATACCGGTTGGGCGGCCCACCATATCGACTTAATCCCACCAAATGAACAGCATAATCTTTTTGCCATTAATCTGGCTTGACGTTGATGTTGACGGTTCGCCACTATGTGCCCATGACTTCCGGTTTTGTATTTGAAATAATAATTCACAAATGGTTAAGCGTTTCGCAACGTCTTTTTTTTGTCCATTGAGGTGACACCTTGTTTCTCAATTTCTGAATTATCCCTATTTCATTTAAGTGCTTACTAACAGTTGATGTATCCATATTTAGGTTTCAGACAACTATACAAGGATCTGAGATGAATTCCCTAATGTCTCTAACTATCCATCATCAAACATTTTCGACTAACCAGGTTGCATTTTGTCACTCACCTCGAAATCTTGTCTTAAAATCGTCGAACCCAATCTCTTCAGTTTGTTCGCGACAGAGTATGTTCTCCATACGCTTCCACCAGCAAACGATAATGTTATTCAGCAGATTTCTTGAGATGAAAGGTGTAGAGCAACGCATTCCGCAAATGCTGTTTTGTAGATACGAAACCCGATATATTCAAGGTACTAAATAGGTATGGTGTCTTTTCACTCTACTCGAAAGTCACACACATATCTGAAAACCTAATGATTCTACCATTAAATGTGTCCCGTGTGGCTGTCCGCTATGCTTCACTAGTAGAACTATTGCCCTCACTGAAACAACAACGAGAATTAATTCAAGCTCCCAGTACATCATTATTACAGTGATTCGTTATTTTTAAACAAGTGTGTCAATATTTTTATCAAAATTGTGAAACATTGCTATCTAAGTAAATACTTATTACTTAAAAGAATTTTTAAAACTAACTACTGAAAATATTTACATCAGTTTTTTTTTATACTTATATCAATTAATTTGTAAGGATTATGTTAATTTTATTAACAGTTAAATTTTGAGTTCCTTTCCTGTCGATTCTTAACTTCAACTTACTACTTCCGGCCAGAACGCAGTTTTAGAATCACGTCTGAATACATAATGAGGAAGAGAGGTACCTGTTACACATAAGAAAACCACAAAAACACCCATGTAGACTGCGCATTTGTTGGCATTTGAACCCTGAACCGAACTACCAATGTTCAGCGACTTCTTTACCGCTTGGCCACTAGTGGGCCGTTAGTTCGATCTGAGTTCAAATTAGTTTCGAGGTTAGCTTCCTAGATTTTCCTACATGTAACGTACACAAAGGCCTGTTTCTCTTAGAAATTTCTCCACGAATATATGCCTCTCTTTATGCAGATAGTCGTAAGCATAGTCAAATAATAAACTCCTAAGTTCACTTTTTTTATTCTAAGCTTAAACTAATGAAATTTAACTTCGTGGAATAAAGAAAATTTCCTTACGCAGGTCCGTAGTTGCAGACGTAGAAACTATTGTACCACTCTGTATCCTTATAAAGCACATAACCGCATCCTACTTTCCAGGAGGAAGCCCAAACAACCTAAGCAAAATAATAATTTATTTAAGTTTTGCGTGATTCATTTATCAGATCTTACAATCTATATTCTATCTTAAAAATCTAGTTCATTTCCTGTTTATTTTAAGAAAAGTTTTTTAATTTTGGTTTTAAACCAAATTAATAAAATTATAGGAATATAAAGAAAATTAATCAAATTATAGGAAATGAAAAATTCAAACACTCAAACTAAACAAATGCAGGGTACAATAATGTTTAATCTTGCAGTATTTTGTTTCTTTAACATAGATTAAAACAGAGCAATAAGTACTTTTATTTCAATTCAAACTGATGAAGAATTTGAGTTCTTATTTACTTACTAATAAAATCAAACCTATAATAAACAAAACAGAACCAGCGTAAAAGAAGTAGACATCTTCAAAAATTACAGAAGCAAGAATTTTCAAAGCACGTCTTAAATACTCGCACGGTTAGAAGAGTATGTTCTAAAGTTTAAAAAACTAAGTTACAAATGTTCTTCGTCTCACTGTTTTATAAAATGACAAATATCAATGCGCTAAGCTATTATTCACAAACATATCTCAGTATGTCCATGTCAACAATTACAATAGCTGATGTGATTGTTTGTTTAAGATAGTCTGAACTCCTAGGAAGAGGAGAAAGGAAACTCAGTCCTTGATGTATCCTCCTCCTACAAGAAATAGTCACAGGATGTTAAATCTGGATTTCTTGATGACCAATAGTTTACTTCAGAATCATATTTTATTGTGTTATATGGCCAGCCTAATGCCAAGGAAGATTTTTAACTATACCATATTATAAAATTAAGGCGTACGAGAATAACAAACTTTTTTTTGCAAATTCAAGCGTACAAAACGTTTTTTCTATCCAATTTGCGGTCATATGGCTCATTATAATTCACGTGATTCGGACTTTAAGCAATAAACGAAACGAAAGTCTTCCTTTTAAAATGAAACCAAGTTCTTCCTGGTAAAAACAAATACTTTTCGACTTATAAGCATTTATTCTAACTATTACTTCGAAACTAATCCTTACATTCAATAAATAATACACAAATAATGAAGGTAAATTAAAGAAAACAAAAGACAAATATTACTGCATTTATCTTTGTGTTCGGAAAAATGTTAGCCTTGCTTTCGAAAGGTAAACTAACTATGATGCAAAGAACCAAACTTTTATTTTAGACTAAAGTTTTTGTAGCAATAGCAACCGAAGAATTTCAAGAAAAAAAAAAAAAAAAAAAAACATGCAGTTATAAGATATTTTTTCCTTCCTTTCAGTATACTTTGAGGCATACTCGAGGAATGGTAGCACATACGGTGCATATTCGAGAGGTCCAGGTTTGAGTCTAGAGAGGACATTGCTCCTTTTTCACGTCTCCAGCATAAACATAAATGGCGCTACCCAGTTTTTCCAGATTTAGGAAAACAAATACACGAATTAATATAATAGGGGAAAGATATTCCTTCTCCTCCCCCAAAAAACTCACCTTTACAGACTTGCCAAAGCATAGTAAGTGTCTCAGCTGCAGTTTTCCAGAACAAAAAACAAAATTTCATGCACATTCTGTATTCTTTGCACGAATAACGACTACGAATAACGACTACGAATAACTCAACTCTTCGAGCTGAAACACAAAAATGTGATGAATAACCTCTGTACTCAGACTGATGCCACGTAGGACTCAGACTGTATAGAACTCAGACTGATGCCACGTAGGAGTTAGACGTCGAAAATTCAAAGAAAACGAGGCCTAGCATTAGAATTCATAATTAGGAAACTGTCGCTTCTGGTATTATTATTCCGATTATTTTGAGTGCCTGTACATACTAAAGTATTAGTTTTTACATAAGAGAAACTAAATCAACTTTCATTACTCATTCATCAATTATTAGCATCTGTAGAGAATATGGCCATGAAGATAATCAGTTTAATTGTGTCTTCTTACAAGCCGTTTAAAAACTATTGAGTAGTTAATAGCTCTTAAATGAAATTGCGCTTTGTCAACACTCTCCTAAAACAGTCACTGTTCAAGAACTGTTGGTACTGAAGAGGTTTCTGGCACATGTTTCTTCTCAATTTGCAACAGCGTTTTATTTTCAGGATTTGTCAGAACTGAGTAAATGTTTATGATATAAATATTTGTTTTCGTAGAATTATGCAGCATATAATCTACAAATAGTAGTCCTTTTTATCCCACAAAATAATGTCCCAAATCTTTTAGACAGATTAAAAATATGTCGCTTGCTTATGGTACCTTTCGGTTAAAGTTTAATGGTATTATTTGAAAACAAAATCATATTGCAACTTAAAAAAAATATTTGTTGTGTTTACCTGGGTGAAATGGCCATATGACCCAAAAACGAAAGGTTTGATATAGCTTTTGTCGAATGTAGAAACTTCATCATAAAAGGCTTTCATTACCATGTCCCAGTCTTGCTTCTTAGGAGGCGAATAATTCATGGCTAAGTAGAAATTTTGTCCAACTCTAAACCTGTCTGTATAGAAATAGAAATATTTATGCATTTCACAATAATTAGTAACGGTTATAGCAGCCACTTAACACCATCACTTTAAGCAGTTGAAAGGTCGAAATAGTTATAACGATTTCAGAAATGAGTCAAAACTTAGCAGGATCATGAAGAGTAATGTGATAATAGATAATGGAGATAGGATAATGAAGATAATAGAGTTTTGGATTCCTGACTAAATGAATCTCATTGCCAGTACAAAGACTGATATAAAAATAACATGACTGAAAATATTGTTTTCAAAGTCTGTGAATATGCAAGGTTTGTTTTAGCTAATAAACTAATTTTATATTTATTTTCTATTGTATTTCCTGTTTCTTCAATTAGCCATCACAAGAGTACATATTAGGTTGAGTTTAAATAGCGAGAGAAATTTTAAGTTTGTCGAAAGAGCTATGGTAAGTGATGGATTATGGAAATGACTAGAGTTCGCAACAGTTGAAGCCGAGTTAGTGAATTTCAGAAAGTTACTTTTGTGTTGAGTGTATTTAAATATCTTAAAAATTTAAACTATGCCAATAGTGATGGTTATTGAATTGATAATTTTAGTTGTAATACAAGAAGTAGCATTTTTTCCACTAAATTTTTAGGCTAAAGTTTACCTTCCGTTTCTATTCTGACTTCTGTTGCAGAAAATTTTATGAATTAAAAGCGAAGATAAAAATCCGTCCTAGAAATAGAAGGTTAAATAGGTGTAGTTGAGTAGGTTTAACTTTAAAATCATACAATAAACTATCTATATGCTATTAACTTATTTGTTTCCCAGTCCAGGAAAATCTAAACTCAGAATTTTAAATGAAAGCTTATTTTGTGTGTTAATTTACTGTTCACTCACTTGGATTGAACTAAGAGATGAGAAAAGTACTTAATTTGTGCCTTTGATCAATCTGTTGCATCCACGAAATAGGAATGAATACGCCATCAGAATTATTCTAGTCGTATCACCGCCTTCGACAAATATGAAACGCTGTAAAATTAAGTGATCCATATCCGAACTTTTCATTTTTGTGCTAATTTTAAAGTGATATGATTCTAACATTTGACTTACCAACTTGACGACATTCACTACAATCATGTCCGGGCTGGCATTGCTCAGCGTGTTTTTGTGCAACAGCCGCGAGTTCATCATCCCAAACCTAGAAAATTTCTGTATTTCAAGTTTCATGTAACATCGGATAGAGTTCGTAATAACTTAAAATTAATTCGATCACAAAAAATTCAAATTAACTCAAAAAATACTTTTTGGAAATTTTATTTAGTTTTAATATGCATTAATCACATTTCTCAGTATCCGTACCAGGTTGAAATTTTCTGAAAATTCTTGGGAATCACTCCGTGCTATAGCGAAATCCGATTGAATTTCGTCCCCTATTTCACCATTAAGATATCTTTTGGTAGATAATATTATCCTCATTTCTGGCTACAGCGACGCAGCACTTTTGGAACGATTGAACGTCATTTCTGACCTATATTTACAGATGAAAAGTTTAAAAGGTAATTTATTTTTGCATTTCCGCAGTTTGTTGGCGCAACACTTTTCGAACGACTGGACAACATTTCTGACCATTTTTCAAATGGCTGAACATTTGGTACTCATCTGCAGCCTTGCTGATGGATCTCCTTAAATTAGACGACCGGTTATCAGAATTTCCTCACTTTGTAAATTATAAGCTACTGTTGGAAGTGAAGAATCTTAAGAACTGATAAGCGAATAATTGCTTGAGTTCGCGTGACAACAAGACAGAAGACAAACAGCAAGACAGAAGTGTAACTAACCCTTTATTATTCCAACTAAGGTTTAACAAAACTCCGTCTTGGAGTGTACGATAAAGCCGACACTTGGGCTTTGAACTTAAGAGACTAAGAATAATACTAAACTAAAGAAGTATAGCCGAAGCTATCAAAATTCTAACAGAGTCAGTCCCTTAACGTTAATAGACTGCGAAGCTATCAAGGGCCTAAAGTACGAAGAAGACATTTCTCAGTAAAGGGCCTAAGACCAGACCGAAGAACTTCGTGGTTAAATACCGCTCTTCCTCATTATGTATTCAGAAGTGATTCTAAAACTACGTTCTGGCCGGAAGTAGTAAGTTGAAGAATCGACAGGAAAGGAACTTTAACTCAAAATTTAATTGTTAATAAAATTAAAATAATTCTTACAATATAGTTGTATTACTAGGGCAATTTAAATTCTTCTTATATATGAGCTTTCAATTTAGGCTGAATATTTTGTGGCAAAACCTTAAATATCCGTTTATATAAATTTGGGCTAATATTCGTAATTATATGGTATACCATTTTTATTACACTCAAATTAAATTTGCAGATACATATGTATTAACGCAAGCCCCTTAGCGCAATTTGGCGATATTTTACACTTGAGAAGGTAAAAGTTACTTATAGGGTGCAAGATGGTGGTTTTCGAACCTTTTGGTTTTTAGGAAGATTCATAAACTATCAATATTTATCGAAAGTCTGTAAACATTATCAAGGTATAAAAAGAAAACATACTTTAGTAATTAAAAGTAAAAATTTGAATTATTAATTAAGGATTACTTGATGCATTAAAAATAAAACACTTGCATTCTTCTTCAAATCTCTCTGAAATTTTTTTTGCGCTATTCTTCTCTCAAAACACACAGAACAAAAATATCACAGAATTGCGGAGACTCGGTTTCGTGCAACCCTTGGCAACAAGGGCTATTGAGGAAACGCATTTCCTGGCTGTTCCCTTTAGAAAATTTTAAGCAAAAGTCCTTATTCTCGCAGAACTTTTACCACAGTTTCTTTCATTACTGGCAAATTCCACAAGCTCATATTTTAAAAGTAAGTTTAAGGAAAAAAATATCACGATTTGTTTAGTAAAAACCGCTGGAAGTTAGTATACAACAAAATAGAACGCATACGCAAATAGCAGAGTTGCTTGAATGAAGAATCGTCATGAGTACGGTTGCCGGAAGAATGGTCTTGAGCATGGGTGTTAAAGTTTGGCACATTTTGAAAATTTGGTGACTTCTACCAAGGTGGTTGGGTACATAAGTAACAATTTCCAAATATTGTTAAAATCATGGATTGATAACAACAGTAAACTTCATATCCATTTTTTAGAATTTATACAGATAAAAGTTTGTCGTTTAAAAGATAATCTCAATGAAATTAAAATGCTTTTAAGGGGATTTTTCTGTTGCTCAAATAGGTCTTTAAATTAGTTTACATTTCTAATATTAGTTTTCTTACCATTTCTAACATGTTTGCAGCTTGCGGCAGTCCACCTGCTTGAGTCTCTTTGCCTGCAGCTACTTTGACTCTGTATTTGTTGTGCAGTCTCAAAATGCGTTGCCTATCTCTAGCACCAACGCCTCTTTCTAGGATGTTGCAACTAGGATTTGGTGATTTGCAAAAACTGTGATTTGGAGTGAATTTCTCATAAGGACACCTTCCACATTCAATGAATCCAAAAACCAGCAGAAAAGCTGACAAAATGGCTATAAAATTGGTAGCCATTTTGATTTCAAACTCTGTAAAGATAAAAATGGGGAATTTCATTTTAGCATTCAATTTAAACTTTATCATTTCATATATTATATTGTGGTACAAAATCGATCACTCACATCTTAAAACGTACATAAACAAAAGTGACCAGCGACTATGATTAATTATAGCAGCTACTTATTTGTGCAGTTTGAAAAAAAATCTTCTGAATATTTAATCATGAAAAACGAGAGCAATTGTTAAAGTTTAAAAAGCAACTGAACCTCAAAGAAAGTTTGTGTAGTCACAGTTTCAAAATGAATTCTTTTTTTATATATAATTCAAAACAATTCTTAACAGCTATATAAATATTAATCAAACCCAAATTAAAATTAATATCACGAAATTGAAATTTATCCAACTCTCAAGAGTGTGTAAATGAGGGTTTCTTAAACTGCGGGACCTGCAGCAGGTTCGCCACCTAAAACTGCAATAGTATATTTCAGTACAAGTGCAAAAACTGACAGCTTAGCTCACGCGTGTGTCGAATTTGAGCAATACTTATGGGGTTTCACAAAATTTTTGTAAATATTATGGGGTCCTAGGGGTCCTAGGGGTGACTGAAAAAGATTAAGAAACCCTGGTGGAAATCATAAAGTATCAATATCGACTCAATCGCAAAATAAAATATATTCAATGCCTTTCTTGCCTCACGTCTGTTAGAAATCAGATAAAAATGTATGGTCTACGTTCGTCAGTTTCCTTGTAATTTGTTACAGATGTCTTCATAACTTAATGCAATATCTGATATTATTTACGATATCATTGAGCAGTATTACACAACAAATGATATTCATGAGTTTCGGTGAAATGATATTACTATTTCTTCATCATTATCAAGATTATTATGAATAAAAGTATTCTTTGATTCAAGAATTGCATGATTAGAAAACTTTTGCTGTTAGATTTTCTTCATAGATGATTGCTAAAATATTAAAGTAAACATTTTTCTCACAATGATATAAAGCATTTTTCAATTAAAAAGAACCACAGTAATTTCGTTGTCATACCATTTTTTTCTCTTAGTTATAAAATTTCTCAGATATACATTTTCTTGATATTATAATCTATATTCAGTTCTTAAAGACAGTAAGACTCTGTTTAGATCAAAAACCCAAGATTCAAGTTTATTGTTGTGATTTTAGTTTATAAGCGTTTATGGGCATTTTTTTGCTATGGTTTACAGTTTACTATTTTTTTTATATACACACCTGAGGTAAAGATGGTATTATATGCAGTACTGTGTATGCTTGTGGAACACTCTGATGTTTAGGATGGAATGCAAGAAAAAACGTGAATTGATGCATATAATCTATGTAATAGCATTTACGGAATTATTGCAATTATTTCTAATGGAAAAGAGGTTTTATATTATGGCCAAAAGAAGTTTTCTTTACATAAAAAATCGATGGAAAAAATATTCAATATTAAACTGTAATTTCAAATTTTAAATTTGAGATATGTTATTATGTCGCGATGTTAATGTTAATGGGAGGCTTTGAAATCATTGAGTTAGTTAATCAAAAATTCATTAACGTTTTACAAAATATGAAACAGATAATAAAACAAATTCCAGATTTGGTCTTCCAGATACTCATATTTGAATGGAGGATTACGTTATTCAAAATTTGATGTTTCTAGGTACCTACATGCGTTTTTTCACAATGCGAGTGTTTCTCGCATTGTGAAAAAATTGCAAATTATTCATTATGTAATTTCTTTAAATATAATACTGGGCTCTAATGTTTGGTAGCAACAATTTGAAAAGTCAAATTCCATTTGATAATTTTCTGCAAAATTTTATTGCGGAGCTGAAATGGGTGTAGCACTTCCTTCAAGACTAGTATTTAAGTTATTCTGCTCCAAGACTAGTATTTAAGTTAAAAGTTTTCCTGAAACTTTAAAAGAACGTAAACTAAACAGAGTAAACTAATTAAGTTACAGATGAATAAAAATGCTTCCAACACCTAACATTTTAATTTGTTTAAGAGTAAAGAACAGTATTTGTTTTGAAACTAAAATCAGCAAACTGGTCACAGACTATCAGACCATTGTTTTACAGACCGTGCAGTATGAAAGATAAGTCAAAATGTCAACGAAGTGACATAATTGAGAACTTCAACTACTGTTATGAGTTTATTACACATATACATAAACTGGTAGTAGCAGTTGCGGTTTTGCTAAGCTTCAGCTTACAAGGTTTTAATTAAAAGACTACCTTAATACCTGTTGCTCCCCTTCTTCTGGACCCACTAGCGGCCCAGCGGTAAAAATGCTGATCATTGGTAGTTCCGACTGGATTCGAATCTAGACGAACGGGCTGGCAGCATGGGAAATTTCGTGGTTTTCCCCATGTGCAACGTTTATACGAGCCAGTTTTCCTTACAAACTCCTCCACGAAGGCAACCCCCTTAGGCAAATAGCCTTAGTGTGCTTTGCCATAATAAACTAAGCCGAACTATAACAGCCTTTTTTCCATTAGTCAATAAGAAAAATTAATCAGGAAAAATTAATTAAATTAATTTTCATGAATGCCTCCAATCCGGAGCATTGAAAGTTAAACCATTCATGAATAACCATGAGTATAATTTTTAAAACGCCAATGATTTAAATTATACCTATCTTTCTTTTCTTTTCGTCATCGAATAGAACAACTGGTCCACTGGGTTAGGTGTTCTTAAGCCTTTTAGATACCGTCGACGGAATTAAAAAAGAAATTATAGCTTACGACTATGTCTTTCGGGAATTGACTACATAAGGTGAGGACTATGAGGACACTGAAAGAAGGACCAGAGCATAGAAAGAAAGTACATGATGGAGACTAAGGGGAAATATATAGTGGGGACTGTTGAAATTAACGGAAAATGCTGTTGATCATTTGTCTTGAGTAATGCAAAGTTGCTGTTTCTTGCAAGGAGGTACTGGCAGTACGCATTACGACTATGTGACAATGTACACTTAGTTGTAATGCGTACTGCTAGTTATACAATTAAATTAAAAAAAAATGATGATGCCGATGCTACATTACCAAGAACTTTGCCAACTGGTAATATGCTACGCACTTTTGCTAATTCAACACAATTTTTTTTTCACTATTAGAATGTATGTTAGGCATACAAATATAATCAGGACAGGATATAGAAGCAGATATAGATAGACATAAAGATGAAATATGTACAAATGCTTACACGTTACAAATCACGAATCAAAACAAATTGCAAGTTAGGTTAACTAAACTGTGCACGTATACATGTTGCGTTTACATTATGCAAACACTAATAGCAACTTAAACTGGTAATAATGCAGACTCATACGTCCATATTATGCACTAATAGTAATTAGAAAAAAAATTATACCTCTCGACTTACAAGATTAATTACAAGATAAATGGGTTTCTTTTATTACCATTAGATAACTGAAACTTTCCTTTCTGATAAATCGTTGGTGTTTTCTAACGCAATATATATCAAATATTTCTATATAAGATTACTCACTTGGCTCGCGAAATTGAAAAGCCGCAAATGGAGGAAAAACGACGATGAAAGAACTTGTTCGCGAATTGTGTTTGCATGTACTTGAAGATGTATTTTATATTAAATTTCTGCGCTATCAAAAGTATGTTGATGCTATGATGTTGCAATAAATGATTTGCACATAATGAGAGGAGAGGCAAGACGTGTCTTTGTTTTCGCAAAATTTCGCATTCCTAAACGCCAACAGCTGTGTCCTTTTGAATTCAGCCACATTTCTTGATGATATAATTTCGGATTCCGATCTTCTGCACAGTTTGGTTGAAGATATAATATGTTTTGTCCCATTGTTGATAAAAACCGCCGAACGAGAAGATGTCAAAATTTGAAGATTCAGCTTCTGGAGAGGAGGAGGACCTATGAAATTGATGAGAAGCGATTGAAGAGTAATTGTATGTCAAAGCATAACTTGACGACTTATTCTTTTTTAACTTCGCTTTGCCATTTTTATTCACGATATGCATATTCTTTAACCTTTAACTGCTGTGACAATTTTTTTCGGCGTAATTACTGTGAGCGGTCTCACATACCGCTTTAAAGAAACGCATAAAAATACTTTTATGCCTTTTTAAGGAATGTTATAGATACTTTATGCATGTTTATAGAATTCTAATTCGTTTAAATCAATATATTTTAAACATAAATTATTTGATTTTACGCAGTTAAATTAATATAAAAATATGACTATTTTCTTCGTTTTAAGGAACAAAGTTTTTAAAGAACGAAGATTTTATTAAAAATGCAGAAAAATATGCAACTTTATTAAGTATTACTGTCAATTAAACCATAAATCTACAACAGTGAATTTAATCATTAATAAATAATAGATTAGTATATCTTTGCTTACAAGTTTGAATCACAAAATGATATACAGTCAAAACACATTTTTTGAGAGCACGGAAGACACACTGGCTCCTTGCATTCCAAGCATTTTTATGCTGTTTTTCTCTCCTTACAAGGTAGGAACAGACTAAATGTTTTTCTTTCTTCTGATTTGATAAATCCATTTTCTTAATTTCCTTCTGTCCAAGGATTCTTCTAATTGTTATCTTCAGTTCCCTTGACAAAAAACTTATCCCAACTTTCAGATGCTGTTTAGTAAATTGATTAGCTAATAAAAGGATAAAAAAAATGTTCTCTTCAGTTTTGTAGCATCAGGATATGACTGGAACAATATGTATGAACATAAATTCCAAGTATCTTCGGGTTCTACTCTAGAGCCTATTATTATGGATTATGGATGTTAGTTTCTTTAATATTTATGTAATAAACAGTAACAAAAATCTATGGTTTACAATCGTATTTCTTGTGTTCTAAAGCGAAAAAACAGGATATGTTCAACTAAAGGAATATATAACGCATGTTTATACTTAAAATGTAATGTGTCATATTTTTAGAATGTTTTAGAATGTTTAGAATCTTATCCGGGCATATACACTATTGGCCATTAAAATTTCAACTGCAGGAAGGAATGATCTGACAAAGTCAAAATCGCATGAAAGGAAGAAGAGGCTGGGATATGCAAATGATTAGTATTGTAGCGCATTTAGGCGACGTAGGAGGAAGAAATGACATTTAAGGCACTGCATAAAAGAAAAGTTGTCTAGTGGATTTCTTATTCGAAAAAGCACTTTGTAAGGTTGGAGTTTGCTCAGAATATCGTGTGCTGCCTCGAATAATAATTATCGTCCCTTGATATAGCCGGTCACACTGGTCCACAGCCAACCACTGTCTTGCGAATATGCAATCAATCGATTGCTGAGGGTGCTTGCATTCCATATTGGCATAGAAGCCCTGCACCTGTTATGATGGTTTGGGCAGCCATTAAACGCACATCACTAGTTCGGATCGACGGCAATTTAAACGCAGATGGGTAAGTTTCTGACATCTTACGTCCAGTGGTTGTGTCCTATCTAAGACCCCCAAACGCCATGTTCCAATAAAATAATGCAAGACCACATGTTGCACGTCGTGTTCTGACCTTCCTTGATACACAGGGTATTCGAATGTTGACCTGATCCGTCCTCATTGAAATCATCTGGTCATGGGTAGCTGAGAGACAGGCCTGCCATCCCTCTCCAGCTAATACGGTCAATGAAGTGTGGCATAGACTGGAAGGAGCATGGAATGAGTTGCCCCTTTCTGTCATCCAAGTCCAGTTTGACTCCATGCCTAATGGGGTAAGAGCCGTTTTAGCTGCCAGGGGTGGCAGCTGTTTCTACTAATTTCGCTGTAAACATCCAAAATGTTTACAAATTTAATCATTCTGTCTTCATGCCATTCTGTTTACGTGAAATAAATATCTTTTTTGTATTTGCTTTCCTTCATGGTGTTGCAATTTTAATGGCCAGCCGTGTATTTGACTAGAGATGTTGCTTTCAAAAAATTACCGAGAGACAGAAAGATGTTCTATCGAAAATTGGTTCAAAATGGTTGGAAAAGATATTGCTTGCATCAAATATTAGGAACATTAGGTAGAAGTACCTTTACCTTAAATATCTTAGGATCAGAACCAGATTCGAACCAAATTGCAGCTTCAAAAATTCCGAAGACAGGTACAAGTAGAAGCTAGCGGGACACCAAAAATTCGGGGGGGGGGGACTGTCGAAAAGTTTCACACTCTCTTCACCTACCATTAACCTCTGGGAAGGATTTTTATCTCGTCGTGTATTTTGAGTGCCCCTTTGACTATGCGCTTATAGACTGTGCTAATAAACATCCTTTTCCAAGATTCGAACCCGCATCCATCGGTATGGTAGTCAGCGTCTCAAATCACTACACCGGCTCAGTGACTGACTGGCAGGAGGAAAAGGAAAAGCCAAGCAGTCAGCGATGAAGGACGTAAAGGGTCCAACGATAGCATTAGTCCTAACACACAGACTAAGCAGCCCAGTTAACAGCAGAAATTTTCCACGAAAGAAACCAGTCTAGAGTAGGTTAACTACTTCAAGCTATTTTGCATATGAAGCGACCGAGATAACCACCCAGTACAACTACAGTAGCTAACTTTGCTACAATCCAAATGTAAGTCTACTTTTTTTATTTGCTGTTTAAATGAAATGTTATTCATTTTCTGTACTTTTCTACAACTTGCTAATCACTGAGTTTTACATCAAATGGGGATTTAAGTTTTAAATAGTAGCTAAGATATTCTTCAATATGAGAATTCTGAAATGCAAAGTTTATTTTGTGCGTTATCACAATGGTTAAATACATAAAACTTTGTTTTTTAGGAGTATCCAGACTATCTTGAAGTAATGAGGACTGTAAATCCAATGGCAGCTAGTACGAGCAGTGTGCTTTGCATATATGAAATTGTATATTATTGGAAGGTGCGTAGGCGCTCTAGAAAGCGCTCTTCTTTGATATTAAGGCATACTGAATAAAAAAATCTGCCTAGATTTTGGATTAGGCTGTCTTTGCAGTCTAGAGTGTCTACTTAACTTACGCAGTTAGAAGTTGAGATAAAAATTGAATACATAACTGTTACACACATTAAGCTGGAGAAATGAAAGAAATGAATGTATCAAAATAATTTCTACGTAAATGCAAATGTGAAAGTAAATATAGAAGTTCGTGAAAATGTTAACGCATCTTATTAAACGCACTTTACTAGCATGCCTTCGAGGAAAGTTGAGCATCTTACTAGTATTTCTTCCAAGAAACTTGCAAGGAAGTCTCGAACTAAGGGATTTTCTCTCCCCTTTCCTAATGCCTTCAAGGTGTAACTGGAAGCGCACTCGAGGTCGGAGTCGGGAGGTCCGGTTTCGAAGTCCGGGGAGGGCATTGCAGGTTTCTTCAGTTCCCTGACTTCGAAAAATTCTAAAACTTTTATTCTAAAAGTGGCGCCGAAAGTAAAAAGTAATGGACGATTCTTCATCACCAAGACTTGGCAATTGTGTCCCCTAATTCCCAGTCACCCTTTGAAAGCGGAAATATACTCTTGTAAGGTGTTTTCTCCCTTCTTTCTGCATGCATCTGTGTGTAAATGGAAGCACAATGGATGTGTGTAACTGGAAGTGGCGACTGAACGTCAGTGAGCTTAGTGGACACCTAAAGTGGGCATATGGAAACACATTCGAATCGGGAGGTCTGGAATTCGGATTCTGAAGACGTTATTGCGGATTTCTTCAGTTTCCTGACATCGAAAAATCATAATTACTTTACAAACTGCAACAAATTTTTAGTGGGAAAATTTAAATATTTAGAAGCTATCGAAAAAACTTTCTACACGAAATTCTACACGAAAACAAAACTCCAAACGAGGCGCCTGGAAAAGTTACGAATTGTTTCTAATGTTTCTAAAGTTAAATCGCTGGTAACAAGAGAAAATCTGCCTGACGAGAAATCAATTGCAAAGTCTTTATAAATACATCAGTAGCAACAATAAACTAAGATTTGTACTTAAAAAAGCTAAAAAAACAAGATGGTCACCGACTTTTGTCGAGGCTATGAGAACTATATTAGCAGGATATAAATGGAAATACATTGTGACCCTTGATGAAGTATGGGTTTATTTAAATGACTATTCCAAAAAAGGCTGTTTATTATCTAAAACGAAGAGAAAAAATTGTACAAACCTAGCTCCGTCAATGCAAAGAATGTTTCGGTGAGGAGTTTATGATTGTCGCAGAATTCTCTTACAATGGAGAACAAAAATGTTAAAATCAAATCAACGTACTATCAAGGGAAAGTTTTGCGTACAAAGTTTACTGAAGAAATTCCATTTCTTTATCCCAATGACTCTCAAAGCATAAAACTTCATCAAGACAAAGCAGAAAGTCATATTTCGAAAAGTACCACTGCATTCCTTGAAAAAATGAAGAGTGATACAGGTATTGCATTTTAGGGGTTATTTTAATTTCCTAATAGTTATTTTTGATTTTAAACAGCTTTCTTTATTCTCTTGTTTCCACACCTAGAATTTCCAATGAGAAGGAGTTTTCAGGACTGCGCTTTATGTAAATGAGGTACAGCCAGCATTTAAGGGAAAGTCTCTGCCACTTCCGTAGAAGTGTTTATAAGTTTTCAGTAGAGCGTGTTCTGCCTTCTGGCTACGTCGGGGCTTAAGACCCCCCCCCAGTTGTGGTCTTTGGTGGTCTAACATTCTAAGCATGAACCCGCCGCAGTTGATGGACTCTGAAAAGTAGTGGAAGAGGAATGGAAAATCAGTGTTCCTGGAAATTTAACGAAAAGCCCTTATTTCGTGGAAATTACGATGCGTACTTATAGTCCAGAAAAAATTCTCTCAGACCGAACAATAAAATACTCATTACATTTAAAATATTACTAGTTAAATGTCTCCGAAACCGTTCTAGAAAAGTGTACACACCCTCACTAGGTTTTGTATTTTAGGCAGATTTTTTTTTTTTTTTAATTTAAAATGCCTCAGTTAAAATATTTTCGAATTAGAAGTATGTGTTTAGAACGAAGGTCTGCAAAAATGAAGGTCGAATATTGACTTGTGGGCATGAATATATTGTGGGCATCGTGTATATGAATGAATAATATTATTATTGTTTGCGTGGTGTTGTGGCTATGGCGCTTGTGAATAATATTGTGGGCATGGTGTATGTGAATACAAATTAATTGTAAAAACATTGTTCAATTAAATATTAATCTTGATCTAAATAATAGCGTTAAATACTTTTCAGAATTTCATTTTTTATAAATGCAAATTTCGGTTGTTTTCGATAGGTATTCCCTTTCATAAAATATTAATGTAAATTCGAGGTCACGAAAGTTTTGCGATAAACTACATTTTATTTAACTTAATTATCAAGCCACAGAACTGTGTTATGTTACAGCCCTAAGAAAGAAAGAGTCACAGACATAAATCTACATGCAATTTTATTACAAAGTTTTTCAACTTTTGTAAAGATTTACAATGCAGCTCACATTTTCAAGAAGAAAACAAAAGCAACCGTTATCCATATTCCAATCATGCATCCATTAGATTCCAGAAATGAAAAATTTCAGAAGTTCATTATCAAAGGCAGATTTATTTTGAATGCAAGAAGATATCCTTAAATAATATTTGTACGATATCGGTACTACATATTGCAGTGCTCAACTGTGCAGTGTTGCTACTAATTTACTACCTATACATCATATGAATCCAGAAACCTTATATTAGAGGAAGAGTAATTCAATATGGAAGCAAACAGCTTAATGGAGACTAACTTCAAAAATATGATTGATGATAAATTTCGCTTCATTTAGTTTTGAATAAATATTCAGAACCTTTGTATTTGATATTCCTTTGTATCTGAAAATTGAACCTTCCAATCTGAAATAAAAATGCACAAAAATGTTTCAGAATATATTTATTTATCTATATAAGGAATAAAGAAATCAACTAACGTTCATAAAAATAAAAAATAAAATTATTAATTGTTAATTATATATGCAAAAATGTATTAACAAAAAAATATATATATAGATAACCTGAAAACCACTAAAGTTTTATTCATATAAAAATGTTGTATAGGAACCTTAACTAAAGAAAAATTTAAAATACTTGAAAATTATAAACCACATTTTACAGTTTTCCTAGTAATATTGTTGTTGTTCCAAATGGTCGGACACTTCAATTTAATGAAAGCAAAGAGTGATTAATACCCATTAGTCATTTAGGTGTCTGATTACCAAGAACGTTGCCCAGTGTACAAGTCAGAGAGCGGCCAAATTACATTCGTCTGAAAAGGGAAATCCTGCCAAAATTTTGATGGAGAGCACTTCAGATTGAATTGAGTACCTCAGACTGAATTACCTTGATGGTACAGGAAGAGGGGAGAATGATTTCTCACCCCTCTTCCTCTACCATCAAGCTTCTCGAAAGGAATTCCGGCTCTCTCCACGCCAAACAGCCAGTATACACTTATAAACATTCAAGCCTTTTTCGGAACAAGAACCTAAGCACAACGATATGGCAGCCAACATCGCTAATCACTATATCGGTTGGGCCAAAACTTTTAATATTATGTATAATACTAATTTTCCCCTACTGGTATTGTCTAGTTTTATAATAGAATGTTATACAACAACATTATTTATACCTTAAAGCGTTGTTTTAGTAACATAAAAATATTGTTGATAATGAGTACTCGATAAAATTTTAAGACTTTAAAAAGTTACTCTCGTAAACAGCAACGTATTTCCTGGAACCTCATATTTAATACGCTTAATAAATCACTGCTAATTTTATTAATAATTTGACTAAATATATCAGTGAAAAAAACTAAAATTCTGTTTACACAAGGTATTATTCCCAAATTGTTCCGTATTTTGTTCAGATGACATCTGTAATAAAAAAAAGTATTGGCAGTGATTTCATAATACACAAGACTTCAATTTAAAGTCAATATTTGTTACATTCTCTTCAAAGTAATCCCTTCCAACTGCAATACACTCATGCCAGCATTTCTATCCAATCCTGGATAAATGTTTTAAAACCCTCTATGTAAATGAGAAGTTAGTGTGAGACTGTCTTAAAAAACCCGTAGTTTCGTTCTAATTACTGCAGTGGTTGTACACTGCTGTGGTATAATGTACAATACTGGACATGTTTAACAATACTGTAGTGATTGTACATACCGTTTATAAGGCACAAGAGACTGCTCAATTACGAACGCTAGAGTCGTTTTTGTGAAATCCTTCAAAACTTGCAGGGAATTATTTTTGACTGCATTAACCACTTCACCGTTTCATTAGAGACAGATTTGCCGATTTAAAAAGTATAGTCTGGCGTAAACAATGAAACCCCATTCTTCGGGGTTCAATGTGGCTTGGATAGTTACCGTCGAGAAAGATTCATCGCTTCGTGTTTTCGAACCCCCAAAATAAGACGAAAATGAAAAGAGGAGATTTATGGCCTAACTGGTCCCGCTCTTTCCAGAGTAGGGTTGTACACCCCACGAAAAACAAGGGGGGGGGCAGTTGTATATGTCTCGTTCTACTGGACCGATTGACAAATTCAAATTGCGTTTTCCCTGTCTCGAAAGCGCGACTTAGAATATGTATTAGATTTATATATATATTATGTATATATTATGTATATAGCATTATGTATATATTATGTATATATATATAGCATATATTAGATTTATATATAGCGCGACTTAGAATATGTATTAGATTTATATATTGTCCTAATGTAGGTATTTTGACACAAAATTGGAATTTTTAATGAAAAGACATGCCAGTTTTTTGCCATATTTCGATTCTACGATTCAAATTATGAAAAACTGCCAAATTTAGTAAAAATCGCACGAATTTTTTTTTTAAAAATTAGCTATCAAAATTTTACCTGCTCAGTGTTAATTCTCTTTGGTATGTAATTACTAATATCTCTTTTTCATTTCATTTACTTGATTCCTTGTTTGACAGTTCGAACTTTAGGTTCATTCCAAATCAAATTCGCCCATTTTTTTATGATAAAATTTCTTAAATAATTTTTATAAATTTTTCGAAAAATATTTTGCATTATAACCAATAAAACGTTTACCATCGTCTTAAAGTAGATGTATTTCTAAGCATACCTGCAAAACATTAGAGCTTTTTATTCAAAATTTCTGAAGATATGCGTGAATTTATATATTGGAGCGTTTTGAAATTTGGATATTTGTTGAAATAGGTAATTACATCTAATATGTTTTACGCATTTTATTAAAATTCTTTGAAAGTAAGAACGATGTGAATTTTTCTTTTTTCATTCACAATGGAAAAAGGGAAAGAAAAATAGGTTGCCATAAATTAAGAAGTTCGCCATTTTTGGCGCAAACTGAAAAAAATACTCCAAGATAAATTTTTGAAATTCTCCAAAAATTTCGCTCCAAATTTTACAAAATTTAAAATTATTTGAGTCGTACAGTCGAAATATGGAAAACAAATTGGCATGTTATTTAAAAAGAAGTCCTATTTTGTGTCGAATAAAGCTATAAATAAATCTAATATATATCCTAAGTCGCACTTTCGGTATATGAAAAATGCAATTTGAATCTCGTCAATCGGTCCAGTAGAACGGGAGATATGTTCCTTTCCTTTTTTTTTTGCTTAGAGTACTGGGATTATACAAAGCAAAGTTCACTTAAAAAGATGAGAAGTAGGAATTCTTCCAGCCTCTTTCAGCTGGCATTGGAATGGGAATTACTTCTCGTCTGAAAGAGTGTTATAATTTTCATATAAGAGACTAGGGGAGTCAGAAGAATTTTTTTAGGGCGAACATTCTTGAGTGCAATAAGTAGGCGGCTTCTAAATAGGTCTTAACAACTGACGAAGAACAGTAAAAAACATTTCTAAGGTCAATTTCAAAAGCAAAAATTTATCTTGATAAAAAAATAAAAGAGTTTTGTAGAACGGTGACGTGGAAAATAAGACTTAAAAAGGTGACAAGAAATAGCATTTTTAACCAAACAAGAACAAAAAAACCATAACGTGCCATATCAAGTGTACACGGATCTTGCATGCGCAATACATCTTTGGTTATCAAATTTTTGATTCACGAATAACAACAGTATTAACTCTTTACTTCTTAGAATAACACCTGCTGAAGCTGGCTGCAGAATTATTTATCGATATAATGCCTATATAAATGCAAAATATCTAATAGAGAGGAATGTTCTATAAAGCAGATGCTCCATGTATTTTCTCTAAGTTATTTCTAGGAAGCAAAGCAACAATGCCTTTATTATAATAAGAACGTGAGAAAAGGTAAGCAGCATCGCATAAATATTTACTTTAATGAATTACCTGCTTTGTTGATTCCCGAAATTCTTCATACCACTTTTTGATTTAGTTACCTTTTACCATCACTGAAATGGAAATAAACGTTTATGTTAAAGGATTAATAATAAATAATGAATTATTATTACAGAGTAAAAGCGGAAAATAATAAAAAATAAATAAAAATGGTGATACACTATCTCAGACATGTAACTTTAATTTTAGTAAATGTAATATAGGATGTATAAGTAATAAAACAAGCTATAGATGAAAACACTTAAAATAAGATATAATTTTTGGTAACTGAGCAATATAAGCCATAATTATTTTATCAGAGTAATTTCGAAGATACCTGTAGAGTTGACTAAGATTCTTGTTTTGCTAAAATAAAATAACAAATTACGTTTTTTCTTGCTTATTTTATTTAAAAATAATTTAATATCCACAAGAAAAACTTGCAGATTTAGAAGTATAAATTTAATTTATATGTACAAAAACTTACAAATCTTAATTTAAATTTAAAAAAATACAGTCTAAAATCTTCACTAATGTTTATTGATAAGTTCGGATTATACTTCAAATACACTCGTGTCCATAAATTAAGGATAATGCAAAATCAGGCAAAGGAAGAGTTAGAAGCAAAACAAATTTGACTTATTTGTAAAGCTTATTTATTAAACAAAAGGTAAAGAGCAAAAAAGATGCTAGATGTTCGAAATTATTAAAAAAATTAGCGATTTTTTCTCCCTGGAGCAAATTACAAAACAAACCTATTTACAAAAAACCAATATTACATGGTTAGTATGATTGTTAATACATTGTGTGTCTTCCAGACGATGCAATACAGTCCGTACAAAGCCTAGGCATGCTGAGTATCAAATTATCGATCTGATCTTGGGGGATATTACACCACTCAAAAAGCAATGCTCTCCGGAGTTCCGGTAGACATGGAGGAGGAGGTTGACGGGCTGCAACTCGTCGGCTAAGCATGTCTCGCAAGTGCTCTACTGGATTCAAGTCCGGTGAGAATGCTGGCCAGTCCTTACGGGTGATATCCTCCCATTGAAGGCATTCGCTTACGATGTTTGCACGGTGAGGACGGGCGTTGTCATCCATAAACACAAATTGTGCGCTCACGGCGCCCCGAAACAAACGTACGTATTGTTCCAGAATGACGTCCCAATAAATTTGGCTTGTCATGGTTCCAATTTGACATGCAGGTCAATTCTGGAACCGAGAATAATTCCACCCCCAACGAGCACTCCTACACCACCGTAACGGTGTCGTTCAATGATGTTTTCTTGGTGGTAACGGGTATCTGGAGCTCTCCATATGAAAATCCGGCGAGAATCAGACTGCAAGCTAAACCTGGACTCGTCGGAAAACATCACACAAGCCCACTGTTGCGGTGCCCACAATGCATGCTCTCTACTCCAGGCTAACCGCAGGCGACAGTGAGTTGCAGTAAGTGAACGCATCTGACAAGTCAACGAGCATATAGACCAATCTACCCTGAGTGTCTGTACACGGTCTGCCTTAAAACTGTCGTACCAGTGGCTGAAGAGAGCTGACGAGAGAGGTCTGAGGCTGTGCTCCACCTGTTTCTTTTGGCATTAACTGCCAAATACTGGTCCTCATTCGGCGTTCTATCTCTGGGACGACCTGTGCTGTAACGTCTACTCACATTACCATCACCTCGGAATCGTTGCGAAAGCCTAGAGATGACACTCTGGGCAATTCCAAGTTCGTCTGATACTTCCAGTTGGGGTATGCCAACATTCCAGCGGCCGATAATTCTACCACGTAAAAAATCATCCAAATGCGTCCTTTGTGTCATAACTATTCGGTTATTACACTGAAATGCTTATAAAGCGCCTACGAACAATTTTACTTCTTTGCCTGTATTCCTTATATATCACCCTCTTACACTCTTGTCATTGTGACGTACCATCGGTGTCATCTGGTTACTTCCTGAAATTTGCATATGATTATTGAAGATATGTGTAGTGATTTTACAGGTGATATATTTATTTTAGAGTTCGATTTCCGCGTGACTCCGAATTATCCTTAATTTATGGACATGAGTGTATATGCCGTTAGGAATTTAGTGCTGTTGGCCAGAAGAATTACTCTCTATTTATTTGGAAGGTAAGTTCCAATTTCAGAAACACAATTTATACGCATATTTGTACATTAATATTGATTACTTCAAATCGAATATTAACTAGATATTACTATAAGCTAGAAGTTATTTCTTTTCTAATTTTTCGAGACCCGGATGGTTTCAGAAAGTCGATTACAACATTTAAACCATGAATTTAACACGCAGATAAATCTATTCTTTTAAAGTTAAAAATTAAATTACACTGCGTCAGTATTGTTAGCATTAATAAATAACTGCGCCGAACAAAGGGAGTGGGCTATTTTTCAATGCGTAAAAGCAAGATATACTAAGTACCTTAAAATGAAATTTAATAAATTTATCAGATAGGACAAATTCTTTTAAACTAAATGAGCTTCTAGATCTGGATTTCTCGTATTTTATAAATCCACTGTAATTTCGAAATAACTAACAAGTTCTGAAGTTTCTCTAAATCATC
This sequence comes from Stegodyphus dumicola, assembly GCF_044657685.1. NCBI lineage: Eukaryota > Metazoa > Arthropoda > Arachnida > Araneae > Eresidae > Stegodyphus > Stegodyphus dumicola. The sequence goes on from NC_140768.1 coordinate 283,606,496, forward strand.
TTAATTTGTTATATTCCTTTTAGTGCACGTCCACGGAAAAATACCATAAATAATAAATGATAATGTGTTTTTATAGCTGTTGAAGTGGGTGAATCTTTACATTATGGTAACTTGGCGATTTTTTGGCGAAACTTTGGCTTCCAACCCTGCTACAGCAACCTGCTAGTTGTTTTTTTTTTTGGACGCCATTTTGTTTTTATGAAGTAAAGAATTTTTTTTTTTTTTTTTTTTTTTTTTGCTCAACATTTTTTTTTAACAATCTGCTAGCCGAATTACGCTTATGCTAGAACTTTCATGGAACAAAAGTGCTTAAACATGACGAAGATTAGGTGCGAAATTGGGAGAAAGTGTAGAATCGGCCACTGCTTGCCGCGTTTTTGCGCACACTCTTGACTTTATCCCTGTACACATTGATCTATTTTCACTTAAAAAGTCAAAGAAAATTGACAAAAATCCAATTCTTCTTATTCTTGTAAAAAGCGCCAAACAAATAAGTAGGGGATTCTGCACTTAATCAGCGAAATTGTTTCTAAGTGCTTATCAGCTAAAATACCCATTGGAATTTTCCGGAAAATTATCTCTCATTTCTCTGAGACAAAATAATTTGTGATTCGAACTGTGTACTTCTCAGATTATTGCTAAAGTCCTAGCTAGTAACCTTTATCGCCTTACCAAAATGTCGCCAAACTACCTGTTACAATATTCTAAAGATTAGCCTTGAAGTGTCATTGGAAAGGTACTTCAGCGTTTCATTATTATAAGTTTTGTTTTAATAAATAAGCTGTTTTCTTATGTTAAATCTTTCCTTAACTTCTATTTGTAGTCAACTCCGTCAGAAATGCAAATTAAAGCAGTTTGAATAAAGAAGAAGACTCTATGTTTAGAGAGAATGTATTAGTAACTTCTGCCAGGAGCACTGTAAATCTAGATTCTGCCTCCTCGCTTACTGTACTTGATAGCTCGCGAGTTTTAGCTTTGCTTATATTTAGATTAGGAGGCACACTAGCATAGGAACATAATTAGGTCCTTAACTTGATATTTGCTGTGCAAATAGTTGGGATGTTATAACGTTATCGCCCAGTAAGAAACAGATGTAAAATCTCTGGTAACAGTTTAGTATTAGTAATTTCAAGCAGAAATGCAATTAATTGTTTTAGTTTATTTTTACAGTCGTTCTTACCCCTTTGTGTTACTACATTTTAAGTCGCAGACAACAAAATTTTGTGTATGTGTCCAGGGAAGTTACCCAGTGATTAAATTAGTTGCAATTAAACAACGAATATCCATTATAACTGCATAATATTTCTGTTGATATTATTGCTGTTTCTTTGGAATTTGTAGCACTTTTATTTTCATAAGAATAATTCGTTGTTTTATAGTAATAATTCGTTATTCGTTCGGTTGACTTGCAATATATTATTTGAAGGAAAGTAAAAACGAAAGAGACTGAAAAGAAATAATAGCATCTTACTGCAAAGTTTTGAGTATTTAGGTATCACATTATATTTCCTGCTGCAATCGGCTCCGCAACAACTGCCTTCAGGACAAGCAGAGCACGTTCTTCCGGCTTTGTACATTTCACCGTCCATCCAGTTGCCTCTGAAAGACATCAAAATCATAAGTTATGTTTCTAAACTAATAAATGTCTAGCGCAAAATTAGAAAAAGTACCCTAATGTTGGAATTTTATAAGCCCAAAGGGGCGATAGCCAGAAAGGCTATTAGTCTCGAAACGGCATTTTGAGTGGGATCATCTAAATGTGATGTATCTTTCACTTTTCAAATTGTTGCCACCTAATAGTATCGCCCTGTATTATATTTAAAGAAACTAAATAATGAAGAATTTGCATGAATGTGTGTGTATGTTTCTCGCTTTGTGAAAAAGCAACGATATCTAGTGACATATTTTAAATAAACATAATACATAAAATTTTTACATAGAATTTTGAATAACGTAGTAATCCACCCGTAAGGTTTCTTTTGGTCCGCTCGGCAAAAAAGCATTGAATGTGCAGGAAGACTTAATTCACTATTCTGACTATTCTGCTATGTTTCAAATGTAAGCAAAGGCGGATGCTATAGTTAAAAAAAAATAGACTTAGCCGTACTTAATCAACTTTTAAATTGTTGATAATTCTACAACTATTGCATGCAGACGAACTAAAGGCATAAAAAACCTTAACCGGAGGATGAGAACAAAATAATTCAATAATTTTTAATGCAAAAAAAAAAAAAAAAAAAATGCACAATTTACCAGATATAAGAATAAAAAATATTGAGCTCACTGAGCCGAATAACAGAATGAGTATATATATATATATATTTGGTGAGGCCGATTGCAACCAAAAAGAGAGGTGCACAACTGCATGTTATAGCAGTCTTATATACGAAATTTCTACGCTCTGCGGCTACTTGTTTTTGGCTAATGCATATAGATACGTACGTACAGAAATCACGAAAAAAATCTCTTTTGAATTATTTTAAATCCATTTTTTAATCTGTTTAGGATAAAAGAGACCTTTATTTTGTCCTTACGTACAGATGTTATGCAAAAGTATTGTTAAACTGCATTCGACAGCGGTCAAAATGAACTATTTCGTTGAACTACAGTACCCGGAATTTTTCGTGATTACAATATTTTCTTTACTATACAAGGAAGTAAAAACTGGATTTCATTTTTTCATGACTTTCCGCCCATATAATTCAAGCATTAAAATACATTAAGAATTATAATTCAAGCATTATTTTTAGAAACTTTATATTCTAAAGCACATATCTCGGTAATATTGATGGAAAAAAGGTCCTTCCGGAAAACTCTTATGAATTTCTTTTGCATTATTATGTTCATTACTAATTATGCTCGATTGCAATTTAGACATTAAAATGCGTAAGAGTAATCGCTACACTATTAGGCAATCAACGTTATGCTCTACTATGACAAAACAAAGCAAAGAAGACGAAAAGATATGAAGATCAATTGTATTATCAAAACAATAACAATATATTTATGGTTCAGTAAAATTATTTATCTATATAATTATAACACCTTTTGTGCTTTATTTATGCTTAAATTAATGATATTTAGCATTATGGAATGCATAAAGTTTCTTACGCAGGTCCGTAGTTGCAGACGAAGAAACTATTATACCACTGTGGATCCTTGTAAAGTACATAACCGCAACCAACTTTCCAGGTGTCAGCCCATACGACCTAAATTAAAAATGAATTTAAAATACATACATTTTTGCTTTTAATTAAATTTGATAATTTGTTTGTATTTGCATTTAAAATTCTGATTACAAACTCGGAATATTGAACTGAAATTGAAATGTTTCGTTTAAGCCTTAAATCATAATCAGGATAGTAACTAAATTTAATACCAGAATAATAAAACAGTTATACTATTAAAAAGCTCAAGAAGATAATTTTAATAGTTTTCTAGCTTAGATCTCGAATAATATTTCCATTCAAAATATATTCTAATTTGTATTTCTTAATCTGAATACGGTTTGGTTTATTTGGTTATGTCAAAGCACACAAGAGCTATGTGCCTAAAGGAAGGACTGCCTTCGTGGAAGACTATCTAAGGGAAACTGGCTCGTATAAATATTACACATGAGAGAAACCGCGTAAAGGACAATGCATTTACTCCGTTCGTCTGAAATCGAATTCAGATCGGACTATTAGTATTCAGCTACTTTACCGCTCGGCATCTGACAGGCAATAGTCACAGGTTTAAATTGCATTTAAAAAAAATTAATTAGAATTGTTGTTTCTTTTTTATTTGAAACAACCTCTTTTAGTGTTCTTTTGAACTAAAGATAGCCTGACCGTAATCAGAAACATAATATTTATGTTTATGTTTGCTTATAACAGAAATTAAAGAATTTCATTAAAATTTATCATATATAAAGCTTTTCAGATTAAAATTGTTTAATAATTATTATAATCTGAAAATTTACAGTTCTATGTTTAGAAAAAAATGTAGTTTTTAAATTTAAAATTCGAGATGCCTAAAATGTAAATGCACATTTTATTTCCCATGATAGCGATTGAGTTAAGTTATTACGATAAAGAAAATTAAAAGAATTAAATTAATCATAACATAGTGCTTGTAAACTTTAAAAAGTGTTATTTTCCTGCAATTTTGAAAAAATATTATTAAATTACTTTTATACAAATAGAATAAAAAAATAATAACTTTCTGCATTCATTTATTAAACGTTAGAATTCGTTAACAATGCCATTATGTGAATATAAAATTCATGCTTTAATTTTGTATTTTGGAATTTCAGAACGTTTTTGCTACGTTGTTGGATATTCGTATGTTTCTTAGGACATCTTTTCCACGCAATAATTAATAATGCTGCTTCTTCCTCATTGACAAATTTTAATACTATTATTTCGCAACGGTTTCGAATTATGAAATTGCAATATTTCTCTTCGGAGAGCTAAAAAATGTTCCTCCATTTAAGTTTCATAATAAGCTTTTGTCACAAATTTTTATTAAAACATCTGCTTTTTTAAAAAACTTCTTTATGGAAATTGTTCTAAAAATGCGTAAACAGCCTATGTATATAGCGCAATGAAATAAAATTACTCCATGTACTTCCTTCTCGTCTCGTATCCTAGCTCGTCTATTGCTTTAGATCAGGGTTTCTTAAACTTTTTTTCAGTCGTGACCCCTTTTTATCACTGAGATTTTTTTCGCGACCCCCAGGGCCCCATAATATTTACGAAAATTTTGTGGTACCCCCATAAGTATTGCGCAAATCCAACACACGCGTGAGTGAAACTGTCAGTTTTTTCTCTTGTACTGTAATATACTCATACTATTGCAGTTTTAGGTGATTAACTTTAATTTCTAATTTTAAGACGTAGAAAAAGGTGAAAATTTTAAATATGTAACAGACGAAATGACATCCAAAACAAGGAAAATGAACGTTTATATTATAAAAAAAATGCGTCGAATCGTTTTCGTTTTTTTTTTCTTTGTCTTTATTGTCCTATCTATTTTCAGATACATTGTGTAAAAATATTTGGTAATTGTAAAATTATTATAAGTTAAAGAAATAGGAAAACTGTTAAAATTTTTGGCGACCGCCAGTTTAAGAAACTCTGCTTTAGAATAATCCAAATTCCTAAAACTTTCACTCTCAAGTCCTAAAAGATTCTTCTGAGTATTAAATTCTTTTTAGCGATAGTCTAGTATAAGAATTGTGTATTTGTTTTCATCCACGTTTTGCCCTGGATTTTAGAGCAGGTAAATTGCCTACATTTAAATTTGTGATTGCTACTAAATTGCGTATATTTCCATCGCTTAATGGAATTTTGCCAGGTAGCCACTGAAGATTGTTTTTCTTATATTTTAAAACCTTTACTTAAAGAATAATTTACGTAGTCTTGTTTCAGAACCTGTAGAATATCTTGTTTGAAACATCTTTTAGAAGAATTATTATTATCCATTTTAGAAGCACTTTCTTTCTGAACCACGACTTTTCCAATGAGAAAGATATATCAAGGTCCTATTTGCCCTTGAAATTTTATCGTATATATTATGAATCAACAACCATTATAAAAAGTGATGTGGAAAATTTTTAATTTGGTACTTAAAATGATGCAATTTGTAACTTACGTTATATGAACTTATCAGGTATTTTCTCATTGCTTTTTCTATGCCTTCGTGGTGTAACGATCGCACACTCGGCGCGTATTCGAGAGGTCCATGTTCGAGTTCCGGCGAACATTGCACATGTTTCATGTTTCCAGCAACAAAATAACTTAATAACCCTACAGCTGCGCCTGAACTAAAAGGTGGATGGTGATTCTTCACCACCAGGATTTGAACCGAATGGTTCCCCTAATCGCCAGTCCCCCCTTCTCCCTGCTTTCTGCATTCTGCAGACTTTCGTGGTGTAACGGTGGCACACTCGACGCGTATTCGAGAGGTCCAGGTTCGAGTCCCGGCGAGGTCTTTGCTCAATTTTCATGTCTTCTTAAAAAAAAAAAAGAAAAAAAAAAGAAAAAAAGAAAAAAAAAAGAAAAGAAAAGAAACCTAATGACTCTACAGTGGTACTAAAAGGTGGTGGATAATGATTCTTCACCACCAGGATTTGGCAACTGCAGTCGCTCTTCCCAAAGGGCAAGTATACAAGATATTTTCCCCCTTCTTTCTGCAAGCCTTCATGGTGTAACGGTAGCACACTCGGGGCGTATTCGAGAGGTCCAGGTTTGAAACCCGGCGAGGGCACTGAACATTTTTGACGTCTCCACTATCAAAAAATCCTAATGACTCTACAAACTTTATACTTTAAATTCAATAATATGTAAATTATCGCATTTAAATTCTTGAGAGTACTATCAAGAAAGCATGATACTTCAGGTGTCTGAAAAACAAATATTTATTCTTACCTGAGTGAAATGTCCGTATGACCCAAAAACAAAGGGTTTGATATAATTTCTGCTGAATGTAGAGACTTCGTCGTAGAAGTCTTTTATCACTTTGTCCCAGTCTTGCTTCTTAGGAGGCGCGGTATTCATGGCCATGTAGATGTTTTGGCCAACTCTAAACCTCTCTATGTAGAAAGATAAATATTAATATATTCTACAATCATAAAGAAGCACTATCAATGATTTTATGGCGTTAACAAGCAAGTTTTTTTTAACGTTCTGACTACTAGCGGTACATATATGTCCCAAAAAATGCTTTACTCTGTACCATACGATATAAATCTATTTCATACAATAAAGTTTTCCAGAGTGATAGGTGTGCTTGTAATAAGTCAATCGCTACGTGTGGGCATATGAATCCCACCATTAACTACGGCTGGTACATATGTGCCTCAGCCATTGGCTTGAAAACTGTTTGCCAGAAAATTCCCAGATGCTAAATTTACTTTATTTATGACATATTTTGTTCACTTAGATAGAAAACAGGGTAATATTTTTGATTCGTAACCAAAGGGTTAAACACAGTTATTTTAAGCAGGATAGTTTACAGATCCAATGCATCATATTGATTTCAATGCCTTTCACGTTCTTTGACAATTATAAGAATATTAATGACCAAACGTTTTATTGAAGGAATAAAATCTTCTAAGTGTTTCTTAGGCAGTAATGTTCATTCGAAAGAAATTAACTAAAGCTTAATATCAGTAACAGAAATTAAAGTTGGCTAACAATATTTCTCATGTTCTCCAAACTAGGTAGAAGCTATTATGATGCACATTCCCGATTTTACTTAGCAGAGGGCACTAATAGAATTTCAATATTAAATAATAAATGTCATAAAATTACTCATTTAATAGTTTAAAAGCATTACACTGGATAACTGATATATATACAAATAATGAATCGATAACATTATCTCATAAACATTGTTATTAATTTGAATAACCAGTTATTTTATGATTTAGATCTACACTGTCACTTCTTTTTCCGTTTCCCTACCAGAGTGCAAATTAGTTCGACAGAATATGAGGTTAGATTTTAGGATTGTACAACAGAGCGTGTTTTTAACGCTCGAGACCATATTACTAGTTTTAGCGAGCTCAGATTAAAATTGTATTCTTCGGTTTTGCGTTATAATTGCCGACATTTAAATTGTTACGCCGGTGAGAATGTTGAGCCTACTTCCCGTTAAATCATTTGTGTAGCTATGTTTATTAGACATAGTTTCAATTGAATTTCATGTTACTTTAAGTGACATCGTCGCAAGTGGTTGGCGAATTCACGAGAAAGAGTCGTGCATTTATGTTCAATTTCTGATAATAAAAGGTTTGTTTTTAAATCTTTTCAAGACTTTCTAGTTCTTTCCAGACGAAGCGATAATTCGTTTTAAGTCTGTTAGAAGTTTGCACTTAGTTTATGTTAGCCAAGACCATATAACTTAATAAAATTATGAAGTATTCCGTATGGATTAAAAGATAACATTTAACTTATATTTGATTATAAGTGAAAAACAGGTTGTTATTAAATGAGGTAAGAAAATTGGTTTATATCACAATTCTACAGGAGTTGGCCCCTCAAAGGCAAACTAAACGGAGAAGCTATCAAGGGCCTGAAATACGGCCGAGCGTAGAAATAGCTTAGAGGGAGTGTAGCCAAACGGCGAACGCGTGCTAGTCAGAATCGCTGGCTCTCTAACGAAGTCAGTAGAACTTCGACTTTAAATACTGCTCTTCCTTCATTTGCATTTAACCGCGATTCTAAAAACGCACTCTGGCCGGAAATTTATAGGCTGAAATTAGAAGGGATAGGAAAGTAACTTTAACTAAAGATAACTGTTAACAACTTAGGATAAGCCTTACAGCTTAAGATGTACTTTTTCATGCTCGCAAATCCAAATGCTTCGGATATGAGGAGATGCTTTAAGGGGGCTCATACACCTTAAACCTCTTATGATCTTCGAATATGTGACTGTTGCAAGAATTGGTATAATTTATTTATTTTAAAAGCAATTACTTGCGACTTTTTATGGCTGACTACATAATATAACTGCTTTCTGAAATCGTAAACAGAAAGTTTGTGTTGCCACAAATATTTTTATAATTTAATCCGCTTTGTGACAAAAATTTTCGTCATTTTTTCACCTTGCGCGCACAGTTTAAAATTATCTGTTGCATTATTTAATTCCATAGTTTATATATCGCTTTTATAACATTTGAAAACTACTGTAAACCAAAAAACTGAGAATTTCATGTTAAATTTTTATTTTATTTGGAGTTGATTTTATAAAATGTATTTTATTAAAAAAATCTGTAATGTTTTCGTGAATAAAATTTTTTAATATTAAAATATTAATCTGATTTTTGGTTCAGTTAGAAAATAGTGCCCATATAAAGAATTCCATCTAATTTCAAGTATGTACCATTAGCCATTTTTAAAATATCATGCGCGCAAGGTGGAAAAATGACGAAAACGTTTGTCACAAAGCTGATTAAATTACAAAAATATTTGTGGCAACACAAACTTTCTGGTTACTAGTTTCCAAAGCAGCTATTTTATGTAGTCAGATGTAAAAGGTTGGAGGTAATTACTTTTCAAATAAATAAAATATCTCAATTCTTGCAACAGTCACATAATTCGAAGCTCATAAAGGGTTTAAGGTGTATGAGCCCCCTTAAATGAATGTAATATTTGAAGAGACATAAAATGAATCTCAAACTTACCAACTTGGCGACAGTCACTACAGTCATGCTCGAAATTGCACTGTTCGGCGTGCTTTTGAGCAACAGCAGCAAGTTCATCATCCCATACCTAAAAGAGTGCCTTTGTTAAAATTCGTATGTTTCCTATATTTTAAAAATACATCTGCCATTTACGTTATATTGCTCTTTATTTGTTGCATCGTACGTTCTGATATTTACAGATTTCAAATACTGATGGTTATATTTTTTATGATTATGCTCATAAAAATGAGATTTCAGAAATGAAAATTTAGAGATTTTCCTTAAAGATATTATTATGTTTTACACCACCACTCTATTGCTTACATATAATTTAATGGTTGGTAAAAATATTACTTATTTAGGATGCTTTCTTACCATTTCTAGCATATTTGCTGCTGGTGGCAATCCTCCAGCTTCTGTTTCTTGACCGGCTGCAACTCTGGCTCTGTAGTCGTTGTGCAGTTTTAAAATTTTCATTCTATCTCCGGCACCTACACCTCGTTCTAGGATATTACAGCTAGGGTTTGGTGGTTTGCAAAAACTGTGATTTGGGGTGAATTTTTCATACGGGCATCTTCCACACTCAATGAATCCAAATGTTAGCGCAATGGCTGATATAATGGCAATCACTTGAGCGGCCATCCTTGCTTCTAGAGAAACCTATGAAGATAAATTTACCCTGTTAGTACTGCATTAATTTCAAACTTCAGTTACAGGGTATAAATATTGATTAGTACTCATTCAATTCATTGGAGCAAATCCGTATACAGTTCTAAAACATGAATTGCAAAACTATTTCAAATCCTAAAATAGATACTGAGTCAAGACCCGTATTTTTACTCCTTTAGCCTGTAAATATTTTATAAAATTTTGTTTAATAGTCCACAGGATTAGTCTTAATAACTATTAAACCAAACTTACGTCAAACAGAATTTTTAAACTTTGTCTCAGGTTAACTAAAATTTATAAAATGATGTACGCTTCTCTTGAGATCCCGTTGAGTTTCAGTATGTAAACTAGGCTTTCATATCCTTTCCGTTTAGCTTTAGTTCCGTGTAGCGAAATTTATGGATAGGACAGTGAAATTTATGGATGGGTCTTGTTGCTATCTTTAAGATAACGAAGTCGTACCTTGAAAATTAATCTAGTTTAAGACTTACATTTCTAGATTAGAATTTCTTATCTTTGCAAAACTGATAGCAGATCACGATAATTTGGAAATACCCCAAAAGAATATAAAGTTTCATCCAAAATATTTAAAGAAAATTCAAACTTGCATCATTAATTTCAAGACTTCTACACCTTGAAATATGCTTTTTTTTTTATTTATTTTTTTTTTATTTTTTTTTTTTTATTTATTTTTTTTTATTATTATTTTTTTTTTATTTATTTATTTATTTATTTTTTTTTTGTTGTTTCTTTACATGCCTCTATTAACAATGACTAGTTTTTAAAAAGAAACATCCAAAAATCTGAGATAGATTTATAATTTAACAGTGATTGCATGGATCGAAAAAATGACAGGTTTTAGCCAAATAATTTTCATTACAGTTAGCACGAAAGGACACAAATCGATCGTAGGTACATAAAAATCTTTAAAGCATTGACTGTAATTTCTGTCTAAAATAATTTATTAGAGAAACATGATTAAAAATAATAAATATTAAGGGAAAATTTGTTTGTGCTTTCTGAATTATGTGCATGTCGACTTCAAAAGGTTTGCTACCAGTTTCCGCAGCCATTTAAAAACTGGCACTGAAGGAATCAACATCACTTGATCTAAATTTAATTAACTGTTGAATATAAGATATATCAGATAATTAAACTTGAATTTGTAATTCTATTTCAGTCTATAATCATGATATTTATATCTATAATTATGGTGAACACAACTGGAGTATATTTTGAATCTCGTAATTATCTCCAATGTGATTTTAGTCAGATTTTATTTAATTAATTGCCTACGCGACCTTCTAATTGTTGTAATCGTCTTAAATTAATTATTTTTTATCGGCAGGCACAAAATTTAATTTCTATTATTATCGTCTTCAGTTTATTTAATTTTCTTACTTCGGTAGAAATATTGGGGAATATGGCGAAAACTCATTGAGTTTTCAGTCGTCTCAAATCAGTCACACTCTTCCTTAGTTATGTAACATACTTATTACTAGAAATTAAAAGAACGTCTAAATAAAAATCGAGATGAAATCTGTAACGCGCTAAGCACAGAATTAAACGAAGAACAATAAATTAAATTGCTGGCTGCTGAGTAGAACTGCTACACGTGGAACATACACTCAAGAGATTGATGAATCTATATCTATTACTTATTTCCTTGGGATCATAGCGTAATTTTGTCAGGCTATATTGCTCACTTGAATCCATTTATAAACAAATCCATTTACTAGTCTCTATTTTGTCTGTTTCATGTAATGCATTATCACAGAGGAACGAGTAAAACAGGAAAGCATATTTGGGAGATGTTAGGTATCTGAAGATTGAGTTGCGAATTTGAAGATTATAAGAATTGGTCGAAGAAACGTTGTAAGATAAATGGTAAGAGAAGATTTATCAAGTTTCCTTTCGGATTTAAATCCTTATTTCTTTTGTTGAACTATTGGTGCTACTATTTGATAAATATTTGCATTTGCATCACTGATAGTTTAAGTAACTGTGTAATTCCCTCCGTAAGCTCGCCATTCCATTAAGCGTTATTTGCTAAATGCCACCAAGTAGCCTTCTTGACTAAATTCAACTTATATAAGCACAAAGGAAAGTTCAGCAACTTTATTTAATTTTTCCTGGCGTGTTAACAAAATGGCTACTAATATAAAAATGAAAGAAGGCCTAAGAAAAAAATTCACTAAGGAAAAAATTTACAAATCTGTAGTGTCGATTAATTAGCGATAATATGTACCAATAAATAGGCGACGCACTTCATATGTGCATATATTGAAATCAAATTTTGTAAAGATAGGTAATTTGATTTATCCGCAGCTTATCTCAGGAGAAGACAGCATTGACCAGCCTCGAGCAGTAAAGGGAATTGATGCGGCCATCAGTCAATGATACTAAGATCGGGGCTGACTTACGAACAATAAGGCTGATTTGCAGTTAACTTTCGCTATGTTTGATAGCTTCGCTGTTTGGTTAGCGTTAAGGGGCCAACTCTTGTAGAATCTTGATAGCTACGGCTATGTCTCTTTAGTTAAGTTAGTTAAGTTTTATTTCTTAGTTTTCTTGAGTCCAAGTGGAGGCTTTGCTGTAAACTTTGCTTTAACTTTCTTGTGCATCATTTAATTTGCATAATCGCCTTGCCTGAAGGAATATGTGTGACATGAATCGAAAGAAAGACAGGAAAATGGGCGATAAAATTAACCCTGAGTGCTTGTGAAAATTAAAAGGTTTGTCACAAATGTGGTGAATAACTTGGTCATGCTTGCTGAAACGTACACAGATTAGTTCTGCAGATAGATGAGAGAAAGTTAGATCTTTATGATACAGTTGTGACGAAGTCATCATGATAACGTAAGATGTACAAAAGATTTTATGGTGGAGATGGTATTATTCTGTTCTTAACATATTTCCTTTGAATAAGCCAAACATACGGAAACTTATGATTCTGAAATTAATAAAAATCGAGCAATTTTAAACAAATTATTTTTGGTCTGAAATTACCAACAGAAAAGACTAAAAATTTAAATTATCCTCTTTGATTCGCAGAAGGAAGTGACTGACTTTACTACTTAAAACAACATAAAACACTTACTTGGGGAATTGAAAATTTGCAACTGGAAAGTCGGCAGACGAAGTACTTCTTCAGGTGCTTCTTTGCAAACTGTGTGGCACATTGTTGCAAGCTCTTTTTATATTAAAGAAAGAATTCTTTGAAGTCAGAATATTCTTATGGTATAATGATTTGTACATAATGAAAAGGGTGGGGATTCTTTTTCCTTTTAAAACAGTGCATTCCTAACGACTAATAACACCTGTTTTCTACTTACTTCGTCCATATTTCTCAGACGAGGAGAGTTTGAATTTTTATTTTCTGCATAACGTTTTGGAATGTATACAGTTTGGCTTATTGTTTGGTAAGTCCACTAGAGGTGAAAATGTCAAAAACTGAAGGACACACTGCTGGTAGGGAGGAGGAATACAGTAGCTGCTAGGAAATGATTGAAATATGAATATATAATTTATTTCACCAGCTGGACAATTTTTTAAATTTTAGTTTATTATTTTTGCATATATTGAAACCATATTCTCAATAAAATGCTATTTATACATTTTTTTTTTGTTTTTCCTATCATAATTTTCAGCTAAATTATTATTTATATTCGTAACAGCATTTTTAAAAATGAATATAAGATTTAAAGTAATGTAAAAAGACCTCAATATTTTACCAAAAAAAAAATAATTGGAATGCACATTGTAAGTGGTAAATGTTGGAGGATTTAGACTCTAGAATTTTAAATGCAATTTATATCGAAAAATAATAAGCATAATTTGATCCAAACACTAGACACTAATTTGCCTTTCCCCTTGATCTTCTTCTGTACGTTAAATGAAACCTTCAGAAAATTTTTTTGACTGTTTTCCTAGTCTTTTAAGGAATTTTCGGCGTCTCCTGTACGTTTCGCGTGGTGTGAGTGGTTAATATATTCAGCCAGTAAGTTGAAGATCTGTGGTTCCAATTTTAGACTAGTTCAGCTAATTTTTCAAGCTTCCTATTTCAAACGTATTTGCTACTATCACCACATTTTGCTTTCAAAATAATATGAATATTACTTTTAAGTAAATTACAATAATTTTTGGTTGTTCGAGTTGCAGTTAAGAACTCAAAAATATTGCAATCTGCCCAATTCCTAACTAAGATAACAACTAAGATAAATTGTTATCTTAGTTTGTAGTTACTGTTGTTTGACTTCTAAATTAAGATAACAATGTTGCACTCTTATAAATCTGATAATAAGTAAAATGCATGGTAAGGGGCTAACCAGTTCTGAATTTGGAGGGGGAAGGCATTGTATAAAATAGGCAATAAACGTGATTCGAAGAATAACAGAAAACGAATAACAGAATAAATAACAGGAAACTCGATTCGAATTCAAACTTAAAAAAAAAAAAAAAAAAAAAAAAAAAAAAAAAAAAAAAAATTCAGGATTATTTTACTTTTTAAACTAAATGTAATTAAATTTATTTTTTAATTTTATGTTTTCATGCATCGAAAGGTATAGAACTAATATCTTTAGGTATAGATTATAAGGTATTTCTCTGGCTTTTCCACCGTGCGTTCGTGGTGTAGTGGTTCTGCACGCTGTGCTGGTATTCCAGAGTTTCGTGGTTCGATTCCCGGGGAAGGCGTTTGCTAATTTTTCATCTCTCCGGGTTTTTCCAATTAATCCTAATGTCTCTACAACGTCCATCGAACTAATACCCACATGATTCTATTCTGAAAATAAGCATTGCCATGGGAGCATATTTTATGATTTTCATAGCATCTAATTTTTGTCTGCACTAAATATTTTGAGAGTATATGGATATTAAAAGTTTAGTAAAAAATATTGGAGGAAATTTTGAGAAGTTATAACTCTCAGAAATTATAAATTTATTTTTCAGTATCTATTAATTTCTGTTATTTCAAAACACGTAGAAGCTCGTACTTCTCTTTCGAAACCTGCCACCAAATTGGTATGAAATATAAAGTTGAATTTTGATTATTATTTTTTGCAAACAAAGGAATAATGAGTTACAATTACATTATTAATTGCGTATTCCTTTTATTTCATCTTTTATTTTATTACATAAAACTGGGTTTTATTATCATACTGGTTCGCTCTGATTTTTACTTCTATGAAAATATGAATTAGCACTACATTAGAATTTTAATTTTTTCAATATTTATAACCTACTTTAGTTTTATAACGTGTCCCATAAAAGTGAAAAATAGTAATTGGTAATATAGGAGCCATAAATCTGAATAGCAGTAAAAAATTTGCAGTAATTGGCTTCTACGTTGTTTTAGTAGCTCAAATGAAAACCTTCTTCTTCTTGATATGAAGTTGTAATATTCAGCAGTTATTACAGATTATTTAAGATTACTAGTAAGAAGTATTAAAAATCAAAGTAAAATTCTAAATATACTATTAGAAGATAATTTATTATTTATCCCAAAGGGGCGGTAACCCGGACTGGCTATTAGTCTCAAAACGGGATTTTTTGACGTTTCACTATAAACGGCGAATCACTTTTTAAATTGTTGCCACTGAATATTATCCCTCTGTATTATATTTAAAGAAATTAAATAATGAAGAATCTGCCTGAATGTATGTACGTTTCTCGCTACGTGAAAAAACGACGGTACCTAAATCAATCCAATTCTGAATAACGTAATCTTTCACCCGAGCATGGATGCCGAATTTGAAATCTAGAATTTGTTTTTATTACCTATTTCATATTTTGCAAAACTTTAACGAATTTCTGATTAACAAACACAACGATTTCAAAGAGAGCAATGGTACTGTTGTTGAATTGAATTTTATATGATTTAAATAAGAAGAACATGATACTTAATAAAGGTAGCACACAAAACGTTAAAAAAACGCCCCTTTGAGGGTAATATAAAATCAGGAAGCTTTCAGGTTTTATATTTTTGTAACTTTTATTATTCTTTTTATTTTTTGCTGTTAGTAATGTGAAAAACATAAATTACTCCATATTCCCTTCGTCATGCAACATTAGATGGAATTCCATGCAAATGGTATTAGAAATAGATCCGTTGCCGCTACAATCCGTGCTACATTTAAATTAAATATATTTATTAAAAAGATAACTATCCAGTAAATTTCGGTTTCTTGGCTTAATTACTATGCTTAATTTACTAATCATTCTTAAAATACTTACTGATACTTGACATATTTATGACATCATACATAACACACGTATTTGACTTAATTCTCATATTATATTGGTCATTAGTTCAGATTAGGGTTTGGTAAAGCTCGACGATTTGAAGCTCGGTTAAGCTCGAGCTCGAGCTTGATTGTTTTTTCGGGCTTTCGAGCATTTGAAGTTGATATACTTACATTATCAAAAGACTTATAATGAACTTATAATTAAAATAATATTTTTTTAGAAATTTAAAAGAAAATTTTTCTTTGCTTGTACATTTATTTATGTATTTATATTAATGAAAAGATATTTTAAAATTTTAATTTTCACATTATACAAACATTAATACATACAGGTATTTACAATTACAATTACATAGTTTCGTATCGAGAACAGAACAGACAAGCTCTCTTCATGGCTGCCCAGACGATTTCAACTGACGCCGAGAGCAGAATTGCCCCAAAAGATCAAAGAAATAAATGCTAGCGGCAAGAAGAACTTCAAATTCGTAACAATGTATTTAAGGAATCTGATAAAAAAAGAGAAAGATAAATGTTTTAAAAACTTGTTTATCAAATAAAATTCAAGATGCTAAAATGGTTGATGCTTATATCGTTTGCCTAATCTAAAAGCCACTTTTTATCTGTTTCTTATGTTGATTAATGTAACTGAAATCAAAATAAAATTTAATGCAACAAAGAGTTAGATAACCGAAAATTTTGCCAAATATAATTCCCTTCTCGCTTCCAAAATATTATTTTAACCGGCGAGAAATTAAACTAACTTTCCTAACGCTAAATATTGAAAATCATGAGGAGGAGTGGAAGGAGTTCTGAACCTCCTACGCAAGAGCAAGCAATGCGGCCAGCAGGCAACGAGGCAGATTTTTCGGTGCGCAAAAATGAAAGTTTAATTTTCGCCCCACTCCGGCAAAATGACAGTGAAGGTGCAGAAAGTGAATTCACCATTATGCTACGTTTCAACTGTAAACAAATATGTCTGTTATGGTAAACAAAAATTAGGCTTAGCAGCACTTAAACAACTTTTAAATTGTTATAATTCTACAACTATTGCATGCAGATTAACTAAAGGCATAAAAACCTTAACCGGAAGATCATTCAGTCATTTTTAAAGCAAAAACAATGCGGAATTTACCAACGAAAATTTAAAAAAAAAAAAAGAGCTCACTGAGCCGAATAACAGCTTGGATATATATATATATATGTATACTTTTAGTGAGGCCGATTGCAACCAAAAAAGGGAGGTGCCCAACTACCTATTATAGCAGTCCTATAGACAAAATTTCAACGTTCTGAGGCTACTCGTTTTTGAGTTGTGCGAGGTACATACATACGTACGTACGTACAGACGCCACGAAAAAAAATCTCCTCTGAATCCATTTTAAATCGATTTTATGATTCGTTTGGGGAAAAAGAGTCCTTTATTCTGTCTTTACGTATAGATATCAAGCGAAAAACCGTTAAATTGCATTCGCTATCGGTCAAAATGGATATTTTTGTTGAAATATGGAACCCAGAAATTTTCGTGATTATAATACTTCCTTTACTTCGTACAAGGAAGTAAAAAATGTATTTTCTTTCTCCTTCGCCCAAGTCGGACTTTGTGGTCACATAGGATCTACACTTGTTTGCTCTTAGTTCGCATTTCAGACTTTAAAACTAAGAGTAAAGCCATCGAACTTTAAGTGAAATCCTTGTTGATCAGTAGAAATTTGTGTCAAACCTGAAATACTCTTCCCGATTTATTCTAAAATTTAACAACTGTTTCTGTTTATATGTTATATAAATGATTTTTATAAATCGAAAATTTTTAAAATTGTTATATATTTTGCATCATTTGGTGACAAATGATAGGAAATGCGCCCCGGGCACCTCTTAGTTACACGTCTGTAGGATGTGTTTCGCAGTTTTCAACAAAGGAATGTGAAATGAAGTATGGGTCACTCCGTTTCTCTCTGATGCACGGAGAAACGTATTTCGAGTACCATTCGACTAAGCCCTACAATTTTCACCTCAAGAGCTACACTTCGACAGCGTTCACCATTATAACAACAATCTTTTGATAATGAAAGACAGAAATCCAATGAAACTCCAAATAGCAAAAATTTGTTTACATATTTGGGCTAATTATTACGGTGAACTGCATTTTTTCTCCCTTGTTCGAAGTAATGGAAGAACTGTAATTGCGATAAATTTCGGGTATCATATTTCAACGGGAATATCCATTCTGACCGTTCCCAAATCCATTTGGACGATTTTTTTGAGTAATGCTTGTACATACAGGCAGTATAAAGGACTTTTATTTTTTCAAAAGGATAATGAAATATGTTTAATATGGATTCAACAGAAATATTCCTGAAGTATGCTCGTAGTTTTTTCTGACGTCTGTACGTATCTATGTAGTATGTATGTATTAATGTATCTCTCTCGAATAACTCGAAAACGACTAGCCAGAGAAAGCTGAAATTTTCACAATGGGATTCTAATAACTTCTAGTTTTCCACCTCCCTTTTTTATTGCAATCTCCAGTGCTAAGCTTAAATGTACATGTATATATCTAAGAAGTTACACCCAACGAGGAGATAATGGAATGCGTGTTACTCCACGTTGCTACCAGCACCGTATCAGACGAGCAGTAGACGTGGACGAAAGCAAATGTGCTTTTTTACAGCGGGAGCCACCAGGCAGATGGCCCCACTGAAGATAGGCAGATAGGCTTATAGGAGTACTAAAAGAAGATAGTCTTCCGGGTGTTTAATAGTGTTCAGCCAGGATTTGAAGATTTTTTTTAGCTTTGGGCCAGAGATGATGGAGTATAGTGCGTGCAAGGACTGTATAAACTATCCTGTGAACTAACTGTGTATGGATTATCATATTTTTGTGGGGTTGCACAGCAATTTCGTGCCAAGTCCTGGCTAGCTATTTTTCATAGTAATCACAACAGCTTAGTTAATAAGCAGTTATTAAAGTAGAACAGTTTAAACTTTGTATTTTTCTCTCCGTTTACACCTCATGTGTATACGGAATACAACAGCTACACGTTTGTGGATCTGGAGTGATTGACGACAACACTTGACGAAGAATCAAAACACAATTTATTTGTCAGTATTCGCAGAAGCGTTCAAAGACACGTTTACAATCATCGAAAAACTATGATAAACAGGCTGAAACAATCAGCAACACATCCTTCCGGTTATCAGGCTATAACGGTGAAGACAGCTAAAATACGACTGAAAAAAAATATGACAAAACTTTAAATACAACTCCCAACTCGGCCGATCGCTCTTAGAGTTCAAAACATTCAAGATACTATTCACGGTAAAACTCACGATGTACTTCCCGATAAAGCTGACGATACACTGCTACTTCGCGTACAAGCTTTGTTTATATAGCTTTTTTTACTTCCCTTACGGAACATTCTGGGGAAAACCGGTACGAATTCGTTCTAGAATGTTCTCACTCCGTTTATGGAATCTCGCCAAGTCTGTCGCGAAACGTCGTCAAATGGGCGATTTTGCACCAAATGCAGTCTTGCCTTTTTTGCCATTTTCTGCCAACCCTAAACACGCTTTGAGGGAAAGGTATCTTACCGCAGCTGGCATTTAGTAACAATATATATATAATGCATTTTCTGGCCTTTTATATTTCAGGTACATTTCACATTTTACTTTCTTATTATATATCAATTTTTCAACTTGATATATAATAAGAATTCCAAGAAATAACTTGATATATAATATTTTATTTGTTTTTGAAAAGATAGCATTTTTATGTTTCTTATTTTCTCATTTTTATTTCGATTACGTTGAGTTCTATTTCATAATTCCAATTAAGATTACTACTTATTATTATGTTTCTTTTTATAAAAAAAAAGTAGTCTTGAATTAATATGCATAAAAGCGAAGGTGTCGGGGGACATTTACTCAAGTCTTTTGTAAATTTTACTATATAAATTGGCTTTTCACTCAAAATTTCTAAAGAATCTTATATTGGCAAAAATGCTTCATTCAGAATGAGTTCTTTGGTACTCTACTTTGGTTCTAAATCCCATCACTTCGCGGAACTACAATTTTGGCCTAACTTAATTTGCCAGTTTGGCATCATCATTCTGACTCGAGTAAAAGACGAAACACCTTCGCATTTATTAATTACTGTTCATTGAACGGGAGTTGGTTTGTTCCCTTTCAAAAATCACCTAATTTCCGATCAATAGCAATAATTACTTGTTTTTTTTATTTTTAATTTCTTTTTCAAAGTTTGAAATTTTGTTATTCATGATTTAAAATCAAGTCCTCTTAAAACTTTTTTTTTTTTTTTTTTTTTTCATGATTTACATTTAAGTTACTTTAAAACACAATTTTCGGAATTAAACTACATATGGGTTCCCTCATTTTCGATACATTCTACTAAACTCATATTAGGAGATAATATAATCAATATTTCCTTAGTAAATAAATTATATATATATAAACGTATATAACCATCCTCTTACCCGACTTAAAGTTCTTACCCGGCATTTATTTTCGCAATCTTGGATAGTAGTGATATACTTCCATTAACAGAGTTTTTAAATGACAAAAATATTCATGATTTGGCAATGTCAAATTTGCAAAAATTCATTTCCTACAAATAACAAAATATAACTTTTAATATCCCGATTTTTATACCTATATTTGGGAAAGCTTCATACTGTTTATGAAAAAATAAAATTAGAAGTTTGACTGATAAAAATTGACCTGAATAGTTAATTTTCAAATTTGCAATTTCTGATATCATTTTCAACTTGCCTTCTGTTTATTAAGTCAGAATAGTTCCAAGAAATAAGTTTAAGTGAAGTACAGCAAAAAAAAAAAAAAAAAAAAAAATATGTATAATTTAACGGGCTGTACAAGGATGCCATGTGGTATCCATATCAGATTTTCTTAAAAGTAAAGTGAATAAAATATGATTTTTTAATTGCTGTAGTAAGAATAATTGTCAACTGAAACTACACAGAAAATTTTCAGTTAAAAATCATTGCGAGAGTTCTACAATTAAGGGATATTATATTCTTTATGAGTAATTTGCCAGAAAGTTAATAAATTTCATGTACGAATTATTTTTATTAGAACAGAAAATTATCTGTGTGTTTAACTGAGGGTTGTTATTTTAGTTAGCATTTGAAGTTGTGACAAGTATCTTATACTTTACTAACAAATAATTTAAATACTATTCTATCTTCCTTTTGATTCTCCTGACACATATTCGCTCAGACTAGAAAATTATGCGAAAATAAAGAACACGCAGGAAACTCTACTGGAAAATTTGTGAAGTAATTCTTAGCGGTGTGCTGTTAAGTGAATATACTTTTAAAAGTAGTCTAAAACCCTCTTAACGTTATAGGCGTAAAATTCAGTAAAGAAGGGTGGCTTTCTTATTCTTTACACATGAAAATTTCTACCAGCTTTGAATGTATCCCATTTCGGGTTGGTTGTATTTTGGAAGAACAGGAATCAACGTGCAAAGTGAGAGAGTTGTTTTTTTAATTATAATCATGAAAGTACCATTTATTCATGACATTTTGAGGAACTTTAGTATTTCAGGGCGCAACCCGTAACTCTCGAGGATTAAATATTGGAATTGTCAAGAATAATTCGGTTACGTAATCCTTAATTGAATTTCTCATAACTATCTTTTTTCTACTGCAACAGTAAATATATACTTAAGTATTAAGATTAACAGTAGCGAAAATGAAGCCGTATAAGGACATATATGGACACCGTATATAATAGCAAGCAATTGCAAAAGCTAAAACGTAATCAATTCTCAATTATAAACTCTATTTTTATCTGTTCTGTGCTAAAAATATAATTTACATTGCGAAGAAAAAAAAAATAACAATAATAAAAAAATTTGAAAGATTTCAGATTTTAAATGAAGTCCAAAGTTTTTTAACGTTTTGTGTGTTACCTTTATTTATTAAATATCATGTTTGCACTTAAACCATAAAATTCAGTTCAATAGCAATGTCGCAAAATAATTTTAAAATGAGCCTATCTTTAGAATTTCCGATACACAGTTCCGCGCGCTGAAGATTAAAAGGTTCCCTTCACCGTAGAGTGTTGCCATTGCTCGCTTTTAAATCGTTGAGTTTGTTACTCAAAAATTCGTTAAAGTTTTACACAATATGAAATCGATAATAAAACAAATTCCAAATTTCAAATTTGGTTTTCTCCATGCCCATATTCATAGGAGGATTACATCATTCAAAATTCGATGGCTCTAGGTACCGCTGTTTTATCACAATGCGAGAAATATGCGTACATTTATGCAGATTTTACATTATTTAATTTCTTCAAATATAATGCAGGACTCTAACATTTGGTGGCAACAGTTTGAAAAGTGAAACGCACATTTAAAGTGATTCAACGCAAAATCGCAAAAGGGAAACAAGTTCTTCAAGGACAAAGCCCCTTTGGACTAAAAAAGGGGGCAGACAGTTCTATATTGCCCGTTCTACTGGGCCGATTGACGAAATTCAAATTACGTTTTTCATGTCTCGAAAGCGCGATATAGGATATATATTAGATTTACATACAGCGTTATTCTAACATAGGTATTTTGACACAAAATCGGACTTTTTCTGAAATAACATATCATTTTCTTTCCATGTTTCGGTTCTACGACTCAAATTATGCCTAGAAATAAAATTTTATAAAATGTGGTGCAAAATTTACAGAGAAATTCAAAAATTTATCTTGGCGCAATTTTTTTTTTCAGTTTGCGCCAAGAATAATTCACTTGGCGAGCGTCTTAATATATAGCAACCTATTTCTTGTCCTTTCTATTATGCCGGAGCGGAAAAACGGCACCTCGTTCCTACTTTTTTACATTGTACATGAACGGAAAAAAAGTCACATCGTTCCTACTTTCAAATAATTTTAACAAAATGTCTAAGCACATTTGACGTTTTATCGCTTTCATCAAATATGCCAAATTTCAAAACGCGCCAATATATAGATTCACCTATATCTTCGGACATTTTGAATAAAAAACTAATTTTTTGCAGGTATGCTTAGAAACACATCTACATTAAAATGATGGTAAAAATTTCATAGATTATAATTCAAAATGTTTTTCGAAAAATTTATAAAAAATATTAAAAAATACAAATTTTAAACATAAATCATAAAAAATGGGTGAATTTATTTGGAAAGAACCTGAATTTCGAAATGCGTAAGGAGGAATCAAATAAGTTTAATAAAAAAAAGAGAGATTAATAAATATATACCAAACTCAATTAACATCGAGGAGCTAAAATTTTGAGAGCTAATTTTTTAAAAACGACTCGACTGAGTCGTAGAATTGAAATATGGAAAAAAATTGGCATGTTGTTTGGGAAATAGTCAGATTTTGTGTCAAAATATCCATATTAGCACAATGCTATGTATAAATCTAATACATAGCCTCAGTTCCGCTTTCGAGACGTGAAAAGCGCAAGTTGAATTTCGTCAATCGGCCCAATAGATCGGGAGATATCGAACTGTTCTCTTTTTTTTTTCCCCCGCAGTGTACATTGCATTATCGCCAAAAAAAAAAAAAAAAAAAAAAAAAAACTGGCTCACTTCAGCTCAGCAGGTGACTAATGAGTTTCTTTTTGCTACAGGACAACGGATTTTCTGTAGCCAGACACGGCGGCATACCTGTTGGTGTGTCCCATTGCTCAGAGAGTACCCTACAGCCCTTTTGCAATGGCGTTGGGAACTTTACCCTTGGTCTACATACGGCTGCACTGTCCTCAGACGAGAATTTCTGTCTGTCACAGGATTGTAGACTGTAAATGATCTGGCGTAAGAGTGGTATTGCTTATCTTACAGAAAATATCCAGAAAGGTGCCGATATCCGAGATGCAGTATCATAGTATGGGACGGTATTATGATCAGTGGCTGCAGGCCCGTACATGTGGCTCATTGATGAAGTTCTGCTGCCTGACGTTTGCTTTTCCATGGTGGTTTCGGGAAAACTCATGGACGACAATGCGCCATCGAACATTCGCTGTTCAGGATTGTCTAGACAGCGAGAATATTCAACGCTTCGTATAGCCAACACGTTCTCTAGATCTAAACTCCGTTGAAAATATTTGGCATGCTCTGGAAAGGCGATATGCTGGTCTAAAATATTCTCCAATTCTTGATGAGCAAGGATATCCTCATCAGTGCACCCTCATCAGAAGGGTGGGATCAATTGCCTCAATAGCTACTGCATAATTTTATGTTAAGCATGAGATGGCGTGTGGACATTTCCCTAGCACTTCACGTATATCCCTAGTGACACCTTTTTTTAAGGTGCCTTCTATCGTTCATATGCATATTCTCATTTTTTCGAACTCGGTATCAAAAGAATATTTTTTAAATTTTGGATATTTCAAAACCTTTTGCATTTTCCTGAACTTTAGGACATGAATGATCCGAACATTAGAATTAAACTGTTTGGACATTAAAACAATGCAATGAATTACATTGTTCGGCCATTAGAATATCCTTTATTCTAATGTCCGAACAATATGGGAATAACATTTTACTCTGTTTAGCCCGCATCCCCGCTTAATGTTATGCTATATAGGAATTTGAAATCCGTCCCTACTTTATTATTGATAAAATATTCAAACGTAAATGTGGGGTGCTCATTGTATACTAACTTCAAGAAACATTTTAAACCACCGATGATTAGAGTTAACTTTAAACTATTTACATGCACCTTTTAAAATACATTAGTTTAATTTAAATCTAAAAAAGGTAATTAATTGATTATAGATCACAGTAAAAATTAGTAAATTTTCTGTTTTCATGCTGTTGGTAATTTTAAGTTGTTCACTATAACTAACATCAACTATAATCACCTGGGGATCTATAGTAAAAATGCTAATGTAACCTAGGCAGATGGCCTTTATTTGCTTCACTTAAACTAAAAAACTCAATTGAAGCTTCTTTATTACTTCTTTTCAGTTAAAAATTCTTAATTTTCTGGCTCTTAAGAAATTCTCGTCAAGATTTATTGTTTCTGTTATTTCTGAAACAGGCCTTGACAGAATTACACAAAAATGAAACAGGAGAAATTATTTATAAATAACTATAATTAATTAATTATGTCGCCTAGTCGGTATAGCGGTCAGGGAAGCTGACTGCGATGCCGAAGGGCCTGGGTTCGAATCCTGAAGAAGGCATGGTTGTAACTGTCCGTCCCTTCATAGGAAAGGTGAAGGTGGCCCACCTATTAGCTGCCTCCATAATAAAGAGACCACCACATCTGGTCTTGTATAGATTAATGGACTGAGTTACATTTGTAATTGTTCATAATCTGCCATTGGAAAAAATTCAAGATTTATTAAACCTTTATTCTGAAATTCTAGGCGTATGTTAACGTAAAACAGTAATAAGGAAAACAATGTACAGCTGTATCAAATTACATAATTTTATTACAATATTTCAAAATCTTGCAACATATGAGAATAATCCAATGTTTCTAGAGAAACAAATCTAACTTTTTTACAGTTCTAAATATGTAACTTAAAAATTTTCACAAATTAAGAAATGTTGAAATCTATGAACTAGGTAAAAATGTGTAATAAATCTAAGTAAATCAAAGTATTATATATTTTCTTGATTTTACTCAAATGTAGGCACAGTAAATTTTTATTCGCAGAAGAATATGCCATAAAGCGTAAAAACAGTACGGACTTTCTAGGGGAAAAAAAATCTTCCAAAAATTCCAGACGCTTCTAAATTTGTTATTTCTTGTTTTAAAATAGTAGATTCTCTTGAGATTATTCCGTCTGATAAATCTGAAATTAAACACAAAATTAGTGTTAATGCAGTTTATATTTACATACATACATAAGATAAAGAGTACAGAAGCAAAATTTTAACTTCAGTTTGAAATAATTCCTTAGTTTTAATTTTTCCTTCGTTTTAATTTAATTATTTACCTTTCCATCCTAAAAATAAAAATAATAACTTTATATAATAAATCGCTCTAAACTGCATCCTTTCACAATTAATATATATCTTATGATTCTTACATAACACTTTTGACGGAGATACCTACTACATACCAATAACAGCTTCAAATTTCAAATCGAAACTTAATAGTAACCATTAAAAATAAAGTTAAATTAAAACTAAATCAATGTGAGCCAGGATTTCATCTTCAAAATATCATATCTGCTCTCCGCTTCTCTGACTAACTAGATTGCCCTTGTTGCTTTCATACTTACTGCAACATGAGAATGTAAAATTCGTTTGGAGAGATATAGAAATGCTGGTTTAAACGCATTATTAAAATTTAAAATAGATTGATGTCTAAAAGGGTAAAAACAAAAAAGCGGAAAATTAGCATAACCCAGAAATGTTTCTTTGCGTTAAAAATTGAAGAAAGTAAGATCGAAGTAGCCAAATTTTGAAAATTCAATAAGTGATTTTATCTGAATCATGCCAGATGATGGGATTTAACAGGTTGCTTCCAGCAGAGCCCGCGACGTTTGAAAGTAAACCTAGCTCTTAATGTAAATCGTTTCTTAATGTAACCATTGAAAGCCAATTACAAAGCGAAGCAACTGCGTCTTGAAGAGACAAATAAGTGGACGTCTAAAATGTCACAATCGCTGTGAATAGTCACTTCAAGTGCCTGCAAGTTATGTCACTGCGTATTGATGTTTATCCAGCCTTAGAGCATTAACAAGAAGAGCCATATCTCACAGGCGGCTACATACAGGCCCACTACATCCAAGACGATTAAGGATTTGCGTCCCACTCACTACCACGTTTTTGATGAGACCTACTTAAAATGATCTCGAGATCACCTTCATTAAACTTCATTTCAATGCAGTGTTTTTGTGGATGAATCATAGTTTGTTCTATTGATATTTCCGATATTTACTGGTCTGTGTAATGCTTGGAACCTATTATCACACCATTAACATCCTTGTAATGCATGCATACAAACAGTAGTGGTTCAGAAGTATAGGCAGGGATAATTAAAGGCGGTCTCATTGATCTTCACAAAATCTTCCTTCACGGTTATAATTGCAACGTAGAAGAGAAACCATGTTCTTGTTTAATATTTACAAAATGGCCAGCTGCGGTAAGATAGCTTCCCTGCAAAACGGAATTAGGATTTCAAGAAAGTGGCAAGGAAAGGCAGGTTTGCCAGATTTGGCACGAAATCACTCATTTGGTGACAAAAATTATCGATGTGCCCTAGACGGAGTGAGAACATTCTAGAACGAATTCTTGCCGGTTTTCACGAGAATGCTTTCAAAGGCAGGTCAAAAGCTATATATACCTTACCTGTACGCGAAGTTCCTGTACGCGAGTTCAGTAGTAATGTCTTGAGTTCCGAGAACAATGGACCGAGTCGGAAGCTGTACTATAGTGCTTTGTGGTGAAGCTGTTTTCACCGTAATAGCCTGATTGCTGTGTTTCTGATAGTTTCAGCGTGATTGTTGTAGCTTTGCAATGACTGTAACGCGTATTTTGAAATTTCTTGTGTAATACCAACGAACAAATTGTGTTTTGATTCTTTATCAAGTGTTGTCATCATTCACTCCAAATCCACGGGTTCGTGGAATGCAACAATATATTCATTTCTTGCGACACTGATCTTGGTGCCGCTCTAATCGGCAAGTGAGTTTCGAGGGCTGGTATTGTCAACCAGGTCTTAGAATCGAAAAACAATGCTTCGTGTGGAATGACCATTAAGGTCGCCCGACTTGGTGCCCATAAAACATATATCAAGTATGGTTGGAAGACGTTTAATGTTTTTCATAATTCTTTCCTGAATTATTGCTAGTTCAGAATACGTCTGCAAGTGAATGCAGATGCCCAAATTTTAACAGAATATATCTTTCTAATACTACAAATTATAATAAATTAGAAATATATCAGCATTAAATATTTTTATTTCCAAATAATACACACAGTTGAAAGTGAAAAACATACCTTGTTTTGTTCTAGATTATTTTCATGTTTTTCCTACTTAAGAAATTACTTGGGGTTTACAACCACTGAAATAAAACAAATGTATTGCATTAAATACCACATACAAGAAAGACCAAAATAAATTAGGAATAAACAAATAAAAAACAAAACAAATAGCATTAGTCTAAGGAAAGGAAACAAACAAATAAAAAAAATTAGAAAATCTTGCATTTAATTAACATTGCTATTTTGTTGGTGCAATAAGAAATCTTTAAAACGATATGAAACTCGTCGAGCAAGACATTTTAACATGCGTAAAAGTTTTGACTGTTGTTATATCTCAAACAAACTAACAAATAATTGCTTACTACTAATTTAGTTAATTCTGTAGCTAAATACTATTCAGTAGTATATTTTAAAAATCTTTTACTTGAAAAAACTTTCAATAAAAAAGACAAAGTATTTCTTTAAAGCATTATTGCGCTATCATCTCAAATTATACGTTTTTTCACTACAGCTGAAATGATAACTAAATCATTGAATAGAAATGTGTATAATATGACGGGAAAACTTTCTCTTTCAAAGATATAGCAAAACTGAATTAATTTAAAACCAAATAAGCAATGTATAGAACAGAAAAGTCTTACTGCAGAGAGAGGGGTATTTAGATGTCTTCTTATATTTTTTAGTGCAATCAGCGCCACAACAGGAGCCTGCAGGACAATAAGAACATGTTCTTCCGGCGTTGTACATTTCCTCTTCATCCCAGTTGCCTCTGAGAGATGCCACAGAAGATTAATTTGACAAATAGAATAATCTAATTCCAAATATTTAAAAAAATTCTTTGAACTTGTGACTTTTCACTATAATGTTTTGAGATTTTATACATATTTGCATTTGTTTCTATATAATTCGCGTTTTATATACTTTTATATTGTTATAGAATTGTTTCCATGTACTTATTTATTTAGCGCCTTTTTATTGGAATTTTATTATTTATTTATTTATTTATTGGCATATGTGACTTAAATTTGAATTTGTGCCTGCGCAATATATTTGTATGTGAATACGTCATGTATTATGCTGTATATTTTTCAAATTTTGAATTAAATGTGTTAGACGAGCAAGCCTCACCGTACCGGTCCTTTGAGGTAGGCTTTGTCACCAAGTTCGCGACATTGTCTATATTTTTCCAATAGTCGATATCTTGGAAGTTTTCAAAAAGAAAAAGCACATTTGAAAGCATTAGAAGTGGTTTTCTTTTGAGTTTTTAGAAGTGCTCATCTTCCTCCTCGGCTAAATCTATAAACAGGAAGCTGTCAGCAGACGTCGGCTCAAGCAAACTCGATAAAGAAGTTCGTAGAAGGGGTGTCCGCGGTTTAACGCTAACCCGGCTTAATGTTTGACGATTTTCAAATCCATGAGATGTGCGAATACTTGGAGAGAAAAATATCATAGAAGTCCAACGGAAAAAAGTCATTAAACACGGTAAACCATTTAGATGAATCCGAACGGATACTCCTACGGCAGCAGCCGAGGCGAAGGTAAGTGCGCAGAAAATAAACCATTGTACAAGCAATTATTGTGACACTGTGTAAAGAGAAATGCCTAATATTGCCCTAAATTGCGAGAGTCCTATCAACTTCATGCATAAGTGGATGTAGGCTATATATAATTATGTTTATAAAAATACATGCTATAAATACATGACATACAAATTATTTACATAGTATTTACAAAAATATATACATGCAGCCAAGGGCGTACCTGACCAGACGTCATTCAGTCATTTTGTTCGTCTTTGAATGGTGCAATTACCTCGAGCTTTTCGCTCAGGGGTTGTTGCTTTACACTTTCCTACGTGAATGTCATATATTATGAATACACGCATATTTTTAGTTCTCTTACAGTTCACCAGGAGGCAGATGTAAGAGTGTACTAAATAGCAGATGATAGGCACATGCTTCTTTTTAAGTAAAATAACTGAATTTCAACATATTATAAGAAAACTGAGAATGAGAGGGATGTCCAGAGACAGTTTGGAATAACGGAAGAATTCTATATTCCGCAACAGACATGAGTAACAGCTACAAGATTACTTTACAAGATTGAGAAGGAACGAACATGTGGTATGAAGAAGAAAGGATGCTAAAACAAGAGAACAACAAGCGTATGAAATGTGGAGACGGGCTTTTATAGACTTTCAGCGTGCGTCATAAAATCCATAGACAAGGGATGACATGAGACTATCCGCTTTTGTCAACTTGTTCTGTAACGCTGTAGACGATGGATTGTCTGTCTGACTTATCGCCTATCTCATTAACCCCTTAGACCAATATACATATGTATCCAATGTACCTATGTATGAAACTTTTTATTAATTGTATACTGAAGCATATATATGCACACGCCCTTGTTTGGCCACGTCAATACCACATATTCTCCATTAATATATTTCCGATGCAGCCCTTTTAGGAAGTCGCCAGGGTTGTGTTGTTCTAAATAGGTGCGGGTACCGGACGACACCCGATTTGTCATATTAAGCCGTCCGGGTGTCCGGGCCCTGCATTCACCTGTCTGACTTATCTCAGGTGTCTGACAGTAGTATCTGCCAAGCCCACGAAATTCATCGTGGCAAGGAGTGCGAGATTGCACCTGTCGTTGGCAAGAGTCTTGAGCACCATACAGGTGACAGGAGGACTTCAGTCAACCTTGCCCAGTACAGGGATCGAACTCCGGATCTGCAGTGCATCTGCGCGATGCGCTAGCCACTGCGCCACCGGGTCCACGATGGACTGTTCTACTGGTTATCATTTGCAGTTTCCATAGCTTTAAGGTATGTAACATCAAAAAAGCTTCCATTTACTGCTATTAGCATTCTTGATATGAACATTCAAGAAATGTTCACATTAAAACTTTTTGTTGACAGTTAATTTCTTGCAGTAGCAAAAGTTTGAATCATAAAAAATTCATTGTGTGTGATGTCCACGGAGGAAACAGCTAGCTCACTAAATAGGTATGTTTATCTCATCAACATAGGCAATTATAGTCGCTCTAGTGAGGTTCTAGATTGAGAAGTGGCAATTATAACACCATTTCTTAATCTGTTTTATTTCATTATATTTCAGGAAAAGTTAACTGGTTAGTAAAAAAATACATTTTATTTTAAATTTAAAAAGGAACAAAGACACCGTTATGTTTAGCTAAAATTTAAATATAAAAACAATGGAATATTTGCTCTTAATTTTAAGGTTTTTCAGTAGTTTTTGTTTATTATTTATTACTTAAATGAATTTTTATTTTTTCTTCTATTTGTAGAAAATTCATTACCTTCACTTTTATCCTAAATCTTATTTAAGTGAACGTATAGACGAGATTCTCTCGCGATTTCTAATATTTTTACTTACACAATAAATTTCTATATCAACACAATTCTGAATAACAGTAAATAAAGACTTTTAATCTCGGTTATATATTCTAGTTATTTTGGGTTAAAGTAATATAAAAATTAAATGAATATTGAAAAGGCAAGGAGGAAGAGTTTAACTATTTATTTTGGGAAAATAAAATGCAATTATTTATTTTAATGATATGTATACATCAAAGTCAATTTCCCCTTTTCCCGCTAGTTTTTTTTTTTTTTTTTTTTTTTCATATAAAAGGAAGCATTAATATTTAAGAATTAAATTTTGTATACAAAAGCGTATAAGAAGAAATATTTTGTAATCTCCCTATAGATATTTTTCAAATTATACTTTTATGTTTCATTCTCATTTTAAACAACTGAGTTTACTTTTGTGAAAAAATAATTTTCTTACGCTGGTCCATAGTTACAAACAAGATAACTTCTGTACCACTCTGGTTCTTTGTACACGACAAATCCGCAGCCAAGCTTCCATGTCGTAGCCCAGACAATCTAAAAATTGAAAGAGTTTTCTTTTAACTTAAATTTTTGAGCTTTAAAAACAAATAGTTTTCCTCCTGGTTAAAATAATAGTAACGCTTATTATTTTTCACTATTTAAAATGAAAAAAAGAATTTTTTTTCAGGAATTTAGTGATTAGTATCAGCTATTGAATCTATCCGTAATTTATGTTAAAAAATTTAATTCTTTCACAAAGTATCTATAAAATACGTCTAGAGACAAATCAAATCAAATATATGATGAGTTATCATTTATAAATCAAATATATCATGGGTTATCATTTATAAATCAAACATATCGTGGGTTATCATTTATAAATCAAATATATCTTGGGTTATCTCTATCTCTACATATAATAAAAGAAAGAGTCTGTGTGTCTTCCGTTCGTGCTGCGCGTAAGCTAATAAACCCAGGGCAATGAAATTTGGTATATATGTGCATCTAGACAAGAGCCAGTGCACCTCGAAGCAATTTTTTCAAAATTCGAAACAGATTTTTTTTATTTTTATCTTTTCGATTTTATCGCATCATTTTGAATAGTTTCATTCTTTTAGAAATGTGATTTTGTCAACAGTTTTTCATTCAATTGTATACTGGACTGCTGTTGAAAATCAGCACTGTTGCCACTTGGAAAAATGACGGCGATAATTCTGTGCAGTTTTTAAATTTAATGTTTCTCTGGGAGACTGGACTTTGTTGAGAGAAGGCAACGGGAAGTTGGTTAATTTACTTATTAAGATAATTAATATATGTATTAAGGGACATTGGTTATTTCATTGTAATTTTGTTATATGTTATATTTGTTACATTTTTTTTAATTTGTGTTTTTGCGATTGTGCGTTGAATCACTATAAATGTCCGTTTCACTTTTCAGACTGTTGCCATTAAATGTTAGAGTCCTGCATTATATTTGAAGAAATTAAATAATGAAAAATCTGCATAAATGTACATATATTTCTCGCATTGTGATAAAACAGCGGTACCTAGAGCCATCGAATTTGAATGACGTAATCCTACTGCGAATGTGAGCATGTGGAAGCCCAAATTTGAAATGTGGAATTTGTTTTATTATCAATTTCATATTTTGTAAAACTTTAACAAATGTTTTTTTTAACTTGAATTTTTGACTAAACGAATTTTTGATTTAAGAAACTTTTGATTTTTGATTTTTTGATTATTTTGTAGAACTTTAACGAATTTTTGATTAACATGGACACGCCAAGGATTTCAAAGCGAGCAATGGCAACGTTATACAGAAAAACCATTTTTATCTCCAGCGCGGGAGTCTATCTGTATCGGAAATTCTAAAAATATGCTTATTTTAAAACCATTTTGCGATATTGCTGTTGAACTGAATTTTATGGTTTAAATACGAAGAACGTGATATTTAATAAACACGTGTAGCACACAAAATGTTAAAAAAAAAACGCCCCTTTGGATGTAATTTAAAATCTGAAACATTTCAGTTAAATCAAATACATCATGCGTTATGTATAAGGGTTTAATAAACCAAAACGTATTTTATCGCGATGAAAATTATTTTGCGGAAATTTAAAGAATATTTAAAAATACCTTTCTTTTTTAAAACAAAAGATGTAAAATGAATCCGCGAATTCCAATTTTTTAATTTCTTACTTGTATTATAATCATTAAAGCTATTTTCCATCAGAATTTCTAAAAACTATACTCTGAAAAGTAATCCTGTTGTCAACTCCAATTTAGAAGATTTCTGAGTTTCTTGAATACAAGCAAATGTCATTTCGTTAAGTTTCGTAAAGTTTCCCCACTTTGGCAGTCAAAGCCAGTAAGTGATTTCGAAACCTTTGAATTCTAAAACCAGTCTGTTCAATTTTTTAATCAAGTTCTTAATCTGTGCCATTTTTTAAAAATAAATACGTATCTATGCTATAAATAAGGGTTTTTATCCTGTTGGATGAAGCACTGCGGATCATGATATCTCTACCTAGCATATAACTGCTAATAGCCTGTTTTCATTAACACAACAGGTCAATTAAAATTTGCTTTATGCTAAATGAGTTCCCTGCAATTGAATGAACTTCCAAAAATGGAAGCATAAAAAGTTTTAACAAACAATGGAAAAAATAGTGCAGTTATTTTCGAATGCTGATAATATTCCAGAAGAACATATCTGAAATTGGGAGTTTTAGATTACAAGATAGACACTATGAAATTGTTTAATACATTTTTAATAATTCCTTTATTATAGCGGCCCCCCAACTTTGAATCACTAATCAACTGAGATATCTTGTCGAAATCTCGTCGCGTGTTTTTAATACATGTTACGCTATACGTTACATCTTGTATAATTAGCGGTTAAATTCTGAAGGTCGCTATGATAAGGAAGTACCCTTTTTATTAGTGAATTTCAGTACTATTCATTTTTATTATAGAGGCACCTTTTAGGCGGTCAACGTTACCTCCAACAGGGGACAACCGTTAAGGTGACAAACAACAATGCACACTGCGAAAAAAAGGGGGGGGACAGTTCTATATCGCTCGTTCTACTGGGCTGATTGACAAAATTCAAATTGCGTTTTTCATAGCTCGAAAGCGCGACTTAGGATATATATTAGATTTATATATAGCATTGTTCTAACATAAGTATTTTGACAAAAACAATGGACCTTTTTCTGAAATAACATGCCAATGTTTTCCTATATTCCGATTCTACGACTCAAATTATGCCTAGATATTAAATTGTGCAAAGTTTGGTACGAAATTTACGGAGAAATTCGAAAATTTATCTTGGCACAATTTTGTTCAGTTTGCGCCAAGAATAATTCACTTGGCCAACTTCTTAATATATGGCAACCAATTTTCCTTTCCCTTCCATTATGCTGGAGCGAAAAAAAAAAAAAAAAAGCACCTCTTTCCTTCCTTTTCACATTTTGCATGGGCGGGAAAAAAGACACATCGTTCCTACTTTCAAATAATTTTAACAAAGTGTCTAAACCACGCTTGATGTTTATCGCTTTGAACAAATATGCCAAATTTCAAAACGTGCTAATATATAAATTCACCTATATCTTCCAGGGATAAATAGAAGGGCTAGGTCATTTCTTTGTTCGACTCCTCGCCGACGCGAGCCTCATGGAGAGGATGAATTGGAAGTAATCTGACGTGTCTGTGTTGCACCTGCTCTGATTTCGCGCGTTTAAAACTGTACTTTCATTCACTTGCGAAACTATTTTCTGGAGGTCGCATATCCCAAATTAATTTTAATCATACATATTTGTTTTCTAATAATGCAAATATTTAATAATTTGTATATATATATAGTTTTAGTCAGCTTACCTTTCCTTCATATTTAAAGTATCCTTTATGTAATATGGCTTCTTGTGCTGTAGCAACATGCCGTAACGCTTATAGAAATACGAAAGGAAGAGATATTGTATTTCATGCTTTCCCAAAGGACAATTTGCTTTTGACGAAAGAATGGATACATGAATGTCGAAGACAGGATTCTATTAATGTGAAAAACGCAAGAATTTATGGCGAACATTTTCTGTGCAGTGATTATGAAGATGACATAAGAAATCGCTTGCTTGGATTGCCGCAAAAGAAACTGTTGAAATGCAATACTGTGCCGAAAGTAAATTTATCGTATGCAATAAACGAAACAACACCAAGAAATCGGAGACATTTGAAAAGAAAAGTAATGCAGAGTGGTTTTGAAAAAATACATGAATTAATATCAAAGAAAATTTATTTTGAAGCTGAGAATGAAATTGAAGCTGACAATAATAAATCAAATGTCAATGATTTTGAAATAAATTCACAAGTGACAATGTCCTAAGTGACAATATCCCTGAATGCCCTAAGTGTAAAGATAAACAAGAATGTATTGATAATTTGAAGAACAAAATAATATCCTTAGAAAATTGTAATAAAATATTGAAAAATAGAGAAAAGAAAAATTTTAGAATGTTTGCTCAGCGACAAAGAAGGTGGACGACATCTAGAAAGAAATTTGCATCGGAAATTTAGAAATTAAAATCCCAAACAGCGAAATTTAGGAAAAAATAGCACGGATCGGAGAATTAGGAAAAACGGTCTAAAGCATATTTTTACAAAGACGCAGATTAACGCATTGCTAGAAAAGAAGGAAAAAATCAGGTGGACTATTGGAGATATTTCACGTTGCATTGTCATAAGAGCTCTGTCATCTATAAGGAACGTTTTTGGTAAGAAAAAATAGGAATTCCTTTACCTAGCACTAACATATTAAGGAGATGGTGCGCTAAATTTTCATGTAGTTCAAGAATTCAGAGTGATGTTCTTCCTGTAATGAAGGAACGATGCGAATATTTAAACTCTGTAGAAAAAATATGCGTTCTCGGTTTCGACGAAATGCATATAGATTCTAAACTTAGCTATGACTCTAAACTGGACCAAATTCTCGGTCCTTTTCAAAAAGTGCAATTTGGTTTAATCAGAGGTCTCATTTCGCAGTGGAAACAACCAATATTTTTTTATTTTAACACTCGAATGAAAAAGACATATTCAATCATCTGGGCCCACCAGCGGCCGGGCGGAAAAGTCGCTGAACACTGGTAGTTCGGTCCGAGGTTCGAATCCCGCGAACGGGCTGGCTGCATGGGCGTTTTCGTGGTTTTCCCCATGTGTAACGTGTATACGAGCCAGTTTCCCTTAGAAAGTCCTCCACGAGGGCAACCCTTCCCTTAGGCAGATAGCCCTCGAGGCTTTGCCATAATCACACACGCAAACACAATCATCTGGAGTAGAAGGGAAAGTAATAGTGTCTGATTTAGGATGATCTAGTACTTTGTGGAAAGAGTTACAGATTTCGATTAATAGTTCTCAGTTTCCAAATACAGTATTGCAAACGAAAAAAAAAATATGGGTTTTTGCAGATTTAGCGCACTGCTTCAAATTACTGAGAAACCGCTTTTCTTATGGCTTCCACTTTTTCCTATGGAACCTTCTCCTATATCTTGGGAATTAGAATTGAATTCCGCCAGACAATTTTCGACCGCCGAAAAAGAAGCATTAACATATGTTGCATTTTATATTGCCTACCGTGTGCGAAACAAAGACCCATCATTGGGAACAATATCTAAAAATAGTGCTGATGAACCAATATTTTAATTCAGAATGGATTAAATTATTCATTCTTAATTAAAATATTGGACTTATTAATAGATTGGAGGTTTGACTACACCTTCCCATTCATAGATGAATATAGTTTACGAGTTCGAAAATATATTTTGTGCAGTTCATGGTACAGGTTACTATAAAGGGAAGCATGTAATTGGATCTTTAATTAATAAACTGGAGAAATATTATCCTGAAGTTAACAGAGAAGCAATTCGTTTATTTTGCTGAGTGCGAACTTTTATTAGAATAAGTTTCTTAAATAGATATGCATATGATTTTTCCCAAAGAAAAGCAGCCCTAAAGACAAAAAGTGGATTGCTTCGGATGTGGCAGCCAATAAATAATATTTCAACAAGTTGTAGTTGCATTGTGACTGTACAAGAAAGCATATATAATATGTTTTGATTTGAAGTATTTGTAGATGACATTTTAGAAGTTAATAGCGTAAAGCATATTTCAAATGAGAACTAATTTTGTTAAGTTATTGTTAAAGTTATTTTTATTGTATCCTGTGTTATTATTGATTCGATGTTGGGCTAGCTTAGCATTCTAGATAAAATATAATAATATAAAATTAAAGTAATTGACATAAGAAGACCTGCCTCCTTAACCCCCACTTTTGAAAAATTAAATAATTTTTTTTTAGGTACTATGAGTAAAGTTGTTTTGTCTAAATTAAAATAACAATCTTACATGTATTTATTTAAATGTAATATTGATGTAAGCCTAAGTTACAAAATTATTAAAAAATATATATGTTATTATATTGAATCGGGAAATATACCAATGTAAAATTTACAATTAGGCTGAAACTCAGATTAGAAGAAATTTTGAAAACTATGCTAATTTAAGGTTGCATTTTGATTAATTTTAAATAGCTGTTATTATAGTTATCTTAGAAGCAGTAGTAGAGTTCTTTTAATTAAATCTCAGATAAAGAAATGATTAGAAATAAACAGGCATTTAAAAAAAAACTATCCCTGCAAATTAAAAAAAGGAATTTTATGTTAAGAGTAGCGTA
Organism: Stegodyphus dumicola; assembly: GCF_044657685.1. Taxonomy (NCBI): domain Eukaryota; kingdom Metazoa; phylum Arthropoda; class Arachnida; order Araneae; family Eresidae; genus Stegodyphus; species Stegodyphus dumicola. Next base: position 283,644,615 of record NC_140768.1, read on the forward strand.
TTTTATTTGTTATTTTAAAATTTGTTAAATTAAAATTTTTTAATGTTCAGTGTAAAACGCATACTACAGTAACATTTTCTCTTCTAAATGATAACTGTCTTTCACACACAGCTCATTTTAAATGCTGATTCTTCAAATTTGAAACACTAATTTCTATGTTGTCAATTGCATCTCCGCGTTCAGTGTCATTATGGCTACGTCATCACTCCCCGCTGCCTGTTTCAGGGGAAAAAGCTCTATGAGCTAGCCTTTCTCTTTTAAGTCCTGTATATCTTCGGAAATTTTGAATAATAAATTGTAATTTTTTCCCAGGTATGCTTAGAAATACGTCTACTTTCAGATGATGGTAAAAATTGTATGGTTTATAATTCAAAATATTTTTTCGGAAAATTTATAAAATTAATTAAAAATACAAATTAAAAAAATAAATCATAAAAAAATGGGTAAATTTTATTTGAAATGAACCTGAATTACGAAATGTGAAAGGAAGAATCAAATAAGTTTACTAAAAAAAGAGAGATTTATACCAAACTCAACACTGAGGAGCTAGAATTTTGAGAGCCAATTTTTTAAAAACTATTCGTGCGATTTTTACAAAACTTTGTAGTTTGACGTAATTTGAGTCGTAGAATGAAAATATGGAAAAATTTGGTATGCCATTTCAGAAAAAGGTCCGATTTTGTGTCAAAATACCTATACTAGAACAATGCTGTATATAAATCTAATACATATCCTAAGTCGCGCTTTCGAGACATAAAAAACGCAAATTGAATTTGTCAATCGGCGCAGTAGAACGAGAGATATAGATTGTTCCAGGCTGTCTTCCAGGCGAACAGTTGTCCCCCCCCCCATGTATAGCAGGTTATGCACAGGCTGGTGGTGGCGCGTCTTTGGGACCCTTAGTTGTGGTAGAACAAATGGGTTGGCCGCATTGTTAGGATTGTAAACGCTCTGTTACTATGACCGATAAAATAAATCTCCAAGTAATGAATGCACTTTCATTATACACCTTACACAATTCACACTGAATGCACCTTTATTACAGCAAACAAATGGTTATTACGGGCTTTTTTTATGAAGCGAGGGGGCATTATATTTTTATATTTTATATATAAAATATAAAAATACATTTTTAGTGCTAATTAGTGATGGAATGTTTTATGCAGGTTCAAATGACAGAAATGTAAGTATTACTAACCGATGAAATTTCATACTTCAAAATTAAATATTAAATAAAATATAAATATTGAATTTCTACCTGGGTGAAGTGGTTATAATCTCCAGAAAAGAAAGGCTTGATGTAACTTTTATCGAATATACTGACTTCGTCGTACCATTTCTTTACCATCTTGTCCCAGTCGTGTGTCGTAGGTTTGTCAGAGTTACCCGCTCGGTAAAGATTTTGCCCAACATCAAATCTGTCTGAGAAAATACGAAATCAAATACCTTTAATCAACTAAAAAGCAATGTAACTCATAAAAGTTTGACTGTCATTTGATAAAAATGTAATGTGGACACCACATGAATTTCTTGTACGGCCTATTAAATTCGACACATTTTTTTTGCTCCATTTGATATAAACTTATTTCATTAGAGATATATCTCTCATTCAATTACCTGAGTTCTCACATCGCGACAAGGCAAAAATACAAAAAACTCAAAATACCTTCGGTAAAAATTGTAATTTACAAAAACATAAAACACCAAAAACAATTAACAAAAACACATTTACAATTAAAATGATTTCTACGCCAAAACAAACAATTTGGTCAGCAGGCAAGAAGGCAGATTTTTCGGTGCCCAAAACTAAAAGTTTACTTTTGGTCCCACTCTTCAGAAAGACACCGAAGGTGAAGAAACTGACTTTATTCACCATTCTATTAAGAGTTTCAAATGTAAACAAATGGCTTAGGGCCCACCAGCGGCCGAGCGGTAAAGTCGCTGAACACTGGTTGTTCGGTCCGAGTTTCGAATCCCGCGAACGGGCTGGCTGCATGGGCGTTTTCGTGGTTTTCCCCATGTGTAACATGTATACGAGCCAGTGCCCCTTAGAAAGTCCTCCACGAAGGCATTCCTCCCCTTAGGCAGATAGCCCTCGAGCCTTTGCCATAATCACACACACAAATGGCTTAGTAGCTTCATTAGATTTAGTAGCACTTGAACAACTTTTAAATTTTTGATAATTCTACAACTATTGCATGCAGATTAACTAAAGGCATAAGAACCTTAACATAAGAACAATATAATTCAATCACTTTTAAAGCAAAAAAGCACAATTTACCAATATATAAAATTAAAATACTAGGCTCACCGAGCCGCCTAACAGAGTACGTATGTATATATCTATATAATTACAAAACACTTTTTTTAAAAGCAAAATGTAAATATGCCTAGTATTTTCGCGCTTTAAGCTGCTGAAAATTATCATTGAAGATATAAAGTAAGAAATGTAGAACTAATGTTTCACAAAGACCAAAAATTTTGAAATTCATAATTAATAAATTTCAAATAAGCCTATAAATGCAACAAAGAATTAAATAAATCTTAAAACCAAAACTTTTAAAAAAGCTATACCCCAATTCAAATTTTTTTATTGAAATTTAAAGAACATAACAGAAGAGGAATTCAATCAACTTCAATGCCCCTTCATCAGGGAAAAGGAACATTGAAATCAATTGAAATCTCTCTTCTACAAAAATCCAAGCTTTTCTGTATCCAGAATTAGCCGATGAACCATTTCAATGCATTTCAATTATAATAATTCACCCAAAAATTCTAGCTTCAATCACTTTTTAAGCAAAAAATGCACAATTTACCAGCATATAAGAATAAAAAAAAACTGAACTCATCAAGCCGGTAACAGAGGAGTCTGTACATATATATCTGTAATGATATTTTCAAATCAATTGATTAAATTCAATTGTAATCATATTCCTTAATAATGTGTTGGCGATTCTCTACCTAAATTGCATCCCTGTTCCTAAATTTTGGCGAAATCCTTTCTTTATTATAAATTATATTAACCTGTTGACGCCCGCCAAATCGCCAAACTCATAAATCTGTCATAAAGTCCTTAAGAACACACCTGATGAGAAGATAACGTCACCACGTGATTTCAATTAATATCGCCGATTGGATGAGCAACATGACGCACACATATCTATAAATAGGACTTCTCCTCGAGGTACAGGAGGAACGTTTGTGAGATGGATGCTGAAATAAATGTATCACTTTATATTCCAAAATTTGTCTCATTCCTGTTGGCCCGGCTGCACAACACAAATAATGCATGAGAAATTACATTTCATATATATATATTTACTTTTACTGCAGACGGTTGCAACGAAAAAGGGAGGTGCACAGATACATATTATAGCAGTCCCATGTATAAAATTTCAAAGCTCTGAGGCTACTAGTTTTTAGAATTATGCGAAATACATACATACGAACAGATGATACGAAAAAATATCTTTTGAATCGGTTTTCAACCTGTTTTGGGAAAAAAAAGTCCTTTATTCTGTCGGTATGTAAAGATGTCATGTAAAAACGTCATCCAAATAGGTTCGATAGTGGCCAAAATGAATATTTTCGTTGAAATATGATACCCGAAATTTTTCGCGATTACAATACTTCGCTTATTTCATGTGTTATATGCAAAAATATAAGTATTATGTCCAGTCAGGCTAAATGGTTTGAAGCTCCAGCATAACTTAGATCGTATCTTCAATACTGAAGTTCCGATAATACAACGTTCGAGAAAATTATCCAGCCGTGAACTATTACTTAATGAAGTTGTTAGACTTGAGTTATCGGCTTCGATATCTCAGTGTATAAAAGTGAAGCTGTTCACTCACTTCAGTGTATAAAAGTGAGCTGTTCTGAGGGGAGTAGGAGAACCAAAATTCAAATGAAATCTTACGTATACTTTTGAAAAAAATCTAAAAACTAGGAATTCTACACATTTAAATTGATTTCCAACATCCTAGAAGTAATTATGTTTTTTAAATATTAAGAACATAAGTAATGGATAATGCGAGTTAATGCGGTTGCAACGGTATTACTCATTTTCCAGCTGAAGGCAATTTAAGTATGGTAACATGTTTTGAAAATTAGGCAGGGTTTAAGGCAACCTTAAATTGTCTTAAAATAAGCCAGAATTCAGTTTGATTTCATTTATAAACTCTATATAATTTCAGCAACTTGCGCACGTATTTTGAACATCTCCGTTGGCGAAGTAGATTTTCTAGAAACGTTTCACATTCATAACAAATCTTTCAGTTCTAATTAATGATCTCAACTCTGAGCCGTCTTTCCCTACCTTCAGTTTTTAAGGAATTTATTTCATAGTTGTTGCCACTTTTTTTCAATAAATAATCCTCTGATTGTGCTATCGAGTAAGCAAAGGCTTCTTTTTCGCCATTTACAGTTTTACATCTGAAGAAAAATGTTCTATTCAAACTTTCGAAACTAGCCCTGCATATTTATGCAATTTATGCTTTTTATTGCTTCTTATTCTTATTTCTGATTGCTTCAGTACCCCTAGCATTATTCTGATTTATTTTCAGTACCTCCAGCATTATTCTGATTGCTTCATTATCATCAGTATTCATTAAAAAAGTTAGAGCTTCGACAAATATTTTACTTCATTACCACAAATTGGACCCTAGAAACCTCTTCAATAATGATACGATTAAAGATTAAAATGAATTTGTCATAAAACAGTTTTTCCCCCCTCGTTTTGAGGAAAATATGAAATGAGTGCTTTTTATTGAAATTAATACTCGTATTATGACTAAAGTAATGATTACTTCTTCCTGGTTTCTTGAAATCTGATGAATTTAAATGTTTGCGCGTTAAATAGAGATTATAATGTTCAGAAGTTTGTGAAACATTAAAATTATACATTAACATCAATATTAAAGTATTGATATTATTCGTTCGTATTAAAGCTGCAGAAAATAAAGCGGGTCAAAACACCATGAAACGGATCAGTTTCAGCCCGTAATAAGACTCACACACACATCTAAGAATAAACAAGTTTTACTATAAATTCTACTGTAATTTTTCATACAAATTTCGATAACAGTACTCATGCATTAGCATACACACAGACAATAATCGATTAACGGGACGCGGATTAACAGCATTGCGATTAGCCAGACCATATTTAAAACTGTTAAATTAGTTTGGTATCGAAAAATGAACCCACTATTAGCATAAATTTTCAGCGTTAAAGAAAACTGATTTCTTGTAAAAGAGAAAAATTCATGTGATAACAGCAGTGAAAACTGATTATGTCATAGACATTAAAATTACGACACCATGAAGGCGGCTTTCAACAAACGCCAAATTTTGAAGAAAGGTGGTACTGCATGCTGGAAGATGCAATTGATTAACATTCCAGTGCATGCGCATAAAGCAGGTAAGAGTAACACCCTCTACATTGTATATAAATGGGAAGACAGCACATCGGGCATCTCATTTGGAAATCGCATTTGAACATCAGTTGTTTTGTGTAGAGGTGGTGTTATACTTCTTGTAAGAAACAGAAACTCCTACAAACAAGTGGGTCGTGGCCTGTCGGGATGCTGCTTATCGTTCAGCGACCTTGATTTCTGTATTGGTATGGACCGCATGATCGTCAGGCGAATATATAATCGATGAATCCTGAAGGGCCATACTGAACACCATGCAGGATCTCAGCGGCCCAGGGCATCTAACGTCCGAGAAGGCAGACATGTTTTCCTCACGGCCTTGAGAGATCGTACAGCCACATCACGTACTTTGAGTCAGGAACTTTGGTTACGTGCAAGCAGCACCATGGGTTGTCCTCTCGGCGGCCTTTGTTGCGGCTTTCCTTGACGTTGCAGCAGAAAAGGAGCATCTACAGTGGTGAAACGAACGACGACACTGGAGACAGAAGTTCCACCACGTCGCCTCTTTGGATGAATATATTCTGCTTACAGCATCATGATGGATATGTAGTCATGTATGGAGGCACCGAAAAGAGCAAACGTTGCCAGCTTGCGTTCGCCATCATCATACGGAGTCAGGCACCTTACTTGTTTATATTGGGTGACATTTTTATACATCCCAGTCATATCTTGTTCGTGTAGCTGGTAATACGAACAGTTTCCATTAAATTTCTGACATATTAAGGCCTTTGGTTATGCCCTGTCTTTGAGACCTGAATGACACCATCTTTCAACAAGATAATGCACGATCACATGTGTTATTGTAATCGCTCTAGGGCAGAAGAGACAATTCTACAAAAAGCTGTAAGTGAAGCCCCAATTAATGAACGATTATTATGAAATATATACAGAAGATGTTGGATTGTTGGCCTGGGCAGCATGTTTTTTCCAGATTTCCTATCTATTGAGAACATCCGATCATGAGTTTCCGAGAGACTGGCACCCCACCACTTTTGAGCCACTACGACTAAGAACAGTGGCAAAGAGTTGAAGCCACATTGAATACAGTACCCGTATCTGTCATTCAAACAGACAGATAGCCCTCGTATGCTTTGCCATATTCAAACAACAAAAAGTGTTATCCAATCGTCTGTTTGACTCGATGCCCTGCCGGGTTCACATGCTATTGCTGCCAGAGGTGACAGGTCTGTATACTAACAAACTCTGCATGCTGTGTACGCGAAACCACTTGAAAATTTAAACATATCTTCATTCCGTTATGCTGTAAAAGATTCCGCTGTTTGCTTTCCGTCCTGGTGCAGCAATTTTAATGGATAAAAGGGTATTTATGAGCTGTTTTTATCCCTAATACGACGTGATTTAACTGTACTCAATCCGGAAGATATAAACATTAAATAATAAAAAATAGAATGTTCTGACATTTTTGCTCAATTTTGATTTCAATGACATTGTTAAGGTACTGCTATGAATATTATTCAGTAATATCATTTATAGCTTAAATTCTTCATTTTGAATTATATTTATTCTTCCGTTATTTACAGTCTGTTCCTTTTATTTTAAATTTTGATTTAATTTACATAACCAAATGTACTGTTCTCAACATTAACGTGCTTGGAAACACGGATAAGTTATAGGCAGACAGCCCTAATGGGCTTTTCCATAATCAACTAAACTAACTTCTTCAGAAGGTCATCTGAATGGGAGACTTACGATGTTTCCACAAGAAGGACAACCAAGTGCAAAAAGTTGAAATTAAAAACATTAGAATATGATTTAACTTAAAAAATAGGTTCTAGTATGGAGACACGATACACTACACAAGACATTTTCCATTTAAATAGAAATCTTTCTGGCAAAAGCCTATAAACACTGCCAGAACGTAATTCGTTTATAAAATGCGATTACAATTAACATTTCCTACTTCAGTATCAAAACGCGAACTCCGCACGCACGCACACACACACACAAAAGTGACAGTTCTGTATCTCCATTTCTACTGGGACAATTGACAAAATTTATAGTAATGCTATAATTTTGGTATAAGATCGGAATTTGATATAAGACGATTTTTTTTTTTTCAAATTTGGATTCTACGACTCAAAATTAGCTTCTAAAATTTTAGCTGCTCAGTGTTAATTGAATTTGGTATAATTTATATAACCTGTAAAATTTATATCATCATCTTAAGTAAATGTATTTATAGGCATACCTTTCAAAAAATTACAGGTTTTTATTGAACATTTCCCAAGGCATACGTGATTTCATTATATAGGCGCGTTTTGAAATTGGGAATATTTGTTCTAAGCGAAAATAAAGCCCAATGTAGTTTATGCACTTTCTTAAAATTATTTGAAAGAATTAACAGTGCACATTTTTTCTGCTCGCGTACAATGAAAGAGGAAAAAAAAAAAAAATAGGCTACCATCAATTAAGAATTTCGCTAAGGGAAATGATTCTAGACGCAAACTGAAAAAAGTGCGAAAAGATAAATTTTTAAATTTATCTGTAAATTTCTCTCCAAATTTTACAAAATTTCATATTTGCGCATAATCTGAGTCGTTGGATCGAAATATGGAAAAAGGTCTATATGCAATTTCAGAAGAAGTCCACTGTTGCTTTGCCTAGGTCAGAATAATGCTATATATAAATCTAATATATATCCTAAGCTTCTCTTTCGAGACAAGATAAGCTCAAATTATGTTTCTTCACTCAGTCCAATAGAGAGGGAGATATAGAACTGCCGCCTCCGTTTTTGTGTGCGTATGTGTGTGCAGAGTGTGCATAGAATATGCTTATGTAGTTGTGTGTAATTTATCCTTATTTATACTTCATATCTAATTAATATGAAACAGTTTCCTGTTTATAAACTGTTAATGTAAGTCCACTGATTAGAGCTGTTAGTTTTACGCTAGATTTATTTTGTGAAGAATATTTTGTGAAGCGGTTAATATAAATTTTAGATTAAAACGTTTTCATGAAATTTCTTACTACCACCCAGCAAATTCTAAAACACTTATTATAGTAAAATAGCAATAAAATTACTGTTCCTCTTACAATACGGCCAAATACTTTTGAGTCATTATAACCAAAAACAAAGTTTTGCAAAATTTACTCACCGACTTGTCTGCATTCATCACAGTCATGGTCATAGATACACTGTTCAGCCCATTTCTGAGCAATTGAAGCAAGTTCGTCGTCCCAAGCCTAGAAATATTTCTATAGTCAGCTAAACGAACACTATTTTTACGAAAATAAATTTAGAATACATATAAACGCTTTACATTTTCCTGAAATTTATTTTCACATTTACAAATATCATGGTTATAAATAAATCAAATTGCTAAAGCAAGCAGCTCATTTTCTAAAATCAGTTTTACAAAACGTAAGAACGTTTTTCTTCAAACAAAAATCAGTACTTTCTGAAAATGATTGTTTAAATACTTCTTCACACAATTACTGTAGCCTGTTGTATGACAATGTATTACTTTTTTAAGATGAATCATTTGCATGCCTAATTGTAACACATTATTTGTTGCTGTAATGAGAATACGCATATTGCTATTAATTTTTAAACTTATTCTTTTTGAAACAAAAGTTTAGGCTTCGGTTTTGTTTTTCTAAAATTGACATTTGCTTCCAAAACTGGGATCACAGAAATTTTTATTATGCATGACTTGCATCTCATTACTGTTTTGTTTTGATCCATTTCATTTTCCCAGATTAGGTATCTTTTTTGAATAGTCCTGTTTCATCCTTTGTCCATGGGATCGATAAGAGGGGTTCCCATTTCAGCCTTTCTTCTCTGCGTTAATGCTTATTCCAAAAACGACGACGATATATACAGGGTGATCTTTTTTAAACTTGAGATTTTAAATAACCCCATAGTCAAAAATCGCATGGCGTGAGGTCAGGGGAACGAGGCGGCCATGCAACTGGAAAACTGCGACTTATGACTCTATCATCAGTGAAGTTTTGGCGCAACAGCTGCTTTACCTTATTACTAATGTGTGGCGGAGCACCATCCTGCATAAAGATTGTCTGTTGGAGACGGTTTCTTTGCTGAAGTTGTGGAATAACAAACGTTTGCAGCATTTCGTGGTACCTTTCTGCATTTATGGTGTATGTTTGGGGTCCTGTCGAAGTGATGGTCTCAAAAAAGAATGCCCCAGTTACGAATTCGGCTGTGAAACCACACCAAAGACTTTTGGGGAATTTAATAAGATTTCGTGCACGGCGTGGGGCTGCTCAGAAGCCCAAATTCGGCTATTTTGTGTGTTTACGGACCCATTGAGATAAAAATGGCACTCATCTCCCCACAGAATGTGCCATGGGAAAGCATCATCAATTTCTACCCTGGCAAGAAACGATAGAGCGAATGTCACTCGCTTATCATAATCACTTGGTTTCAGTACGTGCAAGCGGCTGATTTTATAGGGATAAAATCCAATAACGCGCCGCAAAATTCTCCATACCGTGGAATAATTCGTGTCCAATTGTCGAGCTACACCTCGGGCGCTGCTAGTACTAGCAATGGTTCCCTGCGATCCTTCGACAATTGCAGTTGCCACGTCAGTTACTACATCTTCTGATACTGGTTTACGTCCTCTTCCAGCGCGAATGGTCAGTGACCCCGTTTTCTCGAACTTCTTAATCATTTTCTTAAGACCATTCAGCGATAAAGGTACCTTTCGTAGTTTTTTTTCTGATTCGAAATTCCCGAAGAGCAGCGGATGCATTACATTTATTCATGTAATACAGCTTCACCAGTAACGCACGTTTCGGTAACGTGAGAGGCTACAGCAGAGGCTACTTGTAAGCTACAGCAGCGCCCCAAAATGCCCTAGTTTCGATTTTTGGAACTAAAAGTGTTTTTCACGGAATCATTTTCCCCATGTCTTGATTAGTCTAAATACCAAGTTTGGTGCCATTTCAGATATTAGATCGCACTACAGGGCTCTCCAAACACTGTCACTTTAAAAAAGATCACCCTGTATATTAAAAGGTGTTTCTAAGATGATCCGCCTCTTAAACTTTGAGTTCAGACTACGTTTAAGTACAACCCTAATGTTGTAACACCTAATCATTAAGTTTTTTCAATTTGAATATTTTTAATTAGTTAAAATTTGAATATTTGTGGGCACTAACCATTTTTAGGCTTTTCCACTGCTAAGGCCAGAAATGTTGGTCATTTTATTATGGAATCACCTAACAGGCGGCCACCGTTACCTCCTTTGTTGGGACAGACCATTTGCACTCATGCCTTCTGTGGGATTGGAACCCGGACTCTTTGGTATCACAATCGGCTACCTAACCACTCTACCGTCTGGGCGGCCAATTTGCTTGTAATTCGGTGCTATCTTGAGATATGGCCACACAGAGCTTTAAAGAACAATTGAGGCTAAAATATTTTGAGAATTTTACACCTTAAATGAAAGCGAAAAATAAGAACTTCCAAGAACCGTGCTACATTATGTTTGAGGTAGCACATTTTCAAATGTAATGCTCCAAAGACGCATGCAAATCAGTGATAATTACTTCACTACTTTTAATATTGCTACGAAATGTTCAGGCGCGGTAAGATAGCTTCTCCGCAAAGCAGGTTTAGGGTTGCCATAAAATGGCAAAGGACCGCAGTGTCGCCACATTTGGCCAGAAATCACCCATTTGGCGACAAAATTGGCGATATACTATGGAAGGATGGAGAACCTTCTGGTACGAATTCTTGCCAGTTAACCCAGAATGTTCGTCGAAAGCTATATAAACCCTGCTGGTACGCGGAGAGTCAGTGCGATGTAGTTAACCTCGAGTTAATTAGTTCGTGCGGAGTCGATCGAGCTGACAGCCGGGCAGCGAGTGCCGAGTGGGTCGTCGAGTGCATCAAAACAGTTTCTTAGTGTATCATGGTTAGTGCATCATCGAGAGAGTGTCATGAGGTCCGGGAACGACTGAACCAAAGGGTCGGGAGCTGTGCTCTCTGTGTCGTCGAGTGCATCGCGAGTTATAGAGTGGAGAGTCTCGAGAGTACGTGGAGTTCCGAGAACGACCAAGCAGAGTCGGGAGCTGTACTCTGGTGTTTTGCAGTGAAGCTGTCTCCACCATTATAGCCTGATAACCTGAAGGCTTTGTCGCTGATTGTTCCAGAGAGTGTATGGTAGATCTTCAACGACTGTAAAACGTGACTTTGGAGCTGTCATGATTAATATTGGCTAAATAAAGTGTGTTTCGATACTTCATCGAGTGTAGTCGTTATTCACTCCAAATCTACGAACTCCATACGAACGTGAAGGAAGAAAATAACGTAACACTATATCAAATTCTAATTTTTTAAAATATATGCATTTCTTCGTGGAGGAGAATATTAAATCATGTATAGGAGAAATGAATTTCAAGATGTTTACTTCATCTTGAAAACCATTGTAAGCCATCATTATAACTATTTGTATATCATACCATCACCATTATATCATCATATATCATCATCATTATAACCATTTGTAAGCGTTATTTCGTTTTAAAAACTATCATCTTCAATATTCACCGTCTGCCTATGCCTATGCAATGTTTCTACTTATAGTATTGCCATGACTACTAGTAGAAATGAGAAATAAAGATAATTTCAAAACTTTTCAATTTGTTCTTATATTTACCACTTTTATTCTGTCTTACCATTTCAAACATATTTGTTGCTGATGGTAATTTTCCGGCTTGAGTCTCTTTACCTGATGCAACTTTCTCTCTGTACATGTTGTGTAAGTCTAGAAGGCGCTTTTTGTCATCTGGTTTCAATCCTCGTTCCAAGATAGTGCACTTAGGATTTGGATCTTTGCAGAAACTGTGGTTTGGGGTGAATTTTGCATACGGACATTTTGCACACTCTGACAGTTCAAGGAGTAGTACGAAGAGTAACGCGATTCTAATCACATGATTGACCATTTTAATTTCTAAATCTGTAAGAAATAAAGGAAGTTTTTGTTAGCGATTTCCCTCATTATTAAACAAAAGTATTTTTTAATCCTAAAAATAAAATTTAATAATTTTTTTTAATTCAATATATATATATATATATATATATATATATATATATTGTTCCTCTTCTTCAGAAGACATTCCTGCACAGCCGTCTTTTACTTCTGCTTCTGACAGCAATAAAATGCGCAGCAATTCTTTCTAGTTGAGCTCATAATTTATGGTTCTTCAGCAAATTCTCCAATAGATTAATTGTTAATTTAATAACACATGGGTTTATGTAAAGACACAATATCATAGAGAAACAAAAAGATCCTAACAAAGTGCTCAAAGGCTCTATATGAAACTCAATCTGGCAATTACTTCTTGGAAGCCAGATTCATGATCCTCATGTCATTTGCTGTCAAGTTTTGTTAATAAGAATCAAGCAATGGGAAATATTAAAATATTTTTTCCAAAAGGTCCTGAGTATTTATTTGTCTAATACATTACCTCAAAACATTTTTGAAAATCATACGTTTCCGATTAGTAATCAAGAAATTGTAACTCAAGAAATTGTTCGTCATTCAAGCCTTTTTTTAGTTGATTTGTTCATGAAGTGAAGTATTTATGATTCGAGTCCACTTATGTGGATTTGCTAAAGGAAAATGTATGACTGGAAAAATCTCTAATCAAATTACTAAATTTATCATACACGTTAGGGGCATATATCATAAACTACAGTACACAGAATACATTCATCAATATGTTGATTTTAATGAACATATTGATGAATATGTGGTGCTTCCTATAGTGTATGATGACATATACTGCTCATTATAAACATTTCACTCTCTATTAAGACAGTCTCAAAATTATATACTAAATTTTAGTTCATTTTAATATAAAAAATTTGATCTGGGCACCACATGGCATCTTTATACGGCCTAATAAATTATACACATTTTTTGCTGCATTTCATTTAAACTTATTTTCTCGAATTTCATTAGAGATATATTTCTCATTCAATTAGAGAGGTTGTCCTAAAGGGATTTTTAAAGGAAAATGTCAAGATCTATGCAGGTTATTCTCCATGCGGTAGCTGCACTGACGTCAAGTTGTTGGTCCAAATGTCGAGTTGGTGCTGATGGTTCTTTCTCTATTATTATTTTAACAGCGGGGATGTTTTTGGTCATCCTTGCTGTCTTTTATTTGGTCTTCATGGCCACTTAGTCATCAGCAACTGAACCTGTTCATTCAAACTTAACAATTAAGGCATACAACTTGCATGAAGAATGCTTTGACCTGTTTTTATAGGTACCATTTCCTGAATGCAGCAAAGCAAAATATTCTTCGAAACTAACTAGGTCACGAAACTAACTAATAAGTTTCTTTTGGGTCCCTGCGCAAGCGCGTACAATTTTATGTGACTAGCTACACCCGTTGAAGAGCTATTCAACTAAAAGTTTCGCTATACCCTGTGCTTAGGAAATCCTTAACGAAGACATCCCTCTCTCCCATAGGCAGATAGCTCTTAATCTCTTTGCCATAATTAAAGAAATCAAACCGCTATACCTTCTGCATGAGTTTAAATTTTGCGATTTTATTCAAGTTCAAATTATAAATATTGTATTTTAATTCTACTTTACAAATAAATTTCTTCATTTCTAATCATAATAATTCTCCTGTTATTTACTATATACATTCTTTTTGATTAACTTATTCTTCAGAAAATCTGCTTCGGAATACCAGGAAGCTGAATTATTTTAATCGTATTTATTTAATTGTATTACTTATTTAATTATTACTATTCATTTAATTGTTTTTCTATTTTTGTGATTAATTAATGATTTTGTAATTAATTGTTTTGTAATTTTGTAATTATTCATTTAATTATTATTATTAGTCCAAAGAAGCTTTGTCCCTGAAGGTCTGTTGTTTTCGTTTTGCGATTTTGCGTTGGTTCACTATAAATGCCCATTTCACTTTTCAAACTTTTGCCACCAAATGTCCTGCATTATATTTGAAGAAATAAAATAATGAAAAATTTGCATAAATGTATGTATATTTCTCGCATAGTGATAAAACAACGGCACATAGAGCCATGGAATTTTGAATGACGTAAACCTCCTAAGAATATGGGCATGTGGAAGCCTAAATTTGAAATTTGTTTTATTATCGATTCATATTTTGTAAAACTTTAACGAATTTTTGACGAACAAACTCAAGGGTTTCAAAGCGAGCAATGGCAGCGATGTACAGAAAAAATATTTTTATCTCCAGCGCGCGAGATTGTGTATCGGAAATTCTAAGGATATGCTCGTTTTAAAACTAGTTTGCGATATTGCTGTTGAACTGAATTTTATGGTTTAAGTGCAAAGAATGTGATATTTAATAAATAAATATAACACACAAAATGTTAAAAAAAATGCCCCTTTCGACATAATTTAAAATCTGAGCCCAGATTGTTTTTCAGATTTTTTTTTTTTGTTAATAATTTTTTAATTTTTTTTTACTTATTTGATTGTTAGCCCAAAGATTGTTAGCCCAGAAGGGATATTAATTTCGCTTTGGCATTTTGCGTTGATTCGCTATAAACGACGAATCACTTTCTAAATTATTGCCACCGAATACTATAGCCCGATAATGCTGGTGAATTGAATTTCATGGTTTACGTGCGAAGAATATTATATTTAATAAATGAAGGTAACACACAAAACGTTAAAAAAGGCCTCTTTAGGCGTAATCTGAAAGCTTTCAGATTTTTTCAAGTATTATTTTAATTTTATTTAATTTATATTGTATTATTCGCATTATATTATTAATTATTTATGTATTATTAAGTGTATTATTTTCATTTATTATTGTAATACCAGGAAATAGTGTTTTTCTGTCAATTATAACATAATTTAGTCCTTTTTCCTCTATTTTTAAGTGTTTTTAATTGCTTAACAGTTAATTGTTTTTTGCGTTACCGTAAACGTCGTGTCTGGGTATTACCCGGTTTAATCGAAGTTAACTATGTTTCTAAGAATACAGTGTTTTCAAAATTGATGAATCATTTAAAGCAGCCCGTTAATACAGGCTACTTTAAATGATTACGCAGGTAATTTTGAATAATTTACCGGGTAAATTTGAATTAATATCACAAGTTTCATGCCAAGAACTATATTTTTATTTTTAAACACATTTTATTTTAAAGCATTAAATAAAATGAACTTCAAATAAAGATTTATGAAAATTAAGAGCACTTACTTAAAACACAAAGGTAGCTGATCTCAATAGTAATTTCTCATCGAGTAGAGAACAGAGTTTCTCAAACGTCTCCGTTCTCTCGCGTATCATATATAACGATTTTACGGTTTCTTTTATATCGAAGAAGTGATTACTTCATGTCAAAATATCCTGACTTCACGTCAAAAACTTTGATGTTATATGGTTGAACTTTTCACAACAGAAGTACCTGATATTTTCTTTAATTTAAATTCCTAGCAGCTCACATCTGCTATCATGATATCAGCCTTACTAGTCAATTAATATTTTATTTTTATCTACAACACAGTGTATTTTCAAATATTTTTTTTTTCTGTTTCGCTTGTTAAGATCATAACACTGTAATGTCAAAAATAAGGAATATGCATGTGTCGGAAAGCAGCTGTAACTGATGGAAAGGAATATATGTAAAATTCTCTTACTGTTTTCTTAATTTTTATGTAACTTGAAATACGATTTTAATTAAGTTGAATATTTAATAATCACAAAGTATTCGATCATTGCTTGCTTTAAAAGGCAGGAGTTCAATCGCTAATTTTGAGAGAAAATCTGGCTCCTATTTATTTTTTACATGGGTACACCTCAAAGAAACCTATCATCCAACCTGTTTAGCATTCCACAAATGGCTAAGTTTACATAAGGCTTAGTCTGATTCTATTTATGAATTTTCGATAACTTTTCATAAGTTCTTAACTGACTTTTTAGCTGCGATCTGAAGGTAATTTAGTACCATAATTTTCTCCCCAAAATCGATTCCGATATTTTTAATTAGTAGCATAAAGAATTATCGCATTCCCCCGTGTGAGCTTTCATGGTGAATATGGCTACATGTCCAGCTACGAAGTCAAGGAACGTGATTTGAATGAGCAGTAATTCATTACCATTTTAATTGTGATTAAATGTGTCTCGTCACTCTCCCAACTCGCCGTTTAAGTGGGGGAGAATGGAAAGAATTATCGCTTCTCCCCAGCTTGCTCTTGTAGAGTAAGTGGTTAGCATGTTCGCACAGTTAATTTAAAGTCAAAGAATTCAATACCAGCATAACTAATTTAAGATCAAAAGAGCAAACACCGAAAAAGATATAGTATAGTCAATTTTTCGCGAAAGCCCTCTACGGTACTAATATCACTTGCCGGCTCTGCAATAGTATGCTCTGGGCATACCTTTGGTGCTACTTTGGTAGACGGTTGCACGGATTTTTGGCGAGATCTTTTTTGGCGAGCGATAAGACGTATGGTAAACTTATTGCTGGACGAGTTACTTATGGTAACCGATACTTTCTTGTCATTTTATTTTTCAAAAAATGCGTTTTATTATGCATAAATTCCGTGTTTTAAATATTATTTATGGCTTCTTAATATTAAAAATGAATTTAATTTTGCATTTTTATTTGAAATAAAAATTTTATTATGATATTTTATATAATTTTATGTTGTGGATGATGTAATCAATGACGTCACTTTACTTTAAAAGTTATTGATTTTAATACCTATAAATTTATTATTAATGACTGCTAAATATTAAATTATAATTTAATTATGCATTTTTAAAAATTATTTTATTATGTATGATTATTTAAATAATTTTAATTCTATGCGTGATCTCATCAGCTCCCTTATTTGTTACTGAATATTTGTGCATTACCGCGCTATTTTTAAATTTTATTATTCATCTCTTCGAATTCCTTAGATTTCATAGCGAACGGATATGTTCTTTTCAAATGTTGTTATTGATAAGTACCAAGAATTATTGGTATCGGAATCAAAAATTCGTCCTTTGAGACCTTATTTTGGCCAACCTGGTTTTCCTACTCAAAGATTTATTTCTAAATTGTTACAAGAGTCAGAGGAAACTTATTTTAAATTTTTGGATGAAACCTCACTAATTGCTTCTTCAAGGAAATGCGAGAAATATGGATCATAGATGAAGATCGTTAAAACAGCCGATTCTGGGGACGGCCGTATATGGTATTGTAGTCACGGTAAAATAAGAATTAGACATTCCTCCTTTTTTACCGACAGTAAACTTCTAATTGCTGTCATTTTAGCTCTAGTGTACGAAGCGTTCTTATTTATTCATTTTAAAGTATTTGAATTTAAGTAATATTTTCATTCTTTTAAACGTTGGTATGATGGTTTTTAATTCGATATTCAATTAAAGTAATATTTTAATCCAATTAAACGTTGCCACAATGTTTTATAGCGGTATTTTTATTCTATTTCTTTGCTATAAGAAAGTAATAGTTTAACCTTACTTTAGTATTTTATACTCGCAGTAAATGTATTTATTTACATTTGTCTGCCGTCTTACAAAACAACGTTTTCAACAAAAAATTAATCCACTATTTTTAACAATATTTATGTTTTTAAAGTTTCGAATACTATGCATTAAATGCGTAAAAACAGCATTTTTTCAAGATGGCTGAGGATTGTAAAAACCGCGCCAATAATTGCGCCAGAGTAAATCGCCAAAAATCCGTGCAACCGTCTACCAAAGTAGCACCATACCTTTTAGAATTCCCACCAAGAGCTTCCAAATTTACCATATAATAACGCAACTACAGGCGATTTTTTAAAGCAGTGAACAAACTGAAATATTAATGTTTACTTTTTTCCAAGAGGTACTATGGTTAGCTTTACGAAATGTCTTCCAAATGTAATCGGACACTTTTGACTTCCGAAAATAATGTTAAAAATATTAAACGTATAAAAATAAAATTACACAGTGTGATTATCCTTGAATTAAGCGTTTACATAATTCGTTCGTTTACAGTAAAATATTCAACTAAAAAATTAAGACTTTACAGCGGAAAAATCATATCACTGGAAATTAGCATTTTTCCTTTGATCGGCAAAGTTTTAAGAGGCTTAATAGCATAATACTGACTTTTAAGAAATAAAAAAATATTTGAAAGGAACTGTATTCATAAAATTAATAAAAATATTAACGGGGAATTTTTCAGTTTAAAAGTTTAAACTCCACATAAGAGGTACTATATATATTAGAAGTAATGAGAAAATTTACAATGTGAATAGTCAAAATCGTGGAGATAAGATAGATATAAATGGAGCAGGTATGAGCGATTCTTCCTGTGCGAGTGGTGGAAATCTTCCGCTAGTGAAATTTCTTGTTCTTTTTGTATCTGTTCTGTCAGATTGCTATTCACATACAACATTATGTGTTTTTTACTGTTTTAAACATGTCAATTAAAACACCGCAATAGACTGAAAACTTTTTATCACAAGATTAAGATGCTTTTAAATTTTAGGAATATTAGCACTGCAAAAGCTATTAAAATGCCTTTAAATGGCAATGACAGGCATGAGAATGTATTTTTTCTTACTACTTAAACCTAAAAGCGTAATTTAACGAGGGCCTCTTACTCTTCTACCGTTAAATCGGGGGATTTGAAACTCGACGTGTTTTAAGTGCCCCCATGCCAGCAAAGAAACTTTACATTTACTTTACATTTACAAACATCCATTAATTTTCCAGGATTTAAGGCCGCGCTCAGTGTTACAGCAGACAGCTCTCCTACAGTCATTCTAAATCAGACTATTCAATGTTTTTAAAATCATGAAGCAATAAAAATTTGTGATGTATAAGCTACAATTTCAGCGCAGTTTCGTCTTATAATCTAGTCCTGAGTCTTTCATTGAGAAATTTAATATTACGTTTTTGTGATGGTTTTAAATGTTGCTGACCAAATCCTTAAAGTAACTCCTTTTCTGAATTAAATTAGAAAGAGAAAGAAAGGACTAGTAAACATATTACTTTCCTTAACTTGACCACTTAAATCACGAAAGCACACTACATACATGATTGTTTGCAGTTTTCCCTTTTGAAAAGGCTAATGGGGAGAGGTCTGAGATCCAGTGAATCAAATTTAAGAAGTGATGAACTATCATTCACGACATTTTAATTCGGATTACACTGTAGAAATTTAGATTTTTTTAATACAGAAAACATGAAAAACAAGCTTTTCTCTCTCTGAAAATAAAAAAAAAAAAAAAAAAAAAAAATATCTTTCAACTCTTAAACAGATATGTTAAGCAGTTATACAGATAAATGGATGTGTAAACCAGTTATGCACTGTAAATACAATAATTCTTTAAAAACTGCACTGATTTTTGATCGGGAGGTACTTTGATGAGTATGCGTTATATAACAGAGTATGATATACTAAATTAAAAAAAAAAAAGGATTTCTCGTGAAGAGAGGATGAATTGATGGAACTTCACAGTATTCGATTTGAAAGTATTATGACCCTTGAAAAACAAGTTAAATGTTCCAATAAACGTAAAATATGTTCATCTAAATGATTCTTTTGGTCGTACATAAGTAGAAATTAAAGCAAATAAATGTTGTTTTAAAAAGAAAAATGATACATCAATTCTAATTCCTAAGAATTTAGACAGAAATGAAAAAAATAAAAAAGAGTTAAATTAAAAAATATAATATGAGACCAATAAAAAACATTCTTGAAAAATACACGTTTGCTACTGGTAATATATGTAACATCTGTCAGTTTAGAACAAAGTAAAGTACTTTTAAGGCCAAAATGCATTATTTATCAGTTAGTGAAATGTGAATTTTATATTTTCCAAATTTCTAAAGTAGATGAAAATTTTAATTTTCGCAATCTTGTCATCAAAAATAACTATTTTCATTGCATGCCCTGGATCAAGCTATTGCATCAGATTTTAAACCACATATTTGCACAATATTTTCTGAATATTTCAGTAGAATGGAAATTAATTGCAGCAGAAAATTATCTTGACGTCATAAGCGGAACAGAAAATGTCAGTGCGTTTATGCCGTGGAATATATTTTGGCAGTATACAATCTGTTTGTTTTCTCATTTTGCCTCGTTTTTCAACTGAAACTATTGATTTCTGAATCACAGAATTTGCATTGTTTACGGAACATCTGGAAATATTTATGATTTCGTGAGAAGTTCGCGTGCTCTGACAGCTACTACGGATGACTCGTTTCTAAATGACCTTGATGAGAAAATTACTCGAAATACAGACAGAAAATGGAAAAAAAAAAAAAAAATACAGAAGCCGAAGGAAGTTTCTAGCTCGGTACAATACCTCTATACAAAATTATAAATAAATAACAGCCAATAATAGGGTAAAGTAGAAAATGAAACTACTTTTACTTCGTCTTATTCATATCTGTATTCTTTAAGATGGTATACAAGTTTCATAAATGTGTAAAGAAAATTTTTATGAATACTTATTAACATTTTTTAATTAAAAAAATATATGGCGGATACTAGACATTTTAGGCTTTGGCTACTACTGTAAGGATCTTAAGTTTTACTAACGTTTATTTTATTTTAAATCTTTACTATCACTTCTTATTTTCTACTTCCGGCCAGAATTATAAGCGTTAAGGATTTTATGCAAAGTTTGTCTGGCGAACGCCAAGTATTTAAGTGTGGCCTTTTTGCCAAGCGAAAGAGAGGAAGCAGTGAGTTCGAAGCAGGCCGCTTACCTTAGAAGTTACGCAATTGCTATTTGCCTTCCAGGCCAGAGGTTTTAATCCTCTTAATAAATTAAACGTATTGTAGTGTTCACAGTCTCTGTGCTACATACGCTTCCTGTTATTATAAGGCCATCTTCCACGTGTGTTATTCTAAAGTTAAATTAGAGTTTAGTTTTATTTTTTTATACCTTTTACGTTAGACCCCGAGTGGAGGGTCATTGTATTCCGAAGTACGGAAGTCATTGTATATAAAGAAAAATAAAGGGTTTTGTATACCCTTCGTCTGTATCCTGTCTACTTACTACAATTAGTGAACATAGCTTTAGTAAGCTCTCTGTTCCTAGTCAGGTCATTGTATGTTTCCGAAGAAGGTTAGAAGAAACATTGAACCTGATACTACTAAGGATAAAAATGGTGGTCATTTCATTATGGAGGCACCTAAGGCTTCGTTCAGACGGAAGTATAAATGCCATAACTGGTTTAAGCCGAGCTTCGTTGCTAGGTAAACAGACCTTGCTACATCACAAAAAGGGTTTAAGGTTCGCATAAAGTTCCAAGTTTCCAACTTTATGCCGACTTGATATCAGAATCGACCAATCAGAGCGAACGCGCGAAACCTGAAAGGCAAAACAGAGCGGAAAAGCTGTTGACATAAAACCCAAGCATACGCAAATTTAAGCTTTCTAATTGTCCACCGCTTATGCCCTGTATTGCAAGTGTAAACGGAACCCCCGCATTTTATACCTTATGACTAAACATCTATGACGTTTATACCACCATCTGAACGCAGCTTAAGGTTCTGTTCAGACTGTGGTATAAATGTCATAACTGGTTTAAGCAGAGCTTTGTTGCTGTGACTTTACTACGTTACAAAAACTGGTTTAAGGGTTTTGGCATAAAATTGGAAGTTACCAACTTTGTGCCGACTTGATATAAAAGTCGACCAATCAGTGGGAATTCGCGAAACCTATTGAGCGGGGAAACAGAGCTGGAAAGCTGTATACACAATCTACGCATTCGCAAATTTAGTTTTTCTAATTGGCTTCGGCTAAGACGCTGTTTTGTAGGTGTGAACGAAACTCCCGCATTTTATGCCTTATGACTATGCCTCTATTATACCCCCACCTGGACGAAGCCTAAGAGGCTGCCATCGTTACCTCCTATGAAAACGACAGACAATTTACATCCATGCCTTCTCCTAGATCTGAACCCGCGCCCTTCAGTATGGTAGACAGAGTCACTAATCACTTTCCGTCTGGGTGGCAATTTTTAAATCATAAAAAAAATTCTAAATCAAATAAACTTATGTAAATCTTATCTTATATCGATTTCAAACGTAAACAGTAAAATTCTATCTCTTGAAATGAACCTAATCGTGTAATTGCAAGAAAAACACGGCAGTGTAGAGTTTATAATCATTTAGAGCAAGGGTTCTCAACCGGTGATACTCAAGAGAAAAATAGGTGGTACGCAAAGAAGAAAAGTATTTTTAACTATTAAATTGTAGAGACATTAGGTATTTTTTGGGGGGGAAGCCGGGGAGGTAAAAAATGAGCAATTGCCTTTGCCGGGAATCGAGCCGCCGACCTCTGAAATACCGGCCCAGCCTGCATAACCACTACACCATGAAGGCACGTCAAGTAGGGAGAAATACCTTATATACTTCCCCTTTTAAAGGGCGACTGGAGTTTTTTAAGGTCCCAATTGCCAAATCCTCGGTGGGGAGAAATCGTCATCCACCACCCTTTTAGTTCGAGTGTCACTGCGGAGACATTAGGTATTTTTGAAAGCAGGCAAGATGAAAAATTAGCAACGCCTTCGCCGGGAATCGAATCACGGACCTCTGGAATACCGGCCCAGCGTGCAGAACCACCATAGTGTTTTCATCTCCTGTAATACTTTTTTTGTCCATTTCTTCATATAAGTAAGAGCAGTCTGTGAAAATGAAACTGCAGTTTTTCGAAATTCAATAACTTCGTACTGTGACACGTTTCCATCCTCTTCAAGATTTTTTAGAGTTTTTTTTTAACATTTTTGGAAATAAAGTTAGCTTCTGTCTTGGCTAATACTGAAGCTTTCAAAGCATCTGCTGAAGCAGTCGCATCAAAAGCAGATGCAGTTTGATTTTATGATAGTATTGAAGCAGAGTGTTAATATAATGTAGCCAAGCTAATGCCACTGTATATTTGAAGAATTTTGAAACAAGTCTAGAACACATTTCTTGAGCTTGAAAATAAGCCTTCAGCGGTAAAAACATTTGGAGTACCCTTTCAGTTACGGGAAGTAATGCTAACTATCTTTTTTGCGAATGCCCTAGTATCATTGAAAAATCGGTTTCTATAAAGTTGCATAACTTTTCCAATGTTTCTCCTCTAACCCTGCAAGATTTAATGTATATTGTAGGATTAATCATTTCTATATCAACTGGTAAAACATCAGCTGATGTTCTTATGGTGTTATGGATAATATGCTTTGCACATGCGACTCCAGTTAAAGCGTGGTTAAGGACTCGTTTCACTTTAACAAAGTATTATTTTCTTCACGTCTGCCAGCTTCTCCAAAGTTAGAATTCGTATTATTGGCACAAAGATTAGTAACTTTTTCTTTTAAATTATTTTCTTCTAAACAAGTAGTTAAATAGTTGTTAACAGTATCGGATATTTCATCAGGTAAAGAAATAAATTCTAATACTTTTACTCTAACTCCATTATCAAATAAAATCTAACAGGTGCTGAAAAAAGTTTTATTTTCTTGTGATTGGACGCTCAGTTAAGGCTGAAACAATAAACATTTTTCCAAATCATTGTGCAGGATTCTTAAAACGTAAGGCATAAAAACATTTAGCATTATTGCTTGGCCTTGTTTCGCGCTTATGTAAATTTAGGCTCAATAACCACTTGAAGTAGCTTGGACGTACAGTGCTAATTCTATGGTTGTGGCAAATAGTATGGTATGCAAAAGTACTTTCTATTGCAGCTAATTCTTCTTCCTTATCCCACATTTTCTCCTGTTTGAGGAAATTTGTTAATGATGAGGTGGATGCAGTAACAGAGTTTGACATTTTTATGCTTTTAATATCTGTACGTCCACCATGGCTTACTGAAAACTTTGAAGAACATGTTTACAGAAACGTATTACACCATGCATCGATAACGTTTTTTCAACAAACGGGTATTCCTCCTGTGAGCATTCGTTTAATGTACGCTTTTTTTAACCCATTGCTAAAATATCAACGGTAAAAATATACAGGACAAGCATAAATGATTGATTCGTTCTGAAAAGGTTATATTTTCAAAAGTATTTCACGTACACACATTGAAGATATATGAAAAGAACCGCAAACTCACCATGTTTATACACTCTTCTACAAATATTCAGTATGTGTCCCTTTGGTGGCACAGCACACGCCCATACGATAATCGAGCTCTTTTCATATATTTTGTAGCATTGTGGTTCAGATGTTCGTCTTGTCAATCGGCCAGATGTTCGGGATACCGCAAAAAACTGTGTGGAAGATTTTGAGTCAACGGTTGCATTTCAAACCGTACCATGTGTAGCTTCTGCAACAATTAAAGCCGAAGAATTACGCCCGACAACTGGATTTTTGCGTAAACATGCAGGAAGCATTGGAAGACGAAGATTTCGCCGTCAAGCTGATATTCAGATATGAAGCAACGTTACACTTATACACAAAATGAATAAATCATTTATGCTAGCCCTCTATCATAAATTAAATTAAACTGCTGTAAAACATGCCCTTAACACATATGTAATGCACTGTTGATAAATAAAAAATATATATCGTTAGCAAACGGGAAACGTCCATTATACGTCATCATTTCGGCAGATTTTAAAAAATTGTTAACCGTTATGCTAATTCTAAATGACGGTGGAAGAAAAATTTTACGATCTAAACATGACAAAAGAAAGATGATTTTAGATGGTTATATTTGCAATGAAATTTCAGCAAATGACAGCAAAAATTGATTTTAAAGCCGTGTAATAATACATGCTAATGTTTGTAACGCACCCTTGAACACGCATGTAATGCACCGTTCATAATTAAAAAGTATATGTATATATTATAAATTCAAATCCCAATCGAATTTACATATCAATTAAAAATTGCAGTGCTGTCTGTAAGTGAAAGAGAAAAAATTCCGAGTGTGTTGGGGGGCTGGGGAAAGAAATATAGGAATGAGAAACTACAATTTTTCTGAGGTAATCGCTAGATGGGGTATCCCCTGTTTATGCGGCCGATAGGGCGCGCATCTGTTAACTTATGCTTGTATTCACATTTTGAAATCTACACACACTATTAAAAAAATACATGAATTTAAAATAGTACATTCTCACACTACTGTTTTTCTGAAAAATTCTTGACAAATCCTACAAATTCGGGACTGTCGTGGGAAATTCAGGACGTATAGTCACCCTAACCCATGCCCTGTCATGATCCCCATATAGGGATCGCCTACATTTGTATACATTGTGATGTCATTCTGCACCTGGATGGTCCCTTACGGGTGGTCATACTTTCCTGAAAACTGCAACTAAGGGTAGAAATCTTAAACAAAGACGTGGACTCAGTTAGTTGAGCTCACGAGTTTATTTTTGTTGCTCTCTCGTTACTTTTCACGAGAAAAATAATACGGTTATTTTCAAAGCACAAAAAAGTTACTTAGGAACAATTATTTCTGTTGTACTGAATTTCCCTTGATCATTGGTAAGTAATTAATGTATTTATATATTATTTATCCTCCTACTGTAATTTGGATGGGTACAATGAACCTAGATATATCGATCCCCATTTTGGGATCATGGCTGATACTGACTAAAATTGTAAAAAAAAAAACTATTTTTCTTTTTCTTTCTTTTTTTCCAGGAAATGTCGCGTAAAAGATATCTTTCTTTAAAAGAAATAGAAGAAATTGTAAATTCTGATGATTTTTTTGCATCTGACGATAACGACGATTAATAGCCCCATAGATATTGTTGAAATTCCACCAGAGCGGGTTGATGAGATTTCAGATAATGAGGACATGGATGACAACGTAATTGATGATGAAGAACCACTTGATGTTCCCGGGTGTGTTGAAATTCACCGCGTGGCAGGATTTGAGGAAAATGTTTTAGTGAATGCAACTGAATCTTCAGCAAATGAAGTAACAAAAGGTACCACCGGCTTACCACCTGCTAAAAAGAGAAAAGAAGTACTGACTTCCAATTGGAAAAAGAAGAAACCTAATTACTCTAAACTATATGAAAATTCTGACGTTATAGAGACAAGGCGAAATGATGTCATTAGAAAACTCAGGGGAAAATCCTCGGTAGAGTTTTTTGAAATACTTTTTGATAATGAAACTGTAACCTATATTGCCCAGCAGTCTGTAATATACGCCAGACAGAAAAACTTCCGCAAGAACATACTTCCGCATATTTGTGTGAAGATGAAGACATGAAATTGTAAGAGTGAGAATTTAGTGTGGCCAGAAGATTTTTTTTAAATTAAATTTTGAAATACTGTGTTTGTTTTTAAAAGTTGTACTGTTTAATATTATATATATAGAGAGAGAAAGAGAGAGGGTTAAGCTGTTGTTTGTGGGAGAATGTTGGATTTCAGACGTGAAGTTTATAATTTATGAATGTTTTCATTTAATTTGAGTTAATTTTTTTTAAGTTTTGTTTCGTGTATGTGGCAGTCGAAAGATGGGGAATATTTAAAGTTTTGAAAGAAAATTGTGTGTTGAATTCCACGTCGATAGTAACGCATAATTTGCTATTCTGTTTACGTTTAAAACTCACTTCGCAGTGCTCTGATCTGATAAGTGTATATATTTATTTACTCATTAATTATTTACAAGAATTGTTCATTCTACTATTTTATGATCAGTTACATATATCGGACTATGTTTTTACTTGCAAAGCTGTTGGACTTTGTTTTATTCATCTAGTATTTTATCATTTCATTTTATTATTCTGTTTACATAAAATAACGGCGTTTCACTATTGCAAAACTTAAAAGTTACTATTCTGTTTATGTTTAAAAATCACATCTTAGTACTTTCAATGCCGCCTAAAAAAATCGTAAATTTTGAAAGGCAAAACAGTTTGGCGCCAACTTACCCCACTTTTGAAATATTAACCGTTATTACTATACTGTATCTACATTGCTACTATACCACTGCTGTTATACAATTTCAGCTTGAACACAAAATTTTAGTTTGTTTAAAATAATGTTAAAAACATTTTCTTTTGTAATTTCATCTTAAAAATCACCAGAATTCAAAGTGTCATATTTCATATAAAAAAGAGAATGATCATGTCTTTTTAATAATAATACATGATTCCTCATCTTGAAATAAATTATATGTTTTTCGAGGAACATTATTACCAAGCATGTACATTTTAATTTTTCTTATAGAAAGGGGAAAAGTATATTCAACTATTGTTTGGTGCATCACTTGATTTTGAACTTCAAATAAAGCACTAAAAATGGAAAGGGAAAACAATAATTTACATGGCATGGGAGTCACAGGAATGAAGAGTATGTCCTATCCGAAACACTATCTGGTCATTAGATATCATTATCAATTCTATCCTTTCAAGCGACCCACGTTTAAAGAGAAATCTAGACTAGAATTTGTGTCCAGCCTGAGATATCACACGTCTTTCTTTCCGTATTCCAAAATACTATTTCGAAGTGCTATAGAAAGACAGAAATGGCTCTAGGAGTAACTGTTTTAGCTTCGAAAAGAAATATTGATAAACAAGTCAGGGAAGAAAATAACGTCTAACTAAAGCTATGAGTCTTATAAATGAAATATTTTACTGCTAACGTATCTAGCTATGCAGGCTACAAATTAATTAATTAAGATAAAACCCGTGAGGACTATTTGGAAGATGTTGAAATGTTCTTTCAGAAATATTGAGTTCAGTGTTTAATGGAGATCTTTTGCCTGATTATAAAACTGTTGAGAATATGGACAAATGAAAACGGGCCGTCGCATGCTTAGATGAGCAGGCCATTGAATATTAATCATAGTATTATTAACAGACCTTGTAATCAGAGTCGTAGCTAGGGTTTTCAGCGCCTAGGGACAACTGAAGATTTCGCGCCCCCTACTGCTTGCCAAGGATGGAAAACATTTAATTCTAAAATGTCGTATCATCAGTTTGGGGCCCTTGGATTCTACGCCCGGGGACAGATGCCCCCCTCTAGCTACGCCCCTGCTTGTAATCAGTTCTTAGTTGTTCAGTTAGTTGTTCAGTTCGAAATAAATTTTTTGTGGATTTCACATACCATGGAATATTCAGAATGGTTGAGAGAACTTTATTTTGGATTCTATATAATTTAACAGGAAAAACGTTTATGGCTGTTGCCATAAAAGCTTACCCTATGAAATTAGATAGGATTGATCACCCGGACACATAGTTTTATTAGTAAATTTGAATCTGCTTTTATAACGTCAGACAGGAGTTGTATTTATGCCGATGATCGGATACCGAAGGATCGGCATTTCAAGATTTCTCTTCAAGATTTCAGCTTTTCATATCAAAGCTGTGACATTCTACACGGTTGCTACTGATCTTTCCTTTTTTCGTTGCGTAGATTTCAAGCTTTATCTTCAAGTGTTTGGTGTAGTAGTGCTTTATTTCATACCAAATCAGTGACGTTCTACATGTTTGTCATTAATCCTACCTTTTTACTTTGCATCGTTTTCAACATCAGCAGCTAATTTTCCAAAATTTATTCTAGAAACATTGCAGTTGGTCAAAAATGACAGAGCACAATAATTTTACTATACATAGACATATTTTCCCAACTTTATTTTCTGCGCAAAAATATGTTGTGTCCCTGAAATCTTTACTATACACTCTGCTGATTTGATACTATATCTCTATTTAAATTAGATAACTTTTTTTTTTCAGTTCTTTGACACTGCACATAACTTACACATAAAATCTGAAGTATCTCAAAAATTAAAATATTTTCAGTTGATTAGCAGTGGTGACTTTGTGAAGCGAAAGTTGACACTTTGAGATAAATCGTATGCTTGCAATTTTTCACATTTTTTGAGTGGTTTTATTTAAATTTTAAATTAATTACGTCGCCGTTCACAAAGGGACGTATGTGCCTCATTAATTTGGCTTTATTTATAACGATGCCTCCGTTGATTATATATCTAAAAGCAATGAATGAACTGAAATGGTAACGTAAAAATTTTTCCGATGCTACGTAGCAAAGCGTAGCGTTCTATTTCTTAATTACTATTGCCTCAAAGAACTTTTTATGAAAAGATTAAAACTCTTATTTTCGGGGCTAATATTCAAAATAGTGAATAAAATTCCGATTCTAAGAGCTTCTTATCTTTTATATAGGTTATGCTATCTTTTTTCAGAAGAGGCAGATTCTGAGTTTATTAGCGACTGTAGCGAAATATTCTTCTTCTAATAGCAAAGTTACTAAACAAAAAATAGCGCTGAGATGAGCGGCACAATAGGCTTAGTGTTATTGAAAACGATCTGCGAACTATTTATGCAAATGCTGACAATCTGTTCTCTTATAGTATAAAAGTGGATTTTTCGGAAATGGTGTATAATAATAATAATAATAATAAATGCTAATTGTTTTGTACATCGTGCTTCAGTGTGCTACAAAAGATTAAAAAAAATATAGAACTAAGGTTTTTGAATCTAAAAAGTAAGTTAGAAAAGTCTCTGGATCTAATGTTCTTGTTCTCCAAAGAGATCGATGGATTAAATTGCTACGGATTGGAAAATTTGGTATCATCAAGGATGTGTGTGTATTCCAAGCATTTCATTTCTGATGATTAAAACTGGCTACGTCCGAATAACTCATATTTTGCTAATTATTTTAATATCCCAATTTTCTATTTAGTAATTTATAAACGCTCTCATTAAGAAGGTTATAACTTCCGTCTTTGGAAAGTATGTGAGATATTAATATCAGTTTTATATCATATTGCGTTATTGACTCAAAGAATCATACTGCGTTACATTAGTAAATTTATGCAAGTTTCAAAAAAGCTACATGAAGAGCGTTTTGTAAGTATTCTGTTGACATTAGCAGGTAGAATACTTAGTTAGGGTCAGTGAAAATTACAGATGTGTTCCAAATTAAAATAATATATAAGCATTATAATATGCATCATTAAAACATTTCAAAGAGATCTTTAGTATTGTGAAATAATGCTCTATCGTATGAAATATTATATTCGAGATTTGTGTAGAAAATCAATGCCTGAAATATATAAGAAGTATAGTATTTTAAAAATTTAAACAGTATTTTTTCAAGTTCTTTTAAATCTGTAGCCTTTTTCTCATTATCATTCTTAGGCAAGAGTATAGTAATTAGCACTGTACTAACAACTCTCAGCGGAGTTCTTTTTGGCATCCCAGAATTTGAAGCGCTACCTATCGCCTTTTGCAGTTGCTGCTAATAGTGAGGTAACACCCCCCCCGGATAAAGTTTGGAACAGTTATTTCCCACAAACAAAATTTAATGTGGCAACATTTATTATAAGTGTTGTGTTTTGCCGCGTGTACTAGTCGTGTCATAAGTATTAGAGCATTTAAATATGTTTTTCGTGTAAAGTGTCATATTTTATGTAGTGTAACTTTCGCTGATTTATTTTTAAATTTTGATATCATACTAACATAATTATGACTACAGGTATGTGTGATTTTTAAATAACATTATAAATTCCTTTGAATGTTGACAGTTCTTTTTTGCTTGCATTAAAAATTTCAATTCCCTACATATATTTCTGATCGCCTAGAATACAGCATCATGTTTTGCCAAATGCATGAACTTTTTTTAACTTAAAAAATGTTTCTGTTTCTTTAGGCAACGTTATCCAAGATGTTGATACCGGCCACTCCGATATGATCGTAAGTAACCATCGCTAAGTTAAACGTATAATATTTGTAATTAAAATATCGGAAGACTATTAATTCTTGGAAACATGTTTTGATGAATTATTATTTATTATTGCATTTTAAGGAAAAGTTAGAAATGAAACTTTCTTAACAAGCTTTTTTAATTTGTCACTCATCCCATGAAGAAATTTGCCGATTTTCATAAGTAATATGCACTTTAATTAAATAATAAATAAGATGGTATCTGTTTTCTTTCATTTGCTTAAATAAAAATTTATAACTACAATATTTGCTGGATTTTGCTTATTAATGTGTAAAGTTTCAAGATAACCTTAAACTGAAATCGTTTTTAATGGTATTGTCAGATTTACTAGATTATGAACATAAGGCTATGGGTGAACTAATTTATTTCTAACAGGGATTTGTTTTTTCTCTTGACATTTCTTAAATTTTTATTGATAATAAAGGAGGATACTTTTCTGGTATTCATATGCCATGCATTTTGTAAGTGCATAACTGAAAAGTATTTAAAGGAGTTTTATCACATTTGTAAAATCTCCAAATTACCGAATGTGAGAGTAATTAGGATAAAAGTGTTTAAGCTATCTTTGAAATCAGTTATGTGTATCGAGTCTGAGAAGGATTTCGAAATTTCCAAATTTTAGGAATTTAAGTGAAGTAAGCAGATGCTTTAAGTATTATAATATTAAAAGTGTGAAATAGTTGTTTTTGAAGAAACAACTTATTTTAGAACCAAAATTTATACACATTCAAGAAAAGTCAATGTTAACTTTTGTTTTGTTAAACATTTCTTTCAACATAAGTAATTTAAGGTGTTTTATTACATATGCTAATACTTTCTGTTTAATTTTATAGTTATCATTTCTTGTTATAAAGGTCAGTACTATTTTGTTACTGGTACCAGATTCAGAAATGTATGTTAGTATGCATTTCTGACTTTAAAGCTTTCCTAAAAATTTTGACATTTTTTAGTTGATTGACAGTTGGAGCATTGTCATTATAGTGGAAGATTTCAGTTAGAATTTCTTCACAAGCCAGTAGGTTTTTTTTTTTTTTTTTTAATGCATTGCATATGAAAAATGTACTTTTACATTTTTTACAGTCTATCACTTGAGCACAGATCACATAAAAGTACATATTTAGTAAATTTGTGCTGGACACTGGGTATCCCATAAATGCGATGGGCAATGTAAATACGTACAGTATTTGTGTGTATTAGTTTATTATGGTTTTAATGAATGACCAAACTCTTGCAAAATACATGAAAAAATGCCCACTACATGTGTAAGTATGCAGCAAAATGTAAGTGTGTTAAGAAAAGAAAGAAAAAAAGGATTATTTGTTCCACCAGTTCAGCTAATAGTCATTTTAAAATACTTTAGCACATAATTTTTGGTTGTATTTTAAAGATTAAGCATTTTCATCAACTGAAAGAGTAATAAAATGAAGAAATAAATTCGTCTGAGAGTAAAAATGGAAAAAAAGGGTTACTATCCTTTAATTAATCGCCCAAGTTTTTCTAAAGTTATCATAAACTGAAAGTTCACTGAAATTGCTTCCTTTTCATGTTGTATATAAATATCTTTTATGTATTATTGTTTTTAAATGAAATTTTTCTTCAGCATGATGCTCAGATGGACTACTATGGAATACGTCTTGCAACTTGTTCTTCTGATAAAACGGTGAAAATATTTGATGTGAGAAGTGGCTCTCAGAAGATTGTTGCTACTTTAAAAGAGTAAGTATTTTTTAATGTAAATCTCTCTTTATTTGATTTCAGTTTATTAGTATCAGAGATTTTAATATGGTGAATTAAAGAAAATATTTTAATTTGTAGTTCTTACATATTTGACATTTTTTTAAGATCTGTTTATAAGTGACAGAGTGACATGGTGATGCAATAAATTTTCTTGCGAGCTTGTTGTCCGATAGCAGTTTATTTACATCGGAAAGTTTTGTTTTAAAGTTGCTCTTAGCCACTAAACCAATCGGAGGTCAAAGCATATCATGTGATTTATATCCAATAGGAGACCTCCATTAGTCATAGCAAACATAATAGTTACAAAATTTTCAAAGCTTTCATTTATTTAGAGCTTTACTCTTAAAATAAATAATAATAATCTGAAAGGTTTCAGATTTTAAATTACGTCCAAAGGGGCTTTTTTAACGTCTTATGTGTTACTTTTATTTGAACTACTCTTATATACGCCCTCACTTGGCGACAAATTTCTTGCCAAATATTTTTGGTGAGAAACTCCACAGTGCCATTTACTGTCACTTGGCGACAAATTTCTTGCCAAATATTTTTGGCGAGAAACTCCACAGTGCCATATTACTGTCTAAATGTTTTGTGTACTTTCAAACTTTAAGCCTAAAATGTCTCCAAACATGCAGTTTTCACACATGCAAAAACCACGTTTTGAACATACAATTTAAGCTAAAAATCCGAAACAAAAACAAAAAATTTAGATAGCAAAAACGTAAAGTTTCTAACCAAAAATATTAAATCTTCAGAATCAGTGCTAGCATTTGTAACAGTTTTCCTTTTAATAATATTACAATTATTCTTATTACTAGCTTCCTATTATTCTTGTAATTCCTATTATACCTATTTATTCCTATTACTAGGTAAAATAAACTTAACTTTGAGCTCATTGGCTAACTTCTGCTCATTAGTGAGATGTTGGGCCAGTTGATTGATAAATGAAATGTCGGTTGTGACTTACGATTGACATCCAAGCAGATCAAGAGATCCTTTGAGGTGATTAGCTTGTATATCTAGCTCCTCTATTTTCTCCCATAAATAGAGTTGTTCATCTAAGTCTTTATTTTAAGACCCAGATATACTAAAGTCTCAGATAAATAAAGAACTAAAGACTCGGATGGAGTGGCAGATGGTATGATTCTTTGCCTTCCGTCAACCTTACAAAGGGTGAGACAGACTGTATACGATCATGGACTTATGCTTTCATAATTGCAGGATTTGCCCTTAGTTGTAAAAACATCGGAACTGTCAAATATAACACCGAGTGCCTTCACATTCAAGACCATGGTGCCAAATGTTTAAAGCTGCATGCAGGTTTGAGGATTTTTTTTTTTTTATTATGCAGAGCAGTCAAGCTTTCTTGATATAACCACTAGAAAAAAAAAGTTAAAAAATCACTAATTGTAAAAAAGCTGCCATGCAATAATTGCAAGCAGAGAATAAATTGAGCTGTTTTTGTTAGTCAGACCTCTCAGATTATAAGAAGGCAGAAATTCAGAAGCGATTAGTCGATTTGCCAAGCACAAATTGCTCACTATGTAAAAACTACCAGGCAAATAATACATGGAAATAACAAAAACATTTGGGATAAAAGTAAAAGAATGCAAAATTACACTTGCATACTATTTCTCATTTACGTTTATTTCTTGTATGTAGTTCTTACTGCTAATATGGCTTCAAAAGGGTTTTCATTTCTTTTCTACTCTGTACCACCTAAATTTTATTAGGTATTACTGAAGGTCACATTGAGCCATATGTAATAGTCTGTCAAAAAAAAAAAAAAAAAAAAAGAGAACCGGCAGTTTCCTTTGTAACAGAATATACAGAAATGATTGAGACTATGTATATTAACAATGAAATCATTTGAAGATGGACTGTTACTAGAAAAAAAAGAAGGCATTCGTGATAGATGTGGTTTTTGGTTACCTGCAACAACTTCTAAAAACATCATTTTATTTACTTTTGTGCAGAAGAATCCTGTTCATTAAATGCCGAAAGAATCAGTCGGAATGTGCAGAACAGTTGCTGATTGGAATAATTGTGTTGTCTGCATGAATTAAGTAGATTTAGTTTTCAATCAAGAATCAAATTTGGTGATAAATCACAACAGCAGAGATTTTTTTTCATGGTTCATTTTATAACACAAAAGTATCTTACTCTTTAATTATGCATTTAATCAGTTTATAATTTGTCTTAGGCATGATGCACCAGTGTGGCAAGTAGCTTGGGCTCATCCAATGTTTGGAGTTATTTTGGCTTCTTGTTCATATGATCGTAAAGTCATCATCTGGAAGGAAACTGATGGAAAGTGGGAAAATATTTATGAATATACAAAGCATGATTCCTCTGGTAAGTATTATATTGTTGTCTTCATTTTCTAAAATTATTTTTTTTCTTTCTTATCATGCATTTTATTTCTTACCATCACTTCTGAGAAATGTTTGTGCTTATGGTTATTCTTCTTATTCAATTTGAATTAACAAAATGTTGAATTCGTATGAATACTACTAAGTTGAAATAAAACTATTAATTTTTTAAAAAAGAAAATATGGTCAAAAGTCATTAATTCGGACACCCATAATCCGGAATGATCTATAATCCGGACCTCAAAGCTACAAACTTTCTGCGCATGCGTCGCGTTCACGCTTTCGCACAGGCGTTTACGAGAGCGCGTAAGACCCTTACGGCTGCGAATATGTTTGTGCGCATACGCGTTTAATGTGTAACGGAGTTATACGCTAAGCTAAAGTTATCTAATTCAGTTAATGTTGCAGATTGTGTTGTTCCTTAATCTTCGAATTGGATCCGGCTTATTATTTTTTGCAGACTGTTAGAGCAATTTTATAAAAGTAAGCTTGAACTTTCGATTATGTCAAATAGAATTTCTGATATATATTTACTACAAAGCGAAAGTATGTTTTGAAATCTGAAATCTGTTTATCAATTTCACGCTGCTCTGCGGCAGAGGGGCAGAAATGTCATTATTAGATTATGATAGATTAGAAAGATTATGTCAAATAAAATTTCTGATATATATTTACTAATATGTAATTTGTATCTACAAAGCGAAAGTATGTTTTGAAATCCGAAATCTGTTTATCAATTTCACGCAGGGGATTGGAAGTTGATCTGTCAGCACTATCCTTATCTTCAGGGCAGATGTTTTTATTTTATTTGTTTTATAATTCTGTACTGATGTACTCCGTCTTTGATATGATTTAAATCAAGTTCCTCCTCATTATAATTCGCTTCCGATAGTGAAGAAAGTGACCCAGGGGTTATTGAAAACGAAAACATTTCGATTGACAAATTAGTCGGTATTCTCAACACAGCAATTATAGGACTTGAACAGCGGAACTTTGTAACTAAACAAGAAATTATGTCTGTTTAATAGAATTAAAGAGAAAGTATTATCACATGAAACGAAGCAACTTACATTGAAGGAAATGTTTAATAAAGTAAACAAATAAATATTAAGCTTTTTCTTTTTGTAAATTTTGATACCCTTTAGATCATAATTTTTCTTTATTTCATAAATTACGGTTTCATATTTTTAATTTTGTAATTTCTGCATGCCATCTTACCAGATTTAAACTGATGATCTATAATCCGGAATTGCCGAAGTCCCGACGAGTCCGGATTAACGACTTTTGACTGTATTTTCGGTTGATCTTTACAATATGGTAACTGGTAGTTTGGCGACATTTTGGAGGCGATAAAGGTTACTACCTGGGACTTTGGTAATAATGTGAGCAGTACTCAGTTCCGATTACGCATTATTTTGTGTCGGGAAAATGAGAGATCATGGGATATGTCATGTGATATTAATGGACGAATTACGGTTCTTTAATCGGAAAAGGGGGGAATTTAGACAAGTATCTGTGGATGTATATTATTTTGTATTAAGCTTCATTGTGTGTTGTGTGAAGTAGGGTTGAATAATTTTGGGATTGTATGGCGCTGTCTAAAGTGAATTGTAGATGTGATAAAGAGAATTTTTTTTTTATGAAATTCTATCAAATTCGGAAAAAAAATCGTTCAGTAATTTTATTGAATCCATAATAAAAGTGTATCCACCATATAAGGAAGATTCGGAAGAAGATTAGGTTAGTTAGACTTTGTTAAGAATGTGAGTAGTATTCAGTTCTGATTACGCATTATTTTGTGTGAGGGAAATGAGAGATCATGGGATATGTTATGTGATATTAATGGACAAATTACTGTTCTTTAATCGGGAAAAAATCTGGCAATTTTGTATTTGGCTTTATTCTGTGTTGTGTGAAATAGTGTTTGTGAATTTTTGGATCCCATGGCCGTAACTAAAGTGAATTCGAAATGGGTATTTAGTGGTATTGAAAAGGATAGTAATAAATGTTTTTTAAGGTTGTGCGAGAGAGAAATAAAGATGTTTTATTATGTTATTTATTTTACCTGGTATCTTGCTTTGAAAGATAAGTATGATTTTAAAGATTCTGAAACAGAAGTAAGAAAAGTGTATCCGCCACGTAATCAAGATTCTGAAGAAGATTAGGTAAGTTAGTATTTTTAATTATTTGAGGATATTATTTTTATACATTGTTGTAAATGTAAGGTGGAAAGGAATTTGGTATTATTGGGAAAATTGTTATTAGCAATGATTTAGTTTAAAGTAATTAGGATTGTAAGGTAATTTTTATTAATTTAATGTATGTGCTCATTTATATTTTAAGTAGTGTTTTTGAATTTAATTATATTTTAATGAAATGATAGTTATTTTGTGAATTTTATGTTTGTAGGAATTTGGTATACGTTTAAGTTGAAATAAACGTGCATGGAAATAATTTAAATATTTGATATTAAGTATTTGTAATGCTTGAGGTATGAATTCGTTGGTGACGTGTATAATGTAATAGATGATTTAGAGGTAAAAGTTTTTGGATATTCTATTTATTTTATATGTGGAAATGTTCATATTTGTAAAGGGTAAATACTTTTTCGCGATCATGTAATTTCATATATGTTCTTTTTACCGGGTTTAAAGATTGAGAAAATTGTCATGTATTTTCGTGAAATTTTTTTAATTTATGAGAAAAAAGCAGTGTACATGGATATAGTGAAGAGTGTGCGCAATGCCATTTTTGTGCAATTCTGGAATGTTTTTTTAAGTAAAAATAAGTCGACGTGTATATGGTTTAGTGATATTTTAATGAAATGATAGTTATTTTGTGAATTTTATGCTTGTAGGAATTTGGTATACGTTTAAGTTGAAATAAACGTGCATGGAAATAATTTAAATATTTGATACTAAGTATTTGTAATGCTTGCGGTATGAATTCGTTGGTGATGTGTATAATGTAATAGATGATTTAGAGGTAAAAGTTTTTGGATATTTTATTTATTTTATATGTGGAAATGTTCATATTTGTAAAGGGTAAATACTTTTTCGCGATCAGGTAATTTCATATATGTTCTTTTTACCGGGTTTAAAGATTGAGAAAATTGTCATGTATTTTCGTGAAATTTTTATAATTTATGAGAAAAAAGCAGTGTACATGGATATAGTGAAGAGTGTGCGCAATGCCATTTTTGTGCAATTCTGGGATGTTTTTTTAAGTAAAAATAAGTCGGCGTGTACATGGTTTATGTGTATGTGTTATTTTGAAGAATGCGTAAGGAGAATGGTATTGTGCAGTTTTTCCTAATTTTGCAGTGAATATTTGTCATGATTAAGCAGTTTTGTTTGATAAAATTTCTAGCATAAGTGTAATTCAGCTAGTAGATTGTTGGAAGAAGTGTTCAGGAGATAAAAAGAAAAGAAACATGTCTTTACTTCATGAAGACAAAATGGCGGGGGGGGGAATAGAGGGTTGCTGTAGGAGAGTTGGTCGCCAAATTTTCGCTAAAAAATCGCCAAGTTACCATAATGTAAAGATCAACCGTATTTTCTTTAAAAATAAAAAAAACAAGTTAGAATTAAATGTACATCAAGAGAAACATAAATTTAGTCTCGTCTGTTAGGGGACGCTAGGGCTTATTGTAAAATTCTTATTTTAATATTTATAATTGCATTTTTATAAACTAATATTTGTATATCACTTTAATGTGCAAGTTAACAATAAATTTCACAATCGCCATGTTCAAAAATATAAAATATTATTTCTTATTTTAAATGCATTTAAACTCATATTTATTTTGCATGCTGATTTTAATATTGAAAATTAAGATAATTTACCATTACTTCACTCTTTCATTAAAAGGAAATATATTTCTTGAAGTTTACCTTCAAGGTATAATAATTAGATCATTCAGTCATCTGTAGAACATCTTCAGTACCAATCCGTATATCTGTCAATTATAACTACAAATATTAAAATTTGTTAAGATTTTGTTAAGTGCTTTAAATTTTGTATTAAATAAAAAAGTGAAGAATTTGACGAATTCGCTTTTATTATAGATGAAAGTATATAAAAAGTATAGAATCAGATTTCCCCAACAGATCTGTAAAAAGTAGCTTTATTAGAATTGGTAATTCTCTTGCTTTACTGTAATAAATAAAACTTAAGCAGTCTTTAAAACCATATAATGTTAGTGTATTTTGTGCTGTTGACTTTTGTGAAACTAAGTATTAAACCTATTGTGTGCATGGTTAATAAATAAGAGTGTCCACAATGAATTGCCTAATACAGAAGGTTGATGCAAAGAAGTTTGTGAAGATTTTAAATTATTTACTAATTGAGCGTGCCTACATCTTGCCTAGCTGTTTGTTTAAATCTTTATTTATTAACTTTATTAGCAAGTTTATTTGTGGAAAGCAAATAATACATAAAACTTGCTAATAAGTCATAGCTTTGGATCTGTCTTCAGTTTTTTTTTTTTTTTTTGGTTTGGTTGTTGTTACATTCATTTTTGTAAACATGGTATAGATCACATTTTATCATTTTTTCCTTTCCTGAAATAGCAGCAGTGGACTTTTGTGAAACTTTGAAAATCATTAATGGAGACACATTAGATATTAAAAACATCATTTTTCTATTGAACATAATTTAAATTTGCTTTCAAATATTCTGTTTTAAATCTATTGAGGGTATTTTCTGATTATATGCAATCCTTCCTAAAAAGTCTCCAACTGTTGGCAAATAATTTTTTTTGTAAAGCTCAGATGCGAAATACAGCAGTCATTTTGAAAAATAGTACACACTAAGAATTACATAAACAGGTACCAGTTAACAAAATTACAAATATGAGAAACGTTCAGAATAAAACTTACTTCCCCCTGTTCTCAGCATGTACATAGTGATCTGTTTTAACTTTAAAATATACCAGAGAACAATAGAAACTTGCAACGTGGCACTGTGTGCGTTGTTATTCTCCCAATGTACACATCGACCTGTTTATAGTTTAAAAATATCAGAGAATTGCACAAATTTTGATCCATAAAACTCGTGTATTTACAAATAGTTTCATGCAATGCAAATTTTTACATTTTCTAGTGTTGGGCAAAAAGAGTCGTATTTCTAAAGAAATATAATGCTTTCTTTTTCATCAGCTGGCAGACTGTGTAGTTCTATTATGATTCCTTGCAAGAAAAAGGGAGGGGGGATTGCACTTGATGCAACAAAACCAAATACTAATGACTGTCAAATTTGGAAGGTGGAAATTGGCACTTATCCGCTGCACGCATGTACATCTCTGTATCGCCACACAAATAAGTTTTAATGATATCATGGGTTGCTTATTTTGCTGACATAGTGTATTTCCTAGTATATATGCTTCAGGGGTGTGCAGATAATCTGAATGTACCCTGTTCAGGTTAGTAAGGGAATTTACTGGAGCTCTACAGCATTCAGGGAAGTCCTTTTATCATGACCAATATACTGAAGTTGCATATATATATATATATATATATATATTCGAGATGTCATTGATATTTCAAGGGTGACAATGCTGGCTTCCAAGCCATTGCAGAAAACTTTTAAGTGGAAGGTTAAAAATTTTTTGGACTCTTTTTGTATAAATATAAATACTTGAAGGTATTGCACTTTGTTTTTGTTACTGATGAATTCTATAATGACCACATAATAAAGTAGAATAAGTGACAGAAAAAATAATAATGGATATTAGTCTGGCAACAAAATGAAAAACTTAAAATTTTAAATTTAGAAAGCTGAATTTATGTAAAAGAAAAACTTAGATTTTATTATTCTTTGTTCTTCAAACCTCTATTGTTAAATTTTTATTCTCCATAGGAGGGTGTCTGCAAGTTACCTAACGATTGCTCTACATGTACATTTTGTTTCGTCCAAAGGAGCTTCGTTCCTGAAGGACTGTTGTTTTCGTTTTGTGATTTTGCGTTGATTCACTGTAAATGTCCGTTTCAATTTTCAAACTGTTGCCACCAAATGTTAGAGTCCTGCATTATATTTGAAGAAATTATGTAATGAAAAATCTGCATAAATGTGTGTATATTTCTCGCATTGTGATAAAACAACAGTACATAGAGCCATTGGATTTTCGATGACGTTATCCTGCTGCGAATTTTTGGCATGTGGAAGCCCAAATTTTAAATTTAGAATTTGTGTTATTATTGATTTCATATTTTGTAAATCTTTAACGAATTTTTGATTAACAAACTCAAGGATTTCAGAGTGAGCAATGGCTACGCTGTACAGAAAAAGTATTTTTATCGCTACCGCGAAAGACTCTGTATCGGAAATTCTAAAGATATGCTCAATTTAAAACTATTCTGTGATATTGTTCTTGAACTGAATTTTATGGTTTAAGTACAAAGAATGTGATATTTAATAAATAAAGGTAACAGGTAAAATGTTAAAAAAACTTCCCTTTGGACGTAATTTAAAATCTAAAACCTTTCAGATTAAAAAAAAAAAAAAAATGTTTTTTCAAATATAGTAATAAACATGGTGAAAGAACTATATACCATTACTTCCCATCTGCTACAGGGTCCATCTTATTCCAAGCCTTTAATTCAAGAAATATATTTGTATGCATTGTAGTGGTCAAAAAATATTTGTATAGAAATACAAAATATCTCAATAAAATCAGTCAAAAAATGGAATACACATAATACTTAGATTGAGAAAGTCATGTCAAAAAATGGAATCCTTTCTAAAACAAAACCGAATCATAAAAAAATAAGCTAACTCATTTAATTTCACAAGTAAATGTTTTATAAAATCAAGAAATGTTTCTTTCTGATGATGAAGTTTATAAAACTGATGTCATTGCTTTAAATATTGGAGGAAACACTCTAAACAATAACATTCTTAGTACTTGTTCTGATGCTAAATTTCATAAGTACAACACAAAAATGCATGCTCCAAATTTTATACGTTAAAGG
Source organism: Stegodyphus dumicola (assembly GCF_044657685.1). Lineage (NCBI taxonomy): Eukaryota > Metazoa > Arthropoda > Arachnida > Araneae > Eresidae > Stegodyphus > Stegodyphus dumicola. The sequence continues at coordinate 283,686,787 of NC_140768.1, forward strand.
TTAGGCAAAATCTTATCGCTAAATCCATTTTTAGATAGTCCAGGTATTCTCAGGGTGGGCAATCACTTGACATGGAAATCTCGCATACGTTAACAAATATTCCATCTTGGTGCTAAAAGGTTACATTTTAACTGATCTCATTGTTAGACATCATTAAGAAGTTCTCTTGCATGCTGGTCACAGCTTGTGCAGTCATTTTTTCAAGAACAGTATTATTAGATTATATAGATTGTCATCAGACATTTAATCAGAAAATGTGTAAAATATTGTGGAATCTGTTACTAATCAAATGATAAGCAATTTGCCATCTACTCTTGTTTACCTTGCCTCCAATGTCTTTGTGGTATGGCATAGAGTACACTGGTCAATTTCAAATTAAAGCAGGTGAGGGTTGAGGCTCTAAATCATTCAAGGCATATATAACTCTAATTTTTTTCATGGCGAGAGCTATCTTCTCAGAATTAATAACTGATCTTTTAACGCATGCTTCAAGCTCTCAAGCGGTTCATTTCCTGCAGTGGCAAATGCAGTGATATTTACAATGTTTTTGGTTCCAACTTCATTGGAGCAAATTTCAAATTCATGAAATTTACAAACCTCACAAAATCAACAATGTATAACCAAAATATAAACAAATTTTTGGTCGTTTATGGTACTAAATGGCTCTAAATGTTCCAGCTGTGACACTCACGGATGGCCTCTGAGAAGCTGGTATAAAATAAACAAGATGTCATTTAAATTGCATTGGTGATGAAATGAAATTGACATAAGAAGAATTTGAATTATTTCTCACATAAATAGAAGCTTAGCTTAATTCCAGCCTTTTATCTAATGACCTAAATGACTCATCAAACCTTTTCATTATCAATAGGCCATTCACAAGTATTCCTGTGTCAAACTACATCGAATTTAATATTTTCTACATTACTAGATGACAACATATCCAAAAAATGGTTTAGCAGTTTTTAAAACATTGGTATGAATATTATATGTGCTGGTTACAACAAAGGCCAAAATAGCTTTTGCCAAATAAAAACTCAAATTAACAGTATGTGTCCTATGAAACATGGCAGTATGCCCCCAATTAAAATGAATTCAATTCCACTTTGATGTTGATATTGTTATGATTATCAAAACATCAGGTGGTATATTTAAATAAATGTTACAAAATCATTTCTGTTACATGAATCTCGCATAATTGTAACTTATTAAGTATTCAAAAGATCCGTGCATGCCATATGTGTTGAAATACTACTAATAAGTAGTTTATTATCGGTACATGCAAGTTTACTAATTATACTCTTTTTTTTTTTTTTTTTTTTTTAAGTAAACTCTTTGTCTTGGGCTCCAAATGAATTTGGTCTTATTCTTGCCTGTGGTAGTTCAGATGGGTCCGTTTCTGTGTTGAGCAGTACTGGTGATGGCCGATGGGAAACAAAGAAAATTCACAATGCCCATACTGTAAGTTTCAATAGTTTTTCTATGCTTTTCATTTGGTATATTTTTGCAGTGCACCACTATCATAAGTGTGTTGTATTGCTATTTGTAGGGAAAGATATTTAAATCTTTGATACTTGTGATAAATCTCTTCATGAATTTTATCTAATAATTTTTACAAATTTATCTTTTTTTTTTTTTTTTTTTTTTTTTTAATATAATGCGAATTACTGAGGAACAACCTAGAAAATGTGGCTAATCGTTGGAGTATGGTAACAGGTAGTTTGGCGACATTTTGGTAAGACGATAAAAGTTACTAGCTAGGACTTTAGCAGTGTACATGGATAAAGTCAAGAATGTGCACAGTGCCATTTTTGTGCAATTCTGGGATGTTTTTTTAAGTGAAAATAGGTCGACGTGTACATGGCTACCGTGTATGTGCAATTCTTAAAAACGCGGCAAGCAGTTTGCGATTCTGCACTTTGTCCCAATTTCGCACCTAATCTTCGTCATGATTAAGCACTTTCGTTCCATAAAAGCTCAAGAATAAGCGTAATTCGGTTAGCAGATTGTTGGAAAAAAATGCTGAGTTTAAAAAAAAAAATGCCTTTACTTCGTGTAAACAAAAACTAGCAGGCTGCTGTAGCAGGGTTGGTCGCCAAATTGTCGCCAAAAAATCACCAAGTTACCATAATCCAAAGATCAACCGAAAGTGCATTTAGGTTAACCCTTTGAGGTTTGGTGCATATTTTTTTTTTTTAAATAACTTTACACATAGATAATTGGCCCCTAATACAATGTTATTTGATTCAAAAAAAAAAAAAAAAGTAAACCTTTAAGGTAATTCATGACATGGTGGGATACTGCTTGTCCCACCGCACATCTAGAGTAGTAAAATGGCATCTTTGCTTAAGTGTAAATTCTCCTAACATGTTTATCTAAAGTGGTAGTTTTAACAACCAAATGAAAATGCAAGATATAAAAAACGTTTTTGAATAATTATCTAGAAAATATTGATCATATTCGGAAAATAAAAAATATTTGTTTAAAAAAATTATACGATTATAAAAAAATAGCTTTCTGTATGACTTTTTAGATATTTTTTAATGATTTCATAATAAATTTGAAACAGAGATTTTTGTTCCAGTACTTTATTTGCTACAAATTTGAAAAGGAAGATATTTAGAAAGCTGTCATGTTTATTTACATTTCACCTCTCTTTCCTCTGCTTAGGATATTTTTCTATGGTGAATCACACTCGCATATCCATTCAGTATTCAATGACGTTTCATGTTACATAGTTAATTTCATTTCTTTTGGAAAACAACATTATTGCAATTTATTAAAAAATATACATTTGCATTATCAATATATAAAATGAACATACTTGAATTTAAAAATATTTGAATGGTGCTGCCATCTAGTAGCATCAATTCGTACATGCATGATGGAATGTATTTGTCTGATCTTTTAATTTCAACCATTCTTAATTAATATATATGAATTCAAATAATAATTTTTATTAGAAAAGGAAACTTTCACATAAAAATATTCATTCTAACACCAAAAGCTGCTGTTCAGACGATTTAAATGGCATCAGAAATTAAGGAAAAAAACTGCTTCAAAATTAGACCTGCAAAGAATTTTTATTTTACATTATTTCTATGAATGAATACTAATTCTGCCATCTGTTATACATTTAGAGAACTAAAAGACATAATTTGAGTATTTTAAATGGAATTTTGCAGCTTTCATCTGGGAGATAAAAACTGATAAAAAAGGTGGGATGCCTTTTTTATCAGTTTCCACCGCCCGTCAAGTTACTTTAACCCTTTGATGGGCTTTGATGTTATACCCATTATACTTGAACCCTTCCCACCGCCCATCAAAGGGTTAAAGTATGAGGAGTATAAATCCATAGTTCTGATGTGGTGCCAAAGTGTTTACATTTTTATGTGAATTTTACAAGATGAGTAACCTACAAATTTTCACAGATTAGAAACTTTTCCAGTGTGAGTAACAAAATTACATTTCATGAGTAATATCCTACAACAAAGATTTCCAATTGGTATCCATATATAGCTGCCATATTTTTTTTTTACAGAGTTTAGAAGAGTTATTATTATTGACCCTAAATTTCTTCAAATGTGCATGTTTTCATAATTTCTTCTTGATTATATATTCTTAGTACATATTTAAAATTGGGGATGAATTTTGTCTTTTGAAAAATAATGCTATAAGAGAAGATTCAGACTGAGTACTTTTTTTTCTTTTTTTTTTTTTTTTATAAAACTGTATGTTTGGAAGCATGTGCAGATAATGCCTCTTCTTCTGTGCATTGAGTTTTGGTTGCCAGAATTCAGTGCATGGTGTGTAGAATTCCAATGCAGAATACACTAAAGTAATTCTTCATTCAAAACTTTTACATATTATCTTTATATTCTGCTCTATCTTTCACAGTTATGCTAAATTAATATTTCATTTTTAAACAGTATTAATATTGTTAAAAAATAAATGTCATGATAAATTGTATATTCTTTATTATTGTGCTTTAGGAGTGTTGCTTGCATAGGAACGCTGCGAAAGCCGAATGAAATTTTTTTTTCAGAATACCCCGGTGCTGTTAATAAATGTTAATGCCAAGGATAGTTTAATAGGCTTAAATTGGAGCCTAGAATGGGAAATCAAGAGAGGAATAAAATGATGAAGATACTGATAAGAGTTTGGGAGTCAAATCCACTTATCGTAATAAGGAATAAAAATAAATAAATAAAAATTTTAGAATTTACTGGCATTGCAAAAGAACTAGATGAAAGAAATACTATTTCAAGCACTGCAAGCAAGAAAACTGTTTGATGCACATAAATGATGTGAATCACATGCAGTAGAATTGCAGCTTATTATGGATGATCTACTTAACCAAACACTAGTGTGTTTATATCAAACAATCAAAGACTCAATCTGCATAGTTGAAAGTGATTGTAACTTATCATGTGTGGTGTTTCACGTATGCAGTAGCTGATTGTAATTTATCCTATTATTGATAGCTGATTTCAACTTAAAACTTATTATTGATAGCTGATTGCAACTTAAAAACAATTTTTGTAAAGGAATAAAATCATGAATTAAGGTGTATAACTGTTTTATAAATTTTTTAAATGTTTTTCGTTTCATTACTATTACTTTAAAGAATTCTCCTATCTGTCAATACAATTCACTATTAGCTCTGTTAAGTTGAAAGAAAAATATTTAAATTGCCCTTCACGCAAAAGGCAAACAGCTCATATATCCATTGGTTTTGGTTGATGTGACTCTTGAAAATAACTTATCTACAATTGTATTGCTTGAAAATTAAATTAATGAAATAAGCATATGTAAACAGCAGCCACTGGAGCTGAAAACTGTTTGCATCCTGCTGTTTGATTTTAGGATTTCCTGGTGCCAGCTTATTTTTAAGCTTAAATATATTTTATATATTATAAACTTAGGCTAGCAGATACATTATTTTAACATATAAGCATTTTACGATCTATTAAAAATTTTTAAAGTCTGAAAAAATAGCACAATAAAATGACAGAGCAGCAAAAATTTTGTAAAATTGCACACACACAAATTTTAGTCGCAAAGTTTTGTTAAAAGCAGCAAATTTGTGAAAAATCGCACAATCTGCCAACACTGTATCCAATAAACAAATCAAATGACATTAGCAGTAGTTTCCTTAATGAATTTTATCTATCCCAAGTATAAATATAGAAGAGGATCCACAACAGACTGTGACTTTAGGCAAATGGAGGAGCTTTCCCTAGAAAGTGTGTAATTTGTTTCAGTATAAATATGCTGGGGTAATTATATATTAACACAGCCATTTAAGTTGAAGTCGCCTAATTTTCAGGATATGTTAAGAAAAGTATAGCAACCACATGCATAGTAGTTGTTCAGTTTCTAACAATATGTGCATTCCTCTTATTACAAATTTCAACTGTTTTTATAGACAGGTCATGAATATTTAGTGGTAGGGTTTTAAAATATATTTTAATATATGTGATATAGGATTGCTTGCAATGAAAGGAATTATGATAAAACATGCAGGAATGCAGTATTGTGTCACAAAACCACTTAAGTGAACAATCCCTTTGAATCTATTTTTAAAGGGATCACCATGAAATTTCCACTAGAACAAAAGGAACAATAACCTGATTTCAAGGTCGAAGAGTTGCAGTTCCTTCTTATGCTCTTGATGAAGTGGGACCAGTACCTGTTTGTCTTTGAAATCGATAGAATTTCAGTTAAAATCTACAAATGCAAAGTTGATGTTTTGTCTAATTATACATTCCCCAAAGATGTCATGAGTTAAGTGGTATTTTCTTGCTTATGTAAACTATTATTATAACTTCAAAAATGATCCTTTCAATTTGTATTTTGGACCCTTTTCTTCCAATACATGTAGTATAATTGTGTGGACGTATTTCAAAATATATATCTGTGTACTTAAAGATATAGTGACCAACAATTTTGATTGTATATGTATGGCTTGATAACTTGCAGATTTAATTTTTGTAATTCACTTATATCATGAAAAAAATTAATTAATATTTTTACTTTTTATCATTAATTCCTAAATCTCTCAAACATTAAGCCTAAAAAAGTTAAATGCATTAATTACAAATTAAGATGCTATTTTGGTTTGAAAAATTAAGTTACATTATTTCTTCATCAAATGTGTTTAAGCGAAATGCAAATATTTTTTAGTTGTTAAATTCTAGCATTTATAAATGAAGTGGAAGTATAATTTTTCTTTATATTTAATTTTTTCCACCCTCCAGATTGGCTGCAATGCAGTTTGTTGGGCTCCTGTTAATGCACAACTAGTATATGCAAATTCTAATGAATATACAGGATCAAATTCTAACATTTCTGCGGCTAGTTCAACAAAGAGGTTTGTCACAGGTGGTTGTGATAACCTTGTGAAGATATGGAAATATGTGTAAGTAGATTTTAGTGTTAAATTTTTTATTTTTCCATATCAGTATTATATGCACAATGTTAAATTGAAAGGAAATGTGCTAAATTTAAGTGACTTTATAATAATGTGTGTGTATATATATGTGAGATATTACAAAATACGATGGCTATGCATCAAAATAATCGGCAAACTCAAAATTGACTGTTCTAAATTTGGTGTTATCCCCCCTAAGTTCATCTGCTCTCCCAAATTCAACATCTTTCAACGTTACATAACAACTTAAAATTAATCAATCACAGCTTAACTTTACTTATGCATCTACTTAGTATAAATACTGCTTGCAAGCAACTAAGTCATTCCTTTTCCAAACTTCTAACATACCAACATCTCCATGCTGCTTATGATTTCCTGTCTAAGATGTTTACGTCATATTTTTAAAACCAGTGTACATAAAAATTATCATATATAAATATGATTGGATAAATACCTTGTCTACAAAAATGATCTGATGTAAATTGTCATAAAATAAAATTGTTTCAAAATGGCCGCGTCTGAAAGTTGTTGGTTTATGTATCCGTCTGTCTAACTACGAACTTAAAATATTACATATATATATATATTACACCCACACACATTATTATAAATTCACTCAAATTTAGCACTTCTTTTTGCTACTTTAGTAAGAATTATTGTACAAGCATAAAGTCTGAAATCTGGCCATCAAATATCCATGTCACCAGCAATTCATCCCCCCTCAAAAATATTTTGCAAAAGATTCCTAGAGTTTTTTTTTTTTTTTTTTTGTGTGTGTGAAAGATTCCTAGAGTAATGTCTTGCTTTAGCATTTATGTATGTGCAGTAGACCTTTCGTTTTTCATAATAAAACATGTGGAGGAATTCTTAATTTCACTTCAGCGTTAAGCAAAACATTTCATATTGAAGAAACACAGTAATTTATTAGCATAAATCTGGGGACCCATGTTTTTGCTTGGTGCCAATCTGCCTTTTGCCAAACTACTCCTCTAACATATATTGCTGATTTAACACACCTACTGAATAAGTTATATCATGAAAAATTTTTTATTATTTGTTACTTTTATCATCACATGATTATTAACTCAAGGCAGATTGAAAAATGACTTGTGTAGCAATGCTTAAAACTTTTTTTTTTTTTTTAAATATTAGTAACTGAATATCAAACAGCATGATAGACTTTTACGTTGACATTTATACTTAGCAACAATTACAGACTTCATTAAGCAAACTATGCTGTGAAGTGCTGAGTTTGTTGACGAGGAGAAATTTAACAGAAATTTCCTTTGGTATGGAAAGGAAAAAGAAATGATTTTGTAAATGATATTCCTAGGCCAAAAGATTGAATTTAGCACTATTTAAGAATAACTGATTAGTTGTCCAGGTATGCCTTAAGTATATGTGGAAATTTATTTATTCAGGACTCGGATAGGCTTTTGGCCTGTGTGTTAAATACATGTAAGTATAGTTAAACTAATATAATTCAGGCATAATTACCTCAGCATGCAATAGAAGAAAGACAAAATTTAGTGGAACTACACATCTCTAGTCATTTTCAGCTACTGCAAACCAAAAGTAAAAGTTCCCAGTTAATAGAGTTCGTGAAAGAGTACGAGGGAGTGGTAATAAATGAAGATGGTATAGCACGTTTTTCTTTAACTTGTAAGTCTCTATTCATGAATCATCAAAAAAGATTAAATCTGTAGTATGGTTCTAAATTCAGAAAATATTGCTACTGGCAGTGAAGAAAGTGACAGAGAGGTTGCTGAGAATAAGGAATTTGGATGAGCAATTTAGTGAGAATTCTTATTACAGCAATTACAGGATTTGAACTGTGGAACTTTGTAACTGAACAATAAATTATGCCAATCTATAAAATTAAAGGAAAAGTATTAGCCCCAAAAATAAAGCAACTTAAACAGCTTTTCTTGAAAGAAATGTTTAATAAAATAAACAAATAAATACTGAGGATTTTTTTAAATATTATTTTGATTTCTTTTAGCTTACAAATGCTTCATTATTTCATAAACAACTCTTCCTAGCTTTAATTTTATATTTTCTGTCTGTCATCTTACTAGATTCAAACTGATGGTCTAAAATATGGAAAATTAAGGAATCTGGAATCGCCAAAGTCCTAATGAGTCTGGATCGGGGACTTTGCACTAGATATGTTTGCTATGTAAATGCTGGTCAATTAGCTGCTCTCTTTTATGAATAAATCACCAATATTTCAGTATGATTATGCATATCTTAAAAGCTGTTTGTCAGTGCATTTCCAGATCATTAATTAAGGTTGAATGCTCCAAACATAATATTTATCTCTCTCTAGATTAGAAAATGAGTATTCTAGCTTTCTTTTTTATACATATATGAACTTTTTCTTTAATAAATTAAAAGTGCTGATTAAAATATTAGTTTAGAATATTATGAATTAATTTTATTGTGAAGTTCCAGTTTTTGGTCTCTCTTTTAAAGGTAAAATACATATGTGTCTAATAATATAAATACTTACAACATTTACTATTAAGTGTTTTGCCAGTGTGCATTATTTTATGAATGAAAGTAAGACGTACTTTGAGTTTTCGAAAGCATTTTATTGCCAGGAAGATATGGAAATATGCTTACTGGTCCTACTTATTGACAGTGAATTTACAGTTTTGTTGTATTATATTTAATAGATCAAATTCTAGGAGAAAAAAAAAAATGTTGATCTATCAGTAATTGAGTGGATAAAACTTCTGTGTGCTACTATCATCCAGAGTTTTCTATGAAATGAGTTAATTGCATGAATGTTTGCTGAGTAACAGATGTGAAGAGAAAATCGTGTAAAGGTTAAAATAGGCTTGACATGGGCAGTTTCCATTAAAGGAAGTTGATTGATAGTATCAGCTAGAAATTCTTGGGAAATGCAAACAGCTTTTCATGTATAGTCTTTGTAATAAACAAGTAATAACAGAACTAGTATATATTTCATTTTTATGATTTCATAAAAGATATACAAGTTAAGATAAAATTCTAACTATAATAAATTATACTCTTTGAAGTCAGCTCTTTAATCTGTTTATTTCCCTCTTTGTCTTAAAATCAGTAGAATGGTTGTAATAAATATTTCTGAAGTGTGCTGTCCTAACATTAATTACTGGAGGTGAGACAAATCCTAAATTTTCTTGAATTTCAAATCCCCAAAGTCTCTCTAATCCATAAAATCCCTCAGATGACTCAAATAATAATAATAAGGGACTGAAACCTTTGTTTAATCTTACCTTGTTTTAATAAAAGAAAATTTGAAATATGCATTTGATTAAAAGCCAGTTAAAATACACCTGCATATATTAAACATATGAACAAAGTATAATGAATAATAGCATAATTTAAAACTTTTTAGTTAAAAATTTACTTTTTCAACGTGATTTGGCAAAAATTGCTGGAATAAATTAAGTGATTTTAATGATTCAAAGTTTCTGCAGTTTTAAAAAAAACTTTTAAAATCTTTTTTATTTATTTATTTATTTATTTTTTGGCCGTTCAAGCAAATGCAGATGGAAGAGGTTTGTTTCAAGAATTAACACAGATAAACATTAGAACCAGAATAGGTTTATTAAAACTGTTAAGGCAACAAGAATCAGTGTAATATTTGTAAATTTTAAGGACTAGTTTTGAAGGCTTAAATATAGAATCTTCTTCAGCTGCAGAAGTGCGAATGATGAAAGAGAAGCCTGTGCTGAACAAAAACTGTATTTTAAGAATTTGTAGTAGGACAACAGAATATCATAAGATAATATTAATGATCTGGCCACTACTGAAGTCACTACAATTACACTCTTTTGTTTTTAATTCATGCTTCTATTGAACATTAAAAAATAAATAAATGAATTAATGAAATAATCTTTCTGAATTTATAATCTGAAATCTGGGTCTCCGGACTACCAGCAGCTTTTTATTTTGTTTGCTTTATGCCTGCGCATTTGATATTTTTCATGATAAAAATTGTATGGAAATTCTACATTCTTAATTTCACTTTGGCACTAAATAAAATTACTCCATTTCAGAGAAACAATTATTCATTAGCATAAATATCTGTGATCAATAAATTTGGCTCAGTAACTGCCATTTTGCTTGGCGTGCATTTTAAACCGAAGCATCGTTGATTTTATACGTATTGGATAATTTATATCCTTTTTAACCTGGAAAATCATTATTTATTATTTTTTTGCTTTCATCACTGCATGACTCATTGCTTGGCACCTTAAGAAATGACTCACACAGTGTTATCTAAGTATTTTAATATTTTTTTAGTAGTAATTGAACACCAAAGAGCATGCTAACTTTTTATGTTAGCATTATGTTTGAGGATGATTACAGACTTCAACTAACTGCACTGCAAAGTGTTGAGGAGGAGAAATGTAACAGAAATTTCTTTCCGTAAGCCAAAAATAAATAAGCAAATAAAAATTAATCAATAAATAAAAAATAATAAAAATAATAATGAAAAATTAATGATATTTAAAGACCAAAAGATCACACTTTGTGCTGTTTGAATTAATAACCAATTTCCTGTATATGTGGGAATTCATTTATTCAGGACTCGGATAAGCCTTAAGTATATGTAGGAAATTGATGTAAGTATATTAAACAACTAAATTAATGTAATTTTGACTTAACTTCCTCTCTGTGTGATAGAAGCAAGACATTTATTTTTTTGTAAACAATGTACCTCTAGTTGCCAATCTCATAATACCTCACCAATAGTTTATGGCAGATGCTAGCTAAGCTGTATGATTGATTATAGCCGTGAATTTGAAGGTTTCTGATATTGCAAACAAAAGGCGAAATTTTCCAGTTAATAGAATTTGTGGAGAAGTGGTAACAAAGATGATATAACAGAAATTTTTTATTATGATGACATTGCCCCAAATATCACTCAATTAACGAGTGGTGAAATCTGCAGTATGGTTCAGAATTCTAAAAATATCACTATCAGTAGTGAAGAAATTGACAAAGAAGTTTTTAAGAACAAACAAAAAAAAAAAAAAAAAAAAAAATTGATCGACAATTTAGTGGGAACTCTCGACACAGCAATTACGGGACTTGAGCAATGGAACTTTGTAAATGAACAAAAACTATATTTATATATAGAGGTAAAAGGAAAATATTAGTATGAAAAATAAAACAACTTGCATGGAAAGAAATATTTAATAAAGGAAACAAATAAATATTGACCCCTCTTTTTTTATATAAATTTGTTATTTGTTTCTCTTAAGGTCAGAATGCTTCATTATTTCATAAACCGCTATTTCATATTTTGTATTTTAGAATTTATAAATGTCATCCTACTAGATTTAAATTATGATCTAACATCCGGAAAAATCCTAAATTCAGAATCGCCAAATTCTCGACAAGTCTGGATCTCACACCACTTGTAATGCTTAAGTGTGTGAAACCTTGATGCTTATAATTGCTGAATACCACATCTCTTGTGTCAATATATCTGTATATGTTTGCTTTAAAATGCTATGCCAAAAGTAGAGGATTGTATCAACCATTCATGATTGCATTTTTGTTTCAAAAAAAGCATCTAGGTTCATCATGGTCATTCTCTCTTTTATGTCAAACTCAAATTTTCATTATTTTTATAATTTTGTTTTAAATGTTTTCTTTTCCTTTCATGTAAATAAAGGTTTTACTGTCAAAGTTAAATATCATCTGCTTTCACAATTAATTTGTTAATGTAAATGTATAACAGCTTCCAATAACATTTTATATAATTTCATTCTTTTCAGAAGCATTTATGCTTGTTTATGAACTGTTGATATTTTTTTGAAAGAAATTTTTTTTTTAAATGGCCATATGAATTAATCCAATTTTCTATGGGTAAATTAAAATATTTATAAAAAATTTCAGCATTTACACTAATAGTGTTTTGATTGCATAACCTTGAATTTTAATTCATAGCTTATGGAAATTTTATTATTGGAAGAGACAATTTAAACATTCTTTAGCAATATTTTGATTTTTTATCTTTATATAAAATTTGAAACGTATAGTATTGGGCTTGCACTACTAACTATGCTATTTAATTCTTTTTATTTTAAATAATTGTTCTTTCAATGCATATCAAAGTGCGAATTTTTATGTATGTTTGAATGGAAGTTTTAAAATCAGATAGGATCATAACTACATGTTAAAAAAAAGCCCTTTTTTAGCTTATTATGAAAAGCCTTTGTAAAAGGAAAATAAACAGTTCTAAGCAGTGGGTGAAAATTGAACACTTTTGTTATATCATTGTAATTTTTTTTTCTTGCAAAGCATTTCCAAGGAATTTATTTAGTAGTTTCAAACAGCATTTATGCTTGTACTTCTGGTTTGACATTTGACTGCAGGTATAATTGAGATAACCTGTAGTTTTCATTTCTGTTATTCTGTTGTGTATATTTATATGCTGATCTTATTTTTAATTGGACTTTAGTTTTGATTTAATATGCCAAAAATATGTAAAAGATTTAAAAGAGTTTACTTATCTATTTTAGAGATAAAGAAGATTCATGGATTGAAGAAGAGAAATTAGAAGCTCATTCAAATTGGGTTAGAGATGTTGCTTGGGCACCTTCAGCACATTTTGGACAGAGTGTAATAGCGAGTTGTTCTCAGGTAAATATATCATTTTGTACATTAAATTTTAATTTCAAGTATGTTAACGTTTCTATTTTTAGATAAATGAAAAGAATGAATTTCTGAATTTTTTGGTATTTGTGTAGTAACTGTTATCCTACCAGTACACCACAAACAATCCATTGGTTCCTTTTAAATCAAAATTACTTTTTGAATATCAAACTGATGTTTTTCTACATCACATCAAATTTTTATTTTTGCAGTTTGCCTCCATACGAGTGGCTAAATAAGAAGGCAAGTGACTTCTTGAACCAGTTCCGACTTCAGATTCTTAACACTTTGTTGGCTGTTGTTGTCATTACATACCCATTATGTATTTTCCATTGTTTAAAATTTTATTGCATAGGAAGAGCAACACATGCAGTTTTTGGCAAACTATCATACGCCTGGAAATAATGGATTGCTTTTGGAGATATGCCATTCACTCGCCAACAGATTCATTTCACTGAGCTAATGATCAGTGATGTTTAAAAAAGAGTAGTAGGTTCTTTTAGATTTCACCTACTGGAAGCTCTTGTTGGAGTGTGCTGGGACAATTCGATTCCCATTTTAGAGCAGAGAAAAGAATGCTTGTGTTCCCTTGGTGAATGCAAGTTTGATGTTTATTATTTTCAAACTTTTTGAATAATTTTTAGTATTTTACTGTTTACTCTGTCTAGAAATGAGATGAGTTATAAAAAAGAACCATTGCAGCCCTGAGAATGAATAGTTCCCTTAATAGAAAGTTTTGTCCACCTCTGATTGATTCTCCTTCATTTCTTGTAATTGCATGGTGCAAAAATGTATTAACACAAAATGAAAAATTGTTCTGAAAATTTTCTGTAATTTTAAAGGAAAAAAAGGGGGAAAGAAAAGGTGCCTTGCAGGTTGCTGTAATTGGTTTCAACATTAAATTAATGAAATCAAATTTGTATAACATCACCTTCAGTTTGAAATGAAAAAAAGCCACCCCACCCTCTCTTAGACTCCTCTCACGAAAAATAACATTAACAAGAAGAAACAAGAAAAATCACGTTTCTAGTGTTTTTCTCATACTGGCAATGCATAATTTACATGATTTATTTTAGTTAGTGCTTTTATACCAAAACCTTTATTATTTAAAAATTGAAATCAAAGAAAAGTTACATGTTTAAAATAAATATACAAGGACTGCTCTATTTTTCCTTTACAAGAAAGCTTATTCATATTTTACATTTTTGTAAGACTTATGGGTAGGGATTTCCTCCCCCTTCTCTTCCACTTAGGGTAGCCATGCTACCTTTAAATGTCAAGGAATTCGTAAAATGATGAAAAGCGGCAGGGTATTTAAATATTTTAGTCAAAATCTGGAAAAGTCAAGAAATTTCACACGGCGATTTTCACGGCAACGTTGGAAGCAATCACTTCCTTGCTGAATTGTGTATGGCGTGAGTGTCATTTGGGAATCTAAACAAGAAATCTAGTTTTGTGCTAATTTTTTATTAATATTTTTTCTATTAACGTTTGTTTAAATATTCTAAATGTCTTTTTTTTGGGGGGGGAGGGCATTTTCAATTCTAATAAGAATTACGTTTAATTTGTATTATATATGCTTATATTAAAAATTTTTCATCAAAAGTTGACTTCTTAAAAAAAAACTGCTTTTTTTAACCTTTCAGAATTTAGCACGTTTCGTAATATTACTAAGGTGATTTTTCGATAATTAGATATTATTTAATTTGTAAACAATAACTTCCATTCCAGAATTTATCTTTAATACTTTTTAAAACAATAAAGCTGCCATTCATGACATAATTTTATCACAACTAATGGTGGAAACAATCCAGTGTTTAAATATTCTTACATTGCATTGAAAAATTTATGAATTTCATTTCTAATTTTGTCTATTACTTAGGTGGAATGTATTTTAAGTATTTAATTTCTTTTGTAAATGTATGTTTTTATGTATGTGAAATTAATTTTTAAGTTATACTTTTAACTAATTATATTTTTGATAAAATGTACTTTTTATACATTTCTCTTCTTTTTTTTTTTTTTTTTTAATTTTGAAATTAGCTTCAATAGTGCACATTATCAGTTTGTTGTAGCGTAATGTTTTATTATAATATAAACTACTTTTGCAGGATAAAAGAGTAATAATTTGGACCAAAACTAAAGACACATCTTGGACTCCAAAAGTACTTTACACATTTGATGATGTAGTATGGCATGTTAGTTGGTCAGTAACTGGTAATGTTCTTGCTGTATCTGGTGGTGATAATAAAGTACGTTATATTTTTACCCTTTCTTTTTTAATAAATAGGTTTTTAGCAGTAGATGTAAAAATATGGTAATAAAATTATCTCGTTTATTTTAAAACCAAAGTCAATTATAGTAAAAACCGTGTTTTTGTAAAAAAAAAAAAAAAAAAAAGTTTTTTAGATACCAGCAGCAGATATAGATTTCTGTAGCCCTCATATTAATCAACTGTTTAAAGAAAATTTTATATGTTATCATTTTAAGATTCAATTCAAAACAAAGATGTATTTATTTTTTTTCCCTTGTGTGTGTGTATGTGAGAAATTTTTTTGTTTATGAAGAAAATCTTGATGCAATTGTTATGATTTTTTTAGTATTTTGAATTTTCTTTTAAGCTTTTAAAATGTTGCATATTTCAGCGTTGTGCTCAGTGCACCAATTGCTCCTAATTGCAACTTATAGCTAGTGTTGGGCCAGTTTGCTGTAAAAAGTCAAAAACTGCCAATTTTCCATCCAAATGTTGATACAAAATAGACTTATTAATGGTCTGCAAAATCTACAGTTTCTGAGCATTTGCTTATAGTTACAGCACATTTTATATCAGTGGTAGCAAATAAAAAGTTAAAACCATTTAGATTTATTTTTTGTATTTAATGATTGGGAATGACATGAAGGTATAATTTACTGTTGAACTACTCTTACACGTGCTTGTGCCCCATGAGACCTCTGAATACCAATAGTTCGAGCAGGCTTTTGGAATGTCACTCACAATAAATTGTTTGTATTTAGTAAACCTATAAGTTTTACCTACCTAGTTAATCTAGTTTTTTAAATTTTGCATTTCGAATTTAGATTTTTCTCATATTTTTCAACAATTTCTGTAGTTATCTTTACTTTTGATTTGTTTATGGTTTAAATATATTTGAATTAAAAACATGTCCATAGACATAGACTCCAACTACTACGGATTCTCCGTAGTTTCTACGGAAATTCATGAAAAACTACGAGCTGCGAAAAGTATGGAAAAAACTACGGATTTTACAGAAACAAGAGCAGGAGAACCAGTACGCAAAACGGAACCAACTAATTCATCCGATGATTGGCTGAATACTCGTGTTATCATATATCACGTGTTGAGTGCGTTCCTAGTTTTGAAGAATTAGCCAATCGTAGATCAGTAACTCCAACCGTTAACGACTTATCAATAGTTCCACCCAATTGTCTGTCTCCCAGGTTCCTCGCTGATGCGTGTTTAGGCTGCATTCGGCTGCATTGTGTAGTTTACGGCGAGAGCTTAGCGTGTGTCTTGTGAACTGTGAATCAGGTGAAAGATTTTTAATCATAATGCTGCCTCGAACGAAGAAGCCAAAATTATCAAAGCAGAAGTTTAAAGATTCATATTCTTCAGAATTTCCATGCATTAAAGCGTCCGAAATTTCTGTGAATCACGCACACTGCAGTGTATGCAACAAAGACTTCTCAGTTGCTCATGGCTGTAAACGGCATGTGTTTTCTCAAAAGCATATAGAACTTGGCACCGTAAAATCTAAAGAAATAACAAATTTCTTAATAAAAGATGATGAAACAGATCCTATAAAAGCCGAATGCTATTTTGTTCATTTTTTAATTGAACATAATCTACCGCTTTCTGTTTCGGATCATTCCAAAGAGCTTTTCAAAGCAATTTTTCCGGATTCTGCCATAGCAAAAAAATTTAGCTGCGGTCATACCAAAACTGCTGCTATTGTGAAAAGGTTGCAGAAAATACTGTTGCTGATATTATAAAATCAGTGTGCAGTACATCATTTTCTCTAAGTACTGATGGACGTAATGATAACAATGATAACAAACTGTACCCATTGGTTATAACATACTACAGTTAAGAAAAGGGAGTGATAATTACTTCATTGATTTCTATTTTAGAGTGCACGAATAATACAGAAGGTATTTTTAATTGTATAAATGAAAACTTTAAATACAAAGGTTTAGAATGGAAAAATTGCTTATCATTTTCTTCAGATAATGCTAGTAATATGATTGGAAAGTTTAAAGGTGTAGCATCATTTATCAAAATGCATCAACCAAGTATAATCACCCGAGGTTGTCCGTGCCATCTCTTGCATATAACTGCAAAAAAACCTACTGAAAAATTAATTGGCTCAGAAATTGAAATGTTGATAATAGATATATATTTTTACTTGGAGAAAAGTTCAAAACGGAAGCATAGCTTCAAAGTTGCTCAACAAATTTTGGGACAGAATGCAAAATCTCATAAAATTTTGAAATATTGCAGTACGAGATGGTTGTCTCTTTTAGAATCTATAACAAGGATTTTGGAACAGTGGGATGCTGTGATAAATTTTTTTGGAGATAAACCAGATAACAGTGAGAATGAAGGAAAGAGATTGCAAAACATTAAAAAAATTTTACAGTCACCGACCACCAAATTGTACTTGTTATTTTTGAAAAATACTTTGCCTTTGTTTATAACAGTAAATATTAATTTGCAACAACAAGCTCCTTATATACATAAATTGAGAAGAGAACTTTTTGAACTTTTAATGAATTTATTTGTTAGATTCGTAAAACCATCAGTAATTTCTAAAGACAATGAAGATGTTACTCTAACGTCTATTCCATTTCAGAAGTATAGTAAACAAAAAGAAAATGAAACTTTAGTGATTGGTGCGGAAACAAGACTATATTTAAAAAATGCCAAGTTGAATGAAAGTGAAGTGAAATCATTTTTCAATTCTGTGCGAGCTTTTTTTGTAACTGCATGTTCATATATAATTGATAAATTTCCACTGAGTGATCCATTTCTAAAACATGCTGAAGTTGCTGACATCAACTTGAGAACTGAAGTCTCATTTTCATCTGTTCTTTACTTGATGAATACTTTTCCATCCATTATTGATGAAAAATGTCTTAATCAAGTAGAAATTGAATTTTCCATGTATCAAGTAGATGATTTGAAAGAAATTGTAGATTTGCGTATTGATATAGCATGGGGAGAAATTGCCAAATTAAAAAATATGAATGGGTGTATTAAATACAAAGTATTGCCTTCTGTAATGCTTGCTGTCTTAATAATACCTCATTCAAATGCAGCTTGCGAAAGAATTTTTTCTATTGTTAAAAAAAATCAGACGGAATTTCGACCAAATTTAGGTCTTAAAACTCTTGAAGCAGTTTTGATTGAAAAAATAAATATGCAGGCAAATGAAGAACTGTGTTATAAAAAAACATTCTCAAAATCAGAACTTAAGCTTGCTAAGCATGCTACATATAAATCTTTGCATTCATAAATTATGCGTATTTTGTTTAATACTTATATGTATCATTCTTGGTTATTTAAATTTTATTTCCCTGTAGAAATCATATCCAGAATAAAGATATGATTTATAGCTTCTGATTTTTTCTATGATTAGTAGTGATTTGAAGTACTTTTTATTAGTGAATGCTTGAGGAGTTAAAAGAAAATTTCTAATTAAATGTGCATATAATTTACAAGGTATATTTTTAATTATTCAGTTTTATATGTATATGGATTTTAAATGTAATAAAATTTATTACAATTAATTATTAATTTAAAATTAATGAATGGTTAATTACAACATATGCTACGTGCACATTTTCAAAGTTGTAAAAATGTCGTTCGCGCGTTGACTACTGACTATTGCTGAAGGTTGGAGTCTATGCATAGAGTGTAATTTCTGTTCAACCTATTGAATACTTGACAGACAGATTTTGTCATGTAAAAAGACATGTAAAAATATAACATATTTTGTCATAGAATCCCATGTAACTACCCCCTTGAAAGGAAAAAAAAAAAAAAAAAAAGCTATTTAGATTTCTTATAGCTTTTTCTAGCTGTTTAAACTTTTGAAGTTGGAATTGAAATAAATATCTGTTTAGCTTATGAGATTGTTTTCACTGCATTCCTTAATGGTATACCTCAACAAATGCATAATAAGGTCAATATAAAATGCTTAAAAATACTAAAATATTTTATTTGCTTTGTATTCGTAAAAGTGCTGTATAGTTATGTTCATTTTTTAATTGGTTACAGTTGGAAACATCACGGCGAGACCAGCGTAATAATACAAAACGAAACATTATTTTACAAAACATGAAAGAAAATATCACAAAGAGTTGAAAATAAAGCTGTTAAAGAAACTTCGCAGTTTAAAAACATCCTCCTCGAAAATATTGTGGTAAAAAATAAGGTACCTACAAATCATCACATTATGATAACATCACACACATGCGTTTTTGAAATCCCATACTGACATATTATGTAACTGACTTTCAACATAACTAACAAATCGACATCCAAAATATTCATTGCATGCTATGCATGAAAATGTTAATGACATTTTAAGAACAAACAGAAACAAAACAATATGAGATTAACAAATGTGAAAGTAAATAATTTGATCATTAACTTTGTAAGCAATTTTCATAGAGGTGTAACCTTATGCAGTTATTTATCTTTCTTTTTCTAAGCATTGTTAGACTGTATTTTTTATAAAATATTATCAGTAAAACTTTATAAAAAAAAGTTATTTAATGAATTAAGTACATAAATTTAAAATTCTATTAAGTAGCATTAATTTTCTACTATTGAATAAGTTGCATTAATTTTTTACTCATTTTCAGTTTTTAAATGCTTAAGTTTCCTTTTTATTTTTTCAGAAAAAATTTATTGGTTCGTTCAGAAATATGAAATATAGAAGTAAAAGAATCCCTCTTTCCTTCTTGTGCTCCCAAATTATTATATGAACATGCATTTACAACCTGAAAATGCATGTGTGCAATATTATCATCATGCGGTGATTTGTAGGTACTTTATTTTTTACCACAATATTTTCGACGACTATGTTTTTGAACTCCTTTATTTTAGACCACGATGTTGTAGAAGTGCGATGCCTTCTCTTTGCTTTCTTTTCTTCCACGATGTTTTGTACCATGAAGTTTTCGCCTAGCGTTGTTTTCTCTATGATGTTTTCAGTGGATGCCTTTTAAATTATTGCCTAAATTTATATATCTTTTTATAGGTGACATTATGGAAAGCTGCAAATGATCATCAGTGGGTTCGGTTAAATGATGTAACTAGAGGACAAGAAGAAAGGAAAGGATAAATTTTTGATGTCAAGTGTATTTTTTGCTGCCAGAACATTTTTATATCATTATTTTATATAATTTAATGAAGTAGTACTAAAGAATCTATTTGGTTTTAAAGAAAGGAAACTGCAGAAACTGTTCATTTCATAAAATTACAAAAATTGAAACTCATCTTTCATTCAGCTTTTAATGTTATTGCTTATTTCAATGGAAGTATAACTTACAAATAATAGAAGAAAAAATATTGCAAGCTTGTAAGAAATTATTAAATGTAATATTTTATCCAAAAGACATATTAAAAAAAGTTCGTTTTGAATAATTTGATTCATGTACTTTTTCCTGTTGTGAAGTAAAATATGTTTAAAATATATGTATAATTGTTCATTTGAAAAATTAATTGTATGTATGGAAAGCCTGTGAAAATATTTTTCACAATAAAAATTAAAAATCAAAAGTGTATATTTATTTATGTATAAATATGTGTATGATCAAATTTTTGTATTTGCTTCTTATACTGTGAAAGATTTTTGAGAGTTCTTACTCACCTGGAAAGTCAGGGACATGAGAAATGGTTAGAGATAGTCAAGAGAATTGTAAATATTTTTTAGAAAACCAGAAAAAATTAGAACTTTTCATCAGTCCTAAAATAATGAATTTTTTTTATTATATTAGCCAACTGTTCTTAAAAAGAAAGAAAATATAGAGATATTTTATGTTTTAAGTTTTTCTTGATGAGATTATTTACTTATCTCGTATTTGATGGAGTTTTATCAGCCTATAACTATACTATTTACTTGTTATTTCTACCACTTTTTAACCTTTTTCTGAAAATATAATTGTTTTGTTGCCGTTATCTCTAGAAGTATAATTACATTTAGGAAGTTAATAATTTAGAAGTTACCACATAATGTTATTGTATTTATAATAAATATGTCATCCCCCGCAGTTCATTCCAATTCTTAGGCTGCGTGGTTTTATTTCAAATCACAAAAGAAATGATATATAAGAGTACGTTATTACAGATTTCTTTTGTAGAATGAAGAATTTTTTTCCTTATATTTGTTGTCTCCTTTTAAAAACCCTGTGTATTTTTTCAAATGGCTTACATGCATATTTCCAGCACATGTTTCTTTCATTTGTTTCATGATGAATAAGACAAAATAAATTTTGTTAATATTATTAATTATTTCAGTGTGCTTAGAAATGGATAAAATTGTTATTCACACTGAATTTGATAATTAATTCATGTTTGTTTAGTCATGGAAAATGAGGGGAAGCTAAGGAAATTAAAAGTTGAATTTCCATAGAAACCTTGTTTTTGTAGATGAAAATTGTGAAACCCCACAACTAGGATTAATTTTCAGCATAAAAAAAATTACGAGAACTACACAGTCTGTCTTTCTGGTTTAGGTATATAGAAATAAAGATTTATTTGTCAAATATGCACATTTTCTCTCAAGTATACATATATAACTAATATAAAAACTTATATTGCACATTCAAATCAAGGAACATATATAAGAGTTTTTAAAGTTAAATTCTCTACCATTAATTGTTACATGTACAAAATGTAACTTATTAATGTTACTGCATTTTCCAGTTTTAAGTGCATATTTTTTCAGTATTGTGCATAATATATAGCTTACTTGCATTTTTTTTAGTATGTGTTCATAACAAAGCTTCTGAGCTTTTTGTATTAATGCAGATGTTCGGAAAAAAGTACTGTGTGAATACAGAATAATTATGCTTCTTTTGCCAGGGAAAACAAAAGTCAATGTTTCTATAAATAGATAAAGTATATATAAATGTATATACTTTTTATAAAGTATGCATTCCAGTTTTGTGATTTAGCAACAGTATGCAATTACTACACTTAGTTCATGAATTCAGCAGTATCGTTATTCTCCAGACTGCCCGAACTCAAGTGCTTATTGCATAATGGTCTGTGAACTTACCAGTTATAAAATCAGAAAGAATAAAAATATTTGTATTTCAAGGCATTTCCAAAAGCACTAACTCCTCCTGGATGAGATTTTTTTTTTTTTTTTTTTTTTTGACCTTTGATCAATGGGAAATTTTTCATAGTATCTGACAAAAGATCAGTGTGAAGTTTTTTTAAAAAATGACCCATTATTTAATAGTTTCTCTTGAAATTCGTACATGCATATAAACAAATGTTGATAAATCTTTCTGTGCTTATATAGAAATATAAAATTACTTTAAAATAGATTTTTCTTAAACTCGATAATGTCTACTGGTCTGTATTTATCAGTACATCAGGCTGTCTTCGTTTTTATATTATAAGACAGTTCCCAGCAAGTATTACTGTTTGTGAGAGACTATCCTTCATGTTCAAACAGTTGTACCAGCTTGCATTCAATTGTTCTGAATTTAGTCATTTCTGGAATTTTTTCTCTTTTCTGAAAATAATTAATTAGTTTCTTCATAAAAATTATACTTGCAGAATATTTTTTTCACTAGGAAAATATTCTGAGGAAGTATACCATTCATCCATCTTCAAATTCCAAGGACTTTGTAAAAAAAAAAAGCCTTCATTAGTGGAAATGAAGATCATGTTTTAATTCAACATTGTAGATTAAAGGCATAGAGCATCTGCAGTATTCATGTTGAAAAATCCAAGCACTACTTTATGGAAATCAGAAGTCCTTGAACAACAGCAAGTCTCTCTCTTTGACTGGGGTTGTTGGTTTAGTCTTTTTCTCCTGATAGTTATCAAAATAGCGGGTATCTCCTGGATGGCTTACTTTTGGTACAAGAGGTGTCTAGAGGAAAAGAAAAAAGGGGAAAATAAATGTAATTATTAGGTATTTTTGTTTGATGATACAAAAATTATGCTAAGTTTTTATATTATCTGTAGAAAACTTGCATTTTTCAAATTGACAAATAGGAAATTTTTATAAAAATTGCTTAAATTTTTAACATCTGATGCTCATATGAAAATTATAGAAACATTCAGATTTTAAATCTATAGCTTAAACTGGGCTCACTCGAGTATCATTAAATCATGCCTAAGACACCTCGATTGATTGTGAAGACTCTAAGAATGTAGCAGAGAAGAAATGTATATAAGCCTTACATGCAGGAGAAGTTACAGTTGCAATCAAGTTCTTATCATTCACTGGCCCTAATTTTTAATATTAAATATTATTAACATGACACTGATCCTAATTTTAATATCAAACATCAATTATGTACTACACTGATTATCATAAATTAAGGAAAAATCACGATTACTGAAAAAGTTACATGTAGAATTTTATGAAACTTGCCCACAATATACAAAACATGGTAAGGTATCAAATAACATAAAAAGAAATTACCAGATAATTATGGTAGTATAGAAATTAGCACATGTATAAAATGAACAAATCGAAGATGTCAGTTTGCTATAGGAAAAGTACCTTGAATATGGAATATGGTCATCTCTAGAAGGAATACATCACATTCAGCGATGTGTGATGCTTTCAATTATGCAGTCTATCAGTTCCATAGGAAGTGAGAATCATTGCTTTTGTAAAGCAATTGCAAGTGCGGCAAGGGTCTAAGGGGGTGGATTGAGAGCAGCTAGACGTTAAAGCATCCCAAACGTGTTCGATAGGATTCAAGTCCGGGGATCGAGGTGGCAACTCCGTGCGCATAATTGTTTCCTGTTGAAGATAATCATCTATGATGCGAGCCCTATGTGGTCTTGAGTTATCGTCCTGTGTTAGGAAAGCATCACCTATTGCCCCGGCACATGAGCGCACATAAGCATCAAGGATGTCATTTCTATAAACCGGAGCATTCATGGTTTCCGTTGGAAAGACACGGAGGTCTGTGCATCCACCCCAAACACAGACACTGCCTCTTCTGTATATATATATCTCTTTCACGGATATTTGATGGATGATAACAGGTTCCAAGTTCTCTCCATATCAAATAATGCCTACTATCGCATTCTAGACTAAACCTGGATTCATCCCTAAAGAGAACAGCCCTCCATTGCTCAGGCGTCCAGTGGACATGTTGTCGTGCCCACTGCAAGCGGTCCCTCCTATGGCGTGACTTGAGCGGCATGTAAATGGTTGTTCGCCTCGCATACAGACTTCCTTTGTGTAGCCTTCTACGCACAGTTGATGTTGACACCAATGTTCCGGTGGCTGCAGCAAGGGAGGATCTAAGAAGAGTCGGAGTAGCAGTTCTATTCCTGAGTGCACATAATGTCAAATATCAGTCATTGGAGTTTGTTGTAGCTGTTGGCTGTCCTTGGCTGAACCTCGTAGGTGCTGAATCTGTGATTGAAATTGCCTCCAAAGTCTACGAACCACAGAAGGACTCACATTTAGCCATCTGGCCACTTCTATTTGACTTTGTCCTGCCTCTAGTCTCCTAATGGCTTTCTATCACAGTTCTGCAGGCAAATGATGCCTGGAGATCATTCTTACGAATTGGCTATCTCAGATTTCTGATGTCACGTATCACAGTGAAATATGTGGGCTTGCTCTCACAGATGGACTTTTATGCTCCTCACAGATGACGTATTCCGAGTGCAGGGCCACTAATTTGCATATTGGAGTTTTACTCAGCTACTCTTATTTGGCAACATATTCAAATTTTA
This sequence comes from Stegodyphus dumicola, assembly GCF_044657685.1. Classification (NCBI taxonomy): domain Eukaryota; kingdom Metazoa; phylum Arthropoda; class Arachnida; order Araneae; family Eresidae; genus Stegodyphus; species Stegodyphus dumicola. The sequence continues at coordinate 283,711,851 of NC_140768.1, forward strand.
CACGGTTTGGCTTATTTTTTTATCGAGTTATTGCTATTTTTGTGATTTTTCCTTAATTTATGATAAACAGTGTATATGATATTAGAAAAGTTCTTTTAAAATCACAGAAAATTAAAAATGCTTTTCTGTTATGTCCCTGCTGTAGGTTTTGGCTGGTTTCTTAGATGTAAACAATTTTGGTTCTTTTGTATTAAACGTACCCCATCAGCAAATATAGTAATATTTTAGTTTTCGGTAAAAAATGTCTAGCGATTTGTCTTGAACATTTGATGACGTTGAACATATAACTTGCAGCTTGTCTTTTCCTCCAGAGAAAACTTCTACTTAAGACTCGAGGTGGTGGTAGGCTGTTTGACGGTGCCTTTTATTTCGCCATTATGCGTTCTATATTTTGTGTGTGTTTCCCAGTTTTAGGATCAACAAAATTTTATTTGTGATATATTTTACAATGGATATACCCAGATTGTTCAAGTTCTGTTTTGTAGCCCTCCCAACAGTCAGAAAAAATATCATTCCTTCTTTAATGTTCTTTTTAATTTCGTTCATTAGTGTAGTGGCATTACAATCAGGGACCATTACAACAAATGCCTAAAAAAATTGACAGATGCCTCGATTCATTGTCGAGGCAACATTCTTTCAGCAATATTTTTGGTGTTGCATGAACATACTTTTGTCGATCTTCACAATGCATCTGCCACTTCTTCAGTATGTACGGATGTTACACTTTTAAAGAATGCCATCTTCGTTGATGTATAGCTTCACCAAGTGCAAAAGTCCACATTCTCAATTTTCCAGTAGTATACCATAATTCTGCAAATAGCCAACTGCCTCCGTTTAATTTCGAGGTAAGTGAGGCTTCCATGTTTTTTGTACATTTCTTGCGTGCTCATTTCACGTTCCATTTTCATTCCCAATTGTTATGAAAATTGTTACTTTTGTCCTGTTCTATCAATTGTTACAGTTGTTTTACTTTCTAATATGTCTATATAAGATAAAAATGTGTAAATCAAATTTCTAACTTTATTTTTTCAGTAGTTCCTTAACTCTCCATTTGAATTTGGTTATTTCTTCTTTCATCCTCAAACACTACCTACTTGTTATAAAACTTTCTAAATTGCATCATTTCAAAATTAATCCATGTATTATGAATTTTGCATAATATAAGCTCATGATGCAGATCCTTTCATAATATTTAAGCCACTAATGTTTTCAAATTTGATAGCTAAATCTTATTACAGTACAAAGTTCTTAATCCGGACTCGTCGGGACTTCGGCGATTCCGGATTAGGGTTTTTTCTGGATTATACATCATGAATTTAAATCTAGTAAGATGGCATGCAGAAATTATACAGTTAAAAATATGAAACCGTAATTTATGAAATAAAGAGCAATTATGATCTGAAAGGTATCAAAATTTACAAAAAAAAAAAAAAAAAAAAAAAAAAAAAAAGCTTAATATTTATTTGTTTACTTTAGTAAACATTTCTGTCACTGTAAGCTGTTTAAGTTGCTTCGTTTTTTGTGCTAATGCTTTCTCTTTAATTCTAAAAACAGACATAATTTTTTTGTTCAGTTACAAGGTTTCATTGTTCAAGTTCTGTAATTGCTGTGTCAAGAATACCGACTAACTTGTTAATCGAAATTTTTTCGTTTTCAATAATGTTCTCTGTTACTTTCTTCACTATCGGAAGCGCGCATGGGTAAATGCTTTACTCGCATTACGCACATGCATAGCGGATGCACACATCAAACGTGCATGCATAAGTTTATGGCTTTGAGGTCCGGATTATGGACTTTGTACTGTATTAACCAGTAGGGATTAACCTGAACTGAAATCAATTCAGTTGGTACCAAAACTTTGATCTTAGAGTCGCCGTATTTGCTCTCCCCTTTCCTGTCTAGCCAGACTCTTGTTGCTGCTTTTTTTTACCGCAATATCTTAAAAATGTGAATTTCTTCAAGAACAGGTGTGTTTTTTACATCAATATATCTTGTTGGTTTAAAAATGTCTGTCAAGGAGAATAAAGAAATATCAAGATTGAGCAGGACTGAACCATGTTTTGACGCATCTGCATGTCTTCATCATCTAAATTATGTCATATATGTGCACTCGTTCCTTGTTAAACGGACAGTTTTGCAGAGTCTCAGCAACCGATGAAATAGGGAAACAGCAATTATAAAAATCTGATAAATAATCCTCTTGAAAGTGTCATACCTTCTTAAACCTTCAGTTTTTCGGCACAACATAAGATTCCATCCCCTCCAGTATAGAGTTCAAGATTATTTCTATCTCGGGGGGGGAGTTGCTTATAGGTCATTGTCACTCCCCCTGCCTTCTCTGTGTCATTCATAAAATAACTGGACATCTGTAGCTGCTTGGAGCATTTCTGGGAAAGTGGACAGATGAGCAGCTGTTGGCACAGATGTTTTTTTCATTGCTTTTTTTTTTAGTTTGAAAACAAAAATTTGAGCACTCGTACGTGTAGTAAAAAGTCAAGAAATTTAAAATTTTTGCAAAAACACAAAATTATTGAGGAATTTAAAAAATTAAATCAGTTGAAAGCTGCCTTTGCAAAAGCTCGCAAAATTCCTCAATCATCGTTAGATGACATTTACTTAAAAGACATAGTAGATCCTGATTATAAAAAAGAAAAAAAGGCAGTGTTTGTCTACTGACAAAAAAATTGAGAAAGCTTTAATCACCGAGATAAAATATGGCAAGATACAAAATGTGCCGATTTCTACTTTAATTTTGAATGGAAGATCTCTTCAAAACTGCTCCCGAACTCGGTGAAGAAAACTTTGAAGCTAGTAATGGACGGTTACAAAAGCTGAAAATAAGGTATACTTTCGTTCAAAAAAATCAAGGGAGAAGCATCTGTTGTTGATCCGCAGGTTGTTATAGAGTAGGTAAACACAGTAATAAAGAAAGCACGCGAACATTGTGGTCTCCGCATTTTCTTCTAGACTAGGTAAACTTGGTACTGAATTCCAAAAAGGAAAAATGCATTGGGAGAGGGGAATAGTAAGAATGGACTAACTGTTTTGCTGGGATTCAGCACGGGTGGTAGTGAGAAGCTGAAACCTGGTGTCATAGGAAAATCCCCAAACCCCTGGTGTTTTAAGGGCACAAAAGTTTGTATGACTTAAAAGATGTGAGGATATATGACTTAAAAGACAATCAAGAATTTAGATGCAAAATTTTCGCAGATAGGTAGAAAAATCATTTGCACATCTCACACCAGAGTAAGCAGTTTAAAAGCCATAAAAAGGGCCTACCTACCACCAAATGTGACTGCAGTCTATGCACCAAGGAATCATACACAATTTTAAATTGAAACTATAGAAAACTTATTCTGAATGATTCCACCTAAACTGTTCCCAACTGCTTCAGACATGCAGATTCAAAGTAAATTCTTCAGAAGCCAATTCCAAAGAAAATGAGAGTGAAGATCATGTTCCTTTATCAGACATCGGCTATGAATGAAAAAACGGGATATAGAATTTGATTTTGATGAATATGTATTTGTGGACAGCGAAGTAATCGTGAACTTTAGAGAAATTTCAGTGCGGAATATTGCTTCCAAAATAAACAAAAATTTCCCGAGTCCACTTGTGAAAGTAATAGTGAACTGGATCATGCGCCGACATATAAAGATGCTCTAAGTGGAATAAGTACAGTTAAATGATTTTTAAACAGATGACAGAGATTTAATTTTCTGCGTAGCATTGTAGTATGCATTTAGAAATAGTACTTGCATGAATATATTTTACTAAGAATAATCGAAAATATTAAGTATATGCATGTTCTGTTTCGTTTTGAGAACATCCGTCCTTGATTAAAATGAAAAATTTCGTTAACTGTCATTTCCTATCATACCGCCTGAACTGGTCCGGTGGAGTGATGTTTTCGAGGGTTGACTTATATTCTTTATCAAAATGTATTATGTTGTGCTTTATATGAGTATTCCTATTGGAAGTTATACCTAGTTACATATTGAAGAATTGCCTAGGTCATAAAAGAAGAACTTTGGGTGGATAAACATTATTTCCCCTAATTAGTAAAACTGGCCATTGATAATAAAATTGAAAAACGTTAAAATTTGTTGTTGCTTAGTGTTATTTTAAGCAATAAAGGGAAAATAGTTTATTATCTGCTTATATTGTTCAAGAAACACTATTTTCTTGTAAGATCTCACATTTTCGATGCACATGCCTATCGGTTTCATATGCTGTCTTTAATCTGTTATTTGGTATGATATTTCTGTTTCTGTTATTTATTACATCTTCATCCAGTAGTGTGGTCCTTTCTAAATCTCAAACTTTATATTTTAATCAACATCTGTTACAGTTAAATCATACACAATCTGAAAAAAAAAAAAAAAAAAAAAAAAGGGCAGTTTTGCCTACATCAGAAAATTTCTGTTCATTTTGCTCTTACCGTTAAGATACTGAAGAATATTCATCAGTAGTCTAATGGTTAAGACTTGTGAATACTGGTAGCATGACCTGGGCTCGAATCCAGGCGAACGGACTGACTGTGTGGATGAAAATTGTGGTTTTGCCTATGTGGAAACTGAATATAAGCCATTTTTACTCAGAAAATCGTCCGTGAAGGCATAACTCCCTTTGAGAAAAAAGTCCTTGTGTTCTTGGCCATATCCAAATAAATTAAACTAATCTAAATGTTACCGAAGTTATAAGGTTATTCTTTAGCTCTATTATCTTCAAACTGGCAAAATCATTAAACACTGATACTTTTAATAATAAAATTTCTTTACTAGTTAATTAAAAAATTCAACTAAATTTGCTGCTTTTTTGTCGTATTTCAATTAAAATTCCAATTTTAGAAATGGTTCATATTTTAATCAGTGGCAAATAAAGTCTTGAGATTAAAAACGTTAGGTTAAAAGTCTAGCCGAAGAATGCAATTAAATTCCGTATTTCAAAACAAAATATGTAAATAATTGAAATATTAACATATTGAAAATCATAGCCATGAGCAGCCAGACATGGGTACCCTTTCCTTCTAGTGTATTGTCTATTCTAATATAAGACGAAAATAAATGAAAAATATTAAGTTGGCAACAGTTCATTTGTTTTACTTGGACGCGACTATACATTTATTTTGAAACTAACTTTCAGTTTCTTTTAATTTTATCGAATTCATTGAAATAAATTTTACAAGCAGAAAATTTTGATATATTGTTAGAACAAAAGAAAGAATGATACGTGATCAAAGTATGGCCTCTTTTATTAAAAAATATGCTGCTTATATATGATTTATTCGATTGTATTATAAGCATTGTCCTGATACAGTTTGAAACTAAATGAAAATATTAAATTGGCAACATTTCATTTGTTTTACTTAAATGCGGTTATACGTTTATTCTGAAACTAACTTTCAGGTCTTAGAATATTACAGTTTCTATTAATTTTATCAAGTCATTGAAATAAATTTCATAAGCAGAAACATTTAATATATTGTTAGAACAAAAGAAAATATCATATACGTAATCTAAAATATGAAATTAAGAAACATCTGCGAGTAAATTGGAAATAATAGTTTACGATAATTTCTGCCTAGAAATATTTAAAATATAATTTTAATTTCCCCGGAATAATTTCTAAAATGCAGATATATTTAAATTAAAATTTTATATTAATACATTTATTGAAAAAAACATAGTACTTTGTAGTCTCTAAAACTGTTTTTTGTGCAATAAAAGCAATTAACTGAATAGCAAATAATATGCCTCAAGCAAAAAAAAGCTTTTTGTTCTTAGTAAAAACCACGATTATGTTTCAAGAATAGTTAGATTAGTTTTCTAAAAATAGAAATTTAATATATTATTCTTAATTTTTTTCTTTTATTGCGAAAGAGAAGTCAAGATATTGTTATTAAGAATGAAAAAGAAATTATTCAGGTAAAACTTTATGCTTTAAAAAATGTAAGAAAGCTTTTTCTCGTCTGCGCTTTTTGTTCACGGGATGTTTCCTGTATTATTTTTCAAAGTAGTAAAACACTTCTCAATTTCCCACTTTAGAATTACCTCAAGATTCATTACCTTCAAATTATTACATTAAACTTTATATAGGTGCCCTTGTTGTAATAAATATTGTATTAGTCATCACATCTTTAAATAATTTCACTCATTAAAATATTACTGATAATTTTCTTTCTAAACTATTACACAAAATATATCTATCACTATTTACCATTGTTTCTAAATTCTCACTCTTAGAATTCCCTCGAAATTCGCTCAGATAATTTAACTTTGGCATTCAAGATTAAAATTTTCATTCTTAAATTTATTTTCAGTTTCCCTTAGAAAGTCCTCCACGAAGGCATCCCTCCCCTTAGGCAGATAGCCCTAGTGTGCTTTGCCGTAATTAAATACACCAGACCTTAAATTTATTTTCATGAGGATGTGACATTTGTACTTCAATTCCAAGAAAATTATAAAAATGTAAGTTTCGAAAACTCAAATCTTCGTACTTCGTCATTCGAAACTTTTAAATCTTTAACTAAAAGCTCATTAAATCTTAACAACGGAAAGAATACTTTCATTGCCATCTGGAAGTGGTTATTAAAGAACGCAAATGCGGCTTATTTTGGCGGCCTTAAAGGTGCCACATGGTTGGCAGAGAATTTAGTAATTCTAGTATGGAATCCTACTTATTTTATAAGTGTTCTACATTTAGTGTTCAACAACAATTGTTTTTGCTTATACTCCCGGGCCATGTTTGAGATGCACAAATAGATATTTTCCCTCTCCGGAGGACTCACAATAGCAATTTAAGCATAATAGCAAGCCTATTATCCTCATGGGGATGCAGAGATAAAGTGTTCATATGTGTTATCTTGAAATAATCCTCAGCCCTTGACACTTGCTGTAATTAAAAAGAGAAAATCTGGAAAAATTGTACAAAATCTGAATTGTTATTCAAACATATTGTTTTTCTTAAACATATTTTATCGAATTATGTTGAGAAAACAAATTTCGAGATTCAATAGTTTTAATTATGTACTTCTTTCACTAAATTTCATTTATATCTTGTACACAAATAAAGGTGCATTTTTAATAAAAAATAGTCTTAGTTTGTTTTTCATTAAATGCAAATTTCATGTTTTGTTTTAATTAAAAACTTTTAACATTCAGTAAATGCTTTTTACTGCTTATTATTGTTATGCTTGTGAGAAGAATTCGAGAAATTATTGATTTGAAGTAGCCAAGAAATTTGAAGTCCTAAGTTCAAGAAAAGTTTAAATTCGCCCCTTCTCTAGCTTTCTGTTTAACTTATCGTTTATTTCCGAATATAAGTCTATCTATGTATAAGCTGTTCAATGCTATGAAATGACAATGATATTATCTATGCAGTGGATGACAACGATACTAATGGTACAATGAAGGACGCTGACGTTAACCTTGATTTGCCATTAACCGAGAAGAACTTTGGAGAATTGTTAGATAATTCTGAGTCAGATACCGATATTAAGAAATTTAATTCATGTATATTAGGATTAAATAAAATAAAATAACTTTTTATCTCCTTGCACGAAGTAAAGGAAGCATTGTAATCGTGAACAATTTTAAGTATCATATTTGAACGAAAAGATGCATTTTGATCACTCACGAATCCATTTGAATGATTTCTTTTGCATGACATCTGTACATGCCGACAGAATAAAAGACTCTTTATTTATTTATTTTTTCCCCCTAAAACGGATTATAACATGTTTTTAAAATGAATTCAGAGGAATGTTTTCGTGATGTATGTATGCATCTCGCATAACTCAAAAACAATTAGTCTTAAAACGTTGAATATTTTTTATATGGGACTAATATAACATCTAGTTGTGCGCCTCCCTTTTTTGTAGCAAGCGGCAGCATCAAATATGAGCTCGGTGGTTTTTATTCTTATATGTCTGTAAACTATACATTTTTTACTTTAAAAGAGTTTGAATTAAGTTGTTCTTATGTTACGGTTAAAGTTATAAATGCAATATTTTCAGAATTGTTTAAACGTGTAAGTGGTGGTTAGGTCTAATGTGACGGGTGTCTGTTTCCATTGGAAATTCTTAGTAATATAGTTTATTAAATATGAGCTGATGCACCACCTTAGTGTCTTTCGCCCAGCGAGGCCAAAAGTTAACTTTAAATTTTTGTGCACCGAAAATCTGGTCTTTCTGCTTGTTGGCAGACTAGCTTTGCATACTCTAATTTTAATTAAAAAAAAAAGTTGACTGTATCCGGTGTTTTAGGATTCTCTGCATTTTACAATTCTTAATCAAAATCTTTTGGGTCTTTATGTATTTTTGCCTTGCCGCAAATTGAGAACTGAATTCATTGAATGAGATATATATCTCTAATGAAGTTTGAGGAAATAAGTTTAAATGAACTGCAGACAAAACGTGTATAATTCAAGAGGCCGTACAAGAAAGTCATGCGGTATCCAGATCAGATTTGTTTTTAATTATTTAATTTATCATATTTTTTGTGATCAAAGTATTTGTAAATCATTCTATACTCTTATATAAACCGACTTCGAAATTTCAGTAATTTACTTCAAGAGTAAATTACTTCAGGAACAAGATGTTTTTGTAAAGTATGGGAGAAGTAACAAAAATTTGCTAAAAATGTTTAAGCTTGTATACGCAGATATACGGTACTCGTTCTTCAAATCACAAATTTAATGAATTATGTTTGGCTTTCTTAGTTTCCCAGAAATATTAGATGTTCTGCACGGTATTTATTACTTCATAACGAGAAGTAAACATATTTTAATGTTTTAGAAACAAAACAAATGTAAAAAAACATACGATCGCAGCAAATATTTTATTTTATCACAAATACCGATGATCTTTGTCGAGAGTTCTCCTTAAAATATCATAATATATACAATTTGGGTTAAAATACTTTACATAATGGGTTAGAAGTCGTCGAAGATATTCATATTATCTTCATGGATGAAGGCATGGCAGAAGTTTTCGTCTTTTTCTGGGTACTCTTCGAAATTCCGAGTGTCCCCGTCGTAGCTCACTTTGGGAATAATAGGAGGCTGCAGATGCACAGGTAAAGAAAAGAAGGAAAAAGAAAAAAAGCATGATTAGGATATACCACCACCAGAATACAGAAATTAAAGAACTGATAGATCTGATTATAAATAAATTGTAATCGTACTGTATTTTAACACAAGAGCTGAAAGAGAGCCATGCAACTGAAAAATTTAAAATTAGGCGTAAATGAAACCTAAATTGGCGTATATGTTGAATAAAATTCCAGAATGATCAAACATAATTCCCTGTCTTTCAGGAACAAAATGTTTTTCTAAAGATGGGAGGCGTAACAATCAAGCTTGTAACGAAGTCAATGGACGAAGCAAATAAGAAAAGATGATACCGCCATCTGTTGAAGAGACGAGTAAAGAAAGGTAAGAACTCTAAGACGTTAGACTTTGGAAAGCATTGGAAAGAACTAGATTGAAGTCATTAATTATTAATGTCATTAATTAAACGAGACAAACAGGAATGTGAAGCTTTCTAAAATTTGACTTTAATTAGTTAATAAATTTTACTTTAATTAGTTAATTCCAATCAAGCCTTTCTCAATGCTTTTAAAATTCTATAATCATAGATTTTTCATGTTTCATTACTGGTTTTCTCAACAGATGGCTTTCCATTCATTTTTTTCCTTGCTTTGTTTCTTGATTTCACTATAAATATTTCTGAAATTTTGTTCCTTAATAGTAAGAAGGAACTATATCTCATCATACTTTACATTAATACTAAAATAATAATTAAATACTTTACATTAACTAACGAAATGCTTATGTGTGAAAAACCAGCGGCATAATTACAGTTAAGGTATGTCTATATGTAGGGTTTCGAAGCTCTTAGGAACTCTTTATATAATAATTAAATACTTAACATTAACTAACGAAATGCATATGTGTAAAAAACCAGCGGCATAATTACAGTTAAGCTATGTCTCTATATAGGGCTTCGAAGCTCTTAGGAACTCTTTATATAGTTAAACCTAAAACAGAAAGCACATAAAGCAAACATAAAGCTCTTAGACGAGGATATATCACTATCCTATCTACATTAAAACGTTAATTAACGTTTTAATAAACGTTAAGAAGCCAATTCGAGTAAGAAACTAAAGAAGTTACGCATGTCTTGATTCTTTGTAAGATAAACGTACTCCAGTTACATATTCATTTGTCCACCAATAAATTCATCACATAAGAAAAACTTCATAAACAACTGATCCTTAAAAGCAAGGCCCCATTACCTAAGAGACTCCGGTGATATCACGTTAAAAGGTGCTTTTCTCCCTCTTTTTCGCACGGCGTCGCGGTGCAATCGGAAGCCTACTCGACGCGTATTCAAAAGGCTGGAGTCCGCACTGCACATTTTTCACGTTTCTGCTTCAAAGAAACTTGAAGATTCTACAAGTGGTGCCTGAACTAAAAGGTGGTGGGCGATAATTCGTCACGGCGATCTGGCGATTAGGTACCCTAAGCCCCAGTCGCTCTTTGAAAGGAACAGTATGTAAGGTAGTTTCTCCCTCCTTTCAGCATGTCTTCGTAGTGTAATTTGAAGCATACCTGAAGCGTATTCTAGAGTCCAGGGGTTTCAAGTCCCGGCGAGGGCACTGCACATTTTTTACTTTTCCTGCTTCAAAAAAAACCTAGTGACTCTAAAATGTGATACCTCCTGCATCATCAACTGAAGATACATTAAAAAAAAAAAAAAAAAAAAAAAGAGGCAGGAGATTTCTTTCTCACTATTTCGGTCCCGGCGTTAAATCTCGACATTTCTGTACGGCTATCTCACCAATCAAGTAACCGATTAAGTAATTTCTTCTCTAGGTAACAGATAGTTATATTTTAGTTTGAAAACATTTAGTGAATGACAGGTTGTTTGAAGCAGAAGATATTGAAATCATAACTGCTGAAGATGGACAATGTTCGATACTAGGTAAGATAACATTGAAGATAAAAGTTAAAAGTGAAGGTCAGAAGATGGTGTTTTTGGTATTAAAAGGCTTACATTTTGACGGTATTTCGGGGATGAATTTCTTAAAAAAACCAAATCACAAATTAATTTTTTAGAAATCACGATAACACCAACAATGGATAAAATAAAGTGTATGCTAAACGTTAAGTTGGAACAACAGGCGGAGGGAGATAAGAAAGAAATAAACGGCGTCATAGCGGAATTTGCCGAATTATTTAGCGTTTAGCTTGGAATAAATTATGTCATAATTCACACGACTTCGAAGCAGGACAAAATGTTCCTTGTGGATCAAAGACTTATTGACATGACGCAGTTAAGGAAAGAATTATTAAGGGGTATACAAAACCCTCTGCATACGCGAGTCCTGTGATCTTATGCTCAATGACAAATGAATATCCAGTAAAAGACTATTGCAGATTCGCTAATGACTACAGTAAATTTAACAAATTACTAAGCAGCCCGTATATGCATTACCTACTATACATGACGAATAAATTTGGGGAATAAAAGTACGCGGTGCATGACAGCGTTGCAGCTGACCAGCGGATACATTCAAATAACTGCCAGGTCAGAAGATGATAATAAAATGGCGAAATCACGGACTTGGCATGATTTTACGCTTGCCATTTGGGTCATGTACAGTCCAACAACCTTTCAGCGGGCTATGGATAATCCTTCTTTGCCTGGTCCTGGAAACAATTATTTTATATACCTAGATGATGTAACTGTAACCTCAGAATTTCTAGAAGAACATGTAAAAGCTCTCAGTTAAGTATTTTCTTTATATTAAAAAGATGCAGGACTAAAAGTAAACATCGTGAAATGTGAGTTTGCTCGTAACGAGTTAAGATATTTAGGATTTAAAATCATTCAAGAAGGCACTCGGACAGACGAGCCGAAAATTCTTGTAGTGAAACATTTTCCAACCTCGAACACTGTAACATTCTTAGTAAATTCTACTAAGAAATGTTATTTTATTTCTTTCCTTTTCTGCTTGTTTTCGTCTCGAGGTTCACTCATTCCAGAATTTATGTAGATCTGAGTAGCAAGAAGTTTTACTATAAAGTTTAGAATTTTACGAATAGGATTGTGAGAGTTTGTTCTGCTGTTCGCTGTCTAGCCGATTCTAATAAAGTTTGTTAACACCCGAATACCGTGGACTGAGATTAGATACTGTTTTGGCAAATGTGTGTTTGAATCTCATCCGCGATCTAGATAAGCTTGTAGTTTCTAGCTAGGTTAGATTAAAATTGTTGAATTTATATCCGTCTTGGAAACGAAGCTTTGTGATGAAACTAGATCCAAGTTGACTGGTAATCTTATGTTTGTATATTTTAATTCAAACGATCACAAAGTGGGGAGGTAAAATAGACTTGAAGTGTTTTAGTTCCGTATCTGTTTGTTTGATGGTTAGATACTCTGGTTGTAATAATTCACTCCATAGATTAAACGTAACACCTTATGGTTGGTAAAGCTAAGTTATTTGGAACGCATAACAGGTGTATCTGAACCTGGTTAATTCAATTGGATAGCTAACCACTATTTCTTAATCATGTAGTTAAATTATGTTAAATTAAGAAAGATACTTTTAAGGCCGTTTTATTCACAGGAAAAACTTAAGCTTTAAGAATTACCATTTTGACGATGGATAAGTTATTCTACAGAATATTCTATAAAATCCAAAACCACAGTATATCGATAAGCGTTATAATACGGATATACTGAACGTTTATACTGAACGTTAAGCAGCAAGTCATTTCATTTCTCTTGCTGCTTAAGAGTTGTTAAAATCGAAAGTTGGCATAGTTATTCATAATAATTAATATTTTGCGTTGATTCACTATAAATGACGAATCACTTTTTAAATTGTTGCCACCAAATATTAGAGCCCTGTATTATATTTAAAGAAATTAAGTAATGAAAAATCTGTATAAATGTATGTATGTTTCTCGCACTGTCATAAAATAACGGTAGCTAGATCCATCCAATTTTGAATAACGTATGTCTTCACCCGAATATGGATACCTGGAAGCCCAAATTTGGAATCTGGAATTTGTTTTATTATCTATTTCATATTTTGTAAAGCACTTATGAGTTTTTGATTAAGAAACTCAAAGATTTGAAAGCGAGCAATGGCAAAACTGTACGGGAAAGATAAAAAAAAAAAAAAAAAAAAAATATCTCCAGCGCGCGAGATTGTGTATCGGAAATTCTAATGATATGCTCTTTTTAAATGTTTTTTGACACTGCTGTTGAACTGAATTTTACGGTTTAAGCGCGAAGAATATAATATTTAATAAATAAAGGTAACGGACAAAACGTTAAAAAAACGACTCCGTTGGGCGTAATGTAAAATCTGAAAGCTTTCAGATGTTTTTTTATTATTAAATTCATTTTGCACATAATTATTTAATTTTGTTTAATTTCTGTTATGGACATTTTTATTATATAGCTACACAGTTCCTATTTATACACAGAAAAGCTGTCTAAAATTTCATCATTACTCAGTACATTTTTATAAATCATGAATAAAGCGAAATTTCTTCAATAAAATTGTTGATTAAGCTGAACAAGTGTATAAAATGCTTCATATGCGTAGGGCAAATTGTCACAGCTTGTTCATATTTGTTCAGATGGAGCAAATCATTAAAATACCTGGAGTATGTGCAAAGCGCTTTCATATGAAGAAATGTAATGGTTATAGCATATCCGATTTACCGTAGTCTAAGAAATTAGATTTATAGAAATGTTGTTTTCCCAGAATTTACTTTTTTGAGTTCTTTTATTTCTATTGTAGACATTTATTATATGAATACTGTTATCCTCTTCTGAACGGATAATTTAAGATTCAGAATAAAGGCCGATTTTATTTATTATTGCTATAGTTTTAATATTAATGTCTATAAAATAAGAAATGAGTTTTAAAGTTAATCGTTTATCTTTGAATGTTTCCAATGAGTAGCATTAAAACATATTTACATTATAAACATTAAAAACTAAAAATAAAAATCTGAAAGGTGTCAGATTTTAAATTACGTCCAAAGGGGTGTTTATTTAACATTTTGTCTGTTACCTTTATTTATTAAATATCACGTTCTTCGCACTTAAACCATAAAATTCAGTTCAAGAGCAATATCACAAAATAGTTTTAAATTGACCATATCTTTAGAATTTCCGATACAGTGTCTCGCGCGCTAGCGATAAAAATGCTTTTTCTGTTCAGCGTTGCCATGGCTCGCTTTAAAATCCTTGAGCTTGTTAATCATAATTTCGCTAAAGTTTTACAAAATATGAAATCGATAATAAAACAAATTCCAAATTTCAAATTTGTGCTTCCACATGCCCAAATTTGCAGTAGAATGACGTCATTGAAATTTCGATGGCTGTATGTACATTTGTTTTATCACATTTCGAGAAATATATATACATTTATGCAGATTCTTCATTATTTAATTTCTTCAAATATAATGCAAGACTCTAACATTTGGTGGCAACCGTTTGAAAAGTGAAACGGACATTTATAGTGAACCAACGCAAAATTGCAAAACGAAAACAATAGTCCTTCAAGGGCAAAGCCCCTTTGGACTAATAATCATGTTAAAGCACATTTAAATTCCTTATTTTTTAAGTTATAAAATATTAAGTTATTCAGTTATTTAAATGGACTACAATAAACGTGTTTGAAATCAATTGAAGTGGTTTTAAATAGCTTTTGTAAATTGCACATTCGAGTAAAACTGATCTGTTTTAAAAATTGTTTCATTAAACTAAAACCAAATTATCTGTTTTTTATTTATTTATTTTTATTTACTTATTTATTTTTTTAAACATCATCTCCTCTGGGAGTTAATTTGTTGAATTTCGAGAAAGGTACTCCAGATTCCAAAAATTCGTGGGAAACCATTTCGACCATTCTCATCTTCATACGATTTATCAGCCGAGATATTAATTAAAAACTCTGAAAAACGCTAATTTTCGCTCTCATCCGAGTGGCAGCAATCTCGCCGCTGAAATTTTTTATTTCGCAAAGTGTTGCCACTGCTTGTTTTACAATCGTAGAGTTTATTATTAAAAAATTTTTAAGTTTTACAAAATATGAAATAAAAATAGCACTGCTAAACATTAAACATATTATTATTATACGAGGCCATATTTTGACGTTGAAGAAATCACGTGATTGCACGTGACGTCATCGTATGTCGAAAATGTTTCGTTAATGTCAGCATTTTAAATAAATAGCTGTTGTTGGCAACTTTTTTGTTTCAGGTTCAAAACGTCATTATGCGTTGAATCACTTTTCAAATTGTTATCAGCAAATACTATCGCCCTGTATTATATTAAAGAAAATGAAGAATCTACATGAATGCGTGTATGTTTCTAGCATTGTGAAAAAACAAAAGTACTTAGAGTCATCAAATTTTGAATAATGGAATGTGTTTGAATATTCTATAATGTTAGAAACGTTAACTCTTTTACTGATATTGAGAAAAAGTTGTTATATTACATTAAACTTAAATCATGACATCATACGTATACGTATTAACCTGAAGTGTCAAAATTTTTTGCAACAAAAAATTATTTATGAATCAGCTGTTGCTTGGAAAGAATGAACTGATTTCATTCATATTGAAATGTTTTTACACATTTTCTTTTCAGGTGTACATAGAACTTATAAATTTTGCTTTGGCCGCAGCCCGCTAGTTATTTACTATTTACTGAAAATAGGAGATTTAGGCAAATTTTGGTGTCTTTTAAATTTCTTTAAATGAGGAGGGAAAAAGAAGAAGAAAAGTAAATGAAAAATTTGTGTAAAAAGCGTGTTCTAAAAATTGCATAATTGCATTGCACAAGTAAGATTTATGAATATCAAGTGCAAATAAATTCATAGAATAGAAATAGAATGCGTTCAAGAACTGTAAAATATTTCATGCAAAAAGACTGAACGACTAAAATCTTTTCTTAGGTTAGTCCTAGACCCAGGGTTTCTATTTCAGAAATGAATTAAGGCAAACTTGATATAGGCCCTTCAAGACAAAAGTTCTAGTTAGTAAGTTTCCTTAATTCGTTTAGAGTTCTTAGACTAAAATTCGTTCCAAAATGTATGAAATTTGTTTTGGAAGAGCTTTTCAGAATTATATGACTTATATTATTGTCATTAAAAAGCATCAGCTTTGTATAATAACTTTATTGCTATTCTAAAAGATGAAATATTTAAGAGAAAAATTGCCTGCAGCGCAGTGCGGCTAAGAACGCTATTCTACTGAAACATAAACATGAACAACTGTTGCCACTCACACAAACTTAATAGTAAATAAAGCACGTTGCCAGTAACAAGATTATTGCAAAAATCATAACATAAAATTAAGCAGTGAGGAAATAAAATATATAAAGAAAAAAAGAAATGCAAATATTAAATATGCATCCAACATTAACTCCCACCCTTGCCATTGCATTAACAATAGATCATTCCCGATGCAATGGCAATGGTAAAAGTTTTACTATAGGTCTTTTAAAATAACCATTAACAGTTTTTACTGTAACAACTCTAACATTGCCATCCTTTCCTGGATGGATTTCAACAATGCGACCTAAAGGCCAAACACCAGGAGGCATGTTGTCCTCCTTAATTAATACAATATCACCTACAGACAAATTTGGAAGTTGTTGCTTCCATTTGTATCTTTGTTGTAAGGAATTTAAATACTCCTTATAATATCTCTTCCAAAAGCCTTGTTTCATTTGCTGTAATAATTCCCATCGTTTTAATAAAGTGGGTTTGGGAATATTAGAAAAATCCTGCTCTGGGATGCTAGTAATAACATCCCCAGTTAAAAAATGTGATGGAGTCAAAGCATCTAAATTACCTACATCATTGTGATTAGTTTTAGATAAGGGGCGTGAATTTAACACAGCTTCAATTTGAGTTAGTAAAGTAGTTAATTCTTCAAATGTTAACTTTGTCTCTCCTATCATTCTTTTCAAATGAAATTTTATGGACTTGATCCTTGATTCCCACAAACCACCAAAGTGGGGAGAAGCAGGTGGAATCATTTTCCATTCCATAGTATTTTCAGCCAAATAATTTAAAATCAATTCATTGCTGTTAAGTGAAAGTAGCAGAGTTTGCAATTCGGACAATTTTCTTTTTGCGCCAACAAAGTTCGTACCATTATCCGAAAATAAGTATCGAGGTGTACCACGTCTCGATACAAATCGCCTAAGAGCAGCAATGAAAGAATCTGCAGTTAAGTTGCTAACTACCTCAATATGGTAAGCTTTGGTAGCTAGACATACAAACAAAGCTATATAACCTTTAGTGGTCTTAAAGCAACGACCTTTGTAACATTTCAAAATTACAGGACCGGCATAATCAATACCTGTGCTAAAAAATGGTCTCTCAAGTGTTACTCTTTGTTTTGGAAAGTTTCCCATTAACTGATTATTAGATGACAATTTATATCTGTGACAAACAATACATTTATGGATAAAAGACTGAATAAGTTTCTTACCATTTACAATCCAATAGCTTTGCTTTAAAATGTTAGCTAGTAAACTGGGCCCTGCATGCATATAAGTTACATTATATTGTTTAACAAGCAACAAAGCAATCCTGTGTTGACCTGGTATAATTATGGGATGCTTAGCATTGAATGACAAGTCAGAATTTTGCAGCCTACCTCCCACCCGTAAAACACCATCATCATCTAGAAAAGGAAAAAGTGAGCTTAAAACACTTTTAGGACTTAAAGATGAATTATTTTTGAGATCCTTTATATCTTTATGGAAGTGCACAAACTGGATCCATTTAATGATCAACTTCATAGCTGCTTGCCTTTCATTAGATGAAGGTACTACTGCAGGACTTTTTAACCTATTATCTTCAGAACCAAAGACCCGTTCTTTGCACCTAGAAATAAATCTTAAACAAAAAGAAATTACATTAACTATTTTAGATAAAGACGAACAGTTCTGAAATAAATTGTCCAGAGTGTCATTAGTCAAATAAGCTGTTGTACAAAAAATTGATTTTGTCCTTTGTTCAGTTAAGACAGTTGCATCACTGTTAATCTCATTACTGACAGAACATTGTAGAGGCCACTTTGAACTGTCGAACGCTAAGAATGATGGCCCATGCCACCATAGGGATATGTTCGGTAGAACTTTAGGATCGATTCCTCTAGAAGGAAGATCGGCAGGATTCTGTTTCGACGAAATATAGCTCCACTGTTGATAGGGAATAGCATCTAATATTTCTGAAGTCCTGTTTGCCACAAAAGGCTTCCATTTTCGAGGATGAGCTGCTAACCAACAGAGAACAACCTTAGAGTCAGTCCAAGTGTGAAAGGAAATTTCAGTACTGGAGAAGGCTTTACGGACAGCTTTGATTAATCTGGCAAGGAGCAATGCACCTAGGAGTTCCAGTCTAGGTATGGACACTTGTTTAATGGGAGCAACTTTGGTTTTAGCAACCACCAAATTGACTTCATTTCTATCGTGAGATGTTGGTTGAACACAGTAGATAACAGCAGCGTAAGCAGATTCTGACGCGTCACAAAAACCATGCAGATAGATGTGGTTAGACGTAGTTTGAAGCCACCTTGAAAGTTTAACATTTTTGAGAGCCTTAAGATCTTCTTGAAGTCGCTGCAACTTCTCTTCCCATTCTTTAGGCAGTGGGGCATCCCAGTCAAGTTTTAAAAACCACAATTGCTGATAAAACATTTTCAACTTGACTGTACATGGTGATAGCAAGCCAAGAGGATCAAAGATTTTAGAAGATTGAGAAATGAACCCTCTTTTAGTAATTTCAGTCCCAAAATCCATAGAAATGTTAAATAAAAATACGTCTTCTGTAGAGTTCCAAAACAGCCCTAAAGTCTTGGCACATTCATCTGAGTGAACTTCCAGGTCATCTTCTTCATGATTATCAATGGATAAATTTTCGAGAAGCTTTGAGCAGTTTGATCTCCATTTCCTTAAATTAAATCCACGTTTCTCTAATAGCTGTGAAAGCTTAGAACATAGGTCAACTGCTTCCTCTAAATTGTTTGCTCCAGATAAACAATCATCTACATAGAAATCATTTTTAAGAACGGAAGATACATGAGGATGATCCTGTTCTGCATCCAAAGCAATTTGCCACAAACAGCGTGTTGCTAAAAATGGTGCAGATGCAGTGCCATATGTAACTGTACATAATTTATATGTCTGCATTTTTGAATTAACAGATTCTCTCCAAACAATTCTTTGTAAATGTTGATCCTCATTATCTACTAAAATCTGGCGGTACATTTTTTCTATGTCAGCAGAAAAAGCTATTTTATGTATACGAAAGTTGAGCAATATTGAAAATATATCTCGTTGTAGTGTTGCACCTACCCCTAAAACAGAGTTCAAAGAAACTGAATTTTTAGGTTTACATGAACCGTCAAATACTACACGAAGTTTAGTGGTAGAGCTACTCGGTTTAACAACAGCATGATGCGGTAGATAATATACTTGCTTATTTTCTTCATTCTCAACAACTGGAACCATATGATTTAAAGTTTCGTATTCTTGCATGAACTCCTTGTATTGCCTACCAAGTTCTTTATCTAAATCAAATTTTCTTTCCATGGATAGAAGACGAGAAATAGCCAAAGGTTTGGAGTCGCCTAACTCTTCAGCATTACTGAAAACGGGCAGTCGGACAACAAATCTGCCATTTCCGTTTACTCGATAATTTTCTTTAAAATGCTTCTCACAAAACTCTTCTTCAATCGTTGATTTCTGATTTTGGAACGTTAATTCTTCCAACTCCCAAAAACGCTTAAGTGTTGCATCGACGTTATCCTCAATATGTAAACTAATGCGATTAACACTAATGGGATGCGGAGTATTGCCTTCTGTTTTAATTCTGCCTGATACAACCCAACCAAAAATAGTATTTTGCGCAATTACATTTTTATAGCCAACAATCTGCCCTGGCTGAAGCAGAGAAAAGAAATAGTCAGCTCCAATTATCATGTCTATTTGTTTGGGCGTACTGAAATTCGGATCTGCAAGATTAATTGAATTCAAATAATCAAGGTCCTTGCTATCAATCTTTACTGAAGGCAAATGCGAAGTTAATTTTTTAAGAATATATGCTTGTATTAAAACACCATTTTTTTTCAACTCAGATTTCGGAAACAATTTTACATTTACATAACCACGAGTCAAAGCTGCTTCAGAATCACTAAGTCCCTTTACGCAAATACGGGCATTTTGTCTGCGTATATTTAATTGTCGAATAAATGATTCACTGATGAAAGAAGCTTCACTTCCACTGTCAAAAAGAATGATACATTCGTGACCTTGACCAGCAGAATCGTAAATTATTACTGCCGCCGTTGGTAAAAATGAAGCACTCTGACCCTGAATAGAAAAACTCGAAATATTATTTTGTTCGTCTGAATTAGAAATTTGTTCATCAGATGGAGATGAATTTGACACAACTACGTTATTACTTTTAATATCTTCATGCAGTAAAGTATGGTGTTTTGCTTTGCAAATAGAACACACATTCTGCGATGAACAAAATTTTAATTGATGATTTCCGAAACAATTGAAGCATAATAAATTCTTGCGAATGATATTTTTCCTAGTCGTAATATCTGCACCTTTAAATTTATAGCACTTTGATAAAAAATGACAACCATTGCAATGCTGACATTTTAGAACAGAATTTTTATTATTATGTGAAACATTCTTCGAAACAGAGCACTGATTTTTATGCGATACTCGCTTTTCATTATTATGAGTGTTTAACATTTCAAGTGAAACACACCTTGAGTTTAAGAATTCCAAAAAACATTCTAAGGTAGGAAATTCTTCTTCACCATTTTTTTCTGACCATAAATGGCGCGTTTCCGGATCGACTTTTTCTAACAAAAAATAAATTAGCCAAACATCTCTAGACGAAGCCTTTTCGCCAAGAGATTTTAATCCACGGATAACTTCATCAGATGTATCAGATAGTTTTCTTAGATTAACAGAATCAGCGCTAGTAATTTTGGGTTGCTCAAGAAATGTTCTGACAAGCGACATGACAATTTGATTTTTTCTATCATAACGATTCATCAGTTTGTCCCAAGCCTCATCATATGTAGCTTCGGAAATCGGAATGTGCTTAATAATAGCAGCTGGTTCGTCTGTTAAAAGTCCTATCAAATATTGGAATTTCTGAATTTTCGCTAATGACTGATTGGTATGAACTGTCGCCATGTACAGATCTTTAAAATTAAGCCAATCGGTATATTTACCATTGAAACTCGGAATGTTTAAACGCGGAAGTTTAAAGCTAGCCTCAACTGCAGTGGGATTTGAAATCAAAACATTTCTGGCCGTTACGGATTCAATGGCGGATTGATACATTACTTTCGTTTCAAAATATTTAGCTTCGAATTCAGCAATTTCAGAAGCTTCTTCGGGTAAAGCAGCATCATATTGATCAAATTCTTTAAATATTTGTTCAATTCTTTCTAATCGTGCTTTTAATTCCGTTAAACTTAACTGATTACTGAAACTATTGTGAAGCCGCGTTAGGGTAGATTTCGTTCGTCCTCTTAATCTTTTAAGATCAGATTCACTTAATTCTGTCATTGTTACCATGAATAATGATTAATAAGCACAAATAACTTCAACAAGATACTTAAACAGCAAAAAATATTTCCGCTTATCTTTCTGACGTCACGCAGACGATTCGCAGTACCAGTACTTAAAAGTTCGTTAAACACAGTTCTAAAGCATATAATAATAACACATTAAATAGCATTAAATGCCTCACCTGGGGAACCAAATAGTTGCCTTGAACTAAAAAGCATCAGCTTTGTATAATAACTTTATTGCTATTCTAAAAGATGAAATATTTAAGAGAAAAATTGCCTGCACCGCAGTGCGGCTAAGAACGCTATTCTACTGAAACATAAACATGAACAACTGTTGCCACTCACACAAACTTAATAGTAAATAAAGCACGTTGCCAGTAACAAGATTATTGCAAAAATCATAACATAAAATTAAGCAGTGAGGAAATAAAATATACAAAGAAAAAAGGAAATGCAAATATTAAATATGCATCCAACAGTCATTCGATGAAAAAGAAAGTCATTTAGGGAACATGCAAAATAAAATCTCATTAAACAAAAAATTCTTTAATTTTTAATTTTCTTAAACGGTAATTTTAAACCATTTCTGAATCAATACAGTATTTATCAACTGTCTTTCTAATATGCAAACACACGTTTTAGAAAATTCCCATTCAAAATCGAACACACGCAGCTGTCAATGGAAATATTTGCATATTGTAATTAAAGTTTTCAATTAACTCAGATAATTTTTATTATACTGATGTGAAATTTGATAAAAAATTCGTCTATGGAAAGCATGTATTTTTTATTGGACCTATAAAAATTTAAACTTCGCATATTTTTACTATATTACGATATTATACTTGCGCGTTAAAAGATTAATTTTATTTTGATTAATTTCTTAGATTAATAAATATTATCATTAAATCCCATTAACGAATTACATTTACATTAAATATTTTGGAAATATCTCGTGCAGGATTCTTTACGTTAAGATAGTTATAATTTTTATCTAACTGGCTTAACTCATTTTTATCTAGTAATGAAGAAACTGCAGAAACATTAGCAAAATTTTAAGTTCGTTTGCAGTGAATAAGGATGTATAAATAAATTAATAATAGATAAACAATACATAAAGAGTGACTGAATTAAATAAACTGTAAAATAAAAATAAAGGGGTATGTAAATAATGATAATAATAAAAAAGCTGAAAGCTTTCAGATTTTATATTACGCCCAAACGGGTATTTTTTTCTAATTCATTTACAGACACATACACGTTTCGAAAGCATTTGGGGCTAACGCCACATTGGGCTAAAAATATTTAAAAACAGTATACCTTTAGAATTTTCAATAGACAGTCCCGCGCGCGGGTGATAAAAAATGCTTCTTTTTTTCCTGTGGAGTGTTGCGATTGCTCTCTTTGAAATCGTTGAGTTTTTTAAATAAAAAATTCGTTTAAGTTTTACAAAATATGAAACAGACAATAAAACAAATTCTAAATTCCAAATTCAAGCTTCCAGATGCTTATGTTCGGGGGTGATGACAATGTTATTTAAAATATGATGACTTTAGGTACGGTTATTTTTTCACAATGCGAGAAACATACATGCATTCATATATAGTCTTCATTATTTACTTTTTTAAATATAATACAGGGCGATAATATTTGGTGGCAACAATCTGAAAAGTGATTCAACCGTTTATAGTGATTCGACTCAAATGCCGTTTTGAGACTAATAAACGTTTTGGCCTAGCGCCCATTTGGGCTAATAAATAATCAAGTAATTAAGAAAGTTGTAAAAAAGGTAAAAAAAAAAACTATTAAGTAGATTAATAATAAACTGAATATAAATAAAAATTTAAATATACCATAAAAATCCAGTAAAATTAAACAAAACTGCAATCTGTAGATATTAGTAATACTGAGATCGAGGATAAAAGAGGAGTAAGTACAGTAAAGTAAAGCGTATAGGAGGAGTAAGTAAAGAGGACAAAATAGGAGTAACTTGAGTAGCATTTTACCTTATTTAAGATTATAAAGTATGTTTTTATTGAAATATTTAAAATAAAATATTTCCTAAATTCATATCATTTAGGAATGTCATGGGTTCCGGTTGATATTACAATTTCTATTAAAATTTAAAAATGGAGCCAGGCTTCAGGAAGCTTTAAACACTGCTGTGACAAGATATTTGGAAAAAAAATATTACTTTATAAATGAATATTCTATTAATCATTATGAATACTAATTAAACTCATTATAATATTTACAACTATAGTCCTATTATTCATATAATATTTTTATTATTCATTCATATAACATTACTATTAGTCATTATAATATTACTATAAGTCCTATTAAACTTATGTACCTAATATGTAAATCCTGTTAAGCTCAAGTTTATATAATTTTTAATTTGTGCTAAAAAATACCTTTATGATGTAACTGGAAGCATGTCCAGCTAGCACTATTAGGAATTCTAATCGGTGAAGAATTGCTCCTTTTTTCCGTTATCCGTTAAAGTGCTCGAACTAAAATGTGTTGGACGATAATTTGTCACCACCAGGATTTGGTATTTGGGTTCCCTTTTTTCCAGTCGTCACTTTAAGTGGGGAAGAATGTAAGGTATTTTATCCTTCCTTACCGCTTGTCTTCGGGATATATTTGGAAGTACATCCGGCTAGCAGTCAAGAGGACTAAAGTTAATGTTTCCTGCTTCGATTAAACTACTCTGCATAACAAATACAAGCTTACCTAACTTATATGTAAATCTTTTCAGCTTACTTTATTTCTATATAAATCTGCCCACTACGGTAATGTTCTAAGAAGCATACTATATCTCTTTATTATAAATGCAAATTGAAAGGAAACTCCCATATGGCTTATTCCTTTACTTCATCCAATCTCCACACAACTATAGGAGACCTAAACAATACGTCTACAAAAGCCTCGTGTGAACCTTTCAGAAATAAACAAAATGAGCAAAAATTCCAATAAATTTCCATAATATTTGAGTTTCAAAGTATAAGATCACAATTCGAAACTCTGAAGATTTAACTCCTTTCTTTATACTATGTATTAAAGCATGCCAGGTAAGTACGTCATCCGTTAACAAGCATGAGCGGATACATTTTTAATGAAAATTATTTCATTTTCAACATTTTGTGCCATACATAAATATTTAAAGGAGTAATGTAATGCAGAAAATGCATACCTGAACTTTCTTGTAATACACATCTTCCCAAGAAATATTCTTAAACCATCGATGCCTTTTGACGTCATCAGCTCCGTGCTAATCATAGAAATAATAAAAGCAGTTAGCAAAAGCCAATATCCAAAACTAGTTTATATAAATCAGTAAAAGAAAATTTATAAAATTCAACAAAAATTGTCCTTATATATTCATAGATTTACAATAATAAACATTATGTTACACTTGAATGATATTTCATTAGCTTCCCGAATGAAAATCACATTATGAATTCATAAATAGCCGGAGAAGTGCGAAAGGAAACACTGAAAATGTACTTATATATTTACAAATAAAGAAGGAAGCATTATACGTTTTAATCTACATCGGCAGTTACACTCTAGAATGTTCAGTAGAAAGCGCGATGACACCAGCGACAGAAAATATCTGAGTCATAACTCTGCGAATTCATCCGAGTCGGAAGTGCTTTCTTTTGAAACCCTAGAACAACATTCTTGTGCACAACTGCATTAAATACAACCCACCCACTTGCAGTTCCTCCATTCCCCCTCAGATGTTGTTTACTGTATCGCTTGTCAGTTCAGTATACCATTGTTCAAAGGTCTAGGGAAAATCACCCAATGAATTGACTTCGAAAGATAAGAGCATCGCTCATGCTTTGTTAAGATGTGATAACCCCATTATGCCCGCTATAGTCACAGTACAACACCTAAGTAAAGTGGCAAAGCCTTATAAAAGGTATGGAAACAGGAGAGAGCTGAGCGCGCGAGAATAGACTTTCATCACAGGACGGACACTTCTACCGTCCACCTTTCAAAGCTTAAATTGCCCACTAGTGCGTGACAGGGACCAGGTTGGTATGGTTTATTTAATTATGGCAAAGCACACTAGGTCTATCTGCCTAAGGGGAGGGATGCCTTCGTGGAGAACTTTCTAAAGGAAACTGACTCGTGTACACGTTACACTTGGGGAAAACCACGAAAATGCCCATGCAGCCAGCCCGTTCGCGGGATTCAAAACTCGGACAGAACTACCAGTGTTCAGCGACTTTACCGCTCTGCCGCTGGTGGGCCCGGGACCAAGTTAACTGTCTCTGATAGAAACAGTAATACTAATGACAAAGATAATTGCCATATCATACGCAGTTTTTAAGATTTGTTATTTTAAATATTGTTACGAAATGCCAGCTGCATTAAGATAGCTGTCCCGCAAAGCGGCTTTAAGGTTGCCAGAAAAATGGCAAAGGAAGGCAGGGTTGTCATATTTGCCGCGAAATTGCCCATTTGGCGAAAAAATCGGCGATATGCCATAGACGGAAGGAGAACCTTCTGGAACGAATTCTTATCGGTTTGGCCCGGAATGTTCTCGAATGCAAGCCAAAAGCTACATAAACCCTGCTGGTACGCGGAGAATCAGTCTTGTATCCGTCCAATACTTTGTTATGCAGCTCCTGCCTGAAATACTGCTTTTCCAAATCAGCTCTATCAACTCCAAGTGGTGCAGAATAAATTTCTACGTATGCTGACAGATGCTGTCTTTCTCATCCGCAACGAACTTCTTCATAGAGATCTCAAGCTTAAGACCATCACCGAATACATTAAAAGAACAAATAAGAAGTTCTTCACAAAAGCAGTCCAATGCGACTTCGTAAACTATTCTCAAGTCTTTCAACTATGAAATTCTCTTTGATGATCGCAACATACGTCCACTGGCAGCACACTATCATGGATGGAAACCACTAGTTCTCTTAGTTCCTCAATCGATGACTGTTTATACTTCCATTTTATCTGATTTAGCCTGTGTTGTTTTCTAAGTTGTTTGGACTTTTTCTTGTGATGTTGTACTGATTGAAGTAGTATTGTACTTATTGTATGGGTTGAATTAGTGTTGTATTTGGTTGTATTGATCTTCTTGCTGCATAGTAGTGTTTATTGAATCATGTTTTGCATTTGTCATTTTGAAGAATTGTCTTTGGATCCTTTTGGACTTTTCTCTCCTCTTGTTAAGTTTTATTACCTGCCAGATACCTTTGGCCTTTTGTCTCTTGGTACTTCTCTCCTTTTCCTTTCCTCCGTTTTCTCTTCAGAGATGTTATCCTCCTATACTATGTCATGTGCCTCAGAGCTTGATCTCATGAACCGGCAACGTTGCGTCAGGCAATAGTTCAGTATATCTAAGTGTCTAAGAAGAATCAGTCAGTCAGTCAGTGTCTAGTCTAGCGAGTCTATCGAGTGTTTCGTAGTCTAGTGTCGAGTTGGTAGTCGAGTGTATCGCGAGTTGGTGCATAGAGAGTGTTCATTGTTGAGGCTATCGAGCGTCTCGTCGAGTGCATCGCGAGTTGTAGCGTGGAGAGTCTCGAGAGTAGATTGAGTTCAGAGAACGACCGAAGTGAGTCGGGAGATGTCTTCTGGTGCTTTGCATGAAGCTGTGTTCACCGTTATAGCCTGATAGCCTGAAAGCTGTGTTGCTGATTGTTTCAGCGTGTTTGTTGTAGTTTCTCGACGACTATGAACGTGATTTTGGAACTGAGTAATACTGGCTAACAAATTGTGTTTTCATTCTTCATCAAGAGTTGTTTTCAATCACTCCAAATCCACGAACCCGTACAAGAACGCAACAATATTAATAATATGTATTATATTTCATTCGTTTATCGCAATAATTTAAATAAATTTCCAAGTTATATGCAAACCTGAAACCAATTCATACCTTCCTTTTTTTCAGAATTAGGGGTCCTTTGAGATAACATAACGTTAGTTGACAAATCTCAGTTTTAAAGCCTATTAAGTATTGTTTGATTTTGTTAGCATGAGTATGAATAAGGAAGGATATGCATAGTTAATTGAAACTCATGGTTAATAAAAACCAGTAAAAAGAGTCTAGATGAATAACTGTAATACATAAAAAGAAAAATGCTACAAAGCAACAAGAAAAATGCTACGGTAGAACTCAAATCTTGTGGATACCGATATCCGAAAATCCAGTTATCCCGATCGGTTGCTGCACTTTCTAGTAAAGCCAAGTAAATTGAAGATTTACATAAAATTTTTGCATTAATTTAAACGACATTAAATGTAATAAAGCTTTTTATCTAAGTTATAATATTGTTAATTTTATTATTTTATTATTTCATGACAATGAAAATTGTTGGCTTCAATTGTAGCTGTAAAGAAAAAAGATCAGGCGTTGTGTTCCACAAAACAAAAAGAAAAAGTTTAAGAATAGTCATTAAAATTAAAAAAAATAAACAGTAGTAGTCTTTAATATATAAATTTTAAATAGAAATAAATAAAGAATAAAATCTTAAATAGAAATAAATAAAGAATAGTTTTTAATAAATAAATCTTTTAGATTAAAAAAAAACTTTTAGGAAAAGAGAATGCATGTTGAATTTTAGGCTTTTAGTAGAAATAAATTATGTTTCTGCAAATAAAAAATAATTTTATTATTTAATATTGACGAAAAAAAATTTTTTTTTTGGTAGAGTCTGATGAGAAATGAAAATATAAGCAGGTGAAAATATAACTTTTCACCTGCTTAATCGTTGTTGAAATAAAATGCGATGAGCCAAAATGATTTATTTGAATTCTGTCTCTAATAGCTAACTTGCCACTCAAGCATACAAAGAGATGTGCAGTTTGATCAGAATCGAATCAAACAGTCAAAAAATGCCATAATTAAAATAATTTAAATGACCATGTTTTGAAAACATTATAAAATGTATAAACATCTGATTAAATTTTATTTTTGTTACTTATTTCTAATTTGAATATATTTTTAGCAATGGTAATAACTTGATGAAAAATTATTCAATGAAATATTTTAGTTACAAAGATGTGGAATATTTGAAAAATTAAACAATTTTCAGAGTAAAAACCTGAAACTGAGCGAAATGGAGCAAGAATATTCCCCGTCGTCAAATCTTTCAGACTGTGTAACGATGATAACTGAACTCTGCTTATTAGGAACAACTGCAACTACAGTATACTTCGAAAGTAAAAACTGTTATAACAGCCACTTTAAAAGAGCACATTATTCATCAGAATATGAATAAATATTGGCATTATAACCACTGATAGTTGTATTAAGGTGATCGTCTTCACAGGAGGAACCACAGTCTGAGTAGTTTTGTTATAACATGTGAGCAATTGAAGAAAACCCAACTAAGCGTGTCCATTTAGTTGAAGAACATGTTTTGTCTTCGACCAGCTATGAAAAAAATCTGATTACTGTATGTCAAAAACAACAAGGTGGAATGTAATATTAGCAAAGCAAAACCTTGTGTTTGGAGTAGATAAGTCAAGAATTCTATCGATTTCGAGAACAGGCGAACAGGTCAGACGAGGTCCAGACACCCATGTGGCTTATACAATCTGATCAGGTATTATCCGAATCCTACAACTGTCTAGAAGCAGTATTCCCTGCTGCTCTATAAGGGCCTCATCGGGAATTTGTTGAATTTACCTTCTACATAGCCACTGACATTAGTACTTAATAAATTCAAATGGGCATCTCTTTACACATAATATATTAATCACAATTACAACAAATTAAACACATAATACAGATCGTACGAAATAGCTAAACATTATATAAACCGCAATATAACATTACTCAAATTACTTTAACAAAAATTACTGTTGCAATATATCTAAACTACAGAATGCTACAAGTACAGGTTCCTCTTCATCGAGAGCAAAGAAATCAGCAAATGACTGACTGATAACTTATAGCCAGAATACCACTAAGATCAGTCGTTTATGTGGCTGAATCAAAGTTATGCCAGATAGGCGCAATAACATAGAACTATCTTCACATAATGTCCGCCGTAAGGAGGAGCAAAGACGGATAAAGGATAGGAAGATCAGCAACGCAAGAGCTCACTAACAAGTAACAGGCCCAGTAAAGGCGTGACTAAGTGGGAATCATAAAATGAGAAAAACAAATGTGAATAAAACTAGTGCAATTAAGAAATACAGAGTACAGTAAATGAGTAAGATACAAAATTAAGAATGCTAATAAACACACTATGTACATTATTTACAAGTGGGTACTAGGTGGGAAAGTTTGGGTCCCTCATACTGTGGGCCGCAAATGGACGCAGTTTGGAGGCCTCATTCAATATTTCGCAGGTAAAGATATCAAAATTACTCATATGGTTACAGTTCAGAGCTTTCGTGAAGAATTTCCTGTTAATCTTATTCAGGTGCTCTTCTAGAGTGTCCAGTTTTAAGTCACAGTGTAGTGTAGCATTGCTCAAATCAGCAAATGGATTGGATCATTTCTATACTTCCTGGCTTCAGCTACTAGAGTTCTTACCAGTAAATAATCTTTAAAGCATAGGCCATTAAGGTTGTAAAATTAAAAGGTCTATTAAAAACACACCGCGCCCAAGGGCGAGATCAATAAATGAGAGAACTCATAATCTAAGTTTGCTGAAACGCATATCATGGCAAGCGTAGAGGCGAAATGTCAGAGTTTATAAATTGATGTTTTTAGAAATAAATAAAATACAAACATGGTAAACCACAACAAAATATGTTAAGAATACGAAATAGCTAAACATTATATAAACCGCAATATAACATTACTCAAATTACTTTAACAAAAATTACTGTTGCAATATATCTAAACTACAGAATGCTACAAGTACAGGTTCCTCTTCATCGAGAGCAAAGAAATCAGCAAATGACTGACTGATAACTTATAGCCAGAATACCACTAAGATCAGTCGTTTATGTGGCTGAATCAAAGTTATGCCAGATAGGCGCAATAACATAGAACCACAACAAAATATGTTAAGAATAAAAGTCCTAAGTCTTTTGAAACACATGAAAACTTCTTAATATGCGATAAATTCATGGGAAAAATAGAAGACTGTACAGTACAAAAATGAGGTTATGTGGCTCGCTGCGGCCAATGAGATGAGAGTAAGCATTTGGTGAAGACCGTGAACTTTGATTTTTTTCACACACGATACGAAATAAAGTATACTTTGATACGAACGTGATTATGCAGGGTTTCTACTGCTTCAGCAGTACTTCCTTGCAACCTGAGATATTTCCACAATGGGAACGGTGATGAGGTTTACATGAGTAGATCCGAAGATGGGATATCAACATTCAAAAGAAAGAAAATGATTCAAAAACATGGCTTCGGGAAGTGAAGAATCTGCTGGAGATCTTGGAGAAGACCAGTACTTCTAAAAGTCGTTACCCACTGAATATCGAAGTGACGATCTGCAGTTCTGTAGGCTTATGCTCTATCCGTTCGGTACTCTATTGATGCTCGATGCTTGTGAAAATATGAAGTGACTAAAAAGCAGATTAGGAACTTGTGTGAAGAAAACGTCCAAAGTCCGACGTGGGATGAAATAGTTTTAGCTATTTTGACTTAACATATTAAATACATGAGCTGTGAAGGGCCGAGCAAAGTAGTCGTCATCGATTATTACATAGTTTAGCGCGTCAGAAAAATCAGCAAAGTGGTTATGGAAATGGCTTTTTGATAGAAACTTTCGTTCAGTTTGTTGAGGTGGGTCTTAAAGAAGTCGATGTTCAGATCTCTATGAAGATTTTTGTTCCTGATAAAGTAAGGTGCTCCAGTAATTAGTCGTAAAAATTTATTTTGGATGGTTTGCAGTTTTTTAATTTCCTAGCGTTTTGCATTTGCCCAAACCGGCGAGGCATATGAAAAGATGGGACGGATGATGATGGTATAAATACGCTTTATCCTGGTTATGCTGAATCCTGAGTTTTCTGAGAGTAGAAAATAAAGTTTCCGCATGATAGCGTAGATTTTTCCCCTGGTAGTATTGATGTGCGCTGACCAAGTGAAAGGAATACTGACTGACTGACTGGCAGATTACTGCCGGCAATGCAGTCCTGTGAACTGCGTATCCGGCTCTATCAAACTAGCCACAATGGCGACATCACGATAAGTCAATCGTCGCGTAAATACAGTAAATAGGAAGTGGCAAGGAAAAAAAAAATTATTATTCGTATTTATACCCTATAGGAATAAGACGAAAAAGAAGGCAACGCCATCTGTCGGTAGAAATGGAAACTAAAATTGAAATTGAGCTAATAGAATTTTAAAAGCGTTAGGAAGGACTGGATGAGAATTAGTCATTAACTAAACAAGACAAATCTTTCTGAATCTCAAAAGCTTCAAGAAAATTCAATTCACCAATGGATGCCAAACTACGCCAAACACAAGGTTGCTCATTTTGTGTTTTTTTTTTTTTTTTTTTTTTTTTTTTTTTACTTCTATGTATTCCTATTCTGTTTTGAAAGTGAAATGCATTAGTAGTTGTTATTATTTATCGCTTAACAGCTCCTTTGAAATTAGTTGCAAAAATATAATCCTAATATTTTGTAAATGTTCTATGTATGTATTTCACATTAATTTAGACACTATGTAGGAACTTTCAGAAAAGCATATTGATAAAAAATTAATACCTATGGCCAGCGCGAGATATTTATTCAGGATCTAATGAATAAATACTGCTGCTGCTGTGCTATATATTATGGATAATGTCACGATAGCTTATGACGTCCAACACCAACGTAAACAGACAAACTGAATTTATGCCTCTTTTGTCGTATACATAGAAATATAAGCTCAACGTAAATGGAAATTATTACCCCACAAAAAATTCGTTGAATTAAAAGATAATGCAGTCTTTTTTGACTTAAAATTAAACATTAAATCGATAAATATGATTTAGAAAATTTTTCCTTTCTCTTGCTTTTTTTTTTTTTTTTTTTTTTTTGCATAAAAATATTTAGCCTTTAGAGAACAAAAGACAGTTTATCTGAAATAACTGTATTTGAGAAAAAAAAACGTTTTTTATTTTGTGGTAAAATTAATAATATTCAGACTTTAGAATAAATAGTAATTTTACAATTGAGCAAACGAGTGAATTTACTATGGTAGAAAGTCTGAGAAAATTATTACATATTATTTAAAACTTATTATTAATAATATTTATATGGTCATGAAGTTTCAGAAAATATGATACAAGGAAAAAATGTTCGAAAATACAAGACAAGAGGTATCAAAATTCAACTAACGTTAAAGGAAACGGTCGATGAATTTCAAAAGAGAAATAGAGAAATAGATGTGATCTCTTTTCTTTGGCATCAGTGTATTTGCGCATGCGTTCTAGATTCAGTATTTCATGCACAAAAGACACACAGCTATCGAGCAAAAGAGAGAAATCATCTACGTATTACGAACCGCCCAAGCTTTACCGAAACAAGAATCCATCCACTTAATGCTTTAACAGCTGTTTCCACTGTACATCAGTACCCGTACTCGAAATGCACTGTTAGCAATTGCATCGTTTCTTCCTTTGAAACGACCGTGCGGCAGAGCTATCAGATCCCTGCACATCAATATGAAACTTAAGTGGTTCAAGCGACCCATCAGAAGTTACTAGAACTAGACTGGAAAGTTTTATCTCTTTCAATGTATAAGCCAAGTTATTGTAGCAATAGCCTTATCAGAAGTTGGCAATTGTTCCATCCTAAGGAACAATCGCCAATCGGAATGTAGCAATGGACTGACGAAAAATGTTGCTTAACGCCGTTCTCGAGGAAGCAGACCATCAAAGAAGTCCAGCTTCACGAGCACCTGATAGAAATTTTTACTGTCAGCAGGTTGAGTTTTAAAGGCTGAGTTCTGAAATCTGTCTTAGCATTGGTGAAAACTTATTACGGGCTTAATATCTATTTTTCGCTGTAATAAATTTTTATTTTGCACAGAATAAACGTTCAAGTTATGTTTCTAAGGTAGACAGAAATTTTCCGTTTTGTTTAGTAAGTGTTCTATTTTATATTTCTTTTCTTAGACACTTGTTTTCTTCAGCGGCTTTGGCGAGAGAAAATGGTGTTGGCGCAGTTCGGTCACAGAAAGTGCGATTTGTTGTCAAATATTATAAACATGCATGAAAACGATACTGAGTGAGGTAAGTGATAATTCATTCAATATCATCGCAAAATAAGTTATTTAATATAAATTTGTGTTTATTACAATATTTTATACAGTTTTATTTTTTTAATAATTTACTTAAAATACCAATATAATTTAAAATACTATACTTAATTTAATTTGATATATTTATTTACAATATATGTATTTAATTCAATAATGAATGCCATTTTTTTAAACGGCATAAATAAACACACTGAAAAGTTCTATCTATTCTTTGTTTAAACCGATTTTGTGAGCAACTTATTATTAAAAAGAACACATATAAACAAATCGAAAATTTATCTTTTACAGACGCTTTCCACAGTTTAGCAATAACTAGTGACAATGCCCAAAACATCAACTACAGCTTCTTTTTCCGTTGATGGATATTGAAAATAACAAGCATAATGAATATTTATAATAAAAAACAGGTATACTAACATAATGTAATTACGAAAAACCAGTTAGATCGTTAACCATTTGTTTCTCGCACATGCACAAATCGGTTACCGTTTGTTTCCCACTATCGGAAACGCGCACCAAATCAACATTCTCGCCAAGGCTGCTACAAGCCAGAACAGGAACAAGTGTGAAGGGCACCATCACAGCGTCGTAGGCAAAACTGGTATAGCCTCCCTCTAGCACACTACCCATCTACAGCAACTCACATCCACAGGAGTCGCAAGTGTCCTGCGTCGACAGTTTATTGAAATAAATGGAAAAGAAAGGGGGTGGGAAGATACAGTACCTTGTATATACTTCCTGAAACATTTCAGAGGTTTAACAAAATACAAGGCGTTTTAGCATAATTTTTGCATTATGCCTTGGAGGTACCGATCATCAGTAGCACATTAACAGATGATGTTGGTTCCCTAAAGTTTAGTACGTGTGGTACCCGGGGATTATCCCAGGTACCGGAGAAAGCAAGATATAGGTCTAGCTAAATGTCGTCAAAGACAAAATATCAAAGTATCAAAGAAAAATGTTTGCTACAGAGGCACCCAGGAATGCTCTGCCAAGGATGGCACAGCTCCAGACCTTGGCACTGGAGCACTTCCATGATAGTTTTAATGCGGTGGTAAGTCTTGCCGTGTTTAAACAAGAATCTTTCCAGTTCAGTGCTAGGGTTTGGGGGATGCCTCTCTGTTAGAACATAACGGAACATGTAGTGGTCTGGATCGCCACCCCTTTCTACACATACACTCGTATCTTTAGGTACCAACCATATTTATTTTATAGAAGTAGGTGGGGAAGAGGCTGTGTCCTCAGACGTACCGGGAGAGATCATGCCAAGGTTGATACAGAAGACCTTTTTTGTTCTTTTTTATAGCTTTTATTTGCACAATTTGTTAAATGAAATGTCTAATCAGAAAACTCATATGGCATATTTTCTTGTATTCTATGTAATCGTTCAGTTTTTTATGGGCAACCTTTCTTTTCAAAATAACTCAATTAATACTACAACGCGCTATGAAAATCTAGCCTCATTGTATTATAAGAACACTACTGCAGCACAAGAATTTAATCAATAATGTTCTCGGTACATTGTCTGGATTCGTGATATTCTTGACACTTTGTATACATAGCATTCAGATACAGTGATAGAATATCGAAATTGGGGTCTCCATTTTAGCACAGCTCATAAAATTGGAAATAAAAGCACAGCTACATACGGAAGCTAGTAATTTCAATAATAAGGACATTTTCCAAAGCTGAGTGTTTCTTTTAAAGGAGATCGGTATTGCGACACAGAATTTCGTAATTTTAAGACTTCTAAATTAAAATAAATTGCTTTGATCCTTCCCTAAAAAAGAGCAAATCTATAAAATAAATTAAAGTCACGCACTTACTTTCATATTTCCGAGTCTTTTCGCTCGGTCAGGTACTAAAAGCTTCTTTATTAAGTCTCTGAAATGAAAAATAAAGTATAAAAATATAAATCAGAACGTGAAATTCTTCTTTCCAATAAGCAAGATAAAAAGATTTAGAAAAACTCACTTGGCAACAGGATCAATGTGCTTCGGCCAGTCTATTTTCCCAGCCAGTATTTTCTCATATATTGCAAAAGGATTATCATCGAAAAATGGAGGAAACCTTACAGAAATAAAAACAGAAATTGTTAATGGGAGAAAAGAAATAAGAAAAAAATAACATCTTGAGAATTTATATGCTATTCTAGCAGCTTTATATTCAATAAATTTGCCAGTTTTTTCTTTAACAATTAAAAAACGTTTAAGAGACATTAAAGAACCGATTTTTCTGCTGTTTGTAAAAAAGGACTTACTTTCATATTAAATGTTTTCCAAGAAGAGTAGTTAAAATGAAATGGTACATTAGAGTTTATTATAGACGATTATGCTATTGATTACATATTTATTCTCGCGATTTTTTGAAACATTATATCACATACGAATATCTTTTTTACATAAAA
The DNA here is from genome assembly GCF_044657685.1 of Stegodyphus dumicola. Taxonomy (NCBI): domain Eukaryota; kingdom Metazoa; phylum Arthropoda; class Arachnida; order Araneae; family Eresidae; genus Stegodyphus; species Stegodyphus dumicola. The sequence continues at coordinate 283,748,108 of NC_140768.1, forward strand.
AACTATATGTTTTTAATTATATTCTTTTTATACTACATTTATGCTATATAATTATTCTGATGATTTTTCAAAAGATTATATTATACGCGAATATCTTTATTACATAAAAAAACCATATATTTTTAATCATATGCTTTTTATAATACATTTCTGTGCTTAATGTATTTTATAAAATTGGAACAACACATTGCACATTACGAAACTGAAAACGCTTTGTCTGCTGTCAGGTGGGCAGATTTATACGAAATATATGACATGATATATATATATCATGACAATTTTGTTGACAAAAATATATATATATATATATATATATAATATATTAATAACAAATCAAGAAAATTACCCCCAAAGGGGCATTTTTTTAGCTTTATTTATTAAATATTACGGTATTCGTCCTTAAACCACATAAAATTCAATTCAACAATAATATCACAAAATATTTAAAAATAACATATCTTTAGAATAGTGTCGTGGAGGTAATGGAGGTAATTTTTTTTCTCGTACAGGGTTGACATTGCTCGCTTTGAAATTGTTGAGTTTGTTAATCAAAAATTTGTTAAAGATTATAAAATATGAAATAGACAATAAGACAAATTCATAATTCTAAATTTCGGCTTCAAGGTGCCATGTTCAGGTGGACGGCTACATTATTCAATATTTAAGGGCTATAGGTACCGTTGTTTTATCATAATGTGAAAAACATACATACATTCAAACAGAATTATTAGCAAGAATTAATTGATGAAGAATGAATAATATAATTCAAGCAGAATTATTATTCTTCACTATTTCGTTCCTTTGCTTACAGTTAAAGGAATTAAATAATGAATTAATTATTTAGTTCCTACAGGACAATAATATTTGGTGGTAATAATTTGAAAAGTGATAAATTGCATTTTAAGTGATTCAACGCAAAAGTCCGTTTCGAGGCTAATAGCCCTTCTTTTTGCTCAATTTCAATTTTTTATACGTGCGCAAATTTTTAATTTTTCAGATATTTCATATTATAAATACAACGTTTCATTCAATAATGCGTCATCAGATAATGAATTATCTTTCATCAAAGTACTTTCTTTCGAATGTTAAGTCTTTCTTCATTTGTTTACATTCTATAGTATTTTGAAAAAATGTTCCATTTAAAATTCTTCAAATGATTTCACTCCAATTTCTAAGTGTGAAAGGCATCTGGAATTGAAATACATAAATTCATTCACAAACCAGCGATTTCTTTAAAAATTGTATTTAGAAAAAACGATAATTTGATAATTGAATATGTTTCCGATTCCATAAATCATCTTCATGACTTAGAATGTATTTAATTATTTTACTTAACCAGTTATCTTAGGTTCAGGATCTATATTGTCATTTCTCTCTTTCCGTTTTCCTGCCAGAATGCTAATTTTAGTTCATGCGTATTTAAATGAGATAGAAAGCGACAGTATTTTAAGGGAAGTTTAAGACTGTTTAATCAGAGAGTGTTCTGTCTACTGAAAGCCACGTTACTAGTTGAAATTCTACCTTAACATTCTGTCTTAGGCGTTGCTTTACTCTTGCCGATAGCGCTTCTTATGTACGGGTAGGCTTAAGCCAAATTGCTCATAATTATTTCCATGTAGCCTTTGGTCAAACTAAGACTTACTTTACATTTCAAATTCCATCTTTTGAGTTGAGCCATAAATGATGGCTGGTGTTGTAAACACAAGAAGTGTCTTCATAGTGATAATTCGTTTAAGTCTTTCAGAGTCTCGACATAGTGATGTTTTCCAAAACAGTGAGACTTTACAACTTTATAAAGCAGTACTAAGAAAATGCAAGTCAAACTACAGTAAAAGTTTGCAATTGGGTGCTCCTTGTTTTTGGCGATTCTTTTCTGACGCCAAGATCGGCGCCAGGAAGGCACAATTTCAAGATGACCATTACACAAAACCAAAATAAAAAGTCAAGGAACTGTACAAACTCTGTGTCCATGTACACATCAATCTATTTTCACTAAAAAAAAAAATCAACAAGCTAAAATAAAGTTAAAAATATCATGGTAACCAGAAATGAGGTTTTATCGCCAAAATGTAGAAAAAAAAAATTGTCGTTAATCGAAGGACCACCCAATTCTGCACTAAAACTCAAACTACAAATACAAAGTCAAGGAATATTTACGAATACGGCGCATTATCCGGAAGCAGGACACAGTCTTTAAATTCGGGACTGTAGTGCACAATCTCGAAAGTCTGGGCATCTTAACCAAACTTTACTACGAATTCGATAGCTTTATGCCTTTTTAATAAATATATAATAAAAATAAGTACTAGTTTTGAGGCGCAGCATACTTGCTTTCTAGAGAGGTATCAATTACACGATACATGCCCCGATAAATTAATTTGTTAGTGAAGACACTTAATTTTGAATTATAAAACTGTATATCATAATCTAAGAAGTTATATATCTCATCACTAAAGATTATAAATATTCACAAATTCTCACCGTAGGTACAAAGAATGACACCAAGAGCTAGATATATTCTCAGCGTGATATATATTTTGAAGTGCCGCCAGGCGCCAATTTAATTTAGGCGATTTCTCGCCGAGAAAAATAAATCATGCTGAGTTGACAACTTTTCAAACAAAGTTTCAGCATTCATTGTACTCTGATACATAAGGTCGGTCTGAACGCCTAGCTAGCACCAAACCATTCTAATACATAAGGTATCTGAAAGGCGGGAGAAATACTTTATATACTTTATACACTTAACGGGTCTGCGAAGATGAATGATGGGATTTCATGAAGTGCCAATGAAGCATCTATAATGTAAAGCGAATTGAAATTTATTTTATTTAATTCATTCAGTCAAACAATTATGTGTTTTATTGTATACATGAGACATACAAGAACAAAAAACATTCGTCTTTGCCCGCCCCATATTAGGAATGATGTGTGAAACGATCTAAATTGTATATTTCTATAATGATGGATAAACGGAAATGTGACTGTCCCGTGACTCGCAAGGAGTCCTTATCTTTTTCCACTCGACTCATGTTCATTTTTTGCAAAGCTTCGGAAGAAGCTTCGATGCTTTGTCGAAATGTGGGGTTTCCTGTGGAGGAATTGATCTTGACCGTCTCCAAAACAAAATCACCAAATAACTTCAAACATTACTCCAGACGTTATTATGCATTGAAATCGCTATCGTACCGTTAATGGTGCAGATACTGAAACTTATCTGAATGTTTGAACTAATTAAAAGCGCTTTCAGTCCATTTTACATAATACCCATTTCATAGAGACCTAAAACATTTTTATCATTCTTTCCTAAAAATCCTTTATTTCTTATTTGACGGAATAAGTTGTACTCTTAGTTGGTGATAAATGAGCATGATGCAATATCTTAAAACCTTTTTTACTATAAAATCAGACTAAAAGAAATAAATAGATTGAATGGTTATAAATAAAAAAATTATTTATTTTCACGAAGAAAAAATTTAATTCCGTATTAAAAAGTGTTTCAGCTTTTTTTCTTCACTATGTTGGGTTCGATCCTAGGCGAATAGGCTGGTTGTATGGCTGGTTTTCGTGTTTTTTATCATGTGAAGCGTGAATATCAACCAATTTTACTCAGCAAATCCTCAACGAAGGCCTCCCACTATTCAGATAGGCATCGTATATTTTTCAGTAATCAAATAGGCTACCCTTATTTACTTTTGTGATGTTACTCATTTGCTCACGTCAGCATTACTGATGTAAGTCAAGCAATATGACCCACAGGCATGAGCAATATGACTGCATGTATACCTGCTAATCACGTAGAAAAGCATTTTGTGTGCTTGAATATGTAAAATTAAGTTATGTTCTGCTGTAGAGCGAAGTTTTAAAACTTAATATGGATGAAAATCTTCTTCAGCGTTGTAGTGGCCGTTCAAAAAATAGCGCAAGGATTCGACATGTTGATAGCAAAATAGCTTTGGAAATGACGAATATATAAATCATGAAATGAAGAAGAATTATTAACACCATTCTTATACGAAGATCCTTTTGTTTCCTTAAATCGGATAAAAAATTTCTATTCGATTTTATTTTTGTCTCCGTGGCTAGCTAAGAAGCTATAATGTAATTATATAATATACTATAATCGTATGCCATTTGTCTTCCATCTCAGTCACTTCAGTATGTCATTTTATGAATCAAATCAAAAACGGATTAATAGTAAAAAATGTTTTAAGATATTGCATCATGCTCATTTATCACCAACTAAAAGTACAACTTGTTCCATCAAATAAGAAATAAAGGTTTTTTAGGAAAGGAATGATAAGAATGTTTTAGGTTTCTATGAAATGGGTATTAGGTAAAATGGACTGAAAGCGCTTTTAATTAGTTCGAACATTCAGATAAGTTTAGTATCTGCACCATTAACGGTACGATAGCGATTTCAATGCATAATAACGTTTGGAGTAATGTTTGAAGTTATTTGGTGATTTTGTTTTTGAGACGGTCAAGATCAATTCCTCCACAGGAAACCCCACTTTTGGACAAAGCCTCGAAGCTTCTTCCGAAGCTTTGCAAAAAATGAACATGAGTCTAGTGGAAAAAGATAAGGACTCCTTGCGAGTCACGGGATAGTCACATTTCCGTTTATCCATCATTATAGAAATATATAATTTAAATCGTTATTCCTAATATGGGGCGGGCAAAGACGAATGTTTGTTGTCCTTGTATGTCTCATGTATACAATAAAACACATAATTGTTTGACTGAATGAATTAAATAAAATAAATTTCAATTCGCTTTACATTGCAGATGCTTCATTGGCACTTCATGAAATCCCATCATTCATCCTCGCAGACCCGTTAAGTGCTTACATTATAAAGTATTTCTCCCGCCTTCTTAGCATGCCTTCTTAGTGTAGTGCTCAGCACGCTTGACGCGTGTTCCAGACGTCCCTCGTTCGATTCTCGGAGAAGGCGGTTGCATTACTTTTCATCTTTCCTGCTTCCAAAAAATACCTAATTTCTCTACAGTGGCGCCCGAACTAAAAGGTGGTGATTGATGATTCTTCACCACCAGGATTGGCGATTGGGTTCCCTAAAACTCCACTTGCCCTTTAAAAGGGGGAGTATGTAAGGTATTTCTTTCGCCTTCTTAGCGTGCTTTCGTGGTGTAGTGCTCTGTACGCTCGACACGTATTCGAGAGGTCCGTGGTTCGATTCCCGGCGAGAGTGTTGCTCATTCTTCATCACTCCTACTTTAAAAGTAACCTATCGTCTCTACAACATGACTTGGTATATTTAAAGTTCTTAGAAAAATTGGGGTAGTGATGGAGAAAACTGTAGATAGGTGTATAAATTTTCATACAGGCCATTTAGCATTCCTTTTTGCGATGTGCTAAACCTTTATTTCTATTTTACATACACATAATAAGAAACTGGAAGGGATATGGACACACAAAAGGATATGGAAATATTATTGATAATAATGTGATGCAAAAAACATCATCATGAATTGATACATCATGATCAGATCCAAATGCTTGCTTTTAACATATTTTGAATATACATGCGGCAATAGCCAACTCATGTATGCGATTAGTACAGAGGCTGTTCACACATTTTTTAGACGATGTATATTGTATTCACAAAACTAAATTATATAAAATTCTTGTGTTTTAAATGTTCTATTTGACATCCCTTATTCTGAACCATTTTTCGACACCGCAATTTCCAGGATAATAATGCCTTTTGAAGTGACAGAAGAGGTATTCTATCCAATTCTTCCCGAACAGCTTTCCAGAGTCCTGTTAGGGTTTTGGGACAACGTTTGGATAATGTAGTTTTTAAAAGTCCGAAAGCACAAAAATCCATAGGTGACACATCGGGAGATTTAGTAGGGATATCAGTGAAGGGTATGGCCTTGATACCAGTTTTTTGTTCCATTTCTTTTAGGAAATTTACAGTGGATTTTGATGTGTGACTGCTAGCTTTGTCCTGATGGAGTCTCGCAGATTGATGGCACTGTGGATAAAGCGATGGTATTACATTTAGAAAAATTGGCGATAAAATATGTTCCTGATACTATTTGGAGTTAATATTGACAATGTTTTGCACTCTCTTTATTTTGAACTTGCCATTATAAGAAAAACCAGCAACAATTATGAATCCCTTAGAAAACTTTCTTTCGATTCTTTGAACCATGTACTTAAATTTTTTCTCCCCTTTTATGATAATAAATGCTTCTTTTTTTTTTTGTTGCAATCATTTAAATACACCCATGCTTCATCTATTGTGACAATTGTTTTCCGTTTTTCTTTGGATAAGTGTTTCTCATATAGAATTCTGCAGCGTGTTTTGCGTTAAGCGATATGCTTTGGAAGAAGGCGATGCACATTGCGTTTTTTCGCTTTAAGATTTAAATCAACGTTTATCATTTTGTTTACAGTGGACATCGAGCATTTTAATGATTTTGCTACTGTCCTTCGACTAGGGGGATTTTCTTTTAACATTAAACAACGTACCTTTGCAATAGTCGAAGATGTGCGTTTTTTCCTTGGATACTTCTTTGGAATTTTTGTCCCACTTGAGGCTCCAGATTGACGTTTTTTCTTTTCTTGTTGATGATATTACCCATTGACGCTTTAGATATCACAAAACCATGACTCTCACATCGTTTTTGGATAACGGAGTATGCATATTTCTCTTCGGAAAGAGCGTAAATGTAGCCTTCGAATCACTGCTTTATTAAATTCGCCATTTTGAATAAAAACAAAACTTTCAAGCCACAGACGATAATTTTGACTTTTAAAAACATAGTACAATTGCAAATACTTATTTTGCAGCAAACGATTTTTTATTACCGCTTACCAAAATCGTCTAAAAAATGTGCGAACAGCCTCTGTATATATGTGGGTCGCAAATGAATCATTTTAAAAGGTCATAACTGGACTAAATATAACTAAGTAACCATAACTAAGTATTCACATTTAAAGTGACATGAATAATGATCATGTAAGTATTTGCTTCTTACAAAGAGCTTCTTTTTTGAATGAATAGGACAATACCTAAGAGAAGTAAAGACATACAAAAAGAGGCTTTTCATCCCTTCGTAAAGTTACCAATATTTGAAGAATTTCATGGGAATGGATGGGGTTAACCAGAAAGCACCAAATTCCATGAAGGGAAGTGCTTCAAAATGGTGTTGTTTCAATAAAGTTTATTTCAAATAGTGAGATAAAAAGCTTCAAATTTTTAAATAAAACTCCAGTACAAAACGAAGAAGAAACATAACTTTTTCAGGAACATTATTTTCTGTTAACCCATTAACAACTTGTTTCAGATGATTGTTGCACAAAATTTCATGAACATCCCTTAAAAGATTTGCATACGAATTGTCATGTATAGAAGCGCAGAAACACATCTTGTAGCCAGCCTTGTTATTAAAACTGACGCGTTTAATTTCATAATTCTGCATTTACAGTTAATATTATACAAACAATTATTTTTACTGAATTTTTGGCCTTGTTAGCGTTGCCTTTCTTACCTATTTTTGCAAAGCAGAATTACAAATTTAGTTGTATTCTTTAGTTTGCTTCCAGAGGAATTCCGTTTTCGTTGCGTAGCTATAGGAATGGTACTATATGAAAGGTTTAATTCTCCAGATTTTGGTGACAGCTTCGAATCTGGCTGGTACGATACTCTCTCTAATCCAATTTACAATTTATTTCTTCCAGATCTCTCTTATTTCCAAAAATGTTTCATGACTTTTATGCAGTTGGAAATACATAATATATGCAAAATATGCCCGTATTTGTTCCAAAAACCTGATTTCCAGCATTTTTCAATTTCTGAAACATTTAAAAATTTCTCCCTCTTTTTCTTTAGCACAAAGGGGCGTTAGCCTAGAACAGCTATTATTCTTGAAACGGCCTTTAGCGTCGAATTATTAAAAACGGCTTGATCACTTTTCAAACTGTTACCACCAAATATTATCGCCCTATATTATATTTAAAGGAATTAAATAATGAAGAACCCGCATGAATGAATGTATGTTTCTCACATTGTGAAAAATCAACGATACCTAGAGCCATCCAATTTTGAATAATTTAGTTCTCCACCCGAACATGGGCATCTGGAAGCCCGAATCTTAAATTTCGAATTTGCTTTATTATCGATTTCATATTTTGTATAACGGTAACGAATTTTTAATTAAGAAACTCAATGATTTCAAAGCGAGCAGTGGCAACACACTGTACGCAATAAAATATATTTACCTCCAGTGCGCAAGACTGCGTATCGGAAATTCTAAAGATAGGCTGTTTTTAAATAATTTTAGTCCAAAGGGGTGTTGGCCCAAATGCTGTCGAAACGTGTACGTATGTGTAAATGAAAAAAATCACCCCTTCGGGCGTAATATGAAATATGAAAGTTTTCGGACTTTTTTTTGGTGGGGGGGGGGAGCGGGTCATCCCACCGTTTAAATTGCCTGCAAAAGTAAAGCGAATTCGTTTCATCAGTGGCATAATAACACGTTTCCACTATGCATGTCAGAAAATATGATGCTCCAGCTCTCCAATGAGCATCAAGCTCCGTCGCCGGTTATCTAGCATATACAGTGAAATCTCAGTACAAGAAACACATAAGATTTTTATATGAAAGTTTTTGTTCTATTTGTAATTAATAATTAATGACTATGTAAGGCTTATTTTGATCAACAAATTTTGTTTATGTTATATTGTTTATGTTAAAATTTGTCCTATTCTCCTACTGTTTTGTCTGCTTCCAGTAGAATATGCCTGCTCTCAGCCAAAGGAGATTTAAATAAGAGTAGGAATTTAAGTTAAGACATTGGGATTGGCATCGCCAATGAATTGTGAGTAAATCCTTTCGTTGTATCAGACACGAGCGGATATTCCTTGAGTTGATGAGTTCTCCTTTTGTTGTTGCATGCATAGATAATTAAATTTATAGTAATTAACTCGTTATTTATAATTAATTAGCATTCAGTTTTGCCTGTTATTTTCGGGAGAAGCGGAAGTAAATCTACGTTAAGTTTCTTTTGTAATTTGATCTGAATTACAAATTTAGTTAAAATTGTTATTTTATTTCATTTTATTTTTACTTCCTTGTACGAAGTAAAGGAAGTATTGTAAAATTTCGGGCATCGTATTTCAAAGAAAATATCCATTTTGATTGCTCTCAATTCCATTTGAACGATGTTTTTGCGTTATATCTGTACGTACGGACAGAATAAAGGACTCTTTTTTCCCAAAATGGGTTGTGAAATGAACTTAAAATGGATTCAGAAGAGACTTTTTGGTGACGTCTGTAAGTACGTGCGTACGTACGTACGTATATACGTATCTCGCTTAACTAACAGTGGAGCTCACAAAACTCGCATAACTTACAAATGCCAATCATCAGAACGTTGAAATTTTGTGTATAGGACTACTATAACATGTAGATGTAAACCTCCTTTTTTGGGTCGCAATAGGACCGCACCAAAAGTATACAAATACATGCATATGTATATATATATCTACTTCGCTCGGTGAGCTAAGTATTTTTATTCTTATATGATGGTTAATTGTGCATTTTTTGCTTTAAAAGTGATTGAATTATATTGTTTCTATGTTCCGGTTAAGGTTTTTATGGCTTTAGTTGATCTGCAATTGTAGAATTATTAAAAACTGAAAATTTGTTTAAGTTCCAATAAGCCTAATGATGCCGCCATTTGTTTACATTTGAAGCTTAGTAGCATAGTGAATTAAGTCAGTTTCTGGACCAACTTCAGCGTCTTTTCACCCAGTAGGGCCAGAAATTTTGTGCACTGGAAAGTCTGTCTTCCTGTCTAATTTTAATTAATTAAAATTCTAATTTTAATTGTAAAAATTGTTTTTTACAATTTTATGGTTTATAAGTCTATTTGTTGTTTTAGGGTTTACTGTATTTCACAATTCTTAAGGAAGATGTTTTGAGATTTTATGTATTTTTTCCTCGCCGCGAAGTGAGTACTAAATTGATTGAATGAGAAATATTTCCCTAATTAAATTCGGGGAAGTAAATTTAAATGAAACGCAATGAAAAATGTGTATAATTTAATAGGTCGTAGAAGGAAGTCATGTGGTGTCTGGTGTCCGCCGATAACATCGCGGCAAAATCATCGCGGGCGAAAACGTCGCGGAGAAAACAACGCAAGGCGAAAACGTCGTGCTACAAAACATCGTGGGAGAAAACATCGCAGTTCTAAAACATCGTGGTACAAAATATCGCCGTCGAAAATAAAGCGGTTCAAAAACTTCGCAGTGTAAAAACATCGTGATCGAAAATATCGCGGTAAAAAATAAAGTATCGATAAATCATCGCAGGTCGATAACATCGCAGACCTACTTTTTTCAGGCTTTAATTGTAAATAGATATTCCCATAATGATTTGTGAGCGCGAGATGGAAAGAAAGATAATTTTTACTTTCATATTTTTTATTAACTAATAAATTTTTGCTGAAAAAGTAAGAAGGAAGCGTAATACTTAACAATAAACTGAAGCAGAACAAGAAATAATTTTCATTATAAGAGTATTAGATTCACAAAAGGGAAGAAAATAATCTCATAATTAGCAATTTTTTATAGATAAGGTTATGCAGTTACGTAGCTTCCTTTTTCTAAACATTTTTAGATTATACTTTTAATGAAAAATTACCAGTAAAAACTTTATAAAAAATGATTTATTAATGACCTTTGTTAGTAAACTATGTCATTTTAAAATTCTTTAAGTGCTATAGGTTGCCTTAATTTTCTATGCTAAAATTTCCTTCTTACTTTTTCAGCAAAAATTTATTAGTTAATAAAAAATATGAAAGTAAAAATTATCCTTCTTTCCATCTTGCACTCACAAATCATTATGAAAATATCCATTTATAATTATTAAAGCCTGGAAAAAGCACGTCTGCGACGTTATCGTCATGCGATGATTTGGAGATACTTTATTTTTTATAACGATATTTTCTACGACGATGTTTTTAAACTGCGAAATTTTTGAACCGCTTTATTTTGGACGACGATATTTTGTATCACGATGTTTTAGAACTGCGATGTTTTCTCCCACGATGTTTTGTATCACGACGTTTTCGCCTTGCGTTGTTTTCTCCGCGACGTTTTCATCCGCGATGTTTTCGGCTGTAACCGTGGTGTCTACATCACATTTTTAATTCTATTACTGCGTTCTTTGAGTATTCTGAAATTGTGGGTAGAAGCCGGGACGAAGACTGGTCTGTCATGTTTGAAGTTTTAACTACTTTTGTTAAATCTTTTTGACTGCGCTTTTGAATATTAATTAAAACCCGCCGTTTAAAAGTAGTTCATTAATTAAAAAATCGCTTTTTCGATATTTTTACCATTTAAATATCTTTTTCGTCACTCGAATTATTTTCTTGATTTCTAAGTTTAATAGACAGGTACCTATGATTTCTAAGTTTAATAGACAGGTGCCATATGATTCTCTCAAGAAAAGTACATTCGAAATCTTTTTCATTTTCACAACGTATTGAGAGCATGTCGAAGCTGTTGTCTTTGAGCATGAAACGTGACAAAGAAATACTAGGCGAAAAATCACTTTAATCCTGCTTTATCACACTATATCAGTCACTCGGCAAAGGCAATAGACCATACCCGTTGACTCATAAAATTATTTAATGCAGGTAATGAGCTTAATGACTCACAGATTGAGGATAATTAGACTGTTTTTTAACTTAGCGAGGAAATTTTGTCTAAAAATGAGATTACTTATTTTACACTTGTCAAAAGTAGGTAGCAGATGGTATCTGAACATTTCTACTAATATTCTCAACAAATTTATATATTTTGCGAGCGCAGCATAACAATTTTTAGGTCAGCATAGGATTCTGAACACAAGATCGAAGTTTTGTGCCAATTTAATACTAAAAAGTTTACTTTTTTTATTTAGCTTTAAAATTCAGCCATTCCAAAATTCAGTGCACGAAACAAAATAAACACTATAATGAATATAACCAATTATCTAAATTTAAGCAGATATTTATTTCAAACTTCTTGAAGCGTATAAAATAAAAAATGTGGTTTGGTTTATTTAATTATACCTTCGTGGAGGAATTTCTAAGGGAAATGGCTCGTACACACGTTACACATAGAGAAAACCCCGAAAACGCCCATGCAACCAGCCCTTCCGCACGGTTCGAACCTCGGACCGAATTACCAGTGTTCAGCAACATTATCGCTCGGCTGTTGGTGGGCTAACAAAAATGCGACATAAAGTTTTAAGAGAACAGAAGTTTCAGTAGCAATAATTAAAAAATACACCGCCGCTCTGTTCGGCATGATGACAGGTTAGCCGGCTACCACAATGCTGGACCTGGCTTCGAATAAAATATCGTCGTATTGAAAGTCCCTTGAAAAGGTTGATTGATGATATAAAATGAAGAGTGAGTGATCCTTGGATACACTCCCCTCCGTCAAAATTTAGATAGGGCTGGCCTAACTCGTTCTGTCGTGAATAATGTCCCTAAGAACTTTGTGCACAATAGACGCAATATTTTTCTTCTTGTTGCCGACCTGATCCATATTACATTCATATCAGAAACAGTTGTAGCAATAATAAAAAGTGTGCCAGCAACGTTCAAATATTACAAGAGGCGGTATTTAACATTTCCCTCTTTCAAAATAAGATAAAGCATTTATTATACACCACAATTAAAAAAACTGAACACGGTTGCGGATACGCGGGAGCAAATCTTAGATACAGAAAGTAAGACTCACTTTTTCAATAGCGAGGTTTCTGGTATTAGAGCTGTCCTCCAAGACAATCAAAGCATTACTGCCATGTCCTGAATGCACTTATCGAGACGTAGAGTGTCTTAAAAAACTTCCGTAATTCCTAACGAAATGCACTTAAAAAGCTCTTAATGCTTAATAGGGTGAGTAAAACTTTAAATTACAAATATCGGTATAAAATAGTCTATAGCAGTAAGATGCGGGAATTAGACAAAAGCCACCGATTTGTTACCAAACCAAAACAGAAGCCAGGGAAAAGTAAATCTTTTTTTATGAGGGTATCTGAAAGCTCAAGCTTTCCTTCACACCTTACTAAAAATGCGGTTAGTCTGAAAATGGCAAATACTGCGCTGGGAACCCTACATTGCGTAATGGTAAGGGTACCTAGGTGAGGACAATAAAGTTGTTGTCATGCAGGTCATCTCCAAGACATTGTACGGAAGATGTTAAATTTGCTTTGTAAATCCACGACCCTGACTTACCTATCTTCAACTGTATTATCCCACTTTGGAAATGGGTAACGTTAGATGCTTCATGCTGTAAATTTATTTTTCGGGAAGAATTTTAGATCTCCCTATCTTGAGTCCAGCAGGGTTTAAATTGAAAAAAACAGCTCAACTAGAATGCGAGGTATAAGCATAAATGTTCCTGACGGGCCTTGGCGAAATTCTGCAAGATTTACGAACTCATTTTCGAAGCTCTACGCTCGATTTTCCCGAAGCTTCCAGAACCTTGCGTAGCACCACCAGAGCTAGCACTAGTTAATTGCTAATAAGCTCTGAGTCTTTGCGGTTGAAAAAGAACTAGGTGAATTGCGTTTTTGAGTTTATTCTGCGAGGCCGCCCAGTCGGTATAGTGGTCAGGGAAGCTGACTGCAATGCTGAAGGGCCTGGGTTCGAATCCCGGAGAAGGCATGGTTGTAACTGTCCGTCCCTCCATAGGAAAGACGATAGTGGCTCACCTATTGGGTGCCTCCATAATAAAGAGGCCACCACATCTGGCCTTGTATAGATTAATGGACTGGGTTACATTTGTAATTGCTCACAATCATCTGCCACTAGAAAAAAAATATAAAAAAAAAGTTTACTTTGTGAGCAATTTTGGAAATCTACGATATTTTTCGTACGCTAAAGAGGAATTGCTTAACATCTGTGCACTCTGTTTGAGCTATTTACAGCTATTTGGTTTGCTATGTGTCATCATTATTTATAATAATTAAATTAAAAGTCGATTTTTTTCAGCTCATACAGCGTGATTGCTTAGAGAGAGAGAGAGAGACAAGAACCTGTAGCTAGCAACAATACTTATAGGATACAACACAAAGCAGATTTAATATAAGAAATGAAATTTCAATCATACCCTGCTAGCATTTCGTAGATGAGAATGCCTAACGCCCACCAATCAACGGCTTTGTTGTGTCCTTTGCTCTGGATGATCTCTGGTGCAAGATATTCCGGAGTTCCACAGAGGGTCCATGTTCTGAAGGAAATACAATACATGACGTTAATAACTGTACGCCATAATAAATGCTTTTATATTTAAATATGATATTTTGTGATTAAATTCATTCCTTCAGGAAATGTAGAGGAGAGGTATCTTAATGTCTTGAACGTGCTATAAATTTCTTGCTGTAGATTCTGTGGAAATATCTCAAAGATCGTTATACAAGATGCAAGAAAATTCAAGACGATTTATAAACTAAAAATTTCAGTATTATTATAAACAACATGAAAAGCAAATAATTAAAGAATTAAAAGTCTATGATTATTAAAAAACGTATGAAATGCAGATGATATATGGATTAAAAGTTATTATTATTAGAAAGAACTACAACAACAATCATTGTCACGAAGATTACAAAGGATTTAAAATTCTAAGAATAAAAGTTAAATATTGTTAGGAAGAAGAAAAAAGCAAACAATTATGGAATTAAAAGTCGAGTAAAGTCCAATATTGTTGAGCAGAATATGAGAAGCAAATAATCTAAGAATTTTAAAAGTTTAGCAGTATTAATCAGATGAGATGCAGATGATTTAAAAATGCGAAGAAGAATGAAATGCAGACCGTCTACAAATTAATAGGATGGGAGCATCGCTGGAAGAAATGTATAGAGTTACAAGAAGACTATGTCAAAAAATAAAGGCAATTTCGGAGAAAAAATATGTTTTTCTTTGTTGGGTGCGAAACCTTTCAGACAGCCTAAATATACTAGATAGAATTCTCTTAGAATTCTAAGAATTTAATGTCTAACATTGTTGGAAAGAATCCAAGAAGCAATAATATAAGAATTAGAAATCCAAAATTGTTACAGAAGAATATTAATTGCAGATAGCTTAAAATTAAAAGCTCATTCTTGCAAGCAAGAATAACATGCCGGAAAAAAACACTCAGAACTGAACATTCAATATTGTTAGGAAGAATGGTATATGAACATGATTTTATAATCAGAAATTTGATATTACTACAAAAATTACAGTTATGACAAATGAGTTATGACAAATGATACATAATAAGTTATGGCAATGTTTTCACGGTCACCTTATGAGTCACCTTATGAAAAACAAATCTTACATTTTTTTAATTCGCATGTGCAGACTTCCTTGTGATAAATTCTATAACAAACCTGAATTTCACAACACTCTCTGATTTTGATAACAATCAATAATAAACTTTGACACTTGGCATTTATTTAGAGTGTAAACTAATTTGCGCTTTGGTGGAAGGTGATGAAAGGTCAAAATGTTAAGACAACTGATTAATTAAAATAAAACTTAAAAGATTCATCTCAAAGCTTAATTTTTTTTTCCTGCCATTTCGTAAACAAACATGTATTGCACAGCAACCAGGACAGCGTGAACAGAACATGTAAACGTTTGTGATTTCTTTTCTATTCTTCGGAAACACTAAAACAGATATATCGTTCCTTGATATGTTTCAGTATTAATTATTTGTTCAAATCAAAGATGATTCAGAAAATTTCATATTTGAGCAAGACGGGACTCCACCTCATTGACACAGTGAAATGCGTCGTTATAGTTCGACCGTCATGAGCGCAAACACGCATGCGCCATTCGGACCCAGTTATTATCAAAATGGGGTGGAAGGATGGGGACTTTCTTTCCCTCCAACATAGCTCTTTCCGGAAGAGAGAAGACTTTTCACCTCGCAGCAAGTAATACCGCCCCCTTTGGACGAGTCTATGTGTTTTGGCAGAATGCCAACCAGGGTTGCGCTTGAGACGGTCGAACTATACCTGTATGATGAGCTCCTACTTCACTGAACTGATGGACATGCGGAAAAGGATTTAATATTGTTGAAATGGCCAACAAGGTTGCCCACAAGGTTGCAAGGCCAACAAGGTTGTAAAGGAGCGTTAGCTCAGAAGGGCTATTTATTAGTCTCAAAACGGCATTTTGTGGCGTTTCACTATAAACGGCGAATCACTTTTTAAATTGTTGCCACCAAACATTAAAGCTCTGTAGTATATTTAAAGAAATTAAATAATGAAGAATCCGCATGAATATATATATATATATATATATGTTTCGCGCGTTGTGAAAACACGAAGGTACCTAGAGCCATCAAATTTTGAAAAAGGTAATTCTCCACCCAAACATGACACCTGCAAGCCCGAATTTGGAACTTGTTTTGTTATCTGTTTCACATTTTGTAAGCCTTTAACGCATTTTTGATTAACAAACTCAACGATTTCAAAAGCGAACAATGGCAACACAGTTTTTTTCGTCCAGCGGGCGAAACTGTCTGTTGGAAATTCTAAAGATATGGTCTTTTTAAATATTTTGTGATATTGCTGTTGAATTGCATTTAATGTGGTTTAAGTGCGAAGATCATGATCTATATACATAAAGAAGAAAGTCTGTGTGTTTGTTCGCATTTAATTCAATCAGGACTATAGCTATCGTCACCAAACTTTCTACAATTCTTTTCTAAGTTCCGGAAAAGGACAACTTCCACTTTTTTCAAAAAAAAAAAAAAAAAAAAAAAGCCAAGATTAGAGATTTTAATTAAAAACTCTAAACACTCTGAAAAGGCTAATTTTCGCCCTCAGTTTTTCAGGGTGGCAACAGTCTCGCACGCTGGAGATAAAAATTTGCTTTATTTCGAGAAGTGTTACCAGTGCTCTCTTTCAAATCAGTTTGTTAATAAAAAAATTGTAAGTTTTACAAAATCTATCTATCTATCTATCTATCTATCTATATATATATATAAAGAAGAGCGTCTGTTCTTTTTGTTCGCGTTATTGATTTCTGATCAGTTATGATAAATGTTTCGCTAAAATTAATCAACAGTGTTTCGCAAAATCGAACAATTTTAATCTTACCAGAGTTAGTGAAACCTAGTAATGTGGCCTCGAGAATCAGAAACACGCTCTGTCTTATTATTCGAAAACCTCAGATTAGATACTGTCTAACACATTTTCATTTCTGGTGAGGATACGGAAAAAGAGATGTGATAGTAAAGGTTGAAATTATAAATAACCAATTAATGAAAAATGATAATAACAGTATAAGGTATTTCTCCCACTTCCCTAGCGTGCCTTCGTGGTGTAACGATAGCACGCTAGGCCGGTATTCCAGAGGTCCGTGGTTTGATTCCCGGCGAAGGCGGTTGCATATTTTTCATCTTTTCTGCTTCCAATTAACCCAATGATTCTACAACAGTACAACGTATAAATTAAATATTCATGAGAATTTTAACTTAATTCAAACATGGAATTAATTTGTTCGTGTCAGGTTTATTTTCAGAAATACGTCACATCAGTTTCAGATACTAATATATGTAGATACTTAAAGATGTACTTTCAAATGGAATTAAAATGTAAACAATGCCATTTTCATTCATCCGCAGCAAGTAATTCCTTCCAATCTATCGCTGTGTAAGATTAACTCTAATTGACAATTTAATTGCATCAGAAATACTTTCAAATAGAACTTAAAATGTAAAGAACGACACTTCTTTTACGTAACCACAGCAAATAATTTCTTCCAGTCATTTAGTCTGTAATTAACTCTAATTAACTATCTAATTACAGCTGTTTAACCTTCTTGTGATCTGTGGAATTATCATCTTCATGTTTAACAGAAGACGAACTAAATTTGAGTAACACATAAAAGATGAAAATTTGACTAAGAAGTTTATTAAAACTATGACTTGCAGTTCACAATTACTAGTCACTGTTACTTACAGGGTTTAACAAACTCATGCATTCAGAAGAGTAAACAACCAACTGAACTTTATAAGGTAACAGGTGCGGGAGTGAAACGATAGATTTGGCAGGCCTGGAAATAGCAAGTTACGTTAGAAATCAGAAAACACAAGTGCCGTTATCTGGACAACAAACTTTAACATTGAACCTGATATCGGTATTCAATCGAGATGGCATCGTGGACCGGGGAACAACGAGCTTTTACCGTGATGCGTTTACAAAAACAACAACAGCTGCTTGGCCGCGCAGCGTGTATTTCATGCTCATTACAATCTCGCACATCATGCCCCAGTCCCGTCTGCGCAAGCTATCAAGTTACAGAACTTTGAGGAAATGGGTGATATCGCAAGAAAGAGTGGTGGAAGTGCAAAACGCGCATGCACACGCCAGAGAATGTTGCAAGAGTGGAAGAAGTCTGCAGCCGAAGTACTAGGCGTTCTATCCAAGTTGTATGCACTGCAACTTGAGATATCGGATCGCAGTGTACGGCGAATATTGCACAAGAGAGTGCAGTACCACTCTTACAAAATGCAGATAGTGGAACAACTGAATGGGGGACGACCTCCCAAGTAGATTATGCTTTTGTCGGGAATTGTTGGAACTCATGGATGACAACCCAGGTCTGTGCGACAATCTGATCATGAGCGATGAGACCAAATTTTACGTCTCAGTCTTTCCTAAAAAGCAAAATTTAAGATACTGGTCACATAAAAATCCTGAAATGCTACATGAAAAGCCCCTTCAGAGTCAGAAAGTGGTAGTGTGGTGCGGCGTATTATCATTTGGAATCATCGGGCCTTACTTTCTTACGACGACTGCAGCAAGGCTGTTACTGCGAATACAGAACGTTATACTCAAGCGTTGAACCATTTTTTAGTGCGACAGCTTGCCGATCTTCCTGAAACTGCAAACACATTCTTCCAACAAGACGCGGCCACATCCATTAATGCTCTAAAGAATATCTTTCCTGGATATCTCGTCTCCAAAAACGGGGATATTTTCTGACCTCTAAGGTCCCCTGACCTTTCATCGTGAGATCTTCGAGTGTGGCCTACCACACAGCATCCAGGAACTGAAGAACCAAACTCCAAATGAAGTTAATGGAATTCCTGTGCTAGTCCTGCAAAGATGAATGTCTAACTTTCGTAAAATGGTTGGAATGCATGTGAAGGAAAATGGAGGCCACCTACGTGATATCATTTTCAAGCGGTGGACGCTTTGTACCGTGACATGTCTCAGCACGTCATGCAAGTTGTTAAGAAACATTCCTCACAAACTGCAAGTATTGTAAATTCATGTTGTATTTCTTTTATATCGCTGGTGGAGGTTTCAAAATTGCCCGTTCCACTGCCACACCTGTTACTTTATGTTAATTCATTTTTATGATTTGGATCTGTAACTATTACTTTTCGTTAGACCTCACCAGAATGAAAATGATTTAAGACTATTTAAGGCAAGGGTGTTGAATGCTTTAGATATACAGCTTTCGGCAGCGGCTTTCGCAGCTTCACTTTCTGTCGCCTGAGCCTGCAAGTTAGCATTTCGGCACTAGCTAGTTTTGCTAGCTGAAGTTAAATCGCACTGTTAAAAGTTTTAAGTTGGAGCTTAGTTAACAAAATCTGTGTAGGCTACGTATCCTTTTCAGACTTTATTTCCAGTTTTATATTATTAAACACCTGCAAGTAGTGGAGTTGGATTGTACGTATAAATTGTGGCTTCTGTTAAGTTCAAACGTTAATAAAATGGTATATTTAAAACCTTCATAACACTTTGTCGTATTTTCACAGACGGAGCGTTATTTTGCTTGGGAGTTTAATAGGGTATAAAGAACATGTAAGTTAGTGTTACATAATTACAGATCTTATAACTTCATCAATCAACTCCGCTTCAGAAACAGGGATTCTAACCTATGCGTTATAGTTACAAAAACTCACTCACCGAGGGCATAGGTTAGCTAGGTGGACATCTTAGACTTTACAGCTTAGACTATTTCAAACAGCAGTCTGGCTATTTAAATTCAATCTAACTGCATTCCGGTGACTGCTAATGGAAGAAATAGATGGTACGAAAATAATTAACTAAAAGTAAGCGAAATAAACTTTGCAACTCTATTTGTATAAAATTTTGACTTCTAACATTGCATCTTTGAAGATGCAATTCTTACCGTGTTCTCTGGTACGTTATGTTAACTGTAACCTTCAAAATCCAATTAAAAAATTGCACGTCAAATGCTAAAAAATAAACACGCACTCCAAATTACGCATTAATCAAAATAAATATTCATATAAAAGGACACTGAATTTTTGTTAGAATTACTTCACAGAACACAATAACTCACAAATTACGGAAGAGATGCAAAGTATTTTTTAAATGAAATAAGAAACTGAAAAGCCAAATAAAGACCTTCGGGAAAGTTAGGAAATATAATTCGTTTCAAATAAAAATGTTACGCAGTTTAAAGTAATAGTAGATTCTATCATTCAACGTTTTCAACCGTACTTGTCATGAAGTTTCTTCGCGAATCCAAAATCTGTGATCTTTAGATGACCATCTCTGTCCAATAGGAGGTTTTCCGGTTTGAGATCTCGGTACACAATGGACAACTTGTGAAGGTACTCCAAAGCAAGGACTATTTCAGCTGCGTACAGCTGCGCAGTGCTGCTCGAGAAGCGACCGGCATTGCGTAGGTATGTGAACAATTCGCCACCGCAAACGTATTCGAACAACATGTAGAGGCAGTTGCTGTCGTGATGCGTCCATAACCTAGGGGGAAAAAAACAATATTTAAGAAAAAAGATATAAAGCATGGACATTAAATTATATTCCGTTGAGGTCCACGGAAAACAGTTTTAGTTAGTTTTAGAACTAATTTTAGAATACAATAGCTAATAATTATTTGCGTTTCATATAGCTCTTCTAGGGGCTCCACGGGTTAAAATTAAAATCCGAAAGAATATGTTGCCGCAGATAGCTAAACGTGTAAACCTGTGAATGTATATACGTGTGAACTTCTAAACATTTAAACGTGTAAACTTCTAAACATTTAAACGTGTGAACGTCTAAACATTTAAAAGTGTGAACGCGATGTTAATAGCAAACAGCTAAAAATGTGAATTAATTAATTAATTAATAATTTTAATCACTGTTGTTTTAGCTATCTAAAATAGCATGAATTGACTTTTATGAGCGAAATTATAACGAAGTAACAATTTTCATTTCATTTCACGTATAAATTTGCCATAATACTGATACACTTTCTACGCTTTTTATTACATTGTCTGAGTAATCCTTATCTGGGGACTTTCCGCACGCGCTCAGTCTATGAGTTTATGTTTGTTTGCAGCTAATATACAGTACTTCGAAATATTTAATTGAATTTAATTTCATTCTGGTGGATTCAGTGGATTGCTTCTTCTTCTGGATAGGTATAACTAATAACATTTATTTCGTATCTCAGCGTTTCCTTATTTCTCATGAAGGGAAGCAAAGAGAATGAATACACCGTGTACAAGACAAAGACAAGCGTTTGGAGACAACTATTACTACTAAATAAGTAGGTACATGATATAGTTATTTTTTTAAATAGTTGGTGATTTTTGCTTGGGACAGTGTCTGACGCAACTCATTAAGGGAGTATTTTTGCAGTACGAAGTGCAAATGTTTTCAATACTTTCTCATAAAGTATCCTCTTCTTTCTTCATTTGGGTCAATATACATTCGAAACTCAGACAGTTCCTGTGCCCTTTTTATCAATTAACTGTACATGCTCCTCAAATGGTCAGCATGTAGAAGCTTAGATTTTGCTGTCCTAAGCAATGCTTCATTTCTTCAATCAATGGATTTTCTCACCAGTCATCAAAGACGATTATCGCAACGCGGCTAACGCTTTGCAACGTACCGTGTACAAGTGTACAATTGAAATTCTCATGTTGGACAAATTAAATGGAAACAATTGAGATAATGCATATACGCAAAATCGCATTCGGCAATGGTTAAGTTTTTGTTAGCTCAAATCGAGTACATGGAAAAAGAAGATGCTGAATTCCGAATCTTATTTCAGCAGGTTGGAGCACTTTCAGAATCACGCGCAGGATGAGTTGAATCTTTGATTTCCAGACAGTGAAGTGGAAGAAACAGACTTATTTCATAGCCCGTAAGAAGTCTTGACCTTATCCTACTGGATATCTTCACTTGGAGCTTTGTCAAATATAAGGTTTACATTTTAATTTCAATCATGGCTTTCTAAACTTGGGGAAGGGGAAACTGATCTGATCAGTTTTTAATCATTTCCGTTTTATTGAACAGATGGCATCATGACAGTTCTTTCTCTCATTTACAATTTCTTATTTATTTCTGTTTGTTTGTTTGTGGCTTATCCCACCAAATTGACTGCAATATCAGAACAGGTCTGTAGTTGACTGTCGTAGTCGTGACGAGACAGATAAGAATCATTGTATTATACCGTAGCGTGGGGTTCATTTGCTTCACACATGTTACTGTCGATCGACGCATAGATGACACCCATTTTTTTGTTTGTTTAACAATAAACTTTAATAAGTAAACTTCTTGATTATTATACATTATAGGTACAAGCATGAATAGGTAAGTCCGACATTGTCTCCGCCGGATGAGAAAAACAATCTCTGCATAACAAAAGAAATGGCGAACACCCTTCCGCCAAACACAGCTCGGACCATCCCGTCCGACCACCAGGGTTAAAGTTCCCTTCGCCCCACTCGTCTTCTTGTTCCTCCTTTCTCCTTATTTTTTTTTTTTTTTTTTTTTTTTTTTTTTGTTTTTTTGTTGTGGTTATTATTTCTTTCGTCCAACAAACCACCTGGTGTTAGCCAGGGGTGGCTCCGTCGGACTAATTATTCCGCAGGCTAGGCTTTTCCTTCTCCTTCTCGGGTTATGGGCATTACAAGGTCCATGAACCCGTGGACCTCAAACCTCGAAGAACAACTCCAGGACAGGAGATCAGTTGGCTCCTCAGGCAAGATAAGATATAGGCAGGGGTGGCTTAGTTGAAATTTCATTTCGGGCAAAAGGGATAGACTGTAACGCCAAAGTAGTAGACTAAAAGTAGAGTAAGCAGATGACCAGTGTGTAGCCTAGCTAGAGCTGTTTGTTCAAATCTATTGCTTTCCTCTGTAAAGCAGCGTCAGGGCTATTACCAATGTACCACTCATGCGTGGGGTCCTTACTCAAAGAGGAGGTGATTTCTAACTTGACTCGCGAAGTACTTTCCGAGAAAGAAAGACGGCCATCATCAGGAGAATCCTTAAGGCTGCCCTCCCTGGCCAGTCCATCTGCTGTCTCATTACCACAAACCTGGACAAGTGAAGGCCACCTAGAAACAAACATTCTATTTATTTTAGACACAAAATAATTTTCAGTCTGGCAGAAACATTACGTACATAAAGGATCATAAAACAAAAGCGTGTCATAAAAGGCATATAATGTGGGATGTGGGCACATGACTTCACATTTTCTGGCATATATTTCTTGTCTTTACCTGTATAACAGCAAAATACACATCCACTGGAGAAGTCAACCTTTTCAAAACAGATGATTTCAGTTTGTAAATTTTGCAATAAGCGAATGCGTAATTCTTAATTTTCTCCTGAAATGGTGTAATACCCGAATTATGCCATTAGCTATTAATAATGTCAACATGTAGAAGATTTAATGGAAAGCTCGCGTGTTTCATATTGCTAAGTGGGCATTTCATGTATTCGTTTTTCGGGCAAAAGGACAAATGATATGGATAATTATATAGCGTTAGAAGGTTTTGATTAGCTTAGGTATTATCCGGCCATTAATGACTGCAAGTTCAAATTTTAATTCAAATGAAGCAGTATGTACTAAAATTAGATGTAAGTTGAAGGGAGAATTGTCTAATGAAGAACCAGATTTAAAGGTCTAAAACTAAAATGGTCTTTACTGTTTACGACTTAAACCTTGTTAAACAAGTGTGAATGGACTTAATGACTTTTATGCCTTCAACCACAAAGCTTTATGGCAACAAAACCGTCGACATAAAGCTTTCCAGTCTTAAAGTCCATGGTTTTTAGAGAAAAGGGAAGAGGGCAAATTATTCGTAGTCTTGGCATGGACAACTAGCCAACGATTTTCGCAAGATACAAAGGATACTGTATAAACACATATAGATTTCCAGAACTCCATGTTCCATAATTTTTGCTAAGAGTAGCCACTAGGATGAAACTACGCTTTGTTTGTGAGAACATTATCTAAATATGAATTATCGTCAGCATGATGCTTTCATAAGAATAATGATAATCTAACGTGGAAATGTCGCCATGACGATGAACGATGCTCTTATAAGAAACAGTCAAAGACGCGTCGCAGAACATGACAGTGTTCAAAACTGACTCCTCGCAAAATAATAAATCAGAAGAATTTATCTTTTCGAAAAATTCCTTCTCTACCGGATGTTGAAGATACTGCAGCAATTAGATTATCATTTTGTCTTCCATTTCACAATCAACAGTAGAGGCAGAAGCTTATGAAATCATTAATTTCTGATATCTAAGTTTAAATGTTACCAGGTTTCGGTCATGAATCTTACATAAAGTTATGCGGATTAGCAAACTTAATTCAAGAAAAACATTACCACTTGAAAACATTAACAAGAATACAATCTATAACGGCTACAGTGTTCGGATGGAGACATTTGTTGTTCAAGAAAATAATAGCATTATATTTGTTTGCAGAATTCAATGCGACATTAATATTTTTCGAGAATTTAGAATTTTTTAAGGAGAAAACACCCTTAACTTTCATTTAAAATTATCAAGGTCTTTCCCCAAGGACTCCTCGGATAGACTTGAAAAAATGCATCAACTAGTATATTACCGCAGTCTTAAATCTGCCCTTTTCAAGTTGATGAAAGAAAACTATGTTTAACCTGGGAAAAGTTGTTGCTGTTTTATTTATAATAAGTTGAGAACCTTTACTTACAATTCGATGATAAAAGGATGCTGGACTTGGACTAGAAGGGCCTTTTCGTTCTTAACGTGGTCTACCTGCTTCAACCGGATGACATCTGCGATCTCGAGGATTTTCATTGCATAGTACCGTCCGTCTTTCTTCCGGCGGCATAGGACTACACGGCCGAATGTACCTGTACCTGAAAAAGCAAAATCATAATCGTAACCATTTACTAAAAATTTAATACAGGACAAATACTTATACTGTTTACATTACAGAATAAACTTGAGAAATTGTTGACTACTAGAAGAGATATTTACAAAGTGAATTCTATTCCAAAATAATTTACTAGTATGAACTGAATTATAGTGCTAAATATGAGGTAAAATCATTTTTGCAAGCATTTTCCAAAATTTATTTGTAATTTTTTAATTATAATAACAATTTTAGTTTTATGAGCGTACAGAAAACCCATGTCGAACGTGAATTTGCGGAATGCGATTTCCCTTGTATGCATTATTTTAATTGTTTTATTTAGCTTGTCCAAAGGTAGAAATTTATTTATAAGCAGTTCAGAGTTCATTCATCAACACTAAATTCTTGGTATCATCAGCTCTGGCCAAAGTTACCAAACAATTTTAAAGGATTTCACCCGACTGAAAATGAAGCCACAGAAATCGTATAAATTACAAAAGCGAATGATGGCGAAGGATTTTCAGATACGGAAGAATAAGAAGTCAAAGAATTAATCGAGAAGTCGATGATTTTGTAACACAAGCTGAAAGTAGTGACAACGAAGATTTTTATTTACAAAAAGTTTGTTTTTAAATTGCGAGCATTAGCCAGTTTAGGCTTTGGCCAATGCTAAGGCCAGAAGCGGTGATAATTTCGTTATGGAGGTACCTAATAGGCCGCTACCTTTACCTTCTATAAAGGGACAGTCCCTTCAGAAAGGACAGAAAATTTCAATTACATGCTTTTTTCGGGATTCGGACTGAAATCAGATTCACTAACCACTTTCCCGATTGGACAGCTTATTTATAGGAAGTTAAATGAATTGTTGAAACAGGCATAGTAACTGTCTGATTTTGCAATGGAGTTTTTAGAGTTGTGTGAGTCACTGTCCCAAACAAAAATCACCAGCTTTTTTAAAAAATAAATCTATGACGTACTTTTATCCCATACGGTATTTCCGTATGGGTTCACGGTATTTCCTTAAACTCAAGTTTCTTAAATTTCGTCACTAAAATATATGAAATAAATTAACACACAGAACACTTCTTGCGAGTCTCTATAAGAGATAATAAAGGGAGAAAATGCAGTAATTTGTATTAAAGTACGACATTTATCTTAAGCTCTAGTAACAGTTAGGTATGAATTAAATACTGCCCAAGCTTCCTTGTAATTCCCATCATAAATAGTAACCCAGATCAGAAGATTACGCATAAGTAAAGCACACTCAATTTAAATGCGAGTGGGAAATTAACCACTTCTCGAAAATCTGTGCGTGAAGAACATCCCTGGACGGGGAACCCTAATTATCTTGTCATAAAATGTCCGACACCTTTATGTTGTTGTTCGAAAATACATTAAATTTCTCAAGAGTGTCCCCGCATATTTAGAGGCCTGTATTCTTATGAAGATCAGTTTCTAACTTGTGAAAAGGGCTTGTGAACTTGTGAAAATTACGTTGGCGGCACTTTTATGCCAAGGCGCTACAATGAAAGTAGGATTTTCAATTCCTTTGGCTCTCAGAGCAGCGAACTAATATTTTATTTTCATAGTAGTGCCCTGGCAGAGAGGTGACTGAACTTTTGTGAAGGCTGCTTTTTAAGACTGAGTTAGAGACCTATGTTTCCCTATGGGTAAATTCATGTTTATACTTCGGCATCCTTACGCAGATTTCTAACTTTTGCGACATGAATAAAAGTACAGGCACTTTTATATTGCTGTGAAGCTTTCTCACCATTGCCATAGTAACTGTTTGCTCTCCGATCCAGATGGTTGCTTTTTGGAAAATGAAGGCGAGATTTTCTGGGAGACTGCGTAAAATCTTCTGTAGTCTTGGGTAGTAGGTAAACTTCTTCTGTAAGTGATTAGACGAAGCTTCATCTGTTGTTGTTATGTTCTTACTTAATGCTCACTTCTCTGACGTAGTCAGCCTGAGCCCACGAAATTCCTCGTGGCAAGGAGCGTAAGATTACGCTTGTCGTTAGCAACAGCTCGATACTGATGTGCCAGATATAGATACAACAAACAGATAACAAACATATATTTAAATATTTCATGATATTGCCGTTGAATTGAATTTTATGTTGTTTGTGCAAATAACGTGATATTTAATAAATAAAGGTAACACAGAAAACGCTAAAAACGCTCCTTTGAGCGTAATACGTATAAAATCTGAAAGCTTTCAGATTCTTTTTCCTTTTTAAAGTTTTTTATTTATTTACTTTGTGCACTTAATACTGCAATAATTATGCTCATTTACTCCGTAATTTATGCAATTTTGAATCTGGGACTACTTCACTTATTTATTATTGTTTATTTCGCATATTGTGTTGCACATTAAAGGATTGCTGTTTATTTCGCGTATTGTGTTGCAGATTAC
Organism: Stegodyphus dumicola; assembly: GCF_044657685.1. NCBI lineage: Eukaryota > Metazoa > Arthropoda > Arachnida > Araneae > Eresidae > Stegodyphus > Stegodyphus dumicola. Next base: position 283,775,678 of record NC_140768.1, read on the forward strand.
GCCTATCGTCAAGCACCATACAGGTGACAGTGGGATTTAGCTCAATTCCGCCCCCAAATTTGACGGAGAGCATCTCGAGGGGGGGGAGATCCACCAAACCACACGAGAGGACTCGCCGCATATTTAGAGTGCGACCATGCCGCACTGACACTATACATTTACAAACATCCATGCCTTCTCCGAGGTACGAAACCTGGCCCTTCGGCACGGCAGTCAGAGACGCTAACCACTATACCGGTGGAGCGGTATTCAAAACTCATCTAGCTACCATTATGTATTGTTGATAGATTTTGATATTTCTGCATCGCTCAACATAGGTGACCAGTTTATTAAAAGTTGGTGTCAACAAGTATCGACTACCGCAAGGTTTAAGTTTCATCTTTAGTTGCAAAACAGAAATGATGTTCCAGTATAAGTAATTTAATATTCATAATGGTGCTAATCTTATTTTAATAACGGCGATTATTGCATGATATTTTGAAGTTCGCAGGTCGTTATGATGAATGGGCCTTTTCTCAGTCTAAGATTAAGTATAGCGTTACAAAATCACAAAAATATGACATGGTATTACTAATTGCTCTTATAATATTAATATCCTATAACAGTCTGTTCTAAAAGCAATTTAAGAACATTAAAGAGCTAATAAAATTTACCAGTAAAGTATAGAAACAGTAGTACTCTAAGGCTGTTAGGATGAAGAGGCCTTTAACAAACATTAAACATAAAATTAGAATGATATGATAAGGGAGTATTCGTGTTAGTTATTTATTTATGATCTTGTAGGGAAATTAGGTTATTTTGAGGCAAGCGAGATGAAAAATGAGCAATGCCCTCGCCGGAACTCGAACCACGGACCTCTCGAATACGCGCCGAGTGTGCTGACCACTACACCACGAAGGCATGCTAAGAAGATGGGAGAAATACCTCATATAAGGATAAAAATATTCTATAGCAATGTTTTCAAACGCAGAAAGATATACTAGATTAAATTAAACACATTATGGGATTAGCAAAATCTGCCACAGGTTCATAGACAAAGATTTAAAAAATGTTTTATTAGCATCACTATTAATTTCTTTTAACTTGTGCATTAACTGTAATATTATATGAGTTTATATTTTAAAATTTTAATATATTACCTTTTTAATTTGAAATATTTTATATGGAATAGATAACTTTGGTTTTCGTTAAAATCTGAATTTTTTTTTTAAATCATCCCAGTTTTTGGTCATACGTGAATAAAAAGATCGCATTATCTCCAACAGTAAGAAACATTATCATCATCATCGGAATACATACTACGCAAACGTCAAAGTACTAAGTAGCAATCAATGAACCTGTCTATAATGCGAACAGATGGTTAAGGTATTCTATTTAGCAGGCCTGGCGCGTTGTGACACACCGCGGGATTCCAAGCAAATGGTTACCTTTTACATCTTTCGAAAACTGTTTCAGTTTAATTTGATGGCTCCCCGGTACACGGATTTGCATAAAATTCACGCTTCTCTGCTGTTTCTAACTATGAGGCGAATAGTGAAGTAAGAGCATTATGTAATTAATGAGAATTCACTGGTTGAAGTATATGACACAACTGTCGGGTTGCAGCTAATTGCTGAATTTGAGCACTTTCAAACCAAAATCAAATAATGGCGAAATATTGTCGACTGTAATTTCAGAAGTAAATGCTGCACATATGTGGATGCTATCGTATAATTGTTGTTTAATGTACTTGAAGCAGACGATTGTAAATATAATTGCATTTATTTCTATATATACAATTTACGCGATACAAATTCTAGTGTTTTTATTGCAATATATTAATTAATTCATTTTTAGCGCAAAGGGCGTTAGCCCAGAAGGGCTATTAATTTCGTTTTGGCATTTTGCGTTAATTTACTATAACTTTTTTTTTTCAAATTGTTGCCACCAATATTATCGTCCTGTGTTATATTTAAAGAAAGTAAAGAAATAAAGAAGCTGCATAAATGCATGCATGTTTCTCGCATTGTGATAAAATCACGGTACCTAGAGACAATTTTGAATAACGTAATCCTCCTGCGAATATGGGCATCTGAAAACCCTAATTTGCAATTTCTTTTATTACAGATTTCATATTTTGTAAAACTTTAACGAATTTTTGATTAACGAACTCAACGATTTCAATGGCAACACTGTACGAAAAAGAAAACATTTTTATCTCCAGCGCGGGAGACTGTGTATCGGAAATTCTAAAGATATGCTCATTTTAAAATTATTTTGCGAATATTGTTTTTGAATTGAATTTTATGGTTTAAGTGCCAAGAACTTTTAATAAATAAAAAGGTAACACACAATGTTTCTTTGGGCGTAATGTAAAATATGAAAGCTTTCAGATTTTTTTTAATTTGTATTTTTAATATTGTTTTTAATTATCAGCCCAGATAGGCTATTAGTCTTGGAACGGCATGCGTTATATCACTAAAAGCATAGTATCAATTTTCAAATTGTTGTCACCAAATATTATCGCCGTGTATTATATTTGAAGAAATTAAATAATGAAGAATCTGCATGAATGTTTTCATGTTTCCCTCACTGTGAAAAAACAACGGCGTCTAGAGCCGCCAAATTTTGAATAATGTAATCCTCCACCTGAATATGAGCATCTGGAGCCCAAATTTGGAATTGGTTTTATTGTCTATTTCATCTTTTGAAAAACTTTAACGAAATTTTAATTAGCAAACTCAATGATTTGAAAGGACTGACAACGATTTGACAACACGAAGAAAGAAGAAAACATTTTCGCGCGCTTGCGAGACTGTCTATCGGAATTTCTAAAGATATGCTGCATCTAATTTTATTTTTCCCCAAAGGGACATTAGCCTAAATATTGTAGAAACATGTATGTGTGTGTAAAGGGGAAAAAAGGTCCCTTTGAGCGTAATATAAAATCTGAAAACTTTCTTTCTTTCTTTTTTTTTTTTTTTTTTTTTCGTACCAACCAACAGCTGAGATGGTAAGGTCTACTAGAAGTTCGAGAGAGGTTCACATTCTGGCAAACAGGCAAGCTACAGGGGTGCTTTTTTTTTTTTTTTTTTTTTTTTTCATGCCTAAAGTTAATATGATCCAGTTCCTCTTAGAAAACCTTCCGTGAAAGCAAATCTCCTCTAAGGTAAATAGTTTTATTGTAATTTACCATTACTGATTAATCCAATCCAGTTCTTGCATTTTTTACGTTAAACCAAGCTAAGATAGCATTGATCATCCACGTATCCTGCAAAATTTCCATTCCTGATAGCTGTCATCGATATTTAATTTATGGGGATAGAGAGAGCAAATTTTAAATATAAGTTGACTTTTTAAAGTGATATGCCTAAGTTGCTGAACTCTATGCTTTTGCTTATTAATGTAACAAATTCAGCACTGTCAAAATAACTATATATTTGTTTAAAATTCGTATTAACACCTCATAGAGGAGTAATTATTTCGAAGCGATAAAAACAATACCATTTAAAGAAAAATTCGGAAACGCGGAAGCGCGTTATGGATGATCATCGGTACAGAAGATCTTTTATTCGTATATTGCAGAAGTGTAAGAAGGTGCATTATCCATCAGAGTAAGAAAGAGAATAATTTAATTTATCCGTAATTTTTAATACACACACACACTGGCCAATGAATTGGAAACCTTTGAGATTTTCATTTGAATACGTGCTAGGGATGAAGTATGTAAATTTTTCTTATGTCGTGGGTTATACGTGGTTAGAATGCTAGTATAAGTAAGGTACAAGAGTGCTTTTCACGATGAATGAGTAAAATGGGAAAAACAACAGATCTTTCACCATTTGAAAAAGGGCTTATTGTTGGTACCCGTTTAGCAGGGGCCTCAATTTCGAAGACAGCAAAAGCAATCATTTGAAAGGTTTTTCAAAAGTTGGAATTAGAGCCCACAGTCCTTCTCTAGAAGACGTAATGCGGTTCGAGCACAGTTTTCCAAGGGAGTGATCGGCGTCGTCTCCGAATTGTACGGCAGAACAAGAACTCTATCGTGCTTCAACTGACACAGATCGTCAACCAAGGCTCTTCCAAACAGATTTTAACTCGAACCTTGCGAAGACAATTGCAGAGGGTAGGAATGCATGGTCGGACGCCCGTGAGAAAAGTACTCATTTCTGCTCGATACGCAAGAATTCGTTTCCATTGGTGTCGGGAAAGAAAACAGTGGGGAACTGAGAATTGGAAACAAGTAATGTGGTCGGATGAATGAAACAAGTAATGTGGAGATGACAAAATAAGTCACACCTTATTTTGCACTGATGGAAGACGAGTTTGGCGAGAACCCCATGAAGCCATTAATCTATCTTGCCTTATACGCACTCTGAAATGGTATAGTGGGAGTATCATGATATGGGGCATATTCTGCTGGCATGCAAGTGGAGCCCTGCTGTTCTTCAAGGGTAAACAAACAGCTATGCGATACGTAGGAAGATCAAGTGTACTTTGAAATGTTGCATTTTTAACCTGATGGCGACGTGTACTTTCATGGATGATAATGCAAATATACATCGTGCCAGAAGTGTTCAAAATTGGTTGGCTGAACATCAGTCTGTCTTCCAACACCTTCCCTCGCCACCGCATAGCCCGGATCTTAACCCCATAAAAAATGTAGGATATGGCGGAAAGACGCATCCGACGGCGCTCTCCTCTTCCATCTAATTCACAAGATCTAAAAAGCGACATAGCCAATGCGAGGTATTCTCGGAAGTAAATGCACTCCAGAAGCACGTAGACGCGATGCCCAAACGAATCAGAGCAATTATCCGTGCAAAAGGTGGTCTAATAAAATATTGATCTTGCGTTTGTAATTCATTGACCAATGTGTGTGTATTATTTTGCAACACATTTTGTTATATATTGAGTTTCAAATGTAAACAAATGGCGGCTTCGTTAGGCTTAGTAGCATTTTAACAGTTTTTCAATTGTTGATAATTCCAGAACTATTGCAAATAGGTTAACTAAAGGCATACAAACCTTAACCGGAACATAAGAACAGAACAACGTAATTCAATGACTCTTAAAACAAAACATGCACAATTTACCAACATAAAAACCTGAGGTTAATTGAGCCGGGTAACAGCGTGGTATATACAGGGTGATTATAATTAAAGTTTAAGTTTTAAAACGCTATAAAAAAAGAACCACTGATGAAAATGATGTGAAATTTGAAAGGAATGTTATTGAAGAAGGCGGAAAGCGTATGGCAGAAGAAAAAAATTATTTTCAAAAGTTAGCAACAGATGGCGCTGTAAGCGGCAGAATCACGACGAGAAACGAGAAATGATTCGTAAAACAATGGCTAAGGTGGAAGTTACACATTAAAACGCATTGAAAAATTACAATTGTTGAATAATTTTATTTGCATGACTGTACATATCACATCGAAAGGGACAAATCGGTTTCAAGAGTTTTGCCCCGACATACAGCATAAGAACCATTCATCAAAGAAGTTCGGAACTGTCGCGAGACTGGCGCAAAACATGTTCAATATGGTGTCCACCGTTGTGTGCAACAAGTTGAAATCGACAAACAGCATGTTCCACAACGGATCGCAGTGTCTCCGGGGTGATGTTCAGAATGTGTTGCGAAATGCGTGCCTTTAATTCCGCTAAATTTGCAATTGGAGCACGGAACACAACATCCTTCAGATATCCCCACAGCCAGAAATCACACGGAGTAAGATCAGGCGATCGGGAAGGCCAGGCTGTAGGGAAATGACGGCTGATAATTCGAGCATTTCCGAAATGGCGCCTCAGCAGCTGCTTCACGGGATGTGCAATGTGTGGAGGAGCGCCATCTTGCATAAAAATGATTTCATCCACACATCCACGCTGTTGCAGAGCTGGAATCACGTGGCTGTGCAAAAGAGACGCATATCTCTGACCAGTGACGGTTGCGGTAACAGGACCGGAAGCACCCGTCTGCTCAAAAAAATATGGTTGTAGGATGAATGATGCCGTAAAGCCACACCATACCGTGACCTTTTCAGGATGAAGTGGTACGGGGAGCGTTGCCAGTGGATTATCTGTTGCCCATATTCGACAATTCTGGGTATTCACGTGTCCTGTCAGATGGAAATGGACTTCATCTGTCCACAAAATTTTCCACGGCCATTCATTATCCACTTCCATGCGATCTAGGAATTCTAACGCAAACGTCTTCCTAGCTGTCAGGTCAGACGGAAGCAACTCCTGCACATGACCAATTTTGTACGGATAGCATAGCAGGATGTTTCATACAATTTTCAGCACCGTGCTCGTAGGCCTGTCCAATGTTCGGGCAATTCCTCGTGCACTGCACGGTTGCACACCACCGGCCGACGCCTCCTGTAATGCTGTGGCCACTTCTTCAACTACCGTCGAATGCACTCATTTTCTCCCTCTACCAGATTGCACATAAAACGAACCTGTCGTTTCGAATTTTTGCATCATTTTCTTTAGACCTACGACACTCATTGGACCAACGCCTTCTTTCATACCCTTCAGTGTCCTGAATTTTTGCAGAGCTACTCTTGCACAATCATCATTCTTGCAATACAGCTTTACCAGCAGAGCGCGGTCCTGCAGTGAAACACCCATGGCGAAGTCAGAGACTCGAAATGAGGAACTGCCTGGTACCTGGCAGCTTTATAACACTGAAATTTAACTAACATTTTAATTTACGTCTTCTTCCGCTTGCAGCGCCATCTGTTGCTAACTTTTGAAACTAAATTTTTTCTTCTGCCATACGCTTTCCGCCTTCTTCAATAACATTCCTTTCAAATTTCACATCATTTTCATCAGTGGTTCTTTTTTTATAGCGTTTTGAAACTTAAACTTTAATTATAATCACCCTGTATATATACATACATATGCACTCTTGGTGCGACCGATTACAGCCAAAAAGACAGGTGTGCAACTGTATGTTATAGCTGTCTCATATACAAAATTTTAACGTTCTGAGGGTACTCATTTTTGAGTTATATGCGAGATACATATCTACATACGTATGGACGGACGACACGAAAAAAGTTTCTTCAAAATCCATTTTAAATACATTTCATAATCTGTTTTGGAAAAAAGAGACCTTTATGCTGTTCGTTCGTACAGATGTCACGCAAAAACATCGTTCTAATGGATTCGAAAGCGGTCAAAATGGATATGGTCTTTGACATGATATTCGAAATTTTTGGCGATTACAATATTTAAGTCGTACTAAAAACAAAGAAGTAATATAAAAAAAATTAAGGACAATTCCTACTTAAGTCAACAAAGAAAAATTTTAATTTAGTTACTTTTCATTAACATTAAAACTGTATTAACATCAAGTGTCATCCACGACAAGTTTAAAAAACGTATTTGAACTTGAGTGGATGAATAAAACGTATTTTATTAACTATTGAAAATTTGAACAAGATATAGGGAGAATGTGAGCTAATGGTAGGAATTTAAAAATAAAAGAAATTTTAAACTTTTTTTAAAAATTAAAATTTTTTTTATAACTCTGATTCTATCTCTTCATGGTTCACACTATTAAGTATAGCACGAGGCTTACACAAGAAAGTTCGAACAAAGTAAATTCATAGAAATTACTAAATACTGCAAAAGAAAAAAATATATATATGAAAAAATGTTTAAAAATTTAAAAACTCAATTTTTTAAATTGAGAATCAAATTCCGAAAAGCAGAAACTGTCTCTTTAGTCTTTAAAATTTCTGCAAAAACGTGGTGGCCAAGATACAGACAGGTGTTTTAAAGTGGGTCTGAGGTATTTTCCTCTGCTAATATAATAGATTGAAGAATGTGATTAGCATCTTTATCGTCACTGTCCCTAAAATTGGTATGTGCTAACAATATTTCCAGTTATGTACTGATAAAATTTGAATTAGTTAATATTATCAGTAAATAATTTATCAAACGTTATTTGATTCATAAAATAAAAAATGTAAATAATTTGTTTCATGGCCTTTCATAATTTAGAAAATTAATTTTCAATAACGGTCGCTTAATAGGGAAAATTTTATAATGTTATCAAATAAATATTTTCAATGCATTCCAATTAAACGAAATATACTGCACTCTCATCACAAAAACAGTGCCTATATTATTAAGGCTAGGCAAAAGAGTACATGCCATATGTTGCACTCACTAATCCACATCCCTGCCGGGATTCGAACCCAGGACCTTTGGATTAGAAGTCCAACGCGCTATCCACTGCGCTACAGGGACTTGCTCAGCATTAATAAAGAAATAAAAACATTTTTTCGTGTTGCATTTCATTCTAAATTTGAAAGTGCCTTATCGTTTCTAGCTCAGTTAATTTCACAACATAAAACTTACAACATAAACCTTACCTTTCAAATGTCCAAGCAAAGTTAATCGAAACATTAAGAACGAATTTTGATTAAGACTTGACATGTCAGTTAATTATTCAGAAAACAGAGACTAAAGATTAGAATCGTTCTAAATGCGTAATTCGAAGGCAGTAACTGTAATGAGTGGAGAAAAAAAATGCGGTTATTAGTATTGTTACTATTACCATTTTGTGTATTTTTATTTCTTCTTCTATTTATAATTGCTAGAGCTAAAAAAACTAAGTTTGTATAGTTTTTTAAAGCTAGCATCAATCTGTGTTTTCGCGAAAGTTAAGCAAAAGGAATGGATATTGTATTTTGCATTATTATTCATCACTTCTACATGTGCATCTCTAAGATCTTCCACTTCTCTTTTTCATTGTAAAAGTGCATTACTCATTATCCTAACTAAATGAATCATTTAAAAAATAGCTTTTATATGGATTCCTTCATGTAATTTTGGAATTAATATTTTATACTTACTATTACTTCTGCTAATAATAATAGTAATAAAGCATTTCTAATACCATACAAATATGTTCGATTAAAAATTTTTTTAACTCTACTTCTTGTGTACATTAGTCAGCATCAAAAATTAAATCTTATTAATAATGATAAAATTTTGTAATAACAAAAAGATTGTAACCCTCCTACATATTTTTTTAAATGATTCAGTTGATAATTCCCCCCCCCCCCAGAAAAAAAGGTAGTGTACTTTTTGATAATTTGATACTTTTCTAATTGTATCATTTTACACTTGGAAAAGAATGCTTAAACAAATATGGATGTCTTTCAAATTGTAAATTTCTTTTTGAGTTGATTTATAATTTCACGTTGAAAATAAAGATTTAGCTTTTATAATTTGGAATAGTAGTTATTATGTATCGAATATTAATCTCCTCTAAGGCGTTATACTAGGTTCTCCCAGAGGAAATTTCATAGCTGCAAGAGGAATGCAGTCTGAATTTTATTTATGTAAGTATTTAGTTATAGCTTATGACAATACAACTTGTAAATATATTACAATAAAAAGAACTAAATAAAACTTTTATTCAAATTTTTGTATTCATTAACATTTTCTATGTTTTCTGTTGTTTAAGTTCTATATCTCCTGGGCCGATTGACGAAATTTAATTTGCGTTTTTCATGACTCGAAAGCGCGACTCAGGATATAGGTTAGATTTATATATATAGCAAATTGTTCTTACATAGGTATTTGGGCACAAAATCGGACTTTTTATGAAATTACACATTGATTTTTTTCCTATGTTTCGATTCTATGACTCAAATTATGCCTAAATGCCGTAAATATCGCACAAGTAGTTAAAAGAAAAAAAAAAAAACTTTCAAAATTTTAGCACCTTACTGTTAATTAAATGTTGTATTTATTAATATATCCTTTTTATTAAAGTTACAAGATTGCTTCTTGCACAGTTCAGAATTTAGGTTCAATCCAAACAAAATTCGCAGTTGTTTTCTGATTAGTTTTTAAAATTTATATATTTTAGTAATTTTTATATAAGTTTTTCAAAACAAATTTTGAATTACAAACTATAAAATGTTTGCCATCATTTTAAAGTAGACGCATTTCTAGGCGCACCTGCAAAAAATTAAGACTTTTTTTATTCAAAATGTCCGAAGGTTTACGTGAATTTATATATTGGTGCGTTTTGAAATTTGGCACATTGGTTATAAGCGATAATAACGCCAAATATGGTTTACGCACTTTGTTAAAATTTTTTGAAAAAATGAATGATGCACCTTTTATTCCGCTCATTGCACAGTAAAACGAAAATTGGTTACCATAAATTAAGAATTTCTCCAAGCGTATTATTCTGTTCGCAAACTGAAAAAAGTACGCCGAGACAAATTTTAAGTTTCTCATCAAATTTTATAAAATTTTACATTTAGGCATAATTTGAGGCATAGAATCGAAGTATGGAAAAAATAGTTATGCCATTTCATAAAAAGTCAATTTTTTGTCTATATACCTACGTTAGAACAATGCAATTTATATAAATGTAATATAATTTTATATTAGACGCTTTCGAGACATGAGAAGCGCAAGTTAAATTTCGTCAATTGGCTCAGTAAAACAGGAAATATAGAACTATCCCAAATTTTTTTGCTTAAGGTGTACATTCAAAATTAACTGTGTTTATTTACATATACGAGTATGTTCAGAGTAGGTAGCTATACAAAATCATACGACAGCATAAGAATATTTTAAAATTATTACTTTAGAACTGTGTTTAGAAAATTAATATATGTAATAATTTAAAATTTTTAAATAAAAAAGTTAAAATATATTTTCGATAAAAAGAAAATATTCATTTGCTTTTGAAAATATATTTTTTTGTTTGAACGGATATAAATAATATACTACAATTGCTATTAAAAGTATTATATTAATATCGAATTTTTTTGGTAAATTAATTTTTCTTACTCTTAATGAAATAAAGTAAACAATAATTTTTTTAAAAGATATGTTTGATTATGTATGTTCTATGCAGTGATGTTTGAAAAGTTTCGCATAATTCTTTAATTTTTTTTTTCTCTCTTTTTTTTTTTTTTTTTTTTCAAGTTTTTGAAGCTTCTTTCATTCTAACATTAGAGATTGGCAACGATGAAAATTCTCTTAATGTAATTTCCGAATTCAGATACGACTGAATTAAAATGTGTATGTATTCTTTGATTATTTTAAAAACGCCTGGTTTTGCTTTAACAACAAATATTTTAGAAACAGCGTGGGTTTTAAGACTAGACAATTATGATGGAATAACTGAACCATGTACATCAATTATAGTCTAATTTAATTGCGAGTCACCTTTAAAGCTAAATTTTCATACCTCTCAAAAATATTTTTTCTCATTTTTTGTAAAGAGACATTTCACCTTTTGTGATTTATAGTTTAATATGCAAATCATAGGAGATAGTTTAATATGCATTAATATGCATAAACTAAATAGGATTTTAGTTTAATATGCAAATCATAGGAGGAATATTTGTTTAAGGAGATGATTACCGTCATGGAGGACTTCCTAGGGAAAACTTGCTTGTATTTACGTTACACGTGCATGAAAACCACGAAGACACTGAAGTAGACAACGGAACAGGATTCGATATTAGGCTAAACCCTCTGTTAAAATTTTGATTGTAAAGCTTTAGTTTACTGTTTCCTTTTCTTAAGTATTAAAGAATTCTTAAGTATTCCTCTTCTAAAGTATTAAATTTGTATTTGTATTTTTTAGTGTAATTTTCATAAGAGAAATGGCCGACAATGGGATTTAAATCCCTCCACCTGCCATAGTAGGCTTTATTGCTAATATTCCTAGGTTACAGCATACTTAATCTCAAGAGAAATTAAATTGCAAAAAACCACTTTATTTAAATGGAAAAATTTGTGTTTGTTCAGAAGGAGAAAAACGTCTGTAAGTATTAATATCACTTAAGAATAAAACGTCGTTATAAGATTCTGCAATTTTAAGAAAAACGAGATCGATAAAAGCAGTCCAGACGCTTTTTATTCGCTCTGCAATTATAAATCCTCAGTCAAGGAGATGAAATTAAGACTGGATTCTCTTGGGGAATACAAACAGATAAAAATGCATTAAGTGTATTGACCTCGGATGATTCAGACACAAAGAGGTACAAAGAAACGAGCCGCTCTTTGGACAGTTGCCAATGCCAAGCAAGCTTTTGTAAGGAATTCTATGCCATTGAGTTGCGATTTGTATTGTGTGGGGAACTCAAATTTTCTTTAACTTTTTTTTTTTCTCCCATGCAAACGATTTCTCTTTCCTTTCCTTATTTTTACCTGCTTAAAATAATTCTACAAACTGCAAAACGTTCATTTTTAAGAATATTTTTTTAAATTATAAAAATTAAATTTAAAATCTTGTAATTACTTTTAAAAATACCTTTCTTTGTTTCATACAATGAAAATTTTAAATGACAAGAAATTAAAAATTTCTTTTAGATATATTTATTTAACCGCTACTGGGTGTAAACATTAATAATTTTTATTAAGCATCAATATTTACTGTTACATTCAAAATCTAGGAAAAGTGCAATAATTTTGTGTTGAGGATTTACCTGGAGTGGAAAATTTTATAAAAGAATGATTTAAGTCAGTTATTTTTATGTAAAAGTCATTAGTTTCAATTATTACTCGAGTGGAATTGACTATTACAATAATATATTTCAGAGGGGGATTAAACTCAGAGGTCTTTTTTTAATCCCAAAGGGGCAGTTGCCCAGAAAGGCAATTTATGGCGTTTTATGGCATTCTCAAAAAGGCATTTTATGGCGTTTTACTATAAACGGCGAATCATTTCTAAAATTGTTGCCACCAAATGTTATCGCCATGTATTATATTTAAAGAAATTAAATAATGAAGAATTTGCATGGATGTATGTATGTTTGTCGCATTGTGAATAAACGATGGTACAAGCTTCTAACAAGCTTAAGCATGTCCTGTCTTATATCCAGTGTTTTTGTATCCAATGTTTAAACACTGTTTCACTTGCATAAACCCAGATGGGCATGTGTATGTAACTACAAGATCACACGAATAATGATCACACGAATAACATTTTGTTGTTTAGAATGTAGTGTCTCACCTTCTTTGGAAGCATGAAGTAATTTTGAGACTCAAGCAGAACCTAAGCGACTTCGTCCAGTAGTTAAACAGAGAACGTAAGAAGCGTTGTAAAAGAGCCTTTCATTAAAACTCAGTAAATTAACAGAAGGAACTTCTTGTGCTTACAAAAGACAGTCAACATTTATGCCGTAACTGAAAAGGCCTGAATTCAAGTTAAGTCGGAAATTTGCCAACGGCTACACAGAATACCGAGTAAGTTGGCTTAAATCTATGCCGGCACACTAATGGCAAGAATGACGCAGTGCCGCAGACAGATAGCTATCGAAGAGATTCAACTAATAACGTGGCCTTCAGCAGGCGGAACACGCTCTCATTCAGTAATCTAAAACCTTCCTTTAAATACTACCTTCTTTTTTTCATTAGAATACGTGCGAACTAAAATTTGCATTCTTACAGGAAAACGGAAAAGGAGAAAGACAGAAATGGTGTCGAATATAAAATTCCGGTTAGATTACAAAATAAATAAATCCTTACAAGATACAAAATAATGTTTTCAGAAATTGAAAGGTATGATCTGTAAAGGTATTGAACATAAAATAACTGATGAAATAAAAGTAAATAAATAAATAAATAAAATACTGTTTCCAGAAATTAAATAGCATGATCTATTAATATACCTTCAAAAACTCGATATTCTTTTATGGATGGGGATGTAGTGCATTAAATAAATGTGAAGCTTCTTTAAAGGTAGATAGAACTTTAAGGTAGCTGTAAAATGTTAAGGCACATTTTACTGAAAATTTGAATGGAAAGAACGTAAGTGTTTATTTTCTCAGCGAAACGCACAGCAACCGATTTTCTCCCTTCAACAGCAATTTTCCAGCAAGTTAGCTAAGTCTCACGTGAATAGATATGAACTGTGTAATACTCTAATCACCAGGCATAGATCGTTGCATTCCAACAGGATCGTAGAGAATGTCATCAGCGTAAAGTGCAAGAGAGTATGTGCGACTACAAAATATAGTTCACGCAAAACGCTGAAGAGAGAGCAGCGCTATAATGAGCTCTGGAGTACGCCGGATCATTGGGAACACGTACTCAACTGATTTCTGCGGGCTGCGTATGTGTTTCTAACGTGACGGAGTAATGATTATCGGTTAAATATAGAGATGCCATATTTTAGACACGAGAATACGAGACCATAAGCACTGGCGGAGAGGAAGAGGGTTAGGACAGGGAATATAGCCCAGCTAGAATAGCGTTAGAAATGTGCTTTTGTATTGATGTACATAAAGCAAACGATACGAATAATTTAAGTGTTTTTGCAAAGGTGCAATGCTGTTATCTGCTTGTTACCCTCTCAAATTAAGAAATTAAATTAAATAAAAAGAATCTCAAAGCTTTCAGATTTTACATTATGCTGAAGAAGGCGTTTTTAAAACATTTTGTGTGTTACCTTTATTTATTAAATATCATGTTCTTCGCACTGAAACCATAAAATTCAGTTCAAGAGCAGTATCGCAAAATAATTTTAAAATAAGCAGATCTTTAGAACTTCCGATACACAGTCTCGCGCACTGGAGATAAAAATGTTTTTTTTTTTTTCGGACAGTGTTGCCATGGCTCGCTTTGAAATCGTTGAATTTGATAATCAAAAATTCGTTAAAGTGATTACAAAATATGAAATCGATAATAAAACAAATTCCAAATTTGGGTTCCAAATGCACATATTCGAGTGGAAGTGGAGGATTGGGCTAGAAATCTGAAAGTTTTCAGATTTTATAATACGCCAAAGGGGCCTTTTCTTTCCTTTTCCACTTACGGATACATATACGTTTCGATAGCATTTGTGCTAACGCCACATTGGGATAAAAATATTTAAAAACAACTGCATATCTTTAGAATTTCCGATAGACAGTCTTGCGCACTGGATATAAAAGTGTATTAGGGCTTCCAGATGCCAATATTCGGTGTGAGATTACGTTATTCAAATTTGATGACTCTAGGTATCGTTATTTGATCACAATGCGAGAAATAAACATACTTTTATGCAGATTCCTTCTTATTTAATTTCTTTAAATGTAATACAAGGGCGATAATATATGGTGGAAAAAATTTGAAAAGTGAACCGACATTTCAATCCAAAATGCCAAAACGAAGTAAATAGCCCTTATGGGCTAACGCCTTTTGGCTAATTATTCACGTAATTATTTGTCTCCAATTTTCTGACCCCCCACCTCTGGGAACTTTCTGCAAATGTTCAAGTCAAGAAAAAAATTAATTTTAGTGTATATATATATTGCACATGCCTACATCTCAGATAAAAGTTGGTATTAAGAAAAGAAAATTATACGACATGGACAAACGAATATTCAAAATATTAAAGAATAATCTGCTTTGTTGTTTGACTTCTAAATTATTAACCTGCATACCTTTTGCAAAAAACTTATCTCCTCTGAAAATGATGGGGATGAACGGGAATGTTGTTTATGTTTCATATTTTTTAGAAACATATTTGCATTTTTTATGCTTATAAAAATAGCTACTTGAATATCTGGAATTCACTTCTAAGTTAAAAGTTTTAGTGCTGACATTTATTATCAACCTCTTTTTTCAAACAAAATGTTATTCATACTTGCAAAAATATTTTCTGTTGGAGTTGGTGCATTTAGCATCGAGATTGATTAACCAGATGATTAACTAACTTTTATTTAAAAATCCCGAGCACAAACCCGGATGTATTACAAGTCCCAAAATGTTTAAGCTAATTCCAAAGATTTAATTAAATAACAATAACGGTTGTTTGTGAAATTCGCTAATACACTTGTATTAGAGAGTTATTAAATGGCAACATTCATGTGTACTCTGAGATACTTCTAATAAAAATCTGATGCGGACACCACATGACTTCCTTGTACGGCATACTAAATTATACGCATTTTTTGCTGCATTTCATTTAAAATTATTTCCTAGAATTTCATTAGAGGTATATTTTTCATTCAATTAATTACGTTCTCACTTCGCAGCAAGGCAAAAATACATAAAACCTCAAAATATATTCACTAAAAAATTGAAAGATATAGAAAAACATAAAACACCAAATACAGTTAAAATAATTTTAAAAAAAATTTTGCAATAAAAATTAGAGTTTCTACGCAAAAATAAGCAATTCGGCCAGCCGGCAAAAGAAGGCAGATTTTTCGGTTACAGTGGAAAACATCGCGGACGAAAACGTCGCGGAGAAAACAATGCAAGGCGAAAACGTCCTGCTACAAAACATCGTGGGAGAAAACATCGCAGTTTTAAAACATCGTGGTTCAAAACATCGTCGTTTAAAATCATCAAAAAACTTCGCAGTTTAAAATCATCGTCGTCGAAAATATCGTGGTAAAAAATAAAGTATCTACAAAACCATCGCAGACATGCTTTTTTTCAGGCTTTAATAACTGTAAATGAATATTCCCATAATGATTTGTGAGCGCAAGATGTAAAGAAGGATAATTTTTACTTTCACATTCTTTTATTAACTAATAAATTTTTGCTGAAAAAGTAAGAAGGAAACTCAAGCATAGAAAATCAAATGCAACTTAATAGATTGTACTTTTTATGAAAAATTACCAGCAAAAACTTTATAAAAATGATTTATTAATGGTCTTTGTTAGTTAACTATGTTGGTTTAAAATTCTATTAAGTGTTATAAGTTACATTAATTTTCTATGCTTAAGTTTCCTTCTTATTTTCTCAGCAAAAATTTATTAGTTAATAAAAAATATGAAAGTAAAAGTTATCTTGCGCTCACAAATCATTATGGGAATATCCATTTACAGTTATTAAAGCCAGAAAAAAGCATGTCTGCGATGTTATCATCATGCGATGATTTGTAGATACTTTATTTTTTACCACGATATTTTCGACGGCGATGTTTTTAAACTGCGAAGTTTTTAAACCGCTTTATTATCGACGACGATGTTTTGGAATTGCGATATTTTCTCTTTGCGATGTTTTCTCCCACGATGTTTTGTAGCACGACGTTTTTGCCTTGCGTTGTTTTCTCCGCGACGTTTTCGTTCGCGATGTTTTTGCCGCGATGTTATCGGCGGACACCGATTTTTCGGCACGCAAAAGTAAGTTTTCTTTTGCTCCCACTCGGCAAAAAAGACACTGAATATGCAGAAACTGATATCATGTCAAGTAAGAATACATACCAAATAACATAAAAATAACATTTGTTCTTTTTTAGTACTGCAAACTCAGAAATAAAAAAAAATTGTCCTGGAACTTTTCTGACAAAGGATGTAAATTAGATACCTAAACACCGTCTGTACATATCAAGAGATAAGTTATAAAATTTGTAAAAATATATAAAATTTGTAAAAATGAAATATTTTCGTTAAGTTCAGAGTAGTACTTTAAGGGAAGAGAAATTATTTATACATTATTCGTTTGATTTAAACTACGTGAAAACATCGTAAATAATTCTTTAAGTATAATGTTTACGAACAAACGCCCAAGAGTTATGGCAGCATCATATAAACACTTGAAAAAAAAAAAAAAAGAATAAACTGCATCTCGGTTTAAAGAAAGCAAATGAAAATATGTAGCGGATAAAGTTCTGCAGACACTATTAACGGAGCTCTTTCATTTTTTAAAACTAATTATTGTAACAGAGAGCTATAATTTCTTCTTAGGAAATATTCATAAAGCTAGCTTCAATTAAATTATCCTGGAAAATATTTACGGTTGATTTCTCTTGGGAGGCTTTGTTCAGGCGGATGTTTCATCGCAATGTAAGAAATGTTTTTGTATTTTAAAATTTTTTGAAAGTATTTTTGATTTGTTTCTCGACATTAACCGCATTAACGCTTCTTTCACATTTCAAACATAGGCAGTTCGTGATTATAAATGAAACTTATGGATTTGTTTGGTCTTTTGCCAGAAGTGCATTTTGACACACTTTCAGTATTTGGCATATGCGGCAAAAATAAAAGTAAAAAAAAAAAAGTTGTTTGTAACAAAATAAATTAAAACAAAAGTGTTACCGTAAATGACGCACCTGCTTAGTTAAAGCGTTTAAATACAACATCAAATTAATTCAGCCTCGATTTTTTTGACACCAGTAACTTGTATTTCATTATTTGATTCACATCGTGGGCGGTTTTGAAGTAAACATAAAAAATCTGAAAGCTTTCAGATTTTATATTACGCCCAAAGTGGCTTTTTTAACGTTTTATGTGTTACGTTTGTTTAATAACTATAACGTTCTTCGCACTTAAACCTCAGAATTCAATTCAACAGCAATATCGCAAAATAATTTAGAAACAACATATCTTTAGAATTTCCGATACACAATCTCGTGCGCTGGACATAATTTTATTTTTCGTACAGTATTGCCACTGCTAGCTTTGAAATCGTTGAGTTTCTTAATCAAAAATTCATTAAAGTTTTACAAAATATGAAATCGATAATAAAACAAATTCCAAATTTGGGCTTCCAGATGCCCAGATTCGAGTGCAGGACTACTCCATTCAAAATTAGGTGTTTCTAGGTATCGTTGTTTTTTCACAGTGCGAGAATACACACATACATACATGCATGCAGATTCTTCATTATTTAATTTCTTTGAATATAATACAGGGCTCTAATATCTGAAGGCAACAATTTGAAAAGGAAACGCCCTTTATAGTGAAACGCCACAAAATACCAAAACGAAATTAATAGATCTCCTGGGCTAACGCCCTTTGGGCTAGAAAAAAAAAAAAAAGCGATATGGGTCGAGTGTTATCCTATTGGAAAATGTACCCTGGAATATTGATGTAGAATGGACGCACAACCGTTGCAATAAATAGTCTGAAGTACAAATTTGCTGTCAAGATGTGAGGGATAACGATGAGTTCTGTTGTCTTAGGAAACTGCTCAGTCGCCCATAACTTATGGTGTAAGTCCAATCGGTCTACACCGCTTAACGCTGCATCGAGAATTCTAAACGTATGCTGTTATACTGCTTTTAAAAGTTTTGTAATTTTGCTGTTAATTGTATATAGCATAAATGCGAAGAAAATGATGCTGAGACTGATAGTCTACGAGCTGAAAGAGAGTATATATTTTTAAATTCCGATCTAAAAAGAGAGCAATGAGTAAATATTTTTCCCAGGATGGAGCATTAGAGGAAAAAAGGTTGCGAAATTATGATCTCGCACAACTCCTTCTTAGTGCTAAGATTTCATCTTCCGTTACATCATTGCATATATCTAGGCAGAAATTTGAGCATATTTTGTCAGGTTTGTAAAAAAAAAACTGCTTTTAGAAGCTTATGAGTCTTTTTACTTCTTTGTACGAAGGTTTTGTTTGTCTTATTTAATTATGGCAAAGCACACTAGGATTATCTGCCTAAGGGGAGGGATGCCTTCTTGGAGGACTTTCTAAGGAAAACTGTTTTGTATACACGTTACACATGGGGAAAACCACGAAAATGCCCATGCAGCCAGTCCGTTCACGGGATTTGAACCTCTGACCGAACTACCAGTGTTCAGCGACTTTACCGCTCGACCGCTGAACGAATGAAACATTACGCTGTATTTCGGTAAACACGAAAATTTTCGGATGAAATATTTGAATGAAAATATCCATTTTGACCGCTGCCGAATGCAATTTAACAATGTTTTTGCGTGACATCTGTACGTAAGAAGAAAGGGCAGAATAAAGGACTCTTTTTCCCAAAACGAGTTGCAAATAGGATTTAAATGGATTCTGAAGATGTTTTTCTTGGCGTCTGTACGTATGTATTTAGATAAGTATCCTGCATTCACCTGTGCGTATGTACTTAGGTAAGTAACTCGAGTAGTCTCAGAACGTCGAAAATGTGTATATAGGACTGCTATAACATGTAGTTGTGTACATGTGATATTTTGGCAGTCGTGCTGAAGCTTGGCATCAAAGTTCAGGCATTTCTTTAGCAGAGTGGTAAGCCGATATCCAAATACGACACAAATTGATTTAGCTTTTAATTGCCCATTTTTATTTAATCCAATTAGCAGATCATTTTCATTTTATATGAAACACTCTAAATTACGTATCCATAGTGATTTTAACTAAGTAGGATTGAATTTAAACTTTCTGCGTCATAACTAATTCTAACAAAGGAAAGAAGGATGGACAGAGCAGCGCGGAGTCTTGTTAGCAATATTAGGAAGCAGTCTGACAGAAAAATGGCGCGTACTCAGTATTTATAGTAGCGGTTACGTAACAGGCTAGCAAATTCTAGAAGGTACTGGTCTAGGAGGAAGATCCGAAATTGCAAAAAATTAATTAAAGGTTGCTGGTTCGCAAAGAGCAAAGCCATCGTATATTTTTATATTTTACATACATATATATATATATTCGTCATGTTACTCGGCTTCGTAAGTTCAGTTTTTTTTACTCTTATACTAGCAGCTACATGGCCAGCCTTCGTCTGGCTTATAAATGTATCGGAAAAATGCCTGAAGGGAACACCAAACGTTAAATTTAAAAATTGCGCAAAATTTTACTCTGCAGAACAACTTCCTTTAAAATAAAATTTAAAAAAAAACCCAAAATGTTTTTAAAATGCATTACATATAACAAAATTACAATGAAATAAGCAATATCCCTTAATACATAAATTAATTATTCTAATAAATAAATTAAGCAACTTCCCGTTGCCTTCTTTCGACAAACGTCAAGTATCCAAGAGAAACAATTAAATTTAAAAACTGCACACAATTACCTCCCTCATTTTGACCGGGGTTGTGCTGATTTTCAACTGTCAGCAGTCCAGTATACAATTGAAAGAAAAATGTTGCAAAAACTACATTTCTAAAAGAATGAAACTATTCAAAATGATGCGATAAAATCGAAAAGATAAAATGAAAAAATATCTGATTCGAATTTTGAAAAAATCGCTTTCAGGTGCACTGGCTCTTGTCTAGATGCACCTACGTACCAAATTCTGTAGCCCTGGGTCTATTAGCTTACGCGCAGCACGAACGAAAGACACACAGGCTCTTTCTTTTATTACATGTAGAGATGTTAGCAAATTGTATATTTTTTGCTTTAAAAATGATTGAATTATGTTGCTCCTTAAGGTTTTTATGCCTTTAGTTAATCTGCATGCAATACGTGTAGAATTATCAACAATTAAAAGTTTTTTAAATGCTGCTAAGCCTAACGTTTTTACCATAGCAAGCATATTACTTTACATTTGAAGATTAGCAGGATAAAATCAGTGTCTGCACCTTCAGTGTCTTTTTGCCGAGTGGGAAAAGTAAACTTTCCGTTTTGTGCACTGAAAAATCTGCCTTCTTGCTCGCCGGCCGAATTGCTTGTTTCTGCGTAGAAACTCTAATTTTAATTGTAAAAATTTTTTTAATTGTTTTAGTGTTGCAAGAATAATAAATATATTCATATTTCAACGGAAGTTCAGATGGCACATGCAAATCAATTATGGCAACAGCAGGGAGCCCCAACAAATCTGAATGAGGCGTTAAGTAAAAACAACTTCAAAATGGCGGTGGCGAGCCAAAATAATTTAGATAATTATGCCTTAAATGAATTCAAATAAAGACCAGGATGCTATCACATATAAGAGAATGATTACTAACTGGGATTGTTCGCAAGCAATGGACTTCTCTTCTGCTGCAAACAAATCAGGTGAAATTCTATTTTGAATGAAAAAAAAAGAGAATGATTTATTTCCTACGCGAATACTAGCGGGAAAATTTTACTACGACGGATACAAAGAAGGACTCTGAATCATTGCTTATTCAAATGAAAATGGTTTACGGCATATTTATTTTACTTAGCTGACGTAGATTTCGTCAGAATTCTAAAAACGTCTTCCGAGTTTCTGGGAGAAGATAACAACCGATATTTGTAGAAGGAGTTGAGTAATGTAAATCTCATTTGCAGACGAGAAACAATTCCCGCATAATGAAAGAGTATCGTGATAAGTTTCTCTTACTTCGAAAATCGTTTTCCAAACTGGCTCATGAAAAATTCGCTGCTAAATGCTCTTTTATTCATAAAAAACCTTTTTTCACTTTTAGTTTATAAACATTCTTGTTATTGTATCGTCTGAGATTCTTTAAATCACTGCATAAAAAGGATACAATAATGGCTAACGCAAGTCGTTTTTAATAGTTTTACGGAGAACAGCAAAGAGCCATTTCCTGAAAATTTTGGATTGCTAAAGAGCTGGATGATGCAATGATCTTCTATTACTAATGAAGTCATTCTACTTCACTTTCAAGAAAGAAGGCCAAGGATAATGGATGCTTGCGCACTGGTAAACATTCAGTACTGTTTCGTGTTGCAGTTCTGGTTAAAGCGGAAGCTTATTAGAAAAAAGTAAAGGTAATCTAAATATGTTGACATTTTAATTATTGCTTTGGGCTTTCTAAATATCATCGTTGAAGTTTATTTCGCATGAAGCAACGGACATGTTTGCCAAAGCAATCAATGTAAAGTAGAAGGAATATGAGTTAACATCGTGGTATATAACGCGAAGAACATGATATTTAATAAATAAAGCTAGCACACGAAACGTTAAAAAAAAACGACTCTTCGGGCGTATTTTCTTATTTTTTAATTTTTTTAAAATTATTTTATTTATGCCTGGCACGCATTTATCAGATATCTCAATATTGGCGCCTGATTTAGATTCTCGGAGCTTCCCACACAGTCTATGATATTAATCCACGTTTGGTATTAATGATAGTAGTAATGCCTTGGTCGATGATATGAATACTTGGTCAAATGTGGATTAATATCATTGTCATCTATTTGACCATAAACATCGTTACCATGAGTTTCGTCGAGCGGTTAAAGTATGGTAAATACTGGTAGATCGTGCTGGGTTCCAGCCCAGGCGAATGAGACGGCTACATGTTTGGATTCGGGGTTTTTCCCTCAACATGTGTAGCGTGAATACCAGCCATTTCCCTTAAAAAGTCTTCCATGAAGAAATTTTTTTTCGTAGCAGATAGTGCTCGTGCACTTTGCTATACTCGTGTAACAAAATCAAACCAGCCTTAAAGCTGGCAGAAACACTAAAACTGCGCTTTTTATTCTAAAATTCTCTTACCTCTTTTTCTGTAATGGAAGCTAAGTTCGTTTAATATATATATATAATTTATATGACCAATTATTCGCCGTTAAGTATATGTATGTGACTAAGTTTATGTGGTAACTGACAATTCTGGCTGAATTTCGGCAGAAAAATGTTATCTCTAAGTTTAAACACTGATCAGTTTTTACAGTGGAACCTCGAGATACGAGTTCAATTGGTTCCAGCACTAAGCTCGTATAGCGAATTTCTCGTATCTAGAAACAAACTTCTCTATTGAAAATAATGGAAATCCAGTTAATCCGATCAGCACCCCCAGAAATCTCATTGCCATCTCATCTTCAGTCGACGTACCTGGTGTTTTTCGGAGAAGGTATGAGTACAGATTCTTAGCCCAAATGGTAGCTTCCGACACTGAATCGCTTTTTAACCGCTTTTCGTTAATCCACAGTAACAGCTTCTCAACATCTTCTAAGAGTTTCGAACGGTGCTTGGAAATAACGGTAACTCCTATGGCCACATCAAGGTTCTTAATTTCTTCCTTCTTCTTCAGAATAGTTCAGATCGTCGATGTCGAACTGCCGTAAGTCTTTGCCAATTCCGTCACTCTTACACCACGCTTATATTTATCTATGATTTCTTTCTGAATTTCAACGGCCATGGCTTCCTTTTCTTTCTTTCCAGAACTATCTCAGGCAACAATCTTCTTGGGAGGAATCATGAAATAATTATTTTAACGTTAAATGTAAAAAAACAATTAACTCACAAGCGCACAAACACGTAGATCAAAAAACACTCAATGATCTGACGAGGGTATTCCTCGAGTCGAGCCGCATCGGGAAACGCGCCACGCATACCAACAGCCTGGCTCGTTTTTCGTTATTCGAGTCAATGCTCGTATTTAGGGACGAATATTTCGCTCATACTTTCCTCGTATCTCGAATTTCTCGTATATAGAGGCGCTCGTATTTCGGGGTTCCACTGTATTCTCAGAGAACAGTAGCTCATCAATTCCTGGGCTAGGTCTCGTGTTGCTTCCCAGCAGCCTTTTAAGTAGAAGAAATTATAAGGAACAATCACATCCTCCCCCCCTCCCATATGTACTCTCATGATGTAAGTGGGCAGCATTTTCAGTTAGCAATTGGAAGATTCGTGGTTAGAATCTAAGCATGGGCATAGTTGAGTTTTCACGTTTATTAACTTATTACGTGCTCCGCCCTTAGGCACTACACGAAAAGGGAGGGATGCCCCGTGGAGCTCTTTTTAAGGAAAACTGGCTCGTATCTACGTTACACATGGGAAAAACCATGAAAACGCCCACGAACTACCAGTGTTCAGCGGCTTTTACCGTTTGGTCGCTGGTGGGCCGAGTTTTCACGCTTTCTGCTTCAAAACATCTAACTGTTTCTTACAACATCACTTCTCTGTTTAGATCAATGTTTCTCACCTGGATTTACTCCAGTACACCGGTAAAATATTTCGGTACGTTCTCGCGGACCAATAAGTTTAATAATTCGACCCATTGGCACAATGTTTTCACATAAATGTTGTAATATCGGTTGTCGGCGATGATACTTTGGATTTTGGGTTGGGTTATGGGTTATTCAATTATGGCAAAGCACACGAGGGCTATCTGCCTTAAGGGAGGGATGCCTTCGTGGAGGACTTTCTAAGGGAAACTGGCTCGTATACACGTTACACATGGCGAAAACCACGAAAACACCCATGCAGCCAGCCCGTTCGCGGGATTCGAACCTCGGACCGAACTACCAGTGTTCAGCGCCTTTACTGCTCGGCCGCTGGTGGGCTCCTTTGGATTTTGGACAGACAGCTGGATATTTCGCGGAGAGGCAAATATTTCTTGCGGACCGGCCGTTGAGAAACTGGTTTAGATAGCTCTACGTATCTAATTTTACATTTTCTATGCAAAAGGACCTCGGACATTATTATTTCCTTAAAAATATGCCACGAAAAAGAATACGATAATCAATCGCGAGAAAAAATAGACTGAATATAATATTTCAGAACATTATTATACAATTTAAAAATGTGTCGCAAGGATTTTTTTGGGAGGGGGATATACGAAAATTCGAATTAAGCAACAAAAATACTGTTAGACAAATTCATATATTTTAATGCCCCCCCCCCATAAAAAAACAAGAAAAAGCAAAAAATTGTCATCCCAGAGTATTTTGCCAAGTCAGATAGCTCCTAATACCCTTCTCTCTACAAAGTTGCCTCTTCTCTTAGAGAAAGTGGAAGTAAAGATAATTAGTCACGTTGTTAGGCACCAGACTTTTTGATTTTTCTCCTCCTTTTTCTAAATAATCTTTCAAAGCTGTCAATTAGTTTAATAAAGTGTAGCAAAGCGGCCAAATATGCTCTGTGTTTAGCTAAGATTTCTCACAGTTATTACCCACTGCAGACTATTTTTGCATTTACTGTTGGTACCATAAAATTTGT
Organism: Stegodyphus dumicola; assembly: GCF_044657685.1. NCBI lineage: Eukaryota > Metazoa > Arthropoda > Arachnida > Araneae > Eresidae > Stegodyphus > Stegodyphus dumicola. The sequence goes on from NC_140768.1 coordinate 283,801,190, forward strand.
TTCAAAAACTTAAATGTCTTTTTATATCTGAAGTTTTCTAATTTTTCTAAGTCTATAAAATATCAAAAATGTTATACACTAACATATAATGCTAGATAAACATTTCTAGGTTTCAAAATTATAGCCATAAGGAAAAATGTGTTAAATTACACAAGTTTGTAAAGATGGAAATACGAAGAAAGGTGATTTTGCATCAAATCATTTCTAAAAATGCATATGGTATTTTAAAATTTAAGAACACTCTTGCATTAGAAAGTTCAAATTGGCTTCCATCTCTTACGTCTATTAAAATTCTCATATAGTAGAAAAATTCAAAAAATAATAACAAGAATAAAAAAAAAACTGAAATCTTTCAGATTTTACATTACGCCTAAAGGGGCTTTTTTTTAACGTTTTGTGTGTTACCTTTGTTTATTAAACGTCATATTCTTCGCACTTAAAACATAAAATTTAATTCAACAACAATATCACAAAACATATTAGAATTACCGAACATTAGAATTACCGAAACACAGTTTTGCGTGCTGGAGATAAAAATATTCTTTTATTTTCCCGTAATGTGTTGCCATTCTTTGTCTTGAAATCGTTGAGCTTGTTAATCAAAAATTGGTTAAAGTTTTACAAATTATGAAACAGATGATAAAGCAAATTCCAAATTTGGTCTTCGAGATGACCATATTCCAGGGGAGGACTACGTTATTCAAAATTTGATGTCTCTAGGTACCCTTGATTTTTTACAGTGCGAGAAACATACCTACATTCATGTACATTTTTCATTATTTAATTTCTGTAAATATAATGCAAGGCTCTAATATTTGATGGCGACAATTTGAAAATGAAACATAGTTTTCTAGTGGACGACGTAAATGCCAAGACGAAGTTCTCAAATTGCCCCTTTGAGCTAAAAAGTAATTTTTTTTTAACAACGACAAAGAATAATTGTAAAAAAAATGATGCAAAAGACATTACCTTAAATTTTCTATATTGTAAATCTTTTACTGCTAAAGAAACTGTTTTTATACGCTAAACCAGCGGATCCCTATGTAAAACTATCCGTCTCTATGTAACTGTAACTATGTAAGCCTTCCAGCAAGTTCGCTCCCATCGTAGCAGAAAGACTTAGCGGGTGCAAAACAAGACATCTGTCTACTTTTTCTGTCTGTCTGACAGAAATCGAAGGTACTGGAAACTTCTCTGCGGATGGCGGAAAACAACATAAGATTGGAGACATTAGTTTAATCCAGAGCATATTTCAAAGTTTATCTCAGAGTACTGAGAGATCACAGTACGAGTTTACGCATTTGAGGCGTTTTGTATTGTCTTGAGTTCAACCTTTCTCAGTAGTGGTAACTACTGATTGTGCTCTGTCATTATTCGAAGAGCTGTTTGTGTAATTTGATTGAAGAGTTCCAGAGCTGTAAAGCGCCTCTATGGGAAAAATGAAATTCATCAAGCTATTGTTTTGTGTTTAGTTGTCGTGTACTAGTCTCTGACCGACGCAGTGTCGAAGCTAAGCATGTTGTTACCCTGTGAAGGTAACAAACGTGCATTCATCCCTTTAATTAATATTATATCATTATCAAATTTTCTTTTTTATCACGGCCAACAGCGGCCGAGCGGTAAAGTCGCTGAAGACTGGTAATTCAGTCTGTGGTTCGTTTCCCGCTGTACTGGTTGACTACATGGGCGCTTTCCTGGATTTTCTCATATGTAATGTGTATATCAGCCACTTTTCCCTAAAACGCCTCACACGAAAGCATCCCTCCCCTTACGCAGATAACCCTCGAGTGCTTTTCCGTAATTATATAAACCAAACCAAACCAATACTTTTATCATGTTACTCACACGCACGATTCTACGTCATGTCGCAGTATCTGTCGTAACACAATTTCGATCATATGAGTAGAAGGCAATTCGAGACTCAGTCTCCAGATCCACGTAGTGACCACCACATCTCAGTTCAGTTGGAACTACGAATGGTACTAAGCTTTTGGAAGCTGAAAACTTAAAAAGTCAACCGTGTCATATTCCAACCACGGATCTTTCAGTTAATAACTGAATGTACTAACCACTACATCACAAGAGATGCGTGGGAAGAGTGTCATAATTTATCCTATATCTATTTCTAAATTAAAAAAAATTAAATAACCGCCAAAATTCATCGTTTTTTAGAATGCGGTTCACATTATTGCTTGCACGACATTCACTTAACAAAAAGTTAGTTTTTCGTTTTTAATCGCCAAGCGAAGGCATCGTTCCACCATCTTCAGTTGAACTGACTCAGTGCCCATTGTCAGAGATATTACATAGATGTAGAACGGCAGAGAACGTCCGCAAGTCTCGACCACAAACCCGATTCGAATACTCTGCTTTTTTTGATCTGCAAGTGTGTGTTCTTAAAATCTCACTAATTGCCTTTTTTTATTTTCCTCATATTCCTAGAAAGTCGAAAAATCGATAAAAAGATTCAGTTTTTTTCCATTTGTTTACTATAATTAGTTACATTAACTTAATAAATTAATTAACGGAGTATTGCGCCGCCCAACCGGTATAGTGCTTAACGTCGCTGACTGCCGCGCCGAAGTATTCGGGTTCGAATCCCGGAGGAGAAGTTATGGATGTTTGTAAATTTAAGCTTCCCCCCCCGGGGGGTCGACGTAGAGAATTTTGCGAAGCTACTGGCTAGGTAGGATCTGTACCTAGGCAGTCTAGGCCACTGGAGTATAAAATTTATGAACTTGGCGGTTCTGAAGGCCCTGGGAAAGGTCATTTATTGGCTGGCCTCGGGGTCTGACATGTTCTGAGCGGTATGGAACCGTAGCCGGAGGGCTAGTTCCCGTCGGTTTGCTGGGTAACGGCCCACTGCGACGGGCTCGCCCATGCGACTGGCAGGAGCAATTGACGACCTGTGCTGCCTGGTGTCATTTCCAGGTCGTTCGCTGCTCCCCTGGAAGGGTAATAGTGGAGGTTGAACCTCTACGAAGTGCCCAAAGGAAGAGTGGACCCGTAATGTGATTTAGTTCACGAGGCGGGACAGCCAAGATTGTTGTTGTTGTAAATTTAAGCGTCCGTGCGGCCTGTGTGTACTCTAAATATGCGGCGAGCCGAAAGTCCTTTCGAGAGGTTGGCGGTAAGGAAAGAGGGGAGGGAGATTTTCGAACCTGTACCCCTGGGGTGCTGTTTATCGAAATTGGAGGCGGAACTGAGCTAAATCGCGCTGTCACCTAAAAGGTGCTCAAGGCTGTTGCCGACGGCAAGCGTAATCTTGCGCTCCTTGCCACGGGGAATTTCGTGGGCTTCGGATGACTATATATCGGACAACTTAGCATAAGCAAGAACAGTAATAACGGAGTTTTGCGCATAAAGCTGTCTGCACTGTATCTCTGTCTCTCTTTTTCAAACAGGCTTTTGCAAATTTACCCCCCTCCTCCGGGGAAAAAAAAACCTTAATTCCGGAAAGAAAGAAAAGCACTTTAATTTGGAACTTTTAAGGATCGTCCCTCAGGCTTTCTAAATGTCATATCCGTTGATTACTAGGACGGAGCTGGTGCAGCGCATCACCTTGGCGCCAGAATATTCCCTTCTCTCATTAGCACGCCAAACAACTAATTACTTTCCGTTAAGAAATATAAACCACCGGGTCTGAGGTAGTTAATATCCGCCCAGACAATTAAAGTTCAGAAAACTCTTTGCGAAGAAAGTCTCAGCTGCACTCCGAAATGACTGCTTTTCGAATAATTGCAGCCAGCAAGTGACGTCATTTGAGCTGTTGTAATTGCAGGGATGTTCACACTGCTATCGCTTGAAATAACTGTCCAAAGAGAGCCTGTGTTGCAAATAACATGGGCACCGATGGTATTATTATCTCAGAGAGCTACGGTACAAAATGGGATGGAAGCATGTTTTCTTACTTTTTGATGCAGATTCTGGACTCAAGTTTATTAAAACCTGTCATTTGGATATTTCTGATCTTTATTTTCTTTGAAAGATTTCTTTTATTTTTTAGAATTTTTACATATTATGTTTGCTTATGAAGTTTAAGAAGAGAAAAAAATCGTGATTCTGATTTGTCAAGTTTGTATGATTAATTCTTCCTCCATAAAATACCTTTAAAGTCATTTGTCTTATAAAAATTCGGATATTTTCACATTATATACCTATATTTTAATTTTAACCGAATTGAAATATACGTTAAAATTACAATCGCATAAAAAACAGGTTTGTTTTGGTTTATTATGTATGTTTTATCTAAGAAACACTTTGGTTATTACAAAATTACAAAATTCTCTACCTAATTAAAAAGAGTTCATTGTTCAACAAAGTATTTTCTAATATCATTATGATTTAATAAAGCAATAAGGTTTAACCTAATTAACTATTAAAACACTCCCTGTTTAACACTCTGTGCCTGAGACAAACGCTTTTTTTCTACTTAACTCCTACTTGTTGTTTTTAACATGTGTAGCATGTATACCAGACATTTTCCTATAAAAATTCCTCCACGAAAGATTAGACTAAAAAAAACTGGCAACAGGCAAAACTGAACTAAAAAGGTTATTAACATTAATTGTTTTAGGTATAACTAAAATTTAACAAACTTTATCTATCGCTACTAGTAAAGGCTTAGAAATACTAAATGTTCTAAGTAAGTAAACATCAAAAAGTTAGAAGAGTATCTCGAGATAAATATCTACAACACTAAAAACAGCTTCAATATCTAAATATCCCAACTCTAGCTATCCACGACTTTAAGGCCTGAGAGCTAATAAATATAACAGAACACCCGTATCAGCTGTTAATTCATTCCAACAATTATCGGGGATAATAGCAAACGCTAAATTAAACAGTATTCATATATCATGCATAATTTCGACCAAATTTAATTGATGAGCTTGGCAGAGACACTATCATCATTAATCAATATTGATAAGTAATACTTCATATGTGGTATTGTTAATAAAGTAATGCAAAATTTACTTCACATTACAATACATTATTTTTCTCGCCTTAGTGTATTAAATAAGGGAGTCTGAAAATTCAAGCTGATCCGTAAGGGCTAGTGGAAATTAAGACATTATTTCCTGCACTATATAGACTGTTTCAAGGGATGGCATGGATAAAAATCTTTTTATTTTCTAACAAAACAATGAAACAAATTTTGAAATTGTAAATTTTACAATTATAATTATGGATACACATCTGTGCATAACATAAAAATAAGGAAATTTCATTTTTACTTTCTGTTTAACTTGTTGTGGGATTCAGCGTCATCTATACTTATGTAATCACATAAGTAATCATATGTCTTTCATAAAGGGAATTGGGCGTCAGTGCTATGCTGGAGGCGCAATGAGAATTAGGTTACCCTAATAGCATTCGCTGTTTCCAAAACAGATGAACCGTCACTTTTATCGTCCGCAGCGCTATGTGTCTTTGCAATATAGCAGCTTTCCAGACAAGAACAGCTCTATAGCCCTTACTAATCTGTTGCAGTAATATTTGCGAGATCACGAGGATGCCAAACTCTCGTCAGATTACCTGCTACCCAGAATCTCTGCTGAGGCTAAATCTATCCCTCCCCGGCGGTCGACACAGGTAAAAAAAATCTATGAAGCTACTGGCTAAGATCTGTACTCACGCAGTCTCGACCAGGAAGGTATAAAATCAGTTCTTCGCAGGACTAAAACCATTGCTTATTCAGTTGTAGGTTCAGGCTCGGCAGGGACCATCTAGTACTGTCTTGTCTGCTCCTTGGTTGGGAGGACGTTACATGGTTAGATTTTGAAGGTTATCTTTCTTTGGGGGTTTGGCTTCCCTTAGTGAACACCTGGGGATGGAGTATGTTTTACTACGTTCTTCTCTTTGTTGCTGGATGCGTTTCCATCCATCTCTGACTTGTGTGAAATTACCCAGACTGTATGAATTATATAAGGTCCCCTGCGTTAACCGGGGATTAGGCCTCCTTGGATCGCCTCCAGAGGTTGGTGCGATTAAGCGTGTATATGGCAACTCTAAAGTCCTTTCTTCCTGGTGTACTGTAGTGAGGCTAAATCTACTCTAATCAATCAGTTGCAATTACAGTCATTGGTGCTGTTATCTAATCTTTGTGTTCTTTTACCATTGTGGAGTTATTAAGGCTGCAGTAAAATACGATAACTATTCCTAAGCAGTTGGTTTGTACAGCTTTCGGATGTTGCTATCTCAACCTCTTTACTGATCATTTTTTATTTTTGCGTGACCATGACTTGTTCTCCAAACAGCTGTACCAGTCGCTTCTCTCTCCTCTCATAATGCGGTAACAAGAGTAATATTAAACCTCTCAGACAACTCTCTTTCATCAGATTTTTAATTATCGCAGCTTGCGCGAAAACATCTCAACAGCCATCTTGCTGTCTTCAAACAGAGGATGAAACTCATTGAATATATGAAAGGATTGTGCTTTTTTTAAGAAATCTGAATAAAATTTCTGAATTTTTGCGCTGTGGCGTCAACATTGACAACAAATATGAAATTTTTAATATGCCATCTTTTTGTTCGATAGCTGTAGTTTTGCGATAGATGGCATACGTTTTTATGTTTAACTTTGAGGATGTGATCTTTAAAAGTTATGGTTTTCGTCAAATTTTTCCTGAAAATGTGTAACAATTACTAGTTGAAGAAAATATTTTTTTCCCAATGGCGGGCAATAGCCATTTTTCGCTTTCGCTACTCTAAGACCAAAACTGGTGGCCATTTTGTTATGGAGGCACCTGATAGGCTGCCACCGTTACTACCTATGAGGGGACAGGCAATTTACATCCATGCTTTCTCCGGGATTCGAAACCGGACTCTTCTGTATCGCAGTCCGCACCGTCCGGGCGGCCCAGCTCAAGAAGTAATAATAATAAATTTTTATTTCTGCATTTGACCGGATGCTTCATATCCGACTTCTCCGATTTTCTTTGAAATTTTTATTTCGGACAGAATATTCAATATCCGGCTTTCGGTTTTGCGTACGAAAGTACGCTTTTTTCCACCCAATTACTAAAATTTCATTTACAAAGTCTGGAATTAATAGCAAAACGCTCAGAGGCAACTTAACTATTACCGAAAGGAGCTATTTTAAAGTGAGTACTAATTTATTTTTACTACATGAAATTCTTCATTGGTCTCCAACAGCTAATTTAAAAATGACTTCAAAAATTCTGTCTAAGCTTTGTGTAATTCTGGGATGTTATATTGCACGCGTTCTCGGTTTTCTTCACCGAAAATTAATCATAATAAGCTCTGTAAAGTTTGCTCTCATTTACTTACTAGAATTTAAAAATATAGTCTATCTATATTAAAATTATCTTATCTTTCATGAAGTTTTAAAACTTCAGAGTGCAATAACCTTTTAATTACTGCGTGATTATCTTAATTAATGAGGCAGAAGCTCAATGAGGTCGGTTGACTAATTATGCTTTGGTTATGTTAATAGTTCTTGATATTTTTAAATCCAAGCCCTGATTTAAGTAGGTATAAAATTGACCGTTTTAAATTACTTTTTTTAACATCATTAAATATGTAGAAAGTAAATCTAGGTTCACTTGAATTTAATTTAGGATAAGAAAACAGAATATTTAAAAAAAAAAAAATGTAAGAATTTTGTTTTTGGAAAAAGCAAGAAGTTTTTAATCGTTAAGCTATTTTTTAAAAATATACTGCATGTAAAATATACTACATATTAACTGATAATAAAGCGTTTTAAAATGAAGATGTGATAGTCTTTTTATCATTAAAAATAAGCTTGTTATCCTTCATTCTAGTTTGATTTACTCTTATCTTGCTTTCAAATACAATTGTTTTTATAAACAAGTATAAAAACAACTAAACTGTTTATTACTACTTCAACTCGAAGTTTATAGATAAAGAGAACAATAAACGAAACGTCCACTGTTTGCAGCCTTGTTAATACAATAGCAATGCAATATTGACAAATCAAAGCATTAAAGATAAAAACTTGGCTTCTGAGAAAATACAGCTTTTCACATAGCTATAGGTAAAAAATACCCTCAACCCCCCCCCCCCGAAAAAAAAAAAAAAAAAAAAAAAAAGACCACATCAGCAGAAGGAAACTGGATCGTAGCAAGCTAGATTAAGGTTGCAAAAGCTGTATCCCTAAATATAGACTTTCGCAAATTATTTAAACTCACTTAATTTACATTTTGTGGTAGAGTACAGAAAACAGTAGAAATGCAGAAAAAACTTAACACGAGAAATAATGTGTTGATTAAAATTAACCTTACAATTTTCAAATTGAGTAATAATTTAGCACACTTTTGTTTACTAATTCGTTTCTACTTAAATAAAAATGCTACAATTTTCTCTGGAAAATCTATAATTATTTATATGGCGTACTTGTTTATTAAAATATTCAACTAAAAATAAATTATAATGAACACTGAAATGATAAACAAAGCTAATGTATTGCTATGTGCGTACGACTCCGTAATGGCTTGGATGCACACAGATAACTAGATAAAAATTTATTTTCCCCAAAGAAACAATTGACAGTTCTAGAACTTTTCACAAAAATACTCCTACAACTCTTCTCAGTATCACACACAATCAATAGTTACACTTCATGCTACTAAGAACGTTAAACACATCGCAGTGCAAAGCACGTTTAAAGGCGAAACTCACACGGGTATTTCATAATTCTCCGATGTGAATTAAACGTCGGAAATGATGCTTTCTCTGAGTTTATATAGTTTTCCCCTGGCTTCCGAGGAATTTCCAGTAAATTCTATTCCTCGAAATTACTGGAAGGCTTCTACGGTTCAAGTTACATATAAGGTTCGTATACGGTTACAGTTACTACAATTATTCAATTACAGTATAAATACAGTTACACAAGGACAAGACCAAAATATTGCCAAGCGTGGAGATTTTTGGTGATTTCGCGCCAACTTAGCGAGACAATACCTCAATGTTAAATAGACTTGTCCCTGTAATTTTATTTTTCCGGCAGAGCTTTCCTCTCTTCAGATTTTGCATGTTACATTATACAAAATTCGTAAAATTATTTTAATTGAGAAAATGATCCTTCATTCAGATGATATATTTTCTTTCTTAAAAAATTCCTATCAATATTAATTTCCAACATGGTATTACTTAATATTGTTTGTATGACTATATCAGGGAGCCCAAGGTTAAGCGAATACAAAGTAGAAATTGAAAGAAAGTTGAATCTTTGAAAGCAAATCACTTAATTAAACATTAGATTAGAGATTTTTCCAAAGCATCCCTAGAATAATCATCCAAAGTAAGTCTGGATTAAATTCAGTTTATGAAATTTAACCAATCATCATTATGAAAACCAATATAGCGCCAAGTAAAAGCTTTGGAGAAACCTTTGGAGAAAGTAAAGAATATTTCTGAATATAACTCAAACCTTGTATAAGCCGAGCGGTAACATTTTGTTGAGAAAATTCAGTCAGTGGAGGGTATTCATGTATGAGATGAATTTAAAAATTATTTAAGGCATTAGCAATTCTGCGGTAATATGCGGTGAATTTTACTTTGGCCCCCAAATGTGGCAACAATTTTCGAGTAAGAACAAAACATTTTCATCGTACTTTTGCGAATAAAATGCAGTTCTCCCTTTTTACTTTATAGTCAAAGATGCCGAAGCACAAAAAGACTGAATTTTCTCCTAGGTTTAAATTACAAGTTATCACATTTGCCGAGCAGTGCTACGGACGGAACTAAAAATTAGATTACTTTTAAAGGGAGTAATAATCGTAAAATGGAGGAAAATGACGTTCACATGGACTTCATCCTAACAGAGAAAGACATCCGAAAATTTCTAGAAAATTCCAACTCAGATACTGATATGAAAAAAATTTGAATAATATATATTAAGACCAATAAAATAAAAATCAAGTAACCTTTAATATCATTTGTGTGACCCAATTATTAGTCCAAAGTGCGTTAGCCCAGAATGCCTATTAATTTCATTTTGGAATTTTCCATTGAAAACTTTAAATGTCCGTTTTACTTTTCAAATTGTTGCCACGAAATATTATCTCCCCGTGTTATATTTAAAGAAATTAAATAATGAAGAATCTGCATAACTGTATGTATGTTCCTCGCATTGTAATAAGACAAGCGTACCTAGAACCATCGAATTTTGAATAACGTAATCCTCCAAGGAATATGGGCATCTGGAAGCCTGAATTTTGAATTTGTTTTATTATCTGTTTCATATTTTGTCAGGCATTAAAGAATTTTTTATTAACAAACTCAACGATTTCAAAGCGAGCAATGGCAACGCTGCACGAAAAAAAAAAAAAAAATCTTTATCTCCAGCGCTCGAGATTGTGTATCGGAATTTCTAAAGATATACTGTTATAAATATTTTGTGATAGCTATTGTATTGAATTTTACGGTTTAAGCGCGAAGAACATGATATTTAATAAATAAAGGTAACACACAAAACGATAAAAACACTTCTTTGGGCGTAATATAAAATCTGAAAGCTTACACATTTTTTACATTATATTTCTTTAATTATTTTGAACCTCTGCGTAAACCGCTCTCCAAACTTTGCTAGCTAAATATTCGTTAGAAACTCTCATGCCCAGAAATAAACGGTATTTAAAATGGAATTCAGTAATTTAGCTTAATTTTGTTTACCTTTCTCATGTTATATTTAAGCTTAGGACCTCAAATTTTACTCGAACTGGATCTAGAGGAATAAATATGACATCTGACGAGAGGTGTTCTCTTTCTAATCACCGTTTCCTCTTTTACCATGTGAAAGATTAGGAAAGATGCTCATCGGAACATAAATCAACAAACCTAAAGCCGCCGCCAAAGCTAAAGGGAGTGATGGCAAGATTTGTAGGCGGTAAAAGACAGACAAGGATTATTATTATGATTTAGAACTCTGAAGATATGAAGTTTATGACTCGTTGCCCCGAAACCACTTTTAGAATGCAGTCAAAACACTAACAGGCTTTAGACACGCAAAGACAGCAATCAGCCAGAAAGGCACAACCCACAACTAACACCAACATCAACAACAGCATGAAGAAAGGCAACGTTTTCTTCATCTATAAATACTACACTAAGCTGAGGGGGTATGAGTATAAAATGAAAATCGAGGAAGACATGACCGTTTGTTTCTGCTGCGGCCTCAAAGCGGACCGTATCGTTTTGAATCCAAGCCAGGATCTCGCGAAAAAATCAAATGTGTTCTTTGCTACTCCGCTTCTCTCCACCGCTGTCCTCTAAAAGGAGACAATACGTCCCGATGTATTACAAACCGAGGCACGTGTCCAGATATTTTCTTTAGTTGCGCAGTCTACCGAAACGTTTTCCAGTTGTTTCAAATGGGCGGCTGTTATTTTGATTGGGAAATACCATCATTAGTCTAATCTTACCAAAGTGGCATTGCCAAGTACAAAGCGAAGATATACTGATTTCTTGAGGGGAAGGTTGGTGAACTGTCCTGGGAAGGAGGAAGGTATGAGACCGCCATGATAATCTAATTAAAATAGTTTACTAGAAATGAAAGCCCCTCAGCTCCGTTATTTTTGTGGCCAGGCGAAACTGTTGAAATAATATAGAAATATTTCATAAGTATGTTTAAAGTAATGTAATAATTATACTAACTAGTTTAATAACAATTGCCAGACTAACAGACTAACTAAAATTAAAGGAAAAGAGAAGAGAGAAGGACAAAAGAAAATATGCTTTACGTAATGAGCAATTCCGATCTGTGTAAGCAACTATGACTGAAAACTTTAATGCCCTTATTATTAATTTAGAAAATAATAATACGAAAATTTCGAGATGTATACCATTTCCAAGGCTCTTATACAAAGCAGAATGAAAAGCATATAGGAACAGATACACTATTAATACTAATGCAACAGTACTTTTTTAGTATACTTTTTTAGTATAGGTTATTGCTTTTAATACCGTCATTATATAAGTCATCTATATCTAGGATCGCATATTCCGAAAAGAGTGAGATAAAATATCCTCGCTGTATGTTTTAGACAAAAATACGTTTTGGCGAGTAAATAAATAAAAATAATTTTTTGTATAAATTATATTAATATGCAAAAGCTTTCATTTTTTTTGAAATGCCCACTTCGGTGAGACAGCTTCCCGGCATGATGAAATTCGGTTGTTCAGTGTGCAGCATTCTCCTGTTTCCATATGTTACGAAATGCCCAGCTGCGGTAAGATAGCTTCCCCGCAAGGTGGATTTAGGGTTGCCATAAAGTGGCAGAGAAAGGCAGGGTTGCCAGATTTAGCGCGAAATCGCCCATTTGGTGACAAAATTGGCGATATGCCATAGACGGTGCGAGAACATTCTAGAATGCATTCTTAGCATTTATGTGTTTCCAGTTTTTGTAAGACAACACAATATTTAATATGTTACTGAAGTTCAAAATTCTGTTAATTGACGTTCAGGACTAATTCTGTTAGACTTTCAGAAAGACCAGAATTATACTTTCAGAACTAATTCTGTTTACATTTTGTTCTAAGATTAAGTATTCTTATGAATTAATCATCCCCAGTCACCTCCAATATTGAGTTCATCAATTTAAACAGCGCAGTGTAGCTACAGAATCCTTCTTTATACGTATTAACATCAGGGAAAGAGAGAAAACCCAGGTTCAGATTCGGCAAATCAAGAAACACCTCTCTGTCCAGACCAATACCCTCACCTGATTTAATGAATGAAGATGGAGTGAGAATCGTGTAAAACAAATAGGAAAAGCCGGGGACAGAGAAAATAAGTCTTTTGGTGGAATTCTTTCTTAGATCGATGCACTTGTTTAGAAGTGTGGAGGGGGGATTGACCAGTTGCGCGACGAAAAGAAAATGGATGATATGAAGTGACGATTTGTGACAGAAGGCGTGAAATGAAGAAGCGCTCATGTGTAACATGGCAGACACTGTGTAAAAATAGCGTGAATCTTGCAAATTTATCCTAGTTCCTTGAGTTCAAAAATTCTAAGAGGATTTTCGCACATCTAGCTGAACTTTTAGAACGAAGAGAGGCTGAGATTTAGTTTACACGAAACCATCTACTATCAGTCGATGCATTTTGCATACTAAATTTGTCTTCTATATGCCAGTCGAATGAAAAATGTTGACAGTAAAAAATACATGAAAAGTTACAGTTATATTTTGCATCAATTGTTGCGATTTTTTAATGTTTATTAAGAATATTGTTCTGAAAAAATATCCGAAGTTATTTATATAAAATATTCACGTGCAAAGTTCTTTCCCAGGTTTATTTTTCAAAAATTGCTACGGTTTTCATCTACCTCTGGCAGCAATACGTAATTCATATCCTATCATTAGCCCAAAGGCGCAATTTGCCCAGAAGGGCTATTAATTTCGTTTCAGCATTTTTTCGTTCGTTTCATTATAAATGGCGTTTCATTTTTCAGATTGTTGCCACCAAATATTAGAGTCCTGCATTATATTTAAAGATATTAAATAATGACGAGTGTGCATGAATGTATGTATTTTTCTTGCACTATAGAAAAACAAGGGTAGATAGAGACATTACATTTTGAATAACGTAGTCCTTCACTCGAATATGGACATCTGGGAGCCTAAATTTCGAATTTGGGATTTGTCTTATTATCTATGTAGAGACATTAGGTATTTTTTGGAAGCAGGCAAGATGAAAAATATGCAACGCCTTAACCGGGAATCGACCCGCGGACCTCTCAATTACGCGCTGAGCATGCTGACCACTACACCACGAAGGCTCGCTAAGAAGGCGGGAGAAATAGCTTATATACTCCCCCTTTTAGAGGGCGACTGGGGTTTTTAGGGGACCCAATCACCAAATCCTGAGTGAGGAGAATCACCATCCGACACTTTTAGTTCGGGCGCCACTGTGGAAGAAAGTGGGAGAAATATCTTTTATCTATTTCATACTTTGTAAAATTTGAACGAATTTTTGATTAAAAAAGTCAAAGATTTCAAAGCGAGCGATGGCAACACTGTACGAAAAAAATTTTTTTATCTCCAGCTCACGAGACTATGTATCGGGAAATCTAAAGATATCCTCTTTTTAAATTACTTTGTGATAGTGCCGTTGAATTGAATTTTATGGTTTAAGTGCCAAGAACACGATATTTAATAAGGTAACGCACAAAACTTTAAAAAAAAAATGCCCCTTTGTAGGTAATGTAAAATTGAAAAGCTTTCATTTTTTTTTTTTAATAAATTCGTTTTTGATGAATATAGATTTTCTGACGCAAGGAATGCAGATGAGAAAATGCACTATTTCGCAATAGAATTTTATTTTCGCAATTTTATTTTCGCAATAGAATTTCCTTTACATAAAATTCCTGAAATGCTGCAGAAGTCCTTTCAACACAACATTTTAGCAAAAATTAGGAGTTTGTAAGTGGTAAAAAAGAGCATTCCTCTATCAGTTTGTGATTCTCAAAGCATACCCTTGTGGTCCTTTTAGATTCTGCCCTCTCCCCCCAAAGAAAAGAAAAGAAAGAAAGAAAATCTGAAAACATTTAGATTTTTAACGACGCACCAGAGAATATGTTAAAGTTTTTTCAATGCTCTCGCTGAGTATCGCAGATTACCAATCTACTCTTAGACTCACTCCCATTAATACAAGATTTTCGTCTTTTTAATTTTTTATTTTGTCTTCCAATGGAGGGCACTTGCCTGTAAACGGCATTGGCCACTCCTAAGGCCGGAAGTGGTGGCCATTTTATTGTGGAAACACCTAATACGCGGCCTTTGTTACCTCCTATGAAGGCACAGACAATTTCACATTCATGCCTTCTTCGGGTTTTATTATTAAGCACCGCTTTCTTCGCACTTACGACACGTAAAATTGAAGAGCAAAATCACAAAATTATTACAAGCATCATACCTTTAGAAATTTCGTTAGAATGTTAGAGGATGCCATCTATTTCTTTTTAATTTATTTTTATTTATTTCATTTTATTTATTTCATTTATTTTTATTTTCGCTACATTAATTCTTTGAAAACTAACCGCTCCAGCCATTTAAAAAAATTATCATAAAAAAGACAAAAATATAGAACGATTTTTATGAATCCAGCTAAAAGTGTGAGTGAATTTATTTTATAAAAATATTTAATATTTCATATTAGAATTCTCTCGATTTAAATGCATTTTTACTAAAATACAATAAATTAAAAAAGTAGAAAAAATATTTTTAACATCTGCGTTTATTGCTTTTCAGTCGCTTGGTTTATTACTGAATAAAGGAAAGATTAAATACCTTACGTTTTACTGAATAACAAGACTCTGGTAGAAGTGCTAAGTATTCTGTTTGAGGCATTGGTGACATATTGCTTTCAAATAGCCAAATTTGTGGATTAAAACTGAAAGATAAATATCTTACGTTTTAACGAACGACAACAGTCTGGCGCGCTGGAGATAAAAAACTTTATTTTGAATAGTGCCACTTCTCTCTTTTAAATCATCGAGTTTGTTAACGAAAATTTCGTTAAATTTATACAAAATAAAGCAGAAACAAATTCGAAATTCAGAATTTGGGCTTCGAAGTGTGCAAGTTCGGGTGGAGAATTAAGTGTATTAAAAATTCAGTGGCTCTAAGGTGACCATCGTTTTTTCATAATGCAAGGAACATACATACATATGGATTCTTCATTATTTATGTATTTTTAAATAATACATAGCGGTAACATTTGGTGGAAACAATTAAAAAAATGATTTGGACGCAAAAGTGATACGAACAAAAAAATGAATTTTGACACTGAAAAGTTATACTAAAGATTCATCTGAACTACGTGTACTATGCCACATCTGAAAATCTTAGAGTTTGAAAATTACAAATGGCAATAATCTACCACGTTTTCTCCCGCGACTGATATTTTATGAATTTATTACCGGTTGTAGTAATACCTACTGACTTCTCAATCGAGTCTTACATCAGTATTAGCAACAAAAGAAGAACTATATGACTGCAGTGCCTCATACCATGCATCCAAACATAAAATAGATATGCAGGATCCATCTCATTATGGTGAGCACTAACATTTATTGAATCTTTAGTTTATATCACAAAAAGGTTATCGAAGCTCTAACAGATTTGAATTCTTAAAAATGAATATAAATTTCTTCTATTAACTGAATATAAAATTAAATAAATTTTAATTAATGATATTCTAAAATATAAGTATAATGGTAGTAACATATGCTAAAATGCATATGTTACTACCATTATACTTATATTTTAGAAAGGAACAAGAATAAGGTAATTTGCAGGACATTCTAATATATAAAAGTGGTGCCCATTTGAAAGAAGTTTGAGAAACGCTGGTATAAGACATCTGCGAAAGATAGAGACGATGAGCCACCTTTCACCTCAACTAATGAGCAGAATGGCAATCAGTTCACAGATTTCGATCGTCGTTTAACTACGTTGTTGTTGTGACTTATCTCACTTGTCTGACAGCAATATCAGAACAAGCCCATGAAATTCATAGGCGCAAAGAGTGCAAGATTGTGCCTGTTGGCAAGAGCCTTGAAAACCATAGAGGTGACAGTATGCATTTGTTCAGTTGCACCCTGATTTGATGCAGAGCACCCCGTGGGGGAGGAGGGGTCCGATGGTCTCCCGATCCTTCACCAACCGCTTGAGAGAACTTTCAGTTGCCACATATTTAGAGTGCCCCCATGTCGCATGGACACTATATATTTACAAGCATTCATGCCTTCTCCAAAATTCGAACCTGGGACTATCGGTATGGCAGTCAGCGTCGCTAACCACTAGGCGTCTCGTTCAACGATTAATTATATTATCGAACAATTTCCCAAACCATTTCCGTCCTATCAAGCAACCATGAAAGATTTTTCTAGGTGAGTTGCTTTTCAAGTTGTTTCAAATACATTAATTTTTTTCCTAAGAGCAACAACGTTTTCAAATGACACATGAGGTGTTTACTCAAAGCAAGACCTTCCTAAAATGCATCATTACCGGTGATTAAACATGAATTCATGCTTCTGATACAGAAACTCATCAATAATCAACTGAATGGGAGCTCGAAATTAGAAAAAAATATATGCATCAAAGTTGGTCAAAAATTAAGGTAAATGACTGTTTTCATCAACTAGCCTTCTGTTGTGCATCATTAATTTGTATTAAATGGCAAAACTATTATCAAAGAATATTTTTTGTGTATTTCACGATGTTTCCCTTAAGCAACTCGCAGAAAATGACCTAATTATCAAATTTGCGCCTGCACCTGCTGGCAGTGTTATTGGTTTTCGTGAAATTTTGGTCAAAATTTAACAACTGCAGATCCACAAGACACGCATTCTCCTGATGTTGAACCTTGCGACGTTTTCTATTTCAACTGTTCGAACTGAATTTTCATGGTCATCATTTGGGTCTATTGATGCAATAAAATTCGTTGTGAGTCCCGAAAGCATTTTAAGCAAACGATTTTAAAATATGTTTCCAGGATTGGGGGGGGACTCTAGTGTAAGACACGTAATGCAATATATGAGTGTGCTACAAACCTCCTAGCCGATAATAATCCTTCTCATGTTTAACGCAGCGCACCCAGCACAAATTAAAACAAAAAAACATTGTTAAAATTGTCAAATCAGAATTCCCAGTATTATTTGTTCTACTGCCATTTATAAAGTTCGTTCTTTGGAAATCTAAACACTTTCCTGTTGCAATAGGATTCCTTTATGTTGTGTTTCTCACACTGGTTAAGTACAGGACAGGAAACCACGAAATAAGCAGCTTCACCGTCATGACGACTTTTCAGCTTAATTGCTTATCACATGGGTCTATCCGCTCTCGGCTATTTATTATAAATTTTTCAATATTTAGATAATTAGGTTATACAATAATATCAATAACAGAGCAATAATATCAATAATATATCAGTAGCATAGCAACTGCATATTAGTAACATAATAGTTGTTTGGGGTTACATTTTGGTAATATAACAATTAAATTTGATTAAAATAATGCATAATAATATTTTAATATATAGTTATATGATACAGTAATGTTATTTATACTGCTTTTAAATTGTGGCAGTTTATTAATACATAGTTTATTTTTTAGCTTTTATCTAAGGATGTTACTTTTTAGTAGTTGTTTGAACCATAGTTTGGCATTTTCTGATGTATATGGTTGTAAATGTAAATCTTTGGTTATATCACATTCAAACATATAATGATCGATAGTTCCTGTAGTTCCGCATATGTATTTATCTGTGTATGTAAATTAAAACGATTTAGATATGATGGAAAAGGACCATGGGCTGTTAAAAAGAATTTTATGGCACGGTTAAGTTGAGAAAAGGTGTCTTGTTTGGAGTAGATATGAATTTGAAATTTCTTCTACTCGTTTTTTCTTGTGACCGTTTTGCATTCCAGAGTGATAAAAGATCATTTTCTAAACTCGATTTTAAATAAGAAATTGGGTAAAGTATGGTTATCGGTTGTATTATGAAACTGTTCGATGCTCCTTTTGCTTTTCGGTCTGCTATTTCATTGCCCATTGTGCCTACATGAACTCACGTTCAAATACAGTTTTGGAATTAGTTGTTTGAGGAAAATTTATCAGTAGTAGTTGAACTTCTTTAACTGGTGGGGTCCCGTTATAGACTCCAAAAGCACAACCTGTGATAATAGCACTTCTTTCCGAGAATTGCTTTATGATTTTTTTTCCTTCTGTGATAGCTAGTAGCTCAGCTTGAAAAACTGAATTATTAAGTTTGATATTACAGTTGGGTACCATTACGGTAAGCACAGTAAACACTGTCAACTCCTGTTTTACACAGTCTGTGTATACATTTATTGGAAGATATTTTAAGAATGTTGTAACCATTAGTTTTTCTATAAACACTAGCGAGGGATGTATGTCAAAGTTATATTTGAGATCTTCATAGTTGGATAAGTATTATTGTTGAAGTATCCTGTTTGTTTCAGTTTTACAATTTTTATTTTAATGGCTTCTTTTCGTATGGTTAAGGTTATTGGTGGGATACATGTAAGAACTTGTAAAGCACTTGTAGGAGTGGTGCGACATGCTTTCGTAAAAGACAGCAAAAATACTCTTTGAACGGAGATTAGTTGTCTTTGAGCATGTTTATTTAGATTAATTCCCCAGACAGAAGCTCCATCGAGTATAACTTGTTAAATATCAGATTTTTTGTAACTTCGGTGCCATTGCCCAAGTACTAGCTGATGTAGATCTAAGCGAGTTGGAGAGAATTAAAATTTTATTTATTACTGGTGCTAAATTAAAATTTATTTATTTATTATTTATTACCGGTGTAAGTACACTGCAGTTACAGAGATTACTTTGAAGTGTATATAATAAATATTGGTTGATAACCTGATATCGTGTGGTTCATGCAATCATTCGCGGCACTTTTTGATCACAGCAGCATGCAAGCTCACATCGTGAAGAAAGAAGGAAAATAACTTCATCCTTTTTAACTGTTATCAGAATTATTATGAACTGGTATTGAAAATGTAATCGATACTATACGCAGTAAAAATTCTTCCTCACCATTCACGTCTTTGCATGCATTCACACACTATTCCAAAGTAACGGTTACGACACAATGACAGGAGGTTGTGTTGACCTGTCTCCGCCATAGGTAAACTCGTGATGTCATATATGACGTGATCCGTTGCAGGGCATTTATTCAAGTTATCATACGCCATGTGAATTTTGAATTAAAACATGCGATAAGAAACAGACGACGTACTTCCAATCTAGAGGATATCAGTTTGAATCGATATTATAACTGGGAAGTGATCTCATACGATACAGTAGAAATAGGAAACATAAGCTATTCTTCCCAATTAATGAAAATGCTGCAGAATTATTGAATTGGGATATTAAAACTGTTTCACGTTGCAGCTTGGTGTATAGTTATTGTTTGTTATGAAGAACTAATTCAATTGTTCGTTATATTTTAGGATTGCTGTAAAGGTACTCACCGGCAGAAAAGAATAAATTGTTATCTGCTTTATCTTAAAATATTTTTGAAATGATTCGAATATGAAACGGACCTAACCTGTAAAAATGACTTACATTCTCAAAAGTAACCTTCTCATCTTCAACCCAAAATTTACTTTTGAAATTTATAGCCGCCCAACCGGTATAGCAGTTAGCGTGGCTGACTGCCGTGCCGAAGGGCCCGGTTTCGAATCCCGGAGAAGGCATGGATGTTTGTTAATGTATAGTATCCGTGCGGCAGGGGGGAACTCTAAATATGGAGCGAGCTGAAAGTCCTCTCGAGAGGTTGTTGGTAGGGTAAGAGGGGTGGAAGACCCTCGGATCCGTCCGGCCCCTGGTTGCTCTTCATAAAAATTGGAGGCGGAACGGACTAAATCCTACTGTTACTGTAAGGTGCTCAAAGCTGTTGCCAACGATAGGCTTATCTTGCGCTCCTTGCAATGAGGAATCTCGTGGGCTTGAGCTGACTATAGATGAAACAAATGATTATTAGTCAGTAACAACAACAACAACAGTAAAAAATGGCTTTGCATTAAAATGTGAAGGTATTTAGTTTATTGGAAGATGTCTATAGAAAGACAAATTAAATCTTATTATTATACTTGGAGAAAGAAAGATAGAAATACAGTAAACCCTCTCCTTGTGACCACTACTCCAGAACAACCACTTCTGAAAGGAACCACTTCTACCTATTAAAAACATGAAAGATTTTGCAGTATTGAGCGTAACCGCTCTAGGACAACAATTTCTACGGAAGACTAAAACTGCCTACAGCTGTTGGTTGTCTTTTCAGAAAGAGATCATTTTAGTATGTTTCTATTAGCAGAAGAATAAAACATAAGCGAGAAATTATTTCATATTTTTTTTATTTCCTTACTGCGTATGTACGATGAGTACAATTTTGGAAAGTGAATTTTAAAAGAAGGGAAACATTTCATATTTCGGTCATGTAGTCATTTAATACTGGAATTTAAAAAGTCTGCTGATATCATGTGACGGATTTTTATCTTGTACGTGCTCTGCCTTTAGGCACTGCATGGAAAGGGGAGTTTGGTTCGGCTCATTGATTATGGCAAAGCACTCAAGAAATATCTGCCTAAGGGAAGGGATGTCTTCGTGGAGGACTTTCTAAGGGAATGGCTCACTCCACGTTACACATGGGGAAAACCACGAAAACGACCATGCAGCCAGCCCGTTCATCGGGACTCGACCTCAGACTGAACTAATACCAGTGTTCAATAATATTTTAACGCTCGGTTGCTGGTGGGCCATGAGACGGATTAACACGTCATTCCTCGGAATGCTAGCCCATTACACCATAAGAGCCTTTGGCAGTAATGCCTTATTCCTAGAACAGTTGTATGATTAGCTAATGTTACTAATAAATAATACATACGTTATTGTTTACAATTTTACCTATTAACATCATTCAGCTGCATTTCTTGCTCTTTAATACCAAATCTTTCTCTCAATGTATCTGCTATGAGAAACCACAGTGTAAAAAATAGCAACGAATCACTTATTTTAACTGCACGCAAATTTCATCATTGCAGGAAAAAAAACATATTTCGAAGAAATGCTATGGAAACAGTATATAAGGGCCACCAGCGGCCGAGCGGTAAAATCTCTGAACACTGGTAGTTCGGTCCAAGGTTTGAATCCCGCGACGAAGCTGGCTGCATGGGCGTTTTCGTGGTTTCGCCATGTGTAACGTGTTAATATGAGCCAGTTTCCAAAAATATAGAAATATACGTATATATATATCTACTCTGTTAATCGGCTCATTGATCTCCCTTTCTGTATTCTTATATGTTTTTAAATTGTGCATTTTTTGCTTTTAAAATGATTTAATTATGCTGTTTTATCTTCCGGTTAAGGCTATCTTCCGGTAAAGTTGCATGTAATATTTGTAGAATTATCAACAATTTAAAAGTTGTTTAAGTGCGGCTAAGCCTAATTATTTTTACTATATCAGCCATGATTGTTTACATTTGAATCTTAGCAAAATAGTGGATTTGTTGCCAATGTAGAGAAACTAAGCTTCGCAACAACAAAGAAACGCCTTCTTTTATTATTGCGAATTAAATCATGCTTAATCCATTCTGGAATTTATTTAAGAAAATAAGTGTTTAAGATTTAGTTCGTAATTTTTAATATAGATATTTTGAGTTTTTATGTATTTTTGCCTTGTCGCGAAGTGAAAACTGAATTAATTGAATGAGAAATACTGAATAGTATGTATAAAAAACTGTTTCTTTTTTTTTTTTTTTTGTTTGTTTAATTTATTTTATACATCGTGTTAGAGTTATTATAATATTTGAATAGAACATGTGGCAACGATTACATAATTCTTCAGATGATATAAATTTTGTGCATTCTGAATTATAAAATGAATGAGACGTAACGCTTTTAAGTGAACCTAACGCCAGAGTGTCGCTGTGGAAAACAAATAGAGTGAATTTTAAATAGTGCATTTATTCTATTGTGGTTTATGCGCTGTCGACGAAGCAGATTTAATGCAATCCAATAATTTTAAATGAAATGCAAGAAAAAATGCGTATAATTTAATATTCCGTGCAAGGAAGTAATGTGGTGAAAACATCAGATTTTTTTTTTTTTTTTTTTTATTATTATTATTTCTTTCAGAGTTCAGAGAATCAGAGTTTTCCTTACAGGATTATTTCTTCCAGAGTTCGAAATTTGGACTTATTTTAGTCTTCCGTAGAAATTGTTGTCCTAGAGCAGTAACGCTCAATACTGCAAAATCTTTCATGTTTTTAATAGGTAGAAGCGGTTCCTTTCAGAAGTGCTTGTCCTAGAGTAGTGGTCACAAGGAGGGGGTTAGCTGTATTTTTATCTTTCTGAATACTAAATACAATTCGCAGCTATTTTTTGATTTATTTTTAAAATCTGTGTTTTTTAGTAAGTTTTATAAATTTTTCGAAAAAAAAAAAAAAAAAACTTTAAAATTATAAGCTATAAAAGTTTTGCTATCATCTTAAAGTAGATGTATTTCTAGGCATAGCTGCAAAAAATTAGGAGTTTTTATTTAAAATTTCCGAAGATATACGCGAATTTATATACCGGCGCGTTTTAAAATTTGCTATATCTGTTAGAAGCGAAAATAACGACAAGTATGCTTCGTTAAAATTATTTGAAAGAATGAACGATGGACCTTTTTCGCAGTGAAAAGAAAAGGGAAATGGGCTACCATAAATTAAGAATTTCGCCAAGCGAATTATTCTTGGAGTAAATCGAAAAAGTGCCCCAAGACAAATTAAAAAATTATTCGGTAAGTTTCTTATAAAATTTTCAGAAATTTAATATTTAAGCTTAATTTGAGACGTAAATTCGAAGTATGAGAAAACCATAGTGTTGACATTTGAGAAAAAGTCCGATTTTGTCTTCAAATACCTAGAACAGTGCTATATATAAATATAATATATATTCTAAGTAGTGATTTCGAGACATGGGAAGTTAAATTTTGTCATTTGGCCCAGCAGTACGGAAGATAAAAAAATGTCCCTTTTATTTTTCTTTTTTGGTGCAATGTGTATCTTTCCCAACACACAGTCAAACTGGGAGTAAAAATTTATCGACCCTTAACGTTTTCGCATGGTTCTCTTGCAATCCAACCATGATCAGAGATAAACAATTGCTAAAATTAACATCAACTATTTAAATCAGAGACTTCTGTAGGCCGGTTTTTAGTACTCTGGAAAACAGATAAAAACACAACGTGATGAAAAACAGCAGCAAAGGGCGATAAGAAG
Organism: Stegodyphus dumicola; assembly: GCF_044657685.1. NCBI lineage: Eukaryota > Metazoa > Arthropoda > Arachnida > Araneae > Eresidae > Stegodyphus > Stegodyphus dumicola. The sequence goes on from NC_140768.1 coordinate 283,824,979, forward strand.
CAGGCAAATGCGATGACATAAAAATTTAACGATGTGGAGTACATCCAAATTTTAACGAAAACATAGTCTGTGTTGCGCAATTGACTAATCGGAAGATAGCTACAATGTGTAACACAAATCAGAATAAACGGTTGTTTAAAATACTATTTTGATCGTTATAAATTTGTCAGAAAGTTTCCTTTTCCCTCTAAACCGATATATTATATTGTTATATAAGATATATTTTATAATAGTTAATGAATACTTTTAATGCTTCTTCAGGAGAAAAACGGTATATTTGTTCATTAACTCTTTCCGTCAGGCTATCTTTTAAAGTCGGAGTTTTGATAAAAGAAAGGTAGGCAGTCTAATTAGGCCCAGAGGAGTACACAAGTAAAATTTTGCGAAGATAGCACTTATCGCTTTAATTCTGTGGGTGTGCCCAAAGTGGCACACTGATTGAATAGAGCTTCGAAAAGAGTGCTGAAACGAGCATTGTTGTCAATGAACTGACCGATGAGATGCGGAGAAACAAAGAATACAGACTCTCAGTTGTCCTAGATTATCGGTGAGCTCGGTGTGGGCACACCTAGCGTTCGCCGTTTGATTTTAGGCAAGATTTCAAGGTAAAAGTTTAAAACTAATATAGAATAAGGAGATTAGCATACAGCCAAAAAATAACATAGAAATTTCTTTTCAAACAATTCCTTTTATACTCTAAAAAAATCTGGAAGATTTCTTTGAAAAATGAAAGTCTTAAAAAACTAAACATGGCTAAAATATATGGACTGGTTTGTGTTGAGCTTCCATCTACTATAAATAAAGAAGGTTCAGAGTAATCTATAGTAACCTATAAATACCTTTTCATTCAATTTTTCTGTGCGTACAAAAGGCAATTTTTAGGTGTGTCCAGACCGGACATACTGTGCCGTAAAGGGTTAAACTTAGTTGCAGGCAAATATCTCTTACAGTTCTAAAATAATGACGATTTAATCGTTCGTGTTATTTATGTCAGAACATTGTCAATGAACTTGCTCATTAAACTAAAGCTGTTTTAATCACTGCAATCTTCCTACTTCTTTTTTTCATGTCAGACATATTGCTAACAGTGTCTAGGCTTCATTACTTTACGATACGCTCGCTACTATGTGCAAATCATTTGCTCGGTTTGGTAAATGCTGCTAATGCTGAAACATAAGGTTTTTATCTTTGTCTTTACGTGAATCTTAAGATATTTAATTTGACTTTCAGATTTGATCGATTTGTAAGTCTGTAACCATTTAAGCGATTTAAAAAAAGTAAGCCGCCCAGCCGGTATAGTGGTTAGCGTCGCTAACTGCCGTGCCAAAGGGCCCGGGTTCGAATTCCGAAGAAGACATGAATGGTTGCAAATTTATAGTTGTTCGTGCGGCTAGTACTATTTATTGTGTTCACTCTAAATATGCGGCGAGCCTAAAGTCCTGTCGAGAAGTTGATGGTAGAGGAAGAGGAGTGGGAGATCCTTGGATCTGTCCCCCCAAGCTCCATCAAAATTGGGGCGCAACTGAGCTATATCGCACTGTCACATGTAAGTTCCAGAAGGCTGTTGCCAACGACATGTACAAACTTCGGCTCCTTGTCAAGAGGAATTTCGTGGGCTTGGGCTGACTATAGGTCAAACAAGTGAGTATTAACAACAGCAAAAAACACTAAACCCATTTCTGAATAACTTAAATCTTTATTTACCTTTTAATAAAATTCTTAACTGCCACAAAGTAATATATGTTTAATTGTATTACATTCCACTGGTAATTTTACGAACATTTACATTTTTAATTGTAATTCATAAAAGATCTTTCAAGCTTCACATGCTGTGGACTTGCTATAGAATTGTTTGGTTTTATAATTTAATCTCAGTAGCATAGTTTAGGAAATGAAAAACTATGGTAATTGAATCTTTTCCTCAATTCCTTTATGAAAAGGTTTTGCTGACATAAATTCTTAAATAGTAATTCTCAAATTCTGCTGACTCATCGATTCTCTAAAATTATATAGTATCTTTTTTGGAACCACTTCTATCCTCAGTGAAGTAAATTTTAGAATGCATTAAAGGACTATTAATGTTGCGTGCACTTTCCCTGAAAAATGAAAAAAAAATTAATACTGTAGGGATAGAACATTATGCTAAGAATGTTGTACATAAATAGATGATTTTACTGCAATTACATGTGAAATTCCCTTATTTTTTCTGTATAATGTAACATGAAAATCTAGAAAGACGATGTTCTGGGGAAAAATAAGAATACAAGGGCATTTCTATTCAACACTGAGTAAACACTAACTCGCCAAGCTTGCAACAGTTTTGGCGACTAAAGTTTGGCGAGAAATAGCCAAAAGATGCTCAATCTAGGTGATTATTGGCCATCATTTGGGCATTCGAGAAACTTGGCGATCATTTGGCGACATTTTGGTCCGGTCCCTATATCAACGTAATAGGAAGTGTAATTGAATAACTGTAATTGATTTCATATGTAACTGTAAACGTATTCAGCTCTCATATGCCTTCCAGTAATTTCGAGAAGCATAAATTAGTACTAGAAATGTCTCGTCGACCGGGTGGAAATTATGTAAGACAGGAGAGTAAGAACTGCGTGCGTACAATTGTTAGGTCAGCGTGAGTTCCGATTACTGAGACACCTGAGGGTTAGCTTCGCTGTTTAGATGCCCTTTGCATTGCTTTGTGTTTAACGCTCGTAGTAGTTTGAAGTGTAACTACTGACTGTACTCTGTACTGTGAAGAGTTGTACGCGTATTTTCGTGGAAAGTTTGAGAACTATGAAGTGTTACTTTTGGAAAAATAAATTTTATCAAGGTGTCATCAATTTTGTGGGCGTTTAGTATGTTACGAACTTAAGGCAACGGGCAACAATTCGAATTCGTATGCAGGCAACAATTCGAATGCTCCAAATTCATGAATCTTAAAAAACGATTCGAGATTCGGAAACTTGAATCGTTACGCTTCTTTGGTCATTCGAGTGTTCAGAATAAGGGAAGTGTTAGGAAGTTTAACTGAGAACTTTTGAGAGACTAATTTTATTCGCTTATAGGAGAAGCATGCAATAGAAAAATAAATGAAAACGCGTTTGTTGTTTTAGTACACTTAGATCACCAACATCACATCATGGCATCCATAAATGCAGCACTCTCAATTTTCTGGAAATAATTTAGCATTCTATGTTTAATTGTTATCTCTGTTAACACTTGAAAAAAAAATCGTCATTCTATATTTGGTTTGATTAAAACGGATTTTAGAAAATGTTCAAAATTTGCAATATAAGTCGAATATTTTTATCAAAGTGCATTGAGAAAATGAGCTTCAGATTTTAGAGTTTTAATTATTGATTTCATTTACCAAGTTCCATTTGTATCCTTTCAAAAACATTTAGTGTATTTAAAAAAAAAATTATTATAAAATTTGTTTTCCACGAAATGTAGATTTCAGACATTAATTTCACTAAAAACATTTCAGTTAAATTATTTTTTCCTCAATTTTTGCTCTTATTATTTTCATATGAAGGGTTTGAAAGATATGAGAATTTTATTGGCTCCAGATAGGAGAAGATTTATGATACGTTCCACTTCTAATTATCTAATTATTATTTTACTTACAAAGTGCATCTATTTCATACTCTTTTAACAAAAACAAATATTTAAATTATCATTTTATAGATTTAGTTTCTTTGTTCATATGCTACTCATATATTCTTTCCAATTTTGATATGTGAAACACCTACAGGAGTCACGTGGAACTCCAAGGCTAAGAAGTTTGAAGACCACTCTTCTAAAATAATCCTTCTTTATTGTTAAGCTGCAAAATAATATTAAAATAAAACGCAAAAATTTCAGATTTTAACTGTCGCCTAAGGGCTTGTTAGGGTTATGCTTTTGCTGAGCTCGCACTCTACCAGTCTGCTCTTGCACTTACTCCTGCTAACCCAATTTTTCATGTCTTTTTAGCTTTATTATTAAGCAGTGTTTAATTTGCAATTATGCCACATACAGTTCGACAAGAAAATCTCAAAATTTTAAAAGCAGCATATGTTTGAATTTCCGATGCAGTGATAAGTGTTGGCATATAGCTATTTCTGTTTCTTTAGTTCTCAGTTCATCGTATCAGTGTTCGGTTTTCTTACTAAGTTGGCTTTTCTTACTAACATAAAAACTAAACTTTTTTGGAGTCCTTTTATTATTAACGTTTTTCGTGTTTAAATAAAATTCGATTCAACAGCAAAATCACAAAATATTTAAAAACAAGTTAATGTTAGAATTTCTGATAATTTTTACTAACAATTTCGGATAATTTTAATAAAACAACTTAATATTAAAATGACAGTTTGTCCCCAGATTTGGCGAGAAATAGCCAAAAAATGCTCGGCGATTATTGGCCATCATTTGGGCATTCGAGAAACTTGGCGGTTTTGGCGACATGCTGATCTGTCTTCTGTATCAACGTAATAGGAAGTGTAATAACTGTAATTGATTTCATATGTAACTGTAACCGTATTCAGTTACATATGAAACATAACAGTTTGTCCCCAAATTTCTCGTACGTTGGTGATAAAAATGTTTTATTCGATAGAGTATTGCCATGGTCGCTTTCAAATCGTTGCGTTTGTTAATCGAAAATTTATTAAAGTTCTAAAAAATACAAAATAAATAATATAACATATTATGAAAGTCTAGTTTTCAGAAGCGAATGTTCGGGTGGTTGACTACGCTATTAAAAACCGGATGGCTCTAGCTACCGTCGTCTCTTTTCAGTGCGAGAAACATACATACATTCATGCAGATTCTTCATTATTTAGTTTCTTTAAATATAATACAAGACGATAATATTTGGTGGCAACAATTTGAAAAGTGATTTAGACTTTCAAGGTGATTCAACGCAAAATCCCTTTTCAAGACTAACAGCCCATTTCGGCTAACGCCCATTTTGGCCCCAACACAACTGAATGAATGATATTTCATTCGATACTTCAGTAACAATTTGTTTAATTGTTCTATCTTTGACTGTAGACATATTTTAAATACAGCAATGCACTAACGAGAAATGGCAACAAAAGTTATGAAAGCTTTCGAATTAGATATAGAACAACATCCGAAAAGCTTTCCAGAGGCCATATACAAAGTTTGACAATTTACTTCCTTGCTGGTTTCAGGATTTGTATGAATTTACTAGACATAAAGATATTTGATTCGACTAGATTATTAAATCATGACGAAGAACAAGATGGCTGGCTATGTATAGCTACCCTTCCAGTTTTAACTGAAAGCGCCTTAGGCAATATGCAGAGGAGTTTCTGAAATGTTCATCGTAAAATTTTACGATTATTGAGGTAGTCCTAGCATCTTGTTAGCTGGAATAGATTCCTGAATAAATACTGTGCTGGGCTTGCTCGGCAGACGTCCCACTGTGTTGTATGTTTTAGATCTAGCAACAAATTTTAATCAAGTTTATTCCATCATCTTTATTCCTGGTAATTATCGAAACTAGGAAAGGGACATTTGATTTTTTGGGTCTGACGAAGATTAAAAGATTCAAGACTCGAAAAGTTGAAACTTTGCGCTTTTTTCATCATCCGAATTTTTCGAATCCTCTGACCACCTCTTTGCTACTAGCTTCAACTACTATGAGTTTTACCTAATCGATTTAGTTTATTGCTCACGGTTAATTTTTTGAATTATGGTGCAATCGCACCTTACGCCCAGAGGCGACACTGTTATTTTGGCAAACTTAAGAGTTCGTAAATTCACAAAGTTCTTGTCAGCGAGTGAATTGAGCCCTGCGATTTTAAAGTCTTGAAATTCAGTCTCTAATTCATATATACAGGGTGCCTCAGAAAAATGTACACACACTTTGAACTGTCATAGAAAGTTTATTTCCCAACCTGTAAGATTAAATTTCTGGAAAAAGTAAGTTCAGTATGAAAAAAAGTGCACTTTCTGATTAAACTGAACGTTCCAAATGGTGGTTAAAGTAATTGTTCAAAATAGTGGTTTTCAGCATTGACATTTCTAAGTACAAGTCACGACTGATTCCTTACTTCTCATAAAGTGCCGAATAAAATTTTTTGCCCTTGAATCTTATCCCAAAGTGTGTTAATTTTATATGGTTTACGACAATATGCCTCATCTTTTACTGTGCCCCATAAAAAAAAAAAAAAAAAAAAAAAAAAAAAAAAAAAATCGAACAGTGTAAGGTCTAGAAAACGTGGGGGAACTCGATTGGTTTCATGCGTCCTATCCAATGGCCTGGTACATTTTGTTCCAGGTATGCTCACACATCTCTTTGATAGGGCGCAGGAGAACCATCTTGTTGGTAATAAAACTTGGCATTACCATACATTAGAGTGGCAGGGAAAATGGAATCAGCAAACATTGTTAGGTACTTTTCTCCAATTGACAGCACCTTCAAAACGGAAAGCCCACTGAATAACTTAGGAGACAAACTACACCATACATTCACAACAGGCAAATTCACAGTCTTTGCACAGTAATGTGGGGATCATCTTCAACCCAGTACACACAATTATGCCCGTTAATAACTCCATTAAGTTTAAATTGTGGTGCATACGACCAGATAATGCTACACATAAATTCCGATTCACGTGTAAACATCTTCTGAACCCATTAACAAAATTGCACTCGACCACTGCTCAAGACCTTACACCGCTTGATTTTTTTTCATGGGACACAGTAAAAGATGACTGCACTTTCGTCAACCACGTAATGCTGACAAACTTTGAGATGAGATTCAAGCGGTGTGCGCAAAAATCCCACTGAACACTCAGGTACAGTGTATGAAATCAGTCGTGACTCGTACTCAGACATATTTAAGGTCACCATTTAGAACATTTACTTTAAACACCATTTGTAACATTCAGTTTGACCAGAAAGAACATTTACTTTTCAAATTGGACTATAGCCTTATTTGTCCTAGAAACTTAGCCTTGTAGGTTGGAAAATAAATTTTCTACGACAGTTCAAAGTGTGTATACTTTTTTCTAACGCACCCTGTATGTTACCGGCAAAGTTTGAAATCCGGCATTCTATAGAATACCTAGGCAGTATATAATGCCTAAAACTAACCAGCAATATATAAAACGATACATATTTCACATATTTCCTAGGCATTCCACGGAATGCCAAATGACAAAACAGCAAAGAATAATATATGAATGAATACTAATATGAAATACATTTTCGATTCGTTTCGTAGAACTGAAACTGCTTACAAGAAGTTAATAAATGATGTAAGAAAGCCAAAATGATTACCAAGAAGAAACCACAGGACTAGTGGCTTCTGAATCGCTAGGATGTGATGTTTGTGGAAAACAAAAGTATATTCATTTATCCTGTTAAAGAAAGCGACAGTACTATACAGTATTACCTCACGGACGCTGAGTTATTTCTCGTACTCCGTGAAAACACATTTGAGTACTGGACACGGACGACGGGACAAAATGTTGAATGAAATATCAACCAAATACAAAGACGTTACATGTAATGATATTGAACTGTACAACCACCTTTGTGTGCCAGAAAAAACAAAAAGGTATTAAAAAGGGCATTGTTGTGAAACTTATGATTGTTTCTGAATTTAATTTCCGTTGTCAGGTAGATCTTACTGATTCCTAGTCTCAGCCAGACAGATTTATTATGTTGTATCAAGATCATCTCACTATTTTTTAACATATTTTGAATAACAGTTTTTTAATGGCACTCTTTAATTATTTTAATGCCGCTCATTAATTTTTAAAAATAAGTTTTGTACTTTTGAGGAATGAACGCCTTTCAATTAATAAGCCTTATCATAACCTTTTTTTCATACCTTGTCTAAATAGCATTTGTCTATAGGATGTCTAGGTATTATATACAGCGCCTACGCATTCTATAGAATGTCGGCGTTTCATACTTTTGCAGATAAAATATACACAGTCTCTTAAATATACAGAACGTTGAAACTTGTGATTTCTTGGTCATGTGACGTGAACCAGCTAATGGAAAAGTTTCTTTCCAAAATTGAGACTAAATTAATCTCCAAGATAAAATTTTGTAGAAATTTAACTGCGCGCACTTGAGTCATTTAAATAAAGTTTTAGCGTTGAAATTTCACTTTTATAATTTGCGTAAATGTAGAAATAATCTTGAAAATTCATTTTCAGGATTGAGGTCACATGCTGCATACCGACGAATGGGAAATGAATGTAAGTAAGGTCACGTGGTGTGCTTTGGCTAATGGCGAACGTTTTTATTAAAATTTTTACAAATACTCTATAAACATTGAAAAATAATGATTATTAAATAAATGAAGTAAATAATAGTTAATAAGCAAAGTCCTTAACCTGTTTTACCAGGTAACTCACAGTCCGTTTTCTGCTTTGTCATGAGAAATAAAAGGAGAACAAAAAATCTCTATTTACATATGTACAGATTTACTACCGCCAGTGTGAGTCGTGGTGAATTGCTCTAATCCAGGTCTTTTAACAGTGTTTTCGACTGTTGAAACATAGTTGACATTTACTTGAATGGTTCGATAACGAGAATTTTGCATTCTTTGAAAGAAATTATTTGTTGTGATTAGGATTTCGTCATGGATGCATTTTAATTCTTCATGGATGTGGAAGTTCCGAATAAGCCACGGAACCTTTAAGTATTTTGTTTTGCAGGATGTTGATCTTTATTAATCTCTCTGTTTTCCAAGCAGTTGCCAAGCCGGGACGTCATAGAGTATGATACGGAAAATTAAAGTTAAATAACGAGTTCTTTCTCTGAGGATGCTTAAGTTACAATTTTCTTCGTCTAATGCAATATATAGCCAAATGCCACATTAGCCTTTTACTGTAGGAATTAGCCTTTTACTGTAAGAATTAGCCTTTTACTGTAGGAATAACAAGTTCTTCGAGTGTATAACAAGTGTTGATCAATAGTAACCCCGAGACGCTTGTAAGAATTTAAAACTGGTAGAATTTTATTTTCGGTTTTGACTTTCGAATCCTAACTTAAAAAGCCGTTAAGACCTTTACTGAAAAGTTTAGAAAGATTAGCTTTACAGGAATCCAGAAAAAAAAAGTATATTTAAAAAAAAAAAAAAAAAAATCAAACAAAAAAGAATTAAAAAAAAAAGAGCAGCCCCGAATGATACACTGCTAATTTTCTAAAAAGAATTTCGCGTTCTATGTTTAATGTGTAGGGTTATTATTTAAATTAATCACTTATTATGGATCTGGATCTTTATTATAACTTTTGCTTTTCGTTTCCCACACCAGAATATACATCAGCTAGTTTTTAAACTGAGATTGTGGGATTTTCAGGCAGAGCGTGTTTCTGGCTGCACGTTTCTGCCAGCTCTAATAATTATAATTATTCGGCTTTGTGTCCTGTTTATGACATCGAAAGCTATTATTGCCTGCGTACGCATAGATTAAATGCACATCTCCGATGATAGGTTGAGAAAATTTATTTGATTAACAGAAACCCTTCAGAGTTCTGGAACATTCCACAAAATTAGTCGTAAAACACTTCACAATACCACAGAGTACAATCAGTAGTGACACTTAAAACTATTATGAACGCTACACACAATTCTACCCCAAGCGCATCTGAAGAGCGAAGCTAACCCAGAGATATCTTAGTACTCCGACTCATGCCACTCACAGCAATGACAACTGAGGCCAGATGCTCTCTCCCGCCTTATATAGTTTTCACCCGGCTGCAGAGATATTTCTAGTACTTTCTTCTTCATTAAATGACTGGATGGATATGAGGGCCAGATATACAGCTAATGTAGTGACCAATTACAATACCTATTGGAGAGATAAAAGAACCGAACTAAAATGTCGCCTAATGGTCACCACATTTGGCGACTTTTGGCAATTTCTCGCCAAATTAGTGAGATAGCCTTTTACTCAATGTTAAAAAGACTTGCCCCTGTATTCTTTACGACACAGCATCCTCCCTCTACATTTTCGTGTTACATTATGTAGAAAAATACAACACTTTTAATTATAATTTCACAAAAAATATCTTTATATGTACAAAATTTGTAATAAAAAAATCTGAAATAGAAAAGTACCCTGTTATGTTTTTCTATGCAGGAAACGTGAAAAATCAGCTATGCCTTCGTCTGGATTTAAATATCGGATCTTCCAACTGCCAGATGAATCTGATAACCAATTACACCACGAGAGCACGCGTGTCGGAATACGATAATGCCTTATTGTCTGCAGTCTGAAATTTGTTTCTCATTTACCGCAGATTCTAAATCTTCATTTGAAAGATATTTTCTACCTCTTTACTTCCTTCCACATACATAAAATATCGTTATGTATGGAATTTACCAGGAGTAATATCGAACCCTCCAGTGGCGACCACGTATTTAAAATCATCGCTTATGAAAGTGTCCAATGTTTCTGAAGACATAAGCAAATATCATTTCTATAAGATGACCACCTCCACAGAAGATCCAAATCCTCTAGAAACATGGAAGATTGTCTCATACATCAGTTATTTATAATGGTTGAAAACCATTATATAACGTACCGCTATATTAGATGGAAAAAGTAGAAAACTATTTCCCATTTTTGCAGATGCATTCGTAGGAGATTTTATTTAAAAATGGATGAATTTTACTGTTTTTGTTGTTCCCAAGTTTAGCGCATTATACTATGAACGCTGAACCAATTTGTTCCAAGCATGCAATTAGCAACGAGTTGCCTACGATGGAGGGATAAAAAGTATAACCGTAACCACCCCTGCATATTTTTGACCTTGAAATGAAGCCACGTTCAATAGCTTGTTGCCAAACTGCGAAACAAACAGAAGAAAGGGCATACAACCTTTCTACTTTTAACCTAGTCTTAGGAAAAAAAGTAAAACCAAACGATACGTCGTTCAGGATTAGAATAAAACGGAAGACAGAAAAATACATAGTAAGCGAACATTTATCTTCTGCGTGAAACACTTCTTGGCAAGCAGCGAAAAGGGATTGTCATTACAACCTCTCTGAAAATACAATATCCATACAGTGGAGAGGGGGGGGGGGCGTCTCATTACGGAGCCAAGCAAAAAAACATGTTCCAAAGATCTCTCGAGGCAGAAAATAGAAATTACGTTCCCTACCACCCATCATAAGCAGACGATATAATAACACGATCGTTTTATGAGTTTTTTAATGAGTTACTTATCTAAGAGCAACCAAAATACTGTCGTCATTTGCAAAAGATAGTTTTATCACTTAAATGATAATTATGCATTTGGAGTCGAGCTGGCAAGAATCATTGCTGGCAAAAGGGAAATATATCATTTCACGCGAATGTATTAATAGCCCCCTTTCAGACCTTTTAATATTTTCGAATACTATTTGTAGACCCTATATTTCAACTTTCCGTATCTTTACATAATATTTAATTTTCAAAAAGGGAACTTATAATTGTCATCGAAGGTCGGATTATGAAGATTCAAATAAAATGAACATTTTGTTTAATGATGTCTTTTTCTTAATTAAGTTTGCAACGTTTAGGAAAAAAAATGTAGTTTATAATAGAAACAAAAAATTAACAAGGGAAAAAAAAAATCTGAAAGTTTTTAGATTTTAGATTACACTCAAAGAGGCGTTATTTTAACGTTTTCTGTGGTACCTTTATTTACTAAATGTCATGTTCTTCGCACTTAAACCATAAAATTCAACAGCAATATCGTCATATAATTTTAAAATGAAATTATCTTTAGAATTTCCGATGCACAGTCTCGCGGGCACTGGAGATAAAAATTAAATTTTTTTTTTTTTTTCTCGCACAGTGTTGCCATTGCTCGCTTTCAAATCGTTGAGTTTCTCAATCGAAAACTCATAAATGATTTACAAAATATGAAATCGATAATAAAACAAATTTCAAATTTGGGCTTCCAGATGCTCATATTCGGAAGGGGATTCCGTTATTCAAAATTCGATGGCTCTAGGTAACGTTGCTTTATCACAATGCGAGAAAGATGCATACATTTATGCAAATTCTTCATTATTTAATTTTTTTAAATATAACACAGGGCGATAATATTTGGTGGCAACACTTTGAAAAGTGAATCAACGCAGAAAGTGAATCGACGCAAAATGCCAAAACGTAATTTTAATAGCCTTTTTGAGCTAACGCTCTTTTGGGCTAAAAATATGAAATCTTTTATTTATTTATTTCAGGTATTTCATAATTTTCCAATAAATTTTTATTTTAAATGAAGAAACACCTTTTAGCAATAAATAATAATAATAATAAATAGATAGTTAGATAAAAATTACTGTGATAACATTTGAATTATAGTTAAGATGCTATTCCTGTGTTAGTTTCTTCTGACTTAAAGATTTCTTCAACTTTTATCAGCGTTGTGTTGTTTGTTGTTAATAATGCTCACTTGTCTTTATCGGCGTACAGCAACTAAATGAATCCAAAGAGAATAAAGGCAAAAATATATTTTGTGAGAGACTTACTTATACAAGGTAGAGTATTTAACGTTATCCATTTTTAAAGTAGAACAACGCATTTATTGAACACATCAATGGATACACTTGAATACGGCTAGGTAACACAGCATCTCAAATTTAGAAAACAAGATTCATTTCTTCAGTACATATAGTCTTAGATCACAGATGATTAGATATATTATTTCCGTCTTTTTTTCACGAGCAAAACATGTTTGCCAAAACATGCAAAAAAAATCTGATGTGTATACCACATGACATTCTTGATCGGATTATTAAAATATACGCATTTTTTCCTGCATTTCATTTCAACTTTATTCCCTCGAATTTCATAAGAGATATATTTCTCACTGAATAATTTCAGCTTTCGCTTCGCGACAAAGCAAAAATACATAAAAAACTCAAAATATCTTCATTAAAAATTCAAAGGTATAGAAAAACTTAAAACACCAAATACAGTTAAAACAATTTTTACAATTAAAATTGCAGTTTCTACGGAAAATCAAGCAATTCGGCCAGCATACAGACTTTTCGGTGTAACATACTAAAAGTTTCCTTTTGGTCCCACTCGGCAAAAAGACACTGAAGATGCATAAAGACTTAATTAACTAGTCTGTTAATTTTTAAATGTAAACAAATAGAGCTGCTATGGCGAAAAAAGCAGGCTTAGCCGCAACAACTTTTAAATTGTTGATAATTCTATAACTATTGCATGCAGATTAACTAAAGGCATAAAAACCTTAACCGGAAGCTAAGAATAACATAATCAAACATCTTTAAAGCACAAAATGATCAATTTACCAACATATAAGAATAAAAAAAACTGAGTTCATGGAGCCGAGTAACAGAGTGGGTATTATATATATATATATATATTTGTTGCAGCCGGTTGCAACCAAAATATGAGGTGCACAACTACATGTTATAGCAGTCCTATGTACAAAATTTCAACTTTCTGAGGCTACTCGTTTTTGAGTTATGCCAGATATATACATACGTAGTAACGTATGTACAGACGTCATGAAAAATATATCTTCTGAATCCATTTAAAATCAGTTTTATAATTCGTTTCAGAGAAAAGAGTCTTGTATTCTGTCTTTACGTACAGATGTCACGCAGAAACATCGTTAAATTGCATTCGATAGTCAAAATGAATATTTTCGTTGAAATATGACACCCGAAAATTTTCGGGATTACCATACTTCCCGAAAATTTTCTGGTGTCATATTTCAACGAAAATATTCATTTTCGTTTCATTCACTTTACTTCGTTACAAGGAAATAATTAGTCAACAAAAATATAAGTAAAATTTCTTACCGTACAAATTGGAAACATTTATGGTTTTCACTTACCTAAAAAGAAAAGAGAAAAATTATAAATATTACAAAAAAAATGAGAGGAGGGGCAAAGAAAGATACAACAATGGAAAATGTTGTAAATTTTGCATATACTTTACAGTGACTCACATTTGTTTTCGGACACTTGTGTTTTTCAGGCTTATTTGCCAATATTCGTAACAATTATAAATAGCAGAGAAATGACTTCTTTTCTTTTACATATGCTACCGATCGCAGTTTTTTAAACCTGCTTGTATTCGGAAATGTTATTCAAAACGTTTTTCTTTACGAAAATAATTTATTCAAAAAGCTCTGAAAATGAAGTTGTATAAATATTACGATTCTTTGAGAAAGCAGTTCATATTTAAGGAAAACATAAAATCAACGGGACACCCAACAGATAAGGACATTAAGAAAATTCAGGTTGTGCAAAATAGGTTTCTTCGCACAATCACTGGTGCCTCATATTATGCCCAAAACAAAAGTCTTTATTTCGACCTAAAACTTGAACCAATTCAGGATTTTATTAATCGGAATAATGAAAATTTCATTGCAAGAATTTTGATAAACAACCCAGCTAACTTCGTGGATGTGCTTTCCCACGAAATCCTGAACGAAGATTAGCTTTTTACGCCCTTTCGCTGCCCACCTCCTACAAGCAAGTCAGGCCAACCAAAAATGAGGGTGCAGATTGCCTGCTGTAGATGCCGGATTTAATTAACGCTATTTTTCGTTAATTAATGTACCGCAAGTGACTTTAAAAGTGTCTTGGGTGAACTGTCTGTATATTTACGAATATTTTAAGAAGTCATTTTCTCGACTTCGGATAAATCAAGCAATTTTAGGACTATTTTTCCCTTACTGTAATTGTTGACGTACAAGACTTTATAATGCCTCCGGCCCCCAGTAGCTGAAAAGTCACAGCCATTTCATAGCTGTTCTCAAAAGAACATTTATTCACCATGTAAAGAATTTCTGCATCTTTCTTTTTTTTTCAATGGTGGGCACTTTCCTATGTCGGCATCGGCCACATAGGAAAGATGTGGTGGTCTCTTTATTATGGAGGCACCTAACAGGTGGGACACCTTTGCCTCTTATAAAGGGACAGACAATTATGCCTTCTTCGGGATTCGAACCCCGGCCCTTTGGTATCGCAGTACTCCCCTAATCACTATACCGTCTGGGAAGCAATATCTCTACCTTCCAAGCATTTATTTTGTACTATGTGTATCTCTCCAATTAGCGCAGTAGTTGGCAAGCCACGCCACGTGACCAGCTCACCAGTGCCCGACCACAGACCATACTGCAGTTCCATCTAAACTTGGCATTTTCTAGCACGAAGCGAAGGGCTTCAAAGTTTCTTCCACCCCAGCCTAAAACTCATGGAGGTAAGAAAGGATTTCCTACCTCCATGAGTCCTAAAACTCATATGAAGAAAATTATTTATGGATTTTCTCAGACGTCAGTACAATTCGGGATTCTCTCAGGAATCTGAAATGAACAGAGATAGGAATTCCCCGCTGCATGTCAGAATAATAACAAAAGTATCAAAGTCTCAACGGGACACCCAATACATCGCTAGGTATTCTTTAGCTGAATTTACACCTTTCACGACCTCCGACGTGAATTTAACTAATATTTTAGCGTAAGAATATTGCAGTTTGCTTCATTTCTTCATAAGAATTGCTTTTATACTTTGAGCCTTCGAAGAAATGTCATACGTAGTTATTCTTGTCTCTGTCAGGCTCCATACAAGTTCGATAAAACTTTAACCCAAGAATATGGAGGAGTTTTGATAACTAAGACAGTTGTATAATAAATACAAGCGTACATGTAAGGCTATATGTTTGGGATCGTTATCCAGAGAGAACTGGAATGTATTTTGCATTCCAAGTTTTCTTGCACATGATTTCAGGTTTTCCGTAAGAATATCTATATATTTATACTGATCCATATTATTTCCTATAAAAAGTAAATATCCCATCCCTGAAGCTGCGAAATAAGAAATCCAAACTATTATGCTACCACCTTCATGATTAACAGTAGGAAACAGGTTTTTCAGACTCAATTTTGCATTTATCTTTCGCCTCATAACTATTCGTACATCGGACTCAAATATATTGAATTTTAACTCATCGACAACTATAATATCATTTAAATATGATACATCTTTGCTTACCATGGGTTTTAGAGACGGCAAGTTTATTTTCAATGTTTTCTAGTTGATGAAGGATTTTCTTCTTGCTAATCGCCACTGTCCATGTGCCTCAGTGACTATTATAACAGTTTTAGGGTTAATTTTTATTTTAAGCTATGCTTCTAAATTCGCTGTAAGTTTTACAGACCTAAATTTTGGATTTTGTTTAATTTCTCATACGATAAATCTTTATTCCCTCATGTTAGCTTGGAATGTTGTCCAGACTTTCGTGCATTTTGAAAGTTCCCCGAAAGTTCCAGCATTTTAATAGATCAAAGATAATTGAAAACTCTGTGAATATCAATACATTTATAATCTTTAAAATCATGAATAGTTACATTTTGTGAACATTAATATTTGCGTCTTGCTATGTTCACATCTCATATGGAATCTTTAATATGTTTTGCTACACATGTAATTTCCAAATGCAGACGATACTGCTTGCGGTGTATTTTTATTTAAAGCAAAAAAAAAAAAAAAAAAATATGACAAGAAACGCTATCTTCCAAATCAGCTCTACTAAACTTTCATGAGCCCAAATTATTATCTGAGTTACTGGTTAACACTTTCGGAATAAATGATTTTATTGCAAAAAATATTTTGACGATATTTACATTGTAACAAGAATGTCTTCAAATAGCGAAACAAATAAAAGGAAATTATTTATGTTTATGCATCTAATGAAGATTCTATGTTTCAATATTTAATATATATGCACGTAAATTTCAAAAAACAAATACACGAAATCAAATGTTAGCCACTGTAATAAAAATATATCTTTTGTAAATTTTTGTATAAAAATATATCTTTTGTAAATTTAAAAGAAAAATCCTAGAAAAAAGCTGCAATGATAAAGAGTATAGTATCATACGTACCGATCGATTTCGCACTAAATGCATAACATATGGTGTTAGAAATACTTTTTAGTAACTGCATTTTGATACATCAGTTAAATATAATACTAAGAATAATATCGAGGTCTAAATTATTAAGAGGTGCGTTTATCGCTCATCCTATTAAGCAATAATACATCAATTAAATTCGAAAAATAAATTACGTATTTTATGTTCGACCGAATAGCAGCACTCTGAGAATTTTATAATCGCAGTTCCGCAAGGTAGATAAATTAAAGACCTTATGTTTCCGGGTAGCTGCAATACGTGCCACGTCGAGGTGATGATGTAATTGTGATAGCGTAACGGAAAGTAATAGTCCAAATTAAAATTTTTTAAGACTTCACTGAGGGCATTTTTAACATGCAAAAAATTAAAAACAATCAACCATTTTTAGGGTTTGATCTTTAACAATTAAAAATTTTTCCTTAAAGCATCGCCGCTATAAATAATTTTATACTTTGAAAACAGAAAATTCATAAAATAGAAAAATAACGAATCTAGGATTACTGCCATCTAGAATTTAGTTTTTCTTCCCTTACTTCTGATAATCTTCGAAATAAATGCATGCAATGAGCAATGTCAAAAAACTACGAATTCAAAATCAGGTTCTTGCTATTCGTTGAGAAAAAATTTTCAAGAACAATTTAGGTATTCAAAATTTCAGATATTTCTAAATGATAACATTCCGATTCGTTGCGAAAATCTTTTGGAAATAAATTAAACTGTTTTCATTCTGATCAGAAGAGAAACATACATGTACGTACGTACAGGCGTCGCGAAAAAAAGTCTCTTCTGAATGCATTTCAAACCCATTTTGCATTCCGTTTGGAAAAGAGAGTCGTTTATTCTTTCCGTATGTACAGATATCACGCAAAACCGTCTTTCAAATGGATTCGAAATGGATATTTTCCTTGAATATGATACCCGAAATTTTTCTCGATTACAATACTTCCTTTACTTCGAACAAACAAGTAAAAAGGAGAAGATAAAAGTCGGAAAAGGTCTGAAGAGATTCTGGTCAAGGAATCTCCCTATTAGTGGTCAAATTTTAGGTGCTTAAAACTTATTTATAGAACTATTTCCTTGCTTTAGTTTCTACTGTACAAGTAGCATCGTGGGAGATGATTTATCACTGAATGCACGCAGTCTGTAAATAGCTACAAGCGATAAATAACTCATTTAATGCAGTAAAACAAGAAATAAATTTTTAAAAATGTTTCTCCCAGTCTCTGACAAGCCTTTTTAACAGCAGATAATTTTGAAGCTAGAATAAAAATTCCTGCATTATACTAAACTTCTTCCATAAATTGCACACGATGGTGGACGTTTCTTTCAAGTCTTTAGCGAAATCTGCATTTAAAGAGCGTTCTCTTCCACATTTCCGATGATTCTTCACTTCATTTTATCGTCTGAACGTTGGTGGTTACTCACTTTCACTGTATGCGTTTGAATTTCCTCAAGTATTGGCGGAGGGAGGAGAGAAAAGAAAAGAAAAATGCAAAAATCGCCGAGGATTGCAAGAGAAGGCAAAGCGAAAAACGTAACATACGTTTTTAACGGCCCTTACCCTAAATACTCCACCCACATTCATCTATATGCTTTTATATTCGACATAAAAAAATTGAATATTTTGGTTCGAATCATAATTTGCATACATTTCAAGAAAACTGTTAAAATATGCAAATTCTGTTAGCTTTGAACACCAAGATAGTAACTTTAGTTCGAGCAAATATAGCTCAAAATGTTAAATATGGAATTTTCTCTTGTCTCACGCTTGATGGTTCTATATTACGCCTTTAGACGGATTTTAAAAAGTCATGTTTAACTTGGCCAGTGGACTTAACTGTTTTGTGAAGACCAGTGTTCCCTTTTTTAAGTACAAAAGGGGTGTTAATCTCGAAATGGGATTGTACTTCAAATAGCTGTAAATGCGTCATTTTTTTCATTCGAGTCTGTTGCCATTCAACAAAACGTAAGCTATTTATCTTTTAAATTGAATCTGTCTGGTTGTGGAGGAAAAAATACTAAGCTATTTGAAACCAATAGATGCAGTCCTACACTACGAAGGCATGCAGAAGAAAAGGAAAAAATACTTTATATGTTTAATAATCTTTTTCCATTGTTTAAATAACGTTTTACATATTTGTGGTGAGAGTGTATATATTAATTCATCGCAGGATAAACCTAGAACCTTCCAGTTTCGAAGATATGTGGATCTGCACCCAAACATGTGCCTATCGAAGGCCGAATTTTGAATTTGTTTTTTATTTACTTTATATCTTGCGCAGATTAAACGAATTCTACAATAAAAAATTCAATACATAAATGCATATTATTATTTTAGCATTCATATTGTTATAATGATTGTGTGCGTTTTTTTATAAAAGATGCGTTTATTATATTTTTAACAAAGAGATTAAAACTTAAAAATCGCACAGTCTGAAATATAAAAGAATGGTTTTAAGCGAAACTTGTTCTAAAATGATTTAATGAGTGAAATATAAACTTTTTTCACAAATATTTTAGTTATTATTAGTTTATATTTATTTAATAATATTGTTAGCACAAGCCCAGAAGAACTATTAATTTCGTTTTGGCATTTAGCATCGATTCACTATAAATATTGGTTCCCTTTTCAAATTGTTGCCACCAAATATTAGAGCCCAGCATTATATTTAAAGAAATTAAATAATGAAGAATATGCATGAATATATATATATATATATATATATATATATGTTTCTCGCACTGTGAGAAAACAACGGTACCTAAACACATCAAATTTTGAATAATGTTATCCTCCATTCGAATATGGGCATCTGGAACCCCAAAATTGGAATTTGTAATTTGTTTTATTATGAATTTCATATTTTGTCAAACATTAAAGAATTTTTGATTAACGAACTCAACGATTTCAAAGCGAGCATACTGTACGGGGAAAGAAGATATATATAACATTTTTGTTTCCAGCGCAAGAGACTGTGTATCGGAAATTTTAAAGATTGTGCTCTTTTAAATAGTTTGTGATATTGCCGTTGAATAGAATTTTATGTTTTATTTGCGTAGAGCATGATGCTTAATAAGTAAAGGTGACTCACGAAATGTTAAGAAACGCTGCTTTGGGCGTAATATAAAATTCGAAAGCTTTCAGACATGTTTTTTTAATGTACTAACATTATATGCTTATTTTTCAATGTCTAAAATCATCTCATTGTTTATCAATTAAACACAGATAATAAAATATAGATCAGCTTGTTTCATTCCTCTCAATTTTTTTTATAATATTAAAAATCTACGCGCGTCTGTTTGTTTGTGACATCATTTTCTCCGTAACGGCGGGGAGTTGAGTTTCGAGAGAGCTACTTCTGGATTCCGAAAAAATTCCTGGGAAGCCATTTCGACCATTCCCATCTTCGTACGACTTTAATCAGCCAAAATATTAATTAAAAACTGAAAACGTTAACTTTCGTTCTCATTTTTCCGAGTGGCAGCCATCTCGCACGCTGGAGATAAAAATCTGCTTTATTTCGAAAAATGTTGCCACTGCTCGCCTTTAAATCGTAGAGTTTGTTAATAAAAATTCGTTGAGTTTTACAAAATATGAAATAAAAAATAGCATTACCAAACATTAAACATATTATCATTATATAAGGCCCTATTCTGACGTTGAAGAAAATGCGCGATTATTGCGGCGTTAGTTCTTTTACTGATATTGAGAAAAAAAAAAGTTGTTATATTACATTAAATTTAAATCATAACGACATAAAGTTTTTGTTTCGTGGCTTGGCAACAAAAATTATTTACGAACTGTTTGTTCCGTGGAAAGAATGAATTGATTTTGTTCATATTGAAATGTTTCGTTTCAGGTTTACAAATAACTTATAAATCTGGCTAGCTTGTCTGATAGTATTTAGATTATTTTGTACGTTTCATTATACATATAAATCAATATTTGATGCGTGTACAAATAACAATTCTTTTATTTATTTATTTTGTTGAAGAACTCAATGCAGTCATTCTATATCTATCCTCATAGGCCTAACGAATGGTAGAAACAAAATCACAAATAATGCGACAACTAATACGATTTAATTTTACGTTATTATGAAGCTGCTATATTTTTACATGAAAAAACTTTTACCAATGTGCTTTCCTTGAGACATAACAAGACAATTTACATACATTTATCAGAAATATCAGAAATAGAACGCGATTAATGATTAGGTGCTGGCTCAAAAAGTTTGCTTTTCGTTTGCGCATGTTGCAAGAATAATTTTGAAGAACTCTTAACAGACAGCTGTCAAATAAAAATATGTGAAAATCTAACTTAATGATCGGCAGTGTCAACTGTGGAAAGAGAAGCGGCCTCGGGGAGCGTGCGAGGTGATAGCAGCCGATCATATTCCTAGCACACATGGCTCAGTTGCTGTTTTAAGAGTGGGAGAAATTTCTAGTGCCCACGTATAGAACAGACACCAGGTTCGCGTTCTGGCTGGCCCACTACTTGCGTTCAGCGGCCTGACCGTGCAGAATTTCAAGGCACGTCGGTAGGAGAAGTTGAAAGTGCAAGGTCTATGTTTGTTGTTGGAGTCTAAATGGGGGTAGTCTAAAAATATCGGAGGAGCCTTGGGATCCAGTCACGTGATGGTTTGGTGCCATCCCAGCATCCGAATCAAATTAGGCATACCCCCCTCTCTATTCCCACACACTTCGAGGCTAGAAAGTAGTTCGATTTTTCGCCTCCCTCTTTTCCCTTATCTGCAGCACTTTCCTGACATGGTCACGTCGCGAGACTTTAGCGTCGTGGATTTACGAGACAAGCAGCAAAGCTCAGTGAAGTCCTAAAAGCCTCCAGGAGGAAGAAAAAATAAAGCTCTTGCGATTGGGAGTCGACTGGTTTCACAAACTTAGATCGTCTTGTTAAATTTTAAGGGAAATAAGTAGAGTCAATCAACTGAGTTTAAGGATTTTGCCGGGGACAAAGGCGTTCTTAAGCTGGATGACGGTTTTTTTTTAGCGCCGTAGCAGAAAAGAAGATTTAAAAAGACAGGACAATGAATAATAAGCTTTCTATCCGCAGACTGAGCCTCCGAATACATTAAATCTTAAATCCTCTGGCAAATGGAAGCGAAAGCGCCGCTGCGATTTCTTTGCAAACAGAACAATTCGTGAGCATAATTCATTTCAGAAAGAAGTGAAAGATTTTATAGAATATTTAAACACATTTCAATAAAAGTAAAGGGTAAAAGAAACGAGTTTAAAAAAATAAGAGAGATAAGAATGGCTATTATTTTATTGAAAATAAAATTCGACAGATTAGGAAGAGCCCAAATCCTTTCCCGTGATCTTAATGGCAGCAGGTTTTAACTATTTCATTATTCAGAAACGAAGAATTTTTGAAAGTATTGCAGAACTATGGGTTTTAAAGACGGCGCAATGCAAATTATTTTACAACGAACGAATTTTAACAGAAACAATGAATCTGAAATATAATTTCAAGGAAAGTTACTGTAAGTTAAGATAAAGTTACTACAAGCAACTGTAAATAACATAAATTAATAGTTATTTTTAAATACTCTTATTACTCCAGAGAGATTGTTATTATAAGTAATTAATCAGAGCTTTATAAATAAATATTTTCTGGACAAACTGTGCAAAAAAATTGATATGTCGTGCATTTAACACAGTTAAGGAGTTTGAATACACTATCCTCTATTTAGCACAGTTTTATTAAAAAATCTGATGTGTACACCCTATGACTTCCTTGTACGGAATATTAAATTATACGCATTTTTTTCTTGAATTTCATTTAAATTGATTGGATTGAATTAAATCTACTTCGTCGACAGCGCATAAACCATAATAGAATAAATGCACTCTTTAAAATCCACTATATTTGTTTACTATAACGATACTCTGAATGCACAAAATTTATATCATTTGAAGAATTATCTTATCGTTGCCACATGTTCTATTCAAAAAATAAAGCTAGAACAATGTATGAAAGAAATTAAGCAAACAAAACAGAAAAGAAACAGTTTTTCACAGACGATTTAGTATTTCTCATTCAATTAATTCAGTTCTCACTTCGCGACAAGGCAAAAATACATAAAAACTCAAAATATCCGTATTAAAAATTACGAAATAAATCTTAAACACTTATTTCCTCGAAAAAATTCCAGAAAGAATTAAGCATGATTTAATTCGAAATAATAAATGAAGGCGTTTTTTTTTTTTTTTTTTTTGTTGTTGTTGTTGTTGTTGCGGAGCTTAGTCTCTCTAGATTGCCAACAAATCTACAATTCTGCTGTTTCAAATGTAAACAAATATGTCCGCCATGTTATGTAAAACTTAACCGCACTTAAACAGCTTTTAAATTGTTGATAATTGTACAAATATTGCTTCCAGAATTACGAAAGGCATAAAACCCTTAACCGGAAGATAAGAACAACATAATTCAATCATTTTTAAAGCAAAAAATGTACAATTTACAAACATATAAGAGTAAAGAAACTGAGATCTCTGTGCCGAGTAACAGAGAGGATATATATATAAATATTGTATTTATATACGTTTGGTGCGGCCGATTGCAACCAAAATACGAGGTGCATTTCTACATGTTATAGCAGGCCGATATTCAAAATTTCAATGTTCTGAGGCTGCTCGTTTTTGAGTTAGGCGAGATACATACGTACGTACGTACAGACGCCACGAAAAATTCTCTTCAAAATTAATTTTAAAGCAGTTTTATAATTTTTTTGGAGGAAACGAGTCTTTTATTCTGTCCTTACGTACAGATATCACGCAAAAACATCGTTAAATTGCATTCGATAGCAGTCAAAATGGATATTTTCGTTGAAATATGCTGCCCGAAACTTTTCGCGATTACAATACTTCCTTTTTACTTCGTACAAAGAAGTAAAAATCATAAATTAAAATAGTTATGAAATCTTTATTTAAAAAATCTGATGTGTACACCACATGACTCCCTTGTACGGAATATTAAATTGTATGCATTTTTTCCTGCATTTCATTTAAACTTATTGAATTGAATTAAATCTACTTCGTCGATAGCGCATGCACCACAATAGAATAAATGCACTTTTTAAAATTCACTGTATTTATTTACCATAGCGAAACTCTGGCGCTAGTTTAACTTAACAGCGTTACATCTCATTCATTTTATAACTTAGAATGCACAAAAATTATATAATCTAAAGAATTATCTAATCTTTGTCACTTGTTCTATTCAAGTACGAATATTATAATATTCGTATTATAATACTATAATACAAGTACGAATATTATAATATTCGTATTATAATACTATAATACAAGTACTTGTATTATAATAAATCTAAAACGATGTATAAAATAAATTAAACAAATAAAAAAAAAGTTTTTTGCAAACGATTCAGCGCCGCTTAGCTAATGTGCATACGCTACTAATTAATTCAGTTCTCACTTCGCGGCAAGGCAAAAATACATAAAAATTCAAAATATTTTCATTAAAAATGGAAAGACATAGAAAAACATAAAACATCAGATACAGTTGAAATAATTAAAAAACAATTTATACAATTTAAATTAGAGTTTCTACACCAAAACAAGCACTTCGGCCAAAACAAGATGATTTTTCAATGCACAGAGACATGAAAGTTTAATTTTGGCTCCGCTCCGCAAAAAGACACTGAAGGTGCAGAAACTGAATTCACTATTCTGCTAAGTTTCAAATGTAAACAAATATGGCTGCTATGGTAAAGAAAAATTAGACTAAACCGCAGTTAAACAACTTTTAAATTGTTGATAACTCTACAACTATTGCGTGCAGATTAAATAAAATACAAATCTAAGTTAACAGTTTTTACAAGCATTTAAATCTAAGTGTTGAAAAAAAAAAAAAAAAAAAAAAAAAAAAAAAACTTACAAGAGATGCATTTGTGAATGTTAGATAAATTCAAGCTCACCTGTGAAGCAGTATTATATTATCGGGAGTATACTACATAAAAGAAGTAACATGCTGTTAGCACAAAATCTTTTTTTTAAGACTTCTGCCTCAGAACATAAGCAAAATTTCGCCAATACATATCGTTTGGCGCTCATTTGTTTTTGACGTTGCCCAGTTTCATTAAGCAAAAGTTACACTAATTTATTCTAAAAAAATGAAGCTTTATTTAAATTTCTGAATATATTCAAAATAAAATTTTAAAATAGATCTCATAATAGTACGAGAAATTAGAATTTTGATAAGGAAAGAATTAAAATTACTAGTCAAAGAAAACGCTCGCTCTTCTAGAAGAAAGCACTGTTCCTTTATCACACATTTTCTTCTTTTTTTTATTAACCTTTGTGCGTAAGAGGATTTATTCGATGAAAGATTACATTCAACACCACGAAATATTCAGAAAGTGGTACAAGATAACATGAATCTCGTGAATTTAAATAACTGGAGAAACTTGAAAGCGAAAAGTTGTTATTAAGCATAAAATCTATATATTTAAAGAAGAATGTTTGTGCGTTTGTTTGTTTCCGATTAAATCAATCACTACTATAGCCATTTTGGGTCTGGAAAAGGTCGACGTCCGCTTTTTTTCAAAAAAAAAAAAAAAAAAAAAAAAAAAGGCTAAAATTAGAGATATTAATTAAAAACTCTGAAAACGTTAATTTTTGCCCTCATTTTTCCGAGTGGCAACAGTCTCGCACGATTCAAATAAAAATCTGCTTAATTTCGATTAAGTGTTGCCAGTTCTCGCTTTCAAATCGTAGAGTTTGTTAATAAAAAATTCCCAAGTTTTACAATGAAATAAAAATAGCATTGCTAAACATTAAATACATTATACACGATTCAAAAAATTCGTGGAAAGCCATTTCGACTGTTCCCATATTGGTACGACTTTAATCAGACGAGGTATTAATTAAAAGCTCTGAAAACAGTAATATTCGCACTCATTTTCCCGAACATTTTCGCGCTTTGGAGATAAAAATGTTTTATTTAAAAGTGTTGCTACTGCTCGCTTTCAAATCGTAGAGGTTTGTTAATCAAAAATTTTTGTTTTTCAAAATCTCTCTCTATATAAAGAAAATTACCTCAAAAATTTATCACTCTTACAAAATATAAATATCTATAAAGAAGAATGCCTGTTTGTGTGTTTGTTTGTTTGCTCGCGTTATTGATTTCTGTTCAATTATGATCAATCTTTTGCCACATTTAATCGACTAAAATTGAATATAGGTGAAATATTGGATGGAACTTGAGCTTTTACGATCATTTGATTAGAAAGACGAAGATCATTAAAAACTGGGTGCCATTGTGGTGATATAATAAGAGAGCATTAGTTTATTTTTCTACCGAAATTTTTTATATCGGTTCCATATCGCATCAAACTGAACAATTTATGACTATAAATCGTATTTTTTACATCGTTATTAGAGAAGGATTACGCTGGTATCGTTCTATCTGTTATTAGATACATTACTCTCAATCTAACATAACGGGCATCGGATACTTTCGCTAGTAAATTTAAAAAAAAAAAAAAAAAAAAAAAAAAAAAAATCTGAAAGATTTCAGACTTTAAATTACGTCCAAACGGGCGTATTTTTAACGTTTCGTGTGTTACCATTATTTATTAAATATCACGTTCTTTGCACTTAAACCATAAGATTCAGTTCAAGAGCAATGTCACAAAATAATTTTTAAACGAGCACACTTTTAGGATTTCCGATACACAGTTCCGCGCGCTGGAGATAAAAAGGTCTCCCCCCCCCCCCGTAAAATGTTTCCGTTGCTCGCTTTTAAATTGTTGAGTTTGTTACTCAAAAATTAGTTAAAGTTTTACAAAATATGAGATCGATCATAAAACAAATTCCAAATTTCAAATTTGATCTTCCAACATGCCCATATTCGTAGGAGGATTACGTCATTCAAAATTCGATGGCTCTATGTACTGTTGTTTTATCGCAATGCGAGAAACATACATGGATTTATGCAGATTCTTGATTATTTAATTTCTTTAAATATAACACAGGGCGATAATATTTGGTGGCAACAATTTGAAAATTGCCAAAACGAAATTAATAGCCCTTCTGGGCTAATGCCCTTTGGGCTAACAAAAAATGAGAAATATTTAAATGGACAAATACTTTAAAAATTATTACGGTTACCATTTTTCATCAGTAAATAAATAATTTTAGAGGAAATACACGCACAGATGGCGAATATTTTCGTTTCCTTTTATTTTTTGGAGGGTTTCCATGGGAGTGGAATTCACTTTTTATCATTTAAAATAAAGTTTTTTTCCTAACTTAAAAAAGGCACAAACGTAACACTTTGTCACATAATTTACGGGAAACATAAATAAATTGGCATTTCTTCGTTTGAAACAATTTTCCCCCCTTGCTGACATTTTTTTCGGAGGGGAGAAAAGGATATTTTAAAACTCAAAGCAAATTTTTTTGAAGTATTGATTGACTTTTAATTAATACATACACTGAATTAAACAAAATTTTGAAGTAATCAATACTCATTTTTTTTTCTGCTTACGTATTTTCCATTTAAAATTTCTTGCTGTGCTAAATCAATGTTTTTTCTTCAGTAAAATAAAACAATTAAGCAATTTTATTCATTATGAATGATTTTTAATTCTGCAGTTGGCAACAACTCTAAGTATCATGCTGTCTGGAAAATCTATGCCTTAGTCAACGCAAAGGTTATCTTTACTAACATGTAAAACTGACTTTAGTTTAGAAAATCTTTACTGGCATATAGTATTGTTATGCACAATGTGAAACTTTGCCTTTAGGCAACCAATGGGAGCTCACCGGAGCCCTAAATAAAAGGCCTCAGGCACTTCTTTTATGTAAGTTAACCACAATAACAAATTTTATTTTAATAATACATATGCCTTAAAAATCGATTCTAACTTCTGAATGTATGCTTGTCTTTCTTTGGGAAACGAATATTTTATTTTTGTTTTGGCAGATTGGATATGTAGGGGTGGCAGCTTAAATTTTCAGAGGCACAAATAATTTTTAAATAATTAATTCTGTATCTCTACTAATTTGAGACGAACAGAAAAATATTTAGTGTGCCAGATAAAGTGGTAGTAACGGTGTCAGATTCTAGTACCCTCTTGATAATGTTTGAGTCTGACAGTGATAGATAATTAAAAAATTTTCAGAGTGTTATTTACTGTATTTTTATATTCAGTTTATAAATTCAGCAAAACTTTATTTTCTATTACTTAGCATACACTAAATTTGCATCTTTTGTTTTGATTAATAATCTTAAAAATTTTTGCTTAAGTTTTTAACGTTTAAATTCATTTTATTGCCTGTTTTGTTGTAATTTAACTTAATTATATATATATGTAAGGTATAAAACATGAAACTAGTAATTTTAGTTTTGGGCCAGTCCTTTTTTTCCTATTTATTTTAAATAGTTATTATTCTGTTTATCATACTGTTGCGTATGTACGGTTTCGTAATAGATTGAATGCACACATATCCGATGATAGGTTAATCAAAATTCATTTTATCAAAATAAACAGTTCAAAGTTTTGAAGTTTTCCGCAGAAATACTCGTACAGGAGTTCAAAGTATCGCAGAGTACAATCAGTAGTTATGCTATTGATTGTACTCTGCGATGCAAATTACTAAGAACGTTAAACACAACGCAATACAAAGCGCATCTAAGGAGAAAGCTAACTCGGATATCTCAGTTCACGCGGAACTAACAACTCGTCACAACAATAACTAAGCGACTGGACAGCAGATGTTCTTTTTCGGACTTAAATAGCTCTCAACCGGTCGCCGAGATACATCTAGTACTTTCTGCTTGTCGAAATTATAAAGCAATACGAGACTGGAATTACGGTTACAGCTAATATAGTGTTCAATTACATTTATTCAATTCCAATACACATTACGGTGATACAGGAACAGGACCAAAATGTCGCCAACCCAAATGTAGCGACAAAATATGTCGCCAAAACCGTTGTCAGCCTGGTGATATCTCGCCAAAGAACCCAGATACCCATTTACTCAATGTTAAAGGCCACTTGTCCCAGTATTTTTACTTTTCTGGCATAGCTTCTCTTTAGATTTTTCATTTTACAAAAGAAATACAACAATTACACTTATCATTCTACTAAAATTACCTATCTAAGGACAAAATTTGTAACAATATTTCTTTAATTGAAATGAAAGAATCTCAAATAAATTTCATTCAAAATTTCAAAAACATTATCTGCAATTACAAAAGTAATTCATATATATAAAGAATACCTTAAAAGTACAGAACTTTATTCGGTGTAAATCAATCATGATGAGCAGAATTAGCAATAGGTTTAATGAATCGAGTCTAGTTCTGTCACCATTCCAGTCTAAATCAAACATCCTACTAAGCCAAGAACCGATAATCACGTTCATTCGAAGTAGCTGAATTCGACATTTGAATAAAACAAAATTCGAAAAGCGTTATTTACAGCAGAGAAATTATTGCATGGAAAAGAAAGTTAAGGAAAGCCCTAAAGTGCAGAACCAAATTCGATGCAAATGAATAGAAAAGTCAGCAGAATTAATGGTAGGAATCAGAAACAATCGAGTTTGATTCAGCAATCAGTGTGGTTGGTCTAAAGTAATCCTACTACATAAATAAACAAAAATCAAACTTAATTTGAGATCATTGTACAATTTCATGAATACTATGCTTGTTTAAAATAGGATTTAAAGGGCCTTTAAAATTTGAGAGAAAAGAGCGTTTTTTTTTTCATTTACAGACACACACACGTTTCTAGAACATTTACAGTATATTTTTAGAATTTCCTATAGACAGTTTCGTGCGCTGGAAATAAAAATATTTTATTCCGTACAGTTGCCACTGATCGTTTTGAAATCTTTGAATTTTTTTAATTAAAAATTCGTTAAAGATTCACACAGTATGAAACAGATAATAACGCAAATTCGAAATTCAAAATTTTGGGCTTCCAGATGCCAATATTCGGGTGGAGGAGTACGCTATTCAAAATTTGATCTCTCTAGGTACCGTTGTGTTTTCACAATGCGAGAAATATACTACGTACATTCATGCAGATTCTTCATTATTTAATTTCTTTAAATATGATACAGGGCGATAACAGTTGGTGGTAGCAATATGAAAAGTGAATCAACGTTTTCAGTGATTCGACTCAAAATGCAGTTTCGAAAGTAGTAGCCCTTCTAGGCTATTAGTTTCGAAACAAATAGCCCATTTCGGCTAAAACTCACGTACAGTACCGAAGTTAATTCACAGAAAAGCAAGATAAGGAACATCTCCAAAGTGCATATAATTATATGCAGTGTAAAAATAGACAAAAATCACCAGAAAATAAACTGAGTTTAATTCATCCATCGTTCGAGTTTAAATTAATCATTATTCTAAGCCAACAACAGAAAATCATGTTTAGTTTAAAATCGTTGTCGAAGTTTTAAAATACGGTGTGTTTGTTTAAAGCGCAATTTAAAAAATAAACTGATTTGAATGCTTTCTAACAAAGCATGCTTTTTAGAAACGATTCTCATTTATCTTATTGAAAGAGAAAAGCATCTGAAATTAGGAAAGAAAAAAAAAGTTTTCAACATTTCCAGTGAACGCTAATCGAGATTTTGGAGAAAAAAGTCCTTTCCCCCCCCCTTACCACAGTTTTCTTATTCTTTTCTTTGCTTGCTTTCTCATTTATTAATTGCTGGTGGCTACGAATATCGATTCGTTATTCCAAGAACTTCTGCAACAAACGTTATTTGCAAATTAATGCATTCTTATTTTTAGTTCCTTCGTCACCATGTGTCACAAACCTTGCCGGGAAATTTGCCTTCTTTATGTTGATTGAAATCCTAGGTTCTCCAAAAATAAATGAGCGGATGAATAAATAATAATAATAATAAAAAACTGACAGCTTTCAGATTTTACATTACGCACAAAGGGGTGTTCTTTTAAACATTTTCTGTGTTACCGTTATTTATTAAATATCATGTTTTTCGCACTTAAGCCATACAATTAAATTCAACAGCAATATCGCAAAATAATTTTAAAATGAACATAGCTTCAGAATTTCCGATACAAAGCCTCGCGCGTTGGAGATAAAATTTTTTTTTTTTTCTTTCTTTCCGTACAGTGTTGCCATTGCTCGCTTTGAAATCGTTGAGTTTGTAATAAAAAATTCGTTGCAGTGTTACAAAATATGAAATCGATAATAAAACAAATTTCGTTCCAAATTTGGCTTCCAGATGCCCATATTCGGTGGAAAAATACGTTATTCAAAATTTGGGCGCCGTTGTTTTATCACAATGCGAGAAATACACATACACTTATGCAGATTCTTGATTTCGAAAACGAGTATCCTCAGAATGCTGAAATTTTGTACATGCGACTGGTATAACATGTAGTTGTGCACCTCCCCTTTTTTGCTATAGGTCACACCAAAATCTTTAATGTATTCATTTCATTCTTTAATGTATTCATTTTCAGTAGCTTAGCAGCTTTCAGTCACCTTCAGGTAATAACTTTCAGAAACTTTACGTAACGTTATAAGGTATTTCCCCCACTTCCCTAGCGTGCTTTCGTGGTGTAACGGTAACACGCTGGGCCGGTATTCCAGAGGTCCGTGGTTCGAAACCGGCGAAGGCGGTTGCATATTTTTCATCTTTTCTGCTTCCAATTAACTTAATGACTCTTCAAGTGGCGCCCGAACTAAAAGAGTTGTGGATGATGATTCTCTGCACCCAGGATTTGGCGACTAGGTCCCCTAAAACCCTAGTCGCCCTTTAAAAAGAGGAGTATATAAGGTATTGCTCCCACTTCCCAGCGTGCCTTCGTGGTGTAACGGTAGGCACGCTGGGCCGGTATTCCAGAGGTCCGTGGTTCGATTCCCGGCGAAGGCGGTTGCATATTTTTCATTGCTCCTGTTTCCAAAAATTACCTAATGTCTCTACAATGTTAACTTTTACATAACGTGAATATGAATGGCAGGCACGTAACGTGAATTTTAATTAACTTTCGATAGCCGTTCACGTTACGTAAATTTTAGAGGTGGTACAAATCTTAAATTTTCTCGAATCCGAATCCAAATTTTAGATTATTCTTAAATCTCTGTGTCTACTTGCACGCCTCTCGTAATTAATTTACATCTCTTCGTGTCCTTGCGTTGGCAACACGCTTTTGAATTGTCGTCGATAGAATTCGGTAGCTAGAAAGACGCTGACATATAACTGTTTTAATACTTATTTTTTACTTAATTATGTTATTGGATTTTTATTAGATGTTTATACATGGATGTTTAATTATGATGTGTTTACAATTTGGCTTGTATAGAATGGGAGTAGTTGTATTTAATTCAGCTATTTCAAAACGGCACTCTTAATTCGTCTTCGACGCCATTTTGAATATCACTGAGTGAACAACACTCTGGAACATTCGAATCTCTTTGTTATAATCCTTCTCAGAATCTCAGAATAATAAGAAGAAAAAGGAATTTAACACAGAATATTTTTAATTAAATGAAATATAAAATTTGCGTTTAATGAAAATTAAATTTAAGAACACATACAAAAACGCGTCGCGATTTATTTAAAGGTATAAATGGAATTTCAATAACAAAGGATGAAAATTTCAAGTTGTAAATGAATCACATAATTAAAACTCTCGATTCTTAAGATTTATCTTCTCAATTTAATTTTATAAAACGTATTTGAGTGACAACTGAAATGTTTTATACTTCTTTGAATAAAAGCAAGTGTAGAGAGAGATTATTTTTAGAGTTAGCACAGATAAACGCTGAATTCTTTATAGAAAATTAAAAATGGGACACTCGGAGTCACCATGAGCTAATGTTACTAATCACCCGGGATCAATAGAATTGCAAATTCAGTTTTGTTCACAAAGGAACGATTCCATTGGATGCTAGTAAACCACTTGCTATGGTTAATAAATGGTAAGAAAGCATAATGTAACGGACGAAAAATATAAAAATTTTGGAAGAATTCTGCTAATAGCTTTTTTAAAATAGGGTTAAGTTTAAAATATGCTTTAAAATATGGTTGAAAGTATTACTCGAAAGCTAGTAAATCGAAAATAGTTTTTTAATGCACATAATTCATAAAGTTTCGTTGTAATTTAAATTGAATTAAATTATGTAATTTTAAGTGCTTTTTATAACTTTAGATACATTGTGCAATCACACTAAGCCAACCAGTTTCAATGTATTTCAAATCATTACCCCCCAAAAAAATAATTATAGTTATTTATTAGAACTAACTTTATAAGACAACTAGATTTTATCACTTTCTTAGACGAGAAAAATAAATAACATGGAATGCTATGCTCCATTACTAAGCAGACAAATCGCAGTTCAAAGACCTGGTTAGTCGATTTCAGGAAAATTTATTCGGATGATTTCTGACAACTGAATAACTTTTGGCTATCAATTGTTAATATGTATCTCAATAAAATCCCTTATAGTTCCTAAGAGTTTTGTTATTCGAAATGTATCCAAATATTTATAAAGGTTGTCTTGGGATGGGTGATATTCAACATTCCTCCTTGTGTACTCTGAGTAATACAATGTGCATTTATAATAATATGCTATAAATCAAGCAGTGACTTGTATAAACGAAATATAAATGGTAGCAAAAATAACAGATTGTCATTTCATTGATTCTAATTTATAATTTTGCCAATATTCACAAAAAAAAAAAAAAAAAAAAAAAAAAATCTGAAGGGTGGTTCCTAAGAAATTTCTCATTTATGATGTAGTGGGCGATTGCAAATGAAATGGCCAATTTTTAGGACCATTGCAAAATAAAAAAATAATAAGAAAAATACACGTTTAATCAAAATAATTTTCAGTAATATCAGTGCCTTATTCCAAATATTTTGCAAGGCTACTTTTATTTCGTTTGCAAAAATCAGTGTCTCCAAAAGTATGAAGGTTTCCACTACCCGATAAATAGATAATAGATTATAATTGATACAATGGAAAAAAATGGCTGAAGTAGCTAAAACAATGGTAATCAGTAAAGGAAATGTAAGGATAGTGCAGAGGTAGTGTTCTTATCCCAAACTGTGTTTACTCGATAAACTGCCGTATGAGGTCGAGCATTATTCTGAAGCAGTAGAATTCCATATCTATTGACAATTGTTGACTGCTTAAGACAAAATTCTTAATGCATTTGATTCATTTCTGCCCAAATATCGAACTGCATTTATCGTTTCACCTTCTGGAAAGAATGAGAAATTTTATTCATAACAATAGATCTACACATCATTTCATGCATTTTTCGCAATCCTGCCCTAATGTAAAACTACATTTACCTTTTGACCTTCTAGAAAGAATGAGCAGTTTAACTCATATCATCATAATTCTACACATAATTCTCTCATCATACTCAACACATCATTCACGTATTCGCCGCATTTCTGCGCTAATTTCGAACTGCATTTACCGTTTCACCTTCTGGAAAGAATGAGAAGTTTTACTCATAAAAAACAGATCTAATTCTCATTATTTAAAGTAACAATCAGGGCCCGGCTTAGCCTAACTGGGGCCCGAAGCAAAAACTTTTTTGGGGCCTCCGTCTGCTTCACTACTTTAGTAATGCACAAGCGAACGTTTTGAAGATATTTACATTTTTATAATAATAAACTTTCTATTCGATTTGGGGGCCCTTCTGTGATGTTGGGCCCGGGGCAACAGCCCCATATGCCCCTGCCTTAGTCAGGCTCTGGTAGCAATAAAAATAAATTAATTAATTATTATAGATTGTTAATTTTATAGCCCACACAGAGTTGAAAACGTTTTCGAACTTCGAAAAAAAATTCGGAAACTCATAGACCGTGACTTTGCACGGGACATACGGAGAAGCTAATTTCACTTGTTCTAACCTCCATGCTTTGTAGTGAACCGACGCAAAATCCCGTTTCGACACTAATAGCCCCTTTTGGGCTAAAAAACTCATAATGGGACAATAGAATTTGAAATAAGATAAACTAAAAAGAACGAAATAAGGAATACGCATATAAAAAATTTACAATTTTGCTCTAAACAAAACGGAAAAGGGGGAGGAGTGCGAAAAGAAAAGATAAATGCTAGAAAAATAGTGAAAAGAAGAAAAAATATTGGAATAAGCAGTGGCTAAAATTTCTGTTCCGTAAAAGAATTCCTCGCTTTGTTTTAAGCTCTTTATAATACTTTCCCACACATATTCCTTTTTTTTAATCCTCCATATAAAGGGTGGGAATTGAGCTTCTTTTGTTTTTCCTTGCAAATTCAGTCAAGGTCATCCAAAACACCCAATTCCGCTCACATGCGTTTCGGCGATGCGATTTGACTCTTCAAGCTTCCCTTATGTTCCGGTTCAAACATAGGTGACATTTGTGAATTTAGTACTGTCAAATCTGCCAAGAATGACGGCAGAGAATTACCACCAATCAATTGTTTCTAGCAATAAATATAAAGCTGGGGATAATCTGAAGGTCTTCGGATCAACGAACAGGGAAATGCTTTTATTTCCTTTAAAAGCGGAAGAAAACCGAATGGAAATAAATAGCTTTCAAAATACTAAGTAATTTGCCATTTGCCTTGTGACTTAATCTCTTTATTTTCATTTGTAATGACATTTTGAAACATCAAATTTTAAACTTTTTAACGAAACATTAGAAATATAGATTTTTCCTCCGAATTCCAGTCTGGTTAGTACCAAAGAATTCCATCGATTCTAGGCCTTTAGGTCGAGGATGTACTAAAGAATTAATTCGTCTTTTTTTTCCTAGCTTTCTAATATCCTAAAATGATTTGTATCAAAATCATATGTAATCATTATAATATTAGGCAAAAAGCTTTTCTTTCCTTCCCAATCTCTTAGATGTGGACATTAGTTTTGTCTCCAGATTGAATAAATTATAGCTTTACAAATCCACAGAGTGCGCAAGAAGAATTAACACGAAAAATAGATTAAAAGGAAACATCGTTTAAAAGCTCTAATTTTTCAAACATTATTGAAACTTCCAAGAATAAGAGCAAAACAAAAGCCCTCTAGATGGAACTTATCAAATGAAGCCGTAATTAAAATCAATCACGATCGTAAGATGACTTCGGAAACGAGAAGCTGTAGAGACATTAGGAATTTTTTCAAGCAGGAGAGCTGAAAAATGAGCAATGCCCTCTCCAGGACTTGAACCCTGGACCTCTCGAATACGTGATAACCATTACATCACGAAGGTATGCTGAAAGGAGGAAGAAAATACCTTATATACTCCCCCTTTTAATAGGAGACTGGGTATTAGGGGATCCAATCGCCAAATCCTGGTGATGAAGAATCATCATCCACCACCTTCTAGTTCGGGAGCTACTGTAGAATCATTAGGACTTTGTGAAGCAGGAGAGCTGAAAAATAAGGAATGCCCTCGCCGGGACTCGAGCCCTGGACCTCTCGAATACGCACCGAGTGTGCTAACCATTACACCACAAAGGCATGCTGAAAGGAGGCGGAAAATGCCCTATAAAACGACGTATGTTATTATAACCTCAGGAGACAATTCTTTAAAATGCCTGAGAAACTCTGTTCTTCAGATCACTTTTATTATTACAGGCAGACTTACTAGTTAATCTTTCACTCGACGCCTCTCACATAATAATAAGATGATTACACATAATAATAAGATGATAATAATAAGATAACATGGAGGCCACATTTTGGGAGTAACATGATAAGAAAGTTATTCTAGAGACATTTCTTGGTGCAGAGTCTTACTGGAAGACGTACTGCCTTCAAGACAATTTCTTCAAACTATTGCTTGGCTACGGTCGACAGAACATTTTGGTACACATTTCGGTTCATTCTCAGACCTTGTTTAAAGAAAGACTGCACATTTGAAATTAACAAACTAGAGCTTGATTACCATTGACAGAAAGTTTGGGTACACATTTCGGTTCACTCTCATGACCTTCTTTAGAGAAAGACTGTACATTTGAAATTAAATTTACTCCTAACTCCCTATTCAGCTTATTCTTGTGTGTTTCTGGCAGCCTCTGAATTCATTAACTGCTTCTTAATTCTTTGAACTGTCACAGGTGGCAATATCAGCTTGCCTACTGTGTCTTAGTTGGTTATCCTAATGCAGATGAAATAGATTATCGTATTTCTGCTGCACATCTCAAGCCACTCGTATTCATTCAGCCTGCATAGAGTCTACATTCTTTGAAGTCTTACTGATATCAGAGGTTGGTACAGGTAGAAATGGGCAATACACAAGAATTTCCCCACTGATTGTACAAGCATGGTGCAACTACAATATTTGTGCAGTTCTGCTCCAGTTTTGATGAAGAACATCCAGTAGGAGGGATGGATTCGAGTGTCTCCCACTCGTTTTCTTTTATTATCAAACCCCTCCACAGGACTTCCAGTTCACCAATATTTTAAGTACTCCCATGCTGTACAGACACATAAAACCTACGCCTTCTCCGGAGCCCGAATCCAAAGATACGATAGTCAGTGTCGTTATGCACTATATAGATCAAGGCAGAGTCCCACTGACAGCTGAGGATCTGGAAAGAAACGTATCAGTCAAGACAAATCTCATATTATACACACTCTCAAAAGTTCTTTTCGGGCATCCAACATATTTGTCAAAACGTAATGATAACAAAATAAAAATTTCCAATAGTACTTGCGTGCAATCTGCAAAGCATCTGGTATATGTTGCATGAATTAAAACTATTTACTTGAAATTATTAATCCTGTGCTGGGAATACTTTTCTAAAGATTAAGCGGGTGATGTTATTATTTTCATTACAGGAATTTGTTTTAGTAAAATGTAGGTTATTGAAGTTTATTTGTAAGAAATATGTTTTGTAAACCTTATGCTTAAGCAATCAAACTTTAAAAAATGCACAGTTACGTCTCGAATAATTTGGTCTTTCCTTTGCTAGAAAAGTATTCAAGTCTGTCCAGAATGTTTATGAAGATCGCCACCTGCAGAACAAGCAAGGCTGTGAGGCCATATCTGGTGATACGAATTCATAGGTACAGCCAAAATAAAATTTTCAGATACCAGTAGTTAATTCTTGATTTTTAAGTTTTTAGAATTAAGATATCAAAAGTGCACGAAGTTAAAGTTGAAGATTTGATATCAGCAGCAGATCCGTTGATCTCAAAAACACAAAAGGATTTACAAGGATAATACAAAATACTATACGGTATTTCTCCCGCCTTTTTATCATGCCTTAGTAGTGTAATGGTCAGCACGGTCAGCGCTTATTCGAGAGGTCCAAGGTTCGAGTCCCGGAAAGGGCATTGCTCCTTTCTTCAGTTTTTGACATCGAAAAAATTCTAAATGACTCAACAATACATTAACTCTACAATAGTTAAAAGTTTTATAAAAATGAAAATGGGGAAAAGAAAAGACAAATTTATATATATTTTAATTTTATGAATGGAAATGAAATAAATTATTCTACCATTATTGGTTTTAAATCTTGCAATAATTAATTTTTATTTAATAAATACAAAGAATAATTAAATCTTATTTTATTCATTTATTACATTTATGTTATGTTTAGAGAAATATTTTCATGCACTTAATATTATTTTAGATTTAAATAAATATTTGCAACATCAGGCCGTGATATGATATACGCATATGTAGAAAACGTTAGATACGTATATGTAGAAAACGGGCGATACTAATCTACTTATTTCTTTCTTTGGAAAAAACATTTTCCAAGAAATATAACTCCTACCAACTAATTTTCTCTTTCCGTCTCTTTTTTCTTTTACTTATCATTGTTGATGATTATTTTGGGGATCGTTCAAGTCAGAGTTTCTATCGAGGATCGTACTAGCTGAGGGTTTCCCATGGCTTTGTTCCAGAGCCTATTCTCAGAGAAATTGGACTGACAGTGCAAGAGACGTTTTCAGCTTTCTTCCGCAAAGAATAATCTAACGCTCTTCACATCGGATTTTATGAGCGATAACTTTTTCAAGGAAATGGCGCCTTGGGTGTTTATCGTAGAAACAAAATTTGTTACATTAGCTCATTAAAATACAAATCAAACTTCGTACGTGTGTTGTAATCGGCAGAAGCTGTATTAGAAAGCATATTAAATTACATATGCCAGCACAAAGCTGAACGACCATTATACTTCCCTCTTAGAGTGAAACTGATACTGAAAAATTATTGCCGGCATTTTTTGAGAACTTTTCCGAAGCCGTTTCCTGCCGAGCGTTTTTGAAATACCCCTAAAACTCTTAAAAATATATACTCTCTTTCGCTATGTGGAAATCCAACCTTTTCTCTGTTAGATAAGTGTGTACTAGCCCCACTTAGAACTATCTGCCTAAGGACGGGGAGGGCTTCGTGGAAAACATTCTAACAGAAACTGGCTCGACTTCATATTACACATTAGAAAAAACACAAAAGCTTTTATACTGGAAGCTGGTTCACAGGATTTTAACTCGAATCTTTAACTAGGAGCAATCAGTAATCTTACCGCTAGGACACTGGTGAGGTATGAGTTAACAAGATCCACATCTTGTTCTTGTGTGTGTGTTTATGGCTTAGTTTATCTGATTATTGTTAACCACGTGAGGACTATCGGCCTAAGAGAAAAAATGCCTTCACGGAGAACATTCTAAGGTAAGCTGGCTCGTAGCAACTTGTGGGGTTCCAACCTGTTATCTAACAGCTAAATGTGTAGGAACCTTGTGAATTGTCAAGCGAATAATCGCTTTATATCAGGAACAGAAACGTAAACTCAAGAAGGGTTCATTACCCTTTATTTCTCAAAAAAAGAATCTCACAGTCGGCTCCTTTCTCAGAGCTTACAGAAAACTTGAACTCAAGAGTACTAAGAAATAAAACTTAACTAATGCTTAACTAAAAAGATATAGCCGAAGCTATCAAAATTATAAGTAGTTGGCCCCTTAAATGCTAACTAAAGGGCGAAGCTATCAAGGGCCTGAAATACGGACGGCCGAGCGTAGTAATAGCTTATAGAGAGTGCAGCCAAATGGCAAACGCGTGCCAGTCAGAATCACTGGCTCTCTAACGAAGTCAGTGGAACTTCGACTCATTCCTCATTTGCATTAACCGCGATTTTAAAAACACATTCTTGTGGGAAATTGTAAGCGAGGACAGGACAGGAAGACAGGAGAGACAGGAACGTAGCTTAGCATAACTGTTATCAACTTAGGATAAACCTTACATATGTATGTTATGTTACCGCTAAAGTGCGTAAATCAGTTATTCTGTAGATTATCTAGCTAATCTGCAGATTAACGAGGATGATCCGCTAAAGCGCAGAAAATTGTTTCATTTCACAAATTATTTAGGCAATTTGCAAACTACCTAGATAATGAGCACATTATCTACCATAGGCACTCGTTAAAGTGAAAATAAGATCTTTGCTAGAACAATAGCAACATTTCTGTAAGCTTTAAAACAGCCGCTAACTACACTTCTAAATTTTTTGATCGGGCAGAGTTTCAGAAAATGTTTCTGCAAATCTAAATGTACCGCACATACGTGTGCTTGTTGCAAAATTCATTTGTTATGTAATGCAAAGTGTCGCCAATCTCTAGATTGCACGAATAAGTGAGCATAATTATATCATATGTTTTGCAAATTCATTTCTTTAAGTATAATAATATTTTAAACCGTTTTATTCTTTTTACTTCCTTGTACAAAGTAAAAAGGAAGTATTGTACACGCGAAAAATTTCAGACAGCATATTTCAACGAAAATATCCATTTTGACCGATATCGAATGCAATTTAACGATGTTTTTACGTGACATCTGTACTTAAGGACAGAATAAAAGACTCTTTTTCCCCCCAAAATTTATAAAACTGCTTTAAAGTGAATTCTGAAGAGAATTTTTCGTGGCGTCTGTACGTACGTACGTATGTGTGTATATTTATGTGTATTTAATTATGGCAAAGCACACTAGGGCTATCTGCCTAAGAGGAGGGATGCCTTCGTGGAGGACTTTCTAAGGGAAACTGGCTCGTATACACGTTACACATGGGGAAAACCACGTACGTACGTATGTATCTCGCCTAACTCAAAAACGAGTAGCCTCAGAACGTTGAAATTTTGTATATAGGAGTGCTATAACATGTAGAAGTGCACCTCGTATTTTGGTTGCAATCGGCCGCATCAAACGTATATAAATATATATTTATATATATTATATTCACTCTGTTACCTGGCTCAGTGATCTCAGTTTCTTTACTCTTATATGTTTGTAAATTGCGCATTTTTTGCTTTAAAAATGTTACAATTATGTTGTTCTTATCTTCCGGTTAAAGTTTTACGCCTTTAGGAAATGTGCAAGCAATATTTGTAGAATTATCAACAATTAATAATTTAAAAGCTGTTTAAGTGCGGTTAAGCCTAATGTTTAAATAACATGGCGGATATGTTTGAAACAGCAGAATAGTACATTTGTTGCCAATCTAGAGAGACTAAGCTTCGCAACAACACAGATAACGCCTTCATTTATTATTGCGAATTAAATCTTGCTTAATCGTTTCTGGAATTTTTTAGAGGAAATAATTGTTTAAGATTTACTTCGTAATTTTTAATACATATATTTTGAGTTTTAATGTGTTTTTGCCTTGTCGAAAAGTGAGAACTGAATTAATTGAATGAGAAATACTGAATCTTCTATGAAAAACTGTTTCACTTTTGTTTTGTTTGCTGAATTTCTTTTACACATCATTCTAGATTTATTATAATAATTGAATAGAACATGTGGCAACGATTACATAATTCTTCAAATGATATAAATTTTGTCCATTCTGAGTTATATAATATTCTTATCGTGGTTTTAAGGTATACAGAAAAACATTCAATCATTTAGAGAAGATATAAAAACCACAAGAAATTCCCACTAAAGATGACATCCCCGAGTTCATTCAAGCTTCAGGCCAAACTAATCAAGATATGCCTAAAAACCTTTACAGTGACAAAGTTAAGCAGAAAAACCCACAGGAAAATTTAGCAGAAATCATTAACATTTTCAAAGATCAGAAAACCCTTTATCTCGTGAAATCAATAACCATAGTAGTTCAGAGAACTAAATCAGCTAAATCAAATATGCAGAAACTTTGCCTAGCTTTTCAAGCCATCGAGATGATTTTGAACTTTGCAGATCAAGATTAATTCGCAGCTTCTCTCAAGACAAGCATAGCCTAGCGGCAGAAATCCTCAAGCCGCAGATCCTCACATCGTGGGGCCACGTTTACTTCTCTTCTACAGACTCATCTGCACTAGGTGCAAAAAGTACGTTCCATCTTACTGGATTCAACTCATCTTTAAAGACACCGTACTTATAATATATTGGTAAAGGCCGCACTAGGCCGATTGCCTCTTAATTGTGTTATGACTTAGACATAGACATAGTTATATAATATGAACGAAATATAACGTTGTTAAGTGAGCCTAGCGCCAGAGTGTCGCTATGGTAAAGAAATATAGTGAATTTTAAAGAATACATTTATTCTATTGTGGTTTATGCACTATCGACGAAGTAGATTTAATTCAATCCAATAAATTTAAATGAAATGCAAGAAAAAATGCGTATAATTTAATATTCCGAACAAGGAAATCTTGTGGTGTACACATCAGATTTTTTTTTTTTTTTGTATTATAGTGTTTTAATTGATTGATGATTGATTCTATCAGCTAATTTGCTGATTGTTTGATTATAGTAACTTGATTTTTTTAAATATGGAAAAATAAATAAATAACATTATGTTACTTTAAGCGTACAAAACTGTTGTTTCAGCAAAGATCTTATTTTCAGTTTAACGAGCGTCTAGTAGGCAATGTACAAAGTGGAAGGAGAAGGAACGGAAATGAGATAAACAAACTTTTGAACTTTAAAACGAAAGGAAATGCACATTACCTTGGCAAGGCGCGGAAAACTCTTGATTCCGCAAGTCAGTTAATCTGCAGATTAGCTAGGTAATCTGCACATTAACGACTTTCGCTCTTTAGCCGTAACATATACACAAGAAGTATTTCAAAATCAGAGTTACATTATGATGTTAACTAGGCGTCAGGGTATATAGTATTTGGTGAAATCCATGCTTGAGTTGTCATTTTATTGCGGCAAAAAAGGCCAAATTCCAGTCGCCGATTAAATTGTGAAAATTCAAGAAAGTTCGTGGTTTGAGATTTACTCTAGCAATTTCGAGAAAAATATTGTCGTCAATAGTTTACTTTGTGTATGACACATGGGAAGCAATAACACAAACAACTAGGATGTAACTAAACAAAAATTGAATCATATGTTTCTTATTAAAGTATTATAAAGCAAACAAATCCTGAAAACGTATTAAATTCCGTCATTTTACATCAATATTAGCATTTAAGGTTACAATGTTTTTCCACATTTTACAAAGACACACATTTTACATGTAGACAAATATTCTCCTTTAATTAAGTAGCACATTTTTTTTTAAAAATGATCCTTCAACATTCGTTAAAATGTTTTATCGCTAATGAAAAACAATGGAAGGCAACTTTACGAAACTTCGGGAAAAGACTTTTTCTGATATTCTACAAATCCAGCATAATTTATAGTAATTTAAAAAATTAGTTTTCTGATTTCGATTTTTGGAATTATTCGGAAGCAGAATTACTTTGAAATATATTTCCGGGAGATATTCTATTGGAAAGTAACATAAAATATTATCTACATAAAAAATAATCTAACAGTTCGAAGCTAAAAGATATTTAAATAAATAAATAAATGAAAATAAAAAATAAAATTTGAAAGGTTTTGGATTTGAACAGTTGTCCAAAAGGGTTTGTTAAGGTTTTTTTACGTTCTCGCTGAGCTGGCAGTCTACCAGTTTGCTCTAGCACTCACTCCCGCTAACCCTCCTTTTTTTTTTCTTTTTGGTCTTTTTAGCTTTTCGATTACGCATTCTTTTCTTCCCACTTACTCTCATGTTAAGTACTGGCATACATTTTTATGTCTTTTTTCAGTCTTTTCTCAGTTTATCATATCAATATTCAGTTTCATACTAAGTTGGTTTTCATTCTAAGTTTTATACTAAATTTTTTATTAACCTTTACTTTATTAAATTTATTAACTAATTATCACATTCCTCGCATTTACACCGCATAAATTTCACCTCGAGAG
The DNA here is from genome assembly GCF_044657685.1 of Stegodyphus dumicola. Taxonomy (NCBI): domain Eukaryota; kingdom Metazoa; phylum Arthropoda; class Arachnida; order Araneae; family Eresidae; genus Stegodyphus; species Stegodyphus dumicola. The sequence goes on from NC_140768.1 coordinate 283,869,080, forward strand.
CAAAATCCCAAAATATTTAACAGCAGCATATCTTTAGAATTCTCGGTAAAGAGAGGTTACCACACATAATTTTATATTCGCTATATTATTTCTTTAGATCTTATTTCTTTGTAGCCGGTCGCGTGGCCAGATGCCTAATATAGTTATCATAAAATTGAAAAGGTATATAATGATTTTAATGAGTCCAGTTAGTGTAATTTCATAAATGTATTAAACATTACATTCCTAATTGCACATTTCATTATTTTAACACATGCTTATTTAAATCGATCACATTAAAAAGGCAGGAGAAAAATATTCTTTTAAACTGCTTTTATTGCTTTTAAATTGCTTAGTTTATTACTCAGTAACCTTTAAAATTAAATATGAAAGTATTAAAGAGCTTAAAAAAGGTTTTGCTGAATGGCAACACGCTGGGGTGTGGAAGATAGTAAATGTATTTTATTTCCGGCCGAGGCAACACACTGCTCTCAGAGAGCCGAATTCATTGATTAAATCTGAAAAATATTTTACATTTTTTCGAATGGCAACAGTTTCGTGCACTGGAGATAAAAACGTTTTATTCCGAACAGTGTTTACTACTGCTCGCTTTCAAATCATTGAGTTTGCTAATCAGTTAGCTAATGAATCAAAACTTCATTAAAGTTTTATGAAATATATAATAAAATTAATTCGAAATTCAAAATTCGGGCTTCCAGGTGCACATGTTCAGGTGGAGGACTATGTTATTCAAAATTCTATGCCGTCGGTGTATCCACAGTATGAGGAACACACTTACATACATGCAGATTCTGCATTATTTAATTTCTTTAAAAATAACATAGGACAATAATATTTGGTGGCAACAATTTGAAACGTGATTCGCTGTTTATATTGAACCGATGCGAAATCCCATTTTGATACTAATAGTCACTTTTTGGCTAATACTAGGAATTCCAACATTCGTAGATTTTATTCCATAGTCGCAAAGTCTCTAAAACTGGGCAAAATAATCACGAAAATATGAGCTACAGTAATGTTACTATTTGAACTATAATGTATACATACTTATGACTTTTTCTCACTAAAATTCTTACTCAGAACTGAAAAGCTGGTAGTCACGCATTATCTTGGGGAAGATTTATTTGATCTTCTAGCAAGTTCGCCTTCAACTACACAGTCCGCTTTAACGAAACCTTGTTTATAACGAAGACTCGGATATAACGAACGAATGTTTCGCTCCTGTCCAATTTTCAACACACTCAATTCTATTTTAAATGGCTAAAACGAATTTCCAGACATATGAAAATGGGATGCAAATAGTATTTTCAACTAAAATGTCTTTTATATTTTTTGTAAATTTTTACCGAAAGTCGACAAGTTTTAACTGAAAAATTACTTGCTGTTAAAAAATAAAGAATTAACTAACGCTTCATATTAAAGCTATCAGTATAGCGAAAACCATCTTTACATTACTGCACATTTATCTTCACCGTCACCTTTCCATGTGTTGTAAGAAATCACTGTGCAAGGCAGATGTAATACTTATTTCTTGAAAAATCAAAACAAACAATAAATGATTACATATGAGTATTTAAGTGGGAAGTATATGTTTCGAGAGAAATATCTAAACCATAATGTTTATGCAAAATAATTCACTAAGTTTGTTTGTTTGTTTGTTTGTGTGATTAAGGCAAAGCCTCGAGGGCTATCTGCATAATGCTTTCCTGGAGGACTATGTATGGGAAACTGGCCCGCATTTACGTTACACATGATGAAGAACACGAAAACGCCCATGCGGCTAAGCCCGTTCGAGGATTCGAACTTCGGACCAAACTACCAGTATTCAGCGACGTTACCGCTCGGTTGTTGGTGGGCCGCAATTCGCTAAGTAAAATTATTAACGTATGGGGAAACAGAAAAAAGAGCGAAAAGCAGATTTAATAATTGCATGTAATAATGATAGGCATTAATTCTTATATCGATATTTGTTATTAATTCTTATATCAATTTTTTGGTAGATGTAACAAAGTTTAATGAGTTCGTTTTGTGTATTACTTGTCAGTTACTTTCTACACAATTTGCGGTAACCCATTTTTCTTATCAGATAAAGTGAACCACCATGATATGGAAAATTAAGCTTTTAATCCCTTAGCAGTTTCCGAATTATAGCATGGCAAAGAGAAAGGCCTTCACGCTAAGGTTAATAAATCATTGTTTTGCCTGGAAAATATAATGTGTACCTGTAAACATAAAATTATCAATAATTTCCATTAATATCTCATAATACGTTTGAAGTGTATTCGCAAAGTGTTAATTTTATTCCTAGGCCCATACACAATCAAATTTCTTATTCATAAATTTTTTAGGATGTTACTTAAACATTTAGGAAGCTTTTTTAGGACATTATCTTCCATCCATCATAAAGAACTCGTTTTCGCAGACTGCTCAGTGATCTTTTCATTTAATTTCATTAATCGTTTGGATCCGAACCGCCGAACCGGGGTAGTGGTTAGTGACTGTTATTGCCGTACCGAACGGCTCGAGTTCGAATCCCAGAAAAAGGTATAGATGTTTGTGAATGTATGTTTCCTGGTGGTGGTACGGAAAGAGGGGTGGGAAACTCTCAGACCCGTGTTCCTGGGGTGCTGTCCTTCAAAGCTGGGGCGGAATTGAACGAAGTCGCAGTGTCATCTGTATGGTGACAAAGGCTCTTGCCAACGACAGGCCCAATCTTGTCTCCTTGCCACGATGAATTTGGTGAATTTGACTTGATATCAGACAAGCGAGATTAATCACAACAACAACAAGCTTTTCATTGAAGCTTATAAGAGATAGATACGTTCTTAACTTCAAAGGTTTGATACTCAGTTTGAACCCCATGCTATACGAAATTTATTGAACGACCTTATACATGAACAAGATGTCAATACATAATCTTCATGTACTGGCTGACGCATTTTGTCAATTTCTATAGCTAATACTTTATCGAGTTGAAAGCAAAGCTGAATGAGAGTTTTGTTCACAAACATCAAATATATTTAACGCAAGCTAATGCAGAGACAATTTCAGTAAGCATCTAAACAGGCTTTGTTGTGTGAAGCAGTACTATATGTTATTTATCCTAATCAATTCTACCTCTAAATGCAAACAGATTTCTACAGTACCATTTATATTGTTTTCAAAAATAATAATAATAAAGTAGTGCCCTGTTTTAGTGGAAAGCCTCTTTCAAAGACTTTGAAAGGCCCGTTTTTCCTTAAAAGAGAAGAATAATTTGTTTATTGACTTTCTGGTTTTTCTCTTAGCTTCACGAATTTAAACTTAAACATACATATTTGAGTTTTTTTTTTTTTTTTGTCCTTCATTATATTTTACACTCATTATTTGTAGTAAAAGCTTTCGTTGTAGAAACATTAGGTTAATTGGAAAAGCCGGAGAGATGAAAAATTAGCAACCGTCTTCGCCGGGAATCGAACCACGGACCTCTGGAATACCGGCCCAGCGTGCAGAACCACTACACCACGAAGGTACGCTAGGAAAGCGGGAGAAATACATTATATACTCCCCTTTTTAAAGGGGGACTGGTTTTTTTAGGGGACCCAATCGCCCAAACCTGGGTGTGGAGAATCCTCATCCAACAACCCTTTTAGTTCGGGCGCCACTTGTAGAAACAATAGGATTTTTTGGAAGCAAGGGAAATTGAAAAAGTAGCAACCGCCTTCGCCGGGAATCGAACCACAGACCTCTGGAATACCAACCCAGCGTGCAGAACCACTACACCACGAAGGCACGCTAGGAAAGCGGGAGAAATACCTTATATCGTTATCAAACGCATACATATGCGATTAAATTCAATAAATATGAATAACAATAACAGCATTTGCGTCATTATGGATGTTATTCCAGCCAATTTGAATCGCTGTAACCATTTTATCACTGCCTTCTCTTCTAATCTCTGTTTCATGCTTTATCTGATAGGTTTCGAGACTGTCGTACACTTTTATATGATGCGCAACCTCGTCATACGAGTGAAGGGTGGATATTCACTGGCAGAGAATGGAATGCAATACTCGTAAAAGAATCTTTTACTGTCACTTTAAAGGTGTCTTTTTTCTTTCTCTTCTCCCCGAACCCGTTTTCTAATTTTGCCTTCTGTGAAAGTCTAACTGAATTGTCTTTTAAATACAAGTATTCCATAATTTTGTAAAATTACTATTCCCCTTTTGAATGGCAACCCAATTCCAAATCCCAGTGTTTAGTTCAAGCTTCACTTGTAGAGTTCGTTTAGAATTTTTTTTATGTAAGTAAACTGAAGAAATTCTCAATGCCCTCGCCAGTATTCGAGCTCCGTACTCTAGAGTACACATCGAGAGTGCTTCCAATTACACCAAGAAGTTGTTTATTTCTGTTAACGAAGCAACCTTCTGTTTTCTGATGTTCTTTCGTTCTATGGTACGAAGCAAAAATAGCTTTTTTGCAACTGATCAGGTGATCAAAATTAAGCCATCAGCCGTCGGGAGTTGGGAAAAAAATATGTCCTGTAGCCTAACTCACAAGTTACGAAGCACTGAAGATCAGCAGCAAGAGGATGCAGATGATAGATGTCTCCGCATCCTCAAGCTACTGAGTATACTTTTACCTAAACATCAAGATTCTTTCTTTGTTTGTTCCTTTTTAACCAATTATAGCAACCTCTGCAACACTCTACACAGGGTACGCAGCTAGCTTTCGCATCCGTACATAAATTATACTTTCCTCTCTACGTGTTTGTAGCATAATTTTTGCTTATTTTCATCCACATATTCTGCCGGCGTTTGGCGATTATTCTGATATTCTTCTACGCATATTTTAAAAATAATAACCGATTTTCATGTTTCGGTTGAAACATATCAGAATAAATACTTTTAAATGAACGAAAAGAATAAAAACACTTTTTCATGAATTACTTCTGGTCTTTCCAACCTTACCATATAATGGCGGTGGTCCCCAACAAAAATGCGAGCAAAGAACGCATGTTCTTTGCAGAATTTATGAAAATGACAGCAAACAGCGGGAAACACATTATTCGAATTTAGTCATCAAACGATCATCAAAGATTACATCAAAAATGGTATATGTAATCGGTTAACTGTGCGCTTGAAAAGTAAAAAATACGTACAAAGTGTATACTTGTATACCAAGTTTTAGAACAAAGTTCATACAAAATCTAAATTTGGGAGAAGGGGATGCAGAAAGATGAAGAAAAGAAAACGTTCTCACTTCTTAGCTTTCAATATTCTATTTTTAAAATGCTATAGAAGCTTGACACGTTCATACAACAGCTTCATTCTTTCGCAGAACTGTCGTTTAAAAACACAGTTCATGTCTGGTTCTGACTTTCCGAACCTGTTCAGGGCTATTAAAATAACGATCTTTGTGGTGAAACTTAAGGGAAATGAAAAGCTATCTACAGATACCACATAGTGAATAAGGGGAGGGTTGTGATAATTGGGGGGGGGTGTGAAAAGTCCTCTATGAATGTATACTTTCCCTCAGAGAGATAGCTCTAAAGTGCCTAGCGTATTCGAATAAATCTGTCAAATGGATGTGATAAACATATATATCACGAGAGTCACATATATCACAGTAATATATTGCATAGTAATAATATAGAGAGTCATATATATCACAGTAATATTGCACAAGACAATGCAATATTACTGTGAATGCTCACTATGATTGTGTTATTAGTCTCTATATTTTAGTTCGGGCGCCACTATATATTATAGTTGATTAGACTTTTTAAAGCAAGGAAACGCCTCGAGAAACGTTTGAATTCCAATGTGTTCTCTATGTTTACCGACTCGATTCTAAGCACAAGATTCCCACCAGCGGCCGAGCGGTAAAAGTCGCTGAACACTGGTAGTTCGTTCCGGGGTTTGAGTCCCGGCGATCGGGCTGGCTGCATGGGCGTTTTCGTAGTTTTCCCCATGTGTAACGTGGATACGAGCCAGTTTCCCTTAAAAGACCTCCACGGGGCATCCCTCCCTTTCCATGTAGTGCCTAAGAGCGGAGCACGTAATAAATAAAAAAAGGTTATACGATAATTTAATTTCAATTTGTTTACCAAATTCATAACAATAATCATAATTATTTTAAATATTTTATTACGCATTCATTACATAACTCAGTCGGGTCATGCGATGTAACCATGCAACGTAATCTTACTCAAAGCAATTAATAAAATATAATTTTCTTCCCTAAACGAGTTACATTCGAAGTTTACCTAAACACTTCACGGAACAGTTATAAAAACTGAGTTACGATTGCGACATTCAATGGTTGGTGAGCGCATTTATCAGACCAAGAGTTAAAAGCGTGACAGTTAATTTATTTAAAGTGCCCACGCTTTAAGTAGTTGAAGTGTCGGGTTTCTTACGGCAAGTGTACATTGTTGATATAATTGTGGCATGAAACATCCATGAAATGGGGATACTGTTTAACTTTTTATTAATTGCTAATATTTGAAGTTTTTGATGCAATTTTAGATGTTAAATATAAGTGTTAGGAAACAAATATTCAGCACCAGAGCCGAGACAAGAGTAATGAGTGAGGCACTTTCCTCAGATGAACAAATAGAAGGAGAGCTTTACTTTCAAACCTCAGAAATAGTGTTAAAAAATCAGATGTAGACACCATGACTTCCTTGTACGGCCTATTAAATTAAACAAAATTTTACAGCATTTCAACTTATTTCCTCGAATTTCATTAGAAGTATAATTCTTATTCAATTAATTTAGTTCTCACTTCGCGACAAAGTTTTCTACTTTCTAATCTGATTGATGTAAATAAAAATACATTTAAATCATGAGAAGTCTAATTAGAAGAAACTAGCTGAACTTATTAAAATCATTATTTATTTTTTATTTTTTGTGATAAGTCTTTTAGGCTCCTGGGCGATCGAGGTCCTAGTTTTCGAAGGAATAATATTGCGAATATTAAAAGTGTATGGCAAACCTTAACATCCTTTCTGGAACTCCAAAGATATGATGTTTTTAAATATTTTGTGATTTTTCTCTTTAATTTTATGTGATGTAATTGCGGAAAAGGGATGCTTAATAATAAACATAAAAAGACCCAAAAAAATGTGTTAGCATAAGTGTCTCCAGGAGAAGACTGGCAACTGCGATACTCGGCGAGAACATAAAAAACCGTAACAAATCTTCTGGTGCGACAACAAAATCTGAATCCTTTCAGATTTTCTTTTTGTTATTGTTCTCCCCATCCTCATCGCGAAGCTGCTTATTTCCAGTGTCATGTCGGAAATACCAAAACACGTTTATATCTGATTCAGCCTCTTCTGTTTAAGACTGAAAAAATCGTTTAAGGTACTGCAACTGCTAATTGCATTTTATTCTCAAATATAAAAAGAGATAATTCGCTCCCCCTTCCCGCTTTTATTCTTATTCTCAGAAAAGTTTTGTCTCCCTTTCAAGTTGCTATTTATAGCTCTAGAATATCTTTAAATACTTATTCAGATTTTGTGATTTATCTTACTTCGCTCCTGATTTTATTTTAAGCTTTTTCAGTCAGAATAATTATTATGCTTTTTAGCCGAAACTTTTTAAGCTTAAATAAATTAAGCTTAGTGCAGTTAAAAAGACGGACGGTTCTATTGGTTTTGATATTTTAAGGAGTTATTAAAATCTGCAATCTCATTATAATGGCGCTGTGATTTAAATATGGCGTATGTTTTTATAGTATTATTCTTAAAGTTGCATTAAAAATGGCATTTAGTAGTTTCTGTTTGAACTTATTCTGGCATGTGAAGGAAATGTATTAGCTACTTATGTTTTTACATTGTTTTAAAATAGTTATTGAACTGACTCTCTACATACAAGTACAACTGAAAAAAAATCCAAACGATTCAGTACCAAGTATGTTACATTATAGTATTAGAAATATCTTTCGTTAATTAAAAGTGTATTTTAATTTATATCAGTTATATATAGTATTAAAAAGAAAAAGAAAAGAAAATATCTGAAAGCACTCAGGATTTATATTACGTACAAAGGGGCGTTTTTTAACGTTTCGTGTGTTACCTTTGTTGATTAAATATCATGTTCTTCGCACTTAAACCACATAAAATCCAATCCAGCAGCAATATCACAAAATATCTAAAAACAACGTATCTAGAATTTTTTTAAAAACAAAATCTGAGAAGTTTCAGATTTTAAATTACGTCCAAAGGGGCGTTTTTTAACGTTTAGTGTGTTACCTTTATTTATTAAATATCATGTTCTTCGCACTTAAACCATAAAAATTCGATTCAACAGCAATATCGCCAAATAATTTTAAAATGAGCATATCTTTAGAATTTCCGATACACATTTCCGCGCACTGGAGGTAAAAGGTTTTTTTTTTTTCGTACAAGTTTTGCCATTGCTCGCATTGATATTGTTTCGTTTGTTAATCAAACATTCGTTAAAGTTTTACAAAATATGAAATCTCTACATGTAATAAAAGAAAGTGTATGTGTCTTTCGTTCGCACTGCGCGTAAGCTAATAGATACACGGCTACGAAATTTGGTACATAGGTGCATCTAGACAAGAGCCAGTGCACCTCGAAGCGATTTTTTCGAAATTCGAATTCAAATTTTTTAATTTTATGTTTTGTGACGAAATCGCGTCATTTTGAGACATTTTGGGCTATAGGAAAGCGAGATTTTACTCTACACACTCCATTTTCACATCGTCATGAAACGTAGGCATTTAGCTATTTTACGAACTTAAAATAAATTTCGTGTTTTAATAAATACATTAAATACGAATTTATTTAACAAAGGGAGCTTAACACCTTTTCAAGGGGATTTTTTCTAAAAAGGTTTATTTTTAAAAATGTACAGTTTATTTTTCTTTGATTTTTGGACACGTTAAACTTTCAGCCTTGCTACTGCTTTTACAAAAAGAATTTTGGAAAATGATAATAATTTGTATTAAAAAATATTTATTTAAATGAAGCCTCCGAGTACACTTCTCACATATCACATCTTTAAAAATGTGATTTTGGCAACAGTTTTCCTGTCTTATTGTTGTTGATAGACTTTTGATGAAATCGCATCATTTTGAATAGTTTCATTCTTTTAGAAATATGGGTTTGGCAACAATGTTTTCGTCGTATTTCTTATGTCACAGTTTTAAGAGATTGGCATATTTTATTGTCATTTATATATATAGTATATAATACATTTTTATTGATTTTTTTTTTTTTTGATAAAGTAGTTCTGCAGAGTAAAATTCTGCGCAGAATTTTATGTTTCTTGAGTTGCTTTCATGTTATTTTTTGGTTATTTCACTGTTTGTAAGATATTGAAAAGTTTTGCATGATTTTTTTTCTTTAGTGGAAAGTTGGTTAATTTTTTATTAGGATAATTAATATTTGTATTAAGGGATATAGTTTATTTCATTGTAATTTTTTTCTCTTGAAAATATAAGATAAAATATCATTAATTATACTTTGCTTTTCAGAATATTTTGTATTTTGTATTCTTAAAAAGTTCTTAACCTCCTTTATACCATTTGAGTTCTTAAGATTTTGCAAAGAGAAGTTGGTTTATTCGGATAATTAATATTTGTATTAAGGGATATTTCTTATTTCATTGTAATTTTGTTATACGTAATAACATTTTTTATGAAGTTGTTCTGCAGAACGCAGCTTTTAAACGCAGTTTTTAAATTTAACATTTGGTGTTCCTTTCAGCCTTCAGCCTTCCTTTCAGCCATCCGGTACACTTAAAAGCCAGACGAAGGCTGGCAGCGAAGATAATAAAACAAATTCCAAATTTGGGCTTCCGGATGCTGATATTCGGGTGGAAACGTGCGTTATTCAAAATTGAAGGGCGCTAAGTACCGTTGTTTTATCACATTGCGAGGATCATACATACATTTATGCAGATTCTTCGTTATTACTTTCTTTAAATATAATACAGAGCTCTAATTTTTGGTGGCAACAATTTGAAGAATTAACCGACGTTTCAACGCAAAATGCCAAAATGAATTAATAGTCCTTCTGGGCAAAATGCCTCTTTAAACTAAAAAACTATAGACATAAATGCAAAGATTATGCAGAAAAACGTGAAAAGCTTATTCCATAGCCTTTGATAATATTTCTCCGAAAGTAGTGGATAATATGTTTCTGTCACTTCGACAAGTTATCGCTGGAATCAATGAAGAGCAATGGCTCCAATAATTTTAAACGCACGTATATATAGGAAAAACGAAGCTTTGCTGTCGAAGGATCCTACGTAAAAGTTTAAAATGCAGTAACGAAATTATTGAAAAATCCAGAAGCTAACTCAAAATAAAAAATAATAATAATATTTTTAATTTATTGTTCTTTATCTTGTCTTTTGATAATAAATGTTACGTTCTATTCATTTATTTTTTGCTACTATTATTACGGAACAAATCAAATTCATCAAATGCTACTATTATTACGAGACAGAAGGAGTATCATTTATTCAACTACATTTGAATTACTACTGAGGTCGAGCTAACCGTGGACGTCGTCCCTGATATTAATCTGATAAATCCCGGAGTTGACTCTACTTCATTCGCATATCAGTCTTTTATTAGCCGAATGAATTAATAAGCTACGGATTTCTGCGTTTAAGCGTTTATGTTAATAGCGTAAATTTTGATCAATTATTTTGTAAATTAGCAAATTTAGCAACGGTGCCACATTTTAAATCTAAAATTTGAAACCCATTTTACTAGGGTTATTGTTCATTTATATATAAAGAAAGATTACCGATATCACTCTGACTCCCTCAGTGTTTGGAGGCATATTTTTAGAGCTGTCGGGTCTTCTGGAAGGTTCAGGAAAAACGGTTTCTAGAGCTAAATATGTCTTCTAGAAAATTTCAGAAAATAGCCATTTTATGGAGAATTCAGCAAATGTCAGCAACGCACATCGGGGGAGTTTTGTTTACATCTAGATAATCAACTGTCTGACCAAAATTATTATTAAGCATCCTCATATTTTTTAGATATCTTTAAAGCAGAAGTCAGATAAAAAAATTTTATCTGCATAAAATTATGAATTTCTTTTTAAAGTTGTTGCAATTCGTAAAATATAAAAGTAAACAAATAGCTCAAAGTAAGTAGGCAAAAACCTTAACAAAACGAGTTTTGTTAAAATTCCCAAGCTACTTTCTTTCAATGGAAGTTTCGTTATTCCGTTGAGGTAGTTGGTTCATAAATTTTGAAAATCAGAGCAATTATTACAAAAAATGCCAAAATGTAAAGAACGTTCAGCAACGCTCTCAAGTCTAGTTTAAAAGAAATAAGGAAAATCTAAATTTAAGATTGCCAAAAATTTCAAATGTTCACGTTTCGCTGTGGAGTACGTTTTGAATGTTTTCCGAAAACGATTTTATACTTGAATAGAAATTGAACTGAGGGAGAAAAAGTAACACAGAACGGTAACGATCGAACTTTGATTCGAAAATCAATAAGAAATCGAAGAAAAACATTCGCCTGAGCTTGCTGCAGAGTAATCAGAGGAAACTGGGAGCCAAGTGATTACTATTAGAAGTTTAAGAAGTTGACCCGTGACAGCTGGTCTGAAAGGTTACAAAGTTAGAGAAGTCGTCGCTGTCTGGCTTTATATCACAAACAGGTTACATAGAAAAATGAATTATATATTCTATCTTTTGATGAATTCAACTTACAGATAAGTTTATTTCCTTATATTTCACATAGTAATAATCTTTTGAACATGGACAAAATGTTTTTGGTTACAAACTAATCTCTTATAGAAAGAAAAATTTTACTTAAAGATGTTTCGTACATTCTATAGAAAACAAAGGAAAGGTGACAATGCTGTAGTTCTAGTAGTCTGTAGTTCCCACCGTAAAGCACGGAGAGGTAGTATATTATAATCTCGGGATGAATGGCGGATATTGGCGTACGCGAAATTTGCATATGTGAAGGTCACGTGAATAATCTAAAAACACACCAGTTTTGAAAAGTTTGCGCAGATCTTCTGCAGAATACTTCACTGGATCAGTACCTATATCAACATATGGTAAAGTCCTGCTATTTCGTATGTTTTTTCCTGTTGTGTCTTATCTATCATTTGCTTAACATTTGTAGAGACATTTGGAAGCAGGAGAATTAAAAAATTAGCAACGTCTTCGCCGGGAATCGAAGCTCGGACCTCTGGAATACGCGCCCAGCGTGCAGACCACCACACCACGAAGGCATGCCAAGAAGGCTGGAAAAACACCTTATAAGTTTTAACGTTATTTTGAAGTACCCAGTATACTGATGTCTTATAACCAATATTACAGTGTTCAAAGGAAAATGAGCAGCATTTTAATGATACCAAATCCGTGTACTGTTTTTCAAATTTGTGACAGAGATATCATGACAGAGAGAGAATTGAAAGATTTGCAACGTCACTTTTTTGTTAGAATAAAATGTCAAGAAGTTGCATGCTAGCGGCATACATTGACTTCTGAATGCTGTCTCACTTCTGTTTCATTTTAGGGTGTATTTGAAAGAACGAAAACGCATGACAGGGTAAAAAATTACATTAAGTTATAGAGCCACTGTGTAAACGTTCCCCTAAACTACCTTGTTCTGCAATGCAAATTTATTCTACAAACATTTCTCTTACTCATTTGGGAATTCACAGTACATTGCCGATTGTTCTAATGTAAAACATTTACCCGCATGTACCTTTGAAATACGCTATTCTCTATCGTTATAAGCTTAGTAAAACATGGGATATAACGTCTTAAAATGTTAAGTGTTTATATCTCGGCAAGGAAGTTATATTTCTAAAATTCAATGAAGAGATTTCGTGTCATGCTAACATCATCTTTTCATAATTAAAGTTACTTTGTAATGCTTACTATGCATTTAAACAATAACAAATTTTCCGTATCGTTGGATAAATCATTGCAGCTGATTATAATTTAACCTCTTATCATTTTCAGTTTCTAGTATTAGTAATACGAATGACACCTACAATGCTTTGTAAAGCAGTAATTTTCTAGCAAGAATACAAGGCAAAAATTGCAGGATAAAATGGCGAAAGTTCATTAAACTTTCGCAGCCAGGGATTTCTGCTAGCAATTTTGCGGTTAATGATTTGTATTAATATTTCAGGGGGGAGGGAGGTGATGTATACCGGAAATGAATCAATAATACATTTAACTAGTATGTAACTAAGTAAAAGTTATATTATACACTTAATTATTTGATATTTGCATTTACAAATCAATGAAATTCTAGAAATGTACTTAACACAATTAAGATTCCCATTTAATAGGACAACGGCGTTTTTATGCATTATATTACCTATACAGGGTGTCTCGAAAGGTCGTTGCAAATAATATGTTGGTCGATCATACCATGACAAAGAAGATTTACATAGGAACTTGTGTCCGAAAATGAGGACGGCGACCGCTAGAGGTCAATGTTCGCAAGTATGGAGGGGAAGAAAGAAAGGATGTCAAAAGAGGTGTTTTAGTCCGACTTTTATTAAAGAAGATAGTTAAATCATAGAAGATATTCAAATTTCTTCCAGTCAGCACAATGTATGCTTCACATTGTCGACGCATGGATTCACGTACATATTCAAAGTGGGCAGGCGTGTCACGGACACGTCCTGCCTCTTCCAAGATCCTGGAGACGGGATCCATGTCCCATGTTACGATCGTCTAGTACACCATGGACTTCATGGACAGGTAGAAATTCAGAGGAGTCAAGTCTGGAAATCGCAATGGCCATGCGACCGGTTTACGTCTGCCAATCCAGCGATCAGGATATGCTCTATCGAGGTATTCCCGCAGAGTGCTGCTAAAATGTGCAGGCACTCCATCATGCTGAAACCAGATGTTTCGGCGTGTAGCTTTTGGGACGTCAACTATGAGATCCGGCAACACTCTTTCCACAAAATGTCACATAACATGTCCATAAAGAATTGACCAGTTGACGGTTCATCCTTCTCCTGGAACGTCCTCGCCTGAAATGATCACACTTTCCACTCTCCCATAAGCCTGTGAACATTGCCCTTTAGAAGTCTCGCTCGCATTTTCGGACAAGTTCCTATGTCTAGGTATGACAGACCAGCATGTTAAGTTTGGCAACTACCTTTTGAGACACCCTGTATACACAAATATTCTTAATTAAGATGTTTTTTTTTTGACGTTCTTGATTTTATGAAAGGATCGTTCTGCATCGAAATTATTTTTCGTATTGACAGGCAATGAAAGTCAACTTTATGTAACTTCGGAAAATAAGTTTTTTTCCGCTTTCAAAAGACGACAAAACTTAGGATAATTCAAAGTTGAACTCTCTAGTGTGGATTTTCAAATAAACTAAGCTGTAGCTTGCATTTTAAGGAAATTCTGACGTGTAGTGACATAAAATTTATTTAAATGCGAAACTAATCTACGAATTATAAATAACTGTTAAAAATAGTAAGAAAAAACTTGAAATTTACAAAACAAATCTGGTATTATGAAATCTTACAAAATCCTTTTTAGGATTCGTGAAAATAATAGCGGAAAATCGAGCAATAAAGTTATTATCATAACCATGTTTGGTTTTTGTAGACTACTGATTCGCAGATAAAAGCGTACTGCTGTACATTATTATTATCCGAGAACGGTTGCTATTCGTAATGAATCTGAATGACTTCATGAAATTCCGCAAACCGTTCGAAGGCTATAAAACTATCAGAACAAATTGTAAAGTCACTAGGTTTTTTGAAGAAAGAAACACGAAAAATGAGCAATGCTCTCGCCGGGACTCGAGCCTGGACCTCTCGAATACGCGCCGAGTGTGCTAACCATTACACCACGAAGACATGCAGAAAGGAGGGAGAAAATACCTTATAAATTAATTAAGCTGCTGTGAGGAATACAGAGTATACTCCTAATCATATGAGTTTTAGTTAATGATTTCCGATGGTTTAACATAAAATAAACATGTTTTATGTTTTGTAATGTTATCTGATAGGAAACGATTCCTGGATAAACGATTTTAGATTCACAACAAGGATGTATTGCGACAAATGAAGACGCACTCAGTATCATCCAACATCTATTGCTGTCTCATAATATACGCAAACTAGTTTTCTTTCCTTTCCTCTGACGTTTGACTAAAAAATGAGAGATCTTTTACTCTCGGACTATTTTTACAGCAAATCATCGCGAGAGGGCTCGGAGGAACACAAACAAGGAAGGAGAAAAAAAATAAAAAATCGAAACGTGAACAGGAAATCGTTCTTCATCAAAACGCTAAGCTTCTATTCATCTAAAAAATATGGTCTTTACGTTTGGCTATCTAAACCATAAAATTTTTATTACAAAAATGGCAACAGGAGGTATATTGATATATTTGAATGTAAAAGGCATTTAAGTTTATCAAATCTGTAAAGACCTATCATGTACACAATTTCTTTACAGCGTTTCAGAAGTACGAGTGATTGGACAAAACCGAAAATAAACCTTCTTAGGTTTTAGCATTAAATATACAATCCTTGTAAACCTATAGAATGCTTGGCGCATTTATACAGCTCTTCTGATTCCTTCGTAAACTCATTAGTCCAGAAAGGCTGTTAGTCTCGAAGCGCCATTTTGCGCCGAATCACTTAAATGCGATGTATTACTTTTCAAATTGTTGACACAGAATATTAACGCCCTGTATTAAAGACACTAAATAATGAAGAATCTTCATGAATGTGTTATGTATGTTTTTCGCACTGTGAAAAAAACAACAGTACCTAGAGTCATCAAGTTTTGAATAACATAGTTTTCCACTTGAATATGGACACCTGAAAGCCCGAATTGGGAATTTAGAATTTGTTTTATTGCATCTTTCATATTTTGCAAAGCTTTAACGAATTTTTTATTAAAAAAACTCATTAATTTCAAAGCGAGCGGTGGCAACGTTGTAGGGAATAAATATTTTATCTCCATCGCACGAGACTGTCAATCGGAAATTCTAAAGATAGGCTGTTTTTAAATATTTTTAGCCCAAAGTGGAATTAGCTTAAATGCTCTCGAAAGGTACATGTGTCTGTAAATTAAAAAAACGCTCGCTTGTGCGTAATATTTTTATTTTCATTTATTTATTTATTTATTTTTTATATTATGTCAAGTCCCTGCTTACGATTTTCTGAAGTTTTACAGTGCTATTAAATCATGATTTTGCAGACAAAAATTCCCTTTCAGGCAAGAGAAAGTATTCTGAAAGAGCCATATCTGGTGACTAAGAATGATGGTCGAAAATTGTGACATTTTCTTTGTTAGAAACTGGTTGAAAAGGACCTTAAATGGATATTGAATTCCTTCTGCTTGAATGGAATTGCATGACAAAGCACCGTCGTGCAACATAAATCAGTTTGTCTGCATAGATTTGTCATGTTGTTCAAAAATTGAAAATAAATGCCAAATGATTCTATACCTAAATTCAAACCAGAACTTTTAATTTCCCAAAGTCTCATTGGATTTGTGGCGTATGAAGAAAAGTCATTTTCTGGAATTACATAAAGAATCCTCTTATTTCCTGCCAATCCCGGCTAGTAATTTCAATATCGAACAGTGTTTTATTAAAAACGCACCAACTTTATGAAGAAGCACTCTGTGTGTACATAATGTATAAAATCAGTTTCCTAAATTAAATGGCGATTTAAATCTAAAATAGGTGTTAAATTTAGTTGGTTTATAAATGCAAATTTCAATTAAAGATGCTTAATGTAATGCCTGTTTTATAACGTAGGTACTTCTTCGCATTCGGTGGACAGTTTTCCCGAAATACTAACACGAGAGTCACTCTGGAAGTTTTATATGAGACAAACTAAACAACTAAATGGTACAAATTACACTTACCAATCTTAGGAGTGTTGAAAGTAGTTCTCTCCAACATCAATGCGCTTTTGTAGGCGATTTTGCCAAAGATTTAATGCTGCAAACCATCTATTTCATGGAGTTGATGAAAATGTGCTTTTACAGCCTAATCAGTTGGATCTTCGGAACGAAAACGACGCCCATGTAAATTTTTCTTATATTAAAAAATAGCTAAATCACACATAGCCTGATCAAGAGACAAGGTAGATGTTCTATCACTTTAATGTGTTTTTGTTCAAGAAATTCAACTGTCAGTCTTGCTGAATAAGAAGATGCATTATCACGGCGAAGCATGGTTTTCCTAATTTTCACTTCGTCAAGAATTTCTACAAAGCACTTAACGGTGAACCAGTTAGCTATAATGGTCTTCTGTCTTTCTAACTTGATGGCTTTGACTAGTTCCTATACTTCTGAAGAAAAGAGCACACATTACTTTTCTCATTGTTCCTTGTTTTGGGTAGGCATCATCTACTAAGACCCATACTTTACATTTTTGATGTGATGAAACTCAAAAAATGGTACCAGTTATGATTTGGAAATGATAGTACTTAGGAAATGGTGTTGATTGCAATGCCTACCATCATTAAATAATTTTAGGGTTTCTTTACTGATTTTCAGACACTCCGTGTTTTCTTTGTTCTCACTTTTGGTGTTTTGTTAATTTATGGAGAACTTAACTAATTTTTTCACGTGCAGTTCATTATGACTAATTTTATATTTAGCTGCCAATCCATTGCTAGGTTCCTTTTGTATCATTTCTAGGTATAACTTTTATGACTGATTAAGATTTTTAATATGGCCAACACATTTTCTGGTACCATAGCTGGCAAAGGACTTCCTCTATGTTCTTTATCAGGGAGAGAATTTCTACAAAATTCTGTAAACCATTTGAATGCAGTGGAATGAGATGGACCTTCACTTCCATATGCTAGCTTAGACATTGAAAGCATTCTTCCTGATTTTGGTTTGGTTTGGTTTCTGTGACTTACGGCAAAGGCTCGAGGGCTATCTGCCTAAGGGGAGGGATACCTTCGTGGAGGACTTTCTAGGAGAAATTGGTTCGTATACACGTTACCACGAAAACGTCCATGCAGCCAGACCGTTTGCGAGATTCGAACATCAGACTGAACTACCAGTGTTCAGTGACTTTACCGCTCGGTCATTGGTGGGCAGCCATTCGTCTTGATATAGCCTTAACTTAAACTCATTGAAAATCAGCGAACATTAATACTCCGGCATCAGCTCTATCTTCTAAAAGTTATTTTACGATAGATAAATTGATATTATTGCCACAAATTATCCTATGCGGACATAAAGGAGTTCATATTTTCATATGTAACAAAGAATTTCCTTTTCGCACATATTTCCTGCCTCTATCTCAAAAATTTCTGACTTACCTATAATCCATGACTGTCAAAATTTTCTCGCAATTATTGGTGTTAATCTTAGGCCTGGAAAATTACGCAAATTTTCAATACTTATCTCGAGACCTTCCTGCTAATTTTGCTCCTCTTTCCAGTCATAAATTTACTGTCCTTATTATGTTCGACCTAAAATTTGAATAACGCGGTGGTCAAATCTAATAACGTGTGAAAAGTAGATAAATAGAATTACAGCATATTAAAATAAATGGTTACAAAAGGAAAAAATGAACCCTGTAAAAATGAAGTAAAACTTAGCTTCAGCTATGCTTCTTTTATTTTATGATTTATTCTCATATATTTATGATTTTTCTTCTAAATGAATAAAACGTATGACAGGTAGTTAAAACACATATCGGGATAATTTGAACTGACCTTCACCTAAAATGTAAAAGATAGTTACATGCATCTTATTATAAACAAGTTCTACAACAGCCATTTTATTTTTGTTTTATATTTTAATATTACCTGTCATGTAAAGGAATTGAGTCGAGTTTTAGTTGTTAGTGAAATTAATGTGTAAATGTGGCTTGAACTTAATTAAAAAAGCATCGTGAATCATCACATTCAGAAATATCTAAGCTTATACGTTTATTATCCCAAAGGGGTAATTTGCCCAGAAGAGCTATTAATTTAGTTTTCGCTTTTTGCGTTCGTTTCACTTTTCAAATTCTTGCCACCAAATATTAGAGACCTGCATTATATTTAAAGAAATTAAATCATGAAGAACCTGCAAGGATGTACGTATGTTTCTTGCACTGTGAAAAAACAACTGTACCTTAGAGACATCAAATTTTAAATAACGTAGTCCTCCACTCGAATATGGGCATCTGGAAGCCCAGATTTGGAATTTGTAAAACTTTAACGAATTTTTGATTAAAGCTATACGATTTCAAAGCGAGCAATGCCAACACTGCACGGAAAAAAGAAAATTTATCTCCAGCGTGCGAGACTGTGAATCGGAAAATTTTAGTTATACTGTTTTTAAATTATTTTATGATATTACTGTTGAACTGATTTTTATGGCTTAAGAGCGAGGAACATGATATTTAATAAATAAAGGTAACACACAAAACGTTAAAAAAAACTGAAAGGTTTAAAATTTTATATTTTTTATATATTTATAATAATACGTTAATTATATGTTTATAATAATATACATATACACGTTTATTATATATTTATAATAATAATATGTTTGTTATATGTTTATAATAATAATAATAATAATACGTTTATTATATGTTTATAATAATTTTCTGATTATATGACAATAAACAATAAACATATAATCAGAAATGTATATATTTCTTATTAATATAACAATTTCAGATTAATTTGTACATGTATATATATTAATACTACGCATTATTTAAAAAAGTAAAAGCTATAATAAAAACTTGGCATCTTTTTAATGAAAGAGTCATAGCCAGTGTTTAATTTTTTTTCCTATCAATATCAATTTTATCGACTACATGAATCCAAATATCAATTATTTCTCAGTTACTCAGTCGAAATTCACAATGATTAATCTGAACAGAAAAATCGCACGTTAAGAGTTCTGTAATTAAATTCTGTAGCAGAAGGAAATAAATCTGAGAACGAAGAAAATTTTAATTAAATGGAAAAACTGGATTCTGGACTTAATTCCTTTTAGTATTGGTTCCAAATATACATATCTCTAAATATACAATTTATTTAAATAAAATACAGACTTTCTGTATTAATGATTTCAACGCTTAGGATAGAATGTCTTTCGAATCGACATTTAAATTATAAATATAGCTTCGTTAGAACCAAAGATATGGGCAAACAAATTACCTAGTTTGGCTGGCGACAATCGTTGCTGCCAAGTTGGCGATATGGTGATTTCTTGACAATCACTGTTACCAAGTTGGCGATATGGTGAGTTTTCTACAAAATTTTATACCTCGATTTGTGTACTTTATATATATATCCTTAATTTCTTTCCCATATTTTAATATGCATATATACGTACATATATATACGTTCTTATAGATATCACAAAAATATTCTAGGCCGTATATATACGGCCTTGCCGGTTAGAGAGTTTTAACAGCGTTGAACGATTCACGCATGGCAAAAACTTTCGACATTGGCGTTAAACATTTGCAAAGAAGCATTGTAAAGGACCGATGACAATACAAGAGTGGAAAGGCCGGGGGAGGGAACTTTCATTGGAATTGCAAGTTTTCAACGCGTCCACCTTTGCAGATGATAACGCACATGACACTGTAGGAGTAATCTGTACAACTCCACGTTCTTTGGCATCCTTTAATTCTGACAGATCTCTTGGATATGGTGTACACACCTTAGATTTCAGATAAACCCAGAACCACAAATCCATCAGAGAGCGTGGTCGGGAGATCGCGGTGGTAATGAAACCGCAAGTTTGTGTGGTATAACTGTACCTTGAAATGCTGTGTACGTTAAAACTTGTAATTCCAATAAAAGGTTTTTCCCCTTTCCTATCTTGTGTTGCCATCGGTCCTTAACAATACTCTTCTTTGCAATTGAGGTTCATATATCGGGCAAGTCTTTTATGACCATCCTCTACATGAATTATAAGCTGTACAATTTGTTACTATCTTCTGCTTTGTACTTCTCTAAAGTAGCGGCTTTGAAACTTTGTCGACTCAGAAAACACATAAAATTATAAAAAAAAATTGTGGACTTCTGTCATCTTTAAAAAATGTAAATATTAAAAATTCCTTGAAAGTATATCAGTATTGCATGCACTTTATTCGACAAGTAAAGAGAAAAGATATTTCGGTATAATTTTACTCATAAAATAGTTGTATTTATTAGTTTAGGCAATTATGACGAAAGACATAAAAAGCATTATTTAAATAATTATTTAAATGTTTAGGTTTTGCTCCATGCTCAAACTTCTTCGGAACTTTGATTTTCATCTGCAGAACCCCTAGAGGGTTTGATGAAATCCTGGGGTTCCGCGAAACATAGTTTGAAGACCTATTCTCTGAAGCAACCAGAAACATAGTGTGCTTATTCAAAGTAATTTTTAAAGATGCGTTTTAGCTATCAAACATGAACGCACATGACTGAGATAAGTTGATCAAAATAAACTTCAAAATATCATTTATACTGAATTTATAGTGATTTTGTCCCATATTGAAGTAAAAAAAATCATATGTCGAGTAATATCGTGCATTGAGCTGGAACCCATTTGTATTTTGAAATTTTTCAGAACGTTCCTAAAATAACTCAGTTTGTATCAAAAACAGATAAAGAATGACACATAAATTTAAAAACAAAAGAATACTACAGGGTATGAATATTACTTTAGATTCGATTACAGAAGCGCATATACTTCACATATAGTTTCTCTGTAGTTCAAAGACCGGTTTATGAAGCTTTAAAAGTTGCGTAATTCTCTGAGCAATAATTTTTATTGTGTTCAGTATGCATAAGCAATTCTCAGCTCTCAGGCGTCTTTTAATATTTATAACGTTTAAAAAGAAGAGTTTGATGTAAAAGACTTTACAGCGAGGCTTTCGATATACCTGTCAAAAAGTAGTTTCATAAAAAACATCCGCTGCAGCGTTGTCAGGGGATTTGAATGACGTCCACTGATTGTCACCAAACCGAGAACAAAATCGTTTATGGCATATAGCAGACACCTTTTTCTGAGAAAGTTTGAAATCTCAAGTTCATAAAAGTCATTACATGAACGTTTGGAATTCATTTTTAAATTTTAAATTTCTTTTACTGATCAGACCAGTAAACAATCTATTTCTGGGTCTTTAAGGTTATTCATTGTTGACAAATCTGAAACGACGTAATTGGTCAACTAGACAGAAAGTCACTCTCATATAAAGATTCAGGACACAACTCCGGACGTAGTTACGGAGCTTCGACCCCCGCAAAGAATTCTGGATGTCTTATAACGTATCCGTGACAATCAATTGCTGCCATGTGAACTGCACCTGCTGTGATGTGATCTAGAGTGTCGCAGTCCTTTACCGAATACCGTTGACGTTGGTAATAAGACAGGAAGGAAGTGATAAAAATCCAATGGAGAATTTCTAAGAAAATATCATCTAATGAAAAATAAGGAAGAATGGCACAGAAATAAGAATCTATGGCATACATACAATCTTTAGAATAGACATATTGTTACGAAATGTCCAGGCGCGGTAAGACAGCTTTCCCGCAAAGCAGGTTTAGGGTTGCCATAAAATGGCAAGGGAAGGCAGGGTTGCTACATTTGGTGAGAAATCGCCCATTTGGCGACAGAATTGGCGATATGCCATGGACGGATGGAGAAACTTCTGGAACGAATTCTTACCGGTTTAGACCAGAATGTTCTCGAACACAAGCCGAAAACTATATAAACCCTGCTAGTCCGCAGTCGGTTAGTATGTCAGTCAGTTAGTCCGTGCGGAGTCGATCGAGTTGACAGCCGGGCAGCGAGTGCCGAGTATGTCGTCGAGTACATCGAAAGAGTCACGGAGTGTATCGCGGTTAGTGCATCGTCGAGAGAGTGTGTTGAGCTCCGGGAACGACTGAACCGAAGAGTCGGGAGCTGTGCTCTGTGTGTCATCGAGTGCATCGCCAGTTGTAGCGTGGAGAGTCTCCAGAGTACGTGGAGTTCCGAGAACGACCGAGCAGAGTCGGGAGCTGTACTCTGGTGCTTTGCAGTGAAGCTGTCTTCACCGTGATAGCTTGATAACCTGAAGGCTGTGTCGCTGATTGTTTCAGCGTGTTTATAATAGTTCTTCGACGACTGTAACACGTGACTTTGGAGCTGACCTGATTAATATCGACCAATAAAGTGTGTTTCGATATTCCATCAATTATTCACTCCAAATCCACACGAACCCCGTACGAGCGCGAAGAAAGAAACTAATAAGTGATGTCAGAAAATAACGCAACAATATTTTGCAGCACTACGCAGTCTATTGTCTTGAATATTTGGTTGCTTTGCTATACTATACGATTTCTGCCATACAAATTTGTATGATGTACACTGGGGCAGTTATGTATCTCCCGTTTTATTCCGCCGATTGACGAAATTCAACTTGCGTTTTTCATGCCTCGAAAGCGCGACCTAGGATATATATTAGATTTATATACAGCATTGTTTTAATATATGTATTTTGACACAAAATCGGACTTTTTCTGAAATGATATGCCAATTTGTTACCATATTTCGATTCTACGGCACAAATTATGCCAAGCTGCCAAGTTTTGTAAAAATCGCATGGATACTATTTAAAAAAACTAGCTCTCAAAATTTTAGCTCCTCAGTGTTAATTGAATTTGATATATATTTATCAATAGTACTTTTTTATTAAACTTACTAGATTCTTAGAGATACCAGATTTATTAAACTTACTAGAAACTTACTGACTTTTTTTCCTCTCACGCATCAATGAAAAAAATCTGATGTATACCCCTCATGACTTCCTTGTACGAAATATTAAATTATACGCAATTTTTCTGCATTTCATTTAAACATATTGAATTAACAGTTAACGAATTTTGAATTTTGTACTTCGTGGATAGCAAATATAGAATATAGAATAAATGCACTCTTTAAAGCTCACTATATTTATTTACCATAGCGACATTTTGGCGCATCATTCACTTACAGCGTTACGTCTCATTCACTTTATAACTCAGAGTGCACAAAAATTACATCATCTGAAGAATTACCACAAGTTCTCTTCAAATATAATAATAAATCTAAAACGTTGTATAAAAGGAATTAAACAAATAAAAAAGAAACAGTTTTCCGTAGACCATTCAGCCCCGCTTGCCTAATGCGCGCTACTAATAAATTGATGAATTCTCCTTTGAGATGTCGATTATATATCTAATAATTTTGGAATCTTTATAATTTTGTATTTTTATAATCTAATATAATTTTGTAATCTTTCACACATTTTTCACTGATAAACACGGCGCATTTTGATGTCGGACTAAATTCTAGTTCCACCTAAAAAATCAATAAATATTTCTTTTAGCGTTTGTTTAAGAAAACATATTTAGATTTATTGAAGCTCTGCGCGTATTTCTCCGTAAAACGCTGAAACAAAAGCGTTAATAAAGCATGATGGAGATTAACGACATTCATATGTTATAGTTAGGAAGGCAGGAGGCGTTCTGAGAAGTTATTTCACTTACTGGAATTGCACGCTAAGTATATGCATGCATTGTTAAGTAGTGCTACAAAAAGCTTCAATTTGCTTAAACACGCAAGAAAGTAATTAATAAAGAGCCAATCACTCATATGGAAAGAAGTCTAACTGTAAGAAATAAATAACATTAGATAAAAGAAAGCTATTGCTCTTAGGTTTAATGAGAAAGGTATTGATTTTATTATCGCTGGACTCTAAATCACTGGGGTCTCTTCAACTCTTAAAGTGATACGAGGGCTGTAAATTAAGTAATGGTAACATAGGTATAAATCAATTTTTAATGAACTTACAAGTACAGTTGCATTACATTCCTCCTCTGTAATCACCAGCAAAGCTTATAACCTTTTACCAAATGTCGCGAAGCCGTTGTAGACCAGTGACAAGGTGTTGATTGTTGATGTGAGCGACCGAGCGCCCTACTGCGTGGAGTACAGATGAAACGTCATGAAATCGGTGACCTCGGAAGGGTTCCTTCAACTTCGGAAACAGATCGAAGTCACAAGGACTCATGCCGGGTGAATAGGGAGGGTGTTCCAGGATTTCCCACTGCCACCGTCGCAAAAGGAGAGTGACATTGTTTGCTGCATGGCAACGAGCGTTGTCATGCAATACGATAGGGAGATTGTTGTGCAATAAACGTGGATGTTTGCGCCGCATAGCCGGATGCAGATGGTGCTGTAGAAATCGGCAATAGCAATCTGCGTTGACAGTTTGTCCTGCAGGTACAGCATGTGTAAGAATCCCACCGTCCCAGTCGTATGCTATAATCAGCATAACCTTCACCCGACTGGGTTCCTGTCGAAATTTATGTGCAGTGCAGAACCTTGGTGACGCCATTCATTTGACTGACGCTTTAATTCAGGCTCGTGCCCATGTCTCATCAATGGCGACAATACGCTTCAGAAATGCGTCTCCTTCATTGCAGTATCTCTCCAAGTGAGTGCCAGCCAGTGCATAACGGTGCCGTTTCTGTACTTCGGTTAGTCGATGTGGAACCCAGCGGGAAGCAATTTTCCTCATATTGAGAGATTTCTTCATTATGGGCCACAGCGTTTGATGAATCAGACCAACCTCTAAGCATAATTCTCGGACAGTCCATCGGCGGCCTATGGTAAGGAGACAGCTCAAGATGTCAATTTGCTCTTGAGGAATGGAGGGCCGACCTGTGCGTTGCAAATCGCAGTCTCATTCCGACCTGAACGAAATGCTCGAACCCATCGTGTTACTGTCCTATACGGTAAAGCATTTGTGCCACAGGCTTCCACTAATCCTCGATAGCATTCTGTTGCATTTTTATCACGGGCAACCACGACCGCTGATCACCTTTTGAAAACATGCTTTAAAGCGATAGAAACGAAACTCCTCACTTTAACGCCACACAACAACTACCTTCTAGGCATATCGACTGTTTTTTACACTCTACACATCGACAACAGCGCCACCTCACCGCTCCCATATCCTGTTTGCGCATGCCCGCCTTTCTGCGAGTTTCAAGGTTAAGTTGCCATTATTTAATTTACAACCCCGTATGATGAAGTATATGTATTCTCCACTGAATCCGAATTTTATCTCTTTCAAGATAACCTTTAATTTTTCATATTGTTGTAATATCCTAGCTAAATTAGCATTCTGTGAAATCTAGAATACTGAAGAACTGTATAGCGACTATTCGCTGAGTACTTGTAAATATTAACTTCAGAGAAGTATTAAAATACGCTTTTATTCTAACTCAAAATATATTTACGATTCGCCCCTCTTGGGCGTACAAGAAACCTCTACTTGGGCTTCAACTCAAAATAGAATACATAAAATTAAACTAATGCTAGATAAATTTAATCAGCCAAAGCTGCACGGAAACAAACTCGTGGATTTGGCCCGTAACTAAGGATAACCAGCGTGTGCTAGCAGACACGTATTAAGTGCGGCTGTAGCCTAGCAAGCTTAAACTAATGTCAGCAAAATGGCCGAAAGGCAGAACACGCTCTCCTACGAAATAACTCAGAGACCTTAGGATAATGGTGTTTGGTGTTGGTGTATTTAATTATGGCAAAGCACACTAGGGCTATCTGCCTAAGAGGAGGGATGCCTTTCGTGGAGGACTTTCTAAGGGAAACTGGCTCGTATACACGTTACACATGGGGAAAACCATGAAAACGCCCCTGCAGCCAGCCCGTTCGCGGGATTCGAACCTCGGACCGAACTACCAGTGTTCAGCGTCTTTACCGCTCGGCCGCTGGTGGGCTTACCTTAGGATAAACACTCGTTTCTACCTTACTTGCATAAATCGCAATACTGAAAACTCATTCCGGCAGGGAGCTGTAGGTAAAAAAAATTAGGAGATATAGGAAAACCTTGTACCAAAATAAAAAAAATCAGAAAAATAAAACCCTTCACTGTGAAGGGCGAACCCGAACGTTACTGTCTAGAAGCGTATACAGAAGGTAAAGAAAACACTGCTCTGCAAAATGATTTTAGAAGTAACTAAAAATAAATGCACGCTTTTGAATAAAATGAATCAACAGTATGGGAATAATACACACTAGGTAAGCTAATCAGCGGCTGACCGCATAAAATAAAACCTAGAGCACTCATACTTAACTCTTTGAGGGGGAGGAAAAGGCAATTAACTTTTTCAGCAAAACTCTTGTTTTATTTACTATATCAGGTGTTAAAATTAAATTATTTGCGACAATTACACATATTTTGTTCAAGACGCGTGAAAAAAATGACCACTTCTGGTGGTTAGTGTCAGTGACCGTCGCCCACAAAACACATCCCTACAAATCAGTCTCTATGGTACTCATGGAAACAGTTTTTTTTTTCCAAACAGAGTGCAACTTTGCATATGGTGCATTCCCACACTGTTCGTACAGGCGCTTTCTTGGTGCTGCAGAGTGCACATCGTCGTGATGTTGTCTTCGATGGCTGATGCTTATTTTCTTAAAGACGAATTGCTGCATCAACTACTGCCTTATGTTTCTTGATTGCTATCTAGTGAGCTACAATGGAACTTCAGAAAAGGTCAGTCTTGAAAATCACTCACGCGAGGTAGTAAGACATTCAATAGAAAAGATGGTTACTGTAGGTAACCACCGCCCTTCAATGAGTTCGGACCCCGAAGACGCTGCAAGTGTATTTTCGTGGTGTTTCGTCATGTGTAATGTAAATACGAGCCAACTTCCCTTAAGACGTCCTCACAAAGACGTCTTATCCTTTAGGCAGGTGCCCTTGTATGCTTTCCATATTTAATTAAACAAAAAAAAAAAAAAAAAAGAAACACATCATCCAGAATGGAGAATGAATTGACTCTGGCATTCAGTTTTTGCATTTATAAATCTGTTGTCACCTTTCACGTATTCTTTCGTAGGATGTGCACAAAATCACCTTAAACAAGACCGACTAGCACTCATACCTTTTCGAGAAAGGAGAATTCTCCCACACTGTATTTCCTTCAAAAGTGGTAAGTCAAAAGTCGTGAAGTGTGATTACGACATCCTTTACGAATAGCATTTTGCGATAACTGCAAAATGCTCTTTTTTGCTTAAAAACAAATGCCATTAAAATGATTAATGTAGTGCTGAATTGTAATTGCATTTATTACACAATTAAAAATAATACTCAGCGAAAATGTTTCTCTTTATAATGTTGTTATTTTAAATAGAAATTTGTCGCTAGAATTTTCCTATAAAGTATTACTAGTCTCATTAACAGTCACCAATGACAGTCGAGACTTGGATTGGAAAAATTGTCTAATTTATTAGCGCAAAATTTACTAAAGGGAGGGCCATCTCCTAAGGTAGAATGTCTTTGCGGAAAAATGTCCCAAAGGGAAACTCTCTTCTTTTTGTTACACATAGGTATCTTTATATTACACATAGATCATAAAAATCCCATATAGCTAGTCTGTTCACTAGATATTTAATTTAGAGTAAACTACCAGTATTTAACGCTTAAATTTACTCGCTCATGACCGGAAAGGATTAATTGATTGCGATAAACATATAAGGGTTATTCTCTTATGAAGAAAGATACTTTCGTGGAGAAAAAGGAGGAGATTCAAAAAATGGAGGAGTTTCAAAAGAAGTTGGCATGGATTTAAACTATACATCACTTAATTCACTAAAGCTCAGACAGCCACGCGTTTAAATGCAGGACTTCAACCTGGTATATAGCCGTGCGAGAATCCCAAACAAATAAATACCAATTCAGAAGTCAAAAAACAAAAATTGTCTTAAATTGTGTCTTAAATAAATACCAGTTAAATCTAATTCAAACAGTCGCCGATTTTCAGAGATTATTCCAACATTGGCCAAGTGGATAAGACGGTTGAGAACTGGTAGTTCGATACAGGTTAAAATACCAGTGAAAGGGCTCGTTGAACAGGTGTTTTCGGGATTTTTCCCATGTATTTGATGAATCACTAGCAGTTCGTTCGCTATTCGCTCCTGACAGGATCTAAAGCGGACGTTTGCCTTTGGTCGTCTTTCATCAACACGGTGTTTAACATATTGAAAACTAATTATCTGATCAAGCATCAGCCCGTTCTCCCGGAATTGAACCCCAGACCGAATTACTAATATTTAGCGACTTTGCTCGGCCGCTGGTAGGCGCACGTTCAAAAAGTAATTTAACTAATATACATATTACAAAAAGTAATTTAGCTAATAAACAAAAAGCAATTTTACTACTAATACACTAAAATAATATAATTTTTTAATTATTTCAAAAGTAATTTAAACTAATATACATTAATATCTAAAGATGTATGTATCTTTAGTGGCAATGAGGCTGATAATACCAGTCCTATTTGTTAAATATTAGTAAATATCTGAGAAATAGAAATCTACAGAAACTTTTGACATTTAGGCGTGAATATTCACAATATCAATTCTACAAGGGAAAAAATTTCTATTATGAAAGCATAAACTTTAACACAAAAATAGACCTTAGAACACTTCGTGGAATTAAATTTCAAATAGTTATAGACATAATGTTTGTTCATACTAAAAATAATTATTTGATTACACAAAAAGAGCCCGTTTGTTCATATTGAACATATTTATTTTTTTCTCTAATTTCTAGTCACTGAACATTTATACTTTCCTCAATATACTAATTACCTGCAACAATATATTTAAGTAGTGAAAGCAAGAATAATATTTGTAAAGTAATTTAAAAGTAGCTTTTCAAAAAAATATCCCAACATATACTATTTAAGAATTAATAATTTATCTGAAGTGATATATATAATCATAAGCAGGTATTCAAGGCTTAAAATGATTCAGTATAAAAATACAGGTCTAAACCGACAAAAAGTAAAGTTACATTAAAAAAAAAAGAATATTATGGTAATTACAGTTTAAAAATTCTAAGGGTAATTTACAGTTTTTCTGCTCAGTCTTATCTAGAAATGAAGTTAAGATAAAAGCTTTTATGTTTCTTTATAACTCTTTCTGTACTATAAATTTTTAATAAAACATTTCTCTTCACAAATATTTTTAAAAGATTATTCCAATAACATTTTTTTCCTTCATGTCTTTCCTCTTAAATTTAAACACAATTTTTGATAATGGCATTCGAAATTTAGCACGAGATTCTGGTTTTTCCAAAAAGCAAACAAACATACATGCGACCGTCATCTGACATAAATATAAATAATGTGTTTACGAATCACGAAAATGCCGACAATGATAAAAGCCAGCATCGCCTGGGGAGAAAAATATTTACACAACTGTCGTGTCAAGCGTGAAACTCAGATAATTCTATCTGGTGTTATGACTTTTCCCAAACAACTTGACAAAATACAGTTGTGCCAGGGGGCTTGGCAAATGCATTTCCTTCGAAAAACACTTTTTTTAAAAAAAATAAAGTACCAAAGAAATTTAATAAAATGGCAAACAACAGTTCTTTCACTTACCTATAGTCTTGAGCATTTCAAAATCGTCCAGTTTGACATCCGGAATGAGATGATCATCAGGAGGTGGAGGAGGTGGTTCCTTTTTCTGGAAGGACCCACTCCTTTTGCACTTTTCACGACTTACTTTCGATGATGCCATTGTCAGCAAATGTTATGGGCATGCTTCATAATGAGAAATACTATTCCATTATGGTCCTAAATCTTGCTGATAAGATTTCCCCTCTCAAAATATAAACTTCGGTGGTTGATTAGGTAGATGCCTTTATTAGCCAACTTATACAGAATACAGAGTCTGCGAGAACACGTTTAAAAAAGAACAGATATCACTATCAGGATGTGGTAATAAGCATACGGAAATCTCTTATTCAGATCAACAAGACAAAACTTTGTTGTACTCACGTTTGTTGCTAAAATTTTCAAACACTCTGTCTCAAGTACTCGTATTTCAAACAGAAAAATATCTTAAAATTCTTAATTTAGAGCAAATTGCGCATTTAAGTCGATGTGTTTTTTAGGATTTTAGTTCGATTTGTCACTGCTTGAAGGTTTTTTGAAACTAAATAAATATATCTGCAACGTATTTTAAAGTAGCTTCAAGAGGTTTAAGTTGGGTGTCTTTTTTTTTTTTTTTTTTTTAATGAAACCCAAAGATATATCCAACTGTAGAAAGAGAAGAACAGACTAGTCAGCAGCGTCTATCCATCCACCTGGTGCCCTGGATGTGGTCTAAAAACAGAAGGCTTGAAACAGCTCAGCACAACTCCGAATCTAATTAACCGAGTAGTTCAGAAAAGAAAGGACACTGATTAGAAATCTGCACATTCACCTGGAGGAGTAAATACGGATCTGCGGAGCAGCAGCGCGCGAATGCTTCAACTTCCGGGTTCACCTCCGAAGTAATATGGTGCCAAAACTTGCTTCGGTTCTTGAGTCAGTAGGAGCTCACTGATTGGCGGCTGACGTCACGTGAACTCTTTTTGTTTTCGTTGACTTTTTCCTTCCTCTACTTTTTATTGTAAAACAAGGCAGCCGCTAAAGGGTCGCCATAAAACAAGTTTCTAAAACGGTGAAAAAAGGGTCTAGTAACTGGAAAAAGTGAAGGTAACCTGACCGAAGCCACGGATGACGTAATGGGAAAAAGGGCTATATTTTTTCTTTTCTCTCCCTCCCCCATTTTTGGATGCACGTGCTGTCTGCTAAATTACGGTCTTGCTTTTCGAGTCCCCCCCCCCACAACCTCTGTCTTTCGAATTATTGGAACAGGATGATGTACTGAAAAGTACAGAAAAGAAACTGAACAATGCAGAATTTGTTTCGGTTCTGAAGCAGAATAGAAACCAAAACTAAACGGATGCATATATGTACGGAGAGATCTAATTAATTCTCTAAAAATGCAAATACTTCCCGATTTGCGCGTTTAAACATTTTGGATCTGTTAAGTTACAAACATCGGAAAGGTTTATTTCAAAATTAAATCCAACTTAGAACACGTAAATGTCGTTTTATTCTGCTTCAGCTTTAATATGTCGTATATTTTGCTGTTATTGGCAAATCGAACAATTTGTGGTAATTTTGCATGAAATCAATCGTTGCCATTTTCAAAGTGTATTTTCTGGCTTTTTGTCTGGGTAATAGAGATTTCACAATTTCAAAATTTTACATTATGAAAAAATGTAAAATTTATAAAAATTATAATTATTAAATAAATTTATATAAATTATTTAAAAAATTAATATATAATAATATATTATATTAAATAAATTCACATTGTTTCAAAATTTATTATTATGTCGCAATTGGACCTAATAACGATCAGGATGTTCTTTAAATTTCCTGGACAATGTTGTATTTAGAAGATTATTGTGTAATTTTTGTTTCTTGTTAAATTTTTCTGCTTCTCGGAATATACTTTCTTCTTTTTTAATGCAGCGCATTTTCTATAAATTTCATATACTTAATGCGAAGATAATTAATTTTAGGACCATTTCAAATGTGTTCATTAGTATTATATTAAAGACCATCAATAATTTATATTAACCTAATTTTAAAGGAAGAATTGTGTCTCTTTTTTTCAAACAAAAAGCTAAAAGCACAGATCTTAGAAGGATGTATTGCGTTGACCAATAAGTTCTGGGATATTTTTTTTTTTGAAGGGCTATTATTCTCGAAACGAGATTTTGCGTTGAAATACTATAAAAGTCTCAATCACTTTTCAAATTGTTGCCACCAAATATTATCGCCCTGTATATTTAAAGAAATTAAATAATTGAAATTAAAGAATTGCATAAATGGATGCGTATGCAGGCTTTTCGCGTTGTGAAAAAATAACGGTACATAGAGCCATCAAATTATGAATAACGTAGTCCTCCACCCGAATATGGACACCTGGAAACCCGAATTTCGGATTTGTTTTATTGTCTATTTCATATTTTGTAAAACATTTAACGCATTTTTTATTACCATTCTAAATTATTTCAAACAGAGAAATGCCAACACTGTACGGGAATATAAAATTTTATCTATAGCGCGCGTGATTACCTACCGTAAATTCTAAAGATATTCTGTTTAAAAATAGTTTAGATCAAAGGAACATTAGCCCAAATGCTCCCGAAACGTGTATGTGTACGTAAGTGGGAAAAAAAAAAAAAAAAAAAAAAAAAAAAAAGACTCTTTGGGCGTACTATAATAATAACAATTCATTATTATTATTGTTACGGTTTTTGTATTTAGTTAGCTATTTTTTGTAGAATTGTAACTAAAATTGTTTTATATCCCTGTGCAATGCAGCACGAGACTTATTTTAAGAGAAAGCTAAGCCGGAAAAGTAAAAATACAGGCGCGCGTGCATTTGACATTTAATAAGTAGGTATCTTGTAATTCTACTCTTTTTCTTTCCAGAAATTGCTAGAACCGTCTCGAGCGGCCGTTTTAAAAAGCTGTAAAAGCCACACAGAAAAAACATCCCAGTTCAGTTGTTTACTTAGTTGCTGTTATTGATTGTAGCGAATTCGCAGATTAGCTTTCTCTAAGCTCTGGATTGCATTCTATTTAACGTTTTATTAGTTTAAAAATATAGCTACTGCGTGGTATTGTGATATTGTTGCGAGCGTACGGGTTCGTTATGAATTGAATGCACAAGTCCTATTAAAAATGAACAAAAATTATTATTATCACAACAAATAAAACAAAATGCCTAAATTTCCTCAGATATTCGTACAGAATTACAATATCTCACACTAATTATCTTTTCACTATTCAAACGTTCAACAGAACTTAATTCAAAACAGCTAGAGAAAGCTAATCCGCGAATTCGCCACAGTCAACAAGAGCAGTTTTCTAAACAAACTCTTAAAACAACAACTAACTACTGACTGAATGGAGAGATTTTCCTCCTTTTTATAAGATTTTAAATCGCGCGAGAATTTTCTGGTATTTTCTCGAAATGGAAAAGAGATATTTATTTATTAAATGTTAAATGCATGCGCTCTTGTATTTTTAATTTTCTGGCTTAGCTTTCTTTTAATATTCGTCACGCGCTGCACTGCACGGGGAATAAAACAATTTAATTTATAATTCAACTTATATTCAATATTAGTTATTTAAATACCAAATCCGTAACACTGCCCCCTTCCCCTAGGACTGCACCTCCCGGGCAATACAATCCCTGAACAGGAAGCCAAACTTACAACTAAGCATAAATGCAATAATAAGTATCGCATTACAATAACAAACAACATGAACAATAAATGCAATAAGTAACTTAAACAAATGAAATAGTATCAAATACTAAATTCAAATCAAATACTAAATACAAATCAAATACTAAATACAAATCAAGTAATAAATACAAATCAAATACTAAATACAAGTCAAATAAAATACACATTTAGAAACAAAAAGGATCATGGTCTTAGACTATTTACAATTATTTACACTACGTACTATGGCCATAGTAATGAGCTAACCAGTCGTAATGAACGACTTTAGATTTAGAGTTCGAAGATTCACGTATCCGAACCACGACGTCATTCAACCTGTTTAGGACTGTGTGCGGAGCATCCTAAGGTGACTGTAATTTAGGCCTGACTCCTTTTCGTCGAATCTGGTTCCACAACCACACCTTGTCTCCACCGTCGAATTTATGTCCAGTCGCTCTTGGGTCGCATCTGTTACCACTAAATGATCTGGATGAGCTGAGGCACAGTAATTTTACTCCTCCTTCTTGCCGAAAGAGCATAAATAATGGTCTCCCGCAGGTGTTGTAACTCTAGGTCTGCCTGGTCTTCTAGACACAGAATCCTCGGATTCAAACTGATTCCAGAGTCGGTGGACTACACTACAAGAGACATTGAGACGTCTAGAAGCATCAGCTTGTGATATCCCCATTTCCATCCATCCGATCGCTGGCCATTTCAATAAATCGGACAAACGACTTCTCCTATATATTGATAGACTCTCCTGGATATTGTCCACGAAACTGTAATAACAATTTAAGATGAATGCTCATGAACAAAAATTACAATTTTTGCATTTTTTTCTCCGACTCCTATATAAGTATCCATTCCTATAAAATAAAAGCAGTAGCTATTGTTTTTTGCATGTATTTTTGATAAACTTCGTTATTGTCATACATATGAACTGCGAATTTAAACGTTACTGACATTTTTAGAATGGTGAGTTTTAAAAAACATGCTGTTCCTTAACTTCTGAAGGACAGTGGGGCATGACATGCAGTGCTTTGCAAAACTGAACAATTTTCTAATGGAAAATTAATTGAATTTAGAAATTAAAATGAATTGAAAATGAATTGAATGA
This sequence comes from Stegodyphus dumicola, assembly GCF_044657685.1. NCBI lineage: Eukaryota > Metazoa > Arthropoda > Arachnida > Araneae > Eresidae > Stegodyphus > Stegodyphus dumicola. The sequence continues at coordinate 283,904,304 of NC_140768.1, forward strand.
ATTGAATTGCTAAAAACATCTTTTTAGTTTGAAGAACGTATCAGAGAAAATATTTCCCAGAGGAAAAACTAAGTATGACTGGATACGAGTACTACAATAGATCAGAAGGCTTGCCAACGAAGGAAATGGAACAGATTATCGATATATCAACCGACTTGACTTTGAAATAATCTAAGTTTAAGCGAAAACACCTCCTAAAATTGTGGTTGTAAATTGATGCAAATTGTGTAGAAATTTCTCAAGAGATGTGAAAACATTAATGTCATTCAGAACAATTTATTTAAGTGAAAAATCTTTCTTAACGTATGTAGCAACAAAAACAAAATATAGAAACCAATTAAAAGCAGAATATGATATAAGACTGCAGATAACATCAACAGAATTAGATTTCGAGAGTTGGTGTAAAAAAATGCAAGCACAGCGCTGTCACTAAATACAATGCAAGTGTTGGTGACACCTGGAGTACGAGTTAATGCTATCAACGAGTAAATTACATTTAGATTATGTTAAAAGTTAAAAAAAATATAATACTTTTCTTTAATTAATTTGCATAAAATACCAGTAACATATTGATCTACTTTAAATATCATTTTCAGATATATTTTTCGAAGTCTAAAATGGAATTCCTCGAAAAACCTTAGAATTCTAAGGATTCCATGAACAAATGGTCCACCAGCGGCCGAGTGGTAAATGTCGCTGAACACCGGTAGTTCGGAACTTTTAGTTCGGTTGAATTTCAGGTGAACGATCTGGTTTACATGGGTTTCCTCGTGGCGCTCGTGGTTTTCCTTGTATAACGTGTAGCAAGTTGGGTGGGTCGGTCTGCATCCATTTCTGGTACTTTATTCTCTCCCTCTTTTCTGCATCGCTTCGAGGTGTAACGATAGCACACGGGGCGTATATTCGATAGGTCCTGGTTCGAGCCCAGGCGAGAGCATTGCTCATTTTTCATGTCTTCTGCTTAAAATAACCTAATGCTCAACAACCTTTACTTTTAATCAGCCTAGAGAAAACAAATTCTGCGACCGTGAAGTTTGGCGAGTGTGATTAGAAGTTAAATTCTAAAAACTGTGAGAAGTACGCGATTGCCAAAAATGTCGGTCAAGAGACTCACTGTTTGTCCTTGCAAATAATGAACCAATCAGTAAATAGTCGGCGCGGGCCGTAAGATAAAGAAGCTCTTTGCGACAAAAATAAAAATGTGTTGATTTTTAAAATCAAAAGTGAACACTTTGCTTTTCCTTTGCTTGTTGTTAACTTTTCCATTATAAAACTTTTCAAATATTAGTTAGACAATCTTAAAATAGAAAAAAAAAATGATTTGAGATTTCAACCATTCCACTAATTAACGCAGACGTATACGTTTTGATATATTTATATTGGCAACGAATGCAGGAAATACGCGAATTATCTTCATTCTAATACAAAAAAAAGTTTTAATATTAAGGATTTCTAATGGTATTACCCAAAATTTCAGAGGTTTTCAACCATAGGCCCAGTGACTGCCACCTTCTGCATCTTAGAGGGCTAATTTTAGTTGTGTCTTGAGGCCGCAAACTGCACAATATGTCATGGTTAGCAAATACAGGAAAACGATCTTTGCAGAACAAACACATGTTATTTCAAGATTTTTGTCACATTCATTCCAAATATTGTGTGAGCAATGAAGCTTATTAGAAATATGAAAGAAATTTAGTTAATAATGATAAATTATATTAACCTAATCGTAGGCACTCACATAAAGATCTACCACGCTGTATGTGACCCGCATGTTAAACATTTGACCATCTTATAATGCTGGAGAGGAAGAAAATACATTTAACACCTTATAATGTATTTTCTTCCTCTCCAGCATACTTTCTTGGTGTAACGGTAGGCATTTCACGGTTTTACGAGCACATTCGAGGCATTTCACGAGCAAATGATTTCACTCGAGACATATTCACGAGCCCACTCGAGGCATTTGTTGGTGTAACGGTAGTCCACTTGAGGCATACTTGAGAGGTCCAAGTTCGAATCCCGGAGAGGTCATTGCTAATTTTTCACGTCTCTAGCATAAACAAATCTTAATATCTCTACAAGTGGCGCTCGAACGTAAAGATGGTGGACAATAATTCGTAATCACCAGGATATGGCAATTAGATCCCTTCATTCCCAGTCGCCTTTTAAAAGGGGAAGTATATAGGGTATTTTCAACCTCCTTCCAGCATGCCTTAGAGGTGCAATGTAACATACTCTACGCATATTCGAAAGGTACAAGCAGGAATCCCGGGGAGGGCATTGCTCATTTTTCTCGTCTGCAGCATCGAAACAAACCTAATGCCTTTAAACCTAGCCAAATGGGTCAATACTTAATAAAATATCGGTTTAAACCTCTTAGTCAAGAGTTGTGAATAAACATCAATAAATGAATATTATAAAGCACTTTATTCATACTTGTTGTCCATGAAATAATTTGGTATGGTAATAATAATAATATAGTATAGTTACAACAGCAAAATTTTTATATTCCCACGGAGTAATTTGAAATAAATTATTAATAGCCATGTTGTAAGCTGCATTACAAACAACTTTAATTTCGAATTACGCAATTTAGAAACTCTAGCTGAGTAATATTAAAGCTCGAGTAAGAAGTTATTACTCAATAAATACCCATATCCAAAAGCGTTGCCAATATGAATCAGCCAAACGAATTATTTTAAATTGTTTAAAAATGTGCTATAGTTGTGCGGAATACGAATTCTTAAAGCATAAAATACCTGGCTTAGGCTTCAGTTTGATCAAATCAATAGCCCCGGCAAAATTTGATCATATCTACTTTATCTGGCGTTAAATTTAAAATAGCATTTTTGAAAATGTTATGATTTCATAAATAGTTTATTGCCTTTAGTAAATTTTATGTAATGGAAAATAAACAGTGTTATTATTATTATTATTATTATTATTATTATTATTATTATTATTATCATTATTATTGTTATTAGTATTATTATTGTTATTATTATTATAAGGGCACAGCCCTGATCCTCCTAGCCGGCACAAGCCGGCCGTATGACTAAAAAATGGGACTGGCCAGAAAAAAACAAATATAAGAAAAAAACATAAAAAGTCCAAAATTTGAGTCTTAGTGCCGAATTCCAACTCTATCTTTGTAATATTATTATTTTTTGTATCTAATCTTCTCTATTGTCTTTGCAAAATATTTCAAATTTGAATAGTTCCTTTTAAAATCTTCCTTAAAATTCTTTCTATATTTCTCTCTAAATTATAGTATTAGATAAATTCATAAAATTTCCAAGAGAACAAACATCCGTAATGAAAGAGTTAAAAAAACAATAAGTAACCATGTAGAAAAAATTTGAAGTCTCTATCTTCATTAAAAAAAAGCGTAACATTTAAAAAATATTAATATAATTTTCAATTCTAAAATTATCAGATTAACAGCAAACCCCTCCAGCGACCGAACGGTAAAAGCCGCTGAATAGTGGTAGTTTGGTCCGGGATTCGAATCCCAACGAACAGGCTGCCTGCATGGAGGTTTTAGTGGTTTTTTCCCGAACCAATGTCTCTTAAAAAGTCCTTCGCGGGGCATCTCTTTCTTTCCGTAATAAATAAGTAATAAAAGCAACCCATCGAAGTTTCACTGAATTCAAGCATCACTTCACTTCACATACAGTTTGGGCAGAGTGGAATAAATAAAATTTTGCCATGGAATATGAAAACTTTATTAGCTTTATAATTATTGAAGATACAACTTACAGAATTTCCTCCTGTATTAAAAAGGTATAAGCGAAAACTTTTGCTAAGTAAACTATTCATATTTTTACCCTTATTTTAGATATTCTTTTCTATTAAACGCTATTTTTTGTTTAATCCGCTGGCCCAAATGTGCAAAATCGAGGAATTACTTCAGGTACCTTACTGAGGACATCAAAGATTTAAACAATTTTTCTTGCAACAAAAGTACACCAGGAAACCAGAGGGCAATTTTATGTTTGTGCTTATTTTGCCATTAATGGCTTGTGAAGACCTTTAATGGCCTGCGAAGACCTTTGCTGGTAATTTAGGTTAGACACTTCTCGCGCACAACTCGGGGTTGCTGATGAGCACTTCACGTCTTGCATGTGCATGATGTTTAGAATGTCTTTATAGCTTACATTAAAAGACCTTTATTACATGCTTCAGCAAGCTTCAGGCCATGAAGTGGTCTTTAACGATCTGTTGGCTAGGAATATATTCAACTTATGCTTTTGCATTAACCAAACAGGTTTATGCATTGTCGTTAGATAATAAGTACAATCTAAACTTCCCGAATAAGCACCAGAAATACTTGGAAATTGAAAGTGCTGTGCAAGATTTCAAGGAAATATTAGTTTTATTTTGTTGATACAAATTTTAAATTTAAAGATTTTCAAATTGGTTCTCAAGGAAGAAATGTCAGTTTCTGAATTCAGAATGCAACAAAAATCAACCTGCGAGCACAAATATTGGAGAAGTAATTACTCCAACCTGAAACAATTTGGATTAGAGAACACATTACTCACTGTCTCTTGTTATCACTCTACTTTTATAAAGAGACATCACTCTGCTCTCAAGCGTGCTGTGGTGCTGTAACTGGTAGCATGTCCAGCTAACCATCAGAAGATACATGGCTTGGAATGTATCCTGTCGCCGGCACAATTGCTTTCTCTCGTCCACCATTCCAAAAGTCTTAAAATATCTACAGTGATGTCTAAGCTAAAATGTTGTGCACGATAATTTGTCACAGTCGGGATTTAGACGACTGGCTTTTGTGGCTCTCCTCAGTCACCCTCTAAATGTGTGTGTGTGTGCGGGAGGAGGAAATATAAGAAGTTATCGTGTTCTTCTCGTGCGTGCTCTTGTGATAGCATCTCCAGGTGATAGACAGAATCCCGAATAAAGACTTAACTAATTTTTTTGTATTTCCTACTCAAAAATCTAAATTTCTGCAATGAAGCCGGAGCTAATACATAGCTGACAAAAATTCATGACCACGTGAATTTGATTTACTGGGTGTCGTCGTCTGCTCAATTGCGATTTAAATGGGGGGACAAATTAAAGGATTAATTTATTCCCCTATTCGTGCTATCGTGCCATAAACGTTAGCTCTTCCAGCAAGCAACTGTAAGATCCTGGTTCAGTTTCGGGAGACAGCACAGTTGATGTCTCACGTTTCCTACCTCCAGAAATTACAAAAGACGTTGTGGTGTTGCCTGCTTAATAAAATGCGTGTGTCCAAACTGGTTTAACCCTTGGACTAGGAATATCAAAAAACGTTTACATTCGGGATGTTTTTGACAAACGGTTTGAAAGAAGGCTCGGACACACATGTCCTAGCCGTACTTAATGGTGGGATGCATATGTTCCAGACGTAGCGATCGACTTACTTTAAGCACACCTATTATTCTGGAAAACTTTATTATATGAAATAGATTTTACATCGTATGGTACAGGGTAAAGCATTCTTCGCATAACCCAACCTTACACATTGGGCAACTCATATTTGTTCTTTTCTCTATGTTCATTTGTGGATAACGAGCACAGCGGCATCTTGATTTTCCAACTATTGGAAGGTGATCCTCATCATTTAGGAGATCCTCATCATTCAGGAGATTCTAAGTGCTTTTTAACCCAGCAGTAATTTTTAAACTTTTAGTGGGACATATATGTTCCTTTATGTAGTCAGATGGTTAAAACATTTCTCTCTGAAGATTTTTCACTTGAACGTAACGAACGTTCTGGCCGATCTGGTGAAGTTGATGATGATAAAATTAAAGTCATAATTGAATAGAATCGTCATACTGTAATGTTGCGCGCTTCCAACCTGCACGCAACAATAGTGGTGACTGCTATGAACTGGAAAGTATACAAAGTCTTGAGAAGGGTTTAAATCCCTTTTTATTCAACTTTAGAAATTACAGATGCGTGCTCTTGACGCTCACAAACTAAGCCGACCCGGCGGTAAAATAAAAATAAGAAACTAAAAAAAAAAGAATAGTAACAAGTGACTAACTACGAGGCTCTCTAAACGTAACTAACCTCACCGCGTTCTAAAATACCACTGATAATTCAGCAAACTTCTGAATATTACGTTGAAAGATTTAGCTATCTACCGAGGCAAGCACACAGGCCGAAACGCGTGGTTCTTCAATTTCTAACTAGCCACCTCCACGCTCGTGAAGCAAGAAAGCACACTTTCGAACTCGTTTCCCTCCTATTTAACTCAGATTACTTCCGCTGACAATGTTGAATACTTTGCGCGTTCTACTAAAATTTACATACTCTGGCACTGGCAATTCCAGGGGAAAGTAAGGCTTGACAGGAAAGATAGTTTAAACTTAAAATAAATGTTAGTTAAAATATATATTAACCCTACAATACAACTAAGCGAGAGATTGCAAAAAAGTTAGGTTAACTGTATAACACATAACCATTGAAAATTACACAAGATGTCTTGGACTCGTCAAGAAGCTCGATATTTAGGGTTCCTACGAATTGAAAGAAATTCACTTAACACAACAAATCATTTGCGATACGTGTTTCAAACGTAATGCAGTCGGCCGAGCCTTTTTTGAAATTAATTATCACTGGTGATGAGAAAAGGGTCGTCTACAACCGTCATCAATCGAAAACGATCATGGTCAAAGCAAGATGAAACAGCACAAATCATATCGAAAACTAAATTGCATCAGAAAAAGTTCATGCTGGCTGTTTGGTGGGATTACAAACATGGTGCTTTATTTGAGCTGTTTCCCAGTAATACAACGATTAACTCAGATATTTACTGGTAGCAACTTATGAAACTGAAGGAAGCAAGCGAAGAGGAAAGACGAGAGTTTGACAAGTTTGGGAATCGAATTATTTGGAAGGTTACGCAGCATTTTATTGGTAACACACCGTCCATTCCTGGTGCTTTATTAACATTTAGGTGTCTGATGATGTTTTGGAGTTCCAATGGTGGGACAAAAATCAGGAAGGTGCATCAATCCGTGCTTGAAACTGTGCATGCTGTTCTCCAGTAGCAGATAAAATACCATTCCCACTTAATCACGTGCCCTTAACATCATCCAGACGAGTTCATTGAAAAATGTGGGGATGGACATAATGTTTTGGCTCCTCAGTGTGTATAAATGATCCTTATCGCTCACTTATTGACTTGCTTTTTCATACACTCCAGTCCTTTTTTATTTGCGATGTCAGGTCATTTTATGATCATCTTGCCCCCTTTGCCTCCACTCACTGCTGCTTCCTTCCAAGTCCTACTTATCATGACTGTCTTCATGTTATGTGCCTTTATGGCGATATGTGTCACTGATCCGGACACGTCGCGCTCTGAGCGATATTCGCAGAATATTAAAGTTCGATTTGGTTTCTATTTAAAATGGAGTATGAACCGCATTGTAACACATTCTTGACGTACAAGCAGCTCATAAATTTTTATATATCTCGGTATATAAGCCATATTTTGGTTTGATTTCTGTATGATTTAATGCCAACGGAAAACTTTAAGGAAACATGGATTTTCTAAAAGTTGTATTGACGTAAATTTTCTTGTATATTCACTAACAAAGTTTAACGTCCTCTGAAAAGGAATATCGAAGTGGTATACACTAAACTTACAATGTCTGTCAAAGTGGACATCCAAGAGTATAGTGTTGCCAATAACATTGTGTGAATCAGGTTTAGTCGCATCAGGTTCATGAACCTCCACGCACTAATACCCAAACTTAAATATATCTGCAGCACTGAAATTTTTATCACCGTGATAAAATTATTCCTCATAAATTTATAGGAGAAGTAGGGCATATCAAAAAGAGTAATTAATAAAATTTTTATTTCCATAACAACCTCTGATGTTTTTAGGGTTATTTAATGCATCACTGAGCACATTTTCTTCTTCGCGCTGGTACAGAGATGTCGTTTTCTTACATTTTTACTTTACAGATGTTTGTGCAATCTGATGCTACCTTAAAAAATTTTAAATCTGTTAATTGTGGAACGATGGAAAAATTACCATTACAAACCATCAGCATAAAACAAAACTGTATACAGCACTAAGGGAAAAGAAAATAGTCTAAATGAAAAAGTTTCTTTGAATATTACGCGTCTCCAGATTTGTGAAGAAAAACATTAAGTGTTTATATTACTTCACCTATTACAAAGATTAGTTTTTAGTATTTTGCCAAAAAATATATGTCGATTTGTACTGAGAAAAGTTAATACCTGTTACTTGTCACGCATATACCGTGAGTTCTATCCATCAATAACTGCATTGGTAATAGTATTCTAGTCGGTATTATTTCTATATATTCGATGATTTGGTGCACTGTGCCTTTTGCATTTTTTTTTTTTTTTCTGAAACGCTATTTTCGAAAATGTAACGTGAAATATTTATAAAACTGATGTTGTAATTATCACTTTTATTATGTCTGAGTTTCTCTGTCACATTCATCCACCAGCAGCCGAGTGGTAAAACCGCTAAGCACTAATAGTTCTGACCTGGGTTAGAAAGGGGCTAGTTGCATGGGCGTTTTCGTAGTTGTTCCTTTATGTATGTTTTGTACTTGTATGCGAGCCAGTGTCCCTTAGAAAGTTCTCCACGAAGGCATGGACACTTCATCTCGTGAGGCACCCAGTAAACCACATAAAACTCCTCAAGATGCTACAAATTTGAATTGAAATCAAAATAGAATGTCATCAACTTAGCATTTAATCTGCATAAAGTATGTGTAAAATTCTTCTCTATTTTAGTCCGCATTCTAATCTGCAAATGTATCCAGCATCCTACTCTTTTTTCTGATTTGACAGTATATATATACCCATGTAGTAATGAACGTTACTCTGGAATTTGTATTGTAAGTGCTATCAAATTAACAAAGGTGACTTTGGAAAAAGAACATGTGTCAGAAAAGGAGAGACTGAAAAAGAACCAATGGGACGAAAATATATAAATTATATATTTAAAAAACTACATAAAATCTTTAAAAAAATTCAGCTACCTTGGACATTGCTTTTTCTTGTATATACTCATGTCATTTCTTCAATTGTACTACTATTCTAAGTAATTTCAGACAATGCATATTAAATCTGTACTCACTAATATTAATATATCATACACTGAAGTGACAAAAGTCATGGGATACCTCCTAATATTTTGTCGGTCCTCCTTTTGCCCGGCGAAGTGCAGCAACTCGACGTAGCATGGACTCAACAAGTCGTTGGAAGTCCCCTGCAGGAATATTGAGCCATGCTGCCTCTATAGACGTCCATAATTGTGAAAGTGTTGACGGTGCAGGGTTTTGGGCACGAACTGACCTCTCGATGATGTCCCATAAATGTTCGATGGGATTCATGTCGGGCGACCTAGGTGGCCAGATCATTCGCTAGAATTGTCCAGAATGTTCTTCTAACCAATCGCGAACAATTGTGGCCCGGCGACATGGCGCATTGTCATCCATAAAAATCCCATCGTTGTTTGAGTACGTGAAGTCCATGAATGGCTGTAAGTGATCTCCAAGTAGCTGAAGGTATCCATTTCCAGTCAATGATCGGTTCAGTTGCACTAGAGGACCGAGTCCATGCCATGTAAAAACAGCCCAGACCATTATGGAACCACCACCAGCTTGAACAGTGCCTTGTTGACAACTTGGGTCCATGGCTTCGTGGGGTCTGCGCCACACTCGAACCCTACCATCAGCTCTTACCAACTGAAATCGTAAACTCATCTGACCAAGCCACGGTTTTCCATTCGTTTAGGGACCAACCGATATGCTCACGAGCCCACGACAGTCGCTGCAGGCGGTGTCGTGCTGCCAGTAAAGGCAGTCGAGTCAGTCTTCTGCTGGCATAGCCCAAGGAAGACAAATTTCGCCGCGCTGTCCTATCGGACACGTCCCTCCTACGTCCCACATTGATTTCTACGGTTATTTGACGCAGTGTTGCTTGTCTGTGAACATTGACAACTCTACGCAGACGTCGCTGGTCTCGGTCGTTAAGTGCAGGTGGTCGGCCACTGCGCTGTCCATGGTGGGATGTTATGCCTGAAATTAGATGCTCTCGGCACACTCTTGACACTGTGGATCTCGGAATGTTGAATTCCCTAACGATATCCGAAATGGAATGACCCATGCGTCTAGCTCCAACTACCATTCCGCGTTCAAAGTCTGTTAATTCTTGTCGTGCGGCCATAATCACGAAAAAGCCTCTTCACATGAATAACTTGAACACAAATGAAAGCCCTGCCAAAGCACTTCGAATTTTTTCATTTTCTACGCGATACTACTGCCATCTGTATATTTGCATATTGCTATCCGATGACTTTTGTCACTTCAGTGTATACCGTACGGTATACTCAAGCAATGTAAGTTATTCTTTACTGTATTGCTTTGTCATTTGCATAATTTGAATGTAATGTAAACTGCACACTAATCAATGTATTCTATACCGCACTGTATCCTTATGCAATGTAATGCATCGTATTCTGTACTGTTTTATTATCTGCGTAATTTAAATGGAATGTAAGTGCAGTGTTATGTTATAAGGTATTTCTCCCTCCTTCATAGCGTGCCTTCGTGGTGTAGTGGTTCTGTACGCTGGGACGGTATTCCAGAGGTCCGTGGTTCGAATTCCGGCGAAGGCAACTGCTCATTTCTCATCTTGTCTGCTTCCAAAAAATATCTAATGTCTCTACAATGTAATGTAACTTCTAGGTAAAGCATTTATATTGTATGCAATATAAGTCAGTGAATTGTACGTAGCATCACCGTGCAAGACGTCTGCGGTACTTAAAGAGACAACAGTTACCTCGGTCTAATGTCCCAATCACATTATGTTTCGGCTAAGGGCTGGACGTCGAAAGGGACAATTCCAGGAAACCCATGTAGCTAGGTTACCATTTTCACTTATTGCAAAGACTTGAACGCCAATCAGTAATCGATTATCTCTCAGATTGGGATCACGTAATCCTTCAGAAGCAGAACTTTTGTCTGATTGGTTGATCTCTACCCGGGACAGAGCTCCAGACGAGACATTTTCGGTGAGGTTTGAAAAAAATTCCGAGCAGCCCCTACATCGTTTCCGTAACTAGGAGGGACTTTGCTTCTAGCGGAGCTCTTTTTTCTAGGAATTCTCCCGTTTAAAGCAGTACTTCCAGAATGTCCTTTCTTAGAATAGTCTCGTCTAGCAGGTACTGTCGTTAGAAGTGACAACCTCTTAAGCTATAAACATCCGGTCCGCCAGGATCTCTCGAATTCTCCTCTGAGTTGGCTTTACTACGCTTCGTTTGTCCTTAGGATGGAGGCCTTCTCAGAGAGTTTACCCTTTACCCTTAGGCAGACCATGGAGATAGGAATGAAGATGGAGTGGTTCTAACCAGCTTCCCCCATACCCTTCTTTTAAGTACTGGCGATCCCTTCGGGGTGACCAAAACATTGGGTAATTTACCAATAAGTTCAATGGGTTTTTGACACGATCGGATGTAAATATTTTATAATTACGTCTTAAATATACATGTATATGTATACATTTTCTTTTTCTACAATACTTCAGGGTCCTAAGTATATGAAAAGAATACATTTTTAAACAACATTTCATTCTGAACGGAATTAAATGCTACACTTTTACAGAACCTTTTTACAGAACAGTTTTCTCATAGTTTAATTTGAAAAAATATTTTCACAAATTTTCGTTAATTACGTTAGAAAAGAATTTCAAAGGCAATTCGATTTTATTCGGTTAAGGATTACCAAAATTAAGATCAAAGTTTATTCTATTATTAATAGTAAAATTATGCAGCATTATTTCATTTCTATTTATAGAGCTTCTTCCTAAAATACTTTTTCAATTATGACATGATTTTTTAGCTTCTGGGGCATCTTTTATATCGAAAAATTTTTAGTATACTTTAAATAGTACTTAACTTTTTCTGAATATTTCCGAAAGGGAATAAAATAAGGGTTGTTTTTTAATATTATTTAAAACTTGTAACTGATTTATTATAAAATATAAGGGAACAATTCTTTTAATTGCACTTATTATATTTTTTTACTCTCAATTTCAACAATCCATATTCCAAAAAAAGAATTTGCTTTACAATATCTTTTAACAAATTGCTTTTCATTACAAGCAATTCTTGCTTAAATAGTTTTATAACGTATTTGTCAATTTATGTTTACAATTCAATGTTAAGATTATTATATGTTTGTTAATATGGTTTGTTATTCACTGTTAAGGCTATTATTATTAATATTTATAATCATCATAAATTTAGATACATTTAATAATTAGATTTCTTCACAGTATCTTTCACAAATGTTTATGAATGAAAAAATACTTCATTTCAAATACATTTATAAATACTTTAATAAATATTTACGGATTTTGTTAAAGGCAATTTGTTGTTTGCAACCACATGCATAAATACCTATACATACTTCATATTTTCCATTTTCGGCATGGGCAAATCTTTAATTTCTGTGCATTCGCTATATTTTTCGAGTAAAGTAATTTACACTAATTTAAAATATACCCGAAAGTTTTACATAAGAAATATGTATAAATATAATTTGAATGAAAATAATGCGTATTACTTTTAATACCCACTGAAAGGTAAGTTTTTCTTCAAAATTCCTTCACGATGGCATCTCTACCTTTAGGCAGGTAGCCCTTGCATGCCTTAACTCTTTCGCATCGAGAGAGGGCAAAATCTCAATTCCCCAAACATCGAAAACGACCGTATCTAAGAATTTCTCCTGGAATGCTTTTCCTTCCCCCATGACAAGTTGAATACTACATCGCTAACAATAGCCTTACTTAAATAAAGCGAGAACTTCTTTCTTCGACGCTTTGACACTGTGTGAAGTTCCCCCTTGGGACGGGATTGCAACTTCGGGCATCAAAAGCTAAACACTGACAGTTTTAGTAGCTTCAAAAGAATGATTGACATGTGATTTAACAACACCTGAAAGCAATGAGTAATGCAGTAACGTGATGGGGGAAAGCACTGGGTAGGAAATTATTCAGGCATTTCGGGCGTTCAGCCGATGTCTGAGTGCTCGGGCGTTTGGGGCGACTTCGATGCGAAAGAGTTAAAGTTATTATTTAATAAAAACTTAGCCTGACCTATGTGCCTAATTACAAATACCTCAAAGTGCATAATTTTATATTTACATTTAGCCCTCAAGTTTCAAACGTTTGCCTTAAAACACGTTTTAGGATACATTCATCATCAAATTCAAATCTTCTAGTAAATATATTTTGGCAGAGCACTCAATACCTCTTTTAGCGATTTTACACAGTTTAATAATTCTCAGATAATATAATAAATAATAACTATCCAATTCACAAAAACATTAACAGCAGTGTCATCAGATCGCAATCTTGATTGCCTTACTCTGCATAATAGCATCATTCCCAAAGTGATTATTTTTCAGATATATAAAAATAAAATGATGAGTTTAAAATGAGCAACAGTAAAGCCTGTCCTCTAAAAAATTTTAAAAAGTACATATTACAATAATATGTAGATGCGAAAAAATTATTTAATTTATAAAAAAATATTTTTTTAATTAAAAAAATTCTTGGAACATAAAATAAAAGTAGCGGATACTTTATCAAGGGTATCGAAAGATGTATACAGTTTTAAAGGTACCGTAAGGTATTTTTCATTCTTTAAGCATAACATTTTTCTTAAAATCTATATTTTTGTAGTTCAACAGCTTAGAATTTTATAAAACAAATTCATAATCAAAATCGCTGTTGTAAGTTATCAAAAAATAACCAAGATGTGATTTTCGCGTAAATGTCACTAAATTATACAAAATATTATCCATCACACAGTGAATGTTTCTTTTATGCGGAAATTTTTTCCTTTATGCGGAATGTTTCTTTTATGCGGAAATTTTCGATTTGTATGGAACTGTCGTGAGTCGAAATACTATCAGAGGGCTGTCAAGCGAGCTTCTGAATGTAAACAAAAAACACCCCATCTAGTGACCGAAGCTTCGGAGCAGTGCTTCACTTGTAGTGCTGGTTTGGCCACTCCTTTCTTTCTTACCTCCATGAGGCAGACAGCCCTAGTGGGCTTTACCGTACTAAACTAAACTTGCCGCATTGTACTCAGCAGTATGAGCACTTCAAAGAAACTGAACAATAGACAACCGTAATGAAAATATTGACAACTTGTGAGAAGTTTTTGAATTTATCTCTTTAATGAACGCTACAATCACACTTTGATAGAAATAGAAATATCTTAATTTTCTTTTCTAGAAATGAATAATCGCAAGGAATGCAAAATTAAAACAAGAGATATTTAAATTCGATGCAAGAATTCACGCTATGATGTTTGATAATTCAGTTTCGAATGGCACGGAAAATACTGAATGGCACGGAAAATACTGAACTAATTTTTTCCAACCTCCGCTGGAGCAATTAGACGATGTAAGAGGATGTTTGCGTTGCTCAGCAGGAAGTGTACGACTGAAAGAAGAAATCGGTAAAATCGTTTTTGAATTCGGAATTCACTGAAGCATGTCATTAAAGAATCTGGGTCAAATTCGCAGTTTTGAATATCTAAACTAATTTAATAAATTACTCTAATTTAATATTATTATCATCGTTATTATTAGTATTTTACCCTTCCTCTTAAAATGAAGTTCAAACACAGATTAGATAGGTGACCTTGTTTAATTTAAATGAAGTAATTTTCGATGTTGCCAAACGTGTAAAATATAGAAATGCATGCAGAAGATTGATGTCAAATGAAATGAAGCGAGAAATTGCTGGTTTATTGTACCCAGTAATGTTAGAAACGAAGACTTAAAGTATGTGTTTAAGCTGAGTAAATGAATAAGAGAATAGGCATTTACCTACCAGAACGAACATCATCCTGATTACTGAAGACTGACTGCCTTAAGTTAAACAAGGCGACAACCAAACAGAATTTTTGTTATACATACAGAACAACTGCTGTCGCCTCTAGCATAAAAATAACTTTTTACATCGATACTAGTGAACTCTGTCCTGCGACACCTAAATTTTAATGTGTACGCAACTTGCAAGATTAATTTCATTTTGTTAACAGCTAGATGTTGTTACGAAATATCTAAAAGCTGATGATGTAGTTGCCTTTATTAAAATCATGAAATCTAAAATTTTATGAAAATTAGCTAGCTTTACTTCTAAAGATAATTAGTAATTTTCCAGCTTGGAGTATTAAATATCATTTGCGCTCTGGCCAGATTCGAATCATTAATTGACAGAATGGCAGCCGGGTGTGCTAACACTTACATTACGAGAGTACGCAAGAAAAAGTTCCGTGGTAATATTCTTTCGTTCTTAAAGGTCAAATGGGGAGAACTACGAAGTCCAGTGTACCTATATACATATATATTTATCTTGCATAACTCAAAAACGAGTAGTCTCAGAGCTTTGAAATTTTGTATGTCGGACTGCCCTTTTTCGTTTCAATCGGCCACGCCAAACGTACACACAGACACATGTATATATATATATAACATATATATATACCAACTTAATCATCTAAAAAAGAGCGGTAAAGTTGCTGAACACTGGTAGTTCGGTCCGAGGTTCGAATCCCGCGAACGGGCTGGCTGCATGGGCGTTTTCGTGGTTTTCCCCATGTGTAACGTGTATACGAGCCAGTTTCCCTTAGAAAGTCCTCCACGAAAGGCATCCCTCCCCTTAGGCAGATAGCCCTAGTGTGCTTTGCCATAATTAAATACACACACACACCACCATCTAAAAACGTTTCATCCGGATTGATAAATCCGGCTCAAACCTCGAGTTGAGCTATTTACCATTTATTGCAATTTTTTGTAGATATTTACTGTATATTTGAAATATATTTAATTGTAGAGTCCTTTTAAAATTATTTGTGCGTTAAAATTTATTAATTTTTTCTCACTCTTTTTGATTTTGAAGTCATCTCGATTTGTAATTTTAACATTTCGTTTTTTCGAGATAGCTTTTACTTTATTATTGTTGCTAGTTGTTGCATGATTTTACATTTTTGCTAAGGAAATATAGTCTCAAATGTATTTTTTTGCATTAGGTTTTAAAATTTAAAATTTAAAAATCTTATAAAATTTAAAAAATTTTTGCAGCTTAATGCGCAAAATTCTTGACCATAACGTCTCTCTAATTCATGTTGTAGAAAAACTTGTTTTCGAACTACGTGAATTTAAGATCATTCAACAATTGATATGTATATTGATATGTACCCACTTCCTTACCCGGTCTGGGGAGCTCAGGTTTTATGCTTATATTTTGGTAAATTGTACATTTTTTGCTATAACAGTGTTTAAATTATGTTGTTCTTATGTTCCGGTTAAGGTTTTTAACATTTGTTTACATTTGGAACTTATTAGAAGAGTGAACTAAATGTTTCTGCGCCTTTAATGCCTTTTTCCCGAGTGGGACCAAAAGTAAAATTTCAGTTTTGTGCGCCAAAAAGTCTACCTTCTTGCCCGTTGACCAAATTGCTTGTTTTCGGGTAGAAATTCTAAATTTTAACAGTTAATTTTTTTTAACTGTTTTAACTGCATTTGATGTTTTAGGGTTTTCTGTGTTTCACAATTTTTAATGAAGATGTTTTGAGATTTTGTGTATTTTTTTCTTGTCGTGATGTGAGAACTGAATTAATTGAATGACAAATATATCTGTAATGAAATTCGAGGAAATAATTTAAAGGAAATGCAGCAAAAAAAATGTAATTTAATAGGCCATACAAGTAAGTCATGTTGTGTCCATATCAGATTTTTAGTTTACGCGTCATCGTAGAGCATATTGGAATTTTCGAACTAGGAAACAGGATTTTTCTGTAACTAGCTGGACATGCTAATGTCTTACCTTTATAACAGAATTTGCAGAGAAATCTGACAATTCCTTATAAACCTGAAGTGACTAAATTCCACGGCGTGTAAGTAAAGACCTGTGTGATAAAAATCTGAAAAATAAAAAATTTAGAAAATCTTCAAAACTCTTTGATACTCTTGATATTTCGAAATGAATGAATATCTTCATCAAATTGAACTGTGTGATATTATTGAATATCCGTGTATTTCGTGTTTTATTAGTTTGTTTTGATTTTTAGTTGAATTCTATTAACTTCATATACTTTAATTTAACACTTTAACTGCTGCGTCACTCCACTGTGGATCATGATTGAAACGAAATCATGAAATGGCCATTCCTGGGACTCGTGATCCACTGGTGGTTCACACCAATGTTCATATTTGTGGCCGCATGAATCACTGGTGGGTCACCTTTTCTGCAGTTTTATATGAGAATAGTAGTAGTCAACGTAGGTGTGTACAACGTATAAATAGTCAACGTAGGTACGTACAACGTATAGTAGTTAATGTGGTAAATACCTACTTTACTGCTTTATTTTTAGTATTATTTGAAATGAATATTTTTTATTCATTTAAAATGTTAGTTAGAACCTAAAATAAATATATTTTTGCAAACTGCGATATGTATATCATGTCTTGGCACTTCTTCGTCTCCGAATAAAATAATAATAAGTTCTCATTTATAGTTAATAGAAGACATAAAATTAAAAAGTAATAATAATATATGCAATAAAAATATTTATTTATTCTTTTTTTTTTCTATTTTTTTTTTTTTAGCCTAAAGGAGCAATTGCCCAGAACGGCTACTAATTTCGTTTTAGCGTTTTGCCTCGCTCATTATAAAATGGCATTTCATTTTTCAGATTATTGCCACCAAATATTAGAGCCCTGCTTTATATTTAAAGAATCTGGATGAATGTATGTAGGTTCCTCGCACTGTAAAAGAACGACGGTGCCTAAAGACATCAAATTTTGAATAACGTTGTCTTCCACTCGTGTATGGGAATCCGGAAGCCCAAATTTGGAATTTGTTTTGTTATTTATTTTATATTTTGCAAATTTTTAAAGAATTTTTGGTTAGCAAACTCAACAGATTCAAAGCGAGCAATGGCAACACTGGAACATACACACATGCAAAAAAAAAAAAAAAAAAAAAAAAAAAGACACTTTTGTCTCTAGAGCGCGAGACTGGGTATCGAAAACTCTAAAGATGTACTCTTTTTAAATATTTTATGATTCTGCTGTTGAATTGAATTCTAAGGTTTAAGTGAGAGGAACATGATATTGAATAAATAAAGGTAACACAAAACGTTAAAAGAAACACCTTTAGCGTAATATAAAATGTGAAAATTTTCAAATTTTTTTTTATGTAAACGGAAGCATTAAAATCTAGGTTAGGTTACTTTAACTGATTAAATCAGAATGCATAGAGGTTATCTGCCTAAAGTATGAGATGCCTCCATGGAGGACGTTCTGAAAGAAACTGGTATTCACTTTAAACACAGCTGAAACTGCGAAAATATCCATATAGCTATTCCCTGGGATTTGAAACCATATCGAATTGTCAACGTTAAGCTGTTATATACATTAGGCCATTGGTAGGTTTGGTTTATTTGATAGCAAAGGACGAGAGGGCTGTCTGCTTAAGGGAAGGGATGTCTTCGTGAAGGAGTTTCCAAGAGAACTGGCTCCTATCCACATTACACATGTGGGCATTGGAAGGAGGTACTGAAAGCTAAGGAAAGGAAATGTGATGATGTTTCATAATTGCGAACGGACGTATTTTGGAAAAAATATTAGAATTTGCTGATACATTCTCTGCGAAATTTTGTAAGTGAAGTCTCTGAGACTCATTCTTTAAAATGGCGAGCAGATGAGCAGGTGAAATTGGATCGGTTACATGCTAAAGCGGCTAAATGTCATCCACAGTGTAGGCTGAAACAATAGTATCAGTTTATCACCAAATGGAGTACTATAGGTAGAGATAAAAGTAAGGTGAATACCTAGATTACCATAATAACTCCTCAAATATTGTTCGCATTTACTAGCCTTCCTTAAGAGCTTCTGTAAGAGTTAGAAGTGACCGTTAGAAGACGGAGTTAATCGAAACCTTTCCGATTTAAAACTGCCTTTATCCTACGCCATAAAACCAGCTCCACAATCTTCACCAGCCTACCACGCGCATCCTAGGCAATCTTAATATCTTATGCAACTGAATGAAACAAAAATGTTATAAAAGGATAACAGTACCAGACTGAAATAATTAGGTTTGTACGGGACTGCCAGACTTTCCATCAGGTTTCACGCTTCATTAACCAGTGTTATCCCGGCTGTCGACTAGTGACAATTCATTCTGAGAACCGCTTCCTGACTCTTTCTGTTAGAAAGTGTTAGAAACAGAACGCTGTCTTAGCTTGTTTTGCTGGTCATTTTGTACCCACAAGAAAAATATTTCTTTCGATCCTCAGGAAAAAACAAAGAAAAAAACCTATGGGCAGTGAGATTTTACCGGAAGATATATTATTTGCATTCTACTAATTTCTTCACGAAACGCATAATGACTGAGATAGACAACAGAGTACGTCACGTGATGTAGAGACTAATGATGCTCAGTACTCTCGCAAGTAAGTCCAAGTACTCTGTTCAGTATGAATGATGACACTTCAAGGTCTGCAGAGAGCGGACAGAGGAGTACTTCACCTGATGGAGAAAGTAATGTAATTTCTTCGAGAATTCGTTCAAGCAATTCCGCATAGTATGAATCATGTTATTTCATGATCAGCAGAAAGCAAAGAATATTATATTACTGGTCGAATGTTCTTAAACGGCCCATTTATTGAGGCGACAGTATTCTCGTTTGGACAGGAACCATTTTCTGGGATAACATGTATTTCATGCTGGATTTGTCGCAGCCCAGATATATAGGGACGGATATGCACAAGACTAAATACTGCCGCAATGGACAATTCCTTTGAACGATATTTCTTGCCCTCACAGAACCAGAATGATCTACCAGTACCTTCAAAAATATACTGTTCGGAAACAGGGGAGGCTAAGTCGATCACAGCATCTTAATCTGATCTAGTATATGGGGGTATATATTGGAAGAGAGGAAGCTATTTTATCTCCTTCTCTAAGAGGAAAGGAATCCCTCTATAACCCCTTGAAAGAATTGCAACGGGGATTACAATATATGCAGTTTTTGTTCCCAACCGAGGTAAGTGGAAGTTTATTGGACAGCACGGAGAAGATTACAAACCTACATGCATGCCAGAAGAGGATGTGTTTTACATTGAAACGCTTGTTCTCATTTATTTGAGCAAAATGATACTTGCTCAATATGTTAATAATCCTACGTTTTCTTTTAATAATAGTTTATGTGTTTTAAGAAGCACAATTAGTACAACCTTTTCTAACGTATACTAAGTCATTGCATGCTATATAATTGCAACAAACTTTAAATTCTCTGCTCTAAAACGTATTTGATACTTAACTTTTGGAAGACATTATATTTAGTTTGAAATTAGTCTCTAGCATGCACCTCTTTAGCATCTTCAACCTTTTGGAAATTTTGAGCTGCACAGAGCACTTTAAGTTTTCTTGGAACGACAGTTAATAGTTCATCAACGAGAGTGCATTGACAGATTAAAATAAGCAGAGCACGGTGCCTGACAGAGCGCGACTTTCTCTCAACAAAAGCCGCTCTAAGGTTCGCATTGATTTATTTAATAATTCGGATTAACAAATAAGTCAATACTTAATGACTTACATTTAACATTTAAAAGGTTCAAGTTAAACATTTCAAGAAATTTAAAAGGGGATATTTTTCACATGAGTTAAAGTGTTGGTATTTATGCATATAGCTATAGTATTTTCCTTTAACTTCGAGGGAATCATGGTTTTTATACTGAGTACAAATGTTTTGAATGAATTACCATAATGTTTCTATTTGATAAAGGCTTTCAAAACTGGAACTGTAGATTGAAAATTCATGTTGTATTCTTAATGTACCAAACATAAACTGATATTATAGCGCAACCTAGTCAACCGTAAACATGCTAATTGTAAACATATAAATAGGTAAATTTATTACACAAACAGCCTATTTATATAAACATTGACTGAATAAGTCATGCAGTTCATTGAGTACTGTATTTAAAAGGAATTCAGATGTAATTTCAGATGTGACTATAGATATAATTTCTTTATGTAAAAAGAAACCAATGGCCTGGACATAAGGGGGAAAACGCACATGTATAGCTCAGCCACAAGGGCTATCTCTTCCTTAGGAAATCCTCATCAAAAGCAATTTTATGCTTGGAGAACTGACCCTTATGTGCTTGGCTATAAACGATTAAGCAACAAAAATCTGTATCAAGGAAAAGACGAAAGTCCTTCCAGCTGCTTTTGCTTGCGAATCAAATGTTAAAGACTCAAGAAACAGATTTATTAAAACAAGATTTGTGACACTCTTTTCAAAAAACATAATGTTTTAGCCCAGAAGACCTAGTAGTCTCGAAATGGCATCTTGCACTTTTCATATTGTTGCCACCAAATATTATCACCATGTATTATATTTAAAGAAACTGAATAATGAAAGATCTTCATGAATGCTTGTATATTTCTCGTATCAAAGTATCATCAAGTTTTTAATAACATAGTCCTTCAACCGAGCATGGTCACATGGAAATCCAAATTTATAATTTGTTTTATTATTTATAGATAATAATCTATAGCTATGATTCCAAAATATGAAATATATTTCATATTTTGTAAAATCTTTAATGAAGTTTTAATTAAAACTCTCAACAATTTCAAAGCGACAAATGGCAAATAAAATATTTTTATCTCCAGCGCGCGAGACTGTCTTTCTGAAATTCTAAAGATAGCTTGTTTTTAAGTATTTATAGCCCAATGTGGCGTTTGACCAAATGCTCTCGAAATGTGTTTGTGTCGGAAAAAAACCGCCCACTTGGCGTAATATAAAATCTGAAAGCTTTCAGATTTTTTTTATTTATTTATTTGCTAGAATGACATTTTTAATAAACAATTTATTGCAAAGGTTGAAAGAGACTTTGTCTTACTGCCGTTATAGCGCCGACTTTTTCCTAAAAGATAAACAAGATAAAATAAGAAAAGATAAATAATATAAAATTCAATCTTTGAGTGGGCAGTGGCCGAGTGCTGAGACTGCTGAACATTGGTGCGATTCGACAGGTTTCGCGTCCTGGGGAACAAACAGGCTGGCATCATGGGCATTTCTCTCTCTGTGACGATAATAAGAGGCGAGTTTCTTTGGAAGTTTTCAAGGAAATCTTTTTTATCTTTAGGCAAACACCCCTCGTCTGGGCTTTAATCAATTAACCGGAACCAATCATAGATTAACTTCGTTTTTACAGATAAGTTTTACGCATTTCCAGGAAGTTTGACATAATTTCTTTTTTCGCAATGAACAAAAATATTCCGTGCCATTTAGTCGTCGCTCAGATAATCGAAATAAAAATTAACAAATGAATAATGAAAAAGGAAGCGGTAATTGTAGCGCCATCTCTTATATAAATAAAATGGATATGAATAAAATAGAAACGAAAGGATAAATGAGTGGTAAAGAAAACAGAAATGAAAGGATTAAATATTGGAAGACGCGGTTTCAAAAGACTTCCGGAGAAGAAGAAAAAGGAATTAAATTCATTGCATTAGTTCAAAGTTAACATGTTCCGATAAAGTTAAACATTTCAAGAAAATTTAATTCATCAACTGGAAAAAAATAGTGTTATTTTAGAGGAAATGAATTTTAAAATTACGGTTTAAGGATGTAAAATGATTTTTCATTTCCTCTGCTTAAATGAAATTCATGAACAATGTAATAACTAAAGACGTAATTAATTTTTTAAAAACTAAACTAGTAAAAATTGACTAATGTTGTAAGAAGTGATACGACTCATTTTTCAGTCAGTTTCATAATTTGTGATTATCGACGGATTGGTGAGTTTTATATTTTATCGCCTTATATTAAAATATTTCTTTCTTAAATAAAATTAATGCGCAATGTAATAAACAAAACATAATGAATTTATTTAAAAACTTAACTAATGTGCTAAATAAGGTACTGCAGCTGATCTCAGATTAAGTCTTATAACTTACTGATTTTTCTATTTTTTCGAGAATTCATCAACAGCGGGCTGATAAAACCGCTGACCACTGGTAATTCGACTCGTGCCTCAACTCCTGGCGAACGGGCTTGTTGCGTGGCAAATTTCTTAGTTTTTCTCATGTATAACGTGACTATGGGCAGTTTTCCTTAAAAACTCTCCACATAGACACCCTTTTTTTTTCAAGCAGTGACCCCCTTGTATTCTTTGCATTAATGCAATTCATTGTTATCACGTTTCTACCGCTTTATTAGGAGTATTTTAAATTAAATCTAATCTGACATTAAAGTTTGCTTAGTTTTACATTTTATATTGACCTGCTGTTTTTCTCTGTATCATTAATAACAACGATCGTATTACTTTGAAATGCTATTTTTAACGACCCCTTCCTCTGTACTTGGTTAGACAAAAGGATGTTCTCTTTTTCTTGATTTGGAGAAGGAGAAAGCAAAACCATAGCTGAGAAAATGTTATTATAAAAAATATTTCTAATACTTTATACCTAATATTATAAAATATTTACGTAGTAAATTTATAAAATAATATTTCGTTTTATGTATATTTACATATAATGACGAAAATGCTTAATGTTTGCTTTAAAATGCGCATATACATTTAAGTGTTTTCGTAAAAGATGGAGGTTTTTTTCGCTTACTTGATTATGGCAAAGAACGCGAGGGCTATCTGCTTAAGGAGAAGGGATGCCTTTGTGGAGTAATTTCTAAGAAAAACTAAGTTGTATACAAGTTACACACTTGGAAAACCACGAAAACGCCCAAGCAGGCAAGTGCCTTAGCCGGGATTCGAAACCCGGAACAAAACACCAGTGTTCAGCAACTTAACCGTTCGGCGACTGTCGGCCCTCTCTATGATGTAAGTAAAATACATAACACTAACAACAATTGATGGATTGAAATTCAATATTAAAAATAGCTTGAAAATCAAATTCTGATAAAGAAATTAATAATAAATATTCCCCCCCATACAAAGGACAATGTTTAATGAAATGAAAACATATTAATACTTCTCTCAAATCTTAAATTCAAGTAAAGTTTACAGAAGCTCACTTCTAAAGCTGCTAAGTTTTTCAGCGAAACCAGAAATCCAGCCGAAGGCACGAATATTAAAATAAACTCTGGTATTTTACTGTGTAACTCATTCTCAGTATTTCCAAACAAATAATCTTTGACATTAATTTATCTCAATTTATTAATATTCGATTGCATTTTGCATTAATTGTTTACCTGTTTATTAAGTTAATTTAATTTTAAAAGAGTTTCTCAATAGTTCCTGTTTTATTAATTATTATTTTATTTACGTACATTTATTTACCATTTTTAATGCCTTCCAAAAAGTTCCTCCATTTCGAATTTTAGATAGATTTAGTTTCTTGTTTCCTGTCGTGGAATAGATGTTATCTTTTCACAGGAAAGTGAAAGAAGACTGAATTTTAAATTTATAAAATCCGATCAATACCTTTTCATTAATTACTTATTAACTTCTCTTGAATTTAAGAATAATGTGAATTTCCTTCTTAAAGCAGATGCTTTATTAATGAGTTTTCGCAAGTTTAGAAGAAACTTTATAGGGATTATATTAAGTAGTTACTGTTTACTAACAGTTAATTTAATTTTTAAACATGCTTTACTGTTTATTCTCGTTTTCCACTTACTATTCCCTACCAGAATCAGTTTTTAATGTTACTTTGCATGTAAATGAGGTAGAAAGAGTATTTAAAAGAAGATTTCGCTTACTTCAGCAGAAGAGCTTAGTAGTTCTTAGTGGCGCGTGTTTTCCGTCAGGCTACTTCGTTCTTTTAAAGTTAAATCTTACTACGTTTGGCCATATTGTACGTGGCTGGTTGTATTCTCCGGTTAATTTAATTAAGGACAAACTACGTTAGATAACTTTGTACAGCTTCGGCTAAGTTTAGTTTAGCTTAGCATTAGATTAGTTTCTTATTTTCTTATCTTGAGTTACAGCCTGAGTAGGGGCTTTTCTATGAGCCTGAGAAAGGGGCCATCTAAGTTGTTAGTTTCAAACTATAAAGGGTGAGTTTAACAGTTCTCTGGACTTTTTTATTTACATACATAGACTCAGCGGTAAGTCGCTCCATAGTTCAAAAGGTTTCTTCTACAACGTAGTTAGAAATATTACAAACTAAATATAGATGTTAAAATTGCCAGTTCAAGAACCGATTGTGAAAGTTGTTAAACAGAAAATAATGCATGTTATTTAGGATTTTAGAATTTTTTAGTGTAATTTTACACTGAAGTGCCACTGAATTAGGGACAGACATGGCTATCAAATTTTGCTGCTCCGCATTTATGCTTACGTGAGGGTGTTTTGGTATCTGCGTACATAGCTATTGTTAATCAGTCGTTTCTATTACCAGTACAGGTAAACGTCTGATTTAGAAGCTACGATCGCGGACAGATAGTACACGCTCGATGCATGGCCCATTCAATTTTCGAAACCGGCAGAGGGCTGTGATTTTCAAGGTCGACAGTGTCAAGAATATACCGAGAATACACGGATGGTGGTAAAAAGAACTAGCGAAGGGTCAAATCGCAAGCGAAGCCAAACAATAGCTCAAATTATCACGCAGCTGAATCAGGGCTACAGCCATAAAATCAGTAAATGCATCGTGCAACGCTCGCTTCACCGTTTGCGCTTCAGGGGCCGTAAACCCACAAGAGTACCATTGCTGAATGCTTTCAGATTGGCATTCAGCTCAATGCATTCCATCGAGCTGCACTTCTTGGCCGGGCAAGAGAACACACAAAATGTTTTCTAGAAACCTAGAAACGAGTAACATGGAGTGATGAGTCTCGATTCCGACTAACTGATATCGACGGCAGGCTGAGAATATGGGGTCAAGCTCATGATCCATGCATGCCAGGTTGGAGCTGTACAAAGCCATGGCGGTTCACTCATGGTCTGCGGTATTTTCACTTGGCAGTGTTTGTGATCTTTGGCACTTGTACGAACCTCTCTCTCAATATGATTCGGTACGTAGAGTTACTGGGCGACCATCTCCATACATTTACGTTGTCCTGTCATTCACAAGGAAATGGCGTATCCCAGCAAGTTAACTGTACCTCTCATAGGTTCCGTTGGCTACTGCCTGGTTGCATGAGCCTTCCTCTGACTTCTCAGTCTTACAATGGCTACCTAGAAGCCTGATTTAAATTTCACTAAGCATCTTTCGGATACTTTGGAAAAATATGTGAACCCATATCACATAACACTAGCGACTCTTCTTGAATTATGGACAGCTCTATTCGATGTTTGGCAAGTCATTCTCGTAGAATCCTTCCGCAAACTTATTGAATCTATGCCTCGGCGTGTGGCAGCCATTATCAAGGCCAGAGGAAGCCCAACTCTTTACCAACTAGCTCTCCGTAATTCATTCCGTAATTCTCCGTAATTCAATGATCTCAAATGATCCTGATCTAATCCGTAAGATTTTAAACTAATGATGTGCACTAATATAATTTTAAGTGAAAAGGGATGAGATGATGCTGACAATGTCCGGACTGAAAAGCTTTAGAAATATTTTTTTTAATCAGACTTCAAAGAAAACATTCCAAGAAATTATTAATGCGCAAAACAAGATATTAGAAAGTTTAATAAAATTCAGATGGAAACAGCATCATTCGAAGCCGTATAAGAATTAAAATTTCCAAGTAGAAATCTAAAAAATCTGAAATTAGGCGCAGGTAGGCTTTGGCTTATGAGGTTATGACCTGCTAATCAACCTGAAAACATTGTTTAGTTGAGCAGGCAACTGGTCCAGTGGCTGAGCGGTAAAATCGCTGAATACTGATAGATCTGCCCGAGGTTCCAATCGCAACAGCGGGGCTGGCTGTATTGGAGTTTTCGTAGTTTCCCCATGTGTAACGTGTATACCAACCAGTTACCCTTAGAAAATCCTCCTCGAAAGCATCTTTGCCGTTAGTCACAGAAACCCTCGAGGCTTTGCCATAATCAAATAAGACAAACTGAACGAACAGGCATCTAAGGCAATGGCCTTGAAAGCTTGTAGATGCAGGAAATCTTTCAAACTGTAACTCTTTTCCGTGGAACCCCTAAAACAATTCTCTTTTTTGTAGAGCCCTTACCTTGTGAACCAGCGCAAAATACCATTTCGAAACTAATAGTCCGTTCTGGGCTAAAACCTTGAGCTTAGTGCAATGTCTTCCGGGATGTGATTATATCAAGTGATATTAGGAGGACCAAAACAAGAAGGGGTGGTTCGGGCCTGTCAAACAAGCATCCTATCTTGCCTCGCATTTGTGATCCTTGGCCTTCCAGAGCCTTTATTTCGTCGGCAATTTCCTTGTAGCAACCATTGTTGCTAACATCTTTGCACAACAGTGTCTGTACGCTGCAGGCGGCGACCTATTGCTCGGTATGACCACCCAGCTTCACGAAACCCTACAATGCGACCATGTTCGAAGTCGTTTAGTTGTCTGTAAGGTCTTCGGTATCGTCGTAATGGCATTTTTAGTTGCTTCTTTACGGAATTACAATGGCAGCAACTAAAAAAGATAAATTTTTCGCCTTTGTTACTGATTATTTTATTCTTTGAGAATTGCGCACTAGAAATGCGCTGTATGATCGTAACTTCTGTTCATATGTCTTGAAACTTTGATCATTTGCATGTTCGATCAAGATGTTTTTGCATACCAAATTTCTTCACGATCGCAAAAGTCCTTCTTGGTGCTTCGATTTTTTTGCAGACAGAATGTATATATATATATATGTATGTGTGTATGTATATAAATATACCCACTCTGTTACTCAACACTGTGAGCTCAGTTTTTTTTTTTTTTTTTTTTTTTTTTTGGTCTTATATACTGCTAAATTTCGTATTTTTTGCTATGATTGAATAATGTTGTTCTTATCTTCCGGTTAAGGATTTTATGCCTTTAGTTAATCTGCCTGCAATATTTATAGAACAATCAACAATTTAAAAGTTGTTTAAGTGCGGCTAAACCTAATTATTTTACCAGAGCAGCCATATTGGTTTACATTTAAAACTTAGCAGAATAGTGATGCACCTTCAATGTCTTTTTGCCGCCGAGTGGGACGAAAAGTAAACTTTTAGTTATGTACACCGAAAAATCTGCCTTCTTGCCCGCTGGCCGAATTGCTTGTTTTTGTGTTAGCCCAAAAGGGCTATTAATTTCGTTTCGACATTTTGCGTCACTTCTGAAATTGTTTAATATAAAATGATCACGTGTTCTCTGGAGTAAACAAATATCTAGAATTCGGAATGTAAGGGATATTTTTTGTAGTTTATTCTTTTTGTTGGATTACCTGATTAATTAAACTTGTATAATATTTCAGTCTAATATGTTTATGAATGAGATGTATTGTGAAAAAGCCTCTTTGCGCGAATATACACTCTGTAACAGAAAAAATAGACGCACGAAGAAGGAATCATCGGATTGCTTTGAAATTCCGTATCCTTAAATGTTTTGACCAAATACGTAAATGATTAAAATTTGGTGTCCAGTGAATGAATAGTACTATCTCCAGCGCGTCGGAACTGCGCATACAGCAGATGTATATAAAGAGACGTTCTTGTAAATTTCTGATCCATTGCGTCAGAACTGAGCATACAGCAGATGTATATAAAGAGACGTTCTTGTAAATTTCTGTTCCATTGCGATTTAGGATACCTTTCAACGACCCAAAAAATGCCTTGCCTCAGGATTCGTGCTCATTACGAGCAACTGTCGGAGTCTGAAAGACGTCGAATCGTTGGAATGAATGAGGCAGGTTTTGGACAAACGGAGAATCTCTCGTCATATGAGTCGAAGCGATGCGGCGATTAGAAGATACTGGCAAGAATGGGGTGAACAATGACAGATTTCAGCGTCATGATGGTAGCGGTTGACCTACGGCCACAATAGATCGGAAGGACAGAGTGATTGCCAGATCAGCTGTCATAGCGCCTGATTCATCGCTATCAACCATCAGACGTGGACCCGCGCACTAGTGTCCATCATTGTCATTCACAGACGGTTGCTACAGCGAAATCTACGGTCTTACCGATTGTTACTCCACCTGCCATTCACGCCCGCACACTCGCGAGCCAGAATATAGTGATGCTTGACTCGATCAGGTTGGAATGATGCTGACTGAGAACGTATAGTCTTAAACAACGAATCTCCCAACTGTGTCGTGACGATCATCGAAGACGTATATGGGTAGAGATCTCTGCCCAGTCAGAGCTGTGAGAGTCCACAAGCCAGTGGATCAATTGATGACTCGTTTAGATGATTTATTATGACAAGTCGAGGCTTTGGTATGAAGTAAGAGTGAGAACAAAGTGGCCCTAAGGTGTTGGAGATGTTGTACTGAAGATCACCTACGATAAAATTGCAGAACACCCCAGGGGACGGAAAATAAAACAGATGACTTTACCAGACAAGTCAGTAGCTTGAGACGAAACGGAAGTGAAAAGAAGCCAATTCTAAAGTGCTGGAACTGCGGTGTTGAAGGCCATATACGAAGGAACTGCAGAAACCTGTCTTACTCTCCAAACTGCGTCGGGTGACTTAACAAGCACAATTTGAAATTAAACGTGAGCATCAGATTTGGCACAAATGGGAAATTAAACGTGCGCATCACGTTTGGAAGTGCCGCCTACCATCACACAGCATATGTGGCGGATATTACAGATCCATACATACTCGGATTGGACTTTTTATGGAAATACAATTTTTCTTTAGACTTCAAAATTAACAGATTGCTTCTGGTTCAGAGGACATAACTATCCATCATCAGAGGGGACCTGGAAACGCCGACATCCTTTCTAGAAGACCTTGCCCAGAAAGCTGCCGAAATCTTGTTAGAGTGCAGGAGAAAAACGAGACTACCGGCTATTTTCCATCTCAGATGCTTTTTGGTCGTGACCTTCGTCTGCCTTATCATCTTCTGTTTGGTCGCCCTCCGGATGCACCTTCATCGCCTGAAGAATACATCCAAGATCTCCAGGCCCGGTTTGAAGTGATGCAAGAGCGAGTCAACTTGGCGATGGTGAAGGTGAAGACCAGATACGATACGCGAGCTACTGAGTATCAATTCAACGAAGGAGACAAGGTGTGGTTGTGGAACCTGATAACCCGATTCCACGAAAAGGACTTTAAAAGGACGAAACGAACTGTAGTCCGAAACTACAGTCACCTTGGGATGGTCCTTATACAGTCTTAAGCAGACTGAACGACGTCGTGGTTCGGATCCTAAGTTTTCAAACTCTAAACCTAAAGTCGTTCATTACGACAGATTAGCTCATTCCTATGGCCATAGTACGTAGTGTAAATAATTGAAATTGTGTAAGTACTTTTTATTAAAAAATAAATAATTTTAAGTATAAATAATAAATAATTTTTATTAAAAAATTAAATAGTGTATTGTACTTTTTGTTTCTAAATGTGTATATGATTTCATTTGTGTTTAGTATTTGATTTGTATTTAGTATTTGATAGCATTTGATTTGTTACTGTACTTATTTCTTACGTGGTTTTTTATTGTTATGTAATGTTTACTATTGAATTTAAACCTTAGTTGTAAGTTTGGCTTCCTGTCCAGGGAATGTTCTGCCCGGAATGTGCCGTCCTTGAGAAGGGGGCAGTGTCACGAATTTGGTATTTAAATAGCTAATGTTAATTTAGAATTACAAATTAAATTGATTTATTCTTCGTGTTTTATTCCCCTACTTGTTTTTGCGTAGAAACTCTTAATTTTAAATGTAACAATTTTTCAACTTACTTTTTAAAGGTTTATTAAACTGTTTGTTGGTGATACTGTTACAAATTGTTTAACTTTACTTGACGTTTTAAGTTTCTCTGTATTTTACAACTTTTAATGAAGATGTTTTGATTTTTATGTATTTTTGTCTTGCCGCGATTTGAGAACCGTATTAGTTGAATGAGAAATATATCTATAACAAAATTCGAGGAAATTTTTAGTTTATATGAAATGCAGCAAAAATGTGGATAATTTAATAGGTCGAACAAGAAAGACATGTGGCGTCCACATCAGGTTTTTTTTTACCTGGAATAAGCGTAGGTCAACAAGTTTCTTAAAATGTAAATATAGCGAACGTTTTTAAAGATAACTACTCAAGGTGTTGGTGTTGGTGTATTTAATTATGGCAAAGCACACGAGGGCTATCTGCCTAAAGGGAGGGGTGCCTTTCGTGGAGGACTTTCTAAGGGAAACTGGCTCGTATACACGTTACACATGGGGAAAACCACGAAAACGCCCATGCAGCCAGCCCGTTCGCGGGATTCGAACCTCAGACCGAACTACCAGTGTTCAGCGTCTTTACCGCTCGGCCGCTGGTGGGCTCGATAACTACTCAAGATTCCAGTTGATTTTTTTTTTTTTTTTTTTTTTTTTTTTTTTTTTTTTTTTTTTTGTCTTCTATGGAGATAATTGCCCTAAGAACATGATGCTCATATCAGTGTTAATTTATGTTATCAGAGATAATGGCTACTTCTGTAGACGGTTATTTTAGGGAGATAGTTTCTAAGAAAGAGTTCACAGTATATGTAATTTTAACATATGAAAAGTTTATAAATACTCAGCTCTTAAGAGACTTCTAACAAAATCTTAGATCAGTTGTACTGTTTCACAAATTTCGAACTAGTTAGTAAATTTATATCTGCTATATTAATTTCTAATAAATAAGTAATTAAAACAACTATTTGTGCATAAAATTTATATTATTTACAGTACAATAAATATTTCAGAGACAACTGCTAATTCATCGAAAAAATCTCTCTTGTATCCAGTAATATGTTAATAAATTTGTCAAGGAAATAATAGCTTTTAAAAAAGCAAAATGTGTACAAAAATTAAACAATGTATAATTTCTCGTCTTCAAATATGAAAAAGCAAAATCAAAAGAACTAAGAAAAAGAAATTCCTCAGATTGTTTACCCACGAAAATCAGGAGAGAGTGTTATTATTTTTAACACACTCTGCATAGCATGAAAAAACTTATAAATAGGCATTTCAAAAATGTCATTTGGGTTTATTTATCGTTATTTAATAACATAACATAAGAAAAGTTTAGTAATTAAGCAAAAGTACTAAAATTTTATTTTTATTCCACTGTTTTAAAAAATATTAAAAAATGACCCCATAGATGAATTTGATTTAAAAAAAAAGGTGCTTACATTGTTTAAACGTATAAGAAAAAAATTCGTAAATAATAAAAACATAAAATTCTCAGTTTATATATCTTACAAATAAATCTTCTTACCTACCAAACATTCTCTTAAAATTATCAGAAACATTTATATTATAAATCATTAAATACGCTGTGCTTCCATCTGTAATAGTTTGCGGAGAACGTTCTTAAAAAGCAAGAAAATTCTAATTAAAAAAAGTCTTCTTTCACGCTTTATCCGAAATCTTGATAATCACCTCTCGAGAAATTTCATAGTCCACTATTTTTGCTCAAAATCTGTTCGGATCATCTCTTTACATTACAGAATAATCATTTACATATAAATGAGACAATGAATAAAAACAAACTTTTGAAAACCTCAGACGATTCTAAATTTTGGACTCACTGGTTTCAATGCTACTTTTTTCCACCACTTCAATTAAGCAGTTTTTCAATGATGTAAACTTTGATTAGGCAGAGTCTTACTGGAGTTCTAAAATATTCTACTTTTTGGACTACGATGAACATCAGCAAGATTAAAAGAATCCTTGATTGTGATAATATTTAGCTATCTAAATTTCTTGATTTATCACATGTCTCATTACGTCAGTCTCATTACTTATTCAAAGAAGAATTCACAATCTTATACACTTGTTGTTTCTTCTGAAAACAGCAAATGATGATTAACATAGCAACAATAAGAATGTTTCATTTGATAGACTAACAGAAACAACATAGAACAATAATAGTGTTTAACCTTTTAAGTAACATAAGCAACACAGCAGTGGTGATAATGTTCCATTTGTTAGACTAGCAGAAGGAACATAGCAACAAACATAATGTTCCATCTTTTTGAACTAACAATGAGCGGAACAGCAGTGGTGGTAATGTTCCATTTGTTAAACTAACGGAAACAACATAGCGTCAATAATAATGTTCCACCTTTTGGACTAACACAGAAGTGGTGATAATATTCTATTTGTTAGACTAACAGAAACAAATGAGACAATAATAATGTTCCCATCTTTTAGGAATAGCAATAAGCAACACAGCAGTGGGGATGATGTTCCATTTGTTAGACTAACAGAAACAACATAACATCAATAATGATGTTCCACCTTTTGAGCTAACATAAGTAACATATCAGTAGTGATAACGTTCCACTTGTTAGATAAATAGAAACTTCATAGCAACGATGATAATGTTCCCATCTTTTTGGACAAGCATAAGCAGAAAAGCAGTGGGGATAATGTTCCATTTGTTAGACTAACAGAAATAACATAGCAACAATAATAATGTTAAATTTGTGAGACTAACAGAAACAATATAGCAACAATAATAATGTTCCACCTTTTTGGACTAACATAAGCAACCCAGTAGTGGTAATAATGCTCCATTTGTTAAACTAACAGATACAACATAGCAACATTAATAGCGTTCCACCTTTTGGACTAACATAAGCACCACATCAGTGATGATAATGTTCCATTTGTTAATCTAAGATGGCTATCGTCTTAGAGATGATGATGCTTCACTTGTAAACATCACTGAAAACTCTGGAGGGAAATGCCAATAGTTGTATGAGAAATTCCACTTCTCATTATATCAGTACATTTTCATGTCTTTACCAACAGGAAAATTATCAACAATATAGGGCTTTAGTCTACCGAAGAACAGTAACGGTGATGAAACTTCGATATTTCTGCAAAAGGCTATTCTAAGATAAGACATAATCTGAAATTTATGGATGCTCTCAAGAATTCTATTCACAGTGCTAAGGAACACATCCTTCTTGAAAATACTGTTATGCACATTTTTGTGGCTTTAAAACCTGAATTCCAATTTGCAGTTATTATATAACTAAAGGTTATAAGGTATTTCTCCCGCCTTCTTAGCATGCCTTCGTAGTGTAGTGGTCAGCACGCTCAATGCATATTTGAGAAGTCCGTGGTTCAAGTCCCGGCGAGGGTATTGCTCATCTTTATCTCTCCTGCTCAAAAAGAAAATACCTAAGGTCTCTACAGTGACGCCCGAACTAAAAGGTGGTGAATGAACTAAAAGGCCACCAGGATTTGGCGATTGGGTCCCCTAAAACCCCAAACGCTCTTTAAAAGGGGAGTATATAAGGTATTTCTCCCCCCTTCGTAATGTAGTCAGTACGCTGGGCGCGTATTTCAGAGGTCTGTGGTTCGATTCCCGGCGAAGGCGTTGCTCATTTTTCATCTTTCCTGCTTTCAAAAAATACCTTATGTCTCTACAAGGTTTACAAGAAAAGACATCAGGGCTTTACCACTAATGATACGGATAGAATACGGCTGCAGCTTTGTATTGAACAAAAGTATTGCTGAATATAATCGCAAGGGAGGAAAGATTCTAATGGCAGAGCAGGACAGGATAGATAATGACAAGACAGGACGGATTCCAATAGCTAGGTTCTGATATCTAACAGTACAGTCTAGTTCATTCTACATTACTATTATACCTTAAATATCTTTATATTGCGACAGACTTATACCAGTGCCAACAATGGCAAAGTCCTGGTATCCATGCAAGACATTAAATGCCTGAAAGCCCTGGAAATCTATAAGGCTAAATAACTAAAATATTAATCCAAACTTCTGCAGCTTTTACGTAGATACACTATTCTAATTCAAATGCAGACTAATAAATCAATTCTTCACTTTGATTTGGGAGTAGTCTGTTTCGGACTTAGTCCTTCTTAAAATCCAAAATGTCTGGGAAGTCTAATTATTCTTTGCGAATGAACAATTTTTTGTCTAATGCCATAGTAATATATTTTCTACAAACGATATTTTTAAAGCGGATTTAATCTCCACTTCTTAAAACATAATATATTAAACTCCCATATTCGAATTCAGTTTCATTTAAGTTAAATCATAAATTTATTTAAACTTTACTGTTTCGTTTCGTGAAAATTATTTACTAAACGGAATAAAAAATTGAAAGGTGGTAGTTTCTACACGTAAATAAATGAAATTATCACTTGCAAAGTGGGGTTTAAAGAAAAATTAAACACGTCTTGACATGAATTGTTCTAACAACATTCCAAAAACGGAATAGGGTTGCCCAGTCGTCAGAAGTAAAAGTGTTTCCACTTGATGTTTAACTCATGCCAATCCATGAAATTCCCGCTACAAGTTGTAGGTCTTTCTCGATCGTCTTGCATCACTGGTCATGCATGAGGTGACTTGTATCCAAAACTGGATTTCTTGAAGATTTTTAGTCAGACAACACTTCTACAAACTCGGCATGAATAAGATTTCGATTTATTTCAGTTGAAAGAATTAATATAAAATAGGCCAAATTTTTCTAGCTTCAGAGTTATTTTAAAAACAGATTCCTAGCAGGGTCTATGGATAAATTTAGCCTATTGTTTATTTAGTTAATGTTTTAAAAGAAAATAATAGGTAATTTCTTCAGTGGAAATGTATTTTTTCATACCTTAATATATTCGCCTAGTGTTATACTATTTGTTTAAGTCTTTCAATCTTTTAAAATTAGTCTATCGAAATGTGATTCTATTAAGAAATATTAAGTACTATGAGAAGATTAATTTAATCTTTTAAAATATTGGTAAAATATTTTTCAGGAAAGAACAGTTGGTACTATTCTGTTATCAAAATCGCATTCAGAAATGTACAGTGGATGGACAAAAATATGGAAACACCTTGTGAAATGCATGTTCGAAAAGAAAGATTGATTTTAATGAAATATGTAGGTGGCGCTGGCGTTTATGACTACTGACGCCACCTATACAACTTCGTAAATGTGCTAAACAGTTCAGTTGTTGTCGGAGTACTGTTATGTGATTTTGTCATTGCATTATGTCAGAGTTAACAGACTTCGAACGTGGGCAAATAGTTGAAGCACGTATGGTAGGTGCTCCCGTAAGCAAGGTAGCCGAGGTGTTTAGTGTTTCAAGAGGTACTGTATCGAAGATTTATTCCGCATATTTGAAAAGCGGAAAAACATCATCTGCTAAATCACAGCGCGGACGAAAGTGTGTCCTGAGTGATCGTGACAGACGATCATTAAGGGCAATTGTGACGAAAAATAAGAAGACCACAGCTGCAAAAGTTACTGCTGAAATGAATGTTGTGTTACCGAACCCTGTGAGTACCAAAACAATTAGAAGGGAGCTTCATAAACAGGGAATTGCTGGCCGTGCTGCAATTGAGAAGCCACTCATCAGTGATGCTAATGCCCGTAACAGGAAAAGGTGGTGTTTAAGTCATAAAGCCTGGACTATACAGCAGTGGAAGCGAGTAATATGGTCTGACGAGTCTTCTTTCACATTGTTTCCCACTTCTGGCCGAGTTTACGTCTCGAGAACGCCATCTCAAGCCTATAATACAGACTGCTTGTTGCCAAGAGTGAAACATGGCGGGGGTTTTGTTATGGTTTGGGCAGCCATATCGTGGTTCTCTGCTAGCCCCATGATAACTGTGTCAGGGCACATGACTGCCAAGACGTATGTGAACATTTTGGCCGATCAAGTTCATCCCATGGTACAAACTTTGTTCCCCGATGGTGATGGTGTCTTCCAAGACGACAAAGCCCCTGTTCACACAGCTCACATTGTCCAGGACTGATTTTCTGAGCACTAGGATGAGTTGTCCCATCTTCCCTGGCCACCACAGTCACCAGACCTGAATATTATCAAACCTTTGTGGTCTACATTGGAACGGAAAGTGTGTTCTCGTTATCCACCGCCAACATCGTTATCTGAACTTGCTACCGTTTTGTAGGAAGAATGGTATAATATTCCCTTGGCAAACATACAGAAACTGTATTTATCCATTCCGAGAAGACTGCTAGCTTTTGGATGCCAACGGGTTTCCTACACCATATTAAGCAAAGAAACATGTTTTTTTAAAGGTGTTTCCATATTTTTGTCCAACCCCTTATGTATGGATCTGTGTGTTCATGTATGAATGTATATATGCAAGTATGAACGTATATGTGTGTATGCATATTGACATATATGTACATACATACATTTTTTAATCCGCTCCCGAGTGTATTATCACCTATAAAAGTCTATTAGCCCTTGACAACAAACTGTGACTTCTTTTGACATTTTCAAATTTAGCGAAACTTGGCGATTTTTTTAAAGCTCCAGAAACATGCTATCTGTATTTTGAAAAATTCTGTTAAAAATTTCTGAGCTAGCTCATATGCCTATTCGGTCAATAGGTATAAATATTTAACATTTAAGGCTGTATTTTCTTTGCACTAATCATTCTTCAGAAGAATTGCTGTATTTCTGCTAATGAACGTCTCCTGTTTGTAAATAAAATATGAAATGTAGATGAAATAGGAAAGTAATATAATACGAAAGTAAGTATAAATGAAATATGAAACTTTCGACAACAGCCCTACCCTTACTAACCCGAAGAACCATATATCGACCGATTTTAACACATGAGCTAAATCTCAAAACCATCCCTGTTAACTACAAGTATTGAATCATCACTTTCATGTTAATATTCAGTTTCCTGTATTTTAATTTTGCGTAAACTCTCTCTTTCCCTTTTTTTCCTTACCCGTGGCAATTGTCTTTCTCGCCGAATCCTCAACATGACTGTGTTCTACAGATTTTTGTTTTCTAAACTACTTCAACAACCTCAGAAGAAATTTTTAACCTTGTGAACAATTTTATAGTTCACTGGAGCATTAATTGAAAAGAATTCGCTAGACTGAACAGAGCTGAGACGCTGTTGTGCTGCCACACTAGTTTTTCCCAGAGAATATGTGCGTTAGTTTTAGGTTATGTGTCATTGTAGTATATTTGTATAAATGTTTTAATCGTAATCAGAGCTCGAAGTTTAGAGAGTTTTTAAATTTATAAATGGCATCATATCGTATTTGCTGTGAAGAGCTTTGCCACAATATGTCAGATATTTTGGATATGAATTGAAAAATAAAAATGTCTGTAATTTTTAAGTTGTTATTCGAAACACCGATCAAAAGTTAGCGCTTTAAAACGCTTTGTTAAAATGTTTAAATGGGAACAAACAATTAATTTTCTTGAATCCAAATATTGAATGATTCTCGATTTTTTTAACTCTGGAATCTCTTAAATCATTTATAGTTGAATAAAAATACGAAAAGAAAAAAGTTAAATCTTTTAATTAAAGCAAAATTTTAAACCTGCATTTAAGGAAAAATAATTAAAATTTTTTTTTAAATCCACCTACATGTACCTACACCTTAATATTTTTAGAATCCGCTAATAATAATCCATAACGACCTAAAAAATCTCTCATTTTAAAACTTTCTTAGATATTAATCTGTTGAAGTAAAATACAAAGGATAAGCAACATAAACCTGAAATAATACGTAAATAATACGTTAAAAATGCTGATACCTGAAGCTGCTTATGTATTGAGTAACCAGCCGTTTTATCACTAAATCTTGCACCGCTTATACAAACTACAACTCTTTTTATCTCTCTTTCATGACTAAAAATATTGATGGAATATTTTATTACATACAAATTTCCCAAGAACAAAAGTTTTCTTTCGAGAAATGATACAAGGCCATCGACCACACCTTTGGGAAAAGATTAATTTATTCTAATAACATTTATTTATTGATATTATGTATGTAACTTTTAT
Source organism: Stegodyphus dumicola (assembly GCF_044657685.1). NCBI lineage: Eukaryota > Metazoa > Arthropoda > Arachnida > Araneae > Eresidae > Stegodyphus > Stegodyphus dumicola. Next base: position 283,943,182 of record NC_140768.1, read on the forward strand.
TTTGAATTATTGATTTTCTGCGAGTTAAAATCTTCTTGCATTATGCCAGTGGTACTACCTCCCAAGAAAGATAATAAAGAATGATAATTTCCGATGCAATGCGAAGCTTTGCTATGTATATGACACGATTTATTTTTCTCATATCAGAGAAAAATTATTTTAGGTAGTAATTTTGTAAGTCCTTGAACATTTAAGTCGTGATTTTGATTGTATCAAAATGATTTATAATCATAACTGACGTACCGGTGTAACCTGTATGTATTACACAAGATTTTAACTCGCAGAAAAACAATAATTCAAAATAAGATACAATAATGTACAATTACATTATTGTAAAGGCTAGATGATAGACTTTTGTTCAAAATGGAGAATTTTGTTTAAATTTATGACTGTCATTTAATGCTTTTAAAATAAATCCATGAAATTTTTTAGCTATAGATAAGCTCCATACTTTCGCTAGATTCTTAAAAATGCCATTTCTAAACTGTTTTCTGCTATAGAAAACAATTAATTAGCACAAAAAATAGTTGCGCTGCAAAACCTAACAAAGCTGTACTACAAAAGGTATTCGAAACATTTTAAAAATGTGTGATAAACAAGTGTTGTAAGAGAAAATTACAACTGAGTGCCACTTTGGAACGCCCGGTGGCGAAGTGGCTAGCGCGTCGCGCCAGCTGCACCACAAGTCCGCGGTTTGATCCCAGGGCTGGGCAAGGTTGACTCAACCTTTCATCCCTTTAATGGGTCGATAAAATGAGTACCAAGTTCGTTTGGGGATTAACACCGGGGATCCTGCGACAAGCTGACCACTTGTCCAAGGCATATGCTGATGCCCTTCGGGGCCCAAGGTCAAGAAAGCAGATTTCGGGCACTGCAGGCCGTGGCCTATTAGGGTTGTTGGGCCACTGAGTTTAGTTTAGTTTTCTAAGTCACTTTCAGCGGTATGATGGCGAACGAAGTCGGTTGCTATATCTTTGGCTCTCGGTTCGAATCCCTGAGAAAGCATGGATGTTTATAAACGTATACCATCTTTGCAACAAGGAGCGCTTAAAATACAGTCGAGCCAAGAGTTCGCTAGTGAGGGTGATGGGCCGAAGAAGAGGCGCAAGTAGATCAAATATGAGTTATTGTGTGCCATATCTTCAGCCGGATGCCATTGCCGAGGCTCTTAAGATTTAAAGTGAAGAACGTGATATACGATAAATATAATAATTATAATCGTGATAATAAACGATGCCTAAGCAATATGGATTAGTGTATATGCGCCGAATATTACGGAACTGCCGAATATTACCTGGCCAGTAGATTTCTGAACAATACAGATGACAGAATCCCCTACCAAAATTACATCATCAAACAAAAGGCATTCATCACAAAAATCAAGGTTATTCTGGATATCCTGGCAGCACACGGGGTTGGATCTGTGTGATGTCACTTAACTTATCCTTTCTCGCCAGTCGTACAGTACATCACCATTGGGTTTTTTAGCTCAAAAGGGACCTTAGTCCCGAATGGAATATCAGAACGGCATTTTGCACTGTAAACCTAAATGCACTGCATTATTTTTCATATAGCTGCCACAAAATATTATCGCCCTGTGTTATATTTGAAGAAATTAAATAATGAAAAAATCAAAATCTGCTTGACTGTATGTATGTTTCTCTCATTGTGAAGAACAACGGTACCTAGAACCATCAAATTTTGAATAATATAGTCTTCAACACGAACATGAGCACCTGGAAGGCAGAATTTGAAATCTGTCTTATTATCTGTTTCATATTTTGTAAAACTTTAACAGATTTTCGATTAACAAACCCAAAGATTTCAAAGCAAACAGTGACAACATTGCACAATATAAAACATTTTTATCTCCAGCGTACGAGACCCTCTGAGCGGATTCCCTTGGATCTGACATGAAGACCTGTATTTAAAGAGCCTTTATTACCTAAATATGTATATTTACCTATTTTAGTCTCTATTTTCATAAATTTAGATTCATCAAGATGCCATTTATATTCTTAATGAAAGTAAGAATGCAAAATATCTTTAAATTATAAGCTAATATACACTGGTGTGCAAAAATTAAGGAAGAGACGGTTTTTTCAATATAACTTTGTACAAAAGCTTTCCAAATCAACACATTTAATACCGTAAGATCCCCAATACGTAAGGACATGAGTAATGTAAGAAAGAGAAATTACTAAAAGAGAAATCAGAGATTTAAAAAGAAGCTTTTACGAAAAAGTAGCATGGAGCGCAATGCGATTGAAGGCCGAAACATCCCTGTGATGGGTGTCCAGCAAGAAACATCCAGTCTTTAATAGGGGATATGATCTCCCCTGACTGCAAGGCAGCTTTCACAGCGTCTGCCCATGCTGAGAATGAGGGTGTCAATGAGTTGTTGAGGTATTTCTGCCCATTCGTCTTGCAGCGCCAATTGAAGCTCCGGAATCGTTACTGGTGGTAAGGTACGAGCTGCCAAGCGTCTGCCTAGAAAATCTCATACATGCTCGATGGGATTGAGATCCGGAGATCGTGCCGGCCAATCCATACGTTCAATATCCTCACTCTCTAAGAGCTGTTCGGCAGCTACTGTGCGATGACATGGTGCATTGTCGTCCATGAAAAGGAACTGCGGAGCCATAGCGCCTCTAAAAAGACGCACATATGGAAGAAGAATCTCGTTACAATAACGGGTCCCATTGACTGAACCTGCGTCGAAGATGTGAAGGTCTGTACGACCACCAAGCATGATGCCTCCCAAACGAGAACACCGCCACCTCCATACCTGTCCCTTTCAATGATGTTCGAGGGATGATTGCGACTTCCCCGCTCTCTCCAGATGAGTATGCGATGAGAATCGCTACTCAGACTGAATCTGCTCTCATCTGTAAAGAGTACTCGTCCCCATTCATTGTCTCTTCAATTCCGGTGTTCCCGGCACCACAGAGAACGCCTTCTCCGATGGGCAGGCGTTAGAGGTACACACCGTACAGGGCGTCGTGCAAACAGACCACCACTGTGCAGTCTTCTGGCCACGGTAAAACGCGATATCGGTCATCCAGTCGCATGTGTCGTGTGTCTAGCCATTTCTCCCGCTGTCTGCCGCCTGTTTCTTCTGGCCTGTAAAGCAATATACCGCTCATCTGCGGGTGTGGTTCCTCGTGGACGACCACTACTAAACCCCCGGATAGCTGTTCCTGTAGTTTGAAATTGTCTCCAAAGTCGTGAAACGATGCTGTGAGCAATTCCGAACTCTGCAGCCACACTTGTCACACTGCGGCCTTCCTCCAACATCCCAATGATTCGACCTCGGGTAAAAGCATCCAAATGTCGTCTAACAGACATTTCTCGCTGAGGCAGCAACACGGTGTGATTTTAACTGCTATACGGCGTGCAATCTCTTTGCCAGAAATACTAATCTTACACCGACAACATGTTTTATACTACTCAGACACCCCCCATTACGTCTACCTGCATATCTGCGCATGTGCTATCGTACATCACCTTACTTAATCTCCTGATTGGTCTTTCTGTCCGCTCTGCCTCTTCGTTCAGCTGATATGCTAATTTTTCGACTTGGTCCTTAATTTTTGCTCACCAGTATATAACAAGTGACAAAAAATGTCGTGACCGGATAAAGCCCGTCATGAAGCTCAGAGGGTTAAATACTTTATAAATTTTGCTGTTGAATCGAATTTTACGTGGTGTAAAAGCCAAGAACGGGATATTGAATAAATAAAGTAAACACACAAAGCATTGATATTCAAAACACAAGAAGAGTTTTTGTAAAATCATTTTAGTAAGGAAACAAAATATTCATATGATGAACTAAGACTGGGAAAAAAAAAAAAAAAAAAAAAAGGAAAAGAAAAATGTATGCCAAATACTTAGCCCTGCATCGGCAATTTTAAATGTACACTGCGAGGTTGCTTTTAAAATTCTTGAAATTGTAATGTTGAAATGTATGGGGCGTAAGTGCGAAGAAAATTATGCTTAATAATAAAGCTAAAAAGACAAAAAGAAATGGATTAATGGGGGTGAATTTAACATCAGACTGATAGACTGCGAGCTCAGCGGCAGCATAAAAAAACTTTAACGAAAACATTTCGGCGACTCTTAAAATCTGAAATCCTTCAGAGGGTTTTTTTTTTTTTTTTTTTTTCTTCCTTTTTAAAGGGGCTTTGTCGCTGAAGGACTATTGTTTTCGTTTTGCGATTTTGCGTTGAGTCACTAAAATCACTAAACGGCGAATCATTTTTCAAACTGTTGCCACCAAATGTTAGTGTCCTGCATTATATTTGAAGAAATTAAATAATGAAAAATCTGCTTAAGTGTCTATTTCTCGCATTGTGATAAAACGACGGTACATAGAGCCATCGAATTTTGGATGACGTAATCCTCCTACGAATATGGGTATATGGAAGACCAAATTTGAAATTTGGAATTTGTTTTATTATCGATTTCATATTTTTTAAAACTTTAATGAAATTTTGAGTAACAAACTCAACGATTTCAAAGCTGGCAATGGCAACACTGTACAGGGAAAAAAAACGTTCTATCTCCGGCGCGCGGAACTGTGTACCGGAAATTCTAAAGATATGCTCATTTTAAAATTATTTTGTGACATTGCTATTGAACTGAATTTTATAGTTTAAGTACAAAGAACATGATATTTAATAAATAAAGGTAACAACGCCCTTTTGAACGTAATTTTAATTGACTGGATTTGAATTAAGGATCTTCCAGTCTGCTGGCTGGGTAGTTTAACCATTTACACCACAAAAGCAACTCAGTGGAAAGACAATAATTTCTTATAAAGATATGATGATATTTATTTTTTCCACTTCCACCTTGAGGTACATATATTTTTTAAGCGTTTTATATTTATTTTACAAAGGTTCATTGACTTATAATGTTGTTTCAGTTTTTGGTTATGAATCGTTCATTCTTTTACATGTTTATTAAGTTGGAGAGCAGGTTTTGACACAGCAATAGCTAAGTTTATTAGTTACTAAATGTTCATATGTTTAAAGAGACATTAGGTATTTTTTGAAAGCAGGCAAGATGAAAAATGAGCAAACGCCTTCGCCGGGAATCGAACCACGGACTTTTGGAATACCGGCCTATCGTGCAGAACCACTACACAACGAAGGCACTCTAAGAAGGCGGGAGAAAATACCTTATAGGTTCATTTTTTAACTGCATAGATAGGTTATGTTATAAACTGTTGATAAATAATACACTGATTTTTATCCGTTTATTATGATTTCAAAAGGTTTAAGCATTGTAATTACTTAACGAGGGAAAATTTCGTGTATAAGCAAATATTTTTTAAGAAACTTGTGAAAGATTTATCCTGTAACCCTCTCCTTTTTCTCAATATTTGAGTCAGAAGAATTCATTCATGTAAAATACTTTGATTTGAATACTTATTTAACGCATTCATTCATTGTTCATGTCGATTACCATGTTAAAACATGAATCTTAGTTTTTTGCTGTTTTCACCTAAATGCATTGAGCAGTTCTTCAGCGTTTGGCTCGTGTCGAAATAAAAAGATGTATTATAAGTTAGAAAAAAAAAATGAGCTTTTCTTTCGCATGAATTAAAGAAAGCTGCATACATTTTAAAGGGAGTCTTTGCACCGCGTTTTGGCTTCGGTAAAATAGTTTTGCTTTTTGAAGTGTAATGTAACATGACCTTATCATATTTGCATAACTAACTTATACTTAAATATTGTGATAGCAGTGTCCCTATCGTGTGTTGTACGCCGTGAATTCGAGGCAGCCCAGCAAGCAACTCGTATATGGGAAAGCGACTACATCTACCAGGGAATGCTGATGACCTAGCCTCACAATTGGAGAAAATTTGGCAAGAAATACCACATAGGAGACCATCCGGGATCTTTGTCAGTCTATGCCACGCAGTATGGCAGCTTACACCCAGGCAAGATATGGGTCAACATCTTACTGAGCTCGTTACTTTGTAACTATGTAAATCTGAAATAAATCATTCAATTGTTGTGAAATTTTAATCATTTTCTGTTTTGTACATAAAAGTCCTATCCAGCAATTTTTGTCTCTATCGGACAACTTCTTGGTGCGTCGATTTTTTTTTTTTTTTTTTTTTTGTTATAGAGTGTAAAATCTGAAAATTTCCAGATTTTTTTCTTTTCAGATTTTTCCAGTTTTTAATTTTTAATAACGATATTTTGAGGTTTTATATATTTTTGCCTTTCCGCGAAGTGGGAACTGAATTGATTGAATGAGAAATATATCTCTAATGAAATCCGAGGAATTGAGTTTAACCCGGCGGAAGTCGCAACAAGAAAAATTACTAGAGCGGGCGCGTGGGTTATCACATACCCCAATATTTAAAATACGATAAAAAATAGTTTTATTTAGTTTTAAAGTTGTTTTTCTTGTTCTTGTGTATTATAAATACGTGAATAATAATTGGGTTTCCAAAACTTAATTTCCAAAATAATCTTAGAGTTAAGATTAATAAAAAATAAACATCATGTCTCTAAGTTTCATTGCATCTCTAATACACAATGCTTATTTTATTTCTTCACAGTTTGAACGAAATACATTCATGTATTCTTGGCACAGAATGTTTTCACATTTTAAACATTGCATTCACGTTCTTCTGTCCTTGGCGCGAGGGCAATTTATCACACCTTTCATACTTAATTATTTCGAATTTCATGTATTCGTTTTAATTCTTCGTCGAAAGTTCTGCTTTTGTTTTGCATGCAGTACGTCAGTTTCTTGCTAAAGTATTAATCTTTGATTCTTTGTTCAATACTTTTTTTCATTAATTGTAATGCCAAGTCCTTCAAAAACAGACTTCTGTTTCTGGTTGTTGGATTAGCGGTTGAATGTAATATAATTCAAGCATTTATTGCAGCAACCTTCAATGCAGGAAAGAAATTACCATTGGCCACCTCCTTGTTATTCTGGCAATTGAATAACTGGCTGACATTTCATCCTCCATATCCACTGCTCCTTTAGTCATATTATAAAAACATATAATTCCTGATGTTTTATATTCTCCAATAGTATCATCTATAGTATGATAGTTATATAATATTATATAATCGTTATATAAGCATAAGAACAGTTTTTCCTTTTTTTAGCAACATTAGGAATTAATGTTTTATCTTATCGAAACCAAAACAGTGTAGAAAATATTCCTAGTTTCATCTTCAGTTTCCGAAATGCAATCTTCATCGCTTTCAAATATTTGTAGTAAATCTCACAGGCGTTACATCTCCAATTCATAGGGAGTCATTCTTTTTATCATAATGCAGTTAGAAATTTTTAAGAATTTAATATCAAGTACTTTAAAATCACTTGCGAGTAGAAATATTTACTGTTACACTCTAGAAATAAATTTCTGAACTAAATATTCAGTCAGAAAAATACTTACGCGGACAGGCGCATGGGGTGTGTCATACCCCAGGTTCCAACAAAATACCGATAAATCTTTTTCTGAAACACGCAGGCAAAGAAAAAGCGGTTCTAAACGTCAACCACAACTAGAAACTCAGCTACTGAATACAGCACAGAATTTCAGTTTCACAAGTTACGAATATTCCACTTTTATGTAGGGTTGGGATATGATACACCCCACGCGCTTTCCCGCGGGTTAAAGGAAATTCAACAAAAATACGTATAAAGTACAAGGGAGTCATGTGGTGTACACATCAAATTTTTTTACTTCCTTGTACGAAGTAAAGTAGTATTGCAATTGCGAAAATTTTCAGTTGTCATATCTCAACGCAAATATCCATTTTGACCGCTATCTAGTGCAATTAACGATGTTTTTGCGTGGCATCTGTACGTAAGGACAGATAAAAGGACTTTTTTCCCATAACGGGTTGCAAAAAGGATTTAATATGAAATCAACAGATTTTTTTTCATAACGTCTGTACGTACATACGTAAGTACGCATGTATGTATCTCGCATAACTCAAAAACGAGTAGTCTCAGAACATTGAAATTTTGTATATAGCACTGCTATAACATGTAGTTGTGCATCTCCTTTTTTGGTTGCAATCGACTGCACCAAAAGTATATAAACGCATATATATGTTATATGTACATAACCACTCTGTTATTCCGGTTCAATGAGCTCAGTTTTTTTTTTTATTCATATATGTTGGTAAATTGTGCATTTTTTGCTTTAAAAATGATTGAAATATGTTTTTCCTGTGTTTCATTTAAGGTTTTATGCCTTTAGTTAATCTGCATGCAATAGTTTAGAATTATCAACATTTTAAAAGCTGTTTAAGTGCGGCTTTTTTTACCCTAGCAACCGTATGTGTTTACATTTGAAATGAATTAAGTCCCGTTTCCGCAACTTTTGTGTCTTTTTTTCGAATGGGACCAAAAGTGAACTTTCAGTTTTGTGCACCGAAAACTCTGCCTTTTTGTCCGCTGGCCGAATTGCTTGTTTTTGCATAGAAACGCTGATTTTAATTGTAAAAATAATTTCTTAATTGTTTTAACTGTATTTGTTGTTTGATATTTTTTCTATATTTTTACATTTTTAACGAAGATATTTTGAGGTTTTGTATATTTTCGCGTTTCCGCGAATTGAGAACTGAATTAGTTGAATGAGAAATATATCTCTAATGTAATTCGAGGATATAAGTTTAAATGAAATGCAGCAAAAAGTGCGTATAGTTTAATATTCCGTACAAGGAAGTATAAGGTATGCGTACTCTCTAATCATCAATTTTGATAAAATTTTTCAAAAAACATTCATTATTTTATTTTGAAGCTTATGCTTTAAGCTTCCTAAAACTACTTTGTTTCGTCTTCCCGATCGTTAGAAACAAAATTCTGGCTATTCTTGTTCTACGCCGTGAACCGGAAGTTTCTGTTCAAGAACCCGAATGCTGATATCTAAATTTACGTATTCATTTCAACTATCATTGAGATTTTTCATTTGAATACCTTTGGTGATGTTCAGAAGATGATACTGAACCTTTTGATTTATTATTAATTGCTCAGGAACAAGATAAGTTTTGTAATTTAATTTTCATACTTGGAAACATTTTCTTTTCCTTCTGTTTGTGTTTGCATTACTTTAAACCTATTTTTTGAAAAACTTGATTTTTTTTTTTCAATTTATCTGTTAAAAAAAAAGCTCTGACTTAAAATATTACTATAGTAATTTTATGAAAATTTTCCGCAGATGTTCTAAGAAATGTGAATTAAATTAAACCTAAAAGTTTAGGTTTATGTACATATCTAAATTTTTTTCAGACAATTTTGTAAATGAGAAGAGAGAAATTACTCGAAACATAGCTAGTGCATGTACTCAAACAGGTATATTTAATAGACATTTTATTTTATCACTTAGATTTAGTCCACGTAATTCCTTAATACATATAAGTGACAAATATAAAAGTAAAATATTGATAAATATTTTAGTGGAACATATCTAGCAATCCTGAAATTGACGCATTCTTTTAAGCACAAGGTATAAGATAAAACCAAAAATTATACTTTGATAATATATAATATATTTATCACATGTTTTTATCATTTTAACTAGTATTCTGCTAAATAACACCAATACTATATTTATTTGTACTGTTTTACAAAACTTGAATGTCAAACGCAGCTGGATATCTTAAGATCACTTTTCGACTCTCCCGTTCATAAGGGTGTATACGAGCCAGTTTTTCCCTTAGAAAGTCCTCCACGAAGGCATCTCCCCTTGAGCAAATAGCCCTGGTGTGCTTTGCCATAATTAAATACACACCGTTCATAAAGAACGATAAAAAATAAAAACAGAACAAGGTAGTATTGGTCATAATTTTCTTTTATTTCATGTTATAATAGCAAGAAAAGGAAGCAAAGACAAAATCCGCATCAGTTATGTAACAGGTCTATTAAAAAAGCTCTTATATTTGGAATTTGAAAAGGTTAAGAATAATAATTTATTTATACACAAAGCCACCATGTGTCTATGAACGACGTCCCTTCAATCAACGCCAAAGCTCTCCTTCATTTGAAAGACAAATGTATGATGGATTTTTTTAAAAGTTCAATTATGCGATTCAACACGTTATTTACAATTCCGTTAACGTCTTTTACCGTAATGCAAAGCTATATCACACAAACAGTTCCAATAATCTTCTTAAGATGCAACAGTCAAAGAGGTTGAAATTGAATTTAAAGTAGAAAAGTAGCTGATTTTGTTTAAAACTGAATTGTTTTTTAGGAATCACTTGATTGGGCTTAACTTCACAGTTGTTCAAAATCGTACGTAAATTGGTAAAAGCTTGATAGAATATATATGAAGTTTTGTTAGCTCTGTTGATTGAAACCCCCAATGTTTTCCCCTAGTAAAAGACGATCGTGAAAAGATTGTGGAATTTATGAAGCTTATTTTTCAACCAAGATATCTGTAGCTACAGACAACTATGGAATGTACATTTAAAAGAAGAGATTTTCTAAAAACCTACGAAATGCGTGAAATTTCTTTAGGCTAAATAAACTGTCACGTTTCTTTCTATAACAAATATTTTAGTTTTATATTGTTAGTGTGAGAAACCTTTTCACCTTTTAGTGAAATGAAACCAATGTTGCCAACTTTTACCTAAAAACTTGGCTACCTAATTTCTCACATCTTGTCAAATGTTATACTTGAATATGAGGCGTTGATTCACAGCATTTCTGTGTTGAACATGCTTATAAATAAGTTTAATATAATTAAAATAATCAGTTTGTATTGTTCATTAGACAGAATTGAATTTTCACCTGAATGTCATTTAGAATTATTTTAAAATTATGTGCAAGGAATTAAGTTCAATTTGTAATATTTCAAATTCTATGCGTTCTTTTTGTTACAGGGAAATAAATTTTATGAATTTTTAACAAATATTTATATTAAGATTAAACAGAATACACAAAGTAGCTTAAAAATAATAATGCCTTATATCTTTTTAGCTAATGTACGAGTAACAGAACATGAAAGAATGTTATTTTTGATCGTCTGCTAATTACTGAAATAATTTTATTGATTCTGAGATAAATGTAAAGACATGGAAACATTAGTTAAGCAAATGTTAAATAAATTTTATTTGTTTACCATTAGCTGCTTAACACTAATTATTGATCGAATATTATTCTTTCTGAAGTACTTGAATATATATGTATCATTATAAAATCAACCAAACATATACTGAATGAATATCTTAATATCTGCTGTGGTATATTCCGAGATGTGGATTGTTTGATTAAAAGGTAGATTCCTAAATATCTTTGCCATTTTAAGAGATAAATTACAGTACTTGAGTAAAAAAGAAATGCTAGTAAATTGTTTATATGCATATTTTTTGAATTGCTAAAATATGAAATAAATTAAGCAAAAGTTATTTTGCACAAATACACAGGAACAAACAACAAAAAAATTCATTAATTTTTGTCTTTGCTACTACTTATTGTTTTATCATAATCTTATGCTTCAGATACAGCACAAGCATTAGCTAACAGAATATTGTACATGAATTGAATTGTAGTTATAGAACGAATATGCATCTTTCTTTGTATGTAAAATTATGTCAGTTCTAAAGATTTATAAGTGTGAAAATTCAAAGGTTAATAAAAGCTTTCTTTAATAATATATAATATAAATATTTTTAAACATACATAAAAATTTTTCGAATTTCATAAACGATCTTCTGCTACTGCTTCATTTCAGTAGATGGCGCTACCTGTTTATTTTCTTTTCGCTGTAAAAGAGGTTTTACGGTACCTTTTACCGAAGCTCTTTCTCTCAACGGTAGGCTAATTCTTTGTTAGCAGAAAGTGAGTATTGTGTAACTTTAAAAAAAAAAAAAAAAAAAAAAAAAAAAAAAAAAATGTTCAGCGTCTTATCATATTGACACTGTTAATACTATTATAATTGATTTATTAAAAAAATGAGATTTAATATTCCTAAGCATGCATACAAAGAATTTTTAATACGTAATACATTAATTTCGGTTTTTTAGTTATGCATTACTCATGTTAAAATTTGCATAATACTGCAATTAAAAAAGATTTTAGAATCTTGAAAACATGTTAAAGTTTTCTTTCTTAAAGAAAGTAATGATTTCTACTGAAAATTCCATCGGAAATTGTAGTAGGTGTCGACTGGAAATCGAACCGGAGTTACCCGCATTCAAAGAAAAGAGTAGCGTAATTTGCACTTGAAGTATGATTTGATTTTAAATTAAAGAATTAATCATATTTACATTTGTATTTAAAAAATACAGAAACGCATTTTTGACTTCAAATGTTTGCAATTACAATAAAAAATGAATTCAAAAAATTAATTAAGGAAAAGAGGAATAAAAATTTTAATTCCCATTCGGAATTAATTCTTCAAAAATCCATAAACATGCTGCTAAAAGTACAGACTAGTTTTACTAATTAAATATTATTTGTACGAACAATAAAAATAAAAAGTAACATAATAAAACTTTAATATTTCAAAGCTATACAATAATATTCAGTGGAATGTTGTTAGAATGTTGACTCATTTTGTGATTGTAAACGTATTTGCGTTGCTACGCCACCAACATACCAGTAAGAAATGTAAAGAAACTTCGCGTATAAAATATCCGTGCTTGAAAGATGCACGCGCTTAGAGACGTTTTTCAGTTATTCTGTAAATTTGACTAATAAAGTTGGTTGTTCGATCAAAATGGCAATCGTGTCATAAAGTTTTAAAGAAATATCGTCCTAACGAATTTATTCTAGGTACAAAACTTAAAGATTCTGTCACTGAAAGATATTACGTCATCAAAAAAAGAATCTGTCTTATTTGATTCTTTTCTTAAACTGGAAATAGATGGTTCCTATTAGTAGTTAAAGAAATCAACTAGCTTCGATATGTTTTGAAATGCACTGTTTATCATAACTGGTTGAAATAGGTTAATTTTTCATCATTGATCAAGATTTAACTAACTGTTAAAATATTTATACAGCAGATCAACGTGATGAAAAACAACTTTGATTACCGCTAAAATTTATCCTTTGTTTGAAGAACTTGGAAAAAAAAAAAAAAAAAAAAAGAATCATAATGCATTTAGAGCAAAAATAACAAGATCACTGGTCTTCAAGGGATGATAAGTGTATAAAATTTACTTGCATAAAATAATTTTGTTCCAGAAGAGACAGCAGCTCTGCCGTTGCTTCCCAAAACGTGCTACAAGTATAAGTTTGAAATCGAAGCCCAATAAAAACTGCGTTTTGCGAATATTTAGTTTTAAATATAGAACAGTTCTGTTTTCCTTTAACGTTAAACAGCAAGAAACGTATAATAGTTAAAATTGACTAATCTATAATTTAGGTTAAATAACACACCGAATAATGATTATTGGATAAATGAAACAACAAGAATCAGCATTATATTTGTAAATTTTGCAGGACTAGTTTCGATGGTTTTACTACAGAATCATCTTCCTCAAAAGGTTTGCACTTTGGCAGCTGAGGAGGTGGGTTCTGTAGTCAAACCATCGAAACTAGTCCTGGAAAATTTACAAATATAATTTTGATTCTTGTTGTCTGACTTCTACAATAATGATTAAGCTGTGTTTTTTATTACTTCCAAAAGATCGCTTTCCCTCAAAGTTCTCTTTCCCTTCATTAAAAAAAAAAAATTAAATACTTTTTTGGCATTTATTTGGAATGGAAGAATGAGACTTTTAGGACATACAAAACAAAAATTCATTCAAATTTAAGTATTAAACGATAATGCGAAGTTTATCGTTTAATACTATGTTAATACTTTATGTTAATACTTCGTTAGTATATATTTCGTACAGAAAGAGTTTGATGAAAATTCAAAGGTGGAAAAAATTTATTTAATGCTTAGAATATATATATATATATATATATATATATATAGGAATTTATCTGCGATAATATGTACATGTATATGTGCATATGTATAAAATTTACATGTATGTATGAGAAAGTATGTATGATACATGTATGTTTTACTATACAATATGATTTCTGATGAAGTATTAGAGAGGCGTGATTAAACAGAGTAAAGTTTCCTGTGTAATCTCTGTATTTTACTTAAATTTCTGATTTAGAAAGTAAAGTAAGCACTTATTGGGGGTAAATATTTGTATTCCTCGATTACATGAGCAAAAACTGAAAATTTTTATTTTTAAAATCACAAACTAAAATTGACTATTGAATAATCACGTACATGTTTACTTTAAACCATTGCAATGGACGCTAACATGTATCTTCCATAATTCGTAAATCATGATCTTAGAGCACAATATTTCGAGAAATCCTTCCCGAACAAGCTTTTAAAAGGTTACCTATTTTTAAATATTTTTCTTTGTGATAAAAAAAGCTCTGTTTGAGCATTTCAATAGTAATTTCTTAAATTATCTGTTAGTAAGTTGGCAACATGGCATTTATATTATGGATTCTCTATTCCTTTCAAAATCATCCCCACTCCCGCTACTCGTTGACATAGGACCTACTGTTCCAGGAGGTCCCCCTGTGGAACAGATGTGGAGTTCTATTTCTGCTAACCTGTTTTGTACCTCCCACTGTTGCTGACTTAATTTCAAGCTCATGGATGCATTATCTGCCTCCAGAGTTACTAAACGCTCTCGTAGTCTTTTAATCTCGGCAAGCAGTGCTTCTTGTGAGGGCTCTGGAGGTATCCTGCCCCCAAATGGAAATTGGACGCTGTTCTTGTCCAATATAAAAGGACTATCTGTTGTGTTCTGGTAGGGCGAAACTGGCCTGGTGTTGGTGGATCCAGAGTGAAGGGACAAATAGGATGGAGCAGGTCTTATGCCACTGCCTTTTGGAGCGGGAAGGCGCTGAGTGTTGTTGGGTCCCAAAGGGTACTGCCCTACTGAGAGTCTTCTTGGTCCTTTTTGGTTCTCCACTGATTGCTGAGCTGAAAGGTGCAAGGATTCCATAGGAATCCCACCCGTGATGTCCCCGTAGTGGGTATTGCTGCTGCTCGAACTCCTGTGCTCGGTGTCATGGTGAGAGGATGGAGTTCCGTTCACCGCCGCATCATCAAAAAGTGTCCCTGCCGAAAAATTTGGATCCGCAGCTGTTTTTCCTGTACCAACCACCATATCTTCAAGGCGCACTTTCCCTCTTGATTCTACAAGACCTGGAGTACTACGACAGCGACCCATTGCGACTGAAAGAAAAAAAATATTAAATTAAAAGTTTCTTATCGTTTATGTAATTTTATTCATAATATCTTAGCATATGATAAAATTATGAAAAGAAGCAGTAAATTAATTTGATATATCACAATAATAATATGAAAGTTAACAGAAGAATTAAATTAATATCAGGAAAATTACTTTGTGCGATATGAATTGTAAAATAAAGTAAACAAACAAGATAAAGTTAGACTCAGTCCCAAGGGGCTCAGTCAAACTTGATCTTTTTGTTTATTTTGTTGGACTGAGTTGTTTGCAATTCAGTACAAAAAAAATAAAATTAATCTTTTACAAAGGTGTATTCCTTTTTTACGCCTTGCAACGTAAAAATTTCTGCTGAATCAAATAACATTGTAAATGTCTTAGATGAAAGTGAATACCCTAAAACACTTATAAAAGGAGAGTACTTTTGTAGTGAATTTAAAATTGACTCAACAACTAAATAATTAAATTAAGTAATAATGTAGGTAACTGGGAAAATAATTGACGTAATTTAGTAACAGAAATAACTTAAAAAATTAATAAACTGAAGTACAATGGTAGCTCGCATCACGAATTTTTCTCATTCCTAAAGACAGCGAACCGATTGGTTCCAGAACAAATTAGCTGAATAGAAAACGTGTTAGATGACGAACCGTGTCTCGAGTTATTAACAGTAAAATCAACAAGAAATAATTTTGAAAGGTGTTTTGGGGTAACTTCAAACACCGAAACAGCAATTTGGAACTTTTAAAAACATTAATTTAATATTTCCCATTATTTAACTGTCATAAACAAGGACTGGCAGCAATATGAGGCACACAGGAACATGAGGCACACAGGAACATGAGGCATGGATTTTTTTGTTATCTATGGTATTTGTCTCTGTTCACAACCATGGGCTTAGACGTAGAAGAGTTACTAGAGGCCATAAAAATGAGTTCAAGAAGAAGAATTGGAATAAAGCTGCTAGAAGGTTGTGAGAGAAATGTCTTCAGAGGTAGGAAAGGAGACGAAAAGAACTTGGTACTTTGACCCGCAAAATTTAGGCAGATTGGGATAAAGTACAAAGCTTCGTTCAACGATATCACTCTAATAAAGCTGTAACAAGTTGCAGAATAAGCATTTTAGGAAACGTTTTTTAACGTCTTTCTTGATAAACATTATAAAACATGGACAAAAACAAATCACACTGAACTATTTTTGTGTGGAATAGAGGCCAAGTGAGTCTGAAGCAAGGTTGAAAGGCGTTTTAACGGACAAAGAAGGAAAAAACAGGAAGCCTCAAAAGGGCAGTTACATGATATTTCTATGCAGTTCATTCCAACAATAACATCTCTTCTTTTTCCCTGCTTCATCACTTTCCACTTAACTTTTTCCTTTTTTCCTTCGTACGGTACGGTAAAATTAAATTTACGTCTATTTTACCTATTTAATATAATGTTTACATTTTTTTGTCCTATATTGCATTGGTTTTTTTATTAAGAACTTCGCGCAATGTAGCGTTGTAAATTTTAAATGAGCAATCATGTCTGTTCCGGGAACAGATTACACCTACGAACATGGCCCTGTTGTTGCTGTTATTTTTATTGTAATTTTCTTTTAAAAAGAATTTCTGATAAAAAGATTCTTTTTATTATTAATAATTGCAAAATACTTAAATATTAAAGCAACTCCAACCACAGTTCGAGATAGTTTTGGTTTTTTGAGGAGGTTGTCGTCTTAGAGAGGTGATATTCAATACTGATATTTATTTACATTCTTAGAAATGCGTGGCATTGCGATTTGACTGCATAGCCTGATATTTGCTTGAACGAAGAAACTGTTCATATATGTTTATATGGAAAATTAATTTTTCAATTCATTAAATGTAAAGCTCTTATGAAGAAAACTTATGACACGCATAGACAAAAATCTATTTCCTGCCTGCGAAATTTCCATTAAAAGCATATTTCAAAATTTGCTTTTAATAAAAGTTTAATTAAAGCTATTAATTTTAAGTATTTTTACATATAACTCTAAGATTTTATCGTTTTGATAGAAATACGGTTAACTGTAGACTCGGATATACTTTATCTTTTTAACAAGCGTAATAACTGTTTTACCAAATTGCCAATAGATGGCGGTAGGCGCATTCAGCTTTTCTACTCCAGCAACTAGTCAAAGCAAAGCAATATTTCTCTTCGTCAATTTTAATGCACGCTAAAGCCAAAATATTAATAATAACAAATAACTACATAAAAACAGTACGAAATTGCAGTACGAAAATTGAAAATTACAGTCTAACACCTCAAAAAACAGTTTACCATTAATAACATAAAAAATTTAAAAAAAAATTAACATGTGCGTAAAAAAATTAAGAGATGTCCTCTCTCTCTCAAAAAAAAAAAAAAAAAAAAAAAAAAGTGAGGACAGAAATATTTCATTTATAATTTCTAGTTTCCAATTCATACAGTTAAATCAAATAATAAATATGAATAAAATTAAAACAAATTTTGAATTTGCCCTACGCTTGTGCATTTCGTTTTTGAACAAAACTTTTTAAGAGAAAAATATCAAAATATTTAAAGAGTGTTAATAAAAATATTCGTATTTTTCACTTCACTATTAAATCGTACTTTAAAAAATATTTGGGGTATAAAATAGAATTTATTGCAAAATATTGTTAAGACATCCAAGTAAAATGACATTTGAATAATCAATGTTCCCTGAGCAACAAAACATACGTCTTATAATGAATGAAATATATAATTATTCTGAATGAATGAAATGCTTATGCATCGTAGTTTGCCATCGCAGTTTGGCAAAGTTTATTTAGACAGGATTTATCTTTTGCTAGTGCCAAACATTCTACATGCCCATATGCATTTCTCACCAGCAAAATTGCTGCACTAACAATATTTAGTAAATTTTGCACTAACAAATTTTTCATTAGGAAATTTTGCATTAGCAAAATGTGTATATGTAAATACACAATGCATGCAGATGTACGTAAAATAAACAAACGTAAACAATCGTAAAACTTAAAACGTAAAACAATCAATGTAATGTTAATGTAAAACAAAATTTTAAAATAATGCAAAACAAAATGTATGCATATAAACATTTTGCACTAGCAAAAGTAAACATTTTATATTTACGTTTGCTAGTGGAAGACATTTTACATGCATTTTAATGAATGCTTCGGAATTTTCTCTAAAGCTACTCTTAAACTACTCAACTATGTTTACAGTTTAATCTCTAGCAGTATTATCCGGTGCGAATTTTCACAAATTCGCTATATTTGACAAAACGTGTGCTATTAAAGTTTATGTCTATGCGATTGCGGAAATTTTCTGCTACTCCATCATATTCTTATGCTACGTTTAAAACGTTTTTAATATACCATGGAATTCGTATATGTTAAAATAATGTATCGATTGAATTTAATTTATATGTGTGAAATGAGGGCACATAAAATTAATTTAATGAAGTACAGTATTTCTTCAAAAAATAAATAAAATTTTATGTTTTAAGACGGGTGTTTGTCTTAGTGTGTGTTGATACATATAATCTAAACTAAACCAAGTCAACATTTTATAATCTTAGAAGTGAATATTTGTTCATAATGGAAATTAGTAATCTTATTTTATCTACAAAAATTTAAGACATTATTCTATATACTTTTTATATACTTAAAATTTCATACAAAAATTCAGCAGTAAGTTCCGAGGATTACTTTTACTTATTTCTTTAGTATATTCGTCAATAACCTTTCTCTTTTCCATGCTAATAATTTAAGTTTATCTATACAGCTTGATTTTTATCTGATGTGAACGCCACATGACTTCCTTGTTTGGCCAATTAAATTATACACATTTTTTGCTGCACTTCATTTAAACTTATTTCCTCGAATTATTCTAATTTAATTAACTGATTTCTCAATGCAAGTTGAAAATGGCATCAAATTAATCATGTGTTAAAATGACACCAAATGACACCAACAACGACAACAAAATTTGCAAATTTTGACATTAAATATTCTGGACAATTCTTGTCATACGGGACACAAATTTCTTATAACTTTTTTATTTATTTATTTATTTTTGGAATGAGTGTAAAACTTTCCCAGATATAAATATAGGGACAGAGAAACGGCATTAAAAGTTATATTTCTTTATTTGTCCTTTTTTTTTCTTTTGACATTGTCAAAACATGACTATTTTCGTCATTTAAAACAAGTCTATAACTGGAAGCATGTGATTGCAACCAACAATTGTTAAAATAAAGGTAGAGTAAGGACTTTTAAGCCAAATAAAGGGATGGATCTATCTTTATGTATATATATATACAGGGTGTCCAGAACCACTAGGTTCATAATTTGTATACTTCCGTGGCCGAGACTAATTAGATGCAGATCCTAGCCAGTAGCTTTGCAGAATCAAGTTGATTTTTCTAGATGCTAGTCAAGTTGCATATTCCTTTGCATGTTGTCAGGAACATAATTTGAACTAAAATTTTACATTAGACTTCTTATTGCCTAATCTAGGTTTGGCATCATAAGTGTTGATACTTCTGCGGCTTGAGCTCACGTCAACTCTAACTAGACCTCATCTGTGTTCCTTCATAAGGAATGAAAAGAAGCAGGATGATTTCAATGTTTAACTTTGTATAAACTCATCCATGACTTTAGCCAGAATAATAAACCAATGTCTGTAGCCAGTTTTATTGAAAACAGAGCAAAGGAAATTAAAAAAATCACCAAATTAGAGCAATAATCAAGTGCTTGGAAATATGAATATTGAAGGTTTCTAGCCAAAAGGTTGCCTTGCAAAACACCTTGAAATTCTGATGGCGAGAGAGTCCTGAACAGCTGCACGATGATCCATAAAACTGGTTTTCGAATATCCTTGCTCCTAAATTAGAGGAACTTGAACTACGGAATATTAATCTCTGCATGAAGAACATTGAAACATATCTGATGAGAGTTCATCTATATATAATATCGATTTTCGGTTAATATAAAAATCGTAATATTAATTGCATAAATGTTCTGCTTAAAAACGAGTGTTTCAAAGCCTCCACACATAGCAGGACAACGGATTCCAAGTTGCAAAGTTAATTTTCCAATGTATTCCTTCAGATAACTTTTTTGGAAAGGATAACAAGGATAGCTTAAAGAGACTCCCATTCTATAAAGATTTTCAAGGAAATTTTCCTATGTAGTCAGAAATAGCTGATAAAAATCATTTAGAAAAATATACGTACCTAGTTCTTCTTCCTTTTAAACATCATTTAGTTAAAGGAAAGAAGGAAAATAAACGCTTGTTTTGCAAACATGGCGGAAAATTTTTCTTTCTTGCGATTCTTCTTTATTCTTGCGATTCTCAGTTTAAAGAAAGTCTTTAAACTTAGCTGGAGAAAGATTCCAAATAAATTCAATCCGGGTTAAGATCAAGAGAAAGCCTTCAAGTAACAGAATTTTGAACTTTATTTTCGTTCATGTTTGTATCGCTCTCATTTTATAAAGTGGAAAAATATTAAAAAATGCTACCTTTCAGCTTTTATTTATAATGCAAATTCACTTGGTAATTAAAATGATAATAAACAAATTCGAAAATTTGAGTTTGCATGATTTAGAAAATGCTTCTTCTTCTACGAAAATTTTTAATTTTACATGGAAATAAATTTGTCTTGTTTATGTTATTCGATTTGCACTACTCTGCACGGTTTTTAAATTCTAAATATTTTAATTATAGAATATATTTCTTATTTTTTCTGGGTACATTGATATTTGATATCATTTTTGTGAGCTCCTGCACTTAATTTTCAATTTAAAAGTTTCCATTTCTATTTTTCATGATTAAAATTGGCCCACCAGCGGCCGAGCGGTAAATTCGCTGAACACCGGTAGTTCGGTCCGAGGTTCGAATCCCGCGAATGGGCTGGCTGCATGGGTGTTTTCGTGGTTTTCCCCATGTGTAACGTATATACGAGCCAGTTTTCCTTAGAAAGTCCTCCACGAAGGCCTCCCTCCCCTTAGGCAGATAGCCCTAGTGTGCTTTGCCATAATTAAATACACCAATAAGTACACCATGATTAAAATTGAAATTTCCTTTTAAAAATGTTTTTTCAAGATTCAATCTTCTGGGTTAATTCAAATACAATTCTACTATCTTTATATAAAGATATAATATACTCAATATTACATCAGTCAATATATATTTTTATATATACCAATGACAGTATTATTTGTATTTGTTCTTCATCTTATATAAATGATGTATAGAAGGCTGTATATCATCTTATACATCATTCTATACATCGTGAAAGTTCATTCTATATATCCTTTATGTGACAGCTACTAAAGCGCCATTTTTGAGACTGAAGCAAAATTATTGTTTTGGATGGCAGTCTATTTAAGCTATCTTAGATGTTTTCATACCTTATATTAATGGGAAGTTTAGAAATATATAAGTATTTTATTTAATATAGTCTAATCTAGTTCGATTTAAAACTTAGTAACAAAATATTAACATGAATAGTTTCATTTATATATAGAAGATGTTATTATTATATGCGCGTATGATTATTCGATAGATAGTTATCAGCTTTCAAAGATTTGATTAAATAAAGATGTATAAGACTAGTACATCAAAAATATCTTATAAATATAAAATTTCTCAAGTACAAAATATAAAAGCAGTATATTAGGAGTACATGGAATAAGTACAACTAGAAGCTACACCAGCACCTCTGTAGTATCACAGGTGATTCGGGTATTACTAATTGCCAAGCTTCCTTCCAAGTTTTCCAGCACACCCGAAAGGGAGGTACGAGGGTTCTCCACATCTCTTTCTTTACCAGCAACCTCTCAAAAGGATTTCTGCTCGCAGTGTATTTTGACTGCTTCCATGCCGCAAGGACACTATATATGTATAAATGCAGAAAGGGGGGAGAAAATACCTCATACGTGAAAGAATTATTATTGAACAGATTTAGACTTTGTTCACAAATATAAATAAAGTTTATGCAAGATCAAAATAATCAAAATAATACATGCTGTGATACTTCATTTAATGAGTTAAGGAATTATTTTCATGAGTTAAGGAATTATTTTGATAGATGGATAGAAAGTGAAACAGTGAAGAAGTATGATTCTTTTTAGAATCCTAGTTTCAGCGATCAAATGAAAAGACGTGTTTC
Source organism: Stegodyphus dumicola (assembly GCF_044657685.1). NCBI lineage: Eukaryota > Metazoa > Arthropoda > Arachnida > Araneae > Eresidae > Stegodyphus > Stegodyphus dumicola. The sequence goes on from NC_140768.1 coordinate 283,965,570, forward strand.
TGCAGAAATATGTGACCATTTTGAAGATGAGCTATCAAAAATTATTTCTTCTTCAAAATTAGCATACATGCTCGGTAATCATGAAAATTCCAGAAGAATGCTGATAAAAGCTATGACTCAAAATAAGCAGTAAAATAAGCAGAGGAAAAAAATGGTGAAATAAAAAAGTTTTCTTAGCAAACATTTCATGGCAAAAATGAATGTTCAAAAACATATGATGCAAAAAAATTCAAAAGAAGCAGAATTCTTCGAGGTTTGATTATAGATCTTGCAACTATTTAAGATCACAATGCCAGATTTGAAAACGAATAATGTACTCTCAGCTGCAGTAAATATAACTGTGGAGAAATCAAACGCCGAATTACTATTCCCTTACACATCCATGGATCAAGTGATAAATTTAGTTACCATGCCACTTTTGAGGGAAACCGCTGTCTCTACTGACTTAATTTGTAAGAAATAACGGAGAGCGGAGCTTCCTAGTGGCTACCAAAGGTCAGCAAGTGTTATCTCCACCCTCCCATCAGTAGTTTATTATAAAACATAATTTTGACAAGGCCAGACAAGAACGAGGGTATATAAATGATGCACTACAAATGATTATCTGTAATGTACTTAATTATCTGTACTGTAAGTGCATAAATGACACATTATAGATTTTTATCTGAAATATATAATATATGTACCCTCTCCTTTATCTGGACATGTCAAAATTATTTTTGTTACAATAAACTCTTGATAGGAGGATGGAGAAAATTTCTGCTTTTTGTAGCCACCAGGAGTTCCCGCTCCTTTCACAATGTGGGAGGTACAATACTCCTTGGTTTCGTACAAAAGCTTTTACCAATAACCTAAGTTGATCTCATCACCAGTTTTGATGGAAGTACGACCAAGGAAACTGTTATTAGATCAAGGGCAATATCTTCTTGGAAATCGGATGGCTGAATTCATATTTCAGGGAAAGAATAATGACACTATACTGCAGTACTGCTATTAGAACTAGATAGCAAACAAGAAAACTTAAATCATAAGGCCAATATAAGAAAGTGAGTGCAGGAAGGCCTAAATTTATAAATTCAAAAGTGGAGCCCTATGGCAAGACATCAGAAAAGACAAGCAAATAATTAAATAGAATTCCAAATAATTAAAATTAAATAGAATTTAATTAGATAATAAATGTTAAGAAATTAAATTAAAGAAAGAAAAATTTTTAAAGAATAAAATAAAGTACCAGATCTCATTTTCTCTGGGCTCTGGTTGGAAGTTCTCATTTAGGACTCTGATTGAAGTTTCTGAGTTTTGCTTTAAAACTTGGAAATGAGAAGTCAATCTCCGGTAGGCTTCAACTTAATTTACGCCTTTAGTATACAGTAGAATATACTATTTCAAGAGACAATAGGACACAAAGGATTCTTTTTTGAACTAAAATACGAAAATACGTAAAACTGAACAGTTAAGCATCACTGATGAGAAGAGAGAGAAATCTAGAAACAGGAAAATATGGAAGAAAATTTTTAACGGTGAAACATGGGCTCCAAGGCTAACATAGGATAATGAAACACACTATGATCCCCTGCCCATACAACTACAGCTAGCAAGCAAAATTTGTGAAAAGACGGAAATGCTTTGAATCCGACATTTCTGCAATTTGAAAACATGCGTACGCTTCTGTGTAAGTGACCTATAAAATGTATTGTCAATTTGGATTAATTATTGAGCTTATAACAAATTTTATGGTATTTTTGGCAAAACCAAGATAACTTCATTAAAGCTAAAAAACTGGGACATTTTGATGCCATAAAAATTTGCGCACCTATAGAAGACTTGTCAGAATCGAATGAAGTTTTACATGTAAGCACACAGATGATATAAATAAATGATTACAAAATCAAAGCAAAAGGATAATTTATTAAAGGAAAAACTGTAAATGAACGGAGTCCCTAATTCTCTGTTAGACCACCTCCAGCAGGAATGCACGACACGATACGAGTGAGCATTGAGATATATAAATTCTATATGATGTTCTGCGTTCATATCATTCCACATTTGCTAACAGCTTATCTCCAGTTCGAGTAAACTTCTGTCAAACTTGTCGTCTAAAGTAATCGATGACAGGAGTGTAATGTAGCAGGCCTCCGCGTGTTGCACCATCTGCGAGTCCTGTCATAAGTGGCAACACATGCTGTAAAAGAATGACACGAATATACCGCTGGGCTACCATGGTGGCATGGATCAATATTAAAGGTGACCGTGTGTCGTATGCAACTGACCACATACCACTTCACTCTCCGTGGGAGTAGTGTGCCGCTGCGAAATAAGAGCAGGATTGAGGCATTCTCAAAGAAGTTCTACACACATACACCGTTCTCATTACCGCTATCATTGTTGTCATTGTTGTTACTATCTCAATTCTTCGCTGAAGACGACTTGATTTCATTCTGCTGTATCGAACGCGACACCATTCCAAACGGAAAGCGGATTTCCGTTAGATGCCAGTGTACCTAATGGGCGCTGTGATACAAAATGTCCTTCAGTCAGGCGCTTTGCGATGATACGTACGGACACAATGTCCCGTACTAAAAGCGCTACCTGTATCTGGATTGAAGACAATCACTACAATTAGCACTGTAAAAGAATGACACGTGTTGGGTGACGTGATGTTCTCAGTTCTCGCAAGCAGTTGGTCTGCACCTGGCCACTGTGGTCCATTGGTCCCAATACTTCTTAACAGTAAAATCAGAATGACCTAAGTGACAGGTTATTCACCGAGCTGACCATCGGGCTTCCATCTTCCCTATGATTCTTCTCCACTCGAACTATGACATCTCATTATTTTGTCTTCCATGGTGGTGTAATGGCATCCCTAATTAAAAGGCATCCCTCTGCAGCAGATTATATACAGGCAAAATGTCACTGCGTACTCTTTTTATGTTCCAGGGGGAAAGAAGTTCAACACCCTGTGATGGTGTTGCGCAACGTGCAATCATGCTGTACTTCTTATCATTTGCATACCAAGCTGAGATACGTCTCCATGCTATGTTTCGTTGAGATCCGAAAATTACTGCTTATGGCGCAAATGTTGAGGGGAAATAAGTGTATTTATTATGTATACTACCTACTACTGGTATTTAGAAATTTGATTTTCAGATAATATTTTTAGTGTGTTCATGATGACCTGTGTTGAAACCTCTAGGTTTTGAGAAGAACACTACTTTCTGAACTCAAACCCCTGCTACCTTAAACCTTTGCAATAAATGATGCAGAAGTTTCCCTTATTTAATAATGCAATTTCGGCACAAATTCAAAATGTTCAAGCGGAAAACGACTGTAGCAGAGTAATTTCACTTTGGAGGGAAAGGGTGTTACGTTACATGACCAGCGCATTTATAATTCCTGTAGCCTACTTTTAACTTTGCAGTCTTCAGAAAACAGCATGCTATAGTACTGCAGAGATTTCCGTTTTCATAATATGATTTCCTCCCACTGTTTCGTTATGGAACGGAACCCAGTATGAACTAATATTTACTAATTTTTCCACCTCTATGAACTATACACGTGCTCGTTACTTTTATTTCCACTACTGACATAATTACATGCTCATCTGGAAAAAGCAAATGTTAAAAGAAAAGACTCTGCTTTGAAATTTTGTAAGAAATTCTGCGTTCTTAATTTTCTTACTAAAGGATTTAAAAGTAACGCCTCAGAAAATCTGGAAATAGAGCTAATTCGTCTATACTGCGATATAAATCTTATTCAAAGATTTGAAAATACAGATTTGATTAATATTTTGTTGTACTTGTCAAGAGTTATGACTGCAACAAAAACGTTATGACAGTCAGAAACTTTGACTGTAATACCCTAAGTTACAATTTTTTCTGATATTTTCTCAAACTTGCTAATAGTTAAATACCCTCAGTTACAAATTTTTCCATTAAGAATAATCTCTTTATTTGGAAGTACATTTATATGCGAACATTTTGTTTATGTTAAAAATTACTAAGTCTAAAAAAAGAACCAGATTAGCTGATGAGCTTCTACAATTCGTGATGAAGATACTCTCTAGTAATTTTCTCCAAGGTTATGGAATTTAGCAAAATCGAAATGAGGTGAGGTGTTGTAATAGAGATGCTTACATTTATTTAGATGTATATGTATATTTTCTGTGTGAGTAAAAAAACAATTTAATAAATAAAAGAAAGAAAATAGGTTCTAATTATTTATCTTCGATTTTTTTTCCACTTGAAGAACTTTTGTAATTTGTTCATTTTAAGTTAAAACTACGTTATTCAGTGGTTTATTCGACGCTTTAGAATGATTTGAAATAAATGTTAGTCAATATATAATGTTTAGCTATGAATAAGCTTGAATTACATTACGATCAGAAATTTCTTACAGATTTCAACATTTAGATTTCAGACTGAAAACAAATACATATTGAAATTTCTTCCCTTTGTATCATTATTATTTCTGTTTATGTATGCTTTAATAAATACTTAGTAACTGAAATTTAAAATTTAGTTTTGTAAAAACATTTTCATTTTGGAAAAAAAAAAAAAAAATCAGCCCGTCAGCTGCTCTCAAATAGTTCATTCATTTTGCAGGCAATTTGAGGTTGAAGCCAGTGCTCTAGCTCATAGCATAAAACAACATCCAAAGAAAGTGATCTGTTTAATCCCCCAAAGATGTCTATAATTTTACAGAAGGCCTTTATGCATGATGCTGTCAGAATGTTAATGTCAGAGTGCTAACCAAATGGCGAACTGTAGCACTGTAGCCAATATACACCAATATACAACTAACAGCACAAAAGGTATATTGCTGAAAATAGGTTTTTAAATTAAAATCTGGTCTAAACAACTTACTTTTCCGGAGTGGTTCTTTCTTGTACTTGTGTAACCTCTTGACAGCGATGGCCTCCAGCCTCACTCGAGCAGCCGGATAGTCTTTGAGCACGTCCCACATGTCCTGCTTGTAGAGACAGAAGAGGTCCGAGTAGCCCAAGGAGCGGACAGAGGCGGTCCTCCGGTTGCCCGCCGTCCCCATATTCAGAACGCTGATCTCGCCGAAGTAGCTGCCCGCCCTCAGGGTGGCCAGCACAGTGCGACCGTTGTCGGCAACTACCTGCAGGCGGCCGCGGTTCACTATGTACATCTCCTTGCCCACTTCGCCTGAAATACGAAAGACAGGCATGGCACACAGAAATATTGGTTTAAAAGAAACGAATGGTGCTGAAGTTAGGACATACTTTCAAAAAAGATTGAAACTATAAATTCACAAATATTCTAACTGATTTGTTATCATTTGTCATAACTGAATATAATATCTAAAAGAAAAAAGTGAACGTAAAATCCATTATCATTGTTAAGCTTTTAAACAATGCGTCTGGTCTACATCAAATTGATGGTCTAGAAATTTATCAACTTGAAGAGCCCTCCACTGCTGTCTGTCTTTATTCCAGACCACAAACAGGTGAATCTTACTATCATTTGACAAAGATATATGGATATTATCTGAAACAGTCAGTCAAAAGTTTATTCATAGCTGGAGAAAGGCAAAAGATAATCAATACAGAAATCGTAATCAAGTTAAAGAAATATTTCAGTGATAAAGACATTCATTTTCAATGCATTCCATCCCATGCAAATCTCAGGGACAATACGCAGATAAACTGGCAGAAGAAGGGATATGGGAGATCCAATGATCCCTTTTTGTTCATTTACTTCTGAAGTTCTTAACAGTTGCCATCTTCTTATTGTTTGGTACCGCAAAAACAAACTTAGAGCCGCAATCACAAAATGGGTGACTAAAAATCGATAAACAGCTCTTTCTAAACTTATCACCGCTCATTTCCCGTCTTTTCTTTCACCGAAGAGGAAAGCGTATTCTCAACCTGCCATTCAATATGACTCTAATTTTGGATTTTTTGAAAATGTAGGAAATAATGGACTTAGTCTAGGTTCGAATACTAGATATCAGAGGCAAAGAAACAGTTATAAGTTTCGAGAACAAACACCGCACAGGTGACGTGAACGAATTGAAAATCTGCAAACTCTGATAGAGCATGTCATTAGCTGCTGCTTTCTACAGAAGTGGTGAGCTCTTTAAGCTGACAGATGCCTTATATTTGATAATTAAAACATATCGAGTTGAAAGAACTAACTGAGATAAGATATTTGATCAGAAGTTCGAAAATTTGACCAGAAGTTCGAAAACATTTTGTTTTTAATCATGTTCCAATACTCAGTGAAATCCTTTGGATGCAAAACGTTTTACCAGAGCCAATGTATAACAGTGAAGCATTTAAATTAATAAAAAAGCAGATTTAAAAAATAAATTCATATAGACTTCTAAAATCTATTAAGAAATTACTAAAATTTTAAAATTATATAAATATTAGAGAAAAATACTAATCAATAAAATAATAAAACTGCAGAAAAATTTCTTATAAACAAAATCCCAAAATTTCGCAAGCGACAAAATTGCAAGCGTAAGTTAGTGCTAAAAATGAAGGGGAAAAAAGAAAGAAAATAATCCATAAAAATTTTTAATTTTATCTCTCAAAAATTATTTGACAAAAACTACCTCATTTTATTAATAGTGTTACATAAATTGTTAGACAATGTCTTCATAGGCTTTCCAGAAGCAAACTCTGCAGAAGCATTAATTCTAAATCACGTAACTGTTTATAGTATATATTGATTCCCGATATAACAAAAGGTCCAATACAATTGTGGGCGAGGTACACAGTTGAATTCTCACCTCATCCATAACCAATGCTCTAATATGTTGCATTCTGGTACAGATGCGATGTAATTTGTCAAATATTTTATATCTATAATAATAGTTTACGTCAGGTATAATTTATTTGAACATCATGTCTTTCCCTTATTCGTACAACATACTGCTTTAGAAGTGTTTCGTTATGAAATATTGTATTTGCCCAAGTATTGCTAAAAATAGTGCAAAGAAATTACAAATCTCGACAAAAATAACTCCTATTAAGTATGTTTATGAGATAGCAATAGAGCAATAGAGCTCTAAGTTTAGCAATAGAGACAGCAAACATTGTGTAAATTTTTGTGAATGTTTGTCTTTATTTTTTTATAATTTAACTTTTTATGTAATTGTGTACTGCTGTGTATTGGTTTTACTAGTTTACTTAATGCATTTCTATAATGTTTACGTTTATGTATAAAGCATTTTGTTTCATTTGGACACCTTAAGATTGTTCCCCAACGTGATGATATTTTGGTAGTTCTCGAATATCATTTTTTTTTCCTCGAAGCTCCTAGAAGTGCTTATTCTCCAGCTGTAATGGAAGTGAACAACTGTTATAGTTATGGCTAAATAGTTCAACAGTCCAGTTACGCGATTCTGGATATTTCTGATATATTTCTCGCCTGTTAATAAGAATTTTGTCTCAGCCTTACTTTCTCTTCTCAGGAAATTTATAGCTTAGAATTTTATAGTTTATAGACATCTTTTCTCTTAGGCAGATCATTTTTCTACATTTTGCCATAATTTAAATAATTTAATCTCATTCATCATAGTAATGATTTTTAAGTACCTAAATTTAGTAGTGAACTACGCAAATTAAAATTTTATTTGTACTAAAAGAGTTTGAAAGAGAATAAAATGAAAGCATGAAAGAGTTTTACAAATTATTAAAAAGACTTATAACACCATCATAAAAATGAATTATCCCCGCAATCTGAGAAATTTTTTTCCTAAAATCACTTAATTGCCATTGTGGGTGATAGTAATTTAAAAGAAAATAACTGAAATAGAAAGCTATGACTATTTAATGAGTGCAATGAGTTTGCTTTTTGTACTTTAATTTATAATTATCTTATTGCTTTTTATATTTTAATTTATAATTATCTAATTGCTTTTTGTATTTAAATTTATAATTATATATATTTTAATTTATATTATAATTATCTTCTTGCTTTTTATATTTTAATTTATAATATCTTATTGCTTTTCATATTTTAATTTATAATTATATCATTTTATAATTATATTTTTATTCCATAACATTTTGTTATTCTTTCGTTTATTTTTTGTTAGTGTGTAGAAATGTGTAAACACTCACACATTTTAAAATTGTAGCCCTTATTTTTATTGCTCATTTTTTCATTTTTACTGCGTAGTGTAAGTTTTTATGCTCTAAATGTTATAATCACAGATCAACAAATTTTTTGGTATTAAGATGGATACTATTTTGTATTAAATTAAAGGACTTAATAAAAAGTTAAAGAGATATTTTTAAAAATCATTTTGCACAAAATGTATTCAGAAATAACATTCTTGACGAAACCGATGCCCACCAAAATATTCTCCATTTTAACTTTCTATGAAGAAAATCTAGCCTGACTATGGATTATCAAGAAAAATATATTATCTCAAATGGCTCCGCTCAAATTAGCTCGGTTAAAAGGGCACTTATTACTTACTATCAACATAAGGAAAACTACGAGCATTCTATGCAACCAGCTTCATTCAGAAACGATGAACTGACTCTCGGACGACTTGACAACAAGTCCATACTATTCCACATTTGTGCCTTTTAGAAATAACAAATGCATCTTGGTGTCCCAAGACTTCAAAATATCCACCATTCCAGAATTTACAAAAAAGCAACTGTTAAGTTTTATTAAAATTTTGATGAACATGAAAATGCACTTATAAGTTTACACAGACGTAGCTAATAGAAAGCATCCACATAATTCTAAAATTTTATTGCTGTAAAAATCAATGATTCAATGTTCCACAAGTTTCTCTTTAAGGTTCTGTCTTCAATGCACAGCGACACTTTAAGATTTCCTATTTCTACGTAGAAGAATGCATTATCATTGCCACAACGTTTTAAATATAAATGAAACATGTAGCTATATTAAATGAAGTAAGAAAAAAGAGAAGAATTTGAACCGTCTGGTACTTCCAAAAAAAAAAAAAATCTGAAAGTTTTCAGTCTTTATATTATGTCCAAAGGGGCGCTATTTCATTCACATACATATACATGTTTCGAAAACCTTTGGATTAATATCACTTTGCGTTAAAAATATTTGCAAACAGCATATCTTTAGAATTTCCGGTAGACGGTCTCGCGCGCCGGAGATATAATCAAAAGAGGCAATTTGCCCTGAAGAACTATTAATTTCGTTTTGGCATTTTGCCTCGAAGACTATAAACGGCGAATCACCTTTTAAACTGTTGCCACCAAATATTATAACCTTGTATTATATTTGAAGAAATTAAATAATGAAGAATCTGCATGAATGTATGTATGTTTCTTGTATTGTGATAAAACAACGGTACCGAGAGCCATCAAAATTTGAATAACGTAATCTTCCATAGAATAGGGTCATGTAGAAGCTCTAATTTGAATTTGAAATTACTTTTACAATCAGTTTCATATTTTGTAGCCCTTCACCGAATTTTTGATTAAAAAAACTAAAAGATTTCAAAGCGAGCAATGACAACACTGTACGAAAAAAAAATATTTTTATCTCCAGCACACGAGACTTTGAATCGGAACTTCTAAAGATTTGCTCATTTTAAAATTATTTTGCGATATTGCTGTTGAACTGAATTTTATGGTTTGAGTACGTAGAATATGATATTTAGTTAATAAAAGTAACACACAAAACGTTAAAAATCGTCTCTTTGGACATACTTTAAAATCTGAAACCTTTCACATTTTTTTTTTCGTACAGTGTTGCAACTGCTCTCTTTGAAATCGCTGAATGTGTTAATCAAAAGTTTTTTTTTTTTTAATTTTACAAAATATGAAAAAGTAATAAAACAAATTCGAAATTCCGAATTTGGGTTTCCAGGTGTCCACAATCGGCCGGAGGACAACATTATTCAAAATTTGATGGGCTCTATGTATCGTTGTTTTTTAGAATGCGAGAAACATGCCTACATTTATGCAGATTCTTCATCATTTAATTTCTTTAAATATAATACACGGCAATAATATTTGGTGGCGACAATTTGAATAGTGAAACGGATTTTTATATTGAACCGATGCAAAATGTCGTTTCCAGACTAATAGCACTTGGGGGTTAACGCCCGTTTGGGCTAAAAAGGCATATGGTCTGAGAGCACATGAACAGCGAAAGGGTATTATTATTATTATTATTATTTATTACCTTTCCTGCAGATGTAATCACCGGGACTGAAGAGGACGGGTCTGAGTCTGAGGACGAGTTCGCAGAGGAATCCCGCCTCCGTGTTCTGGAAGATTTCGACCCTCTTCAGGGTATCGAGATGGACGTGGATGGCGATCTCGGCCTTCAGTTTGTCCGGCAGGCAGCCGACGGACCGCTCCTCGTCCGAGCATTTCTGAGTCACCCACAGATAATCGAACCAACGGATCACCTTATTCTGAAGGTGGTCAGGCACTCTTCGCATCCTCATGTATGTCTTCACGGCATCCAGACGGGCTGCAGGAGAGACGTCAGAGTCACTATTAATCCAACACTACGCAAACAAACAGTAACTGCCGAAAAAAGTTAATTTACAGTCTGAAAACTTCAGATCATAGTCTAATATCTCTAAAATGAGATTACTATTAAAATTTTAAAAATTTAAAGACATAAAATATTACAAAATATGAAATAAATATCGCAAGTACTTCTTTTCTTGTGTTAGCTAAAAATAATATCTAATTCAATCAATTTACTGCAGCACCTTCGCTCACAAAAAGTGAAATGGATATCTTGGCCTTTAAACTCGAAGAATGCTTTTAGCTTTAACGTTCTATTTGTCATTCTTCATGCCTCAGAGGGTCCATGATCGGGACTCACACTAGCATAGCATTAATTAATAGCTTTTGCTGGTGTCAGTATTCTGACGGTAAGCAATAAGATAAAAAATTACAACAGATAATTTTTTCTCTCTAGGGAATATAGATGGCTTCATAAGACAAAATAAAGAAAATTGCATGACCCCATCGCTTACGCATTAAATGAAACTTATCTTCATTAAGTAAATTCACACTTTTGCTCAAAATGAATTTTGGTTTTGAAAACTCCATCATTTATCTTTGCATATTTCTTTGAAACTAAAATGGCGTAAACAAACAAATATCAAAATTTTAGGAAACGATACTACCGTTTGAAAATTAAAAAGAAAAGAACTGTATAAAGATATTTTTAAACTGCACATTATTAAAACATTTCATCACCATCCATTTTACTTCGCATGCAATGAAGCAGAATCAGAAAATTCCCACTGGATGTGTCTATAGGCTGATAAAAAAGTATTTCATTCATCACTTTGCATTTTATTTATCCCATTTTACTTCGTATGCAGATAGTGCACTAAAGTAAAATAAAAAAAAAAAATTCAAGTGATGTATTATAGGCTACTAAAAATGTATTTTATTTATTACGTTTATAATATAAAATAAGATTTGCTAAAAAATAGCTTTTTAAATGACTTTAAACAAAATAATGACAATAAAATAGTATTTCGAATGACACAGTTTCTTACACTGACTAGCAGCAGAGCTCTTTTTAATACTAAAGAGAGAACAAATTTAAGCATCGCCAACTGTTTCGTGTTTCTGATCTTTACTTTCAATCAAAAAGATCTTATCATTAAATGAAAACAATGATAGTTTGAAATTTTTTACTCAATAATTTTGTAATTTGAGTGCCCCATGAAGCCATTCCTACCCTTAGCCAAATAAATCTCAAGTGCTTTGCCATAGTCATATAAACCAAACCAACCATACCATTATATATCCCTTTTTTTGTAACCCATGGTAAAGGAAGACTTGAAAATTGCATATTAAACTGTTCTTATAAGCACTTACGAATATTGTGTTATTAAAATGTATAACTCAATAATCAAAACCTCTGTCAAATGCAACGAATGTTGTAAGGATCTTAAGTTTTACTAACGTTTATTTTATTTTAAATCTTTACTATCACTTCTTATTTTCTACTTCCGGCCAGAATTATAAGCGTTAAGGTTTTTATGCAAAGTTTGTCTGGCGAACGCCAAGTATTTAAGTTGTGGCTTTTTGCCAAGCGAGAGAGAGGAAGCAGTGAATCGAAGCAAGCCGCTTACCTTAGAAGTTACACAGTTGCTTGTTGCCTTCCAGGCCAGAGGTTTTAATCCTCTTGATAAATTTTAAACGTATTGTAGTGTTCACAGTTCTCTGTACTACATACGCTTCCTGTTAATATAAGGCCAATCTTCCACGTTTAATATTCTAAAGTTAAATTAGAGTTTAGTTTTATTTTTATACTTTTACGTTTTGACCCCAAGTAGCGGGTCGGTGTATTCCGAAGTATTCTATTTCTTTTTAAAATAAATTTCAAGAACATTTCCAGAAAATTCCAGTGAAATAAAAATTAAATAAATTTAATTCTATTTAAATAAATTTCTATTCTATTTATTTTTAAAATAAATTTCAAGAACATTTCCAGAAAATTTCTCAATTTCAAAATCTTAATACAGCATGGTAAAGTATTTAAAGTATATGCACATATGTCGGCTACCCATAATTAAAATTCCTAATTAAATAAACACGGCTTTTGCAGTCTTGTAAATTCTAAATTTCCGAAAACGCATGAGACTTTTTTAGTTCGCAACGAAATGACCTGCCAAAATAAAAAATAAAAAAATCATGAAAGTACAATTGCATTTGTAAGAATGAAAAATGTCTTATAAAAGCATTGAAAAAACAATGTGAGTGTTTGTTTTTGATAAATAAACAAAATAATGATAAAAAGAAATAAAAATCTGGAAACTTTCAGATTTTGTATTACACCCGAAGAGGCTTTTTTTATTTATATACAAATTTCGATTTTTATTTATATACACATTTACATACATTTCGAGAGCATTTAGGTTGAAAATATTAAAAGAAAGTAATAGTAATTAAAAGAAAGTACAAATAGAGTTCCTTTAGGCTAAAAATATTAAAAGAAAGCCTATTACAATTTCCGTAGACAGTTTCACACGCTGCAGAATATTTTTTCCCCTGTACAGTGTTGCCATTGCTTCTCGCTTTGAAATCGTTGAGTTTATTAATCAAAAATTCGTTAAAGTTTTACAGAATTTGAAATACACAATAAAATATTTAAAAACAGTACATCTTTAGAATTTTCGATAGACAGTTTAGCGCTGGAGATAAAAATGCTTTTCCTGTACAGTGTTTCCTGTACAGTGTGATGTTGTCATTGCTCACTATGAAATCATTAAGGTTTCCCGTTTTGAGATTAATAGACCTTCTGGGCTAACGCTCCTTTGAGCTAAAATTATTTAGTATCAGTCAAATTGTATTTAATACGAAGAAGATTAATAATAAATACCAAATTAAATTTGTCTATCACAAGAAGTATTTGCCTATTATTAACACATAAATAAATAAGCTTGTAGCAAAGCAATTAGAAATTCCTATATAAAATGAAACCAGGTTTTCATTTACTTATTGATTTATCTTCTAAAATGAACTTGAACCGCGAAATATTCTCCAGATGCATTCATCCTTTCGCGAAGTACTTTTTAGAAAATAAGTCGGCAGTTTCAGTTATCGAATTTTGAATAAAATCAGATTGAATTTAATTGCATTTAATGCTTCCAATAACCATCTCAAGAAATAAAAGATCACATTTCTTTCCTCGAAAAATAAAGAGAGCTGATAATCCTAAAATTCTAAAACCAAAACTCTGCCATAGTTATATCTTTCACTAAAAAAAAATATAATAATCAAGGACAAATACATATACATTACATTACTCACGGCAGGCGAAAATTTCCGGATAACGAGAACACAATCCTCATTTACAAAACAGACGCTTCGAATTAAAATACATCAAGAAGGTAACGCTCTCACTGTCCGTGATTTACTTTTTTTCTTTCAGAGACAAGTCTGGGGACAATCTTTTTCCACTTTCGATTTATTACATTTTATATGGATTTCGAAGAATCCAGAAAATTCACGGAGAGTCGAGCATTTCTACCGAATATTTTCCGAGCTCTTCAATATGAGAAACGGGGCAAATTGAAAAGGTATATTATTATTCTCTGGCTCCGTTTTCTTCAGAAGGCTGGAGATGAAAGCTGACATAAAAATATTATAACAGAATAAATTATATGGAAGAAGAAAAGAACTCTGTACTGCCGAGGCTTTCCCATCAGAGATAGCCAGGCCATACACTACAAGACCATCGATTTTCTTTTATTGTGATCCACAGAGGACATGAAATCAGAAAAGAACTATTACGTCTCTTACTTAAAGAGACGTTACTTAGGAAGTTTCCGGAATAGAACATTCATGGGTACCAAACGTGTTTAACATTATCTCAAAGTTTTTACATCGGCTGTTAGATACTGGAGATGAACTATCTGAATCCTAAAACAGCCCAAAACTTGAAAAATATTCGAAATTCGAAAATTCAAATTTTCGCGCAGTTTTCATCATTGATTTTTCAGAATCCTAATTTAAAAAAAAAAAAAAAAAAAAAAAATTAAACTTTTTAATTCCCACCTTTGAAGAGACTACAAGAAACCCTCATGTCGACCACATGACTTCCTTGTATGGCCTATTAAATTATGCACATTTTTTGCTGCATCTCATTTAAAAATTACTTCCTCGAATTTCATTAGAAATCTAATACTCATTCAATTAATTTTGTTCTCACTTCGCGGCAAAGCAAAAATATATAAAAACTCAATACATCTTCATTAAAAACTGTAAAATACAGAAAAACCTAAAAACCTTAAACAGTTTAAAAAAAACAATTTTTATAGTTAAAATTAAAGTTTCTGTGCCAAAACAAGCAGCGGTTATAGGAAGACGAAAATGTCCGTGCACAAAATGTTACCTTTCCGTCACACTGGGCAAAAACGCACGGAAGCTGGTGCACCAACTGACTTAATTCACTTTTCTACTAAGAGTTTCAAATGTAAACACATGGCTGCTTCGTTTGGATTAACGCCACTTTTAAATTGTTGATATTTCTACAACTATTGCATGCAAATTAACTAAAGGCATAAGACCCTTAACCGGAACGTAATTAAACCACTTTTAAAGCAAAAAATGCATAATTTACCAAAATATAAGAATAAAAATACTGAACTCACCGAGCCGTGTAATAGAATTGGAATAATATATATATATGTAAGATAAAAATATGAAAGAAAACTTACAAATTTAATTGCCTATAACCTCCTTTATTTTTTATTTAATTTGGGGACTTTATCTCGCGTTCTTAGAAATAGTGCCATAAATCTAAACTGCATCATTCAAATTCATCATGCGATGTTACTTAATGCTTAATGCAGATGCCTCTTGGCCAATTACTGAATTGTAAAGCTAAACTTAAAACTGAAACCTTTGCCTCCTTCCCTTCTTCCTTTGCATTACTACTGCGACACTCTCTCTCTTTTCGCTTGTACTTTCCTTGTGGCCAGAGGCTTTGCTGCACTCATCTATGTTCGCTTCTATCGCCATAGTATCAAAATTGTAAATGTTCTGGAAATAGGCACGATTGGAGTGCCAAGTGAATTGTGGCCACAAATGAGAATTAAAATAAGTGTGGAATTCAATCCAGCTCGACTGCTTTTTCTTCAAAATGAATGGACGTTCTAAGCATCAAGTATCTTCGCAATCAGCATTTCTACGCATCTACATCTTAGTGTTCTTACATCAATGCTTCTCTTAAAATGTGCTGTTATTACATATATGTATATAAAATATTTTAATGCAGTCGTAGCGGCTGAAGGTGGAGGCTTCATGAGGCAGCTAACAAAACTGAATTAAAGAATCACCGTCTTTATTTTTACACATCTCAAATCATTGAAAAGTAATTTGTCTATTTGGCAGACAAATTACTTTTCAATCATCGTTGAATAAGATAAATTTTTATATACAAAGTATTTTAAAGAAAGTTAAAAAGATACGACGTCATTTCAGTCAGGAAAGCATAAGCGGCGCAGACCTGTTTGCATAGCAGAAATCAGGAAAAAGGGAAAGCGTATTTATACTTCGTTTAGGTGCAAATGTGAAGCTAAGCCGTGATTGATTCATTTTAGTTTTAGTTCCTTTTTTCAAGCAGTGTTATGTAATTTGGAAAGATCGTGAATTTGGAAGAAAAGATGAACTCAGGGGAAAGAACATCAAATTTAGAATAGTTAATTCTAAGGTGGCCAATTACTTCTTAACATAGCCATCGCATTTTATTATATCTTACATCATCTATCTAAGTACAAAAATCTTCTATCTAAGTAACTATATTCGTAACAATATTGTTTTTGTATCCAGCGTGACTGTTAACACATCGCTGTACCTACAAATGCCATATTTAGTTTTGCTGATATTGTTTATTTTCATTATTCTACAAATGCCATGTTTAGTTTTGCTGATATTGTTTATTTCATTCACATCGCTATACCTACAAATGCCATGTTTAGTTTTGCTGATATTGTTTATTTTCATTATTTACTTCCTTGTAGTAAGTAGTAGAATACTCTGGAGATGTTAAATATGCGCAAAATAGAGCGGTGTTATGCTTGGGTTACTTTACTTTACTTTTTGCAATATCATAAGTTACTTTATGCTTGGGTTACTTTATACTTTACTTTATGCAATATGAAGGATGTAGAAGAATGAAAGGTTAACTAAGATAGCGAGCTAGCTAATGACAATTCGATTAGTTTCTAAAATAAAGTAGTAATAGACGTAGAAAGGGATATCGAGAAAGATAAAAAAAGAGAAATCAAAAAAGCAGTTTTTAGTACAGAAGGTTTATCTGCATTTTTCTAATTTAAATCGAGGACTTGGAGTTCTTGGAAATATGGATCGCTACATTGATTATTTCGCCAAAGTTGAACAGCAAATTCGGGAAGTAGTGGGACATTATAGCGAAAAAAATTCCGAAAAAAAAAAAAGCAAAACACCAACATTGTGTAAAATCAGTTACTGAAAGCGAAAGCTACAAGCTGCACATTAGACGTCATCTTCAAGCAAGTACCGCAAAATAGACTTTATCCTACAATACCTTCTCCTCGCTTATTTTTCACACTTTCCTTACACCCTGCTATGGAAAACTGACAAAGTTTGTATCACAGCGCGATATTTTAAGTACAGTTTTTACCTGTATGAATGAATTTTAGGATTCAAAAGTTTTAATTAATTTGCATTTCCTTTACTAAATGTCACTGGTACTTTTTTAATAAATATAGTGTATTTTAATGCTATGCCCGTGTTTCGACAATTATGGAGTAGAAGCTGTTTCATTAGCTAGGCTGACCTCCATACAAATCACTTGAATTTCAAATATATGGGTGGTTTTGTGCAAGCAATAATTTCGGTTTCCGAAAAGCGAAAGTTATGACTCTTCTCCCAGCGATGAGAGGCTAATCACCTCCATCTACTTCACATACCCTATGTGTTCGCTTATCTTGAATTTTAAGGATTTGTGTGGTTTTTCTACATGCGTGAAATTGAAAGAATTTCACAAATGTTCCCTGAATCTTCTCGCTGATGTCTCGGGGTCGAATTTTCTAACAGCCTCTTTCTACATTTGTCTCACTCTCTACTTGTCGGCTTTCGTTATGCCATAAAATGAAAGAAACGGCTAAAAGGTATGCTCTTTGTTTACACATAACTAATGATAGCAGTGTACTTTATAAACAACTCCAGAAATTAACTTAGAACTACACAGTTTAAATTTTATGCGTGCATTTAATTTGCAAGCTCTGTAAAGGTTTTCTAATTACAAAGAGACAAAATGTACTTGGAATTAAAGTTTAGAATTTAAAATTAATTAGAGTTTTCCAAGTCATCTTACTAAAAAAGCTGAACATTGATATGATGAACTGAGAAATTACTGAAATGTGTGCCAGCACACTGCATCGAAATTTCTAAACCAATGCCGCTATGCTGCTTTTTTGCAATTTTGTGTTCAATTAGCTTTGACATAAGAGCAAAGAAAATTATGATGAATAATAAAGCTAAACTGATAAGAAGAAGTGGGTCAACGGGAGTAAAATGCAATAGCAGACTGGTAGACTGCGAGCTAAACGAGAGCGTAAAAAAGCCTTAAGAAACCCTTTTGGGCAACCGTTAAAATATGAACACTTTCAGAATTTGCTTTTATTATTATTCATTTATTGACGGATTTGAGCAGGAAACATAAAAATACGAACATGAATCCGATCTGCCAGTGCTAGTTTGTCGTGTTACCACTTGCACTGGAAAAGCACCATTGATATTGCAATAATTCCTTTACATTTTTCATATAGTTCTTTTCCTGAGCGCTTTTACTTTGCTTTTGCGTACGTTTCTACAAAATTTACATTAGTGACTGCATATTTCTCGATTATTCTCGGGACTGCATTTCCAATTTGAGTACATGCAGTTGCAGTGGAATAAGAAAAATTCCCGAAACTTAATATTGAAGAAACAAAGAGGAACAGTAAAATAAAAAAGGAGACGACGGAACTATTGGATCCAACTCCGAACATCCGAAGAATACATATTTGAAGAAACAAGATAACTTGCTGTGTTTGATTGTGGGAAGCTGATGCAGGGATTCTCCTCCCCCCCCTCCCGGCGTCTGTTTGATTTCTGAGGAAATATTTTCGTATTTGTTTCCGCGTTTTTATATTTGCGCCCAATATTTTTTTTTCAAAGTCAATGGAGTCGTAACCCCTGAAAAGAAATCTAATATATTTCTTTTGAACTACAAGCAAAATAAATCCTACGTAAATGCGATAGATTCACTCAACTATCTGTGTAAATACTATTTCTAATTATGGTGATGTATTCCAGGAAGACAGAAAAAAAATGAATTCGTACTTACTGAAACGTGATTCATGGTTTTAATTTTTAGCATATAAAATAAAAGAAACGTTGCTTTTATTTTGTGCAGAAGAATCATTTCCCGTACTAAAAACTAAAAACCACCTACAAACACACGGAACTTACCGTTTATCGTCCAAATTACAGTAGTGTATGTCGCTTTTCGATATTGTGTACAACACATGACTTCCTTGTAAAGAATACGTGTATACGAACCGGTTTCCCTTAAAAAGTCCTCCACGAAGGCATCCCTCCCTTAAGGCAGATAGGCCTCGAGTGCTTTGCCGTAATCTAATAAACCAACCAAACCTTGTAAGGAATATTAAATTATACGCAATTTTTCCTATACTTCATTTAAACTCATTTCCTCGAATTCCATTAGAGACATATCTCTCATTCAATTAATTCAGTTCTCATCTCGCGGCAAGACAAAAATACATAAAAACTCAAAATATCTTCATTAAAAATTGAAATATATAGAAAAACATAAAACACCAAATACAGTTAAAACGATTAAAAAAAAAAACAATTTTTAAAATGAAAAGTACAGTTTCTACACAAAAACAAGCAATTCGGCCAGCGGGCAAGAAGGCTGATTTTTCGGCGCACAAAATTAAAATTTTCCTTTTGGTCCCACTCGGCAAAAAAACACTGAAGGTGCAGAAAGAATTAAATCACTATTCTGCTAAGTTTCAAATTTAATGTCTGCTATGGTAAAAAGAATTAGGCTTAGCGGCACTTAAACAAATTTTAAATCGTTGATAATTCTACAATTATTGCATGCAGATTAACTAAAGGCATAAAAACCTTAACCGGAAGATAAGAACAATATAATTCAATCATTTTGAAATCAGAACTGTCAATTTAAAAATTATTTTCACCTTCAAATTGCTATGTTGCATGAAAGACTATACCTAAACGAATATGGCGGTATAGTTTGGACGTCTTTAACAGAATTGAATTAGACATTCTTATTCAAATTGTTACGTTAGTATAATTTAGATTAGATGTTTCTCCATGATTATCTATCTCTTTTATTAACAAAATGAGCCTACTTCAGCTTTCAAGTCTCAAAAAAGCCCCGTGAGTGAGTTCCATATTCTGAAACATTTGACAACACGGACAAATGAATTCTTCAGTATTTGAAAAATGGGCAAATGAGAAGTTAATTTCAAACCTACTGCCAAATTCCGTTATAATTATTGATAATGCGCCTTATCATTCGGTGCAGCTAAATAAAACACCTAATGCCTCCCAAAAAAAATGAAGATATAATGCAGTGGCTGACAAAAAACAACATTTCTTTTTGTCCGAATTTGCGAAAAGTGGAGCTGCTGCATTTAGTGAAACAAACTGCTCACAAAGTCAAAACTTTCAAATTTGATTGCATAATGGAAAAACAAGGCCATACAGTTATGTGAATCCCACCATGTCACTGTGATATAAACGCCATAGAATATGTATGGGCTGAAGTAAAATATTATGTTCAGAACACGACTGCAGATATAAGCATGTCGAATTTATTACATTTCACAAACGAGGCTATTGAAAGTGTTTCGGTGAACAATTGAAAGAAGTACTGTGATCATGTAAAGAATTTAGAAACTGAATATTGGAGATGAAGTGACATTGGGGTTCATTGAATTCCTCTTCTGTTTTTGTTCATTTTTCTTTGAATTTCATAATTTTTGAAGTGGGATTATGCTTGTTTGAAAGGTTTTAACATTTTTAAATTCATAGTTGCAATTAAATGATTATTTGAAATTTATAAATTATGAATTTCAACTTCTGGTCTTTGTGAAATATTAGTTCTAAATTTCTTTCTTTATATCTTTAATGATAATTTTTCTGCAGCTTAATGCGCGAAAACAAATAGGCAAGTTTGTGTTTTGTTCTCAAAAGAATTCTTTTGTAATTATATATATATATATATATATATAATTACAATTATTTATTTTATTATATATATATATATATATATTATTATTATTATTTAAAGGTTATAATGATTTGATATACTGTTATTAGTAAATTAATCTGATATTTCTTTAATACAGAACTCTTTTAATTTTAAGAAAATTCCCAATCGTTTTTTGGAATCCAATCGTTTTTTGGAAAGAAAAAAACTTAATACATTTTAAGATCATCTGACATGATGACATTTCTTAATATTTCCTGCGTTATGAGAATAATTTATTCTTTTGTTCTAAAAATAAATTCTGCTACTTCAAACTTCAAAGGAAATTTTTCTGTTCTAGCCATTCCAGACATTTTGACATCGCTAATGGCATTCTTTCTTTCAATTCGTGCCTCATCTGTAAGAAAGTGTTTCGTTTGTTTCGCGAGTTTTTTCCCCGTCAAGTATCCACTATATCGGGCGATTCTTATATGGATTATAACACAAAATAACAAGATGCTTTATTCCTCTGAGACTAAAAAACTCCAGAGCAACCGCAAATGGATAAAATATATACTCTATTTTCCTCCAGCGTAAGAGTATTTTTCGCAACATAAAAGATCCAACTTTTAAAAAATAATAAAAACCAACTCAATGAAATATAAGACAAAAACCAGGGGGGAGGAGGAGACAAATATCCATACGGTAAAAAAAATATCATGAGAAATATATTTTCCTTGTGGGAATTCAGTATAAAAGAATGAAATTATGCACAAAAATATATGAGCAGATATTAATGTTGAGATATTAAGCATAATACTAAGTATTAAAGTTAAGATACTACGCGTAAAAGTGTTAAGACACTAAGCATAATGCAAAGATTAATTTCAGGTAAATTTCTATCGCTTGATTAAAAAACGACATGAACTTTAAAAACTGTAATTTTTGAGGACTAATATTAATTTCCTTGTACGAAGTAAAGGAAGTACTGTAATATTTTAATCTCACGTGAAATGTCCGTTATCATATTTCAATGAAAATAGCCATTTTGAACCGCTGTTGAATCCATTTGAATGATTTTAAGTATGGACGCATGGACAGAATAAAGGACTTACAACAGTCCAGTTAAGGTATTTATGACTTTAGCTAATCTTTATGCAATAGTTGTAGACATATCAACAATTTAAAAATGGTTGCTATGCCTACAGATGCTGCCATTTGCTTAGATGTGAAACTCTTTGCGAAATAGCGAATTAAGTCACTTTGTGTACCAACTTTAGTGTCCTTTTGCCCAGTTAAACCGAAAGTGTACGTACGTATGTATGTATCTCACATAACTCGAAAATGATCAGCCATAGAGCGTTGAAATTATGTATAAATGACTGTTATAACGCATAGTTCTGCAACTTAATTTTTTATAACAATCGACCATACGAAACGTGTATATATGAGACTTTTAATTAGTTTAAGTTTATAAAGAGTATTGAATTCAATTAAAAGCGCTTGACGTCTCACTGAATTTGTTGGAACGAAACATGTTTACGTTTGTCTAGTTAATCAGCTTGATTTGAGGCTTCAAAACACGTTTTCCTTGGCAAGATCTGTTTGAAGCTATATACAGAGGAGATTAACCAAAAACATTTTTGTACTCTGATTTTTCTCTGTTGTAAAAAAATTTCTAGATCATAAATTGTATTATTCTTAAGTATTTTACTTTTACAACGTGTTTCGGAAAAAAAGATAGGTTACCTTCAACTTAACGGCTTTTGATAGGTTTTAAATTCCTTACTTATTTGAGATAATTTTATAGAAATTCAAGGGCTCAAGGCTCTAATTTTGGACTTATTTGTTCTTTCATTTTTTTACAAAAAGCAGTTTTGGTTACTTTATTATTTTCTTTAAATATACACGCACAAGTTTAGTATATATATATAAACTATATACACATACATATATACACGTTTGGTGTATATGTATTTGTGATATTTTGGCAGTCGGGCATTGCTGTGGCTGAGTGTTAAGGCAGCAGAATGATGACGCAGAAGGATTTTGATTTTAATTGCACGTCTTTATTCAATATTGCAATGGCAGATAATCTTTCTTTAATTCTCCTAATTACATATCAAATAGTGTTTCAAACTAAATACGATGAAATCTAGGCTTTTGACGTCATAACTATTCTAATAAAGGGAAGAAAGATGAGAAGCGCCGCACAGATCCTAGCAGCAGAGGGAGAAAAGTGCTTCTGACGTAAAATGACACGAATTCGTTATTTATAGAAGAATTTTATAATAGGCTCGAATGTTCTGGAAAGTACTGGTCTAGAGGGAAGATCCTGAATTGCAGAAGGGTGTAATTAAAGGTTGCTTGTTCGCATGGAGCAAGTCGTACTATTTTTTATATTTTACATATATATTTATGCAAAGAAGATGAAAGTTCAAAAGCTATTGCTTTAAAAGTACATTTGATAGTGTAGTTTCGGAGTAAAATAGTTACACCATGTAAAACCAACAATACAATACTAAAGAAGTTAAACTTCTCGCGTAAAAACTTAATGTAAAAATTACAAAACAAGATAACTTCAGAATCAAAAAGGGATGAGAAAAAACTAATAAATTTTAAATCAAAAATTTTTAATTTTTTAATTGATGCACGCAAATAATTAAAACATTTCAAATACACACAAAATATGTACAAAGAATTGCAATAAATGGTAAATTAGCCCAACTCGAGGTTTAAGACGGACTTGTCAAGGGAAAAGCGTCACAAAACTCGAATTCAGCTAATACCGTTAGCGCGTTTCGTCAAACGAAAACAATTGAGACTGAAAGCGGAATTTCATTAATAGAATAATCAAATTAAATTAGCTTAATATAGCTCAATAGTTTTGTTTCTTTTCCCGACGCACCTGCAATTTAAAATTGTAAAAGGTAAAACTTACTATACAAGCAAGAAAAAACTATATGTATATATATATATATATATACGCCCACTCCTTACACTGCTCACTGAATTCTTTCTTTTATTGTTATATGTTGTTAAATTGTACACTTTTTGCTTTAAAAGTGATTGAATTATGTTGTTCTTTTGTTTCGGTTAAAACTTTTTATGCGTTTAGTTAATAGGCTTTTCAAAAGCTGTATAATTTTCAACAATCTTAAAATTTAAGTAGCAGCAGATCTAACGAGATAGCCATTTTTTACACTTTGAACTCTTAATATATTTTAGAGTACTTAATATGTTTTAAGTAATATCATTTGCTTACAGTTTAGTAGACTAGCGATGTGTCAGTTGGTGCATCAGCTTTAGCGTCTTTTTGATCAGTGGGGCCAAAAGTTAACTTCTAATTTTGTGCATTGAAAATTTTGTCTTTCTGACCGTTGGTGGAATTGCTTGTTTTCCTGTAGAAACTCCAATTTTCAATTTTAAAAAATTTGTTTAGCTCTTTCTAACTGTATTTGTTATTTTAGGTTTTCCGATCATTTAAATTTTTATGTATTTTTGCTTTGACGAAAAGTGGGAACTGAATTGATTTAGTGAGAAATATATATCTAATGAAATTCGATTAAATATGCTTAAATGAAGTGAAGCTAAAAATGTGTATTTAATAGGCCGTACAAGGAAGTCATATGGTGTCCACATAAGATATTTTTGTAAAAAATTCCCATAAACCTGCCAAACGATAATTCTCAACATTTAGTACTATGATATTTCAGCTTGCTTTTTCTAAAATATCATTTGTTTACAGATAGAATTTGCTATGCAGTGAATTGTTTACTTTGATCTAATGACGACTTGCTGTTAGGGATTCGAAAGTTGAGCAAAAAAACAGGAACAAAATTTTCTATAAACCTAGAATTGTCTCGATTTTTTCAAATAAACTGTGGCTGGAAATGAAACTTGGTGTTTTGCTTATGATCGTATAATAAAATAAGAATCTCTGCTCGGATAAGAGAAGGTTCAAAATGGGAATAGAAAAATGGGTTAAAAAAATCTCGAGGAAGACAATGTTAGCGAACATTTTGATTGGAAAGGGATAATTTACAAGATTCTTAATTCCTGAGGAACAACACACGGTAAATATCATACAGGTAGTCCTCGATTTACAAGCGTCCGACTCAACGACGTCTTGCTTTTACGATAGCCAAAGATTAAAAATTCTCTGTTATAAAGTTGCAGTCAACATATATATATGTATACATATGTACTATTGCGTGTGTACAGGTTCGTATGAATGCACACAGGTCCGATGATAGATTAATAAAAATTTAATTTATCGAAATAAATATTTCAAAGTTTTCAAATTTTCCACAGATATATTCGTACAGGAGTTCACAGTATCACTGAGTAAAGTCAGTATTTACGCATCAAACTACTAAGAATGTTAAACACAACACAATGCAAAGCGAATCTAAAGAGAAAGCTACCTCGGATATCTCAGTTCACTCGGAACTAATAACTTGCAACAACCACAGCTAAGCAACTTAAAGCAGATGCTCTCTCTCTCTCCGGCCTTATATAGTTTTCACGCCGCCGAGATGTTTCTAGTACTTTTTGCTTCTCGAAATTACAGGAAAGCAATATGAGGATCGAGATCAACTACATTTATTCAATTACAGTACCTATTACGGTGATGCAGGGTTAGGACCGAAATGTCGCCAAATGGTCGCCCACTTTGGTTTTGGCGACCTTTGGCGATTTTTTTTCTTAATCGGGGATAGAAAAAGTCGCTAAAACCATTGTCAGGTTGGCGATATTTCGCCAAATTACTTAGATACCCATTTACTCAATGTTAAGGGGGCTTGCCCTGTATTTTTTCTTTTCAGGCATAGCTTCTCTCTTTATAGATTTTTCGGGTTACATTACATAGAAAAATACAACGGTTTCATACATAATTGTATTAATGCCATCTATCAAAGTATAAAATTCATAACGATATTGATTTTGTATCCAGCGTGACTTTTAACACATCGCTACGCCTACAAAATGTGCCATAGGAGTTTTGCTGATGTTGTTTACTTTCCGTTATTTACTTCTTGTAGTAGGCAGTAAAATACTCTGGAGACATTAAGGGAACTCATATACCCTTAAAACCTATAAGATCTTCGAATATGTGACTGTTGCAAGAATTGGGATAACTTATTTATCTTAAAAGCAAATTACTTTCAACTTTTTATAGCTGACTACATAAGTATAGCTGCTTTCTGAAATAGTAAGCAAAAAGTTTGTGTAGCCACAAATATTTTTATAATTTAATGCGCTTTATGACAAAAGTTTTCGTCATGTTTCCACCTTGCGCGCACAGTTTAAAACATTCTGTTACATAATTTAATTTCATATTTAATATACAGCTTTTATAACATTTGGAAACTACTGTGAACCAAAAATTCTAAGAATTTCATGTTAATTTTTTTTATTTGTAGTTGAGTTTATAAAATGTATTTTATTAAAAAAATCTGTAATGTTTTCGTTCGTAAAATGTTTTAATATTAAAATATTCGGTAGATTTTTGGTTCAGTTAGAAAATAGTACCCATATAAAGAATTCCATCAAATTTCAAATATGTACCATTAGCCACTTTTAAAATATCATGCGCGCAAGGTGGAAACATGACGAAACATTTTGTCACAAAGAGGATTAAATTACAAAAATATTTGTGGCAACACAAACTTTCTGGTTACTAGTTTCCAAAGCAGCTATATTATACAGTCAGCTGTTAAAATTTAGAAATAATTGCTTTTAAAAATAAATAAAATATCCAAATTCTTGCAACAGTCACATATTCGAAGATCATAAAGGCTTTAAGGTGTATGAGACCCCCTTATATGCGCAAAATAGAGCGGTGAAGTTACTTTATGCTTGGGTCATATTTGAAATCAATATGAAAGATGTAGTAGAATAAATGGTTAACTAAGATGGTGAATAGCTAATGACGATTTGATTCGTTTCTAAAATAAAATACTTATAAAAGAAGAAAGGGATAACGAGAAAGAAAAAAGTGAAATCGACAAAACAGTAAAGAAGCGTGCATTTTTTAAGTTAAATCAAGGACTTAGTATACTTGGAAATGTGGATCACTACATTGATCATTTCGCCAAATTTGAAAAACATATTCGGGAAGTAGGGGAACATTATAGCGAAATATAAAACGGAGAAAAAATAGCTAATAACCAACATAGTGTAGAATCGCCACTGGAAGCGAAAGCGACAAGTGTCATCTTCACCCTATTAACAACACAAAATAGATTTGATCCTACAAAATCTCCCCCCCCCTCAATTTTTTGCACACTCTCCTATGGAGAAGTGACAATGTTTGTATTATCCCGCGATATTTTTCTCTTCTTTACAACTAATGATAAATGCGCTTTTACTTTTTTACGGCTAAAATAAATATGTTCCTACATTGTAATTGTGTATCTAGTGTTCGCAGTTGGATTATCCCTTAATGAGGTAAAAAAATTTGATTCTATTTTAATATTTACTTATCGCCAGTTAATTGCATTTAAATGACAAACAAATGAATTGCGAGTTCCTTCAACACATACAACATTAATGAATTTTCTATTTAAAGAAATTACTAACTGTTTTGCATTGAACAATTCAAATGAGAAACACTTTTTCTTCGCTTATTTTTAATTTAAAGATATCCAAAAACGACCAAAGAGGGTACAGTAGCTTTCAGAGACTATTGTGTCCTTTGGTTTTATTTTATTTTCAAAATTTATTTAAAGAATCTGCTTTCTCTTGCACTGATGACCTACGCCCTGACTTTGAATGGCCATCAGTTCATAAAACAGTAATAAACAAAAGCACTGATGGGCAGTGCTGTGTTCATTTTAATTTTAATTTTAAAATCTATGCAGATTTACTGAAATTTCCAACGCTGCGGTTCCACTGGTTACTAATGTAGGGCAGTGACCATCAACCACAGAATCACTGAACAACAACCATCAAACTCTGGGCTGCAAGTGACCAACAACATCCTTTAACACTCTTGTCCTTCTATATAATTTTAATTTAAAACTATCTTAATTTATTGCAATGACTTTTGCCGATGACCCATTTTATGATCCCAAGTTACCCTCAATTTCTATGTCAGTAGTGATCTTAGTAGGAATTGACGGGTACTGGTGATCGACAATCGTGACGGGCGATGACGACCTTCAAGGGCACCGGTGAGACTCTTATTGAATTTAATTTAAAGTTCTGACTAAGTTTTGTGCTTGCCGCATAGTGGTGACCTGCATGTTGAGCACAAATAAATATCAATGGTAACTTGCTTCATTTGTAAGAAATCTGATCGGTGATTTATTGTAACTGAAAATATATGTCTCATAAATGAAAATAGTTTCAATGACGTAAGGCCAATCAATATAAGGGAATAAATTGTGTCGCTACTTTTTTGTAACATCCTGTATGTCCTAAATCAACATCATGGTTTCTTCAAAAACACTTTTTTTTTAATAACAGTAACGCAAAAGCACCCAAACTAGAAAACAAGCCTAATAAGACACTTTAACGCCCACTAAATTTCATGTTAGAACAAGAAAAAGTAAAGAAAGATTGTTTCCCCGTTTCTTTTAATTAACACAGTTTCCTACAAGAAGTTTGGCATCGCGTTATCTGATTCCTTCGGAGGAAGAAGAGGATTAATAGAATAGCGATTAGAAGATAATTAATGGATAGGGATTCGCACCTCAGTTTCATTGACCTCTCTAAAAGCAACTAGAGAAAAATTTTAGAACTTTGTAAAAATAGCTGTTAATTAATTAAAGCCGGACATGCTTTTAAAATATTTTTCTTCCAATAATAAAAAGGATTTATGAAGCAGCTAATTTTGGAATAATACGGTGTTGAAAAAAGAAAGCGATAAAAATATATGTAGCAAGTATGGTTGTATTTACAGAAGATGTTAAAAAAATATTCCATGCATCAGTATTACTATAATGTATGTTAAGACATAAGTTTTTTCGGAGCCAGAAAACGCGATAAATCTCCGTTCCCTCCGAGGTTCTCCGATGTGCTAACCATATATACACTTACAGCTTGCATGGAATGCGAGAATTCCTTGCATTCTTTCCTACTTAAAGAGCACGTTGGAAGTGGCATGAGGCTTACTCAACCAAATCCAAATGATGACTAACCCGTCCACTAATTTCTTTTCGGAGCCACAAAAACGTGAAACATTAACTGAGATTTTACCCTAATTGGAACCACGGACATTCAAATTTCTAGCGAGAGGTACTAACGAATTACACTTTGAAAGCATGCTCAAGGAGATGTGAAAATTCACTGTAAATATTGGTGGTAATTCTGGAATCCAGCGCTTCCGTTCAGATGCTAATGACAGGTGCGTCAGTTAAATGAAAAGTGCTCCTTTCAATTGCAAAGAAGTTGGGCCATGTAATCTCCTACAGAACTTTAAGGGTTTTTTTAGCCCAAAAGAACGTTAACCCTATTAGTTTCGATACAGGATTTGGTGGCGTATCACTTTAAATGCCTGAATCACTTTGCAAGTTGTTACCACGAAACATTGCGGCCCTGAATTACTTCTAAAGAAATTAAATAATGAATAATCTGCATCTATGTACGTTTCTCGTGCTTTGAAGGAACGACCTAGGGCCATGAAATTTTGAATAACGTAGTTCTCCATCCGGACATGTGCACCTAAAAACCCAAGTTTTGAATTTCGAATTTTACATTTCACATTTTCTAAAACTTTAAAGAATTTTTAACAACCTCAACGATTTGAATACAAAAATGCCTCTTTGGACCAAAAAAATAGAAAACTACATGCGGGCACTTAACTCTTCGTCGAGAATTCTAAACACATGCTAATTTTAAAATTTTTGTAATTTTTCTGTTGAATTGTACATATTGCAAGTGCGAAGAAAATGAAGCTTAATAACAAAGCTAAAAAGACAATAAAAAATGAGTCAGCAGGTGTGAGAACAAACTGGTAAACTGCGACCTCAGCGAGAACGTAACAAACCCTTTCAAGCGATCGCTTAAATCTGAGCATTTACAGATTTATTTATTTATCTATTTTGTGTGTGTTAAATAATTTTGCAAAACTATCCTTGACCTCTCCGAGAGTCAAATCAAGATTTTCTAGCTGCTAGTTGGTTGTGATGATTATTACAGTGTAAAAAAACCATGAAAACGCCATTACAGCCAGCCCCTTTGCCAGAGTTCGAACTCCGGACCAAACTACAAATGTTTGGTGACTTTATCACTATTGCAAACCATTCCTCCAATTCTGCAAGTTCTATAGCAGAAGACATACGATCGCAAAGGTTTTATTTTTTGTACTCTCTACAGAAAAGATGACCAAGGAGAGACGATTTCTTGTCTATCATATCAAAACGACTCAGTGTGGGAGAACCAGTTCTTTGGTAACGATTCCATTAGCTGATAGAAGTGTTTTACTGTAATAAAATAATCGTCTCGGTAACAAGATTTGCTCTTCATGGGCTGAGCATTTCATTTCGAGGGGCAGATGTAGAAAATAGAATTGGGAAATGCTTGAAAAATTCGCTTAGGGATAGACGAAACGAAACGGTTTCAATACACAAACAATAGTTAAATTTGGAGCAATATTTTCTTAATTCTAGAAAAGTAATTAAGTAGAATGCTATTAGCACAAATGAATATGTTTAAAAAATTGACAAGATATTTTGTAAGTATATTGTCAATTAAATGATATCAGATCTATTCAAACTGTCTTAGGAACTTTCACTGCCGATTCGGAATATTTAACTATCTCTTCTATAACAGGAGAAATATGACTCTTAGTATTCCTTTGTGTTTTTTTCCTCTGTGTTTTTTCACCCTTTCTTCTCTGCATCGGAATGTTATATGAGATTTTTGTGGATTCATCAGAGATCCCCTTTGCTTTTGGGTTAGAGCTAATATATCATATGGCTCACACATGCTTCGAACATTTGCGTTTTCGTTTCGAATTTGTTCAAAAGCTATTAGATTGTAGAGATTTTAGGTTTTTTTGAAGCAGGGGATGCGAGAAACGTGCAGTGCCCTCGCCGGGACTCAGACTTATCCCCTATCGAATATGTGTCGACCCCTATCGAATATGTGTCGCGTCGCGTATGCTTCCAGTTACGAAGGAGGAGAAAATACCTTATAAACTCTCCCTATCAAAAGGCGCCTGGGGATTAGGGGACCCAATCGCCAAATCCTGAAGCTAAAGAATTATCGTCTACCAACGTTTTAATTCGGGCACCACTTGTACAGTCATTACTTTTTTTTTTTTTTTTTTTTTTTGGAAGCCCGAGACGTGAAAAATGTGCAGTGCTCTCGACGGGAACCGAACCCTGAACTTCTTAAAAATGCGTTGAGTATTATTTCAGTTACACCACGAAGGCATGCGGAAAGAAAGGAGAAAATACTTCATAAGATAATAAATAATGTTTGTATAAATGAAGTTTTTCTCATACAGATTCGTTTATATGTTTCAACAGCTGCTTCTTGTGAGAAATAGGCTCAAATATTTCTTAAAACAAAGTCAATTACTCTAAAAGTACTGGAAAAGGACTCACCTAAATGTTTGGACTTATAACGCATGTTAATATATAACAAAATACACAAATAATATAAAACATTTAATATATAGCTGAATATCCTTTATGTCAGAATGAATATTTTATACGTTTTGGTATGAATTCGAAAGTTTTTCACTTTTTCACTTTTTTTTATTGGTAGAATGTTCGATTTTTTCCATTCCTCCTTCCAAATAATTCTCAGATGGAACTTGTTTATTTTTCCTCTTCTGCAGTCCCTTTGATACATGTTCACCAGAGTCTGGTTTATTTGATTATGGCAAAGCACTCTAGGACTATCTTACCTTCGTCGAGAAACCTATCAAGAGAAACTCGCTCACACTTGCTACACAGGGGGAAAACGATGAAAATGCCTATGCAGCCAGATCGTTCTCCAAGATTCGAACCCCGGACCGAACTAACAATGCTAAGCAACTTTACCGCTCTGGCATTATCAGGATTAATTTTTATTGCAAATCATCCTTATAATTCTGCTGAAAGTTTTATAGCAGTAAGGTTTATATTTTTCTTGATTTTTCACAGTATTAACCAGAGGTTCATTGGTGTTAGTTTGATATGCAGATCTTACTTTAATGATGTTTCAATTTTTCCATGCAGTATTCTTGCAATTCTATGCAGTATTAACTGGCAT
Source organism: Stegodyphus dumicola (assembly GCF_044657685.1). NCBI lineage: Eukaryota > Metazoa > Arthropoda > Arachnida > Araneae > Eresidae > Stegodyphus > Stegodyphus dumicola. Next base: position 283,997,504 of record NC_140768.1, read on the forward strand.
TGATGTATAACATCAAAATCAGTTGAATGCTTTACGTTAGAATTTCTGAAAGCCTTCTAAGATTTTTCAAACTTTAAAAGGGCATATAAACAAATTTCTAACACAACTTCTAGTTTTCTTATAGCATCTTATGATTTTCGCTTCTAACTATAAAAATAGTTTTCAAAGAAAAATAACAACTTAAATATACAGGCAATAATTCTAGTGGTGTTTTTGTTTAAATTAAAAATATTAAAAAACTTCCTTTAAAAATATATTAATAAAACATTTGAAGTCTGAATTATTATAGGAGGTCAATTTTTAAACATTTTCAGTAAATTATTTTATTTCAATAAGCATTTTGAATTAATATTTTTACAACGAGCAGGTTTTAAAGCAGGTAAACACTTGTATATGTAAAAATAACATGAAGTATTTTTTTAAAAGAATTTTAAAACCACAAGTGTCCGAAAACAGGTATGGCACATCGTATATAATATTACGTTTCGCTGCTTTATATACTACATTAAGTAACTAAATATCCGCTTACATATACAAGCTGTTGTAAAACATTCTATTACATTCATTTTCTGCATTCTATTACATTCATTCGGTCTTACACATATATCGAGTTGGCAAGAAAGTAATTTCATTTATTTTAGTGTAAAATAAAACTCAATTTTTTTCTGTACAAAAAATTAATCCGTCAAATATCTTCCATTCTGCTCAATGACCTTTTGTCATCTTTCTGATAAATTCATGATTCCGATCTCATAGAGCTTTTGGTCTTAATCAGCTAAAACCTCAATATCGCTTCAAGGCAATTTCCAATAATTTCGTACGTGATGCTAAAAATGTGTTGAGGCCTCGAATTTTACATTGGTATACGATTCCTTTGAGATTTATTAATTCTGGCCTTTTCTCTTTGATTTCTTCCTCCATTATCATAAGTTGTTGGCAGTAAACTCAAATGTTTACTGCCAATAACTTATATTTGGTTCCTTGGAAGCAGCTCAAAATGCACATCTTTAAATTTCCACCAGATTGGCAGCATGATCTGTCTTTCATACAATTTTGATCTCGATATGGTTCTGATTCGTCATGCTTAGACAATTATCGTTTTCGATAAATATTATGTAGGCAATCCATTTTTAACCACCAGTGATAATTTATTTTAAAAAAGGTACATTTCATTATGTTCGAAATAAGTACAGCACGTATTGATTAATTGTGTTAAATGAATGTTTTTCTATTCATGTGGAACCCAAATATACTCATTGAAATATACAGTGTTTCCATAATTTAATCACTAGGAAAAAAAATAAAATTGCAACGTAATTTTACGAAGTAGCCGTAAAAATTTTGCATTGATATAAACTTTAATTCATGGAATATCCCTTTTTCTAATTTTTGGGATTGGCAACAGGGAGTTTGTTTGTTTACTAGCGAAATGGCGTCATGCAATGGAAAAGCAATGGACATTCTTTGATAATAGGAAGTGAAATTTCCGAAAACAGTTCAGAGGAGATTCCGACATCAATTGAATTAACCTCCATCAACGGAACAATCAATTAAAAGATGGCTAAACCAGTTTCGACAGACAAGGCATGCTTTGCATAAAGGAGGTGCAGGTATGCCAAGCGTCAGTGAAAATGTTTTCGCCATTCGAGATGTGTTGGTGCACAGTCCCAGCAAATGTCTCCACAGAGCCTTAATAGCGACGTTTGGTGCATTTGATTGGTCCTTTCTTCTTTCCTGAGTGATCAATTAATTCGGACCATTACTTTGGCATGTTGAGATTGTTTGCTGTACCTCAACTGGAGATAATGCAGCCAAACAATTTTTCCCAACAGGATGTGCCTCCTGTTATTGGAGTAGAGATGTGCGTACTTTCATTGATGAAGCATTCCCATAATGTTGAACTACCACAGGGGCTCTAATTTTATGGCCATATCGTTCTCTGGACGTCACACCACTCAACTTCTATTTCTGAGGATGCCTGAAGAACCGAATTTATGCTGCAGAGATTCGCGCACATTGTTTGATTAAATACCAGTAGGTGGTATAGTAAATAATAGGTGGTATAGTTGATTTGATTAAAGTATGTAGTATTCCAAAGCGAATGCGCGATTAAATACACAAGTCTTAAACAAATGGTTGCAGTCAATGGATCCATTTGAAGGAATAAAACGAACAAGTTTGATTTTCGGACCGGAAAACTCTAATTATTCAGTACTGTTAAGTAAGGATATACGAAATTTAAATGCTTATATTTTCTTAGGAGATCTTTGAGGATAAATAACAGCTGCCTAATAAGATCTGTGTTTGAAAAAAGTGCATACAAAAATTTAAACTCCGTACATTTTCCCAAAATGGCCCGCAGGACTATAGTGTTTGAATCATTTCTTAAAATGAAGCCACGAACCAGGCGTTTCACGAGATAGTTAGGCTCGAAATCTTTTTCAACTAAGAATTTGCAGTCTTTTATATGCTAAAAATAAAATTCTAAAAATGCTAAAAAATGAAAATAAATTTATCTAATGTTTTGAAAACATACTTCTGTATCAGTTGCAATAAATGCTCTCTAAATTTTTCAGATACATAATTTAAGACTTTGATTTGTTTTTAAGATTTCTTTATTCAACTGAAGATTTTTAACTATCTAACTTGTTTCAGAAAATTATAAGCTTTACTATTTATAAAATTAAAACAAGGTTCAAATAAAACTTTACGTGTCAATTTTAGTTATAATTTCAAAAGGAAGTGTCAAATTTACTAAACTATTCGTCTATTGAAATCTATCATTTCTTTAAGGCAGAACTCCAGAAAGGTTTAAGAAACACAAATAAAAAAATACTGAAGGCATTGATTTTTTATTCGTGTTTCTTAAATCAAAAATTTTTATCTTTCGATTCCCCCAAATGTTAATCTTAAAATTTCCGAAGTTATTAAAAATAAATAAATAATTAAATAATAACATAATGAAAGACATTCACGGAAGTACTAAACCGTCACCTTTAAAATCATCGCGGCTGATTGCATTGACATCAAAAACAAAGACGAATTACTTTTGACCAGTGGCTAATTCACGCAGGAACAAACGAGGCCACTTCAAAGAAGCTTTTACACTCATGTCCATAAATTAAGGATAATTCGGAGTCACGCGGAAATTGAGCTCTAAACTAAAAATATCACCTGTAAAATCACTACACAAACCTTCAAAAATCATATGCAAATTTCAGGAAGTAATCAGATGAGACCGATGGTACGTCACAATGACGAGAGTGTAAGAGAGTGATATACAAGGAACACAGGCAAAAAAGTAAAATTGTTCGCAGGCGCTTTATAAGCACTTCAGTGCAATAACCGAATAGTTATGACACAAAGGACGCATTTGTATTATTTTTTACGTGGTAGAATTATCGGCCGTCTGAGATGTGGGCGTACCCAACTGGAAGTATGAGACGAACTTGGAATTGCCCAGAGTGTCATCTCCAGGCTTTGGCAACGATTCCAAGATGATGGTAATATGAGTAGACGTTACAGCACAGGTCGCCCCAGAGTTACAACGCGGAATGAAGACCGGTATTTGGCAGTTACTGCAAAAGAAACAGGCGGAGCACAGCCTCAGACCTGTCTCATCAGCTCTCTTCAGCTACTGGTACGACAATTTCAAGGCAGACCGTGTACAGACGCTTAGGGCAGATTGGTCTATATGCTCGTAGACCTGTCAGATGCGTTCCACTTACTGCAACTCATTGTCGCTTGCGGTTAGCCTGGAGTAAAGAGCATGCATTGTGGACACCGCAACAGTGGGCTTGTGTGATGTTTTCCGACGAGTCCAGGTTTAGCTTGCAGTCTGATTCTCGCCGGATTTTGATATGGAGAGCTTCAGGTACCCGTTACCACCAAGAAAACATCATTAAACGCAGGTGCAGGAGTGCTCGTTTGGGGTGGAATTATTCTGGGTTCCATAACTGACCTGCATGTTCAAATTGGAATCATGACATGCCAAATCTATCGGGACGTCATTCTGGAACAACATGCACGTTTGTTTCGGGGCGCGATGGGCGCACAATTTCTGTTTATGGATGACAACGCCCGTCCTCCCCGTGCAAACATCGTAAGCGAATGCCTTCAATCGAAGAATATCACCCGTATGGAATGGCCAGCATTCTCACCGGATTTGAATCCAGTAGAGCACGTGTGGGACATGCTTGGCCGACGAGTTGCAGCCCGTCAACCTCCTCCTACGTGTCTACCGGAACTTCGGAGAGCATTGCTTTTTGGTGGTGTAATATCCCCCAAGATCAGATCGATAATTTGATACTCAGCATGCCTAGGCGTCCAGCATGCCATGTATTGAATCGTCTGGGAGACATACAATGTATTAACAATCAATACCAACCATGTAATATTGGTTTTTTGTAAATAGGTTTTTTTTTTTTTTTTTTTTTTTTTGTAATTTGCTCCAGGGAGAAAAAATCGCTATTTTTTTTAATAATATCAAACATATAGCATCCTTTTTTTTGCTCTTTACCTTTTGTTTAATAAATAAGCTTTACAAATAAGTCAAATTTGTTTTGGTTCTATCTCTTCCTTTGCCTGATTTTGCATTATCCTTAATTTATGGATATGAGTGTAAATCAGGAGGCTTTTTTGGGCTACGGGTGAGAATCAGTTAAAATGTGTGCATCAAGAAGTTATTGGTATTTTCATTTTAGAACAGTATTCCTTGGGGAATAATAAGATAAATTTTATTGAGAAAATAATTGCAATACTTTTTTAACTTGAAATAATAAAATTATAATTATAATTATAATTATTTTAAAAACAAATGTAATTGAATGCACTTTATTTTTCTTTTCGATATCAGCAGTTCCCTTGTTGCTGAACGTGTGATGTCAATTTAGTCAAGTTACGATTGGTTTTCTTTACGCGAATTCAAGCATATGAATTTACGTAAAGCAGATATTGTTCTTACTTAAAATAAATTTAATGTGGGAAACTAATTTGCTCGTATTTATAATTTGAACCGAATGCGGCCGAAATAGCGAAACCAGTTTTTTTGGAATCATGAATTATAGATAGATGTTGCTAAGCTTACCGATTTTTGCTTGAAATTAATTATGTTACAATTTTTATTTTTTAAAAATAAAAATGTTTGTCCGTTACTGCAACTTTTTAATTAAACAAAAGAGCCATTGTTCTTATTTATATTCGGTTTATTATTTAAGAATTCTTAAACTGTTCCTTCCATATTTATGTTTCATAATTTATTCGTATATGTTCTACTTTGTTTTCGGAACTCAGGTGGGTCACTTGAAATTATGAAATGAGTCACTCGATTACCCGCGGGTCGTAGGCTGCCGAGGCTTGCTTTAAATCTTTTTGTTGCATTTAAAATGTATAAAATTTCACACATTTTTCAATTCTAGATTCTAAATCATGAAAACAGAAAAATAAAATGTTAAACTTCATATTTTGTACATATTTACATTAAAAAAAATCAAGCACTAGGCTTTTGTCTTGCACTGTGTTGACTAGCGATTTGCTTAGTAAATCCTCAATTAAAAAACTATCTTGCATTCCACTCATTCTGTTCTACGATTTGATTTGAGCAAAGCATACGAGAGTTATCTGCCAAAGGGCATGGGTGCTTTCGGGGAGAGCGTTTTAAGGGAAACTGGCTAGTATACATGTTGCGTATGGGGAAAGCCATGAAATCGGCTCATGCTGTCAGGGATTCGAACCCTGAACCGAACTACCAGTATTCAGCGACTTTACTACTCGGCCGCTGGTGGGGCTCATTCCATTGTATGCAAGGCGTAAGTGCGTCTAAAAACAGCGATTCCGTCTATTCGATATACCATGACGGAAATCGGATGAAATCGGAAGGACGGGCGTGAAATCGGAATCGGAAGTGTTTTATAAACCTATACACACACACACACACAGACACATATATATATAAGAAACTGGTTGTAGAAGAGACTAGAAAATTTTGCATTATTAAATTCTGTTTAACTTTCACTTCGATAAATTTTAAATAAAGATTGTTTCACAAAAACCTTCACATGAATTATAATATATATTATAATATATATATTAATATATCCGTAACATCTATTACGTTGAAAAGATTAGATGGCCGTCTCCGTAATAATTTTTGCTAATGCCACCCTGTCCTGCTTTTGGAGCTATTTTAACACTGATTAATTGGCACAAGTCGCTCAGACATGAAATGAAAATTTAAATATAAAGATTGTAGAAATTTGATCAATAATTTACAGTAGCTCTTTCATAATTTAAAAAGAGCCTATGTGATGAATGATATGCCAGTGAGATGATAATACTGCGCATAATTTTAAGTATTCAACAAAACAGATGAGTGCACAAGCCCAAAAATTAATTATTAACTTTTTCTTTCCCCAAAAATAATTTTGCTGACATTTAAAGCAACGGAACAACTCTTCAGTCTGTATATCACTCAATGTTTTTAGCGAAATCGGACATTTTGTTCGTCGCCATATTGCATATTTGATAGAAGAGAGACTAGAGAGCAGTCATTTAAGAGAGTGCACATATTACACATATATACTATGTTCTTAAAAGTGCAGGTTGTATTCAAAGGTCAATCGAACGGGATCACCGGGAGAAGATTCAGTGCATTTCCGGCAAAACTGGCAAACAACATAAAAATTTATACAAATAGATTAATCAAAAATCTTTTCTCCTGTCAGGAAACAACAAAATTTTATTTTTCGTCCAAGCAATAAAATGACAACGGCTTTTTTTTTTTTTTTTTTTTTTTAAACATCAAGTTTGAGAATTTTTACGACAACCACGCTCGACGATTGAAAAGGTTAAGTGCACTTCTTTAGAAAAGTGCTATTTTAAGACTACGGAAAAAATTCAAAAACCCTGTAAGACAATGTAGTATAAAGAGCCTTTTGTTGTTGTTTTATATTACGTGCCTCATTCTTTTAATGCCTACACCAGCAATTCTGTATAGTGGATTTCACTTTGCTGAAGCATGGAACTTTTTAAAGATTATTTTTTAACTAACGGTAGAAAAATAACGGTATCAATTCGCAACATTTTATTAACCAGTGTTTTCAAATTTGTTCTGCCTCGTTCAGTTTGCTACCGCAGACATTTGATTGGTATGGCTAAGAACACTGAAGATAACAGTATTGATTATTTTTTCTTATTACGTGCTCAGCTCTTAGGCACTAAACGGAAAGGGAGGGAAACTGGCTGGTATCCGCCTTACACATGGGGAAAACCACAAAAACTCTCATACAGCCATCCCGCTCACTGGGACTCGAATCCCAGACCGAGCTACCAGTGTTCAGTGGCTTTTACCGTTCGGCCGCTTGTGGGTCAACACTAGTGATTAGGGAGGTCATTTTATCAGGCAGAAAAAAGGGCAAAATCTGTGGAGCGGCGGCGGGGTAAAAAGTGAAAATTTGCGAAGATTTCACGACCTGCGAAAACTTTACGGTCGAGTATATATTCGAAAGAAGAGAAGCCGTTTAGCAGAAACGAAGTAGTCATGCAAATACTTAGTACATAACTAAATTAACTTTAAATTACTCATTTTAAACTAAATTCGGAATCATAATGAAACTTATAATCATTTTAACTAAAATCTGTTTAGGAACCAAACACATTCTGGAAAGGCACTCAGTACCGTATACTTAGATTACAACCCGTATTCATAACATATATTTAGAGCAAGAACACCATTCATTATATTCATTTTCTATATTTTACACCCACGGAACGTTTTCGGTTGAGTAGCGCATTTGTAGAAAAGGACCCCTTAGCATCGAAATTGTGCGTCAACACTTACGGACCCTGGAGGATGATTTTGTATGACTTCGGAAGATAACTTTTTCTTTTATTCCAGAAGGGCAATGAAAACTTAGTTTCCATTTGAATTCTAGAATTAGAATATTTTGCAATGTAATGTTTTTAGGAATTCCAACAGAAAGTAGTATAAAAATAATATAAATACACGGTGTATTCAAAACGTTACAGGTCTCTCAGTCCTATAAACGTACATAACGCACTATCTCTTCGAAAAGGGTGCGATGATATAGCAATGACCTTCAGTTATACGTATAAAGTAGTTGCATTTACTTCTGACTAGCTCCGATTTGACAACGTTTATTTGTATGCGTATTGTTTTTGAAAGTTTCGTCACTGTCTTCGAAACAAACTGGAGCAATGAACGAATATAAAATTGTGTTTAAAGTTGGGAAAATCAATGGCAGAAACATGAAAAATTATTAAATGTGTATATGAAGATGATACTATGAGTAGTTTGCGAGTATTCGAATAGTTTCGAGGTTTAAAGCTGAAGTAAACTCTACTGAAGACGATCAGGTCTTCAGTGTTCGAGCTGAATGCTGAGCGCGTGCTAGTGTTTATGAGATCCGACTGCCGAATAACGATAGAAGTGATTCCACAATCATTAAACATTTATGTGCGATCTGTTTTAACAATCCTGACAGAGGGTTTGAAAAAAAAGAAGTGACTTTGTAAGCACTTTGTGTCTCATCCTATGTCTACTGAACAGGCAGAACACCAAATTTCCTCCTGCAAAGATCTGATAGTCGTGGCAGATGAGGATCCAACTTTTCATCCAAAACATTGTCACCAGACACGTGACTTGGTGTATCGAATACGATTCCGAGATAAAATTACCAAAATGCCAGTAGACAAATCCGTAAGAATCGTCGATGAAATTTTGCGCTTAAAAAAAAAATCAAAGACGAAAACAATGCTGAATCAACTTTTTGATTGTTGGGCATCATTCATTGAGAATTTAATTGTCAAGATTCCACTATGGATGGGCATTCTACAAAAACGTTTTGGATCAGCTTTCGACACGAATGCATAGTGTGAAGCTCGATTTCTTAGACAATGGATATTGGTGTCTTTTTAGAATCTCCGGCAGACAGTCGCGCTGAAGGTAATTTTTTTTTTTTTTTTTCGTGCAGTATTGCCACTGCTCGCTTTGAAATCGTTGAGTTTCTTAATCACAAAATTCATTAAAGTTTTACAAAATATGAAATAGATAATAAAAAAGTCGTAATTAAAAGTTCGGGTCTTCCATGTTCGGCTGGATGATTACGTTATTCAAAATTTGATGAATCTGGGTACCTTCGTTTTTTCACAATGCGAGAAACATACATGCATTCAAGTAGATCATTCATTATTTAACTTCTTTAACTATAATACAGGGCGATAATATTTGGTGGCAACAATTTGAAAGTGGGTCGATAAAATGAGTATCAAGTTTGCTTGGGTGCTAAACACGGGGGTCCTGCGACAAGCTGACCACTTGTTCAGGGCCTGTGCTGATGCAACCCGGGGCCCAAGGTCAAGAAAGCAGAATTCGGGGCTCTGCAGGCCGAGGCCCACTAGGGGCTGTTGCGCCACTTAGTTTAGTTTTTTAGTTTGCAATTTGAAAAGTGATACGACGCATTTAATTGCTTCAACGCAAAATGATGTTTCAAGACTAATATCTCATTCGAGACTAACGTCCATTTTGGTCTAAAATAGGAACATAGTTTCCGTTTTATTATTTAGCGACCTTATAGTGCGAAATATAAAATAATCATGATAAAGATACTATTAAAATATAACATGTAAAATTTCAAATATACATTATTAATACATAGCTAAAAACAATCATATATCAGCTTATTTATGGATTTTAAAAACGTTATTTTGATTGCTTCTTTAGTTTTGCTACAGGGGGGAAAATTATCGAATTTTGTTTAACCCTGTGGTTTTTTGTGATATATTTCTTAATTGAACTTTTATTTTCTCTGGCGTATAATTATCAAGCCTCACAAAGAAAAAAATTTGCTATTAAAATTTTCTCAGGATATGCATTTATGCAAATATATTCCAAATCGCTCAGAAAAAACTTAACGTAATGAATGCTATCAACTATGTATCGGAAAAATCTTTTCGCTTTCTCATTATTATGGAGGGGAACGAAATGCTCGAAAGGTTGACGACTCAGAAAATCCATTAACATGGAAATTATGTCTAAGGATAATGGATTTCAAAGTAACAATTAACACCTTCTCATAAAGTCTAATGCTTAAAACAGAATATTAGACATGCTCTTCACGACGATAAATTTAATGTGTGCGAAAAAAGATAAGAGATCATTTCAAAAAAACCGGAATGCTCGTTATATGTTGAGCTGTTTGTCATAGACTTATGATGTCAATCTAAAAAATAAATCAAATAAGGCAAATTCTTAAACTGAAAAACTTTTAATAGTATATTACCTTTTTAGAAAACATGTTGTAGAGTCATTAGGTAATTTTGGAAGCAGGAAAGATTGAAAAAAGAGCAACGCCTTCGCCGAGAATCGAGATACGGACCTCTGGAATACGCGCCCAGCATGCAGACCACCACACCACGAAGGTATGCCTAGGAAGGCGGGAGAAATACCTTATATACGCCCCCTTTTAAAGGGCGACTGAGGTTTTTATGGGACCCAATCGCCAAATCCTGGTTAGGGAGAATCCTCATCCACCACCCTTTTAGTTCGGTCGCCACTGTAGAGACATTAGGATTTTTTAGAAGCAGGAATCATGAAAAGTGAGCAACGCCTTCGCCGGTAATCGAACCACGGACCTCTGGAATACCGGCCCAGCGTGCAGACCACTACACCACGAAGGCACGCTAAGAAGGTGGGAGAAATACCTTATAATGCAAAAAATTAATCTACGGATCCAAGTTGCCTTTTTGCCATAACTTTGGACTCCGATTCAAATCTCGAAAAAGATACAGATTGTATTGCCACCTTTTTGTCTGTTCAATAGTGAACCCTGGACAAAGATGTCGCTGACGAGACGGTTATGGGTTCGACCCTTTTTGGCCAATTTTGAATAGCAAGTGTCAAAACATTTGAAATATATATATAGGCTTTTTTAATTTACTCATAATTACTTTTATTTATAATTCGTCAGGGAAGTAAGGTAATTTTAATTTCCTTCCTGAGTTTGATCTTTAAATATCCAATTAACTACTTTTATTACTCGTACTTTGATTTAAAGGATTTTGTCAATTTTTATCTTCTTTTCATTTTTAATTACTTTTTAATTAAAAAAATGTTTAACTTTTGTTTTTACTATTGACTTTGAGTTTGAAAATGAGTGTCGGGGAATACCTCTTCTAAAGTAAGGATCTCATTTAGTTGTATTCTTCATGAGCATCTTAAAATTTAAAAAAAAAATATTTACTAATTTGATTTGCTATACGAAGGTTATTTTGGCTTAAATGGACTAATGTATTTCTATTGATTGAGTATTATTCGTGACTTATGATTAGGCTCTAGCAGAATAATAATTTTGTCCTTACTTGAAGGAAAGACGAAATACTCTCACTTAATTAAGTTGTTGTTAATTGATAGAAAATTGGTTTGTTCTCTTTGACAAGTCAATTAATCTGCGGTCAGTGACAAGGTTTTGATTGAAATTCCAACTCTAAAAGGTAGTGTAACGGAATAGGTTAAAGATATTGCTACGAAGCAACCCATTTCCTGTTTTTAAGTTGTTTATAAAACGCTGTGAAAAATGTATCTAAATATGTAGGAATCAAATTTGAAAAGGAAAGAAATACAGGATCCACAGGGTCGTCTGATTCTGAATAAGAGAAGCAACCTCAAAATGTTTCCTTTAACCTATGCAAGTATTTATTATATTTCTAATGTCTTGAAGGAAATTCGGTTAAAAATTCTTTAACAGAAAGAAAAATTAGCGATACAGACAGTTCCTGGATTTGGCAGGAGAAGTTACTAATTACCTTTCCGCACAAAGAAAAAGAAGTTATTTACATTTGAGCCCCGTTCTGGAAGAAATTGCAAATTTGGAAACTCTGTATAAATTCCCTAAGGATTCTTCTACAAACTGGAAACAAAAGAAAGCATTTCAAAGTATCCCAAGAATAATTTAGTTTGTTAAAGTCTTTATTACTTTTGAAATAAATTAACGCCTTTAACTAAGCTCAAAATAACCCACTTGAAATAACGAATCTTAATTAAACAAAGCAGAAATAAACTGAAATTTGTAGTTTTCGCATGCAATCTGCTAACTTTACAAAGACAGTATTAAAAATAAATAAGAAACATTATTTTATTTTCTCACTATATCTTATAATTTTTTAAATCAAGTTTTTTTTAAGAAAAAGTTTTGATTTCACCTGAGTAAATTTAAAATTTTCTTATAAGTAACTTGTATAAAGTCTTCTTCCTTAAAATCTCGTATAAGTTCTTCTTAAATGAACTACAAAAATAAAGATCTCAGTCCCTTAAAATAAAATTAAAAAGTCTGATGTGGATACCACATGACTTTCATGAGTGGAATATTAAATTACACGCAATTTTCCTGCATTTCATTTAAACATATTGAATTAACAGTTAACGAATTTTGAATTTTGTACTTCGTGGATAGCGCATAAACCACAATAGAATAAATGCACCCTTTAAAGTTCACTATATTTATTTACCATAGCGACACTTCGACGCTATGTTCACTTAGCAGCATTACAACTCATTCATTTTATAACTCAAGAGTGCACAAAAATTATATCATCTGAAGAATTAACACAAGTTCTATTCAAATACTAGATAATAATTAATTTGCTGGAGAAAGTTTAGTTTCATTTTTAGTGTTTATATTCACTAGTTTTTAAAATAAGCCTCTCCATCTACACTTGTGTTCATTTAAAATAATCAGGAAAATTATAAAAAAATTTGAATCTATAAACTGAAAACAAATCTCAAAATTCAGAAGTTTAAATTACATTCTTCGCCATTGATTAAATTTCATATAAATATAGGTATATTTCTTAGAAGTGTCCTAAACTTGCTCTTCATTATTACTAATTTGAAATTGTCTTCAACCTAAAATTTTTTAACACTAACTAAATTTCTTTATTATTCTTAGACGTTGAAAATTTGAACGATTCCAGATCTCTTTACGATTTGGATTTGAGAAAATTTAGGAATCGCCCACCTCTATTTATTACTATTAACTTCCGAGTGCTTGGGGACTCATTATCTAGGCATTGTTTAAAAGCGATTTTGTTTATTGCAGAACAATAAAAGATCTAACATGTTCATTAACCATTAGCATAAAACAAAACTGTCTTTAGAAAATACAAAGAAGAAACGAAGTACGCTTGGGATAAACAGCAGCGATAGAAGTAGATGATGTCATAGCTATTTATAACTTCATTTCTGTTGCTTCATTTATTATAATGTTTATTTTTCCGTTATTTACACTCACTTTTTTCCCTTGTTAAAAATTCTGACTTAATTTCATGTAAATAAATTTACTCTCCAGCCTAAACTGCTTGAAAATACAAGTAATGCACAAGTATAAATACAAATAAGTAAATAAATGTAAATTTTTAGATTTTCCGATAATTCTCTTTGCCGTGGCTTTTAACTGTCGACCGTGATTTTGAATTAATAATGTACATCGTCCTCGGTATCATCAATGTCCATAGGGTGCTGACAATATTAAATTCATTTATGTCTTCTCCATAAATGTATTTTTAGAAATTATGTTCTTAAAATTATGTTTCATGAAGCATATATTTCAAATTTTGCTTCCATTAAAAACGTTTAAAAATAAGAGTTGTTTTTCTCATTAATCTTATATGAACAATTGAAAATCTTCGGAGAATTTTTCAGAATTAGTATTCGAAAAAAATTAGAACCTCTGCTTATTACAATATATAACATATCCGATACTTTTCCCACGACGTTGTACACAATATTTAACAATATATTTTTGCTATAAACACCTACATTACAATAAGACAATAAAGTAGCTTTAGGGGAGGTTAGATTTTATATCAAATTGTATTATTTTCGCGAGTTATGCGACATATATGGATAAAGTTATTCAAAAACTACACCCATCTAAAGTTGCAATTTTGCCTATTTTAAGTTTTCATTGATCTGTTTCATTTCCAAAGACTTCTGCGCTTTGCCATTCCTTGCTTTCTGATAAGTTAAAACTCGTAATTTAAATGAAATCTTCTTCACTTTCTACCTAATAATGTGCAAAGAGTGTTTGTCGCAAAACAGATACCCAGAATAAATTGCATTCGATTAGATCAGTTTCTATCGAACTTATGAAACTTCCTTCTCCTAAAACTGCACACAACTCCATGAGAAATCATCCCTGAACAAAAATCTCCCAGGGAAAACCTCGTCTAATATTTCGGCTAATGCTTCCTCTAGGAAAGATACATATACCGTCACGCAACTAGAAATTTGCTATGAAGATAATGGACTGCCGACCACTCTGAACTGTCTTAAATAAACATCCGAGTATTGATATTTTGTATCGATGGAGCAATGTTTGGTCACGTGAGCGGAGTCAAGCACCGCATACGATGGGAACGATGTCACAGGACTGTTTTTCCACTCGGCTACCCACCAAATCATATATCAGTCAGCGAATCGAGCGCAAGGCTTCTTGTTTTTTGCTTCTTGGCTGTCGATGGAGTTAGCTTCAGGCTCTGAAGAAGTTTGCTGCACGAAAATTCATGAGTACCTCTTGTAAAAGAATAACATCGTATATTTTTGCTCTTTGTTCGGGATAAATAATTTTCTCACAACGCAAGAGAACTGTATTTAATGAAAAGAACTCAGAAAATCAAAACTGACAAAGCAAAATTCCAGTGAACTCTCTCATCGAGACCCCTTTCTTTTCTTAAGACGACCACTGAAAGTGATCAGTTTTTGAGAATACAAATATGGGCACTCCTTTTACCATCTCCCTCTGAGACAACCACCTCTCAGAAGAATAAAATCACCTGAAAGTGTGAGTATTAGGTTGATGTCAGGGGCGTCGTCTCAGCGCCATGGCATGCGAGCATATAAATTTAAAACTGGGAAAAATAAGTAATTGTTTCTTAATTTATCCTTATGCTACAACCCTTAATAACTGCTTTTAACCTGTAGTTATACACTGTATCATCGATTTTATTAACGGAAATTCAAAATGACGCAAGGTGCGTGCTGCCACATCCTCTTTCTGCCGTGCACGCTAACGAATTTTCGCGTCATTCGGCGAAACACTCGCAAAGGGGACTTCTAATTTCCTCCCACAATGCGATGAACTGAGTGAATTGCATGCTATTGCGTTAAAGCTACAAAGAAAAAATATTCTTTTTTTTTTTTTTTTTGCCAATAAATTTTAACGCCATTTATTATTATTTCTTAGAACAATTGGAGGTGATTTTTCAGCTTCTAGGTTCACATTGTACTACCTATTCAGTGTATGGTTGGATAGTTCATCTATTTAAACTAATTCAAAATTGCATGTGACAGTATATTTTATCTGCAGGACAAAGTATCTTCTCTAGATATTTGAAGCGCTGCTGAAAATGAAACAGAAATTCTTTTAAAGAACATAATTCAACAGATATTTAACTGACCTTTCTCTGAAAAAAAAAAAATTTTAAAATGATAGATCGTATGGTTTTTTATAGTAAATATAAAAATAGGAGCAGCAGACAGTTTCAAACTACATAATACAAAACGGCGTTGATTAATTTATGATATTAACCTTCCAGCACGCGCGCTTGGCAATTTTACATGAGGATGCGTGCGTCGTATTTTTTACGACATCCGTTATTTAACAATTATTGGCACAAAAAACGACAAAACTGAGTGAATATTGATAATAAATTTGTTAAGAAATAAAATATTAATCTTATTATTGCAAAATACAAATGATATCACATTCAAATATAAGTAAATTATTTTTAAGTTCTTATGTTAGTGAGATGGAAATGCAATGATGTATTTCATTACAGAAAATTTTTAATTTATTATTTAATAATTCTATTTTAAAATAGAAGCTAATTTTAATATTCATCAAAGACAAGTATAGACAATAAAAAAGGAAAACACCTCGGTAGGAAAAAAAACTAAGTTTAATGTTTTTATTTATTTCTAAAAAATTGAAATAAAAGAAAATAATGAATGGAAATCTCTATTATTCTCCCATCCAAAGGTTTCCTTGTCTTCCTTTTCTTCATCAGATAATTCTTGAAGAACCGAGCAAAATTAGCTGGTTGCACATATTTTTTTGCCATGAAAACCGAAATAAACTTTACAGAGCCAAATGTATTCAAATTAAAATAATATACGCCAATTAATAACATAAAATTACAAAATATTTGAAAAAAAAAATACTTTTCGAATTGTAAAACACGACCAAGCGCGCGTTGTAACTTTTATGAAAAAGCTGCCACGTAGCACAAAAGCCCAGTTAAAAAAAAAGTCAAATGACTTCCTGTTGGCACATTCTATGATGTGGAGAAGGGTAGAAAGGAGGAATAAAAATGACCTTCAGACGTCTCAGCTTCGATATGCAAAAAATGTCCATTAAAAACTGAATTTGTCGTAAATTTTGCGCATACGCGCGTGCTGGAAGGTTAAAGAAAGGTTTTTTTTTTTTTATTTCGCTCTTTCCAGTTGCTTATTGTGACATAGTAAGCTCTTAAACCAAGGATGAAATTAGTAACTTTGCTACACAATTAGTATCTGTTTTAACACACGAAGAAAAATTTTCGTCATGCCTATTTCATTATTTTATGTTATGCAAAATTCAACAAAGTTAAAAAGCAAATAATACAGCCAACTTTAAAACACATTAATTTAATTTTTTTAAATTTGATGCACCTGGCACGTGGTAAGTGAGTATATGAATTTCATCACCTAAGTCCCAGTTTTGAAAGAAACTCACTCAGAGGAAAGATTCGAAACCCTCTCACCTCTCATTTCTTATTTCTAACTTTTCGAAAAGGAATTTGGCTTGGCAGTATTTTAAGTGACAGCATGCAGTAAAGACACTATGCACTTACAAACTTCCATACCTTCTCTGGGATTTGAATAAACTCCTGGGTATTCCCTGCAGTTATGGCAATGGAGAGTGAGTACAATTATAAACAGTAAAATTCTGATGTGTACACCACATGAATTCCTTGTACGGAACTATACGCGATATACGCATTTTTCTGCATTTCATTTAAATTTATTTCCTCGAATTTCAATTGAGATGTATTTCTCATTCAGTTAATTCAGGTCTCACTTCGCGGCAAAGCAGAGATACATAAAACTCAAAACATCCTCATTCAAAACTGAAAGCTATAGAAAACATTAAACACCCAATACAGTTAAAACAATTTAAAAAATAATTTTTACAACTCAGATTACAGCGTCTCCCCCAAAACAAGCAATTCGGCTAGCAGACAGATTTTTCGGTGCACAAAACTAAAAGTTTCCTTTTGATCCCACTCGGCAAAAAGACACCGAAGGTGCAGAAAGACTTAATTCTGCTAAGTTTAAAATGTAAACAAATATGGATGCTATGGTAAAAAAAAAAAAAATTAGGCTTAGCCACACTTAAACAACTTTTAAATTGTTGATAATTATACAACCATTGCATGCAGATTAACTAAAAGATAGAAGCCTTAACCGGAAGATAAGAATAACATAATTCAATCATTTTTAAAGAAAAAAATGCGCAATTTACCAACATATAAGAATTAACAGAACTGAGCTCACCGAGCCAAGTAACAAAGTGGATATATATATAGAGAGAGAGAGAGAGAGATTTACATACTTTTGGTGCGACCGATTGCAACCAAAAAGGAAGGTGCACAACTACATGTTATATAGCCAGTCCCATATACAAAATTCCAACGTTCTAAGGCTACTCGTTTTTGAGTTATGCGAATTACATACATACGTACGTACGTACAGACGTTACGAAAAAAATTGTTATGAATCAATTTTAAATCAATTTTAAAATTCGTTTTAGGGAAAAAAAGAGTCTTTTATTCTGTCGTTACGTACAGTGTCATGCAAAAAAGTAGTTAAATTGCATTCGATAACGGTCAAAATGGATATTTCCTCTGAAATATCAAACCTGGAATTTCTCATGCATACAAATCTACCTTTACTTCGTACAAGGAAGTAAAAATGTAGTGTTTAAAGTAAATCCAAAACTATTTCTAGGCACAAAATGACAAAGTATCAAGCTTCTTTTGTTTTCCTCAAGCGCTTTATTTTAAAATTAAATACAATTATATATATATATATATGTGTGTGTGTGTGTGTGTGTGTGTGTGTGTGTGTGTGTGTGTATAATGCAATAAGAGATTTAATGTAAAAAGACAATATTTTGTTAGCTCAGATACAGTGTAACTGAAATGCCGCCCAGACGGGAATGTTGTTAGTGACTCTAACTGCCGTACCGATGGGTCCGTGTTCGAATCGTGGAGAACGCTTGGATGTTTGTAAATGTATAGTGTCTGTGAGGCATGGGGCACTTAAAATTTGCGGGGAGCCGAAAGTCCTGTCGAAAAGCTGATGGTAGGGAAAGAGGAGTGGGAGACATTTGCACTCGTTCCACGGGGTGCTCTCTTTCAAAGGTGTGGCGGAACTGAGCGAAGTCGAATTGTCATCTGTAGGATACTCAAAGCCTCTTCCAACGACAGACGCAACTCCTTGCAACGATAAATTCATGGGCTTTGCAACGAAAAATTCATGAGATAAAATTCATGGGCTTGTTTTGTAGGTCTGACAAATGAGGTTAGTCGCAACAACAAATATTTGAAATGACAGAAAGCAATTAAAATATATACAATATTTGAATATTTTATGCATTTCAAAGTTAGAGAAGTGTGTGGATATTTGATTCGATTCCTCAACCAAACCTGTGTCAAAACCAATTCGTTGAGTTTTGAAATTTGGTACCATATTTAATGTCAGATCTTTAACAAAAGCTGGTAATGCACAATTATTTCTGGTGCCTTCTTTTAGCATGAGAAATGGTTTTCTAATTTGAAAAGTCTCGCTTTCTTTAAAAAAATTATCATATATTTCCTGTAATAGGCCGATGCACGTATATGACGAGTGGGAAGACTGTTCTGCAAAAGTTCAACCACAAATGAAAGATGCATGTAACGACTGAATATGTTGAAATCTTGATGTTGAAGCAAGAAGTATTTGCTGTAGCATATGAGGATGTTGAAGTAGAAAAATTTGTTGCGGTGTATGATGCTGTTGAAGAAGTAGTTGTTCTATATTGATGATGTTGTGTAGAGACATTAGGTATTTTTTGAAAGCAAGAGATGTGAAAAATGAGCAATGCTGTCGTCGAAACTCTAACCGCGGACCTCTCGAATACGCGTCGAGCGTGCTGACCATTACACCACGTAGACATGCTAAGAAGGCAGGAGAATACCTTATACATTTCGTCTTTTAAACGGTGACCGGGGATTAGAGGACCCAATCGCCAAATCCTGATGGTGAAGAATCATCATCCACCACCTTTTTAGTTCGGGCGCCACTGTAGTGACATTAGGTAATTTTTTTTTAAGTCGGAGATGTGGAAAATGAGCAATGCCCTTGCCGGGACTCGAACCACGGAATTCTCGAATACGCGTCGAGCGTGCTGACCATTACACCACGAAGGCATGCTAAGAAGGCGGGGAGAAATACCTTACAGTTGAAGTAGAAGTAAAGCAGAAGAAGTAGGTTCGCGGAGAAAAAATTCCTTTTATTTTTGCTCGACAAATGCTTTTACAGAACACAAAATAACTTGGCTTAACATTCGCTTCCTGAAGAACTACATCGGTGCCATTTATAATTTTGAAACATATGTTTATAATTTTAAAGACAGACGGAACGAAAGTCTAGCTAGCAAGAGAAGCAGAAGTGTAATGAGATGTATTCGAAGATGAAACCGTAATTCAAAGGAAAAATTGTGGTTTGGAGTTTTCTCATTCACTATTACAAATTTCAGTACTGGTTGTTTGAATTTTTGTTTGAAAATTATCAGTCACCAGCGTTAAAGCAGTGGTCTAAAACTGACGACCCCCGAAGCAACTTTATGTAGTCTGCGAATACATTTCAACAATGTGCTTGTTACAAAAATTTCAAGATTTTAGTTATTTGCAGTTATAATTTACGGCATTAAAAAGAAACAAGAATAACGCACCAGAAAATCGATAAATGGATTCATTTACAGGGCGATATAAATCTTCTTCAGATATTTGATTATACAGATTTTATAAATTTTTATTTTTATTCTTCAAAAAATAAGTAAGCTCAGTTACGAAAATTTGCACTAAACATAATCGCTGCATTCGAGCGTACTTTTATATGTGAACAGTTGAAAATATTTGAACCGCTGAAAATAGCTTTTGAAAGTTATAAGGTTCATTGTTTCTTCTAACCTTCTTCGGAAACATACAATGACCTGACTAGAACAGAGAGCTTACTAAAGCTATGTTCACTAATTGTAGTAAGTAGACAGGATACAGACGAAGGGTATACAAAACCCTTTATTTTTCTTTATATACAATGACTTCCGTACTTCGGAATACAATGACCCTCCACTCGGGGTCTAACGTAAGAGATATCAAAATAAAACTAAACTCTAATTTAACTTTAGAATAATATACGTGTAAGATTGGCCTTATAGTAACAGGAAGCGTATGTAGCACAGAGACTGTGAACACTACAATACGTTTAATTTATCAAGAGGATTAAAACCTTTGGCCTGGAAGGCAAATAGCAACTGCGTAACTTCTAAGGTAAGCGGCCTGCTTCGAACTCACGGCTTCCTCTCTCTCTCTTGGCAAAAAGGCCACACTTAAATACTTGGCGTTCGCCAGACAACTTTGCATAAACTCCTTCACGCTTATAATTCTGGCCGGAAGTAGAAAATAAGAAGTGATAGTAAAGATTTAAAATAAAATAAACGTTAGTAAAACTTAAGATCCTTACATACTTCCCGCCAGAGTTAATTAGTTTGAAACTGAGGTCTAAAACGACCTTGTTGAAAACTTTTAGCTCTAGAAACTAACGCGAGGCCAACCTTTTACAATCATAACTTAGCTAGAAACTAGAAAATTTAAAAGAAAGAAATTTGTTACAATAGCAGCTCCCGGGATATACAACAATCTTTTTTTTTTTCATCTGTACTGCATCTAAACAGGAGCTTTATTCAATTCTGGTTCCTTCCAGAGATCTGGAAGGAAAACTAGTTTAATGAAATGTTACAGAATGACATTGCAAATAACATATAGAATATACTTCTCTTAACATTCTTATTTCATTCATGACTATTTTAATTATCTCTCCCCGTGCTCTCTGACATGTGTTGTAAAAGAACACCAAACACGTATGTGTTTCTGTCTACGTGTGCCACACTTCCTCCTACAATCAAAACACTAACGTGTTAAAATTCAACATACGAGACCTCTTAACACACCCTACCTTTCAACTCTAAACCCTGAGGTACTATTCTAAAAGTGGCTAACTCTAAAGTTTAGCGTCAGAGAGCCTAACTCCATCATTCAACCTTTAACATATATTCGTCATGATTTAATCTTTACAGTCACACGAATAACAAATTTTTAACATTACTTTCACTTTTACCATATCACGGTATTTCTTAACATTTAAAATAACAGTTCACATGTATATAAGAACATATCAACATGCCGTTAATTTTACACATTTGAAAACATACATTAGTAGTACATTGTTAACTTCTATTCTTTTCAAAGCAAGTGCCAATTCTTTCTACATTGAAATAATACTACATTTCAAAAAGTCTTTCAGACTAAAACTTCTTTCTTGCTAGAATGTTTTAAATAAAATTTATACAATAACTTTTTTTTTTTTTACAATATTTAAGTTTTTACACAACGCTATTATACATCAACTTTAGTTTTACGCGCGAGTAATTGAAAAACATAATAAGAAACTCGGTCACAACTCATTTCTCGCCCTTTCGGCGATAAGGGTAGACCTCGCATGAGGTAAAACTTCTTGAAATCTGCCACTTGCAGTAAGAATGAAAGATTAACTCAAGTTTGCAAAGTAACATAAAATTTTACTTATCTTTGTAATATTCAGACATCCTTTTCTGGGCCCAGTCTTTAAAGGTATAGCAGATAGTGGCTTGGTTGATCCTCCTTCTTGTACGGGCTCGCCCTTCAGTGCTTTCCTCTGGAAGCTTCCGTTTTTCACCAGTACGGCCACCCTTGAACACCTTCCTTTTGTCTTCTGCTTGTGGTCTTGGCCGTTTGAAGGCAGCTGGTCTTGGTGGAACCGGGAAACTTCTGTCGTGATCCTGCGTGGACCTCGTTGTTGGCCGTTCAAATTTTTCTTGTACTTTTTCCTCCGCCGCTGATGGCCCTTCCGCAGTTCGGCGACTTTTGCTGCGGAGAGTTCTGTCGGATGAGTCAATCTTCCGTTTTAAAGTCGGGTAATAGTTGCCGTCCTTTCTCCCGGTCCTTTTCACATACGTCGACCTTCTCCCTTCTTCATTCTGGGGGTGTTCGTGAACTCTGTTTTCTGGACGGTGGAACGGCTTCTTTTTCTTTTTACCTTCAATTTTTCCGCGGGGCAATTTTCTTTTCACTTGCTTCTGTCTCTCATTGGCTTGCCCTTGTACTTGTCGTTTTCCCACCTCTGGAACTTGTACCTGCGGTGTCTGCCGTACCGGATCCTGCAAAAGATCTGAAAAGATTTTCATTTTATTACGATCGAAGTAGGGTTTAATTTGATCAATATTTGCGGAACAGGTTTCACCATTTCTTGACTTTAACACTACAACAGCGTGAGTTATTTTTTCTATAACATATGGTCCTTCAAAGCGTGGAAACAATTTGGCAGTTTTATCTTCTGGTGCTGAAGAAAGTGAATGCTTAATTTTTAAAACTTCATCCCCTACTTTATAAGTTACTCCCCGTCGTTTCAGATCATAGTATAACTTCTGTTTTCTTTGTGCTACTTCCGTATTCTTTTTTGCTTCTTTTATTAGTTTTTCTATATCACCCATTTTAAATTCTGGGGCTCTTTGTTGCACATAAAATAGTTTATCTAACGGTGTTATAACCTTTCTGCCTAGAAATAACTCAGCAGGAGTTTTGCCCGTTGTATCATGTTTTGCGGTCCTAAGGGCGAAAGCAAATTCATTGACATAGTTATCCCAGCTTTTATGAAAATTTTTAACATAACTACGGATAATTTTCACTATATTTCTGTTGACCCGTTCCGCTATATTTGATTGCGGCCGATACGGGACCATTTTTAAATGACGTATGCCCAGTTTTTGGCACATGTCTTCAAATATATTACTTACAAATTGAGGACCATTATCCGATACAACTTTTAGGGGCGCCCCGTATTTTAAAATATATTTATTTAAAATAGAATCGGTAACTAATTTCGCGGAGGCCCGTTTTAAGGGAACAATTTCGGTCCATTTACTAAAATGATCAACCATAACAAGGAGATATCTACTTTTGTTTAACTGACTTTTTGGGAAAGGGCCCAAGAAATCTATGCCAATTATTTCATTTGGAAATTCGGATTTAATACTATTTAGAAACCCGGCCGGGCGGAAATTAATATAATTAACGGCTTGACATGTTGGGCAGGACTGGACATACGCCCTTGTTAACTTTTGCAGTTCAGGAAAGTAGACTGCCTCGCGTACGCGTTGAGTAGTTTTTCGAATACCAGCATGAGAAGCTAAAGGGCTGTCATGGAGCTCTTGCAGGATATTTAATCTAAGACTAGCTGGGATAACAGGTCGAAATTCGTTGTTGGAATTCGTAGTTTTTGTGTAGAATAATAGACCATCTATTAGTTCGTAATGGGCCGCCCTATTTCTTATCGCCACAATATCTTGGTGGCTAAAATTTTCAGGATCCTTCAAATACTCATAAATACTTCCAAACTCAGGATCCTTTCCCAGTTCGGTTATTACAGTTTCTCGGGAATTTATTGTACACGCTGTAAGCATTTCAACTTTTACGGTATTACCCTGTTCGTCTAATTTAATTCGTGATAGGGCATCTGCTACGATATTTTCCTTTCCGGGGGTATGCTTGATTACCAGATTATATTCTTGCAGCTTGAGTGCCCATCTTATTAACCTTGGGGATAAATTTTTCCCTGAGTATAATCTAGTTACCGCCGCATGATCAGAATATACTGTTATCGGCGCCTTTCCAAAATAGACTCGGAACTTTTGCACTGCTAACAGAACTGCAAGTGCCTCTCTCTCGGTCGCGGAATAGTTTCTTTGTGTTTGATTTAAAGTTCGGCTAAAAAATGCCACGGGCTGCTGATTTTGCGAAAGTACCGCTCCTACCGCATAATCCGAAGCATCCGCTGAAATTTCTAAATTTTCATCCTTTTCAGGAAATTTCAACACAGGGGCTTGCGTTAATGCTTGTTTTAATTTTTCGAAAGCACTATTGGCTTCGGCAGTCCACGAGAATCTTGCCTTTTTCCTTTTTAATTTTAACAATGGCTCAGCGATAGCCGCAAAATCTTTTATAAAGGACCTATAATATGAACAAAGTCCTAGAAAAGAAGAGAGCTTCTTTGCCGTGTTTGGAGTCGGATACTTTTGTACAGCGATTATTTTTGATTCATCTGTCTCGATCCCTTTTTGCGATATTTTGTAACCTAAATATTTTAATTCAGGGGCTGCAAATTTGCACTTTTCGACATTAACTTTTAGACCGGCCTCATTTAATAAAGAAAACACCTGTCTTAAATCCTGTATATGTTGGTCGAGATTATCACTAGTAATAATGATATCATCTAAATAGATAAATGTGGACTTTCCAAGAACAGGTCTTAACACAATGTCCATGCATCGCTGAAATGTTGCTGGGGCCCCAGAAAGGCCAAACGGCATACGCAAAAATGCGTAAGTGCCAGACTTGGTTATAAAAGCAGTCTTAGGCACGTCCTCAGGCCTGACCCCTATTTGAAAATAACCATTCGTTAAGTCTAAAGTCGTCATAAATTTGGTTGATTTTATGTTCCTTAAAATTTCTTCTATGATCGGTAACGGATATACCGGATATTTCGTTATGGAATTTAATTTACGGTAATCAATAGCGAATCTCCACCTTTTTGGATGCTCCAAAGGATAATCATTATTTTTCTTACATAAAACCACCGGACTAGCATAACTACTTGAGATAGGCGTTATGATCTTTTTACGTAGCATATCGGTAATATGCCATTCTATAATTTTTTCCTTATTCTTATCATACCGGTATGGTTTTTGACGAACCGGCAATGCATCTCCGGTGTCAATACTATGGTTAGTAACCTGAGTAAATCCTGGAATATCACTAAATAAGGAAGCAAATTCACTTACCACTTGTCGGATTCTATCTTGCTCGTCATTAGGCAGGTGGTCAAGATTTAACCTTGACGATTCAACCTTTTCTACACGCACTGGTTTCATCGTCAGCTTAAGGGATGCTTCATTAAAATCCAGTGTAGCTTGTGCGTCTGAAAGAAAGTCTATTCCTAGGATTAAATGTGCTTGCAAATTCTTTACTATAAAAAACATCACCTTTACTTGTTCGTCCTTGATACGGATGTACAAAGGTACTTTACCTACGCACTTACATTGTTCTCCTTGCGCCGCTAATACTGTCGTATTATCCGCATTATATATGCGGTATTTGCGAAAATACTTTCTAAAAAAGACTTCTGCCACACAGGAACACTGCACGCCGGTATCCAGGAGTGCGGTGGCCGGGATATTATTTACCAAGACTTCAATCTTCGGAAGAGTTAAATTTTTCACCATTACTGTATTTAACTTGTAGGAAGAGGGGTTTTCGTGGCCTTCGGATTTCCGCACCCTCTCGTCAGCAGAAATCCGTTTTAGTTTAAATTATTTTTCCTTTCCGTGCTTTCCTTCTTTTTCCCCTGGCCTTGAGACTTTTTTCCTGGGTTGCTATTGAACTGTCGACGTTCGCCGGCTGTTTTTGAATGCTCGGGTTTCCTTGCCCACTGATTCGCTTTTTATCCGTAGCCATGTGCTTGAGTTTGCTGTAGTCTTGGCGTGCCAAATTGGTTTCGCTGTTGATATTGGCGTCTTCTTTCGACGTCCGCCGTTCTTCTACTTTCAAACTGGATTGCTAGCTCAAATAATTTTTCCAGTGTAGTCGGATTTCTCAATTCAATAAAGTCTTGCACTTGGGGTAGTAACCTCGGCAAAATCACTTGAATTATTTCAGGATCCGGACGGTTTCCATACAAGAGCTTGAAAACGTGAATTTTTCTTAAAATAAAGCTCGAGAGGTTTTCCATTCTTTGTTGATATATACTGAAAAGTTTTGTTTCTAATTTCGCACGATGCCTTACAACAGGGAAGGCTTTTAGTAGGGCAGTCTTGAAATTTTCGTAAGTATAGGTGGGACTTCCTGCTTGACCCAAGAGACTTCTGCCGATACATTTGAACCAGTTAAGCGCTTGGCCCCTCAAAGCGCTGGTAGCTAAGGTAACTTTTTGAAACTCGTGCACGGGGTAGAGCATGAAGTGGTCATCCAATTTTTCCAAAAAACTGGTTACCTGTGAGTTTCCATTAAACGTTGCTTCTGGTTTCATCGAAGCGCGCATGGTCTGAACGATGTACCCAAATCCTTCCAGGGCGGCAGCTGGCATTTCTGGATTCTGAGCCGTTTCTGCAGGCAGCACAGGTTCTTCTTGAAACTCGGCCATGGTTATTCTTCGTCGGGCGCCACTATCAGGTTCAATGTTTCTTCTAACCTTCTTCGGAAACATACAATGACCTGACTAGAACAGAGAGCTTACTAAAGCTATGTTCACTAATTGTAGTAAGTAGACATGATACAGACGAAGGGTATACAAAACCCTTTATTTTTCTTTATATACAATGACTTCCGTACTTCGGAATATAATGACCCTCCACTCGGGGTCTAACGTAAGAGATATCAAAATAAAACTAAACTCTAATTTAACTTTAGAATAATATACGTGTAAGATTGGCCTTATAGTAACAGGAAGCGTATGTAGCACAGAGACTGTGAACACTACAATACGTTTAATTTATCAAGAGGATTAAAACCTTTGGCCTGGAAGGCAAATAGCAACTGCGTAACTTCTAAGGTAAGCGGCCTGCTTCGAACTCACGGCTTCCTCTCTCTCTCTTGGCAAAAAGGCCACACTTAAATACTTGGCGTTCGCCAGACAACTTTGCATAAACTCCTTCACGCTTATAATTCTGGCCGGAAGTAGAAAATAAGAAGTGATAGTAAAGATTTAAAATAAAATAAACGTTAGTAAAACTTAAGATCCTTACAAAGTTAATAATAAAAATCCTCGGTTAATCGACGAGCATCTACAATTCGTGAGGAAGCTAATTTCTAGTAATTTTTCTCTGAAACTACAAACATTGACGGAATCAAAACGAGATCAAGTGTCAAGTTTTAGAAAGAAATAAAAGAAATTTATAATTAATTACGTATAAGTATGTGTATTTTTATTTATGTGTCGTAGAAAAGTAAATTAGAGAAAGAGTCTAAGTTGTCATTGTTTATTCTTAAGTTTTGACCAACTTAGAACGTGCCCTGAAAAGTTAAAGTTTTCATAGTTTATTTATTTATATATAATTTGTTTATTTGTAATTTAAAGCAAGTTATTTAAAGAATGACTAAGCATGTGCGAACTATTTTAAATATCAGTCTAAAATTTTAATATTTAGCTACCAGTATGCAGAGACATTAGGTATTTTTTGTAAGCAGGCAAAATGAAAAATTAGCAACGCCTTCGCCGGGAATCAAACCACGGACTTCTAGAATACCGGCCCAGCGTGCAAAACCACAACACCACGAAGGCACCTTAGGAAGGTGGGAGAAATACCTTTTAAAGGGCGACTGGGGGGACTCAATCGCCAAATTCTGGGTGGGGAGAATCCTCCTCTACCAACATTTTAGTTCGGTCGCTACTTTAGAGATATTAGGTATTTTTTAGAAGCAGACAAGATAAAAAATTAACAACGCCTTCGCCGGGAATCGAACCATTGACCTCTGGAATATCGGCCCAACGAGCAAAACCAATGCACCACGAAGCCACGCTAGGAAGGCGGGAGAAATACCTTATAAGTATACTTGAATAACAAAGTAGACTAAAAATGTCTTGCAGATACCAAACTTAAGATTTCGAATAGAAAATAAATATAAATTTGAATATTTTTCTCCTGAGATATTAATATTATTTTTTACGTATGTTTTGGTAAATATTTAGTAAACGAAATTTAATATTTACTCAAGGTATTTTTTATTTTGTTAGTAAAAAATTTTGGTTTTGTGATAAATGAATAAAATTAAATTAAAGAATTCTGGCCCGTCAGCTATTTTCAAATCATGTATTCGGCCCACGTGCAATTTGAGTTTGATATCATTGATGTAAAGGATGGAAAAGAGATCCAAAAAAAATTATGCACTTCAGGGACTATTATAAATTGAAGTTAATATTATATAAACATGAGCAAATTAACAAATGTAAAAAAGGACTTTTAAGAATCCAGTGCCTAGGCTGCAGATTTAATTAAACATAATTATAATTAAAGGGGAATACTCCTAGTAAAATTCCTATATTTCAAATTGAAATTAAGAAAGCCGATAAAGAGAAGAATTACAATTGGAAGTCTAAATAAATTAATTTATAAATTCGTAATTTTAAAGAAATTAATTTTTTTTTAGTTTAAAAAAGTTTTAGAAATTTTTTTAAAGTATTAAATAGTAAAAGGAAATTGGCATATATAATACATATATGTAAAGTTGTACTTTTGGCGGAAAATGAAAAATAGTCATGGCCGAAACTACTACTGCGTAGATGATTAGGAAACTGCGACGTTTTTGTATGACGAATTTCTTACAACATATCGTCACAACCGGTAGAAGATTAGGGGTGCTAAACGCTCCCCATAATTTTAGATATGCAATTACATTTTAAAAAATGGCGAATAGCAGAGCGACACGCTGTCAGCAGGCAGGCGAAGAGGCGAAAGAGAGAGAAACTATGCAGTTAGCAGCTATTTATACTAAATAGCTGCATAAGTATAGCTAATCTGTGATTGGTTAATTTTGGGCTTTAGTTCCATTTTTCAAGCAGCGTTATGTAACATAAAAAGATCTCGAATTTGGGAGAACAGATGAATTTAGGGGGGACAGCATAAAATCTAGAATCGTAAATTTTAAGGTCGGCTATTATTCTTAAAGCAGCTAGCGTATTTTGTTATATTTTACATATCCCCCTCTTCAAAAGGAAGGTTGGGAGCTCAGAATGGCAGAAAAAGCATTAGTAGGAAGGAAAAGTTTATCATATGAGGAAAGACATGAGGAAGCATCAAGGACATAGCCTGCAGATTGTCTTATGTTCTGTCATTCTTCGTGACCTTTCTCATACATAGATTACGAAATGCTCTCGCCCTAAATTCATATGTTCTCCCAAATTCGAAATCTTTCTATGTTACATAACGCTGCTTGAAAAATGAAACTAAAACCCAAAATTAACCAATCACAGCTCAGAGTACTTTCTGCATGTACTCGGTGTAAATACCGCTCACCAATAACTACGTCATTCTTCCTTTCCTTAACTTTTGCTCTGCCAACACCATTCTGCTTTATCTTACTTAAATGCCTACGTCATTTCTTCTAAAAAACCAATATACATAGAAATTATCGTATTTCGTTAGGATTGGAGAAATGTCTTCTAAGATGGTTTTATATGCGTGAATAAAGATTGGGACTTCTTTAAAATTGATTTGTGTCAGCGTCATCTTTTCGTCTTTCCATCCAGCCATATAAGACTGTAAGCAGTTAAAGTATCCGATTCCTATATATATATATATATATATATAATACATAAATTATTGTTCAAATATAATTGGTCAAATATATAAATAATTGTTTATCTAACTTAACTAGGTGCTCAAACAAGCTGATGGACATTGCCAATTCACTTTCATCATTCATTCAAGAAACGTAGTGACAGCAGTGTACAATTAAAAGCAAATTTGGCGATAAGAATTTCCGTTTCTCAATTCTTCAAACTTACATCTAGCGTTTTGGAAACAGGGTAAGGAATTTCACTTCGGCTTTCAGATGTGATAATCATTCTCAATCGCCATAATATTTTTTTCCTCTCCTTAGAGCTCTTATTTTTACTATTAAAACACTTTATTCTTACTGTACAGTGAAAGATCCCTAAAGTATATTTACTAGTTTTATACTAAAAAGTGTACTTTTGCTGGAAAATACTAGAGATAGAACTGAAGCTGATATAATCTATCACGATGAAGACAACGATGTTAATAATGAATTGGATAACAATAAAATTTCCCCGGGCTCGCATCTATCAAAAAAGACTTCGGTGAATTACAAGAAAATTCCTACTGAAATACCCGCGCTAAGGAATTTGA